>NW_020194435.1:0-1200000 GCF_003013735.1 Candidozyma pseudohaemuli | reverse complement strand
CTTCACTCTTGCCATGGTTCATCAATTACTACTATGTGCTAGCATATTGCAACAAAATTACATTCAGACAGTATCCACACTACAAGCTTTAACAGGAGTACTTGATCCGCAAGAAACTGCGACGTATACCCTCCTAACTAAACCTCATAACATATTCAAGCCCAAGTTTGAGCCGGGAAAGGTCAATCAAATCGAGCAATATTATATGAGATGTACGACAACTTGGAATGATTCAGCCGCTCAGGAATTGAACCTATCAAAGCCCATAATACCCGGCAAGTCAGATATACGCGTGGAGAGACTTTTCTCCGGGAAAGAAGTGAAACACTGGACTTTACAAGTGTCAGATATACCTAATGCCGGGAAGAACCCAGTACTGGCTCAAAATTTTTATGAGAGCACTTTAGTACATCACCACACAGCTAGGCGAGTGGCCGAGAAAAAAGAGAGCAAAGACATTGCACAGAAAAAGGAGGGATCGCAAGGCGGAGATGCCCCACAAGCCAAGGATAACGAATCTGATCTCATGGAGATTGATCCTGAAGATGCCTCAAAAAGTACAGAGTCCAAGGCTACTACCAATAACGATGCGCAGCCTCAAGACGCAGTGAAGGAGGAGGAGGAGCAACCTATCGATATAAAGGATTCATTTCTCCAATTCCTCGAAGAACTTGGGTATGATGTTGTCAATCAGTATTGGTCAAAGGGTATAAGATTCTTTCATGGGGACATTGTCATTGAGATATTTAAAATATTCGTGAGAGACGACGACCCAGAGGCATCATCGGCCGATCTGGGCATCAAGCTCAAGCTCTTGGACGAGTCTAATACCTTCCAGATCAAAGCATTTATCAATTACCCTAAAGGCACCAGTGTTGACCTAATTAATCAGGGAACAAAGAGCTTGGTAAAGATAAAAGAGCTCTTGCACAATCTTTTTGAACTAGATGTTCCCGACAGGATGTTCATGGATGCTCGTGTTAATAGAAACAAGTAATGTACAACCGCTTCATTGCCCACCAAACTTTATGGTATTGCGAAATGCCTCATGATTGAAACCTGTTTCTCCCTTCTCGGGGTCAACTTGCTTCTTCACTTGCTCAACTTGCTTTAATAAATGCTTCAAAGTAAGGGGTTCTGGCGCTTGATGATCAGAAGCTAAGAGTCTAAACATTCTATTATTATTGGCACGTCTCTCGCCATGGCTCATTCCTGGATCGTAGAGCTCATCAATGAAGCCAACCTGTGTTCTCAATGCATCTTGTATCTTCTTGAATAGGTCTGGAGAGATATTGTGAGGAAGACCAGACTGTTTTAGAAGTTTCAGAACCAATTCTGGAGTGATGTCTTCTTCGATGGTGTCGGGATTCGGGATTGCTTCGCTCACATTCCAGGATGGTGTGTTTATAAGTTTTTCTAAATCTTCACGACTGTTGATCTTTGAGTATATCTTGCCACGAAAAACAGTTCTTGATGTAGCTAGATGTCTATAAGCGTATCTTGAAAGCATTGTGGGATGGATATGAGTGGTTTCTCAGCGCGCTCTACAGGTCGCAATTATGAACCTAATTCGATATAGTATACATGCTTCTTAGTTGCGAAAGCTCTATTTCTTGTTCAACTTCTCCAATTGCTTCTTCGTCTTCTCGATCTGCTTTCTCTTTTTGGTCAACAGTTCAGTTCTGTTGTCCTTCTTCTCAATACCGTATTGCATCTTGTTGTACAACTTCTTCTGTTTGTTGGACATCATGATCTTCTTCAACTCCTTCTCCTCCTCTTCAGCAGATTTAGCACTTCTCTTTCTCTTCTTGTCTTGCTCCTCGGATCTATCAGAGAACTTCACACCTGAAGCCTCCAACTCCAATTCTCTTTGTTCACGAGCGGCCTCATCTTCCTCCTCGATGTCTTCCTCATCGTTTGCATCCACCTCTTCATCAGACTCCTCTCCCTCAATGTCATCAGTGATAGCGGCATCAGGGTTGTAGGCACCAGAATCACCCCATGGCGACATGTGGGGTGGAAGGGTTTCACCAGGTCCGTATTCATTGACTGGCAAAAGCTCTGCTTTGTTAATGGAATCGAAAACCCATTGAGGTTGGACGTAGGTGCGGCCTGCCACCTTAGCATTAACCTTAGGTCTATCGACAATTTGATGTGTAACATTGCTCAAATCCAACTTTGAGTATGCCTCTGGTTGGTTGACCTTCATCTCATCCAAAGCAATTTCCGAGATCAAGTTACCACCAGCTGATAAGATGCAAAGCTCCAAAATGTCCATTGGAACCTCACGACCAATGAAAAACAAGAACTTGGAGAACAAGGTAGAAGTGGGATGGGAGAACTTCGACGGCTGAGCCAAAACATCACCCGTTTCCTTGTTTGTTGATGCAAATTGATCTAGCTCGACAGTTTCGACGTCCTCGACTTCTTCGTCCTCTTGAGCATCCTCTTCATCAGCTTTTTTAGCTTTCTCAAGCTCCTCAGTCGACAAAGTTGTACCTGGAGCAGATTCGTCAGTCTCTTCGGTCTCTTCCTTAGAGAGAAGCAATTTGTTAACACCTTGGTCCTTCGACTGCAAGACGTATGCGGACAAACCCCCAATACCCTTCAACTGCTCCATGTTGATTGGTGGAGGGTAGACCAAGCCAGCATCATTATACAACTTGAACAAGACGAAATGCAACAAGGTAGAGTAAAACTCCAAGAAGGTAACCATGATTCTGAAGTCAATATCGGAAGGAATGTTCGAAGGGAACTTGAATGGGACTAACCATCTGACCTCCTGGCCCTTAACAACGGCCTGGTAATAGACACCCTTGATGGACACAAAAACCTTTTTTATGAGTCTCTCCTTGGCGCAGTACGCGAGCCACTGGTTGGTCAAGGTTTGAGCGTCTTTGACAACCCTATGGTTTACACCCTTCGTGGCAGGCATGTTGGCGAACAAGAACAACATGTTCAAGGGATCGTCAAGATCTCTCAAGGCATCAACGAAAGAGGGGTATCTCTCCTTGACCAAGTGGTTGAGTGTGTATTTTGGTCTGTGCTCCTCCAATTTTTCAGCATCTGCAATTTCGTTTCTAGTCAAAGCTCTCAGCAACTTTTTAGCAAATGTCTTGTGCTCTCTGAATTTAGCCAAAACGGGCTCGTGCATCAAGTACTGAATGTCTTTGCCATAGTAAAAAGTGGTGGGAGCAGTTGAACCTCTGTTGGCTTTCCTCTTGTTTCTTGGTTCTCTGGGATAGATTCCCTTGAAGATACAAAGACGACGAAAATCAGCAAGAGTAATCTGAAGCTTTTTCAAAGCCTTCGCTCTAGTGACGAAGTTCTTTGCATTTCCAGTCTTTCCCTTTCTCCTTATTTTGGCCATGGTGTAAGAGATGGAGTTGAGTTAGATACTCATTTTTTTGATGCGATGCGATGCCCGTACTGCAGCAGGACAGAGATGGACTTAGCCGGAAGAGCAGATACATTAGACCAACAAAACTCCCTTCCAATAATTTATTTTTGACTTTTTCTTCACACTTGAGCTATTTGAATAGTCATGGAATGAGGCACTACAGCATATCCTGAATATCATTAGCGCATCTCCAGGCTCTGGATCCATCGTATTTGGGTGCGAATGGCTGCTAATTGGGGGCAGGGTTAATAGGAAGAGGAAGCCAAAACCTAAAACATGATTTCCAATATTCATATTCGTATTTATGATCACTCCAATTCGTTGTAGGCCTTATTGAGCTCACACACGACAGGCCACACACTATTGAAGCGATCAGTCCACCAGAAGTCAAATTGGTGTTCACCACCATTGACAGGCACAAAGAAAATGGATTCAAATTTGGTGGCGATACCGTAGCATATCCTGCTTATATCTGTGCATGGCATTTCTAAAAGCAGCCGAACAGGAATTCGCTCTTTAAGAACTCGAGCAACATAGCCTACGACTTCCCGAAACTTGTTGAAAATTGCCCGGTCCACTTTCATATCGGCTTGGAGTCCAAGAATTCTCATCATTTCAATCTCAGTGAATGAAACTTCCTCTTTTAGAAGCAAGTAGATCATGGTGGTGTCTCTGGCGTGGGTCAAGTCGTATCCGAGGAAGTCTCGAAAATGGTCAAGAGCTACTTTTCTCTTGGACATTGTAAGCCGATATTTGTAGACAAAAGGATCAAACATCTCACCTGAAGATGCATTTTGAGGCAGACAATCTAGACTGGAAGACATGGAGGGTGGCCTATTGTGTCAGACTCGATGGGTGCAAAAAAACTCTAAGGAAGACACAAACGCATCAAACATTACCACCACCAACCTACGAAAACTACCGATGACTCTTGCAGAGGTATACGTTCGCCAATTGGCCTCAAGAAAGCAAATTAAAAGCGAGATGACTCACCTCTTTTCAAGACGGCTTTTCAACGCTGATAGCTTCGTCCACGTGGACCTCATGAACAAAGACCCCAAAGACATGCTCCCAAGCCTCATACCACTCACAGACGCAATGACTTTGAAAGTTGCCTTGAAAGATAGTCTAAGAGGCGATTCGATCGACTTTGATGAATTCAGAGATGATAAAGACCTAAGAGCTCTCGAACAGTCTAGTGGGATAGAGATCACTCCCTTTGATTTCGAGGACTACAGATCGACATTTCTTACTGAACTTCTGAGCGAATGGACGCCATCTCTCTACAAAGGGTTGGGTCCATATGCTCCTTCAGAAAAGCAATGTAGACGGTTCGTAGCCTTCGTCCTGCGGGCGAGAAGAGACTCTTTTAAGAATACTCGATTTGCGTATGAAGAGATCTTCAATGACTGAAAAGAAGTCTTTGTCAATAAATGAAAGAGCCATGTGTAATCATCGTAATATGAGTGGGCTACACCTCATTAGTCATGACGTATGTTCTCCACGTTTTGGGTGCGAAATGTATGGGGCATATGTATCTAGGCCGCGAAAGAAAAAATTGTGATCTACTATCGAGGCCGAAGAGGGTTATGTCTTTTCAAGATGTGTTGAAAAGAGGCGACGACTTCTTATCAGAATATCCCAGGACCTCGCCGCTTTGGAACTATGCATCTCATGCGACGTGCTTCCTCATCACCATGAAGACCAAGCTTCTTCTCAACTTGCTATACAAACCCCATCTTCATTGCGTTGAGAAGCTAGATGCCGCCATGGCCAAGGCACAGGAGGAGAAAAGATCCCTTCTTACTGTGATGAACCACATGTCTGTTGTGGATGACCCTTCATTTTACGCTGTGTTGCCACTTAGATTCCACACAGACGTCGACATCATCCGCTGGGGGTTCGGTGCCCATAACATATGTTTCTCCAACACCACCTTTTCGTGGTTTTTCAACCTCGGAAAGATCCTTGGAACGAAAAGGTTTGGCGAAGGTCCATTCCAGGGCTCGTTGGACGCGGCAATTCGGGTTCTTTCACCAGATGATACCTTGGACTTGGAGTTCAGCCCGTGGGCAAGAGAACAGGACAAGCCAAACTTGATTCAGGAGTTTTCAAAGCTCAACGTGTCCGAAAAGACAAAAGATTTGGTGAAGTCTGTGAAGCCCTCCCCTGCATCGACGAACATCCTCATGTCCAAATCTCCTTTCATCAGAACGAAAACCTCATGGTTTCATGTCTTCCCCGAGGGTTTCGTTCTTCAACTACAAGAACCACACAATAACTCCATGCGCTATTTCAAGTGGGGTGTATCAAGGTTGATTCTCGAGAGTACCCGTACTCCTGTCGTGGTGCCCATCTTCGCTCATGGATTTGAGAAAGTTGCACCAGAAGACTCCGCAGGCGAGGGTATAAAGCGCTACCTTCCGAGCAATTTGGGAGCTGAGATTCATGTTACTATTGGCGACATGATTCCAGATGATCGTCTCGAATTCTACAGACAAAAATGGAGAGACTTATGCGAGAAGTATATCGACCCAAAAAACCCAACAGACCTTAGTGAAGAACTCAAAACAGGCAAGAGAGCGCAAAAGCTTCGATCTGAACTTGCTGCTGAACTCAGACAGAAAGTTTTAGACATTAGAGAGGGACTTGGCGTATTCAAGCCCGAGGACCCACGCTTCAAAGACCCTGCTTACTGGACAGAGTATACCAAAACTGAGGGCTTGAGCGATCCCGAAGTCAAGTTTATTGGCAAGAACTGGGCAATCAAAAGATTGCAACTGCACTTGCCAGAGTACGAAGAAGACGCTTAGTTGAGAAAAATTAGATACGTAATTTTGTGTATAGACAGTATCTACAATTTGCAACCACTGCGCGCCTGGGTAATTTTTCATGCACATCTAAGGTAAGCTCTGCGGATGTCATTTGCACCATGTTACGCCGATCCATAATACAAGCATGCCGAACTCGAATACGGCTTTCCCACCCGCTTCAAATATGTGGGATCAGTTCAATAAGGCACAAAAGCGCATGGTTTGGTGATGCCAAACGCTCCAAGAGAGGAGATGGTTCCCATGATCAAATGATAATAGAAGAAGGAAAGGCTGACTACGACATACAAGGTACATATATAAGTGACCTCAAGCACTACCTCAAAACAACTGAGATTCCCACAAACCTCAGAGCTCGCATCTTGACCACAAAGCTTACAGAACTAATTCACGAGGTCCCCGACTTTGCATCGAAGACGGCTAATCTACAGACGATAGATAACGTCTTCAAACACCTATACAAATTTCATGATAATCGCATTGAGAAAGTTCTTCCATTCGATGATCTACTCACACTTTACAGAAATACCTCGTCTGCTCTTCTAGCAAAAGAGGATTTCAAGCTTCCGCACTACATGATGATCCTAGCTCAGCAGCTACTACGTCTAGACAGTAAGGTTCCAACGGATATATATGCCATTACAGTTGATCTAGGGGCTTCAGTAAAGTTCAATGGGGTCGAGAATGCTCTTTCCGTTGTTGTACATAATTCAGCGCTGATACCGAAGGACTTCACCGCCGCAGTTCTCAGTCGTTTCAAGAATAAGAACCAATTGGCACTTCTGACATTCGAAGCGTTCCTTTCATTCGAACCGGATGCTCGGAAGAAAATTGTCAATGACGATTTCTGTGACGAGTATTGCTCATTCATCGAGCTGTTATTCGAGGATCTGGACCCAAATGTTCACGAATACGAGAATCTTGACAAAAACATCTATCGTATTCAGGAGCTCACCTGTGAGATCTTCGGATCCCTATCTTCGTTGTCAATCGAGTCCATATTAAAACTACTCAAGTTATTAAGCGATCTCAATTCAGTGGTCGAATACAAGGATAAAGAAGAGGCAATCAGAACGCTTTTGAAATCCATAAACGAACGGTCAATCGAGGAGGTCAAGCTGGCGCTCATGAAGCAGGACATTTTTGATGAAGCCCAATGCCGATTGCTTTTGTTAGAGCTCAGCAAGGTTGGCACGTTCCCAAGTTTCCATCAAACGCTAGCGGATATAATCATTAAGGATGATATCAAATACTCAGCCAGCTTGAGACTACAGGCCAAGCTTTTATCACATTTGCAAAGCAACAGCGAGATAAGTGCAGATGAGCTTTTTGAGTACATTCGGAATTCTATTACTTCATTTCCAATTGAAGAATTTGACAATGCTCAGGATAGTGTGGTAGAGGCAATTATGGCTTCTGGAATCGTGAGCCCTGACAGCGAAGTGTTCAAGCTACTACAAGATTGGTTCCGTTCGGAATATGATGACGTTCCAAGTATAAGAGTATTCCAATACAGAATGGAAACTGCAATCAGCTTATCTGATAGCTCGTTGGCATCTACCATTTTTGAAACGTCGCTTAAATGTGATAACGTCCATTGGGAACTGGATTTGTCTCCAAAAACACAGCTTCTACTCAACAAGCTACTCCGCCTTGTTTGCGATAATACGGTCAGTATAATGGATGTGTTCCCATTCTTCCAGAAGGTCAAACAACATATGAGATCTCCCTGCAATGCTGAGGCCCTCGCAGCTCTCTCTGAAAAAATGGTTGCCGAGGAATGTGTTGGAGATTGTATTGAGCTTCTCAAGCGTGAGCTTCCAAAAATAAAAACCGAGTCACCCCAGAGACTTTTGGTGACTCCAAGTTGGGCATATGCACATAGAGAGCTTTTTGAAAAGCTATACGATTTCACAGTCGGATTCACAAATGAGGACACCTTCGAAACAAACTGGGTCCTATATGGAGAGCTTCACAAATATTTCGCCGTGCCTTTCGAGACCTATCTTCCCACGATGAAATTCTTCTGTGAGAAGGATAGGTTGCACGCTGCCCTCGTGATCTTTCAGCGTGTTAAATCCCTTAACGAGCTTCACGGCTCTCATCATCATCTTCCACCATCTCGTGAAATGTACATGTATCTTTTCAGAACATTTGGTGATCGACTTTATGAAGAAGGTGTGATTGAGATTCATGAGTACCTAAAGATGGACATCAGTCTTCAAGATAACGATATTGACCTCCAAAACTGCCTTCTTGAGGCCTATTCCAATTTGCAAAATATCGGAAAAGCTCGTGACTTATTTTTATCAATGTCATCAAATCCAAAGATTGAAGGAGGCGTCAATGAAGAGACGGCTCGAATCATGATCAAGACCTATACTTACAGCGATATGATCTATGTCAAGAAGTTTTGGGATAACCTCTCACAATTTGGTGTCTACCCAGACTTCGCTGTCTTCAGACAATATGTCATTGCGCATGTCTATCATGGTCACGTAGATGACGCCATAAAACTCATCGACGACATCGACGATTACAACCTTGAGTTTTCACCCGATTTACTTCTTGCTATGTATAACTACTGCTTGGACCCCGAAAAGCAGAAACAGGTTGCTCATTGGGCGCTCGAGAATCACAAGGAAGAATGGCAGGAAGTCTCCCAATCACCCCTTTTGCGAACAGCATCCAAGTACATGCCCGAAAGCAATCTCTTAACCGGTGGTGAGACGAACTAATGAAATATATCACTGAACTTTTGTTCTGTTGACCTTCGTAGCAAATCTGAGCGAGTTGATTGTCTCACCAAAATTTTTCAATAATGGCAGGATATTGACGAACATTAACGTCTTTGAATCACCCTGCAAACTGTGTTTCAAAAGATAGGTTAGCTTCGAGTTCCTGAACGGAACATGCCCACTCTGCCCACCATTTTTCTTTCTCGATATACTGTAGATCACATCACCGAGACACGAAAGAGACTTATTGATGGCTTGAGTTTCCTTAAGTCGGGCTCCTGTAGCATGCGAGTTGCTTATACGTTCCGAGCCGGCTAGATCGACAAGGTGAAGGGTTCCATTTTTTTGCGCTCCTGTCAGTGGGTTGGTACCCTTTATCCTGATAGTAAGCACCGAATGTGATCTTGAGGACCGCTCGTTTGCATCTGTTGCTGCGGTTGCTCGTCTCTTATTGGCTTTCAATAGACATTCAAGCGCTTCAGTAACACCATTCATAATGTTTGTCTTGAGGTTAGTGACAACAGTAGTGCCAGTGGTGTCATCATGTTTGATCTCATGCTTTGCAGGCTTGCCTGAATCACTGAACAAATCCACAATAGTTTCATTGTAAATTTCGATAAAGCTGGCTTCCACTTCATGACTCCATCCTTGTGCCTTGAGCTCCTCGACATCGTGGAAAATTTTGCTGATAGATGATGGTATCATGCCGTCACCTTCATTGGACATAGTGTATGTCTTGCCTGATCCAGTTTGACCATACGCAAACACGCAAACATTAGATCCATCCAATGCGCATTGAACCAATTGACACCATTCCTCAAATATCTCAGAATTTTTTGTTCCGATATCGAAGATTTTATCGAATTGAAATGAATTTGCATCATGACGCGCAGCATTTGTGTAGCTCCACAGTGATGTAGGCTCAGATTTCGAGACGATAAGGTCCTGCTTACCGTTGTCACCAAAAATCTCAGGAGAAGAAGCCTCAATTCTCGCAGAAGAGCCACTTTCATCCGGGCGTATCCTGCAAAATACCCTTATATTTCCCTTGAGGTCATGAAGTTTTGCGTGAAGTACTCGTCTCTGTTGTTCGAGCGCTGGAAATTGCTCACTGATTGCAGTGGTCTCTTTCTTATACCCCTCAATGTTATCAACGTGACTAGAGATTGAGTTTCTTTGTTGCTCAATCTCAGCAACTGTGTCATTGATCTTCTCTTGAATCCTAATTTTGTCCTTCTCCATGCTTGTGAAGTTCTTTTCCAAAGCAGTCATTTCATGTTCTAACGCAGCTTGTTTGAGTTGCAACTCGCTGGCGAGGAAACGCTGCACGTCTTTTATTTTTGAAGATACAGCGGACGAAGCTTCCCCCAACTCGGAGGATCTCTTCCTTGTCTCATTCGCTTCATCATCTAACTTGGTCAGAAGCTCATGTAGTGCTCTACCATGACCCTCTTTGATCAGGATGAGTCTTCTAGTTTTCTCCTTCTGTGTCAATCGTATCTTTTCCTCGAAGGCACTAAGGTCCTCTTGAAGAGCTCGCCGTTGTTCTTGGTCTCGTTTTGCAACCGCTTCCACAGTCAGGTCGATTTCACGGGACAAAGCCTCTTTCAAGTCCATGAGTCTCTTATCGTGATTAACTTGCAATTCCTTTTTCTTGAGATCAAAGTTGTATTCAATCTGCTTTATACTTTCGAGTTCCGCGTCATCCAATTGCTTCACGTTTGCTTCAACCTCTCGGAGGTGCTTCATCACTTCTCGAACCTCGTCCTCCAATTTTCTGTTAGTGAGCTCCATATTGAAGATTTCAGTTTTCCTCGACATTATCTGTTTCTTATAAACAAGAAGCTCCTCATGTTTTTGTTCGATCTCCTGCCGGAGAGGGTGTTGTCGTAGAAGATAACCCATATCGCTATCTGATCTAGGTAGTATTTCTGGGACTGAGTAGCGTTCGATTAGTAGTGTTTTTTTCAGGGGCAGAAAGTTCTCGATGCCCAACGCCCTCTTATGCCGCGGTTTGGAGGGGCT
The DNA here is from genome assembly GCF_003013735.1 of Candidozyma pseudohaemuli. Classification (NCBI taxonomy): domain Eukaryota; kingdom Fungi; phylum Ascomycota; class Pichiomycetes; order Serinales; family Metschnikowiaceae; genus Candidozyma; species Candidozyma pseudohaemuli. Next base: position 1,189,006 of record NW_020194435.1, on the reverse strand, counting down.
AGACACTTTTATATCTCCAGAATGGCTCATGATCTCAAGCTTGTCTCATGCGTGTGTCAGACCTCAAACATAAACAAACGCTTGCATTATGATCGTGGTGCACGGATGCATTCTCCAGTGATTCAGTGCTATAACTTTTACACACGAAGCCTATGGAGTATTTTCCAAATTTACAATCCAAATCAAATTGTAGAGACCTGGGTGACTAAGGATACACTGTTACCAGAATTTTAATAAACCAGGCTTCTGGAATTTAGATAAGTTTGCAGTCGTGATACAAGCTCTCAGGACGACGACAGTATTTTAACTAAAACAGTCTCTCCAAAGTAGGCCAAAAATCTAATTGTTGTGATTGTGAAAACACCCGTTTCACGCTTTGTTGCCCTGGCTTCGTGTTTTAGAAATCATGGTTGGTTGCAAATTTCCTGCAGAGATCTTCGCTTTCAAGCCCATCTCTGATTGAGAGTACTCATCGCATCGTTAGCACTATGGGAAAATCCAATAAGGCGCAAAAGCAAGCCGTTAAACAGAAGGTGGAAACGCAAGAGGAGAAGCCTGAAGTGAGGAATGAGAAGGTTCTGCCCTCTAACGATTCCGATGTCCAGGAGCTGGAGGACGAGGATGAATCTGACGCCGATTCTGGTCTAGACGATGAGTTTGATGTTGCCAACGTCCCATCGGATGACGATGAATCCGAGGATGATGAAGAGTCAGACGACGAGTTTCCTTTGAGAAAGAAGAAAAAGGTTAGCACAGATGGTGGAGATCAATTTGCCAGTGCATTCAACGCTATTATTGGCTCTAAATTGAAGGCATACGACAGGAAAGATCCAATTTTGGCCAGAAACAAGTCCACACTCAAGAAGCTAGAGTCCGATAAGTTGGAGAAGAAGGCCAAGCGTGAATTGCTTGCAGAAAAGAAACAGATCCAGGACAAGGTTCGTATACGGAACCTTCTTCCTTCAGCCAGCGAGCCTGAAAAGGTCCGCGATATCATCGAAAAGGAAAGAAAACTCAAGAAAGTTGCCCAGAGAGGTGTGGTGAAGTTGTTCAACGCTGTCTTAGCTACACAAGTCAAGACCAAGGAGGAGATCGGTAAAACGAAGGTCTCTGCCGGTAAGCAGGACGAGATGTTGAATGAACTCTCTAAATCCAAGTTTTTGGATCTTGTGAAGGCAGCGGGCAATACTTAAGCTCATTTCGTCACGAGAATCTTGTCCCGGAATATCTACCGGGGTTGACTTTTTAAACCTCTCGATGCCGCGACGCAGTGCAGTTAAAAAAAGAATTCCCCACAAAGTTTGGCACGGCACAGAAAACGCCTTCACCTCAAGGGGTGAGAGGTGTGAGTAGTATTGACCAATCTGCTTACCAAAATGTCCATTACAAGACATGATGAGGCCCATGTACGGGCGGAAGAGACGCTTGACGAGCCCCTGAACGCTGCTTCAGAGACAGTAAGGGATAGACCTTATGATAGACCACATATAGTGACCAGAGAATCAAACTTGAACGTCACCAGTCTCGGTCAAGTAAACAACCCTTCAATCGTTAATACACAAGCCACCCCCATCAATGCAAATAAGGAGGCAATGACCCTCCGTAATCCCGAGAGAAACCTTTGGAGAGTTATTGCAGTGAGCATTTGGTCGGCTTGTGGAGGCTTTTCAGATGCCGCCCCTGGTGCCCTTTTGCCCTCTATGGAAGCCCACTATAATATCAGCTATGCAGTGGTTTCGCTTATTTGGATGTCAAATGCCGTGGGGTTTATATTGGTTGCCTGCTTCGCCCACAAGATTACCCCATGGTTTGGTAAAAGGTGGTCACTCACCTACGGTATCATCCTGTCGGTATTCTTGTATAGCAAGTGGCGGACCCTTTCCACTCATTTGCTTTGGTTTCTTTTTGGGCGGCATTGGCTTGGCAACGGTTTTGGCTCAATCGAATGTCTTCTTATCCAAGCTTGACAAGCAGTCCAAGTATTTGGCTATCTTTCACGCGAGCTATGGTGCTGGGGCAACAATTCTGCCTCTTGCAGCCACAAGTATGGTTGGGCATGGAATGAAGTGGAACTACGTTTACTTGATTTTGCTTTCTTTGATGGTGATCAATACGTTTAATACAAATTTAGCCTTCAAGGGTGCGGAAGATGACTTGAAACCATGGGATCACGATGAAGAGACGGAATTATTGATTGACAAAACAAGAGCAACGGAGGAAGGAATAGAGCTTGAGAATTTCCTGGAGTCTGGCCGTGCTGACAGTGCTGAACGTCGGACCCCACCTAAGACCCAGAACGATATGATTCTTGCCTTGAAGAATGTCCCTACTTGGTTAATCGCCCTTTTTGTGTTTTGCTATCAAGGATCGGAGGTGTCCATTGGAGGTTGGATCGTTACCTACCTCTTGGACTACCGTAAAGTGGGCACCAGTTTTGGTTATGTGTCGTCTGGTTTTTGGGCAGGTTTGACCATAGGCCGGCTTCTTTTGACGCGTCCATTGCATAAAACGCTTGGTCTCCGCAAAAGCATTGTGATTTTAGCTCTTTTGGCCATTGGTATGATTATTTTATCGTGGGTTGTGCCGAACAGTATCGCTGTGGGTGTTTTTGTCGGACTTGGTGGTGTATTCATCGGTCCCACTTACCCATTAATGATAACAGCGGTTTCATTTATTGTTCCAAGAAGAATTCAGGTTGTAAGTTTGACCATAATGACCGCTTTTGGATCCAGCGGAGGAGCAATTCTTCCATTCATTACTGGTTTAATTGCAGAGAGTCAGGGAGCCTACGTTGTGTTACCAATCTTCATCGCCACATATAGTGTCATGTTGATATTCTGGCTCATCTTGCCTAATGTCGAGCGAAAGCCTGATCAACCAAATGATGGAAAGTTGAAGAGATTCTTGCACAGAATTTGGTAGTATATAGTGGAAAGTGAAAGAGATCTCACCATAGTGTGTAGCGTAGTGGGTGCGAAAAACCATTTCGATCCAAGAATTCTCCAGGTCACTCATACCAAATGGCTGTGGAACTACACATTAAGCACGGCGATGAAGCTGTCAACAAGAAGGACTTTTCAAATGCCATTGAGCAGTACACGTTAGCTCTCAAAGAGAACCCAGAAGCTTTCCTAGGCTACATCAAACGTGCTGCAGCTTATTTGAAAGTCAGTGATTACTCCAATGCCCGAGGTGACATTGACAGAGCTATTTCAATTGCCGACAAAAGAGGGAAAAGAGATGACAAAGGACTTTGCTACTACAGACTTGGTCTAATAAACTACGCCGAAAAGCACTTCTCGGAGGCATTGACCAACTTCAAGAAGTCCAAAGAGCACCTGTACCTGGAGCCAGCGTTGGATATCTGGATCAACAAGGCAGAAAGAGATTTGAAAAAAGCAGGCCAAGCGGCTGAAGAGAAGCCTTTGAACTCTGCAGAATCACAGTCCAAACTGACCAGTGCCGATGTTATCAACAAACAAGCACCATTGAAGGTGAAGATCAGAGACGACTGGTATCAGTCGAACGACACAGTGACGGTCACCATCTACGCAAAAAACGTCAAGGAAGAATCCTTGAGTACTTCGTTCAATCCTCGTTCCGTGGCACTTTCATTCCCAAGCGGCGACAACTCTGAGTACAACTACAACTTAGAGCCTTTATATGGCGAGATTGACACTGCTGCGTCCAGCTGCAGGGTTTTTGGCACAAAGGTCGAGCTCACATTGGCTAAGAAAGTCAAAGGTAAGTGGGCTCTGCTCGAAGGTGATGGTCCCATCAAGCCTGTGGACACCAAAGAAGGTCCCACAGAGCAATTAGCATACCCTACATCCTCGAGAAAGGCAGTCAACTGGTCCAAATTCGATGTGCAAGAGGACGAGGAAGAAGAGGACTTCTTCGCTAAGCTATACAAGGACGTGGATGACGATACCCGTAGGGCCATGATGAAGTCTTACGTGGAGTCAAATGGTACCGTGCTCACGACTAATTGGTCTGAAGCGGAGAACAAAAAATTTGAAACCAGTCCGCCCGAGGGCATGGAAGCGAAAAAGTGGAATCAGTAGACTGGCCTTATCTGGTTCTGGGCATCAGAAGAGCAGATCCAAATGTGGCCGCGCTACCCTGCAAGCGAGCCTCCCTATTGTGCATAAACAAGGAGATCAGTGATCCGGATGTATCGGGGGAGATCTGGCAACCTTTCAGCAATTTCAAATGAATTTTTGAATAGCTATAGTCATCTACCTACTTCAGTCATAATGAGTTCTTGAATTTTCTCAAAGTTTAAAAAGCTTGCTTTTGGATGCGGCCATAATAAGCTGCAGCATGATGCGTACAGGGTTGACCGACGTGAGGCGGGTGGTTGGATTCCCTTTCCTTGTATGCGAGATTTATTACTAAGACAAAAGTCCGTCTCGCTGTTATTCCTACTAAAAATCTTTTTGCTTTTTTGAGACATGCCTTACTTTCATAGATTTGTCTGGTATGTGCAATCGTCTCTTGTGGTGACCCACAGGATAATCTATTAATTATCTACTAACACAAAGGCCCGTTTCAAGTGGAACCGAAAGTGTGGTTGTGACAGGCAATTTCGATAATTGGTCTCTCAAGGATGGTGTTTTGAAGAAAGCCACTGATGGTGATTTTGTGGGAGATATCCGTGTCGATGAACCACAGCGGTTGATCTTCAAGTTTGTTGTCAATGGCTCTCAATGGATCACTAGTCCTAAATACAAGATCGAACATGATCTCCAGGGCAACGCCAATAACTACTTGGAACCTGAAGACTTGGAGGAAGACGAACCAGAACAAAAGCCTGTGGCTGAAAACATTGAAAAGCCCATTCGAGATGAAGACGATAACGTCGAGGTGTTTTCGTCCCCGTGTTCGTACGCTGCATTGTCAATTCCAAGCGAGGGCTTCGAGGATCTCGGAGTTGAATCCGTCGAGGGCGTCCCAGAAGAGCGACAGTCCCCGCCCGTGTCCGAGCCGAGGCATCGTAACGCCCCCATTGACATCCCAGCAGCCCAGCCAAGCTCGCAACCAAGACCATTCCAGCCCAACCACACCACCTCCTACAAAAGTTGCCACACCAGTTCAGGAGACACCACGCCTACCAACTCCGTCCTCACCAGCGGCTTCTTCGGAGCAAAGCAGCTCGCCACCCCCACCCAACAAGAGTCTGAAGTATCGACTCTTGGCACTCACTCTCGGAGTAGCTCTTATACTGCTCACTCTCAGCAAGGGTATAAAGATTCCCTGGTTGTGAACGCGCTTGGTCTTTTACCTGAGCCGGCTAACTCGTCCAAGAAGAGGGAAGGTGTGTTATCCCGCTTTATCGGTTTCTTTCAATAATTACGAGGCTCAATTTCATTAATTAATGCTATTTGACTGGATTCGATCATTTCTTCTTACCCTTCTTCTTCTTTTTGCTCTTCAGCGACGGAGCTTGTGGTGTCTTTTCCTTCTCTTCAGGAAGAGGCGTCTGCTCACGAACTGGCTCCTCGGCTTCAACCTGAGGTTCCTCAAACTTGTTATTACTCATGACGCTGGCCACACCCACAATCTCAGTCTTTTGTTGTTTCTGAGCGGGCTCCTCCGTAACAGTGGCCTCTGCTTTTCTCTTGGTACTAACTCCACGAGGACCGAAGTATGTTAAAAGTCTGGACAATTCTTTTCCCTTCCTCGTTGAGTATTGAATGCTCTTTCCCAGCTGGGGCTCAGAGCATTTGAACTTGACAGTATGCACTGGAGCAGCATTGTCTTTACTCTTTTTTGTTTTGTTGGAATAGGTGATGGTGACGGTGGCCGATGGGAATGCCTCGAAGAGCTCGGCCAGGCTTTCTATGAAACTCTCCATGGCTAGATTGAGACAGTAATCTGAGAAGTTCTACTCGCACTTTTCATGGTCGCATTTTCTCTGCAGCGCCAGTGTGGGTTCGCTTAAGCTCGACTCACCTCAGAACTGCAAAAAAATCTAGTGAATTTTATTCTATTCCAGAAAAATATTGAAATATACCTGACGATCTGATCATAGTAATGCTCTGGCAACTTAACGGATCGGCAAAGCTTTCATAGCTATGTTCTAGCGAGCCTACAGTGCGTTCCTTTGTTCTATAGATTATCCTAGTATACACCTTATGACTTGTATGACATTTTTTTGTCATGTTAACCTAGAGAGGGACATCATAGCCGAGAACCCAGCTGCCTATGAGCACAATGTTGAGCAACGTGACAAAACTCCATGAAGTAATCGAAAAGAACGTCATCCAAGGGCCATTACTCATATCACTGTAACCCTTGATACGGAAAAGATCCTCGTCGGACGTGTCTATGGAGTCCGGGTTGGCAGTGTATGAAGGTGGGTTTGTGGACTCTGTTCTCTGTGTACTTGCAAGTGTAGGGAAATGGGCACCCGATCTGCTCTGCTGCAGCACCATGTTCTGGCGTTCATGACTTTCGTCGTCAGTTTCGTCTTCCCAGCCGACACATGGATGTGCCTTCCTGAGGTCCTGAAGCCTGATGGCGGGCTCACCGACAGAATAACGGTTCCGCTGAGGGACCACCGTGTTCTGAGTATTGGAGTCACTGCCAAACGATAATTCTTCCTCGAAGATGGTGTCCACATCCTCATCACCATCTCTCACCAAGATGGGAACACTCATAATTTTCTTGGAGCACGTAAAGTAAATCAATGGAGCTGTGACAACAGGAAGCAAAATAGACAAGACAACCTGCGAGGCATTTAACGTCCTCGACAAACCATCTCTTCCTGCGAACGAAACAACCATTATGCAAGGAAAGATCGCCAATGCTCTAGTGACAAGACGACGAATCACGGGGGAGAAACTCCACAGCAAGAAGCCCTCAGATACCATCTGGCCCGCAAGTGTACAGACAACACCAGCAGATTGACCGGAGCAAAGAAGAGCAAGCACGAACACAAATCCTGCAGTTTGTGAAAGATGAGTCGAAAGAAGGTTGTAGATGGTGAATAAATCAGCATTGTGTGAGCCTTCATCATCCGAATCGGAATCTTCGTGGTCGTCGTCACGCTTGCTTTTCGTTCCCACGGTGGCACCGGCAACAATCAAAATAGTTGAGTTGACAAACAAAGCCACAGTGAAAAGTGAAATGACAAGCTCTGCAATTGTGTATGCCATGGTGTCGTTAATGGCATGAACTGAGGGCCTGTAGTACTCTTCCTCTTCTTCTTTGGCGCCAACAGCAGTGGCGTATTCCTCTCCAGTCAAGTGTACTCTCTCTTCTTCAAGACTTTCGGCAGGTACCTCTTCTACCTGCTTAGGTGGTGTGTAGTATCCATGCTTGATGTCAAAGTCCTTTAGCCTAGCTTGCACTAAGCCTGAACCGAGGTATAAAGAGTGGGGCATCACGGTAGCTCCCATAATCGCCAAACTCAAGAAAAGGCCATTTCCGCCCTCTCTCTCGCTGGTGTCAATCACCTTCTCATTAGGTAAGAAGCCTTTCAAAACGTCGATGAACGAAAAATTGGGTTCTTTGGACACTTGGAACAACTGAATCGCAAAGCAAACAACTGTAGCGCCAACAAGGACTGAGACAAACGACTCAAAAATGCGGATGAAAAGTAAAGGGCCGTTTGGCCTGTAGGCCATGAGAACGATCAAAACGTCCACCATGGTGATGATGACTCCTAGAGTCAAGGGAATGTTAAACAAGATATTTAAAGCGATGGCAGTACCCACAACTTCAGCCAAATCTGTGGCAATAATAGCGATCTCCGCCAAAACGTAGATGAAAATATTGAGTCTGTGGGGTAGATTCTCTTTGCAGTTAGCGGCCAAATCCAAACCAGTGACAGCACCGAGCTTGGCCGACAAAGTTTGCAAGAATGCCGCTAGACAGTTGGATAAAAAGATGGAGAATAGAAGTTTGTATTGGAAAGCTGAACCAGCAGCCACGGCGGTCGAGTAGTTACCAGGATCCATGTAGGCGACAGAGACCATAAGGCCAGGGCCTATAAACCGCATGTACTTGCGTAGCACTCCCCAAATTCCTTTTAGCCCAGGCATTTTAGGCGTTGTGATGCTGAGGGGGTGTGCTTAAAAGCGTGGTTCTAAAGTGTGATGAAGTACCAAAAGTTGTGGAATGTTGGTGGTCACGACAACTTCTTATTGATGTAAGACTAAGGATTGTCTTTTCTTGTTCTCTTGGGACAGTCGGTTAAGGTAGACCGTGTATGCTGAAAACAGGCCGATTTGCTTGAAGCTTTTTAAGGTTTTAGCTAAAGTGGTTGCTTCTATAGAAATTCTCAGCTGCGCCCAGGAAAAGACCGGGTGCGAAAATGCTATAGAGGTCTCGAAAGTACCAGGGCCCGAGGCACAAAAACATAATACATGTAGCAACCAATAAGGAGAGAAAAAACTAAATTTCGTCGAAATTGGTGAATCATTCGATTGTCGGGAATTGAATTCTTTTCATGATATTTTTTATTTTGGGGGTTCTCAAGAATCTAGGTTTCTATATTGATCTAGATCCACCTATTTACATGCAAATTATGGTTGCGAATAGACCCTGTGAAACCACAGTGGTGACAGAACCGGCGGTAAAATACGGCTTTACACATGGTCCACATATTTACTCCGCATTAGAAGAATACAATTTCGAACCTAGTATTATTTTGATAAATGATGGTAAAGTTTGAGGCCTCAAAGAAAGACGAGGATAGCTATAGTGAACAATGTTGCATCAGATCGCCGAGCTGGACCAGGATTTAACCTGGTGACACGCTATTTTGTTTATCTATCAAGTTGAAAGTGTGAGCTGCCGAGCTTCCAATTCTTTTTCATTTACCAAACCCTAGGACGCCATGTCTCTTCCTTATCGATTTGCGAAGTATAGGTCCACATCACAGAATCCAGACATGTCTCTCTCTGAATCATACAAAAGCTTCTCCAAGACTCAATGACGGCTATAGTTTTTCATCACACTGTCGGGAAGCTGAGTGGAACCAGTTCATGTGGTATCCCGGAGAACATCGGAAAGCCGCACCCGGGCACATCTACTGATAAGACTTCTACATAGCAACAAAAGCAAAACCGTTCGAGTAACTTATGTCAATCGAGTATTTTAATTATTGGATGTCTAAATCCAAGAGAATAGGTTAGTTTCAGCAACTAATGTTTTTGACTCCTTGAGCTCCGGCGTTCGCAAATAAAGCGATACAGAAATTTAGGCATTGCCGAGAAGAAATTCAAAAATGTATGGCTTGCAATTAAGGGGAAGCTCTGCAAACACTATTAGATTGTCAAATTAATGATTTCATTTTTCCAAGTCCAGTTTAAAAATACAGTTTGGTACAAGTGCCGAGTCCGGTTTGACAGATTTTGCACCCAATGTTCGGAGATGTCGCGCCCGTTCGGTGGTCAGAGTCCGAAGTATGCACAACTCCATCAGTTCTACTTTTTTGAACCTCAACTTGTTCCTTCTATAAGTCGTACATCTTCGAATTACCTACAATCCCATGTTGAGGTTTACGGCTACACGTGCATCACGCCTTGCCCTGGTATCTAGAGCTGGTCAAGTGGCTGTCGCCAGAAACTTACATATTCAATCTTTATTGCTTGATGCTCAAGTGTTCAAAATGCCTGCCATGTCTCCCACGATGGAAGAGGGAGGCATTGTTGGTTGGAAGGTGAAAAATGGTCAAGAATTCGCTGCTGGCGATGTTTTGCTTGAGGTCGAGACCGACAAGGCCACGATTGATGTGGAGGCCCAAGACGACGGCATTATGTGGGAGATCTTGGAGAATGACGGTTCCAGCGGAATTGCTGTCGGTAAACCTATTGCATTGTTGGCTGAGCCAGGCGATGATTTATCGTCTTTGGAAAGACCTGACTTGGAAGCAGAAACACCTGCTCCCAAGAAAGACGAGCCCAAAAAGGAACAGCCGGAACCTGCAGCAGAACCTCCTAAGGAAAGCAAGACCGAGTCAGTTCCGAAGGCGAAGGAGACTCAACCAGCAGCTGAATCTAAACAAGGTTCAAGTGAGGTCTTCACGAAGGCCAACCCACAGCAGAAGCTCACACCAGCTGTCGAACTATTGCTCCACGCCAAGGGTATTTCCGCTGAGGACGCATTTTCCAAAATTCCAGCCTCCGGTCCCAAGGGCAGACTCTTGAAGGGTGACGTTTTGGCCTACTTGGGTGAGATCAACAAGGGAGCTGTCGAGAGAGTTGCCTCATACATCAAGAACAAGGAACACTTGGACTTGTCCAACATCAAAATCGCTCCTCCAAAGGAAGCCGAGAAGTCTGAGGCAAAGAAGCCAGAGGTTGTGAAGCCTTCAAACGTTTTAAAGATAGAATTCACCTCGGAATTGGGCGAGGCTGTTTCGGAGTACAAGTTCCAATACGCTTTTGAGAAAGCATTGCATTCTGCCATCACTCAGACATATGGCACAAGATTCCCTGAGTACTCTAGAGGACCATCCCCATCGGCATTGGAAGTTGATGATGTCTTCGACGACTTGCTCGTTGCCCCCGTGTCTAAAAAGAGATTCGATGTCTCCGGAATCCAGTACAAATTCATTAAACTGGTGCCCACTAGCTCTGGTGCCTTCGCCGCTGCACCCAAAGACTCTTTTGATGAGCTTCTAGGACTCGAATCCGCTCCGGCACCAATCTCCGGAGATGTAGAGGGGCCTGTTAGCGCTAATGTGACGTTTAAGGTTGCTTATGATGAGAAGTTGGTGGATTCCAAGGAGTTTGTTGAAGAGTTTCAAGAATCTTTGCTTAGCCAAATTCCAGCAAAGCAGCTCATCATCACACAATTGTGAGCGCTTCATACAGCAAGAATCCAACGAGAGACGCTAATCAAGAGGGTACACAAATAATATAGGAATGTAACATGTAAAGTAACGCATCATATACGTCAATGACGAACGAAAGTCAAAAGTTTATGCTGGGCACAACCTTCCCTACAATTCCACACACGCAGCGTTATCAGTGGAATCATCATCGAGTTCTGCGCAGAGAAACCACCGCGCATAACTTTTTTTTTTTTTTTTTTCCCTTGTGCGGTCTATTTTTTTTTTTTTTTTATAGTTTACACATACATTTCTTGCAACCATTTACAACAACCACACTATAAGTTCATGAGGTTTGTTTGGATACTCTAACCATTCATTGAAGCCCACTTAATACCGCAACGTCACCGCTTTCCAAGAGCAGCCATCGATAGCTCATCGATACCATTATCAGTCCATCATGAGTATTCCATACAACATCAACGCTGCAAAACCAGCTGCCACCATGGAAGGCCCCCTCGAAAGTCAGGAGAAGAATAGGCGAATCCCGCTTGTTTATGGCTCGAGAAATGGTTCACCAAATCCCCAGAATTATGCAATGGGCACCCCTTCTCCTCCACTCACTTCTATACTGAACAGGATGTTGAACAATTCGATGGTTCCATCACCCCTCACGCTTCCACCTCAGCAAGGGATGAGAACGAGCCACAACTCCATGCTCTCGAAATCTTCAGAACAAACGCAACACAACCAGATACAACAACACGCGCATCAAGGCTCTGACCAGATGCATCGACAACAGCGAGGGCCCCCTCCACAGAGTTACCAGGAATACCAGCAACGTTCACAAAAAGAAAATAACTCAATGATGAACGTCGGCGATTTCCAACACAACCAACAACAACACCAGATACACCAGAACCACAACTCACAAGTTCCTCACTACGCAAGCCCGCAAATGTTCAGCAAGCAGGGTCAACAACAACACTTGGCACAAGGCCATCCGCCCTTTGAATATGGCCAATACCAACACATACAACCACTAGGACAACAGATCGATCAGTCCGATTTCCACCAATATTCCCAACACCACCAACAACAGCCAAACCAGGAAACGCATCAGGTCCAATCACAATTTGCAAACCATGACCAAAAATCTCTTGTGTCTCTGCCTCAAAACTCGGATGAATCTGAGGGCAAGCACAAAATAACTATAGTTACCAAGTTCGTTCCCGCGACTGAGGATGATGGGTCAAAGAAGAAGAGAGGACGTCCCAAGAAATATATCTTGGATCCTGCAACGAATGAGTTTATCGATTCTTCCCACGAAAATTTCAAGCGTCTCAATAAATTACTTAAGGAGAGTACCAAAACAACTCTGAAGAAACTTGGCGATGCCGAGCAGCATGTGGGTATCGTGAAAGGAACGTCTCTCAAGTCCCTTAATGATGTGGCTGTGCAACAGCTTTTGGAAAAGAAAGATAAAAGAGGACGCCCAAGAAAGTTTCCAATTGAGAAAACCGGTCTCACAATTCGTGGTGTAAGGGTAAGTGGAACTGGTCGGGGCCCATCTGAGAAGGCTCAAGTAACAACTTCCAATGTTGCAGCTGACACGGATAAGGTCAACAAAAAGAAGAGAGGAAGACCTAAGCGCGAGGAGAATGTGGGCGCCACTGTACAATAGTTTTTGATAGGCATTAGGTATATGTATTTATAATTTTTGATAGCGGGGCATACCCTTGGAACTAAAGAATAGACCATCACTTATGGCGGCATGTAGTCCAGCTGAATACACTATACAGCTCTCAAGTAATTGAGTATATTTCAAGCAGTACTTCTCAGTTTTATTCTGAATGGATTCCATTCTCTCAAAGATTTCGAGACAGCATGTGTGAAAATACTTTGATGCTCGGATATTGATAGAAATTGCTGTCCATTATAAGCTTAGACTTCTTTCACATTGCAAATTTCGAAAGAACTGGGTTTTGATGTGATCTGTGGTGTAGTTTGACCATTCCAACTGAAGTTTACTACATGCAGGACCACTGAAATTGAAAGAATATATTTAATCTGCAGGTCTAAATCGTTGCTTAGTAGGAGGGTTGGCCGAGTGGTCTAAGGCGGAAGACTTAAGATCTTTTGGACGTTTGTCCGCGCGAGTTCGAACCTCGCACCCTTCACTATTGTTTACTTTTTACAACCTCCTACAAACTTTCATTACTGCCGTTTGCAAATAATTTTTTCTGCTCCATGTCATTGGCGAAGCTGATCGTCGTGGGCAGAGCTATTGCAGAGTCAGGGCTTTTGGATCCTGTTCAATGCTCAGAAAACCTGCAAGTAGCCATAAACAACTCCGACCATTTGACCGTTTTAGAACCCAAACTACCCTTGTTACACAATTGGATTTCAAACGGTGTATCCAATGGACTAAAGAAGAGTACGATAGATCCTAATGACCTTTATGACGTGAGAGGGGTTTTCAATATCGCAGATCTTGAACTGCTCGGTCTCCAGATCTTTTCCAAACTACTCATCGAAGATGGCGAGGACCGATTTTCTTTTGGCAGAATCGCAGAGCCATTGATAATATCGCATGCATGGTCTCCAATTGATGATTCTACACGAGATTGCTTCCTTGGAGTATTACTCAACACAGGCGAGGTTCTTGTCTTGAAGAGAACGACTCAAGATTCAGGTCAGTACGATGTCATCATAAGGAGCTTTACGAGTCTCCTTGACAACATGAACATACCACTGAATAGATTAACCAATGAGGGGGACATCATAGTGACCAATGCAGAGCATCTTGAATTGAAGATCACCAGTTTCACATTCGGGAAGGCTTCCAATGGCGCTTTGTATATTCTACTAGCGCACGAGAGCGGGCTGATTTCTATTCATTCATTGACACATGGATTGCCTGAGTTATCGAGGCTTCAAGCCAGTGGAACTATCGTCAAAAGTGCCTGGTCACAGGATCTATCTACGACCGCATTGCTTATGTCTGATAATTCTGTTCATATCATCTCCTTAGATGCCAACTTACAGCCAAAGAGTGATATCCAAAATGTGAAATCGGCCTCCAGATTTCTTGTTTCGCATCTAAAGTTTATCTCTACGGACACCCTCATTGTGACCGACAGCAAAGCGCTTCATGTTATCAAGGGTGGCTCGACTCGAGAAACAAAGTTACCTTATAGATCCACCATCCTGGGGCTTTCATTTGCTCAATCATCCGCTGGCTACACGATTTTTCTTTCATTTGAGTCTGGCCACTTCTCGTTGCTCAATATCAATGAAGCGGGCGAATGTACCCTCCGACCACTGCCTCAGACATGGACGAACTTTGTCAATCGCACTCTCCTTCAATTCCAGTATGCTTGTCTCAAGGAACAGAACAAGGCACCGTCAAATGTTTTCAAACCATTTCTCAATGATAAGGTGGAGGGTAACCTAATGATTCATGGCTCACATCTCAGCTCAAATGGTGACCTCGTTCTCGCTTATAATGTCGTGCCAAAAAACGTCATTCATCATGAGATTCGCTCAAAAGCTGAATTTAAAGTGGCCGTTGTGTCTGCACTTGAACTCGATCCTAAGATTACGATAAACCAAACTTCCGGCACCTCAATCTCACAGATCCATGGCGTACTACTAAGAGACTATCAGTCTTTTCCAACACCTGCTTCGAATGGTAAAGAGGGTATTGATGAGTTTATTCAAGCTCTTCAAGAGTGGAGAACGCGTAAGTTTATTGACTTTGGCGAGGTAAATCTCACCATTTCACCTCACGAATCGTTGACCGAAACATTACAAGAGGAATTTTTAAACAATAACTCGATTCGAGACTTGCAGAAACTACTTACTTTTAATTCAGCATTCCTTGCCACTTTAGAGGTCCTTGGATCGAGCGAAGAGTTGGGTATTGTTACCGCTCCGGCGAAGCAAAATGTGAACGATGAACTGGAGATGATAAGAACCAAACTTGCGACGCAACTCCGCCAAGCAGTGCTATCATCGGTGAAGTTCAGCGACCTTATTGAAGCAGACAAGTTTTTGTATCTTTCGTTTGTCAAAAGTCTTCCAATTGACCATCAAAGCCAGTTTCTGAACTTACCGGAGGAGGTAAAATGGACGGAGTCGACAGACTTGGTAACGGAAACGTTTCGCGTGGCCATGAATCAAAAATATGACAAATCTTTCGAGAAATTTGCCTTATCAGACTCGTCTCATTCATGGCGCCGTTGCGACCTTACCTTGTTTCCTATCTTGAGTCTCAATAACAAAGCTGACGAGTCGAATACATTTGTTTATTCAATCGCGGAACACGATCCCGATGGTTTAGCATACACCTTGCAGACTCAACTCAACTTTTGCGTTTACACTGGGAATAGAGTGTTCGACCTAAAGGTGGGTCTTTAATGCTATACTAATGATGAAATATATAAGAACCAGGAACCGGCTGGAAACCCTCATCGCTATCGGCGAACAGTCCAGACAAAAGATCGAGCTCCTTCTCTCTGTTCCAGACGAGCTGTGAAGAGTTCCACTTTATGAGTTGACTGACCTGTTTTGGTGGGGGGTCTGTAATTTTTGTAACGAGATATGCAACAGATGATTCTGCAAAGCCGTAAAGCAAGAGACCAATCCAAGGTGCTCTGCGAATGAGAAGATAGTGGCATAATCCAAAGCCGAAAAGGAGGCCCTCTCTAGATCTGATCCACTGATCTTTCTCGGATTTGGTGAACCGGACACGCGAGAAGTAGGGGGCCAACAAGTCGTGAAGCATACTTCTGGAACCCCAGTACGTTGTGAGGAATAACACTGCCCAACGTTTTGGCACGAGTTGAAGTAAACCAAATATGACAGCTGCATTCACAGTGCCGATCTTGCCGTCCAAGTTCAGAAATGAAATAAGACCGAGGATAACGGACCCGAAAAAGGGTATTTTACTCACAAAGTAGGCGCCAACACTCATGAGAGTCCGATTTATGTGTCTGCGCATGAATGCCGAGAATTCTTGAGAAGTAGCCCATTTCTTCTTGATGCTGTCAAATGTAGGCCGGTTATCAGTAATTCTTTCATCAGTGCTGAGAGCAACAAGATTTTCATGGTAAACACGTTCGGTTTCGGGATGTTTGGCCTTACGAACCTGGTCGACAAATTGCAAGCTCTGCAAGAATAGGTCATCCAATTGTTTGTTGAAGTATCTGGACCCTGAGATCAAGAAAACAGAAATGTTAAGCACATTAAACTGGAATGACTTCAAACTAGCCACAACGTGATCAAGACCTTTAGATTTCGTAGCCAATGCAGCTATCTTCACTAACACTCGAAGCAAAATGATTGGCGACCATATGAGACCTTGGATCACAAGCGACGCCTGAATAGCTATCAAAGACTGGCGATAGTACTTTTGTGTAAGGAGTGAAGGGTTCTGAAGCGTTCGGTAAGCACCTAGTATTGCCAACTGAAACCCTCTTAGGATTGCCAAAAGTGAGAATCCCGGTGGTGGGTTCGAGATCAATATGGGAGATGCCATTAATGATAGACTACGTCTATGGTCGTGAATGCTTCAGGTGAAGGCCATCTCGACATACTGCATGGTGGGGTTGCCCTATACGGTGATTCTGGGGAGACCAGAAACCATCATGTGTGGTGGGTGAAAAAAACGTTTGAGTGTAAACACAGAAGGCACAGAAACCAGAAACGGCACTGACCGGTGAGCCATAATTTATGCCCAGGAGACGCCAAGTGTAGGAACAGGTGATCATAACATAGTACGGAAAAGCATTTCCGCAAAACTAGACCCGCGCTCCTCACTATGTGGCGGGAGCCGTTTGGAAGTCCATCTCCATTTCGCAGCCATGTCTTACTGCGGAAATGCACTTCCGCAACCACACAAGGCAATCGGGGCAACTTTGCCTAGCCATAATAGCGCATGGCCATAGTATGGCTGACTCCTAGCCGCTTCGCGTAGAGTATTAAAGTAGCGACGATTGCCATTTTATATGGTTCATCAAGAAAAATGTTGCAAGTCTCCGAGACAGTGTCCCAGGCCCCAGCAGTACAAACCTCCCTCGTGGAGGTGACTGACTTGCTTTCATCCTCTAACAAACTTCCATGTCGGGTTTTCTTCAAGAATGAAATCGAGCAGCCATCAGGCTCATTCAAGTTGAGAGGAATCGGTCACTTGATTCACCAGTCAATCCGCAAAGCCAGAAATGGCCCCAACAGCCACAAGCCAATTCATGTTTTTGCATCCAGTGGAGGCAATGCCGGGCTTGCTGCCGCCTACTCCGCAAAGTTTTACAATGTCAAGTGCACTGTTGTTGTTCCTACCATTGCCATGAAGCTGGTTGTGGAGAAGCTTCGGCAGTATGGTGCAACTGTGCTTTTGCACGGCAATTCCATTAGCGACGCTGACAAGTTTGCCAGAAGCCTTATGGCCGACGCTGAAACAGAATTCAATTGCATTTACTGTCACCCCTTCGACAACCCATTGATTTGGCAGGGTCACTCGTTGCTCGTTGATGAAATGTTCCAGAACCAATTGTCTCGTGAGGATGCCAAAAAGGTGAGAGGAGTTGTCTGCTCAGTGGGCGGAGGCGGCCTCTTTAATGGTATCAAACAGGGGCTCATGAGAAACAAGAGCAAGGCCGACTGTGTCTTGGTGGAGACGGCGCAGGCGCCTACTCTTTCCAGTGCCGTCAAGGCAGGATCAGTGGTGACATTGAACTGCGTCAGATCACTCGCTACATCTTTGGCCTGTTCATATGTTTCTGGTCCCACTTTAGACTTGTTCAACGACCAGTCCACGAACAAGAACCACATCACCGCCATTGACGATCTCGAAGCTGTCAAGGGCTGCATTGCATACCAAAAAGACTTTGGCAAGATGGTAGAGCCTGCTTGTGGCGCTGCCGTTTCTGTCGTTTACAACCAACTCAAATACCTCAAGGAGAGTGTGGGCAATTTGACGAAGGACGACATTGTCATTGTCGTTGTCTGTGGTGGCTCCTGTGCCAACGAGGCGGTCTTGGACCGTTACAAGAGCATGCTTCGCCTGGAAGCTCATTTGTAAGTTATAAAGCAAATATTAATGTCAAATTTCAAAAGGTCACATCGCTACGTAGCACCCACTTGACGCCGTCCTTGACGATTTCCGCTTCATGCTGTAGGCAGTCATCACCATGCTTGTGTAGTAACGCTAGCCCCTTACTGGGATGCACATTGATCTCCTTCTTGCTGTTGGAGTCCGGATAGAAAATGGTTCCGCCACCAACAAATTCATCTCCTCCTGTTAAATAAATTAAAAGAGTCCACCTAGTAGTTCCCATTTTGGAAGGCTCATGCGCTAGTGGGCACTTCACCGCATCATCGTAATGCTTTCCAAAATGATGACCCTTCGTGTACCGGTATATCCTTAACTGTGGATTTAGACTCTGGGCGTCGGCAAAAGTATCATGAATATCCTCGAGCTCCTCGTCTTCGTAATCCACCTTCTGTAGTAGGATCTTTTTGAGATAGTTCCACAAGGCATCGGCGGCCTGGTTGTCTGTCAACGAGATTCTATCGTTATAGCGAGCGGCGTAGTCTTTGCTTTTGATAAGCGGAGTGGTCTCGAGTTTGAGACTAGATTCAAAAGAGCCTATCAACTGGTTACAAAAGTCATCGCTGAAGAAATGCTCCACAGTGACTATTTGACCTGGAATGATTGATTCCGGCTGTGGAGTAAAAAACAGCTTTTTTAGATTTTCAGATTGGTTGAAGAATTGCTGCGGGAACTCATACGCTGTAGGTTTTTGTTTGGTCTGCTTCTTTGGGGCCATGGTGATCTGTACTACTAAATTATGCGCGCCGTATGTATCAAGTATTTACAACTGCAGCTCGAGGTTCACCAACAAGCTGTAGGTCTCGCGAGGCATTCTATACTGAATGAGACCGGCGTAAACCATGCAATTCTTGGCGATTTTTCGGAGAGACGTCAATTCGTCTCTTTCACCACCCAAGGAGCCGAATCTTTTGGATTTAATTCCATGTGTGAGTTGTGCAACACTCGTCATCACCATGACAAGCAAGGAAGGTATAACACGCACGAGAGCGACATCGTAGTTTGTCAATGATTCAGCGGAGTTTCTAATCTCAACAAAGTCGTCGCTATTAAGTGCACTGAGGAAAGGCAACTTTTGAAGCGCAGCTAAACTCACACGCCAGTCCTTGGCTGCAAAAGTCTCACGAATGTCCACCACCGCTAACAATGCATCATTAACCCTCTTGGCGCCAGGAGAAATCTTGTCCAAAATGGAGCTGTTGTTGTTAAATGTACCCATGACATGCTTGCTGAGGAGTATGAAGTTATTTTCAATACTCTGCTCTGGCTTGTTATCACCTGTAGCGGTTCTGTAGGTGGCACCGGACAAAAGCGGCTTGTCAAGCTCAGACATTGACAAAGTCTCCCCAACGAATTCATTTATGAGGCGAACAACAACATCGTAATCCTGACTCAACTGATAGAGCAAAAGTGCATCAAAAACTCTTCCTTCTTCTTCGCATCTTGAGGCACTCACATCCACAATTGTACGTTGGAACTTCGTCAAGTCCGACAAGTTGATAAGCGGCCTCTGTTTCTCGAGAATACCCGGCAGTTTTTCTCCAGTAACATCGTTGAGTTCACCCAACAAAAGGGTGAATTCACGAGTGATAAGAATGAGCTCGCGCAATGCCTCATGACATTTTGCTGTCTCTTCTTGAGAATGACCACCTTTAGCCAAGCATATAAGGATAAGATATTGCACAGTCACCTTTGGATCACTGATCTTAAAAGTTCTAGTATAGGATCCGACAAGTCTGCTAAAATTGATCTCGTGCTTTTCAGATGAGTTGATGGTTATCAAATCGTCATTGGACACACTTGAGACTCTAAGAAGTCCGTAATAGCATAAACCGATCGCAAGATGGACTGCATCACACTCATTTATAGTGTCATAAGCAAATTTAACGGCGAGCTCGTATAATCCAAGCATTATTAAAGTTTTGAGGTACAGTGGATTGTTAGACGACGCATTAAACTTTGTGGGACCAAGAGACAACACTTTCTTTTGCAAGTTCTCAAGTCTATAGTTCTCATAAATCAAACTCGAGGACGCATCAAAGTTGAATTCATTGATGAGGGAAAGATGAAACCACAACCAATCCTCGATACTGAGGTTGACGGCAGCAGGAAGTGTCTTTTTGGCCAAGTCGCATTTGCCAATTACCTTATAGACCGCATATTTATATGGGTCGAAACCAGGAGATTTTTCATCAAGAAATTGGAACGTTTGGTTAAAGTCCGACGAGAGTCTTTCTTGAAGATCACTAGGTAAACCGCAACAGTCATTTTTGACATAGCTGGACAAGTACAATGGGAAGTTCTTGTCAAATTTTTCAAAGAGTTCTCTCCTCAGGTCAGCAAACTGCACAGCGTCAGAATAAAGACCACTGCGCAAGAGGTAGTAAATTAAAGCCCAAACGGGAACGCCATTGACCTGAAGGGTTCTCTTCAAAAACTCAGCATCATTGTTATTGGTTACAACTTTGGTGATGAAATGCGACACCTTATTGATGTTGTTAGGCAACCGGTGTTCAGGTAATTTTGCGTCATCTTTAGTAAAGCTTTCATCCATATAGTCAAAGAACTGCTTCTCCAAGCAGGACTTGGAATTGATCACAATACGCCTCTTCAACGATGTGTTTTCTGAGTTGGCTTGGTACTCCTCGAAGAAGGCCTGCTCCTGGTCAAGTTTTGTGAATTTTTCATTTGTTAAAGTAGCGATCACTTTCCATGCATCAGCCAACTGCTTAGCTTTAAGATCCAGGTAAGACTTGTTTAACTCTTCGAAACTCAATGCAATAGGAAAGGGTTGCAGCTTCAAACGAGCCTCATTCAACAGGTATACAATTTTTGCGTGGCTCTCAAACTTTTCTCTAGTAAGTTGCCTAACACTGGAAGACGATGCAGCCTTATTTTTCAAAGGAGTCAAGATGCGATAGTTGCCTGGTTGGGTCTGATTCCATGTAAATGACTTAGAAAGTTCTTCAGGGCTAATTTTCGTCTTGACAGGAATGCCGAGTGACTTTTTCAAGTGGTCTTTGCGAACTTTCCAATCGATCGAAATGTTCTTCGTTATAAAACTGTCAAAATCACGAGAAGCAGCGATAAGAGACAGTTCAATCGCATTTAAGATATTCTCATCCTTCTTAGCCCGCAAGTAATTCTCTATGTTGTGAATGCCTCTGCCAAGTTGACGTGATTCGGGGACCTTTCCTGCCTGAAGCAGTCTCTCTTCGTGGCCCAATGAGGCTTCTTTCTCTTGTTGCTGGTCTTTCGGCAGCAAAGGCTGTTGCTGCTGTTGCTGATTGCGCTGATCCAAAGACGTAGGGGGGCCACGAAGGCTTTTGAGCTCCATCTCAATATCACCAGCATTCATTCCACTACCTGAGAGCAAGTAGTGGGCCTTGGTGAATCCATTGGATCCGGTTTCGTTCTTCCTCAACAGCTTTGTACGGTTTTGCAACTCACTCAATGGTAGGTGAATTGAGCCGACATTGACGTTGTCCAAGCGAGGCAAGTTGCTGGCAGATTCCAACAAGTCCTTTAATACCTTGCCTGAGGATCCATCAGGGTTTATAGAAGTAGCCGTAGTGGACACAGTATTGCTCTTTTCAAACCCAGAGGTTTGCAAAGTCAGCGCATTGGAGTTGGTAGCAGGCTGATTTTGATTTTGCTGTGTCTGCTGGCCGAATTGGGCAGGCTGTTGAGGTTGTTGATTCTGTTGGTTTTGCTGGGTGTTTTGCAGAGCACCGCCAAAGGAGAACCCCAATCCTCCAGCAGGCTTATTAGCCGTCGTGTTGTTTGATCCAAAGAGAGACATTAATTAGCTTCAATAGCTTTGGAGACGCGGCGATCTGGTTCAAATTCTCTTTGAGGTTAGTGTTTATAGATCTGTTTTCAGAGTTTCGCAACATGCGGAAGTTACCCGGCGTAGAGGAGCGCATCGGCCTGGGACATATATAAATGAGAAAATCCTGTCTGATTTTTTCTTCATTAACTTTGTCCAAAAGTATCCATCACAATAGACAGTGCATCTCTACAGCTGGAAGGGTGCCTTGGATAACGGGGCAGTTTTTGTCTTGTGTCCTTTCCGTACTCGGCCAGGATCTGTTGTAAGTGTATGCGATAGATGATGGAAAGATTGACTGAATCCATTAAGAACCTGTCTGGATCGAGAGATCTGAAAGAGAGGTGTCAGAGGGTTCATACATGTCTATAACGTAGCGAAAAAATTGTATTACTAGTGGTATTTTGCCAGGTTCGATATCCTGTTGAAGAATTGAACTAATGTATAATGCAAAGTCTAGCATCTCTATAAGTCGGTGAGACACACGTCTGGGAACTCCTCCTCTTCGTTGTTCCCGAGACCACCTGCGAACAGCTCTCTGCAAGAGTATTTTTTGATTGGGAAGAACCAGTAGCCCAAAGTAAAGATGAGGTATACCCCATACACCACAGAGACATAGTTCATGGTACCGGCTGTGACGGGCATGAACGTGGGGAATGAGTAGAATACCAAGGCGAAAATAGCCCAAGCGATAGTCATGACATTGGCGAAAAGGCCAACTTTGCCGAGCCAAAATGGTCCATGCTTGATGTTGTTACGACCTCTGTAAAGCAAGCATCCTGTGGGGACCAAGTAACTCAAAAGAAGGAAAGTGATACAACCAACGACCATGGAGTTGAAGGCGGTCGAGGAAGCCAAGTACAAGCAGCCCAATATAGCGACCCAGAATGAGGAGAATAAGTGAGCGTTTAAGGGAACACCTAGGTTGGGGTCGATGATGGACAAGTACTTGGAGAATGGCAAACCGTTGTCTCTGCTGAAAGACCAGCAAAGTCTCGCCTGCCAGGTGTGACAAGAGATGGTACAACCACATGCCGTGAAGAAAATAAGAATTCCGAGACAAAGCGATCCTGCTCTGTGGTTCAAAGCTTGGTAATAGATGTCCAAAATGGGCAAGCCGCTTCCGCCGTTGATGATAGCATTCAAGTCAGTGATCGAGAAGAACATAGCGATGGAATAAGTGAAGGAAGTGATGAAACCAATGGTGACGGTTCCCAAAATAGCGATTGGAATGACTCTGTCAGCACCGTGGACCTCTTCGGCCAAGTGGGAAGCAGAATCAAGACAGGAGAAACTCCAGTTGGGGTTCACCAAGCCGACGATAAAGGCAATACCGGACGTGGTCCAGCCAGTGTTGTTCTCGAAGTCTGTGAACACAAAGCTGGGGGAGGCATAGTTGCCTCTAGCGCAGACAAGGACGGTAATGGTGATAGCACAGTAGGAGAATAACGAGGTGTACAAGGCAGCATTGGCGATGTAGGGCAAGTACTTTCCGTAACAGTTGAACAAAACCAAGATAACGTTGATCAACTGGTAGACGACGAATGTTTGCCAGGACTTTGTCTCATGCTCCGGGTGCATGTGCACCCAGAAAGCCATGACTGTCTGGGCCACAGAAAGAGCCATGGAGGCACTGGTGAAAAGAGAGCCGGCCCAAGCCAAGGAGCCACACAAGTAGGCGAGAAAACTCGAGTATTTCTTGGGTGACAAGACTCTTGTCCACACATACTGGCCACCTGCTGAAGGAATCGCCGAGGACAACTCTGAAAGGGTGATACCAATGCAGTAAGAAATGCAAGCAATGATGATGATACCGTAGACAATCAACAAGGGGCCACCAGATTGAATACCAGTGATAAGAGAGGCGGAAATTCCAAACCACGAGTTGGTCAAACCGAAGCCAATACCAAGCACCGACCACACCGAGAAAGTTCTTTTCAACTCTCCTTTCTGGGCCATGGAGGACGTGGAATCGCTATCCCTCTCCTTATCGGATAGTTTGCCCATAGGTGAGTCTGACGAGAGAGCTTTTTCTAAAGACATGATGGATAAAAAGTGGTTAGAACTTAAAAAATCACGCAGACAGAAAAAAAAAAAAAAAAATAAGGCTTACCGCACAGATCTTATCGACGCACTCCATGCAGCTGGAGAAAAGCTTAACAAGAGTAATTGTTCACCAGAGGCTAGAAGTGTATTTACAAAGGAGGGGGATGGACTTATTGTAGATTTTCCGATAATTTTCATTTTCAATCGAGAATATGTTTGACGTTCGTAGTTCTTCAAAGTTAGTTAACGATGCTGTGTACGGCACTGTGGGGTGTCCACACGGGTAACCACTTAGTTCAAAAGGCGATTTAGCATTGATCGGCGAGATGATAAATTGAAGGCTCCTTCAGTTGTGAATAAAAAGAAGTCGTGTGATACTAAGGCTATTGAGGAGTGATTGTGCATCTACCCCGGGGAAAAAGACAGTATGCTACCGGGGGTTTCCGAGGTGGCATTTGCAATGGCAATATAAGATCAATTTAATAGGTACGGCGTTTCGATAATCACAGCTGCGAGTCATGATTTGAAAATTCTCAGCCTCAATGTGCGATGGTGGATGCTGTATGGATGGCTGCAAAACGGGTGACGAGTTAGCCGAAGGCCTGTGCGAGTGTGACAGACATTTTCATCGAGGTAGTGATCGTCATCTCTTGTAGAGAAATGGTACGAGACTTCAAATTATGGACGGCTCGAGAATTGGTCTTATTTCTGCAAAATCCAATATTATGTGGTCTGGTCCAATCATATGTTCCTTATGGTAAGCAGGATCGAGTACATCTTCAGATACGAAGAGAGAACCCGAATAATATCCAACTCTGCTAATTCATTTTAAAAGCGATGGGCTTGAACTAGAGGTCGACTATTGTGATCTTGGGCATTCACACGTCGAACTCTTCTTTCGAAGCATTTGATCCATTCTCTCGAAGCCTTTGAACAGTTATTTCTGAAGCCCAGCCTAATCTAGATAGCATTTTGTTGCTTCCAGTAGAGACATTGATGAAACTTACCCCAAAATAGCATAGTGTAGTGAACAATGGCAAGTGTATCATTTTAGACACTGGACCCTGCAATGTTTACCAGGATAGGTTGTTGTGCATTTGGTTGCGAAACTAGCCCACTAGTCAAGTAGCCTTAGCACCACCTGCTTCTGATCGTTGATTCCTTCAAGGGGCAAGCAGATATTACTCTTCAAAGCTCCAAAAAACCTCAACTGAGATTTTTTCCACAATATCCTCAGGTCTTCGTATAATTTCCAAGAAAAATCGCCTTCCAGGCTCTTCGGGTTGCTATCCACTCCAAAGAAGGACCCTTCACCTCAATTCATAAAAGTTCATTCTCATAGACAGTTTCAAATCGTCTTAATAACTCTGCCTATCCTGTTACCCCCTCATTCCCACCCAACCTTGTCTTCCTTCCCTACCAGGTAAGGGCCTATGCAATAGGCCTCGGCTTTAGTACAGGACCACCTAGTGCGGTTGCCCTCCACATCCATACGAGACCCTCAAGAAACTCCATATTCCTCCAATGCAATACGTCGGAAAAGTGGGAGACTACGTTTACAACCAGTGGAACTCCTTAAATCCGGCTACGCTTTCGGGCGCTATTGACATCATTGTCATTGAGCAACCGGACGGCACGTTCCACTGTTCCCCATGGCATGTTCGCTTTGGCAAGTTTCAGATCATCAAACCGCTGCAGAAGAAGATTGATCTATATGTCAATGACATTAAGACAGACTTGCCGATGAAGTTGGGCGAAGGAGGTGAAGCTTTCTTTGTCTTTGCTACCGATTCCGAGGACTTGTCTCAGCTGGTAGTCACATCCCCCGTCATTTCTGCTGAACTGTCTCCTTATGGCTCGCCTCGTTCATCCCCTCCTGGCTCTCCCGGGGCCTCTCTGATTGATTTGAATAAAAGTGAACCGGAGGTATTGGATCTTAATGCTTCCGCAGACATCGAGCTGAAGATCGCTCTTGACAAAAATACCCCACCCCCTAAGAGCGCTGCCTCACGAAGCGAAACGCCAACGCTGATTCTGCGGATGGCTTTTGAAAAGGCAAAGAAGATCACTCAAAAACTCAACATCCCCTCAAAGATTGACATCAATGGTGACATGGTTCTAGACATGGACGGTTATAAACCCAACTCGCAGAAGAATATAGATGAGTCTGACGAGCTCGTCCAAAAGGTGTTCTTACGTGAAATGAACAATTTACTCAATGGCAAAGAATTCCCCATCAGCGACGAAGCTGACGCTGGCGAATTCGGCCTTCTACAAGGCGTGGTCTGCAAGGACGAAGATGGCAAGATCAGAATTCTCAACAAAGAGGCCGAAGAGGCAGCAGAAGGTGATCTTATGAATACTGATAACCTCTCTCTTCTGAGTGAAGAAACCGCCGGCGCCCCAATAACTCATACTCCCAGCGACTTGATTGACCATAAGTACCATGATCAAACTTATTTCAAGACCTTGCGTTTGACATCAGAACAATTGCGCATGATGAAGCTTAATTACGGCCGGAACAAGCTTCGGTTCAAACTCAACCAAGGCAATTCGCAAGTTGTGTCAGACTTGTACCTTTGGAAATCCACGACGCCAATTGTCATATCCGATATCGACGGAACAATCACGAAATCAGACGCTCTTGGTCACGTTTTGAACATGATTGGTAGAGATTGGACACATCCTGGTGTCGCCAATTTGTTCCAAGACATCGCCCATAATGGGTATAATATCGTCTATTTGACTGCAAGATCAGTTGGGCAAGCTGACACCACTCGTCAGTACCTAGACAGTATTAACCAGGACGGCATGAAGCTTCCAAAGGGCCCGGTTATTCTTAGTCCTGACAGAACGATGGCGGCGTTGAGACGAGAGATCATTCTCAAAAAACCAGAAGTTTTCAAAATGGCATGTTTGAGAGACATAAGCAGCTTGTACTTCAGCAAAACGGGAACATCTCAAAGTGTTGATGAAGCTGACGAAAGAACACCGTTCTATGCTGGTTTTGGTAACAGGATCACTGATGCAATCAGTTATAGAAGTGTCCGAATCCCCTCGCATCGTATCTTCACCATCAATCCTTATGGTGAAGTTCATATGGAGTTGTTAGAGCTTGCTGGTTATCGATCCTCATACTTACGCATCGGAGAGCTCGTTGATCAGTTCTTCCCTCCTTTGAAACTCATCAGTGATGTGAGTCCCTACTGGAACGAAGACCAGTTCAACCAATACATCCACTCCAAAGACGATGCGGATAATGCAAACTCCCCAGGCTCCCCTAGAAGCATTTCCAGCTACAACGAAGTGGTGAAGCCAGATGAGAAATTCACAGATCTCAATTATTGGAGAGAACCGTTGGCAAATCTAAGCGATTTCAGCGACTTGGAAGATGACGAAGCGGAACCACAGTCAATGAAATCAGGTCCAAGCCTGCCCAAGCTTGGCTCGGTGCCTCCACCTGGTCTGCCAGACTTGTATTCTGTGAGATCTTTGGATATCGAGAGAAGTAAGACTCAGGCACTGTCACCTAAGAAAGAAAGACCCATGTCGGCGTCCTTCACGTCACCGCTCAAGAGTTTCATGATGTTTAACAGCGGAGACAAGTCAGAGAAAAAGAAGGATGAAGACGAAGAGGACGACTTTACTGATGATGACTATGACGACGACTACACTGACGATTATGATGACGACGACGACGACGACGACGACGAGTTTGTCGATGGCGAGGATGACGATGCTGATGGCGACGATTACGATGAGGCAGACGGGGATGTCGAACAAGAAGATGAGGACGTTGACGACGAGGACATCGATCTCGACGATGGCTTGACGCCGTCAGGAGTCTCCTCTGTAGTTCAGCCCCACCTGCAGAAACTTAAGGCAGGCCAGCGGGCGAGGCAAGCAGACGAGGATGTCAAAGTAATGACTGCTTGTCAAATGCTAAACAACATGGACCTCGGCTCAGACTCCCAAAACCAGTCCAAGTAAGCTTATGCACAATAAAACACGCGAAAAAGGTGTTCCAGTTTCGCAGCCAGACCGCCGCGTAGATCGTTCCTGAATCTCTGTACACTCTTGAACCCACGAAGAAGGAAAGCCTTGTTAACTGTGAAGGAATAATTCTGACAGAGAGCCAAGAAGTGTTACGCCTCATTATCACCGCGAGTGAACTACAACTTTCTTCTCAAGAAGAAATCCACCACGCTTTAGCCAAGCAGAAATCCCACGACAATGGCCAGGCATTACACAAGATATGGGGCAGCCCTCTTTGTCCTTTTTTTTCTCTTGTGGCATCTCACATATGGTCCCAGTTTACCGTGGTCAAAGGAAGTGCCCAGACTTCGACCTGTCAAATCCAGATTAGTGCTCCCCAGCTCAATACCCCTTGATATATCCGCAGTTCCCGACTTTGTGAACGATACTCCAAGTCTTAGAGACAATCCCAACTACATATATGAACATGTCGAGAAGCATAGACCCGAGAGCAATCCAGTGAAAAAGGAGGTTTTCCACAAGCATCCATTCCAGATATACGATGCTTCCCATGATATCAACATGGATTTGCATCTGTGTGAACAGCTCCAGAATAACGTGTCGACCGAGGTCAGCGAACCCACCAACTTGCACACGCCACTATGTGACATTGTGCTGAGACTCATTCGGACCATTGACCGTGGTGACGACGAGTATATCAACGAGATGGCCCCATATTTCGATCTGCAAATTCGTTTGCAACTCATGTACCAAGTGTGCCACCGCCACTGGTTCCGGTTAGCTGGATCATCAGTCTACCTAGAACAGTATGGCTATCACCTCATGGTGTCGCGTTTGGCATATTCTCCCGATGGAAGCCGTGGCGACCCAAAGTTTTCCTTTGCATATGCCCAGTTATATGATGAGAACTGGCAGGAGGTGAGAGACATCAGTCTTGTGATACCTACAAATAACGAAGCTGCCGGGTTCTTTGTCCAACAACAGGGCTACACTGTAGCCCACTATCCCCTGATCATCCCTGTACCTATGTTCCATAAGTATAAGGACCCTGGCATGCGGTATCTAGGCCCCGAGGACCCAAGATTGATCCTCGTGAAGAACAAGAATGGCTACGAGGAGCCTATGATGGTGTTCAACATGCAGCATCAGAAGTATGCTTTTGCCGATGATGATGAAGATGAGCTACTTTTGAAGAAACCGGGAGCTTATCGATCCATGTGGGTGAGCTACCCTTGGCAATTCCAAAAAGGCAAACAGAATGTTGATGAGATAATGGAATCTCCTACGGACAATTCAACATACACCAAGTCAGTTGAGTTGCGCATAAAAAACATGCCTCGTCAGGAAAAGCAGAAGAACTGGACTCCCATGACTAGTGATGCGGACCGCCAGAAACACGGGTACGATAAGACAATGCTTTTTGTTTATCGTTGGGCAAGTATGCAAGTCCTCAAATGTGATCTTGAAACTGGTAAATGTGGCTTCCTATTCCAGCAGAATGAGAACCTCAAAACTTCATCTTCCATTGGTCCCTTCCGTGGAGGTACACAAATGGCCAACATTCGCCATGTTTTAAAGGCACAAAAACAGGACTCTTCGATACTTCAAAGTATCATTCCACCTGGTCGAGATATCTGGGTTGGCTTTGCAAGAGCACATTTAGTGAGGTGTGGCTGTGGAAATGACCTTTATAGACCCAACCTAGTGGTCGTCGTCAAGGACACGATTGACGTTGATGGAGAGCCTCAAGAAGTGTTCAAGATGAGTCACGTCTCCTCATTCGTATCACTCAACATCGAAATTGTTCCTTGGGATCCTCTGAAACCTTACAAACTATGCTCGGGTACCAACGCTCTCATTCCTAATGGCCTTTCTCACTGGCGAGTGTTTACTTCCCCAAACAAGCAAGTCATGAATGTTTATGACTTCCAGGATGAGCTCGTTCTTGCGGTCTCTGTCTCTGATACCACGGTGTATAAAGTGAACATACGAGGCCTACTAAAGACACTCGTCACTGATGATTCACTCTTCCTACCCGCTGGTTCAGCAGAAACCGCTCTAGATAAGAAAAAGTTATTAATTCCGTCAGAGCTGCAGTTTAAGGCAGGGAAAATGCCAAGTTACAACAACGATAACCTTGTGTGTGCCATGCTTGCATCCGTCAAGTTCTGCTCGGACTACGGTAAGGAGAAGATGGCCATAGAAAAAGATCACATTCTTGATACCATTTTTTTGGTCAACACTGATGAGGAGGATGCAAGAATGGACAATTATCACGATCATTTAGAGGAGCTAGGACTAGAGCTTGTATAGATTTACATCAATAATGATAACGCATGTGCATTTAAAGTTTAAACCATCGATAAAAACTTAATTTTAAATAATCTAGCTTGGAGTAGAAAATAAGGTTGGGAAAAAAAAGAACTCCGATACGGGGAATCGAACCCCGATCTGCTCGGTGAGAGCGAACTGTGCTAGCCATTACACCATATCGGACTCGTTGAGAATTCACGTTGTGCGCAATCTATATGATGTTAAGAAGCCTGCATATAATGGATCGAGCTTTCGGTTTTTTCTGATATTCAGAGATGTAGAGAGCACCGCTGGCAATGAGGGGACCAAGCGAAATCTAAAATAAATGTCTGGATTCTCTGGACGAGTCGATTGACGCAAATTGAAGGTACTTTCGATCAAAATATCAATTTCGGAATCCAAATTGGACAGAATCGGAGTACTTCATACTGGAGAAGAGGCTCTTGGAAGGGATTCCTCGCTCTACATCAATTCGCTTCTTCCATTCAAAAGATATCCTCTTACAGACCATGACAAGAACGAAAAAAATGACTCCAAACTAGAAGCTTTTTCTTCTTTTCTAGTCTGAATAAGTGATATGCGGCTCCGAAGGGAGTTGGTTGCGGCCCATGCAGCACCTGATGAGGTGATATTTTAAAACTACTCTCAGGAAATGGGGTATAGTAATTTGAAGCTGACGATTAGCTAGATCCAACTAAAGTTCTCTTCAAAGGTTTGAAAAGACCTTGTCTTCAAAACTTACCGTTCAATCTGATAAACAGTGGGGTCGTGGGTGTATCAAACCACGCGTTAAAAGGCAAAAAAACTACCGCACATAAAACACTCCATCTAACACTTTACTTTTTACAATGTCTGACACCGAACAAGACCAGGCTCCTATCTCTCCTGTCGATGATGCCCCAGTTGAGGATGCTCCTATTAGCAAGCTTTTTGTGAGACCCATTGGTTTTGAAACTTCTCAGGAGGCTATTGAGAGCCACTTCTCTGCCATTGGTCCCCTTGTTGAAGTTCAAATTATGAGAGGTTACGCTTTCGTGACTTACGAGAGTGCTGACGATGCCAACAAGGCTATCGACTCTTTGGCTGGTAGTGACTTGGATGGCCAGGCCCTCCAGATCGAGTTGGCCAAGGGTCGTAAGGAGGAGACTCGTAACAGAAACCGTGTGAAGATTTCTGGTGTCCCAGAAAACACCGCTTGGCAAGATTTCAAGGACTACGTCCGTGACAAGGGAATGGAACCATCTTTCGTCAAGGTTTTCCGTGACTACGACTCTGGTGAGACCATTGCAGCTCTTGAGTTTGAGGATGGTGAGGCCCTTTCTTCTGCTATTGAGAACTTGAATGATGCTGACTACGAGGGTGCCACTTTGCGTGCTGAACACGACACCAGCCCTTATGTTCCTCGTAAGAGAGGCAGAGGTGGTTTCAGAGGTGACTTCCGTGGTGGCCGTGGTGGATTCCGTGGTGACTTCAGAGGCGGTCGTGGTGGCCGTGGTGGCTTCAGAGATGACTTTAGAGGTGGCAGAGGCCGTGGCGGTTTCAGAGGTGGCAGAGGTGGCTTCAGAGGTGACCGTGAGGGTGGCTACAATCGCGAGGGCGGCTTCAGAGGTGGTAGAGGAGGCTACAACCGTGGTGGTGACGGTGGATTCGAGAGAGACTCTTACAACCGTGACCGCTCCCCTACCCGTTACTAAACGTGCTGACGTTTGAAATGTTTGTTTTTATTCTACTTGAAATATTCTGCTCCCATGATCTTTTTCCCGAAAACTATCTATGTGGATTTACTTCTATTTGACAAAGCGCAATGACAACAAAAGATACTTACGACTATCGATCTCCAGTTACCATAGAGGAGACGATCCCTAGAAATTCTTGACTATTGGTGGGGCCAAAGCAATCGGCCCACCCACAATTTACTTCTACTGCTGTATTAATATGGATGACTGGTGTCTCAATCTACTGCTGAACTTACTCCAGGAACAGATACATTGGATTTATCATGACGGTTAGTTTGGGTGTTTTTGAAAACGGTGAACCTGTACATATATGGGCGCTCTTTGATGAGGCTCGGTATTTTATAGACATGCACGGATAACGATCATGACTCAAGTAGTGAGCTATGGGGAAGACCCATTGCAAAGTCTAAAAGAATTCAATTACAATCCGCAAAATCAGAAGACTTTAATTTTCATTCATGGTGGTGCGTGGAGAGATCCTCATAATACCTACGATGACTTTGGGGAGCTAATAGATCAGCTTCCTCGAAATGTCAATTACTTCAGTTTGAACTACCGTCTATCTCCACAATCAAAACATCCCGATCACCTCGAAGATGTCATTTATGCTTTAAAGTTCTTAGAAACTCACTACAATGTGAAACGTGCCCTGTTAGTTGGTCACTCAGTGGGAGCGACTCTAATCTTACAATTGCTTACGTACAAAACACTTTTAGGTGAAAGGATGATTAGTCCTCATGTGATTGAACTAGAAAACTTATACTTCTTGGATGGCATCTACGATATTGTTGAACTACTAGCGGAGTATCCAACTTACCTGCTGTTTGTGAACGAGGCTTTTGATTCTGAGACCGATTATGCTAATGCGACCGCCATCAGTAGGCCAACCATGAACTTTGAGCTTGATTTCGGTCATATTTTCATTCTACAATCCCTAGATGATGAGCTTTTAAGTGAAAGGCAACTGGACTTTTTCGCTCACTATCTCAAGAAGAAGTGTATAGCTTTTGAGGATCGCAGAGGACACTGGGGTAAGCACGAAGAAGTCTATCGCAGAGGCGAAATTGCAGAAATCCTCAGAACCTCGATGCAACTTGATTAAGCAAATAAAAAAAATATTCAACCTCCTAGCATTTTCATTATTTAGTATCCAGATCCATTGGTTGCAAATGCCCGCTCCAAGTAAAGCGCGGTCGTGCAGACTGCACTAAAATTTTTCGCTACTCAAAACCCATTACAAGGCATCGATAAACGCTACAGTACAGCATGTTTCAGTCGTGGGCAGATGCCGAGGATGACATCCCCGTCCCAGAGTTTACCTCGAACCCAGATGGCACCAAGACGGTGGTGAGCTATAGACTCAACGCCAAGGGCCAGAAAGTGAAGATCACTCAGAAAATCAAGGAAGTGAAGGTCAAGGAAAGAGTACACCCATCGATAGCGATCCGTCGAAGCTGGGCTAAGTTTGGCAAGGAAAAGCACACGCCGCCAGGACCCGACACGAGAACCACACAGTTGGGTGAGAAGATCGAGTTGAAGCTCGGTGCTTCTTGGAAAGAGCTCGAGAAGAAGGAGGAAGAGGAGAAGATGGAACAAAAAGTCAACTTGGTCAGCACGCAAAGACTCACATGTAGAACATGTGGTGGTGACCATTTCACATCCAAGTGTCCTTTCAAAGACACGCTTGGCGCGGAGACCGCCGCCCCAGGTGGTGGAGGAGCTACTCCAGAGCCTACCGAATCTTCTAAATACGTTCCAGTGCATAAGAGAGCCGATGCTCCAAGCAGAGAGTCCAGAGATGACTCTTGTACGTTGAGAATCTCCCAGTTGAACACGATTGTGGACGATCAGATGTTGAGAGAGGAGTTGCTCGGAAAGTATGGTCCATTGCAGAGATGCTCGCTTATCAGAAACAGAGAGACGGGCGAATCCAAGGGTTTCGCCTACGTGACTTTTGCAACCGAGCTGCTTGCGCAGAGAGCATTGGACGAGTTGAACGGCAAGGGTTACTACTCGTTGATCTTGCGTTTGGAGTGGTCCAAGAAGAAGAAGACCTAAGGCATGCGAAACAACATAGAGCATTTGCCAGCGTGCCAGCGTACGTTAGGCAGGGTGTGACAGGCGACGTAATAAAAGCAACAGGAATCATGGTGTAGATGAGCTGCTACCAA
Organism: Candidozyma pseudohaemuli; assembly: GCF_003013735.1. Lineage (NCBI taxonomy): Eukaryota > Fungi > Ascomycota > Pichiomycetes > Serinales > Metschnikowiaceae > Candidozyma > Candidozyma pseudohaemuli. The sequence goes on along the minus strand of NW_020194435.1, from coordinate 1,155,018 downwards.
GCTGCTGATGGGCAAAATCTGGGAAGGTGGACTGACCCAGGATGGGGAGTCACAGTGCCTGGATAAGCTTTACAAAACACGTATGCGGTAGTAAGGTGACGTAGAAAAATAGTGTTTCAATTGACTTGTGTCTAAAGTTTAATGAATTACCCAAACAAGACCCGCCGCTTCCCGAACGTTATCTTAACTCCAGAAGTATATCCGACGCATCCATAATCCGACGCATTGCTGCCTGTCAAATAAGGTGCCGAGGGTCCGTAGACGCATTGGACGCCCAGTATACGGAAAAATAGCGGGCAGGGTGGGTTTGAAGCCGAGGGTCCGTAGGAAGGTCCGGAACCATTAAGCGCTTAAAACCGGGACTCAAACCCCAGTGTACCGAGGCCTCAGGAGGGTCCGAGAATACTTGGCGTCGAAACACAAAGGCCCGTGGACTAGTCTCACATTGTCTGATGAAGCCTTGATGTACGCAGTTTTCCTTCACCACGTATGACTTACTCGATCGAGAGGTCCGTTGCTTCTGGCATAACTCGTGTGGTACATCTGGGCTTTATTTCGCAGCCATTAGGCGCCGGGCAGGGAATCATGACTATCCGCAAGCGGAACACCCAAAAGCCCCGATTCCAGGATGCGAACTCGCTTGACGAGTAAAAGCCATTTCTGAAACGCATGCACCTTGGGTTAGTCCGCTGGCGCCTCTTCGGCTTTGTCATACTAATGTCTGGGGATACGAACCACTTATTCTTGACTGTCATTGACAGCAACAACGGATTGGCTAATTTTGCACCCCGGCTGCGGAGTCAAACGCATTTTGCAATCTTTACTAAAATCCAGATAGGCGGTCCAGCGTCTCGCAACTCACGGTCACCATTGCTCGTTGATCAGTCTCCGCAGCGTTTGCACCCGTACAGTGCGTCTGCCCCTGGACCCTCTGACGAGCTCCAGTAGAGCCGAAATCAATTTGCAACGATTACGCCCACAGAATAATGTAATTATGCCCAGAGCGCAACCGTCGTTTTAGCTTTGCAACGCTGTCAAGCCTGTCAGTCTTGGCTTGCACAACAATCCAGACCACCAAACACCGAACGGCCTCTTTCGGAGCACCTGGTGACGCAAATAGGGTTTTCTCGTCGCAAGCTTCAGCAGAACCTTGAGCATGGAGGTGCAGGCGTCTGGCGCCCGGCTGTAGAGGTAAAACTGCTTCTGGATGCCGCGAAAAGTCGGTTGCTAACTTTGCGACCGGTTGCAAATAGAGGTAGCACCTCCTCGGCCATTGTGTTCCGTGTCAGCGAAAGAATCGCTGCCAAGCCCGGTAGACAGACCAGTTGGAGGCTGAAAAATTTTAGCAAAAGAAAACCCTCCGAAGTGACCATACTTTTTCTTCGCTCTGGCACAAACCGGCTCGATCAGCGCCAAGTGGAGGCTGCTGGGAAACTCCGGTATGCTCCTGCCTGCGCACCCAGCAGCCGTTTTTCCTGAAATAGAGCTCACCTGCTCCCCCTCCGCTCCACTGTTTTTTTGCTCCCACCATGTCAAAAAACGAAGCGGGCGGCAAGAAACGTATCTTGCTGAAGCTCTTCCGCAAGAAGTCCACGCTGACGCCGCCGTCGCCCCAGCTGACCTCCACGGCCTCCACCTCCTTTTCCACAACCAGCCCTGCCAAGGAATCCCCCAGACCTCATAAGTCCCTGGTTTCTAGCGGTTCTGGCGTGTTTTTGGATGACGATTTCACGCTGATCTTCAATCATGCTGACCAGCTGGCTGACGACCTCAATCTGCACGATTCACTTGATATCTTATCCAATTACACCTTAGATGATTACCATGACGACGAGTTTGACAGGAGTGGCGAGCAGGCCTTTCCGGTGCCTGAGGACTCTGCAGCAGGTAATGTCCCCTGGGCCGGGCTTACCGGCGAGTCCATGGTTTTTCCAAAGCGTATCAAGATCAATAAGCGCAGCAATAAGAGTCCGCGTATGCTCAACAACTTATTTCTAGCACAGGAACTTCGTTGCGGTGAGAAACGAGACGTCGAAAGCGTTCTCTCTGACACAGAGCTGAGCAGCATTGACCTTTCCGAAAACACGTCCGCCTCCTCCGAAAATGAGTCCGCCTCCATGCGAAGCAACGAGATCTTGGTCATGGAATTTAGCAGGGACGGCAAATACTTGGCTGCCGCCGGACGTGACAGCAAGATCTACATCTGGCATGTTATCTCCTCTCCCTTGTCTAGGCTCCAGTACAAGAGCCGTGAGGTCTCTCGGAAGCAATCTTCCAAGCTGAAAGTGTTTCAATACGCGCCAGTTTTTCAGCAAGAACCTTATCTCGTATTCGAAGGACACACAAAATCGATCTTGACGTTGGACTGGAGCAAAAACAATTTCCTCATATCGGGTTCCATGGACCGTACAGTCAAGCTTTGGAACGTTGAGCGCTCCGAATGTTTGGAGACATTCAAGCACGATGACTTTGTCACCACTGTGAAATTCCATCCTAATGAGGACAGATTCTTCTTAAGTGGCTCGCTCGACAATTATGTCCGTTTGTGGTCCATATTAGACAATTCCATTGCATACAGCAAAAACTTGGGCAATGATGTGCTCATCACTGCCTTAGCATTCACCCCAGTTGGTAACAATTGCATAGTAGGGGGCTTCAATGGTTCCCTTTTTGGCCTCGAAACACAGGGTCTTCATGTTTTACACAGGGTTGAGCTCAAAGAGCGCTCGCTCACCAGCCCTTTCGGGCCAAAGCATGGCAACAAAATTACAGGTATCAAGGTTTTTGAAAACGAGGCTGCTTCAGAGACTTCGGGTACGCAGTTTGCCAAATGGAACTTACTCATTACCACCAATGATTCAAAATCAAGGTTGATTGATATGCACAGAACGCGCTTACTTACCCGATTTAAGGGGGCTACCAATACAAGTTCTTCTATTGTCTCTTCCTTGAGTGACGATAACCGTTTCATTATAAGTGGATCTGAGGATCACTGGTGTTACGTCTGGGAGAACAACAACTCGATTATCAACAATAAGCTAAAAATTGCCCTCAAAGAGCTCTACAATGAGGGTAAACAAACTGTCAATCATACCCACAAAAAAGTCAACAAACTTCTCCATGATAACAAGATCTGGAGAAAACTCAGTTTGCAACGCTTTCTTGAGGACAGTAGTGGCCAGCATTATATTCCTAACGAAAACAATTCATACGCATGTTTTCATGCTCATCATACCAAGGTCAATTGTGCACTTTTTGCACCTGAAAACACCAGAAGACTTCTTGCATTCTCCGACGACATCATCTATGATTTGGTGAGAAGAGCACCACAACTAGACGATTATGGAATTCTCGGCTCACGGAAAAAAGAGATTGGCTACGCCGAGACAACAGGTTTAGATGCGGGCCACATCATCGTTACTTGCGATCAAACCGGACTCATCAAGATCTTCCGTCAGGATTCCGCGTACAATATTCGCCGTGCCCTTGTTGAATTTAGGAAAAGCAACAAATTTAAGTGTCATCCTAAAACTGAAACCACTCCAAACAAAGACAATTTGAAACTCGATTTGAGTGGACTTAATATGCGTTCTGTGAAGACAAGAAGTCGGAGTCCAGCATTTGAGCACACTCCTTCAATAAAAGCCAAGTTTCACTCCCAATTGAGACTGAGACTGGGCACTTCAACCTCACCAAGCCGGCCGCCACTTGGATCCAACAGGACATCTGCTAGAACTATTAAAGGTAATCCTGAAGTCGTGACGGCTAGCTCACAAATCAGCATGAAAAAACTTCCCAAGTCGGGTGACTTACATTCTAACTATGTCACTTTACCGATGAACCGCAATGATCACGAGGACATCCAAAGCTTGTCTGATCATCTGATCTTCAGCGGTGACGATGTGCTTACCCCTAGATCGATGTCGTTAACCAACGGTAGGCTGAACGATAGAGGAAGAGGGTTATCAGTTTCACGCGAAGCAACCAACTCTACTAATCACACGGAGCTTCCTCGTTTTGTGACTTCAGTGCCTAACGATGAAAGACTTCGCAGTCAGATCAGCAAGTCAGACAGGGAAAGATTTTAGTATATTTATTAATCTAACGAAATCACGAAACAAGAGTAGTTTGTTCCTCGCTTGTGCGTATCTCATTCGTTTCCGTTGCATCGTCAGTGATTACCTGTGAAGGTTCTTCAGGGGTGTCAACCAATGATACAATGGTTTTGAATGTTTGCCCAAGTTTTTCGCCGTTGAGAGCGAAACGCTTCAAAGAGCTCGATGACAGAACTTTTGCTTTCCAGAGCCCAAGTAGCTTCATCGACACTACTGAAAGATCTCTCTCTTGAATCCAAGTATCCATCTCCTGCTTCGCGATTTGGATCTTTGATTTGGCAAGCTCCTTTGCCTCCCTTTCTGCGGCCGCTTTGGCTACTTGAGCTTCATTCTCGTCATCTTCTTCATCACTTGAATCGAATCTCGTAACAATCTCTTGAGCGCTCACATCATCAATCTCGCCATCTTGGGCGGCGTCGAGAACAAATTCCTCGAAGTTGACATTCTCATTCGCAGTTCTTGTCAAATCCTTACCAAGTAAAAGTGCTAACTTTGCCTCTTTGATGTAGAAAACATTCATAAGAGCATTCTCTAAAGTGTCGGGAATATCACTCATCACATAGCCACCAAGTTTCAGGTGGTCCCGGAACATGGCATCGTAATCTCTAAAGCGATGTGAAGCATGCGTTTTATCATAAAAAGCCTTGATTGATGTCAAATAATCAATGACCCTTATACCAAAGTTATAATAGAAGTCTGCTAGCTCAATTTTCAAAGAGCTCGTTGCGCTCTCAGAACCAGAAAGATCGCCTTCACCAAATGTCACCTCGTTCAAGGATTTGAAGCAGTCCACAATGTTGTTGAACAAATTGCACACATCCTCCAAAAAGATGTCCACATTGATCGTTTCAGCAGTTCCATCGTTCAAAGCGTACATCAAATCCTCAAGTTTCCAACATAAGCTGATTAGAGCGAAATCAAGCATAGATTCCCATGCTTTGCTCACACTCTTCATAACTTTGTAAAGGTTTCGAGGCCAAAGCCTAACGAGCAATTGAAAATCTAGTTTTGATAAAAGTTTGACAGAGATCTGCTCTAAGACACTCACCTTGTAATCGAGAATTGGCTCACCCACAAACCGGATTATGCTTATCACATCTCCTATGATAGTCAATTTCATAAGAGGATTTGAAACATCAATAAGTGTGTTGCAAAGATCTTTTTGATCACAAACAAACGGATCTTCCTGCTCGAATTCAGCTTCAAATATGTCGGTGGCCAGGCCTTTTGTATTGAAAGCTTCGACTACCTCTGTCAGAAGCGCTAGAATGGTATCCTCGATTTTGAGATAAACGTTGGGGTTAATGAGCTGATTATTATCATCATCGCTGTTTGAGTGTCCATTTCCGCTTGAAGTCAACAAAAGCGAGTAATAAGTTTTGTATAAGTCATTTAGATCATCCAACATCGTTTCACACTCCAAGAAGAACTGAAGAACTTTTCCATGCAATTGATTATACCCCTCCACATTGTCTGAGTGCTCGAACACTGACTGGATGGGCTCTGATTGGAAACTCAAAAGCGTTGTCCAAATTTTCAAGAAGCTAGGGTACATCGAAACATTTTTGCTCAGCAAATCTTCCAAATCATGAAGCTTGCATGCTAATTTGGGTATCAAAGTAGCTGTTAGATCATTAGAAGACGCTTCTTGCCCTTTTCTTGCTTTCCTGTTCAAGGAGCTACTCACAACACCCGATAAGAAAGCGATGAAATTATGCTGATCTGAAGTGGCTAGTTCAAGACTCCGGCTTAGTTCTTCTGCGTCAGCAGCCGACAAACCCTCCAATGGAATTGCTGACACATCAAGCATTAAGTATTGCACTATGATTTCCCACTCGCTAGACCATTCAGGTAATAGATGCATGTCACCATAAATTGCGTCGATTAGTTTCCAGAAACTCGGCCCGTTTGTTGTGAGTATAAGTTTTGATCGCTTCGAATCGTATTGTTGAAGTGCCTTGTTGAGGACATTACTGAGCACTTTAAATCGAAAAAAGTAAGCTTGCTTTGATTTGTCAAACACGCTCGATATAGAGTCAGTGTGCCCAGCAAGCTTTTCCGTCAAGCTGTCAGCATCGTGCTGTATCACAAGGGTGAGGAATCGGCTTGACTCGGTCTTCAATCTATTGTTCGAGGTGCTCTGGGTCAATTCGAGCTCTGCAAGATAAATGATGTATGAACAAAGATTGATCTTGTCCTGGTCTTGAAGGAATCCAACTTTTAGAAGCTCGATGTAAATAGCAAATAGATTTATTTTGATGCTTGCCAAGTTTTCCTTCCAGATCATATTGATGAGCTGCTGTTGAAAGCGCTTAGTAAACTTGCGGAAACTGAAGGCCATGTTTTCAATTGAGCCTTTTGGAAATTTGTAAAGTTTAGCTAGAACTTTTACAACCTCTTCCCTCACTACGTCAGTCGGATCCGAAAGAAGCCAACCAAAATAGCGTAGATAGGATGACAGAAGGAAGTATGATGGATTTGCGACCATCCACTCACCCAACGCATTTATGCAACTAACGCGTATAGCGCTATCGACATCTCTGTATCGATGTACAAATACAGATCGGCTGATCTCGTCCAAATACTCTTCAATGGTTTCTTTTCTAAAGCTGGTTGTTTCGATGTTTTTGGTCATCAATTGTATTTTTTGAAGTTGATTTTGGTTGTTGCGTTTGGACTTGTTGTTGCCTTTCGCGTTACTCAATTGGCGCTGCTGTCTCTCAAGTGATATTTCGAGACTCGATGCCTGATGACAGAGCTGGGTAACCACGCTTAAAAGAACGACAGTGGATACATGACGAAATGGGCGTGGTGTGCTTGAACTAAGAGCTGTGAACCACTGAATCACTGAGTTCATGAAGTCAGATGCTAGCACAGACTGGTCTTCCTCGACACGATCTCTGTATAAACAGCCCTTTTCGTGAGCAAAAAAGATGATTTCACCGAAAAACTCAATAAGATTTTTTTGAAAATGCTTAACATTCTTGTTCGTTGACGCGAACGGATTCTCGTGGTACTTTTGCTTTTCGAAATGGATGACGAGCTCATTTACTGTGGCAACAGCAGAGTCAGGACTCGTAAGATCGTGTGCTTCAGCAAGATTCTTACAACCAACAGCTTTGAGAACAAGATTGAACATATTCTTAAATGCCTCCACACTGTTGTTGTCCTGATCTTGTAAATATGCTTCTACCCAATCGAGTGCTAACTCTGACACGGCAACAACTGGACTTGATAAAGCTTTGAATAGCTCATTGTCCGGATCCAGTGCCGCTTCTGCTTGCTTTTGGGCTTTTCTTGGGACTGATCTCTTTTTCGGTTGTTCTTCCTCTGACTCAAATTCTGACTCCCCAGAGTAATAAAGCTCCGAGCTCACCGGTGATGGGTGTTCTTCGTATACTGGAGGCTCTTGCGTTTTCCTTTTTCTTTTGCCTGGTACGACCATTATGTCTTGTTTCAATTGAGAGAACAGTTGGAGGCGGATCAAGATGCGAGTATCAATCTGTAAACAAACTCCACGCGTCTCTCATGTCGCACTACGAAGCGAAGCCGTTGCGACATATTTTGCAGCCATTCCACGCTACCTACCGTAAGCAATGAGATGCAAGAAGGGATTGGAATTTCAGAATCTGCTGACGTTATTAAAAGCTCCCTCTTAGGTTGAAGCGTTTTGAAGAGCTGAAAATCGATTCAGAAAGCCCATGTGGCTATAGACAGCCTTTGAAGTTCAATTATGGATCAACTATAGATAGCTAATCATGATTTTACATTCTTTGGCCGTACAGCTTAAACATAAGCATAAACAGCTGAAGTCTCTTTAAGCACTCACCAGATATGCAAGATGAATTTTTATAATGAGAGTGTGAACATCCGCTGCTCCATAACTGTGCGCAACGCATACAAAAACCCAACACATCTAAGATTCTTTTACAAGCAAAGTATTTTCTTTGTCTTGGAGAAAAGATTTTGAAACGAATCTGCTTCATAACTCTTTTAAGAAAAATCAGTATCCAAACCACCTCTTGCCATAGTTAACAACCGTCGTGTCCAAGCAAAGTCGTGCAAGCACAAAAAATCAAGAAGCTAAACAAGTCGCTACACCTTTTCACCAATACATCAATCGTGTACATCATGTCTGCCGAGCCCACTGACTCAAAACCAGAGACCCCTTTGGAAGACACTCCAATGACGGGCACAGAAGATGCTGGTTTGGAGCAGACAACTGAACCTAAGGAGGGTGAGAAACCTGCTGAGACTGAGCCTGAACCTGTCGATCTTGAAAAGGTGAGAGCAGCTTTCCAGGAAACGGCTAAGAACTACCTTATTGAACAGTCAAGACACGTGGTGATTCCCTCTTTCTCCAAATGGTTTGACATGAACACAACTCACCTGATTGAAAAGAAACTGTTCCCAGACTTTTTCCCTGCCAAAACTGAGGAAACCCCATCCACCTACAAATCCCCAGAGGTTTACAAGAACATGAGAGACTTCATGATCAACTCCTACAGAATCAATCCAATCGAATACTTGACGGTGACAGCCGTTCGTCGTAACTTGGCTGGTGACGTTGCCAGTATAATCCGCATACACCGCTTCTTAGAAAAGTGGGGCTTGATCAACTACCAAATAGACCCTAGAACAAAGCCTACTCTTGTGGGTCCCCAATTTACTGGCCACTTCCAGGTCACTTTGGACACCCCACAGGGTTTGGTTCCATTTGTCCCTGAAAGTGTCAAGCTTAAGGATGCCTCGGAAACACCAGCCGCCGAAATCGAAGGAAACGGCAAACCACAAGAGGTTAAATCTGAAAAGACCGTCAAGTTAGAGGAAAAGGCTGACGGTTCCATCCCACTCAATTTGGAGGTCACCAGAAACATCTTCGACGAGTCTACAAACCAGAAGGCTCCTAACTCTGTGCTGTACTTCTGTAATGAGACTTCTAACGATGTCAGCAAAGTCAGATATCACAATCTCAAGAGTAAGGCTCTGACGAGTGGAACGTTAGGTCCCCTGGTTATCAGCAAGGAAGTTTTTGAGCAAGGCTTATTTCCTTCCAACTTCACTTCTTCTGATTTTGTCAAGCTAGAGCAAAGTTTCAAACAGAAGGAATGGACTGAGCAAGAAGTGCTTCTTCTCCTAGAGGGTATTGAGATGTACGCTACCACAGATGTAAATAACCAGACCCTTTTCCTCAACAACAACGGCCAGTGGGACAAGATTGGTGAACATGTTGGTTCTAAGTCTCGTGATGAGTGTCTAATCAAGTTCTTACAGCTTCCTATTGAAGAGAGATACCTCAATAACTTGATCAAGCCTGACGCTGAAAAGAAGAAGCAGCCAGACAGCCTCGACAAGGACTCTATCATCCAAGATGTTGTGAAAAAGTTGGTGGAATCTAGAGAAGGTAAGGCCACATTGCAAGAGAATGCTAAGAAGAACTTGGAGCAAACTGTTCTTGATCAGACCAACTTGGTCAACCAGGTCATTGAACTCACCTTGGAGAAGTTCGACGCTAAGGTAAAATTGATCAACCATTTGGAGGCTGATCTTATAAAGACTGAAAACTTGCTCAATTTGCAGAGAAAACAAGCACTTATTGAGAGGTGGTTGAACTTCGAAAAGGTCAGCAAATTCAAGAAGGAGAACAACAACCCTGAGTTGGAACCATTGTTGAATGAATTGTTGACTCCAATAAACATCAACGAGATCAACAAGAACTTCAACAAAATCAACTTAGATAACTCTGAGCAGTCAAAGACGGATTCAGACAAGGAGAAAGTGGAGGAAGCATTGCCTATTAGCGTTGTCAAGCCTAAGGCCTATCAATTCTGGTCCGCGTAATGTTTATGTGCGTATGGCGCCTAGTGCGCTTATCCACTGATAATAAGTCTCGATGTTGCGAAATATCTAGCCTGATGATAGACTCATCCCAACTCACCCATGGCTAAAAAGCCATTTTGTACAATTATAGGAATAAAAATACAACGAAACGCACAAGGTGTATTCATTTACATAGATAGTGCATCGCTGCGAAGTGCATACTAAGCCCATCGATCCAAGAGTCTTGATCATCAAACCACCATTTTTCATCAACTAATGCTTATACGTTGCATCAGAAATGGCTTTCTACGACCAGGTACTAGGTTATACACACAAGCCTTCACACAGAAGCTAAATCCACATCCATCTACCCCAGAGCCTTTTGCTTATCCTCAGTCCAAGCCTAACCCACACGATGACATATATGTGGCAATGAGTTCAGGTGTAGACTCTTCAGTCACAGCTGCTCTACTCTCATCAAAATATAAGAACGTAAGAGGCATCTATATGGCCAACTGGTCACAACTGGCAAAATGCACCGAGGGAGAATGGGCTGCTGTTCAGAAAGTGTGCGAGCAGTTGCAAATGCCCTGTGAACGAGTCAACTTTGAAAAAGAATATTGGGCAGATGTGTTTCAGCCTATGATTGATATGTATGAACAGGGACTCACGCCAAACCCTGACTTAGGGTGCAATAAGTTTATCAAGTTCGGAAAGATGATAGAGCATTTGGCTGCAAAGTATGAAGGTACCGAGCTGAAGTGGTGGTTAGCAACCGGCCATTACGCCCGAGTTGAGAAGGCGTCGAACCAATTTAATCTTCTTAGAGCATACGACGGAAACAAGGACCAGTCATACTACTTGGCCAGTATACCGAGGTCTGTACTTCATAGACTACTACTTCCCTTGGGCCACCACACAAAAGTTCAAGTACGAAAGATTGCGGCTGATCTAGGTCTCTACACTGCTTCAAAGCCTGACTCTCAGGGCCTTTGCTTTGTGTCGCCAGATCATACAAAATTCCGTCATTTCTTGGATGAATTTATTCCCCCAAAGCCAGGCAACATCGTAACAGAAGATGGCAAAGTCTGGGGCAAGCATCTGGGTATTTGGCATGCTACGATTGGACAAAGACTGGGTATTTCAATGCCGCAGGGCGACCCTAAATACAGCGGTGTTTGGTTTGTGAGTGAAAAAAGAAAAGAATCCAACGAAATCGTAATCGTGAAAGGTGGGGCCAACGAAAGTTTATTCTCAAACAAATTAAGAGCTTCTGGCTGGGTGTGGCTTCAAGGCAAGGTTCCTGATGATCTACAAAACATCAGCTTTCAATACAGATCGCTTCAAGATCCTATCCCTATCGAGACATTGACAGTTGAAGGTGACGAGATTACAATCACCGCCAAGTCCAAGCAACGTGCCATGGCACCGGGTCAAAGTATCGTTGTGTACCAAGGAAATCGTGTCTTGGGTAGTGGTGTGCTTGCTGAAACCTACAAATAATTAACCTAGATGTAAATCACATTTATGTATATAGAAAAATACCTGAGCCCAAATAAGATCTTCGATCGTAACATTTAAAGTAAGAATTGAAAATTTAGTTCATCAAAGTCATAGCACTCTCTCAAACTTTAAAATGCAGTGATCGTTGGGTACAAGTTTTGCTTGCTCTCATCAACCTTAGCATCATTGTCCTTGTGTTCTTGCTTCTGCTCCTTCATGTTGCGGCTCATGACAGCCAACTGCTGGCACACGAAGTTGATCATTTCACGGTGCTTCTTGACAGTCTCAATGTCAAAGTTGTTACCATCCTTGATCGACAACTTGTTGAAGTTCTCCAAAACATCGGCGTGGTCATCCTCAGTAGTGTCCTTAGTAGACTCTTCATTGAGCTTCTTAGCCGACTTTTGAGTGTTGCTAACAGACTCGTATTCCACAGAGCCGTAAGGGTTGGCGCCGTACTGACCGCCATTGAGCTGTCTGTTGACCTGTGGGAATTTTGGAGTGTAGCCTGAACTGTGGTTGTTGACAAAGTGGCTGTTGTTGTCGTAAGACTTGTTTTGGTATTGGGGCAACATTGGGTACAACAGGGACTGTGGGCCTTGCTGTGGCTGGAATTGCTGGTTTGGAGCGGAACCCTGCTGCGAAGCACCTGGACCCATCATGCTCTGGTATTGCATCTCAATGGAAGACGACAAGTTGTTGAAGAACTTCTCGGCCTCGTAGAAGTTGGCCTGTGGGTTGGCGCCGTAGGAGTAGTGCGAGTTAGGGTTTGGAATCATGTTGTGGTTGTGGAGGACAGAGCCTTGGCTGCTGGTAGAGGAGTGGTTGGAGCCCTGCTGGTTGTTCAAGAAACCATCCAAGTGGTTCAAACGGTTGTAAACCTCCATGTTGTACTGAGGCTCAACCTTTGCTCTCTTGTTGGAGTCCTGGTTACCGTAGAAGTTGAAATCACTAAGGATACCGTTCATCATGTGCATGTTGTGGTCCAAGCCTCTCTTCTTGGTGTCAGCGGCAGGCTGCTGGTGCTGTGGGTGAAGGCTGGTGCTGAGGTCGAAAACCTCCTGGCGCTGAGTCATCTCATTACCCAAGGTAGGGTAGTAGGCAGCACCAACATCGAAGGGACCGTGGTGAGGAGGCAAGACAGGGACTGGGTAGTGCTTGTCGCCCTCTTTCTCGTTCATCTTTTGAGACTTCTTCAACTTTCTTTGGTGTTCGTCTTCATGAGTTCTAGAGTGCTTCTTCAAGTCCTGAGGTCTCTTGAAAGACTTTGTGCACAAGTCACATCTGTATGGCTTCAATGGAACGTGCACACGCAAATGTGAGGTGATGTGGTCTCTCTTCACAGTGGTGACACCACAGTTGTCCCAGTCACAAGTCAATGACAAGTTGTTGGAGGACTTACGACCAACGTGCTCATTGCACAAGTGATCGTACAATTGCTCTGGGGTCTCAAAGATAAGGGAACAACCACTCCACTGACAGTTGAAGGGGCCCTTCATGTCAGCGTCTCTTACCTTTCTGTAGGTCTTCTTTGGCTTCTTCTTTTCAGCTGGAGCAGCTGCGCCAGTGGCATCGTGGTGGTGAGCGTGGGCATGGTTGTGTGGATGGGTGTGGTTCAGTTGATGAGCATCTTGCTTCATTGCCGGCTCGAAAGCGGTACCGGCAAAGCCGGTAGCACGGGCGCCGAAGTGAGCGTTGGTGAATTCCTTGCCAAAGGAGGAGGTCTGCAGCACAGGGGAGTTGGCGGAAGACTGGGATGTAAAGGAAGTTTGTGGGGAGCCGTTAGAAGACTGAGTAGTTGGGGAGTTTGTGGAAACAGCGTCAGAAACAGCGTCGAGGTCAAAGTCGACTTCAGAGTCCATCACCTTTTCAGCTGTAGCGTTCAAATAAGTCACTGGATGGAGGTTGTAGTTCAGTGACATCTTTGGGGTGGGTAGGGGGGATGTTCTTTTTCTTGTGTATTTATATTTCGCAGCAAGCCGTATCGGTAGTCACGATAAAGGGTCTGCTGGGGAAGATAATACTAGTGAGTGGTGCGGTTGGGTAAACGAGGAAAGAAAAAAAACCTTTAAGATATGACGGGTTTGCGAACGGTGCGAGAGTTATATTTATGGAGGTAGGCTGTGGCAGAGGGTCATTTGATTATTACATTTGCCAAGAAGTTTTCCGCCAAGTAAATGTCCTGCATGTGGTAAGGAAATTTAAAATGTGGGCACCCCAAGGTCAAGAAAAAAAAAAGAAACAGGACAGGCTACCACGAGCGAGATTGTGCTGTAAAAGTGCGGCAAGAAAAAAAAGAATTGGGAGCCTGTGCGTACTTTCCTTGTCCTCCTGCAGATACGGGGCCATCCTTCCTCGGTATCAGTGCCGAAGTCATCTGCTCCATCTCCGCGACGCAATGGCGTCCACTTGGCGTTGACGTGCGTCGGAAGTGGTAAACGGGTTACACATTAGGGTGTATTCCGAGACATCGCAAAAATAGAAAGGGTTCCTAGAGGTAAAAAATGATGCCTTCAGCCAGATTCGAACTGACGATCTCCTCATTACTAGTGAGGTGCCTTACCAACTTGGCCATAAAGGCTAGAGGATATCTCCCGGGGGTGAGTCGAACACCCGATCTCAAGATTACAATCACATTACAGTCTCGCGCCTTAGCCAGCTTGGCCACCGAGAGGATATCTGCATGAAAGAATCGCGGGTTTTATATATCCACCAAAGCAGCCGAATCCGCGAAATCGAGAAAATTGACCTTCCTGATAGTTTTTTAGCATGCTACTGATCACACTTTCCCGGCGAAAACGACAAAAACCCAAAAGACGAACTGAAGCAGAAGGGGGACAATTGTCCGTCTTTCTGATTCGTGAGATGAAGAAAACCATACGACAAATTCTGCCAATGGGTAGGTGACGTGTGGGGATGAGACAATACCAACAAACAAATACCTTCCTCTAGACGGATCAGGGCCTGAAGTTCAGGATGAAGTCTGTCGCGCCTTTCTGGTAGGAGGAAGATATTTGGGTGCTTGATTAGTGGGTTGTGTTTCTATAGCGATATAGTTTTGGCTCCTAATGGAGAATCCTCTGTTAGAAGTGCCCTGCTAATACATTCTATAAAAAAAAAAAAAAAAAATTGACGAATTTAGCTCGATTTTAGCTCCCCTAGCCAATCATCTCTCGAGATGGCCGGAACGACATGAGCAACCACCGCTGGCACGTCAATCAAAAGCAGCTGCTTTGTTCATTGTCTATTGAGACAGGCAGTATAGTTCCCCCTCCTGGTATGCCCCGCCCCAGCAGACTGGGGAACCGTATAATGGGCCATATGACGTTGCCCTTTATGGAGGTGGGCCTGAGGGTAAATGCTTGGCTAGCCACGAATTCTTGGTTGACGTAACCCTCGCAACATAAAAGTTCCGGTCTAATAGTGGTCGCGAGACAATTACTAAATGTGTGGCGCCCTGCAAAGGCCAATCGGTCCACAGGAAGTGAGACGATTCGAACTTGTCGGAGATCTCGCTGCGGTTTGAGCTACATATACGATGCGATAAGGTGGACCCATGTTTTCTCGACTGCCACGGCTCCATGCACCAAGGAAACTTGCGCTGATTACACAACCTCGCCGTTCTAGAAACATAATGAATATGCCATTGTATTGTGTTAATGCGATCGGCCTCGGTAAAACAAGAGAACGATGGTGTTTATGATGGAGCCAAGCGCTGTCCATCAACTACGTAGTTTCTCCGGAAATTTCAATGAGGGTCATTTTCCTTCGATAGAACATTTTTGTCTTATCTTATCTTGTGAAGAGGGTAGTTTTTTTTTTTTTTTTTTTGGACCCTGTGACGCAAGTGTGAGGTGGAGATCTTGTGGGTGAAAAAAGCCTTCACTGTAGGGACGCAATAAGACGCCTTTAGTACTCTATAAGTCCGGTCCTTCAGAAGAATCGTGGCTGATGCTGGAGCTGCAAATTGCATTTCGTAACGAACGGAGTTATTATTTTTTTCATTCTCGAGGCCAATTGCAACATGTAGTATGCATTCGATGGTACCTAAAAATCGTAATCTTTTGTTCTACCGAATGATCTGCCAAACAATCTGGAATGTAGTCATTTCGCGTCTTTCTCGTAGGCACTTAGGGGCTTTTTGGGTAATTGGAAGGCGAATGGCTGCATGCGTACCCCACCGGATTTATGACGGTCTCTGGTAACCATGCCAACACAAAATACGGAAAGAGGGTTCCCGTGTGTGATGGAAATTTGATGTTGAATGCTAAACCAGGAAAAGTTTGTTTAAAGTTAAATTTGTCGAACAGACGGTAGGAGCGCCAAGACCACAGGAACCCGCATTTGTCCGACAACACCAACATCGTCAAGAGCAAGATTAAGACAAAGCACATCAAGCCCGCTTGTAATTGCTCATTGACTTGTAAGTTTGCTCTACGGTGTGTAAATACTGGGAGAAGAAAGGGAACAAGACAATGTTGTAGTGGGGTGGAGAAATAACAAGTTTATCCAATAATTTGCTTTTAATCATTAAATGAGTCCGCGTAGTTTTCATATGATAACAACTTTACAAGATAAGTTTTCTCATCAAAAGTGATTTGAGAAAAGTCACAAAGGCCCACCGGTTTTTATTTGCCATGTTTATGGATCAACTTTGACAGTAGGTACGTACAATCACGCTCTAAGTTTAAAGAATAAAGTATCCGCTTGATACATGGTGGTGCAATGAGTGTTATTATCATTGCATGTAAATGTATGAGTCGGTGGATGACCAACTACCGCCTAATGGAGACAAAATGCGCTAACTATGTCCATGGAATCACTACTATATTCTTTAAAGGCTACGAACGGAATGTTGCAAAGCTTTCAAATGAAAAACAAAAGAAATTCAAATGTGGTTTGTAGCGGAAAAGAGTTTGCTTCCAAGATTAGCCCAATATAGACCCTAAATCGAATTCCTTGAATACAACTTTCCGCTCGATTTGCGGTCAATGGTAGCCATGAATTGCTTTGTAGTAATTAATCCGCTGGTTTTTCCTTTGCATATTAAATGAGGCTTAGTGTTATGTTGTTAGCCTCTTTATGCTATTGTTCCTTGGAAGCACAAATTGGATCAATCTTGGTGTACGGGTCTGGGTCGTGTGAGACTCATATGCCCCACTAACGCTTCATATTTTCACAGAAAAAGTTCAAAATATAAAATCCGATATGGTGTAATGGCTAGCACAGTTCGCTCTCACCGAGCAGATCGGGGTTCGATTCCCCGTATCGGAGTTCTTTTTTTGACAAAGATCTACAGACCAGAAAGGAAAAGAATAATATTTGTTCGATCTCAATTAATTTTTGCTCTCCAGAATGGGGTAAGAGAGAGAGGAGAATTGAAGCTAACTTTAACAAAGTATGGTATGAAATGGCTGAGCTTTGGCCCCTTCGCCTTTTTTCCTCACAAGCCCACAGTTCAGCAAAACAAAATTCGTTTACAAGCCTCTCATTACTCAGTTAGTAAGAACACCTTTCCAAAAAATACAAACTTAAGCCCGATCGGGTGATCGGCCCGTATTGGTATATAAAATTTCCTTGCACAGATCTTAATCTTCACCTAAGCGATCTCTCTCAAATGTCTTCCTAGTCGGGTTAAGAGCATTCCGCGACCACGGCCAACTTGCTGCAAAATATGAATGTGGCAGTGATTTTAAAAATAAATCGAGCAATGAGGATTGCTGGTTCAGGTGAAACTTTGGGGACGACATTTTTCCTTCCATCAGGAATTGGTGATCACAAATTGCCGTGAAGGGGGGAGGAGTGCCCAGCAAGGGTTGCTTCTCCTGCAGGCGCAGCAAGCTATAACCGAACCGTGCCTGGGATCATTTCCGTTTCCATGGATGTAATGAATATTCTGGAACTGGTCTCAAAGAAATAAGGCCAGCATTCTCCTGAAATGACAATACTCTAGACAGAAAATTTTGTAGTAAAGGTTGGCTCGAGAAAACAACAGTGGAGGTCACATGACCTTCTCGAGGATCACTTATCCTGTAACTCTATCAGTTATCACCTAAGCATGCCAGAAAGACAACCACAAACACAGCTGCAAACGCAGACGCAGGTAGCAGCGCCCGCTCCAGTGTTACAGCTTCGACCAAAAAGCGAAAAAGAGAAGCAGAAGAAGAAATCAAGGAGTCAAGTGCATTGGACAGACGATGTAGTTGATAATGAGCATATGAACAAGAAAAAGTCAAAGATTTGTTGCATTTTTCACCCACAGAGAGAGTTTGGAGAGTGCTCTAGTGATAGTGATAGCGGGCTGAGTGATTCGTCATCAGATGAAAGCGGCGATGAGAGGGGCCGTCCTTGCAACCATAATCATGACCATGACGAAGAGCATAACCATAACCATGGCAAAAAGAAGGCACGGGAGTCGAGTCCCAACGCCTACGAGAAGCAGCCACACTATAAGAATCTTAGTAAGGTTCCCGAGGACTCATAGATTACGATGTGTACGAAAACGAAATACAAGCGACTTTTTAGCTATGTATGTATTATGCGATTAATGAACAATTAAAGCTGGGCCACAAAGTAGCACAGCTATTCGGGGTTAGCGACATGCAATATACGGCGAGAGTAGTCGTTCTCGTCGGCAAAGGAAAATTTAGATGCATTGGAGTTCTGGAACATGGTCAGTGGGTCCAAACGGTTGTCAAACTCCAGGATTGGGAACATGATGGGCCCGCCAGTGTCCGGAGCAGGCTCCTTATTTGGATTGAGCTTCTTCTTCGACATGCTGCGGCCGACATGAGAACCAGCCATGCCGTTCGAGCCCGGGTTGAAGATGGAAAGGATCGACTTGCTCAGATTGTCTCTCTTTAGGTTTGAGCTGCGCAGCGAGGATTTGGAGTGATACTGAGCTCCCCCAGCCACCGCAGCCTTCTCGCCGTTCACTGATAGCTCATCCGAAGAGTACTGATTCTCTTCGTCAGAGTAGTCATCGTTCCGGCGACCTGCGCCGAAACAACAGCAGTATAGTAACGTTCCCAAGGCGCCAACTACCACCACACCGACAGCGGTGAAAGTGCCAGCGACTTTGCCGGTGGAGTCAAAAAATGACTTTTGCTCTTCGCCGTTTGCGTCACCGCTAGCTTCACTCGAAGCCGAAGCCGAGGCCGATGAGGAAGAAGTGGATGCAACTTCCGTAATGTAACGGGTAGAAACCACCTGTGATGCAGAGCCACCTGCTGTGGCCGTAGAGTAGACGGTAGTGGCCTGAACGGAAGTGACCACCAGGGCCTGTTCTGAGGAGGCAGATGACGACGAGGACGATGAAGATGACGACGAAGTCGATGTAGACGACGAGCTGGAAGTGCTGGAGCTAGAGGAGGAAGAACTTGTGCTTGAAGTCGTAGGTTCGCTGTAGGAAGGCTCCTCGTAAGTCAGGGGAGGGATGGTGGAGGATGTGGAAGTCAGCGATGGTGTGGAAGATGTCGTTGGAGTGGACGATGTGGAGGTTGTGGGAGGGTCCGAAGAGGACGATGTGGATGTCGATGAGGAAGACGATGTTGACGAGGATGAGGAGGATGTTGACGTCAGAGAAGTCGAGGACAGGCGCCCCACGGTGCTGGACGGACTTCGGATGAAAATGTAACCGTAGTAGCCATCACCACCGCAGTTTTCCTGCTCGGCGTAGCCAGGGCAGCCGGTGTTGCAGTTATCCAGGTCAGAGGTGTCAGCAGGCACATCGTTTGTGCACCAGCAGCTGAATTCCTGAGTTATAGCGACGGCATATCCGCCGTCCTGACAATGGTTGTGGCACCAGCCATTCGACATGTACTGGTTGGAGGCATGGTCGGAACCGATGTTTTGCAGGGAGCAGACGTTGAGATCGAGGCCTGCCGCTGAGGACACGGCTGCCAACGAGAGGAGCAAAAGGCGTAGCATCGTCGGAGCCTGGGCCAGAGGATTTTGCAGAATCGAATCAGCGCGGAGGGCAGGCGATTTATATCGGCAGGCGGTGGAAAAAGTCGCAACACAGAGTTGCAGGGCGCAGTGCGGTTAATGCTGGTGCCAGGGAGAATCTGCTCAGCGGTAAACGACCAGTGGGCCAAGGGCGGATGGTCGGCTCCTACGTATAGACAGAGGCGATGGAGACATTTGAATTCTTTTTATTTTTTTTTTAATACTTCTGTTGAACATCTGGTCAGGGTCCATGATATGGAATTTCCAAAAGGAGGTTTTTCAGGACGGCTAAGGCTCGGCCGCCCCATTCTGTAAGAGAAGCCCCAAGGCGACCCAGACAGGTCAGCAGAATCCCGCGGCAGGGCGGCAGTGTGAGACATTGCCTGAGCCATATGACAACAAAACGGACGACATAAAGGCCTACCGTCGTCTATTTGGCACAAACTATGGCCAGCACTTTTCCTGTCAAAAATGTCAGTCGCATTTCCGTGGACCCAAATTTCACCGTCTTGTAGATTGCTGCGCCGTGCAGAGGGTTGCCTTTTTCGCAGCCAAGGCATGGGGAGGGGCTTCCATGCTCGAGCGTTATTGTTAGAACTGGTCCCCCCCAGAGCAAAACGGGCAACCTTGTCGGACCGGGTCCCTCGGAGACGGACAAGTCAATTTATTAGTAGTGGAATGAGCAAACGTCCAGCCGGTCCAGTGATGCAGAGCAGCCAAATCGATTTCCCTGCCCGATTGGTACCGTCCGCTTGGCCCTTTATGGTTGCGCCGTTTCTCCCGCCATGCCGGTAACGGTTGCGCAAACAGCCTCACCACAAGGTCCGCCCCCTAGACAGCGATCCACCAGAGCTTAATTGCCTCAGGAATTAAAAAGTTAAGCCTAATTCCCCAGCATCCTTTTTGCAAATGTTGCTAATTCTGCCCGCTACGGAAGGTCCAGGAAGTTAAAGCAGGGGGGGTAGGCTTATGGCTCGGCTTGCCGCCGTGCGATTTCCCTCTACAGAAGGTCTGTCGCTATATCGGGTACACTGCGATCGCACTTGTTTACATCAACATGGACGTCCAGGGCGAAATCGACGCTCTACGGGCTGAGATCGCTGGACTCAGAGCAGACTTGGGCCCGCTTCAGCTGAATCACGATACTTTGTTTCGTCAGGTCGCCTCTTATGAAGCCAGCAATAAACACCATCTCCAGAAACACCGGCCCAGAAACGTGCCCGACGAACCAACGGTCTCCCTCGACTGCTTTGACGATTCCATCCGACAATACTTCAAACCGGCCCTGCTGATCCCTCAAGCAGCTGCGCCGCCTGCCGAGTCGCTGTCAATCCAGGAACGCACTCGCCAAGGCACATACTCGCTTGTGGAGAGTGTCCATCGATTCGGCGGCATCACCGCATTCCCTATCAACGACGCCTTGTACGATGCTCTGGACGACGCCTTGCTAGGGCTCCGATTCGATGTGCTTTCCCACTCTTCTAATGCCTTCTTACCGTCTCATTATATCATTCTTCGGCGGGTCATCTCGAAAGACGAACGTCACAATTGGCTGGTCTTCAGGTACACCACGCCGGCGTACGTGTCGCTCGATTCCTACAAGCACCACCTTTCGCATCCCGACGAGGCGCTAGGGCTCCAGAAGTTCTGTGAATGCGTGAGGGCAGCCTTGGTTGCAACCCAGGCCCGCCACGACATGGTCCAGGAGCTCAAAAGCCTCACTTTGGAAGGAGACAAGGCTTTTGCAGCCATAGAATCCGACATCCAGTGCCGTCGTGTGGCCCTTACTTTGAATCTGGGCCAATCCATAGAATTACTTCTTGGAAGCCGCCTGGTGGATCTGGTCTCCTCCACACTCCTGCCTTCACTGGCGTTGCATGTATCTGCCTTGCTTTCCGGTGCATCAATTGAAAAACTTCAATCTGCATTCACCCAGGTCTTGAAGTACATACAATCTCACACGGTAGCATAGCGCCGATGAAACAATCTGCAAGGTGATCTTCATCGACATGGCATCCCAAAACGGCTGGATTCCGATCCATTGTCGCTATTAATAAACGATCATCACGACACAATAACTTTCCTTCTTATGGCAAAAAATAAAAAGAAAAAAGAAAAAACGTTTCCTTTGTATCCGGACCAATTGGTTCATAGACAAGGGCTCAAATCTCTTTCTCTGCAATCTCTTCTCCTTGCAGTGTGGTGCGCCGCATGGCCACCCATCACAATGCATTTCTACTCTACACTAGCACCATTCAAATCAAACTTTTTGTCGTCTCTATTTGCAATTGTAGCAGGTCCGCTAGACTTACCCTACAAAGTCACGCGGCTCCTGGTTCTTGTTGCGATTAAAAGGCATTGCCAAATCCAGCGCCCGTGGGCTGGTATCCCAAGCCGGTGTTGTTCATTCCCAAGCCAGCACCGCTCGTGATCATCAATGGCTGCCCAGCAGCTGGCTCATCGTCTGTCTTCTCAGCAGCTCTTCTCTTCTCTAAGTCCTCGTAAACCTCGTTCAACTTCTTCTGGTTCTCGTAAGCGACAGAAATCTCATATGGCTTGATGAAGTTGCCCAAGTTGTGCAACCAAGCCAACTCAATCACATAGTCGTACTCAATCAAAGAGTAGGCGGTGTACAAGAGGGCAACGAAACCCTCGTGGTTACCAGTCTCAACAAAGTAATCCAAAAGGTCGTGGGCAAGCTTGGTGGATTTGGAGATGGCAACAGTCTTAATCAAGTCAGCCCACAACTTATCATTCTTCAAGATTTGAATAGACTTGGCAAACTTCTTGTTCTTGGTGTACAAGGTGGCCGAGATCTGGCGGAAGAAAATGAGGTCATGGTTCTCCAATCTCTCAGCCAAGTCCAATGAGTTGAATCTGTTGCTCGACTCAGACTCAATGGCAGAACGCAAAGACTTGTAGTCCTCCTCTTCAATCAAAAGATCGTGGTAAGCGCCATTGACAATCGAGTTGTTCTTGTCGAGCACAGAAATCAAGAATGGCTTAATCAATGGAAGGTTGTCAGACTTAACAAACATTCTGACGACTCTTGGAAGATCAAGCTTTGGAATCAAGACAGACATCAAGTCCACAAGGAGAGTTGGGTTCTCCTTCAAGTAGAAGTTGATGGCCTTGTAGTAAATCTCCAAGTTGGAAACCTTCACAATAATCTCCTTCAAAGAGCTGTGGTCGAAGGCAACCTCGGACTTGTCCATCATGGTCAAGGCAGCGTTGTCCCACTCCTCGTAGTGGCAGTACAAGAAAATCAACTCTGGGTAAAGGTGAGCGGACTCACAGGCGGTCAAGACCTTTGGAATGTTGATACGAGACCAGAACAACTTCAAGTGCTCCATCACCTTCTCAGGCTTGTACTTGGTGTAAAGAATGGCAAGCTCGGTGAACATACCCATATGAGCTCTCTCCAAACCCAAACCGCTCTCGAAGAGAGCAATAACCTCGTCAAAGTAACCGTTGTACTCGTAGGTCTTCACCAATTCTGGCAACTCCTCAGCATCGATGATCAAGTTCAAACCACAAATCTGGGCCAATCTGAACTCCTTGTTCTCAATACAGGCACTGTTGACCTGCTTCCAAACCTGAGTATTGGAAGCCTTTCTAGCGCAGTCAACAGCAGACTGGTAGTCCTCCAAGTAAACCAAGGTGGTTGCCAACTTGGAGTACTTCGAGATGTTGGAATACAAAATCTTAGCGGCCTTGTAGTTCTTTGCCTCAAATAACTTGTCACCAATATCTTCCAAAACGGCCACATTGGGTCCAGCAACGAACTTTTCGATGTCAGTCAATCTGTCGGCGTTGGCGTAGCAGTTGATCAAAGCATTGTCGATAGCTGGTTCTCTCAAAGACTCTCTAGCCATGTCCAAGAATGGAACCAACTCCTCCTCCTTGCCAGCACGTTCAGCAATTTCAATAACCTGCTCGAAGTTCTGTGGGTTCTTCGACTTGATGTACGAGTCGATAGCCTCGGGAATTCTCAAGCCGTTCAACTGAGCGGTACCCAACTGGTACCACAAGTCCGAGGTGTCATGCTTCTCAGCGTACTGCTCACCTCTGTCAAGCGACATGATGTCCTCAACCAATACCTTCATAGCGTCAGATCTTTGTTCAAACTTATCGTAGATCTCAAATGCTTCCTCGAACAAATCATTGTCAATACACAATGGAGCGATTTCGTTGGGGTCGAACTTATCAAGCTTCTCAATGTAGTTAGCAACTCTGGTCGAGTCGGCCTTGATAGCAGTCAAAAGCAACAAACCCTGCAAGGAAGTGTTGTCATTGAAAGGAGATGGCTCCAAGATGATCTTTTCCAAAAGTTCAATCAACTCTTGTGGCAAATCGTTCTCCATGAATGCCTTCACAGTGACAGAGATGGCCTCAGGATCACTCAATTCTGGAATACCAGTAGAGACAACCTGGTCAATCAATTGTCTTCTGTACTCGTTGTCTGGGCTCAACACCTTAGCCCACAAGTCAAAGTCAGATTTAGCCAACAAATATCTTGCCTGGTACTTGTACATCTTGTTCTCGTTGGTGATGTTGATCAACTCGTCGTCGTTGTTACCCTTGGAGTAAGCAATGTAGGCCAAGTATGGATCACGCTTCTCACAGTATCTACCAACAGACAAAGTGTCATATTGCTGGTTTTCTTGCAAAAACTTCTCAGGACTGTTGTTGGAGTCAATGTAAATCTTGGCCAAAGTGTTGTAAACTTCCTGATCAGAAGAGCCACCCTCTAAGGTCTTTTCCAAGAATGGCAACAAAATCTTCAATCTGTTTCTCTTCTCAACTTCCTCGACCAATTCCTTAAGAGGAACTCTGCCCAAAACGGACATCAATAAGTTCTTGATGATGTTCTCATCACAGTCAACGTCCAACAAACCAGCGATAACCTGGGGAGTGTTGGCAGAGTTGACTTGCTGGACATAGACCTCGATAAACTTGAAGTACTTGTTCTTGTACAAATACAAGATCAAGTCGTGAACGAAGTTGAACCTGTCGCAAACAATAATGAGTGGCAACTGGTCCTCCAAGTTGGCTTCCTTCAAGAAATTCTTAAC
The DNA here is from genome assembly GCF_003013735.1 of Candidozyma pseudohaemuli. Taxonomy (NCBI): domain Eukaryota; kingdom Fungi; phylum Ascomycota; class Pichiomycetes; order Serinales; family Metschnikowiaceae; genus Candidozyma; species Candidozyma pseudohaemuli. The sequence goes on along the minus strand of NW_020194435.1, from coordinate 1,130,558 downwards.
CTTCTCACCATTGTAAACGTTGTTATCTCTAACAACTCTCTCGATTTCCTTGGTCTGGTTCAACTTGCTTGCAGCTTCAATGTACTTGTAAACCACATCTGGGTCCTGTGTCAAGTTAACAATGGAGGACAAGTAGTAGTACTTACCTTCGTTGGACTTGTAGGTTTCGAAAAGCTTGATCAAGTTGAGAGGCCCAAGAAGATCAGAATACTTGGTTGCCACCTGGATCACAATTTGCAAGTTCTGCTGCAAGTTGTTGGTCATCAATTCGTTCAAGCAGGCCATGGACTGCTGAACATTTAACTGGCCGAAGTATGAAACCAACCAGTCACCTGGCAACACGTTGGTGTGCACAATGACTCTCTTGATGTCCTTCAAATCGTCGTAGTGCTCCAAAGCTCTCTGGAACAAGCCAGACTTTTCACACAACTTACCAATACTTGGCTTGTCGTAGTGGCTGAACATCTGGTTGCCCAAGATCGCATCAGCAACCTGAGGAGCGTGCAACAAGTTGGTCTCCAAGACCTTGGTTTGCAAGTGGCCCTCAGATGGGGTGTCACTCTTGAGAGCATCTAACAAGAAAGCAGTACCCTGTTGGATGTAGTTTTGGGAGAAGAACAAATCAGCAATGTTCTCGATGTTCAAGTTAGCATCGCCATTGGCCAACAAAGAAACAGCAAATTCACTAGCTTTGTCTGGGTTAACGCGGACCAAGTTTTGAATAAGATTAGTGTAGTCAGGGTTGTAACCAACCTTCTGGCAGTATGGGAGGATCTTTTCGAACTGACCCAACTCAGCCAAAGACGAGACAACCTTGATATTAACGTTGGCACGAACGTAGACAGCCAAAGCTAAAGCAGTGTCGTAAGACTTGACAATGTCACCCAACTCCTCACTGGAAGTCAACTTGTCTTCCTTCAACCACTTCTCGAACAATGGTTTACGGTCTTGCTGCAAGACTGGCTTGGCGAGCTCGATCGACTCGTACTTGTTAAGAGTACCTCTGTCCAACAAGGTGGAGAAGTATTGCAAGATTGGAGAAATCTGTCCTGGAGAAGGAGTGATGTGCTTCAATCTGTTGATAGTGTCCTGGGTTCTCAATTGCTCAGAGGAGGCAGCCACCTTGGCAGCATTGGTGTAGTCACCTTGACTCAAGTAGTTTTGGAATTGCTGCTGGAACAAGTTTTCGGCACCGGGGAAACCACCACGGGAGGAGAGCGACAAAGCCAAAGACACATCGGACAAGTTGTCCAAAACGTAGGGAATGATTTTGTCCTTGGCGATCTCGACAGCCAACACTTGGCCCGACTTGTTGATGGTGATGAGACCGGTACCGTCGTTGTAGGGGGCGGCGGTGAACACAGGCTCAGCAGTGATTCTGTTGACAAACAAGTTGGAGCCGGTCTCGATGTCGTACAAGTGAATGAAACCGTACTTGGTCAAGATGTAGATAATTCCGTACTTGTTGGAGGTTTGCAACGAAATGGGGAAGTCATTAGTGGCATCAGGAGGGAAAAAGATCTCGACGGTCTTCTTGGGGAATGGAGGGTTGCCATCGACATGGTCAATTTCGATAATGTGCAAGTTACCCTGGCCAGAGGCAGTCTTGTTACCAATACAGAAGACCTTGGTGGGGTTAGCGGCACCGCTGAGCGTAATTTGGGCGAAACGAGATACATGACCCTCGATTGCCTGTGAAACGCCTCTAGACTTGGAGAACAACTGAATGTGGCCAGCAATTCTGCCGTCTTCCTGAGCGATACCAGTGACAGCAAACCAATTTAGGTCTGGCTCAGCAACAAAGTTTATAATTTGACAGCTGTTGAGCGTGTGGTGTCTGTCAGTAAGCTTGACGGGTCCGTCGTTGGTACCATCAAAGATATTCCACGTGTAAATGGTGGATGCGGTGACAAGACCCAATACCTCATTGGTCAACCACTTCCAAAGAACAACGGGTTGCTCTAGCGTGTGAGACTTCAATCTCTGTTTAGTACCCAAGTTGAAGACCTGCAAAGCAGTACCATTGGCTCTCAAAGCAATCACGTTCTCAGTAGGGTGCATGATTGCATTGTCAGCAGTCATGTTCTTTCTGGTCACCTCAAAGTTGTTTTGAGCATCGATGATGGCGACAGTGTTGCCTTGCTGAGTGTTCTCACGTACACATATGTAGCGATCAGACTCAAGGGTGGTTGATTTAAAATCAAGCGACTGCTGTTGAATGCCCAATTGGGTCAACTGAGCCAATTGGGTGAAATTGATGGGAATGTCCGTCATATTTAAACCAGCAGCCACACGGGAATTGAAAATTTCAAAAAGTAGGGTTGTGTGCGGGGGTTGGTGTAAAAGGGGACGGTAGCAAAAGGTGGTAGGTGGTTTTTGATTTCGTGGTTTTGTTTCCTAGGTGGCCTCGTTGGATTATGTAAGCGGGAGGCACGGGTGTGTACTAGCCTGGGCTTTCTGCCACTACTTCGACTGAAATTTTGCAATGTTTTCGTTTTTGAAAAGAAAGATTTTTTGAATTTCTATATAATCATGCAAAAAGATGAAGTCTTTTCGAGTGCGTTGCTCAACTACAATGAAAGATGGGTGGTTCCGGTTATCGCGGCCTGGCGACTCTCGGACCGTATCTGGAAGAACAACTTGTTCAATACTGCAAGCTGAAAAAAATGAGCATTTAGGTCACCAATTGAAATTCACTCTTTTTGTAGGATTGTGAACAAGAGAAACAATAAATGAAGTAGAAGCTTTACGTAATTGACCAATATGTCCCAGTTGCGCCTATATGTGACTCGGTCTATCTTTAGCAACCACACCGAGGGCGTGGTACCATTGGTGTCTTTTGAAGCAGATTAGATGAATTGAGCTCAATTGAATCAGTCGTCTCTCTATTATGATAAATCTCTAAGTAGACGCTAAAAATTCTAGGTAAACGCTGAAAAACTTCAAGACCCACTGCACGGTCGAGCCAGACAATCTCACAGCACTATATTGGAGGCTGCACTGATAATAAAACATCCTCAACTAATGGATTGGTGAACCCAGTAGTCGAATTTTTGTCCGGTTTCGAGGCATTCTTCGTTATGTAACTTTCAACGTGCCTCCACTCACTTCCAAACCAATCACCTGTAAGCATGGAGATCTCCATTTTCTTCCTATAATCATCTTTTTCGCCAGTGCCACTAAAAAGAGGGTTTGTTTCCCAGTCTATGAGCCAAGATGCCACCTTTCGAAAGGCAACTTTGACATGCTCCGGCGTGACAAATAGTCGTTCATCGTCGTCAGATCTTGCGACAACTAACGCTTTAGCCAATAAAAGAACATTTTCTCTCGCAGATAAAGGTGGTCGACTAGAAAGTGGAGCTAAGGAGCATAATCGATGTGATCTGGCGAACACGAACAATGAGAAGGCGTACTCTTCAACAGTGGCCTTCACAAACACTGTATCTAGAAGGCATCTCGCCAGCAAGATGTCTTCATCACTTGGTTGTGGCTTCAGTTCGTCGCCGTCCTGGGGGATGTATAGTTGGGAATAGAAAAAGCGGCTCTTGATCTGCGGATTTATCTTCGGCATTTGAGTACCATTGACAATGATGGGAACCAAAATACAGATAGGTGGCTTCCTGACCATTCGATCACCCAATTGAAAAGGCTCATGATCAGTATTTCTCGATGAAACCTTGCCGTACCTCGATAACTCATCCAAGACTCGTAGAAGATTGCGTTTCTTATCGAAATCAAGCTTTACAGTCTCTAGATTCTTCCAGATTATCATACTGTAGACGAAACCCTCTGGATTAATGATGCTTTCCGCAATAGCATTGAAGTCAACGTCTAAAGCCTGGAGATCAACCTCCACTATGTCGTCAATGTTAAACCTCTCAGTGGCCAAACATTTTAGGGAGTTCAAACATTTATGATAGTCAGTGGTTTGTATGACAAAGTCTTTCTTGGATATGAGGGCAAGCTGGAGCGCTAACCACAAGTTCTCCATAGTTCAAGGAGACGTTTTGTAGAGTCTTGGTGTAGTTTATGACTGCACCTGGGAGTGAGATAGTAGGATTCGGTTCGGGTGCAAAATGATTGAAGCCCTTAAACATCGGTCGCCACCACCAAAAGAAAGCTTTTTGATAGACCTTATCTAGACCAATTTAGTGTCTCTCTCATTTGCGGTTAAGCTTTCTTCGATAACATCAATATTGAGCACTTTATGAACGCTAAAACCCTCAATTTCCGTTTTTTTTTTTTTTTTTTTTTATAGAATGTATTAGCAGGGCACTTCTAACAGAGGATTCTCCATTAGGAGCCAAAACTATATCGCTATAGAAACACAACCCACTAATCAAGCACCCAAATATCTTCCTCCTACCAGAAAGGCGCGACAGACTTCATCCTGAACTTCAGGCCCTGATCCGTCTAGAGGAAGGTATTTGTTTGTTGGTATTGTCTCATCCCCACACGTCACCTACCCATTGGCAGAATTTGTCGTATGGTTTTCTTCATCTCACGAATCAGAAAGACGGACAATTGTCCCCCTTCTGCTTCAGTTCGTCGTCGTTTGCCGTACATGAGTTTTACCGCCTTGACAAACCAGTTTAATTTCCGGAGATTGTCAAAGGAGGTGTCCTCAGGGGCTAGCATCTCTCTAAGATTCATTTCATTCGTAAACCCCACTCTTTGCCACCAAAATCGTGACACTGCACACTCGTTGTATATGTGTGAGAGCATTTCATTCAGCAGCTGTTGATTTAAACACAAGTAGCATTTTTCTTGTTCTGAGCTTTCTCTGTCATGAATTGGCACGTATGATCCAAAGTTGAAATGATGAATAGCTCCAAAATCATTGCGTTTGAGCCATTCTTCCTTATAAAGGTTCTTCCAAAATTTATCCCACCTTTTTATCGGCTGAGCTTCTGGACAAATTTGTCTAAACCTGCCCGGCATAATTGGGGGCTTCTTCTGTTGATTTTTCCGGCTGAGGGATTTGAATGTTCCCAGCTTCACCTGTTCTTCCTCACTCGGATTCCCTGGAAGACTCAAAATAGCGTCCACATCATCTATTCTCATTCTGGAAGCTATAGTATAGTGATGAGTTTCTCTTGTTCCTCTCACCAACTGATACCATGCCTGAATGTATTGGATCTCCGTCTCCGTGAAGGTCCATTCTAGTTTTTTGGACTTTTCGAGGCCTGCCTTACATTATTCAGAGCATTTTAAATCTCATTTAGGAAACAAATATTGATAACTTGAAGGTCAATCTTTGGCACTTAAGTTCATATTTACTTGTGTTTTCCATATCAAACACAACGACTTCGTGGCCAAGTTGGTTAAGGCGTAAGACTGTTAATCTTAAGATCGTGAGTTCGACCCTCACCGAGGTCGTTTTTTTTTTGAATTTCACATTTTCAACCCTCTTTTTCACTATTTCAATTTTCTTTAAACAGTCAATTTGAGACCCATACAGCGCCACGCGAAGCTGACAGCATTGTTTCGCTCATCCTTGTCTCTCTTTTGTGGTAGTGCTAGTGTGCTCTACTTTCGCACCCATTAAGACATCTCTTCCCTCACTACATCATTATGGCACCTCCCATCTACGTCAAAGGAGGACAATGGACGAATGTTGAAGATCAGATTCTTCGAGCTGCCGTTTCCAAATACGGTTTAACCCAGTGGGCTCGTGTGGCATCGCTCCTACCGAAGAAAACAGCCAAACAGGCTAAGGCTCGATGGAATGAGTACCTCAATCCAAGCATCAAGAAAGACGACTGGAGCCCTGAAGAAGATGAGAAGTTGTTGGGTTTGGTGAAACTATTGCCTAATCAATGGAGGAGTATCTCCCCGATCATGGGCCGTACTCCCACGCAATGTGTTGATAGGTACCAGCAGCTTCTAGATAGAGCTATAGGAAACAAAGATGAGGACGAGGAGCTTGACGATCTCAAATTATCCGGTCATGGAATTGAAACGCTACCGGCGTTAGGAAATGCATTTGAGAGTTTGCCATCTCGTCCAGATCTAGAAGACATGGATGAAGATGAGCTGGAGATGTTGAGTGAAGCCAAAGCTAGGTTGGCCAACACAGTGGGCAAGAAGGCTAAACGTAAAGAGAGGGAGCGGATGCTTCAAGAGAATCGCCGTATCACGCTTCTAGAAAAGCGGAGGGATCTCAAGGCTTCTGGTGTGAGGATGAGTCTAGAGCTGAGGAACAAAAAGAAGCGGAACGACTTCGACTACAACGCTGATATTCCTCATGAGCATGCTCCGCCTCCAGGATTGTACGATACTACTGGTGAAGATGCTGTAAACGATAGGGAGCGTTTGAGCTTTCAGGAGAGGGTCAAGTTTAAAGGTGTCGATGCACCAGAGGAAAAGGTTAAGAAACCGAAATCAGACGGTGGTGATGAGAGAGCAAAGAAGAGACAGAGACAAGAGCTTTCGGACGCCGCAAAGTTATTCTCGGATGCCGCTGATCAAGATCTTAAAAGGAGGAAGTTGGTTTTACCTGCGCCAGGCACCACTCAGCGAACTGAAGAGCGGGTCAAGGAGGCGGCTCTTGAGGCCAGCCTGGGCTCTTTGCGATCAAAGGAGGATCTGGGGTCCAAAAAGAGACTTTCGGAGCCGATGCAAAAGTCGTCTATGAAAAGGCTTCGAGAGTTCATCAAGTCAATGTTTTCCAAGATACCGCCGCCAAAGAATAACATCGAGCCTAAGTTACCTCAGATTGACAAGACTATCGAAGCATTCGCGGCAGGTCTGGATAACGATGAGGATCTGGAGGACTTAGACTTGAAACCAGAGCAATTCCGAAGCCTGGCATCCATTCGTGGCTTGACTGTGCCAAATCCTCATTTATTGAAAGAGATTGACCCCAATCTTTCTGAGGCAGAGAAGGCTATTGCAGCAGACTTCCAGGCTCTTATCAAAGCCGATTACAAGCAATCCGTCGATACTACCTACGATGCAGCTTCTATTACTCCGCTCAAACCAGCGGATCAGAAAAATGTTCTTTCCCTTATTGACATAGAGTTGAAGAACAGCAAGCAGGAGAAGTTACCACCAAGTGACTTTTCTCTCCCCAAGACTAAAGAAGCAAAAGCCAAAGTACTTCAGGCAATCAATGACCTTCATGAAGCATCTGACAATCTAGATGCCCATATCGACCGGAGATCGGCTGAATATAATGGCCTGGCTAGAGAAAAGTACGATGCCATTGTCAATTTGGCTGAGCAACTTGTGGATGAAAACCAAAATGTTGCAATTTTGCAAAAAGTCTTGGATCTTGAGGAGATTTCCTTGGAGGAGAGATCTGCGCAACTTCATGATCTTGTGGAATCAGTAGACTTGGCCCGTTCTGAAGTCGAGCTTTAATGCGACAGCCATTATTCGCAGCCACTAGTTCGCAATAACAAAGGCCGATGCCTGTGCGCGACTCCAACATCGATACCCCAGATAACAAAAACAGGGTACCACCTCACACCATGTTCAACAACTTGATACAAATACCCTTCCGAATATGCGATGCAAAGCCGCTTCATGACATTCTTGCTGATTTCATTAAAAGAGACTACTTTCAACCGGTGACGTCATTCGGAGATGATCTCAAGTACGCACAGCATCTTCAGAACAGTTTGGCAGTGTTATCACGGGAGGAAGCACCCGATATTGTGCATTTTGAGAGCATCTTGTATAAATACTACCACTTCCTTTCCGATGTCAACAACAAATTCATGGATGACTGTGTAGAGTTCGAGTGGTACGGCACCCTTCGGTACCAGCCCAAGCATTGCTCCTTCACTTCGTGGAAACAGGAGCAGCTTCAATTGATCTACGAAATGGGTGCTTTGTACTCCTACAAAGCACTTCATGAAAACGCATATACCGATGACGGTCTTAAGCTGGCTTGCACGTCGTTGAAAAAGGCTGCAGGTTTCTTTGATGCTTTGCTTGATCTGAATAAAGATTTGCTACGTGGTATTCCGGACTTTGACGATGATACGCTTCAGTGCATCAAGATAATGCTCATTGCACAGGCTCAAGAGCTAGTTTGGCTGAAGGCTGCAATGGGCAAAACCGTAAAAGACCACTTGATAGCTCGCTTATCAAAGAAGGTTTCTGAATTATACAAGCAAGCAGCAGAATACGGTGCTGAGTCTGATGCAATTACTCTAGATTGGATCAACCACTTCAAGGTCAAGGGATACCACTTTGAGGCTGCAGCACAATACCGTATGTCTGTCGTGGCATTAGATGGTTTCAAATACGGTGAACAAGTTGCCCACTTGAAAGTTGCTTCTAAACTCTGCGATGAAGGTGCTAAATATAAACGCTACGTTACTGAACCCGTTGTTGAAGATCTTCAGGGCTTGACGGATATGGTCAAAAGTACACTCAAGAGTGCAGAGAAAGATAACGACTTGGTGTATCTTAAGCCGGTTCCGGATTACAAGGCTTTGCCAGCTATTACGGGTGTATCAATGGTTGATGCGGAGCAATCAAAACAATTTTTTGAGAAGTCCTCCGAGAATGAAGCTTTCCAGCGTCTTGTTCCGTTCTCCATTATCCAAGTTGCCCAAGCATTCAGAGAACGCCAGGAGGTCTTTGTCATTGACCATTTCCACGAGCCACTAAAGGCGTTAACCAGGATGTTCAACAAGTTCCTTGCTGAGCGAGACCTCCCTGCTTCCATAGATGCGATCCAGAAGCCTGAAACTGTACCGGACTCATTACTTCATCATTCCCAGGAAATCATTTCCATGGGCGGTACAAAGCTAATCGACAGCTCCATGTTTGAGATTGGTAAGCTCGCAAAGCAATGTCAAGATCTTGTGGACGCTTGTAATGAGAGACTTTCGATGGAGAGATACGAAGATCATTTGATGAAGGAGAAGCAAGGTTCTGATAGGTGGACCAGGGAGCCTTCAAGGGTTGCAGCGTCAGAACTTAGTACGAGGGTAAACAAAATGGCATCATACCTTGATCAAAGTCTGCAAAGTGATTCGCTAATCATGGACCTGTACCGTGCTATCAAAGAGGTATTGTTGGTCTACTGTGGAGGTAAGCAAAAGCTTATTGGCACAATTCCACGTTCGTCGCACGCTCAAGTAAATTCCAGCGTTGGTCAAGTAATTGGACAACTTCGAGAGCTACTAGCAAATGGAGACAAAATTGAACAGAGCAAGCAGCGCTTGATCTCTTCGGTTGGAGTCAAATCTAGAGACCATAGCATTTTTCCTGTTATCATGAGCCAGTACAAGAAAAACCTGGAGAAGTTCCTAGATGAAGAGGGAAAAATCAGCCATCGAAAGTTCGAGCCGGTGTATGAAAGCCACATAAAGGCCTTCAACACCGACCTACAACTTGTCGATGATCTCAAACAGAAACAGATGGATCTTGAAAAGAAAATACATGAGAAGAACTTACAGCTTCTTGAGGTGCGCCAATCTTCTGCACATGCAGCTCATGATAAAAGACACCAGGCGTTGCAAAGCTTCGAGGAAGCATACGTTCAGTATCTTGACCTTGTTTCCAATCTCAATCAAGCTTCGAAATTCTACGCGGATTTCTTAGATAAGGGAAACGCTGTATTGCACGACGTTGACCACTATTTGTATGAAAGACGAGAGGAGGCCAGAGAGCTCCTGCTCAACATACAAAATCAAGACAAATTACGAGACATTGAAAACGCAATGCAAAATCAAGGAACACCATTAGCCGCTCCTCAGAGCCAAAGAGCATTTAGAGATCCTTCCCAGGATATGGACCATCACTGATGCAGTCCGACCAGACTCGCAGTGAGTACTTCACAGTGCGATGATGTTGATGTACATCCATCGCCAGATGAGCTCATGATATTGAGGTATCTACGGTATATGAAAAATTGTATCATGAGCAAGCCCAAGAAGAACGTCATCGCCATCGTTGGTACCACTGGTGTGGGAAAATCGCAGGTACGTGTTACGTGAAGCATCACCCAGCGCATCTAACAGTATAGTTGAGTATAGAACTAGCGAAGAGAATAAACGGCGAAGTCATCAATGCCGACTCCATGCAAGTGTATAAGAGGGCTCCACTTATTACAAACAAGCACCCTCTTGAGGAACGAGAGGGAATTGCCCATCATGTAATGGACCATGTGAACTGGGGAGAAGAGTACTTCATTCACAGGTTTGGAGAAGAAGCTAATGCTGCTATCAAAGACATCCATGCACGCGGAAAGACGCCGATCATTATTGGTGGTACATTTTACTACCTTCAAAAGCTTTTGTTCAAGAACAAAACTGCTGGGGATAAGGAAGAAAGTGCCAAACTACGAGATCTCACTGCGGACGAGCAAGCATTACTTGATGGACCGGTTGAAGAAACCTTCAAGAAGCTTCAAGAGGTTGACCCGGTGATTGCAGGAAAGTTTCATCCTGTGGACCAGAGAAAGATCAGACGAGCCTTGGAGATCTACTTGACAACTGGAGAAAAAGCCAGTGACGTTTATCGAGAGCAGAAACTCGATGAGTTTGAAGACTCCTGTCTCAACTATAACACCCTACTTTTATGGCTTCACTGCGACAGGGAGGTTTTGCTGCACCGACTCGATGTTCGTGTAGACAAGATGATGGAAGAAGGTGCATTGCAGGAAATCCAGGAACTTTACGATTTCTATAAGCAACAGGACCCGGAGCCTGACTGCAGTCGAAGCATTCTACAGGTTATTGGTTTCAAGGAGTTCTTGCCCTGGCTTCAAAGTGGTGAAACTGACCCCAAGCTCTTTGCGGAGGGAGTTGAAAGAATGAAGATCCGGACCCGGCAATATGCAAAGTATCAGGTCAAATGGATCATTAAGATGTTGGGCGTTGAGCTTCACAAGGAGGCTCGCTTTCATTACATGTATGGAGGGAAAATGTACCTTCTAGATGCCACAGACTTGAGCAATTGGGGAAGCTTGGTGGGCGATAGAGGAGTGAGAATAGCGCAACAGTTTTTGGAATCTGGTCCGTCCAAAGTAACAGAGCCTGAGGCACCAGAGCATTTGAAGCAGCTTTTACCTACATCCGAGTTTTTCGAGTCCTTCAAGAGTAACAAGCTCAAAGAGAGCAGTGCCAATTGGAAACACTTTGAGTGTTCGGTATGCAAGGATCTGGAGGGGCGTCCGCTTGTGGCTGTGGGAGAGACAAACTGGAAGATCCATGAGTCCAGCAGACGCCACCGGAAACAGCTTGCCTACAACGAGAGAAAGCGTACTCACGATGAAGTGGTTGCCAAATACAAGAAAATGAAGGAAGAGAAGGAGGCAATGAAGGCTGAGGGTAATGTGAGTTAACGGAAGCTCATTTTATCCGTACGCCAAGGTTCAATTGCGTGATGGGTAAGAGGCCACTTTTGGTTATTCCGTGCGGTCGGCCCGGGCTCCGAGAGCCGAGTTCTAGGTTCATACCAGTGGAACAGGATGAGAAATCATGACTATGGTAAGGGATGAAGAATTCTAAATCTTTCCGCACTCAGGCAAAATCAACCCACAAATCACCCCCACCTTAAACTCTCAGGTGCCGATCTTTGGAACTTTTGCACCCATTCCGCCAGACAAGCGGCGCGCACCGGTTGCTCTCGCTTGAAGATATTCCGATATTAGGACGCATAATTCCATGGGGGCAATAATAGCCGTGCTGTCCACGACCAGAATTATGGCCATATCTATAAAAAACACGGTTTGTTTCAACAAGATCGCCAAAACATGTCCTCAAACGGCGTCCTGCAGGATGGCGCTGGAAGGTGGGCAAAAACGGTCTGCCCCAGATATCCCAGTCAGGCCTGTCTGAAGGTAACCGAGCATACTAAAGACTACACGGCATTACCCGCCATCAGGGCATATAGAGCAATGTGAATAGATAAGTTTCAGTCTAGTTTGTCGTCACTTCTCTTTCTTCCTTAATAAAATCAATCTATACCGCTCCCCTGCCCAACCTCTAATACACATCGGTGGTTGGGCCAAGGCGTGGTGCACGGGCCTTTGTGCAGTAAACCTATACCCAGGGAGCTCAAGTCTCGCTCACGTTTTTCACCCCCAGGTGTCTCTAATCCACAACCTTTATCATTTGCCCCCGCTGTGAAGTTACTACAGCTACTGAAGGCGCTGTTGCATCCACCATATTCCCATTTCTGTTCTTTACAGGCGCAACTACACCAAAACCGGTTGCCGCAACCACCAACCAGTAACCAACCATACCAGCGCCTGCCCCTCCCAGTCAGTCCAGCAAAGCACCTAACGTCATGTCCAATCAGGGAGAGGTTTTCACAGGAGGTGCAACCACGTCTCAGCACGTGGACGCCGAGGACGACGACCATTTTCAAAACACCACGTTTAAGCTAAAACGGACCCGTTCGCTCGGACTCTTAGACGAATTCATCGACCCAAGTGAGCAAGAGAAGAAGATCGAGGCCCAGGCAGAAGCAAAGGAGCTGGATAATGCTGGCAAGGACGAGGAATCGTCTCAGGATGGGAAGAGCACGGGACTCAGAGTCAACACCGATGCCCCTTCGGAGTCCAACAACCCCCAGTCTCCAACGGCAGCATCCACCACTACGCCAACGCCACCGTTCCTTACCAGCCCGGAACTCATTCCTCACGACGACACTGACGTCTCTGCCGAGCCTTCCAGACATGTGGACTACCTCTCGCACCAGTGGGATGTGGCCGACATCAGCAAGTCATGGAGGTATGTTATCTCTCGTAGAAAGAGTGTTGCCAATGCGGCTCGTTTGGAGAACGCCAGTTGGCGAACGTGGGCTCAGCGGCGCTCCAACCTCAAGACCATCAGTCCGGAAGCAGTCAACTGGTCTAAGGAGAGCGATGTCACCTGGCTCTACGGACCCATTCTCGACGATGATGACCACGACCACGGAGATGAATCCCGCCCAGCATCTGAAACAGCCACCAATGCCGTGGCCGGCGATGTCGCCATTGCCCGCAGAACGTCGGGCCCCAAACCAATCCTCAAAAAGCGTACCGTGGAAGACATGATGATCAGCCACCTGAACTTGCGGAAGCTTGAAATTGCATCGGCTCGTGCTGACCAAGAGCAAAGCCGTCGTGAAGAAGCTGAGCATCAGGCTAGGCGAGAAGCTGCCGTCAAGGCCGGTGTGTCAGAGAGGCCGCCAGAGTACTTTGACTATAACGCCATTTCCGCCAAGTTGAACTCACAGTACAAGAACTTCTCCCAAAATAACTCCCAGAACAACTCAAGTGCCGATTTGCCGGAACTTGAAGCCACCGCCTCGCATGCCTCCGACCACTCTGAGGCCTCCCAGTACGGCTTAGAGAGACTTGCCTCACCGCAACACGACGCCCATGCATCCCCCTTACGATCTTCCTTTGCTCATTCAGAGAAGCCTCCAAAACAGGACCGCCATGTTAGGTTTAACGGCGAAGTCCGCCAATGCATGGCCATTTCTGACCCATCAGCACCTACAAGCTATTATGCTGATTCTGAAGATGATGGTGAAGAGGAGGAGGATGGGGACTACAATCTAGGCAGTGAAAGCTATTATGAAGATACCGACATGCACTCATTGGACTCCGAAGGTGAGGACGATGACGATGATGATGATGATGATGACGAAGAGGGAGGTTTCTTCTTGAAGGTGCCCTCGTCTTCAAGTGCCAGCCACCATCCCGGCTTGTACAAGAGAGAGGATAATAAACTTGAGAGAAAGGATACACCACACCCCTCGACCCTCAAACGCTACAGCACGATTGAGTTACTTCCTTCCACAACATTGAACTACGGTACTTCTGACGAGGAGAGTGATGATGAGAACCCATACACATCCAGTTTATCGCATAATGTGGGCAATTTCAGTAATAGAGGCTACGACTACCACTACGATTACAATACAGTTTATCAGGTGGATCCCAACCACGCCATTTATGGCTCGGGCGGGAGAGACAGGGCTCCCGACGTGGTCGACGTGCCAGAAAATATTGCATTGGGATCCAACTTCGATTATGAGATCATCGAAAACGAGGATATCCGCAACTTTGATAATGCCCCTCTTGATGTCATCAATTGTGGTCATGACAACAACAACCCAAACTCAGAAAAATTGCCCATTTCTTCACTTGATGACTCCGCTGCACCCACCAATAAACCAAAGCCAAATCCATTCTCTTTAGATGGGAGTGACTCGAGCTCTGACAGCGATAGCGAGGAAGAAGGACTCTCTATCAGCGCACGCAACTCGAGCTCGTCGCTTGCACAGCTGGTGTTTGGCGGTGGTATGACTGCAACAGAAAACAAGCAGGACGAGTCCAACTATCCTGAACATATTAACAAGTCCGATGAGCCTCTGGAGGGTCACATTTCCGAGATCAACCCAAGGTATTCTTCGACAAGCTTGCTGAAACAGCCACATTCTTCGAGTTCGCTTTCTGGCCAATTCTTCTCGGGAGCTGGCGGACTCTCGAAGACAGAGTCCAGGTCTGAAGAGCCAAGCGCCTTATCGGACATGTTCTTCAACCCAACGCCGAATAATGCAACACAACAGTTAGAGCCAGATGCAGCGGACAAAACCCGGAGAGGTGAAGGAGCCACGCTGCCTCCACTTCAGAGAAAGGCATCGCCATTGCCCCCTCACACCACATCTGAGAATGCATTTCTGGGAAAGGCATCTCCACCGATCGTGAAACAGCCATCTAGAGGTGGATTTGTGCTTGAGTCCGACTCTGACTCTGACTCCGAGGTTGAAGATGCTCGGCCACCATCCGAAGGCGCGAAGAGTCCTGATAGCTATTCCTCGTTGTATAAAGTTGCTGGTGAGAATGGCCTCAACGTCTCGTCGTCAGACTCCGATGAATCCAATAATCAAAGGCGAGGTAAGGGGCTGGGTGTGGCAAGTTTCCTTGGAAGCTGGAACAAAAATAGCAGCTAAAGAAAGAATAGATTGGTATTCCATGCACCGGCACGGTGCTCATTTTATCGCTTACGAATATACAAGATGAACTACATGTCTCAGATTTTAGACTATACGTTTTTGCAGCCATGTGGGTGCACCTGTACACCACGCAGTGTATGCATCTAGCATCACTAGCTTGCTCCAGGTTTTTGTGACTAAAACCCCACCAATCCACAGATCTTATTTATTCAACTTTTTTCTTAGAATCCACAACTTATGTTCACACTTCCGGGTGCAACATCGCTTGCTGGCTTTTTGGCAAGCACGCTCTTCATAGAATCACAGGTGACAAGGTCCCACTCCAATGATGACTCCGATGGCAAATGTGAGTTAGTGGGAACCTTTTCCCTCATTACTCAGGCATTTTTAGGTCTCCTTTGCCTTCTGTCACTTCTCATCAAGCGATTCTATGAGTATCCAGTCAGAAGAAGCTGGCCAGTCTGGATTTTTGATGTTTCTAAACAGGTTATTGGAGCTTTTGGTGTTCACGTCTTCAACGTTCTACTATCGATTATCAAGACACTGCCAGAAGATTTGGTCAAAGCGGTTGAGGACGACAGCGGAGATCCTTGCGATTGGTACTTCCTAAGCATTGTGTTCGATTGCACCATTGGCGTGTACATTCTTTATCTAGTCTTCCGGTGCTTCAACTGGTTTTGCAAGACCCACCTCCACATGACACAGATCGACTCTGGTCAATACGGTCCAGATCCACACAATCCTAGCAGACGGGCGTACATCAAGCAGCTTGGTATCTACTTCAGTGCGTTGATGGCGACAAAGTTCATCTTGTATGGTCTTGTGGAGTGCTTCGAGACGCAACTCCTATGGATCACAAGCAAGATTCTTCTTGCATGGCTCGACGAGTATCCCAATGAATTTGAGATTTTCATTGTGATGTTCGTGGTGCCTATCTTCATGAACTGCTTGCAATTGATCTTGATCGACAACTTCATTCAAAATCAGGTCATTTATAGAACCAACGCTCGGCGTCATAGAGGTGACGGGGAGATCGCCACCAGTGCTGACTTGGAGAGGGAAGGTGACAACCTTTTGCCAAAACGGTCACTTCAGGCAGATCAAAACACTCGCTATGGGTCTACAACTTAGCATAACTTCTGTTTTTCTTCTATTGGGTCAGACCCTTGCTATATACACTAGGCATTTATATTTACAGGAATAAAGGATCTTTTGGGAATCTAGTTTGTTTCAAAGCCGTAGCCTTTCATACAAGTCTTGTACTTCTGGATCAACTCATCACACTTTCCGGACTCCTGTCCGTTGAAAAGAAGGCACTCGTCACGAGTCTTCTTTTCGTCTAAGCAAACGCAACATGGCTTAGGCTTGTTTTCAGTTTTGGCGGG
The DNA here is from genome assembly GCF_003013735.1 of Candidozyma pseudohaemuli. Lineage (NCBI taxonomy): Eukaryota > Fungi > Ascomycota > Pichiomycetes > Serinales > Metschnikowiaceae > Candidozyma > Candidozyma pseudohaemuli. Next base: position 1,114,257 of record NW_020194435.1, on the reverse strand, counting down.
TTCAGACATGAAGAAGTTGAAGTGAAGAAGTGATTTGTAAGGCTCGCATACTTCTGGAAGCACCATCCGAGCGCACGTGACCATGGCGTCAGTTCCACTGGTACCACAAAGTTTTTGTCATTTATTTTAGGTATAATCGAGACCAATTGATGATTTACCTTTTGTGGGATATCAAAACCAGGCCTTTGTCTCCCCTAAGGTTGTTTCAGACCGATTTGTTTCCTTTGATGGTTCTCGACTGCAAGCCAAATTGGGTTCCAAAATTGACTCTTCTGTTGATTTGAGCAAATTTCAATGATATTTGACAAAACAACTCTTATTTGGCTTGGCGGAGAAAAATTATAAAATTTCTCGAACATTTCACCATTTCTACGTAGTGTAGACGTTTTCACTTCGCCCATAAATCGGTTGCACCTTTTCGCAGCATTACTCCATATCGGACTATGCATACCAAAAGACAACCAAAACGTGAATACACGACAATATCAAAAAATAAAAATATAAAATCAAAGATTTTGCTTACTTCGCCTTGAAAATTTACCCAAACTTCAAATCTCGCTCCATAAACCAACCTTCTCTGGATGCCACCTGGTGGGTTAGCGCATGCCTTCCTGTACCGACATATCAAGTGTCCAAGAGCCAACAACACCCTTCTTTAAACCTAGCCACACCATGTCACTCGACGGAGACCACGCTACTCCGTCGGCACGTGCATCCATGGATACCACTGTCAACATCAATGAAGACGTGGCAAGTGAGCGGTCCACAGAACTGGCTAGAAAGCCTCCAACTGAATCGGTGTACCTGAACTTCCGTGGGTCTACCGGTGAAGACAGCATTATTCTGGCCTTTAACATACTCAAATTTGGTCTGGGTGAGGAGGAGGCTGCTCCAGATGCATTCCTGCCGTTGGGGCCCAACTCAATCTTTGAACTCACCCTGGCTTCTGATGTGGCCAGAGTCAAGCTGAACAAGCCGTTGAAGACCTACCTTCTGGTCAATGGCGGTGCAAACACAATCTACAACTTAACCAAGCCTACGTCAAAAGATATCCCACAGATCCAGCTCCAATCGCTCAAGCATAAGGTGTCATCAAAGAGAATGAGCCAAGAGTTAGTCAAGGACATGATCGCAGACTACAAAAGCTTCGAGCAGACCAATCGGCATTTAACTGAGGACGTTTTGAGTAAGCTTGGAGGATCCACACCTGATCATTCCTCCGACCACATAGATGATGAAGATTCGCAAATACCATCAGTGTTCGAGAATCCCGACTTCCACCTAGACGACCCAAGAATCTTTCGCCAAGTGATGGAGAACTCTCAGATATTGCCTGATCCAGACTCCCATGATAGCACCCACATTGTACATAACACAGAGGTCCAGGAAAAGCTCTCTCAATATTTAGATAGAGTGGAGGTGGAGCTTATTCAGGAGATTTCCAAAACATCGGACTCTTTCTTCAGCACCTTGGGAGAAATTCAAAGCATCAAGGCCCAGTCAGCAGAATGCATCGATCAATTCCACAACATACAAACAAAGCTTGGAAGCATAGAGGAAGACCAAGCCAAATGTGGCTTGAAGATTTTGGATTTGCTCGACGAACGCCAAAATGTGTGCCACCTCGAATCATCTGTCCTTCAGTTGAAGGAGGTGGTGAGCTGGTTTCAAAAGGCTGAAAAGATGTTCTCGGAAGGTAGGCACAGCGAATGTCTTGATAGTATATTAACTATCGAGCATCTCATCAACGGTACCACTCGTGAGGACTATCCTGATCCTGACACCTTCAAACTTTATCCTTCGTTTGATTATCCATTAGTCGATCTTACTAGAGTTCCTGCCCTTACTTCAATCAAGAACAAATTGAATCAGTTGAAGCTGGCATGCAGCAAGGGTTACATCGAGTCGTTCGTGAATTTGCTTCTAGAGGATCTCAGGTCCCATTACAATCTGGTTACACCAAAGGATACTATGAATCGTATCTATATCTCAATTGATTCTAGCAAAACATTTGGCACCTCGCTGAATACTTCATACACAAAAGTTCCTACAGAAGTCAAGGAACAGCTAATTATCTTCATCAAAAATCTATACAAGTCGAGTCACTTGGTTGAAGCGTTTGGCGATTACCAGAATAAGATCATCACAGAAGTCAAAGCGATCATCAGAGCGCATTTACCGCTGGCCCTGAGCAAACTTGATCCTATGCAACTTGAAGCTCTGTCAAATCCTGAGTCCAGAGACTCTTCAGTACCACCTGATGCATCTCAGACTGCCGAATCGACAGCTATGGCAAGCAATTCTTTATCATCAAATATCAAAGGTCTTTCACACGAAGAGTATGTTCTTATGATGAAGACCATCTTTGCCAGCTTGTCTGAATGCTTACGAAGACTCACTATTCATCAGAAGCTTTTATTGGATTTGTCGCTCTCTTCGCTCTCCTCGAATGACACACTTGATGTCATGTCTTTGGACATTACGAATGCAATTAACAGAGCAATCGAATTGACTCAGGTTCGTTTGGTAAAGATTTCGAACGTGCGTCTGGAGCAACTTTGTGACTCTTCGATTGAGGAATACCTCAAGCTCTTCTCCTATTCTTCAGCATACCTACTGGAGTGCGAGTTCATCAATCCTGGCTACAATGCAACTGGTCCTGGAAGTTCTTTCAATGACTGGGTCAAAAACCATGTCGGCTACTACATACATCGCTTCCATCTGAGCTCCATCAAACGCTTTGTCGCCAATTGTGATAAAGAGACCTGGAAGGAGTTTACTAATTCGGATGCTTTAGCCATTGCTCAAAGTTATTTGGATGAGGTGCTTGAATACAGTAAGTACCACGAAACAGACGGTCAGAAAGGTTCCAATGGCAAGCATTGGTCTAACCTACTAGTCTTTTATGAAAAGGATACCTCATCAGATGAAGGCAAGCAACAAAGTGTCTCTCAGAGAACCAAGCTCAAAATCGGCGACGATGAGTATATGGTGCCCAAGCTTATTCTCGATGTTGTCAAGAACATTAGGGACTACATTGTTATCTCATCGATCTTCACATCCAGGGCACCCACAATCAAGGCCAATGTTTTGACTTTCTTCAAGGTAATGAACTCAAGAATTTCACAGGCTATCTTGAATGCTGGTGCCACAAGAACAGCAGGCCTTAAGCATATCACTACAAAGCATCTCGCTCTTTGCATCCAAACAATTGAATTCGATCACGCCTTCCTTAGTGCCGTTCAGCATGTTTTTAAAAATCAAGAGGAAGAGACTGAGCTAAATCAACAAGGCGAGGACCTCACATTTGCTAAGATCATTTCAAACTACAAAGACCACGAGAACGAGCTTTTTACCAAGCTCGTCCTGATCATGAAGGATCGTACGATGAATCATTGTAACTCCATTGTGAAGATTGACTGGTCAGAACCACTCAAACCTGGTCAACAATGTCATCAATTTATGGAGACTTTAGTGAAAGAGACCAGCACAGTCGCAAAGGTACTCTCGAAGTATATGCGCGAAACCGAATGCTCCCTCATTTTACTGCAAATCTTCGATAACTACAAGAAGTTGCTTTTGCATTGTTTTTGCACTGAACTCCCGCAGTTCAAAGACTTTAATGAAAAACACTCGCTTCTTAAGGATATTGACTATTTCAGAGTGAAGCTTGGAGAGCTTCCAGGGTACGGCAACTCAGGTCAAGTCATTTGGGAGAATGTCAATGCTCTTCCTACTGTTGAAGACGCAAGGATGGAGGAGATCATGAGAAACAATATCGAGGGAGAGAGAGCCGAGGCAGCAAGAAAATCTCTAGAAGTCAATGGCAAGTCTGATAAAAATGGGGTAAGTTCTGCTCCGGAGAGTACCACCAAGGAAGAGACAAATGAGAACACTCCACAGCCTCAATCTGATGAAGCATCTAAGAAAACCGCAGATACCTCCAACATAAGCGGCGAGACTGAGCAATCTACAAATGCAACGAAACCGGAGGAGGATCAATTGGACAAGTCTCTGAAGAATGCAGTTGGCGCAGTCCAAGAGAAGTCGGAAGAACCACTGGCCACAGAGGACAAGTTAACGGAAACTTCAGAGGAAAAAGACATGACTGTCGATAAGATTGGGGGAGAAAACGAAACCAATCCCAAGGATGATTCTGAAAAAGTAAACCATGAGCTGAATCAAGAGGTGAATGAAACAAAAGAGGGTATGGAGTCAAATCAAAGTGAAAGCGAAGCCAAGGATGAAACCAAGGAGGAAACCAAGGGAGAAGCGAAGGAAGAGCCCAAGGAAGTATCCAAAGAAGAGCCGAAGGAAGAGCACACGGATGATCTGAAAGAGAAAGAGCAGGCTGGAACTGAGACTGAAGCTGAGACGAAAGGAGAAGCTAATGAGGCGAAGGATGAACTGAAGCAAGATGTTGTCACTGACACTACCGATGCGAAGAAGGATGACTAGGGTCAAACTTAATGAATGCCCGTAGTATCGTTTTTGCAGCCAAACATCTGCAGTCGCGGCAACCTTACATCCCGAGATAAGCGTCACGTGCGCTTCTAATGACTTAATTGTGGCTCTTTGAAAATGAAGTGACCCAAAAACAAAATTTTTCGGACATTGCTTGTCAAAGATGTCTTTCCGTCTGATTCTGGTTCTTGACTTGGAGAAAGCATTTGATCCAGCAACAAAGCCGGAATTCCTAGCAGAACTTCGCAATTCGCTCATCAATGTGGGGTTTTTGCTCCTAGTGAATTATGAGAAGTATGGCCCTTCAAGACAAGATTTCGAGGATATCAAGAATCAGCTGATTCGTTTCTTTGCTTTACCAGATGAAGTCAAGCGGGATTGCGAGATGATTCACTCTCCACACTTCTTGGGCTACACGAGATTGGCAAATGAGATCACAGCTTCACAGACTGATTGGCGTGAGCAAATTGATTTGGCCACTGAGTTGCCTGCTCCAAAAGAGGGAGACCCGATTTACAGGAACATTGAAGGGCCCAATTTGTGGCCAGACGAGCAGCACATCCCTGGTTTCAGGAAAGTCATTACAACCTACATCGAGAAGATGACCCAACTCAGCACTACATTCAGAAAGCTTGCTTGCGAAGCAATTGGACTTGCTCCCGAGGCGTTGGATGGGTACTTCAAGGAGAATCAGCAGTGTAAGATGAAGCTTGTTGCGTACCCCGACTCCGACCAGCTCCAAGGAGTCAAGTCACAAGCATTGGATGATTTGCCCGAAACTGGTCAAGGCGTCGGTCCACACCGTGACTCCGACTTACTCACCTACATCTACCAGGCCACTGAACACCAGAACTCTCTTCAAGTGCAAAACTTCCAGGGCAAGTGGATTACAGTGGACAACATTCCCCATAGTCTTGTCGTTAACGCGGGGCAAACTCTCGAGGCCATCACAAACGGTGTATGCAAGGCTACGATTCATCGTGTGCTCAACCCTGCTGCAGGGTCAGGAACCCGTATCTCGATTCCATTCTTCCAGACCATTGACCTCGACTCGAGAAAACTGGCTGTTGAGAACCTTCCAGACGAAGTGCTCAAACTTAGAGACGAGCGGGACAAGGCTATTGAGGACTGGGGTGTGGATGTTGGTTTCCAATTCACGCCTGATCTTTCCCAGCACGCTGTGGGACATGCCGTTTTCCGGAACCGGATCAAGTCGCATCAAGATGTGGCTGAAAGGTGGTATCCTACAATTCTCGAGGAAGTACGTGCTCTCTACTCTCATTAGTCTGTATAGTAAGCGGAGTTTCGAGTATTTTCAATGCCGCACATCTACCCCAACTGTTATCGCGCTGCACAATGTAGAAATCTTGGTCCCCAGAACCACTCCTTTTCTTTAATGGTACCGTCGTACGAAAGCATATTCAAGGACGTGGTCGAAAAGACACGTCTAGGACAGGATAAAGAGCTCGTGTATCTCATAGGGCAGAACCAAAATACAACGTCACCTTTGCAGCAGGAGGTAGACCAACTAATAAAGGATCTCAACCTCGTGGAGTTTAAAGTAGCGCAGCAGGTTGGCCACAGCATTCATGATCTAGTTCCCGAGGAGCTTTCGAAGAATTACAAACCTCTACCTTCTAACGACGAAGGAACGCAGCGCAGATTGTCTACTGAAATAAGGAACCTTACTCAGGGTGAAAGTGCAAATAGAGGCGCTGCCAGCACGCCTGCTGTGGCAACGATCAGCAACTTCAGCGTTAACTCCAGAGTCACGAATCTTGAAAATCAGGACTACACCCCTGTTCCTCACAGACAGCCCACGAAGGGAAGCATCAAGAAGACATTGAAGAAGTATAAGGCGAAGCTTCAGCACCCAGAACTGGAAAATCCATCGAGAACCGTGAGCTCTCAGACGGTCAAAGCCAGCCGTAGAGCATCATTGGTGGGTGAGGTGTTGCCCGAATACATTCGCAAGCAGCTCACTATCAATGACCTGGAACAGAATGACAGGAGAAGTTTATCAACAAATGAGTCGCTACGAAAAAGTCCTAGCAGAAGAGAAAGATCAGAGAGTTTAACCACGCCAGAAGAACACAGCCAAATACAATCTCTGTCGCTCCGACGGCTCGAGAACAGCCAAAACGACAGGTTTAGGAACGTGTTAGTGAACTCACTGTCGCTATATGTGCGTAAGGACGACAACAGTGCAAATGTCTCACAGGAGGGCATTGACTCAGCGGTGTCGGATACGGACAAGGAGTACATTCTGCCCAGTCTGTTTACGAGATCCGTGGAGGGTATGAATGATCACGATGGTCTTTTGTACCATCATACAGATGATGAGGAGGACGAGGAGGAAGGAAACGACGAGGATGATGAGGATGATGGAGATTATCTATTTAAGCAGTAGAACCAGTCTATAACATTATGCAAGGGTATTAGGTTAAAGAAGGACGCGGGCTTTTCTGGTAGCGCTAATGGAGTACTCGTAAACGAAGACTGAAATGGCACTTGTAGGCGCTGTCTTCATGAGCGACACGAGGAAACCACGGTAAAATCCGAATAAGCCGTGATTTCTGTAGTTTGCTCTGAATACCTTGAAGCCATTCCGTTCGTGTGAGATTTGCATTCGTTTTCGTAAGGTGTCCAAGGGAAATGTGATGGCCTTGGCTGTGGAGCCTGCAATGAAGCCACAGACAGCTTCAACACCCCAAATGCGGTATCCGAATTGTTCGTGGATTTTGTCTGTAGTGCTTCTGGCAAGGGAATATGACCAGAAGAAGAGGCCTGAAGAGGCAACGATCGAAAGGAGGGAGGGTCGGATACCTGCAAAGAAACCCAAAGCACCTTTATCCCTGTAGATATCCTTGGCGACTTTTGACATGGACAAGAACTGTTTCGCCTCGCTGGCGGCTAGTCTAGTTCGAAGCATGTCAAAAGGGTATGTCAACACGGTACTTGCCAAGCCAGCACCACAGCCCACGGTGAAGGTATGTAGCAGTCGGCTCATTGTGAAACCAAATGACTCCTGAAGGTCACGAAGGCCGTTGTTGAGCATAGAATATGACGTGAATTGAGATGCGCCGTATAAGACGTAGAGGATCTCGGCAGGGACGTTACCCTTCCACAATGCTGTGACGCCCTCCCTCCTTAGGAGCTTCTTCACCGTCAGAGATATCGTGCTATTCTTGTCATGCGTGAGCAGAAGCTGTAGTCTGATCTTGATGGTGTCCAACGGAGCAGTGATGGCCCTGAAGTTAGTATGAATTGATAGGTCGGGATTCTCCGAACATACCTCGCCACGGCGCCTGAGATGGAGCCTGCCACAAGGGATTCTACTGCAGAGACGTCTGAGTTTTTCAGGAGGTGGTCTTCCCTCGGGCTGGCTGATTTCATGAAGAAGACGTTGTAGTAAGCTGCATCAGACGTGCAGGCGATGGCTTCAAATGCGCTCCAACTCCGAGACTGTGGTAGATTGGCCACAGACAGGACTGATTGACCTAAATGAAGGAATATATTGACGAAGACTAAAGTTTGTTTAGATTCGGCTTGACAAACAAATGCCAATTTAGGGTGGTTCCTGAAAATCTGTGGGGTCCGACTGGGGTCGGTCTGCCTTGACTCCGAGCAAGTATGCACTACGCTCAACAGTCTTTAGACTACCATCAATGTCAATATGATCAAACGCCTAGACCTGGAAACAGCGTCTAGGATACGAGGTGGCACGGTCATAGAGTCACCGGGAAGTGCAGTCCAAGCGCTAGTCCAGAACTCCATGGACGCTGGTGCTAAGCACATCGACGTGAAGCTACATCTAGGAACGTTGAGTTTATGTGTTGAAGATGACGGACATGGCATGACCAGTGAGGAGTTGGATGTGGTTGGGACTTCTTACTTTCTGTCCAAGGGTGATCTGGCTCGTGGGGAATCGCTCAGCGCCTTGGTGAGTAGCTGCTCCAATGTGGTGATACTGACGAGGAGGAAACAGGATAAAGAGTGGAACAAGAAGTCCTTCAGAAGTAAAAACAAGCTAGAGGTTCTGACACTTGAAAGGTTCTTTAAGCCAAACTATTCGACTAATGGCACAGTCGTTATGGCTACTCGTTTATTTGGTTCTACTCCCGTGCGGTGGGAAATTGCAATGCAGAACCACAAGAATATGATGGAGTCCATTAGAATTAAGTTATTCGAACTATTAGCATACAGAATTGATGCCAGGGTGAGATTGTCTGTGAACGATGGACTGGAGGGTTTCAAAAAGATCGCAGATACCGGTGAATGTGGAGACTTGACCAATGCTTACGCTGCTTTCTTTGGCAAAAGAGATTTTCAAACCATTGAAGGAATTGAAGGTGGATTAAAGGTGACAATGTTCATCTCACTGGAGCCTGTTCAGAACAGTCGCCATCAGTTCGTGTTCCTAAACAGGAGATCCGTCTGCCTACGAGGCTCTGAAAGAAGAGGAATATCAAATTACATCCTGAAATTTATGTACCCGTCAGTGAAGGGATATTTTGGGAAGTCTGTCAAAGGCTATCCAATTTTCATTGTGCTCCTAAGGAGTGAAGATCAAGATGACAGTTTCGATGGCCGTGCTACGAAGGCGATCCAAGGTGCTATCATTCGAACTCTATCATATCGACTTAGTGGTGGTATTAGCGTCCCACAAACTCCACGGAAACGAGCCAGACTACCCAGGTCATGTGGTACAGACTCTCCATTGTCACTGTTAACTGCATCCCCCGAATCGGCACCTGACTCTCCCAGGCTTTCCCAAATCACAAATGAGATTTTCCTAGACGATTATCAAATAGTAAACCAAGTGTCGTCCAGATTCATCCTCTTTGTGAACCGGGCCACTTTGTACATTGTGGACCAACACGCATGCGATGAACGTATCCGATACGAGCAAATTCTTCGAGATTTCTTGAAAGACATTCAAGATCCGTTTATCGACATGCGGGTGAAGTGCGATAAGCCGCTTTCTCTCGACATAAATCGGGAAGACTCGGAGATTTTCAGCAAGCACCGGCAATATCTTCTGGAGTACGGCATTGGTTTTACCATTGAGGGTAGCTGCGTTCATGTTACGCACCTTCCAGCGATTCTTATGTCCAAAGCCAAAGATACCTCTTCGTTGAAGTCTTTCATGATCGGCTGGGTGTCAGATCTAGAACAACGAAACACCGATATCAACCCCTCACAAGACTGGTTCATGGCAATCCAACAAATTCCTACCCCAATTCGTGATTCATTGATTACGAAGTCGTGCAAAGATGCCATCAAGTTTGGAGAGCAGCTTACACTAGAGGAAATGCATCATTTGATGAGTGAGTTGAGCAAGTGCCGCCTTTTCACCCAATGTGCTCACGGAAGACCAACAATTGTACCAATCGGGGATATTGAAAACTTTGAAGGGTTTGAACCATTTCGGGATGATTATACCCTTTGAAGTGAACCATTTTGCAACCATCTCTCTGCATAAACGACGACCTCTGCTGGCAAAGGTTGACGTCAGTTATTTATTTTTAAAATGAGCTTCTGTAGCTGCACTATAGATATTTTCAATTATGAAAGAAAAATCCCTATAAAATACCCTCTTTGTAGTCTTGACTGTTGATACACGGCCCTTCTTACATGGCCTTTCCTGCAAATAGCGCAGCAGACATCTCGCTCTCACTCAAACAGTCTTCAACCAAAAGCAAAATACAGCTCCCATATGTTTGGATCTCCAGAATCTGAGAGATTTTATTCTGGAACGGGCTCTCTTATTGACGGGATTAATAATGAGTCGTTCTCAACTCCGCTCAAGCGCCTCCCGAATGCCAATGTGAACCTGGTACTACATGAGATCAATGAAGACCAACAATCACACAAACAAAGTGAACCACAAGCACAACAAAATGCTCCGCTTAGCCGATCATCACAATTTGCGCAGCTCAATGATATGAGCAATTTATTGCCCTTGTCCGAAGCATCTCTCCAAGCATCTAGGGCCAGAATCCCCTTCAGCAGTAAACAGAAAGAGAATAATTTATTCAACCTGGAAGTCGACCACAAACCCAAGGGACAGGTGTTCTACAAACCCTTGTATCATAACAGAAACATTCTTCCCCAGGAATTTCTTCCACCTAAGTCTGCACAGTCTGCAAAGAACAAAATCATCAGACAACAAGAACCAGCATACAACAGAGATGACGACGAGCTCAGCGACGACGAGGATGCACCCACACAAGCACCTTCAGGCGAGTGGATGAGTCCAGTGATGAAGGTTGCATTGAGCAGGCAAGTCAACAAGGAGAGGATCTTCAAAGCAATGTGCACCAACATCTTTCGTTTGGTGGGCTTCCATCTTGTCCTTCTCTTCGTTGAGTACTTCTACAAGCTTTACCAGCTCAATCATCTGTACTCGCAAGTACTTCGAAAGCATGCGGCATGGGCCCGCTATGTGGATAGCGAACAAAGTTGGATATCTACAGTTTGGCCCCATGTTCGCCACGTCCAGTGGGTTTTTATAATCGCAATTGTCATAAGCATCGTGAGACTTATATGGCCTCAGGACCAATGCGTTGACTTACCTCTTACGGAAAAGCAGAGGCAGCTTCTAGGACTCAAATCATTGGCAGCAGGTCAAATTGATGATGATGGGGATGATGGCTTTGCCTTCAAGAAGCGTCATTTCGAGCTGAAAACCAAAAAGCTGGTGCTCCCGCCACGCTACCTGATTATCAATGGATTGATCTCGTCAGTTGACGAAAGTTTACCCAAGCCACAAGAAGTTGAACCTGAAATCGCACTCTCTAACGTGATTCCCTCGAGAACTGCGGCCCTCCAGCATTCCCGCCGTTTGCAAACCGATGAGGTAAGTCAAATTTCCAAAGATTTTCACAACAAGTTCAGCTAGAGTTATGGCTATATAAATTGTTGAACTACACATCTTAATTTTGCCTCGAACTCTACCACGGTGCTTGAATTTTCCTAAACTAAGCCACACAAATAAAGTCGGATTAAAGCAAGCTTCGCCATTGAGGAGAGCTTGGCGAACTCGGCAGAAGTTTATTCTATGGGCCGAACACCACACTCAGATCGAAGTATCTCGGTCCAAGTAACCGCACATGCCGCCTGCACGTGATTCTAAAGCTGCGTAACGCTCTCTCGAAAAACCAGTGCGGGGTGCTCGGACCTTGTCTGTCTGCTTTCTTAAATAGCCGTCTTTGCACCGCTCCACAACTCATAAACGGAGCATTCAATGTCACTCGCTCCTCCGTCTAATTTGGATAATGAGCCTGGCGATTTCGAGGAGGAATTCCGTGTAATCAAGGTCAACCACAACACCTGGGTCGGTGCTCATCCGTTGAGACTTCCGATTGCCGGAGCTAGAGGTGTCTACGGAGGCCATACGTGTGCTCAGACGCTTTTGGTGGCCATGGAGTCGGCTCCAGGTTTCATTCCACACGCATTTCATTCTCATTTCATCAGGGCTGGGTCCAACAAGATTCCTTACACGTTCAAGGTGACAAAGTTGCACGACGGAAAGACCTTTTGCATGAGGGAGATAAAGGTGATCCAAAAGGATGTGATTATCTACACGGCATTGTGTTCACTCAAGAAGAAGGGCGCCAAGGTGACTTCGGGCGACTTAAACATCATGCATCCACCTCCACACTTGTTCAAGAAGTACCCTGATCCAAGCAAGCTTCGGAAGATCACCCATACCGACTTTGTCAGGAATGCATTCTCACCGGAGTTTGTAGACTACAACCTCACCCCAGAGGAAGACAACTTGAGGGCCGCCGAAAGGTGGATCACTGTGTGGAGCGGGCTCCAACAGCCAAGCAAAGATGAGATGAGAGACCCCAAGTACAACTACGTCGGGTTGGCAGATATTTCAGATTCAGCGTTGTTGACGACGTTGGCTCGTGTTTTGCACCTTCATTGGAACCCCACCGTGGACAATCCGTATGAGAGTTTCGACGAAGATAAGGATGCCAGGAATATCATGAACGTCACATTGAACGCCTTGCATATTTTCCACTACAACGCAATGTCGCTCGACCATCACCTTTACTTCCATGGCGATGACTTCAAAGCTTTCAACATCGTGAAGGACTGGTTGACCTTGACTTATCAGTTCAAGGTGTTGCGGAATAACAGAGCTTTAGTCCGTGGCTACTTCTACAACAAAGAAGGCGATTGCGTGGCCACTGTCATCCAAGAGGGACTCACCTACATGCGTCCTGGCGTTCCGAACAAGCACAGAATTTAGCCAGCAGTAATCTAGCACATTGAACAATAGTAAGGCTGAAATACCAATGTAGCGCGCAGGAAACATCCAGCAAATCTCAGTAATTCTAATAGAAGCTCTCCACACTTTGTCATCACACCCGTGCACCACCAGCCTCAAGCGCATGAGGAAGCTGATAACCTCGGTCTCCAGTACGCATCTCGAAAATATAAAAAGCAGAACTTCTGTCGGAAAAATCTTACATATACTTACACTAGACATATGGGTCTTGAAGAGCTTTACGCGAACGACAACGTTTGTCGCTTAGAAGAGAAGTTTTCCGTGGTGAAGAAGCTGGACACGGAGTTCGAGGGAAAATACCCGTTGGAATTGTTTAGAGAAGGTGCTAGAGGAGTTTATGGAGGCGAGTTTGCTGCCCAGAGCTTGCTGGCCGCTTATGACTCAATTGACGACCCTGAATTCTCTCCACACTCCTTCCACTCCTACTTCCTCAAGGCCGGAAGCAATGAGTCCAAGATGAGATATGAAATAGAGAAGACGTCACAGGGCCGGAACTATTGTTCCAGATTGGTGAAGACGTACCAGCTGCACACGAACCAGCTTTGCTACATTATGATCGCATCTTTCACAAGAAACAACCTGATTGACAAGAGGAAGAAGGAATTTGCTGAGTTGGACGAGCAGAAGAAGTACCACCCTAGAACAAAGGTACCCTTGGAGTTCACCAGTAGCCCACACCCTTGGTTTGACAAGTACGTGGACCGTCTTGATGAGCTTCCATCTTTTGAGCATACCAATGGTAACCTCTTGACTGTTCTCCCCCCAGAGGTTATGAGAAACAACCCAAAGGAGGACGAGCTCTCTCTTGAGATTCCTTACCGCAGATACGGAGGTTTTTTCAAGGTCAATGACCGTCTCGAATTGGCTAAGAACCCAGCAAAGCAGAGGCACATTGATCTTACTTTTGGGTCCGACTCGTACTTCTTGGTCACCATGGTGAGAGCCCTTGGCATTCCTCTCATGTCCAAAGGTGCTCTTGATTTTTTCAGAGTCTCATTGGACCACACGGTTTACTTCCATGACAACGACTTTGATCCTACAGACTTTTTGTTCATGGACTATAACTTTGAGCGGTTGTCGAACGACAGGGTATTGTGTGCGGTGCGTATCTATGGTCGCAACAGAAAGCACATAGCCACAGTGACCCAGGAAGCCCTTACGTATGTGCCGCTTCCACTTGCCGATAAATCGAAGGGTGCTTCGTACAAGCTCTAGGGTGTATTTATTTTACGAATTATGCAGATTACTCTACGTGGAGTTGTTGTATAGTAGGGTAGTGAGAGCGACATCGATGGCTGCAAACCACATTTCCCGTGGACGCAAGATCAGATTCAGCTCAAGGGGCTAACATATCAATACATGAGATCTATACAATGACAAGGGACCGGGAAATCGCTCGAAATCGGTATGACCGTACTAAGAAAAAAAAGACGGTTCTAGGCAGCCTTGAATGAATGGGCCTCACGCTCACAACTTGCATCAAAACGCAATCGAGATCTAACCAGATCTTGCATAATCAAGAGCAAGTGAGATGTAGTGGTTAGAGGAAAATGGTGGAAGGGATGAATGGAATGAGCAACATTTCAGGAATGTAGTGGTTATACTGGTGGGCTCAGGGGGCCACTTGCTGCCTAGAGTGGTCCAGCTGTGAGGACGGAATCTGTAGGATGCAAGATGTATCTAGTGCATCAAGAATAGATTGCATCAATGGTCTCCTAGGTTCGGATTGAGAATTGAAACCAGGGAGGAAGCGTTTGTCTTTATAGTGTGTGAGGAGGGTAGGTGCAGATACTAGGGTTTACAAAATTTGTCTCTCTTTTACTCTGTGGAGCACTTTTGTCTCAACGGTCCATCGGTACACAAAAAATATCTAGCCGATACGCATACCTAGGCTTTTCAGAAATGGACATTTGGCGATGAGAAAAATTTGCCAAACTGTGAAAAATCATATCTCCTGCTTCCCCTCCTTACAAGCTCCAAATTTTTACTATCACACTGAAGGCTGGCCCTGTAGCCTTAGGAGGCTCAAGTGAAAAAGTCAGACCCCACATTTCGCAGCCGACCCACAAACACATATTCTCCATCGGTGCCCGATCTCCAGGTACGTGTTCCCACTACAATGGCCGAAATGTACAAACTAAAAAAACACAAACCCACGTTCATCTCGAAAACCCCACGGCATCACGGCAAAGTCCTCGGGGTACTTGCCGATGTTCTTCTCCGGTGCTTAGCTCCGGAGCCGCAACTCGAGATCGTTTCTCACCACTAATCCATACCTCGGTTGCACCAAATTCACGATCTTTTCGTCACCAGAAAAAGCTTAACTCACACTGTGGCCCACTAAGTAAATCCGAATTTCAGCCTCGTGCCGTCATTGTTATCGGTGCACTTCCATATGAAAACGGTCCTTTCATTCTGCCCCGCCGGGACCGCGGTACACCAGCCGGCATAATTCCCCAGCCTGAGATAAATACCACAAGGAAGTCTGCTGGTGGATGTATGAGTAAAACACAGCAAATTCCACTTTCAGACGTCTACGCCGAGCACATGTCCAATTTCGAGGAGGCATTGGGCATCAAGGAGGGCCGGCCCGAGGGCGACGTTCACGTTTTCATTCTGAATCACAAGTTGACCAAACCCCAGAAAAACAGTAAAGGTGTTTATGGAGGCAATTTGGCGGGCCAGGCGCTTCTCGCTGCGATCAAGACGGCCCCCGAAGGTTTCACGCCGCATTCGCTTCACTCTCATTTCGTGAAAAGTGTCAGTGACCAGCAGAAGGTGAAATGGACTGTGGAGGAGGTCTCCAACGGAAAGACCTTCTGCAACCGCAGTGTCAAGGCGTGGCAGGATAAGCTGATCAGATACATTGCGAATATTTCCTTGACCAGGAAGAACTCGTTCAAGCAGGCGGAGCGGGAATACTACGATTACGAAGAGAGACAGGAGAAGTTGAAGAAGGAAGCTGCAGCCAAGGGAGAGGAATACGATCCAGAAAGCGAAGACGCTGAGCCAATGAAGCTCAAACCATTCTCTTTCCAGACTCCGCTCCCCCGCTGGTTGTTGGAAGAACGCAAAGAAGACATGCCAGTAGACAAGCGCTCTGCAAACAGATACATCTACCACAAAATCCCCCATCAGTTTGTGTCGCTAGAGGACACGAGATACGAGGACCGCGTGCCTGTGACAGAGCGCAAGATGTCGTTCTTTGTTCGTTTGGGCGACGGGTCGCTCAAAATCAAGGACCCTGCTTTCCAGTTTGTCGGGCTTGGAGTGTTGCTGGACTCGCTCTTTTTGACCCGCCTCGCGAGAGTGTTGAGGATATCTACGGTCAATTTGAGCAAGACGGGCCACTACTTCTCCGTCTCGCTCGACCACGTCATCTACTTCCACGACTCCGAATTCGATTGCACGCAATGGGTAGCCTTTGGGTTCAAGGCGGTGCGCTTGACCAACAACAGGGTACTTTTAGAGGCTGAGATGTACAACGAGGCCGGCCAGCACGTAGCCACCATCATTCAGGAAGGTCTTGTTCATTTCAACGGGCTCGAAAAGCTGGCCCATCTTTAGACGATATACGCTTTTTGCAACCACTCACTAGTAGCGATTTTCCTGCACCTCTTGTTATCACTCACCACCTACCATGACAAACTCACCCAATGAATTGGGGGCGTCATTGAATCGAAAAACCACCGAAAATCTCTTTGATGTATTGAGAAAGATACACACATCAGACAATTTATTTGTTTTGAGCCGAAAGCTCTCCCAGGAGTTGAACTACCTCACCTCCTTTCTGGAGCTCAAGTCCAGAGGCAAGTTCGATAGATTGGTCTGGCTCGAGACATTAGCCTCGTCGGACGACGTGCTGCAATATGTGTCCGGATACGGTGGCTTGATTGTTGTGCTTGAGGATACTCATGTCAGTCTCGACCTTTTCAGCAAGATATGGCCGCACCTCAGTCGTCAAAAAGTGAAGGTGAGTCTCATCGTGAAGGATCTCGGTCGTGCTTTTTACTATGAGCTCGTTAAGATTTTGGGATCTCCTCCAGACGACTTATTCAAAAATGCTACAAATGTCGACTTGACTCAGAATACAATCCGTATCAACTCCTTCGTTCGCTTAATGAACTGGCAAACCCTCCCCTTGTGTGTCGAAGACTTCGTGCTTACACTCAACATGGAATTGGGTGGCCTTCAACTGTACTTTGAAAATCCTATTCCACAACTTTCGCTTCTATCGGATGCCTTAGTTCAGATCGTCAACTTCACCAAAACAAACGAGACCATAAAGTTCAAGAACTTATTTGCCAAAGGAGACCATTCAGCGGCTCTTTCCAACATTTTCATGAACGACAAGCTATCGGAGTACCTTGCATCGGGATTTAGTCCTAATGAGAGAGAATTTTACACCTCCAAACTTCGAGGCAATACCGACTTGGTCATTCTTGAGAGAAACCTAGACTACTTTCCGCTCCTTTTAGATCACATGAACTACCTGGGTCTACTTGATGATTTGTTTGGTACGCTGGACGAACTAAACAACGTTTTAGAGCTGGGAGACAAGCTCAATGACGAATTGTACGAGAACATCAAAGACCTTAATTTCGCCTCTATTGGCATGAAGCTCAATAAACTCGCACGCTTCATTCAGCTGGAACTTGGCAACAAAGACAATCTCCAGGAAATCTCGGAGATCAAGGAGCTTGTGAAGAACTTGGGCAACTTGACTTCGAAACAAGAATTAGTCAGAAAGCACACCGCTTTAAGTGAAGCAATTCTTGAAAAGATAAAGAACAACAGGGAGGGCAATTTCAAGCATGACATTCGTGAATGGTGGCTTGAACTACAAAACGAGATTTTTAATCTCGACTACAAAAGGCAGATTGCCAAATTTCAGGACTTGATTAATCAAGGATGCACGGAGTCGATGGCCTTGAGCTGCGCTGCACTTATCTCGTTGATCAACGATGGCTTTAAGCCTAAAGATTTTACGCTTGTGGAAGAGCAGATCCACTCCTACTTTGGTCTAGAAGCGGCATTTGCTTTCAGGAAGATGCGTGATTTGAAAATTATCAAAGCAGTCAACAAGGGCACTGACTTTTTTAGTGGCTTCACATTTGGCAAATCGGAGATCGAAACCACTACCACAACGACCTCAGATACCCATGGAAAAGACGACAATACGCTTATTGACAAGACATATGATGACATAAACTCTTTGGGTATAACCGGCGGTCAAGATGTCTACAAATCGACGTACACGCTTATCAGCAAATTTTGGAATCTACATCCATTAGAAGAAGAGGGCGAGGAGCCTATCATCGAGACTCTTTATGATTACCCCAACCCATCATTTGCATATCCTTCAGCGAGTGTGCTGTTGATAGCTCGACTTATCGAGGCGCTCTACTTTCGTGATTTCCTCAAGTACAAACCCGTGAACAACGTATACCGTCGACCAAATTGGGAGAAGCTCAACTTGGACGCCATGTTCAGAGGCCAAACAATCGATGAGAATATCTGTGATGATCTGGATAACCGCAAGAGCGAGGCTTCCAAGAACTCCAGACCAGAGTATGTTCTCGCAGTATTCGTGGGAGGCATCACAAGGGGAGAGATCACCGTGTTACGGTACTTACAAGGCAAATTAGCCAAACAGAATAAGACACTCTTGGTTTTAACAAGTGGAATTGTGAGCAACCACAAGCTCATAAGCGTGGCCAATCAATGAGCCGATGCACTACAGGCATTCAAATGGTGTAACGTTTATTGATGCAAAAGAATGGAATAAGTCGATGACCTGAGCACGCTTTGTTCCCGAGCTGTTTAGACAGAGTCCTCAGCCTCTTTCTTGGCCTTCAACTCGGCGTAGAAGGCCTCTCTCTTCTGGACCAAAGGCTTGTGCTCGTATTGCCAGTAAAGACCGGCCAAGACGAAACCACAGCCAAAGCCGATGGTGATATCGGAGATGATCTTTCTTCTCAAGGTACCGGTGATTGGAGCGATGGCAGACATGCTGGTAGTAATGTGTTTCTTATTGAAAGATGGTTGTTGAAATTGAGAACCAATGGGCGCTTATCTACAGGCTGCACTGGAAAAGTGGTACAACAAATTTGTGAGCAATGGGTGCAGCACCAGCCAATTGGAGCGCGGTAATACCGTGGAAGCGTTGGAGTGGTGCGACCCTCAGGCTACGCTGAGAGGGGGTGTACGGGTTTATCATCTATGAGCAGCGAATGGCTTGATTTTAGAAAAACTCAAGTAAAACACACACAACGAAATAATGATCGCCAGATTGGGATTGAGAACCGCCAGACCAGCCAGAAATTTCCAGACCTCTGCCAGAGCCATGAACAAGGTGTTCGGTGAGCCTGCCACTGGTGTCTACTCCAACTTGCCTTTCAAGGTGAAGAACGTCAAGATCCCATTCGGTGTCAAGTGGTGGGGTGTCTTCGGCTTCTTCTTCTCCTTCCCATTCATCACTGCATACGTTCACATGAAGAGAGCCGGTAACCTTTAAGTGTCTTCATTTCCATCATCATTACACCTAATGCTTTAGTGGCCGGCTGTATATACTAGAATCAAATCTATTCGTGACATGACATTGTAGCTGTTTTGTATCTATACATTATACATCGAATCTGACACGTTTCACTATCCTATCCTCAGCAACACCGGGTCTTTTGAGGCTCGACTTGCCGTTGAAAGGCTTGGTCTCTGATGTCTCAACAGGGTTGCCTGTAATGCGCTCGAAATCGGTGTCAGTAACCATTTTTTCAGGGTCGTAGCCAAACTGATCTTCGTCATCATCGTCGTCGTTATTCTCGTTCAATGAGTGTGATGGGGACATGTGAGTAATCTCGTTCTTCGGGCTGCCCAAGAATGAGTCCGAGAAGTTGAAGGAAGTGACGTTGAGGCCTAGTTGTGCAGCAAGAGACGTATCGTCCTTTGGAACCTCTTGGACCTCGGGAGGCGTCATTTGTTTTTCTTCCATTGCAACAGCCTCTTCCTTCTTCACAATGGGTAGGCCCCATCCTTTGACAAACGCATCGAATGCTAGATCCTCATCTCCCGCCAACACCTTGAGAGGGTCAAACTGCTTTGGAATTAGAGTTATTTCAATCTTCTTGAGATCTTTGTCCAAAGCACTCTGCTTCTTCTCCAACACACTTCTGAATAGAGCCAGCTGTTGGAAGCTTTGGTCGTCAAGAGCTCTTCTGACTTGCTGCAACTCTGCTGCGTAGGGCTCCTTAATCTTTTCAAGATCTATTTTCGAACTCATCATGACTGTTTCACTTATGCTGTTGATGATTAAAATTAGTTTGTTTCTGACGCCGTGGAACAGGTGTATTTGCGCCTTCTTGGCTTCATCAATGAAGGCCTCTTCATGCTGTCCGAAACGTTCAAGATCTTCATCCATAGCGATGACATATTGAAGCAAGTAGTTGGCTTCTCTTAGAAGCGTATCTCTGCTGATCCTTACGTTTTCCTGACCGGAGCTGTTCAAGGATGTCGCCTTGATGATGAATTGCTCAATCTTCAGAAGCACATCGTGTGGAAAAAGCTCAGCTCCAGTAGTCGTTCTACCCGTGAGCCATGTTTTGAATAAATTGATCAAGTTCTGCCTGGTTAGGGTGTCTGTAACCACGAGGTAACTTTCTGTGAAGATTTTGTGCAAATTCCTGGCAAAAAGCAAGTTGTATGGATTGCCAATGTTCTTGACAATGGAGTCCATCAAGTAGAACGTATGAAGCTTGTACTTCGGTATAATCTTTAGTATTCTTTCCTCGATGAGGGACACAATGATGGTAGCCTTGTCGATGTGGCGTTCAGCCAATGCAGTGAGTTCTGTGATTAAAGCCCTGGAGTTTAGAGTGAGCGAGGATAGTAGGTGCTGGAAGTACTCCGCACTGAAGGGCTCGTCACTCATGTTACAATTATTACAGTGTGTTGCTTGTCACACGAAATTGGCCGACCTGAACGAGTCCTGGAAGAATCACACAATGATGATGCGGTGTCTACGAAGCAATCGAGTGGATAGCACAGAATTAGCTGATACTTAGCGGGGCAGCTGGGGTGGCTGATGAAAAGAAGATAGGTAGGAGAAACAATCTATTCTCACAAAAATCGGTGAGCTAAGGCCGTGGCGTGTGCGTGTGCAGGTCACTCACACCTGCTAGCTTGAAGCCCTCTTTTTCCTCAACACCATATGCGGCCGTGCAGGTTCAGTAGATCGAGGAAATTTGCAGCCATCCTGACGAAACTGACTAAACTGAGGTATGTCTGACAAGACTTTTCTCACAGGAGGCAACTTCCTGTGTTTTATATGTTTCATGTTTTCGACGCGTATAGGCGGAAGTCTGCAAGGCTGAAGGGGTGGACGTGATGGTCGACGTGGGGATGTTGTTATTCCCGTAGGCTGGGGAAGTCGGTCGATATTGTATTTCTTTGGTCTGGGAAGGAAGTGAGAAAAGAGCTGTCGTTTCAATCGGCGATTCTTCTGCTGTAACGATTGAGTTTCCACACGTAAGTACAAGAGCTCAGCCATTAAGCTCTCTCCCTTCGACATGCCCGTATGAGGAGCCCTAGAGCATACTCTTTCGTTGACTGCAATCTGTCGAAATGAGTCTAGGGGGCAGTAATACTCGGAAAGCATGCCATTGACCACCTTGAGCGCGACAGATAGAGACATGTCCTTGGGAACCTCGAGATTTTCTATAGTTGGAGGTGTTCTTTCTTGCTCCCCTTCTCTATTCACTTCATTTGCAGAAAGCGTGCACTGAACACACCGAGCTTGGACTAGGGTTAGTGTGGTACTTGACCATCCAGGGTCTCACAAACCTTCATTCTGGCAGGTGCCACATAAGCGATATCTGGCAGTGAAGACCAAATCGCTGGAGGCGTTGCAGTTGCAAACAAAACATTTATCTCTCGTCATGAAAAGAGAGTAGCTGCTCCAGAAATGGTGGAGAAAGACACCTGCTTTTATACCTGGCCGTCGCATGGCTGCAAAAACGGCAGGCACCCTCATCACGTGCACAGTGAAACAGGCATAAACGACAATTCCAAGCTATTCATCTAACCCCGAATCGATGAAAGTTTTCCCAATCTTTCGAAGCTGACTTATATTCTGACTCCGTCGGTGACTAATCGCACCTTATCGAGGCCGATACCGGGAAGCCGCGGTGAGGTCCGGGCCGAAAAAAATTGATAGTATAAGTTGACCAACCTCACCACTACTAGCCGTGCAACATGATTCGTAACATTCGCCAGTTTTCAACGTCCCGGGCGGCGTTGCAGAAGATCAAGGTCAAGAACCCCATCGTCGAGATGGACGGTGACGAAATGACCAGAATCATTTGGGCAAGAATCAAGGACAAGTTGATCAACCCATACTTGGATGTCGACTTGAAGTATTACGACTTGGGTATCGAGGCCAGAGACAAGACTGAGGACCAGATTACCATTGATGCTGCTAACGCCATCAAGGAGTACGGTGTGGGTGTCAAGTGTGCCACGATTACCCCGGACGAAGCTAGAGTTGCGGAATTCAACTTGAAGAAGATGTGGTTGTCACCCAACGGAACCATCAGAAACATTTTGGGCGGCACTGTGTTCAGGGAGTCAATTATCATCCCCCGTATTCCTCGTCTTGTTCCAGGCTGGGAAAAACCCATTGTTATTGGAAGACATGCCCATGGTGACCAATACAAAGCTACGGATTTGGTAATTGAGGAGCCAGGCAAGTTGGAGGTTGTGTTTACCCCCAGCAATGGCGGAGATAAAATCACAAAAACGATCTTCGACTACAAGGGCCGCGGAGTTGGGTTGGCGATGTACAACACCGACGAGTCCATTAGAGGATTTGCGCATTCGTCGTTCAAGATGGCATTGGCACAGGGTTTGCCTTTGTACCTCTCTACAAAGAACACTATCTTGAAGAAGTACGACGGCCGTTTCAAGGACATTTTCCAGGAGATTTACGATGCCGAATACGCCCAGCAGTTTGAGGCCAAGGGCTTGTGGTACGAGCACCGTTTGATCGACGACATGGTGGCGCAGATGATCAAGTCCAAGGGAGGATTTGTCATGGCCTTGAAGAACTACGACGGAGATGTCCAGTCGGACATTGTTGCTCAGGGATTCGGCTCCTTGGGCCTCATGACCTCTGCGTTGATGACTCCTGATGGAAAAGCGTATGAGAGTGAAGCGGCACACGGCACTGTCACCAGACACTTTAGACAGCACCAGCAGGGTAAGGAAACGTCGACCAACTCTATTGCGTCGATTTTCGCCTGGACCCGAGGCCTCGTCCAAAGAGGCACATTGGACAATACACCAGAAGTGGTAGAGTTTGCCCGCAAGTTGGAGCAGGCCACGGTGGGCCTTGTGCAAGAGGACGGAATCATGACCAAGGATTTGGCATTGGCATGTGGCCGTACGGACCGTGAGTCTTATGTGACAACGACCGAATTCTTGGACGCTGTCGGAGACAAGTTGAAGTGAAAGAATGGTCGGAGATAAATCCGAACAATAATCAGGCGTTATTTGTTCAAATCCGACGGGTGGTATTTGTCACAAAGCTGAAGCGTGGAAGTAGACGAGGCTCGAGCAGTCTAGAATAAAAAGAAAGTCAAAAAGCCGTAACCACCGGAGATGTTGCCAAGCACCGCATTTATCATCGGAGTCGTAAATGACCTGCCAACCTGCCACATGGACAATGCCTCGACTTATTTAAGGTGATGCAACATGGCGCCCTCCACCATCAACAGATGCGAGGCCACCGATATTTCGAAGATGGGTGTTGGTGGAGGATGCAAAAGTAAGTTGGCCGCTTGGACGAAAAAAAGAAAAAAATAGTAATCGGCTTAAACTGTGTCAGACGAGTTCCCCATCAAGACCGGCTCGTGAACTTCAGCAGCCGATGGAGTAGAGCACCGGCTTTTTGGGACAAAGGAACGTGCCGATCTTTCCCAAGGTGTTTCATTGTCGATTGCAGGGTCCACTAAATACGGTGGGAGTTTTGAAGTCAGGCACAAATGCCCACAGGTATCACAAGTATAAACGGCAGTGGCATATGAGATAGACAATCAAAGATCGACGAACAAAGGCGGCGTAGTCAGGGATGAGGCATGGCCACGCAAAGATAGGCTCTGGGCTGAGTGACCGAGGGGATTTTGGGCCTGAGTTGGGAGAATGATGATGGAACGGTTATGGGGATTGTGGGGGTGGAGTTGTGGTGATAGCGAGAGGGATTTGAAAAATGCGAGGTAAAGACAAAAAAAAAAAAAAAAAATAAAAAAATATAAAAAAAATCTTATCAACTGGCCGTCCCAAAAGAGCCCGAGAAGCAGATGCCCCTGACCGCGAAGGATCGACACGCCTTAGATCAAGCGTGGGGTGCATTTACTTGTTGATGTCTCGAAACAAGTAGTAGGCCGAGATGCAACCGGACTTGTTTTTAACAAGCGGCGGCGTTGGTGCCTAAAAAATAGAAGCCGAGGTGCATGACCTCCTTCTTGTTCGGGCAACTGTGCACTGCCCAAGCCACCCGTGGCGGTGAGAGGACAATGCGGCTGATGAAACCACGCAGCGCTCTGCAACGCTCGACGCAGCCCAAGCGACCCAGCGCAGGGGCTGAAACGGATCGTATGACGGTGAAACTGGGTAACGCCGAGGTGAGCGTTTACAACCATCGATGCTGGAAGTGTCGCCAGCCTCCCTCCGCAAACGCTCTTAATACCCGGAGACCCCAAGGTTGCAGTGACAACTCCGCCTGACAACAGCAGAACAATCAGATCGTTCATACAATGCGCGCGTCGAGAAGCCCGATGGGCCAAGATGCCATTGACCGTTTGTCTCATTTACCCACGGCAAACGTGAAACGTCCACCGAGAAACAAACCGACACACGGAACTGCCATCGAAAAGTTGGGTCTCTTGTGTCAAAAATAAAGCCGATGCCGCCATAACCACCACCACATCCACCACCCCCACCACCCAATCCCACCGAGTCCCACGCCGCAGCTGTTTCTGGAAATAAACATCTCCTGTGGGTTACTGCAAGCGCACGCATTGGGCCTTGCCTTAAAGCTACAGCATGGCTCTCCCACTACGAGGCAAGCCGGGTATACTAGCTTATCAGGCTGCAGAGCGCATGGGGCAGTGAGGAGCTTGGCGGTTGCTGGTTGTAATTTCAGAAGGTGGCAGGTATCATGAAATGGGCTTGCCTTGAGTAGATGCATTGATTTAGAGGAGGGCCCGCCTTCCCTACACGGCGCCACCTTGCCTTGCGGATCTCGCTTGTAGGAGGATCGTAGCCCTCGAGGTGGGAGGACGATCGATGTGTGGGATAGCCTGGCGGAGTTGCCATGGCAACAGGCGGTTTCTAGGCGTGGAACAAAACGGAAGAGGCTAACGGATCGGGACCTCCAGCCCGATGCCGCCTGTGCGTCTTGCCATGCTACGAGATCTGCATTGTGTGCACGCCCTGCACAACTCTCGGTGTTCCCTGCGCGGGTTCTCCTGGCCACCCATGCGGCCTCCAATGCGACTGCCCATGCGGGCCGTCTGCGCGTCCATGCACTGTCTCAAGGAAGACTGCCACCGAAACGTACCTGCAATGCATGTCTGCGGCACCGTGGCCGGCCCCACACAGGCCCGACAGACTGATGCTGCGGCGTCTACACACTCCGCACACCCACCCGCATGTGCATGGGCCTCTGTCGCACTGGTTTTTGGGTCGCTTCCTCCTAACCAACCTGCTGCTACTACAAACTCCCACTCCGCCGTACCCTGCCATGGCAACTGTTCCGTATGTACCTGGTCCCACCTTGCGCGTGTGACGTACATGCTGCATGCGCCTACGTCGTCGGCACTAGCCCCACCCCCCAATCCTCCTCCTCCCTCATATATATATAGCACCTCCCCGTCTCCCTTCGTCTCCATCCACCTTTTTTTATACATTTGGTCTATCGTTGTTTGGGCAGATCCCATTGATCCTCGATCGACAGCCTCCTCCCGCCGGACTCTCCCCTGCACATCTAGCCGCTGCCTTTTAGCTTAAAAAACCGGTCCCCGGGTCTCGTCCATCAGTTTTTCGCAGCCGTTCTCTTGCTGCCCCCTGCTCCCGCCTAGATCTCGAGCAACCCACCTTTCAGCAACTAGCTATTCCTATATACTTGAGGCCGCCGGCCATTCCACCCTTGTCCTTGCCTAGTGCTGCCGTCCCCAAATGTCAAATACCCTTCCTCCGGTGTCCCACCTCACCTCCTCGCTAAATGTGCTTCCTCCCAACAGGCCTCTTCCCCCAGTCTACTACAGAGCTCCTCAGCACTCAATTCCTTCCCAGCACTCAATTCCGCCTCAGCACATCCCCCAGCTCACCCCGGCCGTGCCAGTGTGGGCCCGCTTGCCGGAACCTTACTATGAGCTTCCCCCTCCACAGTACTACCCGGGCCCTCTGCTCGTGCAATATTCGTTGAACCAGCCTCCTGCGGCTCCTCGAACCCACGATTACCGTTTTGTCGAAGACCATAAGCCCCGCAAGAAGCAGCGCAAGGAACCACATACCCTGGTGTTCCGCTTCCAGGACTCCTTCAAAGACTCGTACAAGCACGGCAAGCGCCTTTTCCCGGACTCCCATGAAAAGTACCCTGTCACGCTGCTCCAGGACGCATTGCAGGCGGTTCCTCCACAACATGCTCATGATCTCCAGGAAAACGTCTACCCATCCATCGTCACCAAGAAGTACAGTGCTTCTGCTCTCGGGGCCAACCGTTCCCACTTGCTAGTTTACGAGTACCCCTTGGCCACGCAATGGGTCATCTGGGACTACGAAACAGGCTACACGCATCTCACGGGCTTGTGGAGGGCTGCTCTTCACGAACATGCGCTTCATAAGAACAAGAACGGCGTGGTCCACGTGAAGCCCAATGCCAAAGCCGATATCGTGAAGCTTCTCGAGTCCACCCCTCAGGCCTTGCACCCATACATCAAGCGGGTCCGTGGTGGGTTCTTGAAGATCCAGGGCACCTGGGTGCCTCACAGCTTGTGCAAGCGCTTGGCCAGAAGCTTCTGCTACTACATCCGGTACCAACTCGTCCCCATTTTTGGTCCCGACTTCCCCGACCTCTGTCTTGGTCCAGACGACCCAGGCTTTGGCGAACTCCGCTTCGACGCCTGTGGTGACGAATTCCATCTCGACACGCCTGCTGGCTCAGAACTGTGTCCCATCTCCCCCACCCTGGCCCCGGACCTGGCTTCCTCCACCAGCAGCAACGAAACCCCCCACTCCACCCATTTCGATAATTACTCCACCCGGCCCAAGACGGAAAGACTGGGGAGTATACTGTCGCAGCCGTCATTTCTGCTGGTGTCGCTGGGTCTGACGAACGTGTCGCTGCCTGACCGTCCGGCGGCGAAAAGAGACGACGAGCTGAGAATGTCCTACGCTGACATGGTAGATATTGTGAATGCCTCCAAGTGCCTTCAAAGGCTACGCCAAGGTCTGGGAAGCGACCAGGAATGAGAAAGCGGCTCCCACGGGCAGGCCCGTATACATGAGCCCCACGCTACAGCGACGCTACAGCGACTATATGTGATTTTTCTCTGTTGAAATAGTGTTAATGAAATGAGGACAATGAACCCGTGTGTATTATTCCCTAGCCATGGCTCTGCACAATGCACCCTTCACTTGCCGCAACCTCCACTGTGTGTCCTGCAGGATGTAGCCAGGTCCTCCCTCAAGACACATGAGGATCGGCAGGCTAAGTGTCAAGCAGCACTAACGAGCTCTCTTAAGATCTAAAGATGTTCATAACCAAAAACAGGAAAAATCTCCTGTCAACCGGTCCACCCTGCCTTTCCACAAACCTTCCACCCTCGAACCCAGCCTTCGCTCCGCCACGCTTGCTCTCCGCGCAGCAACTAATCCTAGGTCTAGATACCCCATGTTCCTCAAAAGCCTTATCTCTCCATCTCCAGACATGCTGTCGACCATTCCCAAGCAAACTCTTACCCCGGCCGCTTTAACCGCCCCGCATCAGCAATAAAAAAAAATGCTTTTGTGCTTCCCCGTTCCTGGCACTATTCCATATCGGGCCCGAGTGCTGTGGCTAAGTTGATCGCCCCTCACATAGACCTGGGGCTTGTTTAGAGGCTTGACGATGCAGCGGAAATGCCACCGCGCAAACCTCAGCCATCGGGCAACGGGCGATTTTCACCGTGTTGCAGTTTTGAGGAAAGAAGCTTCTCTGGGTCGGCGTAGATTGGGAATCTAGGAAGTTGCAAACGGCTCCCTGCACGTGATGCGGCACGTGACATAGTTCTCCACAACGTCACCTCCAACCGCCACGTCACCAAAACCCAAAATCCTTTTTTGTAGTGCCCTCTGAAAACCACCCCCTCTGCCTCTTTCACCCCTCAGGCCCTCATGGCCAAAACGGAGTGGGTGTCTCAGATCGACGGGACCACACCCGTGCACCATATCAACAGATACACTTCTCGCTACCACCTCTTCATCGAACAAGTACGATGGATTTCGTTACCTTCGAGTCGTTTTCAAACGATGAGCATCTTCCGCTGCCTCAACCGTCCCTCCTGCTTCCCCTCAAGCCGCACATTGAGAACTTGGGGCTCATGCTGAACCTCTCAAATCTCAAATCTCTCTTGAAGCTGAAAGACCAGCATGTTGAGGGCGAGACAGAGGCAGCAGAGGCGCATCTTGCTGAAAAATACGCAGCGTTGTCCTTGAAGCTGTTGGAGTCAAATCACGAAACTGAGTCTGTGGAGGTCCAGGCCGATTCTAGAGTGTCTGCGTTATCGAAACGTTTGGCTAGAGCGCTCAACCCTTCCTTGACGGATGCAGAGATAAGAGAGCTTTTTGGGTTGCTAGAGAGCAAGAATACGGACATTTCCGTCATTACGGATCCTGGCGTGATGGGGTCTGTGGCTCGAAAAAACGCCAGAGGTGAAGTCGAAGCTGATTTGATCAGAAACCACACATTAGCATTGGCGGACTACGGTAAGGTTGTACGTCAGCTTGAAAACTTGGGCAATCGTGTCGCCTCTTTGGATCTGCTTGTTTCCGACGTGAATCAGAGGCTTGAGTCTGACCAGAAGAGCGCTTCCCACATATCAAAAGACATTCACCAACTCACGAACAAACAAGCAGGTTACAAGATCAAGAAAGAGCTCTTGGCCAACTTCAAACGGACCTTTACGCTCAATGAGTACGAGCAGCATTTGCTCACTTCTGGCGATATTAATGCCGAATTCTTTACTGCCTTGTCTCGTGCTGAGGAAATCAACAAAAAGTGTCTGATCCTTCTAGCGCTAGACGACCCTACGCTAGGCCAAGGTGTCATGGCAAAATCCACCGAGCTCATTGAGCGTGCCGTCAATAAGATCCTCACGTTTTGCAACCGGTCTTTGACAAATCTTTACCTGATGAACGATAAATCTCGGACCGAGACCTTGCACAAATGCATGAAGTACCTCAAGACCAATTCTGTCAGATATGCAGCGGTGATAGACACATATGTGGACTCCAGAATTTCGGGAGTGCTTGAGGAATTTGCAGCTCAAACCAACAGCAAGCCAACCACTAGCCACACCACCAAGGAACCCAGACCTGTTTATTACACCTCGCATGATCCTGTCCGGTTTGTTGCTGACATATTGGCGTACGTGCATTCTGTCGTGGTCAATGAAACAGAGATCCTTGAGGGTTTGTTTCAGGACGACTCAGATGATTTCAAGGAGACCAAATCGGACATGATGAGCCGGATTCTAGGCGCATTGGGCCGGCCCGTCAAAGCCACGATTGACCAACTCATGTCTCTGGAAACAAAGCTCTCGACGATCTACAAGATCTACACTAATCTCGAACTCTATCTTTTGATGTTCGAGAAGCTAGATTTTGCATCCCTGCTCGTAGAGATCTTGCAGTCGCTTCTCGGTGCTGC
Source organism: Candidozyma pseudohaemuli (assembly GCF_003013735.1). Classification (NCBI taxonomy): domain Eukaryota; kingdom Fungi; phylum Ascomycota; class Pichiomycetes; order Serinales; family Metschnikowiaceae; genus Candidozyma; species Candidozyma pseudohaemuli. The sequence continues at coordinate 1,084,525 of NW_020194435.1, read as the reverse complement.
AAGGTCCCGAATCACCACTACCGTGAGCAATCGATTGGCAACTGTGGCGTCGCTGAACTCGGCGCAAATGGACTTGTCCGCCGATTTGCAACCTCCCGAATGGATTCTTAATTTCTACAGCGAATTGTTGCCAATTCTCGATGCAATGATGAGTGAAACGATTCTCCTGTTGCCAAAAAAAGAACACGACGAATTTTTGGATTTGGTGGTGGACAAGCCGATCGAAATCTTCGAATATCACTTGACCGGAGTTGTCAAGACGCTCAACAAAGAGGAGGTGCTTATTTTCAAGCAGAATTTTCTCGATTTGGTACTCTCGAAAATCATGCCACTTGCGTTTTTCAACGACAAGGTCTTGGAACTCAATCGGAAAATGCATGGAATTACGAAGGAGGTAACGCAATTTCACTTGGAGAAGCTCCTCAAGGAATGCCTGCTTTTCGATTTCTACAACATTGTCAATATGATCTGCCCCGTGGATGACGAAATCTTCGATGCGGATATGTACGAGGCGATTAAAGAAAACAAACTTTTTAACGAAACCACCATTGCCAGCGCAAACGACACGATGCAAGAGGTACTTCCCAACGCACTCCTCGACGTACAGAACAGCCTCATGAGACTCAACCTGCCTAGTATTGTGTCGGAAGTGGTTGAGGAAGTGATGGTCGGATTTACCAGTTTCTACCGCTACTTCAAGGAGATTGTGGAGAAATTCTTGGGAGAAGGATTATTCACCTGGCTGGCGATTGAAATAGCAACATTGTTAGGTGTGGAGAATGTTGTTCAAGGAGGCTGAAGAGGCTAAAAAATTGGAGCAATTGGTTTCACCATGCAGCGAAGCGGACCCGTGGAGGCAGCATTTCCGAATCGAGGTGAGTCGAGGGTGCTGCACCTCGAGGGATAATAATGTGGGGGTGAATGCATCGAGAACCCATGAGAAAAGATGGAGCCTCGAAGGCGGGGCCTCGGGCCAAGCATGTGCACTAGTCTATCATGCATTGCATCGCAGAGCGCATAGGGATGAAATCGAAGCATTCCAAAATGCGCTCTGCAAATGCACCACGCACCAGCGAACGCAATATTAAACATGGTAGCGGGCCCGCAACCTTCTCTTTCGCCTGAGGCCCAAAGCCTGGATATGCCGGTGACTTTCGTCCATGCATAGCACAGCATTGTGTGCGGCGCGAGCCTCCTCGGTGACACATTGGGCTAGCCGCCAGACAATGCCGTATCGAAAAAGACGGGACCTCCACTGGTTATGGTGCCTTGATCTGTAAATTCTACTCCTGAACAGGTTGGGTCACTGTTATCCGTATTGCCGATCGACGTATGGAACAAAGCTCCTCTGCTTATCTTGAGATTGGTCATCTTGCTCCCTGAAACGGCTGCGACCCTCAGGGATGTCTCACCAGCCCATTGTCCCTGATCTTCCTTTCTCCCTTCCACAATGGCACCTTATTGGGATGCCAGACAAGGTGATGCAAAAATGTGCCAAGCCGGAACCACATGGCGACCGCCGAGTGTCTCGAGAGAAGGGGCGTCGAGAAAAAAAATCGGTATAATTCTAGCCTTTGTGGTAGGCAACTTTAACCTCGCCGAGGCTCTATTGTGTCAGAAAGCAAAAGAGCTCGAAATGTACATATTGGGTCTGAGACACATCCGGTGAGAGAGCAGGCACATAACCCCAACGCCTTGCAAGAGGCGTTTTCCGAAAAATTCCTCCGTTACCTATATACATCGGTCCACAAGCCTCGGTGGACAAAACAACCTAAAATGAAATTCATTTCACTCAATTCGCCTCATTCTGTAGCCACAGAATGTAGTTCCTCTAGGAAGTTCCACGTACGATCACTTTGAGATCGGCTTATATGCTCAGCGGCTGAATGCTGGAGAATCTTTCCAAAATACCGTACGCAGCCCAACATCGGGAATTGCTAACTTTCCGTAAACAATTGACTCGAAAGCGCACTCTCATAACGCTCGTAAACCATATTCCACAAAACAAACCAGGTTCCACAAAACAGGTGTTCTCGAGGCAAAGAAGCAGAAAATGACAGTCCAGTGATACATTGCCTGCAATTGAGCAACACAAGCAGGTCCTTTATCAATTCGTGGCAAAGGGTGGCTGGTACATATCCGAACCCCCCAGTGTTGCCTTTACGGGAACTATACTTCTGTTTTTGACGGTTGTGTTGCTCAAGTTGGACCTTGCAAATATTTTCACATTTTCACACTTTCACACTCACAAGACTAGTCCCTGGCAGGCACATTTCCCCTTCCGTAGCCGTCCTTCCGGTAGTAGTCCATGGGATAGTAACCATCCTGCCAGCGGTCGCCGCCTATCATAACCATGGCCTCGTAAGGCGTGAGTAAAGGCTTCTCGAACGCATAGCCCCAGTCAATTGAAAGTCGAGGACAGGCCACTTGCACGAAAGCGTCGACATCGTCGAACATGGCCAATTTCTGTGGAAAAATCTCACTCAAGATGATCTTCACCGTTTCCACGCCAACTTGAGCCAACCCTTTCTCCAAACGGTCTAGCGTCTGCGGATTTCCCTGCCTACCCAAGGCTCCTAGTATAAGGCCCACCTTCTTTGCCTCCTTGGCATGCGAAATGGCGTCCTGGCGCACTTGCACCATCTGTTCTTGGTCGTAGCGTTCTCTCGTGAACTTACGCAGATACGGATCGTATCGATATGCTGGGATGTCGGGGTTATGTATCATGGCACTCTCGAGGTGGAAACGGCCGTCGCCAATGTACACCATGGCGTCTATATTTTGGTCTAGACGGGCCGAGGTGCACCCTAGAACTTCACCTTTCGATAGAGGCATAGTCTGAGGTGGGATGATGTAGATGGGTTCTTCTGCGGCTTCAAGCTTGCCTCTGATGCTGTGGATGGTGGGGTTAAATTGGATCGTGCCGAAACAGGCGATGGTGCTGCCCTGGGTAAAATTCTTCTGGATGGTATTGATAAGATGCTGCTCCTCGATGTTGATAGTGACAAAGACGTAAAGCACCTTGATGGCGGTGACATCGATAGGCACCAAGCAGGAGTGGGCGTAATGAATGATGAAATCACAGTCCAACGCTCTGGCGGTGTAGTCGTCGATACAGCATGCTCCGTAGGATACATCTCCCATCACCACAGTCTCCACCTCACAAAACTGCTCCAAAATGTCCGAGATGACCAAAGAATAAATAAGCAAGCCCTCTGGCATCTGGAGCGCCACCCGCTTCGCCTTGTGCTTCCGAATATTCCACACACACTTGTGGATCTCAAAGTTGTAGTTTGAAGGAAGTAACCTGATGGCCTCGTTTAACTCCTTATCGTCAAGGATATCCTGGGGAATCTGGTTGATGGCTCTTCCCATGTGTCTCTTGACCACGGGAACCACCGAGCCGTCCGCCGCCCGCGTGGTTTTCCTGCCCACAAATCGTCTTTTGGGTTTCTCCATGGTGGTTGCAACTTAGTTGATTTTCTCATCGCGCATGGTGATGAGGTAATGCTTACACCTTATTTCACCATCGACCAGAACGACGAGTATGTGTTCATCAACGTGAGCGTGTCGCATGTGAGATTCAGTGCTCTGGCCATCGAGATGGTGGTGGACAACGAGGTTTTCATTTTTTCCCTTAGTCCCTACTACCTCAGGCTCAGGCTTCCGTATGCTCTAGTGGATGACGAAAGGGCCCATGCTGAGTTTGATCTGAAGGAGGGAATTGTCAAGATCAAGGTGGCCAAGGAGAACAAGGGCCAGCTTTTTCCCGATTTGGACCTCACTGCTAAACTCTTAGCGAGGAAAAATGTTGAGCCCAAGAAGCCTTTGATCGAGGACTTGGATGTGGACAAGACGGAGGTTTCCTCGGGCGTGGAGGGGGAAAAACACGATTGGGAGATTGAGCAGGTGGAGGCCAAAGCCGAGGATCCACTTACGGTAACCTACGGCTTCAACAATGCCCATTCGGGCGTCATTGGTGTATCCATGTCGAATGGAAACGACATCAATGAATTGGGCAACCCTGAAGCTGCTCATGGTCCCGATAGGGTTCTCGAGCGTCTCATTAAGGAGAACATCAAGTTCGATCCCGAATACTACGCTGCTGATTACATAATGGAAAAGTACCCTTCTCCAGATGACGACAAGAGCTTTGTGGGCATTCTCAAGTGGAAGCTGCCTGCTACGAGGATGTTTGCCAACTGGTATAGCAAGAACCAGGCACTTCCAGCTGAAGAAAGAGCACAAGTCATGCCGGTGGAATTTTCCAAAGAGGAGCAGGAGAAAATGCTCCAGCTTCCAAGAAAGAACTACCTTGTTGATGATGCTGTCAAGCCCCAGCTCTACGTTCTTATCATTTCACTTCTTTTTGCATATCAGTTTGACCTACGAGAAAACGAGGGAGAGCACAACATCGAAAGTGCTTGGACAGTGGGCAAATTGGTGCCACAGTTTGCATTCTTGGATTCCCAAATTCACATTGCTAACGAAAGCTCTCAAGACACAATCCTTAAAGCTGCTATAATAGCCTCAATTCGCCGTGCACTCTCCTACCCGTTCCACAGAAACTACAAGCTTGTCAAGGCTGCATGGAACGACGTCTACTATACGCTTCGAGGAGGCAAGCGTATGGTTCTCAAATGTCTTCTTGACCTAAAGGAGCTTTTCCGCTATCATGACGTGTACTATGTATATGACAAGATATGGCTTGAGGACCTCTGTCTGTGGTTCATCGGCGACCAAGTCAGTGAGACCTTGATCAGGACGCTAGCCCACGACTTGAAAAAAGAGGTCGATGCGTTGCAAAAATCGGACATCACCTTCGAGAAAATAGACGACTCGCAGGATGGCGACGAGATGATTGCCTTGGATATCGGTGAGGTCGAGGTAATGGCCGAGGACTCGTTTGCCGCTGCAAACGGTGCTTAATGCTAAATAAGTTAGGGAAGTGGGCATCGCCAGCACTTGTGGTTGTAAGCTTTGCGGTGAGCTTGGGGGGTATAACAACAATGTATTAGCCGTTACCGCAGCACTGCTTCAGTGATTGCATTTCGTAAATCGTGTTTGACTTTTAGCTTTAGGAACATCAACAGACGTGCAATCGATTTGCCAGATCGGTAAACCATTTGCGCTACCGAATTGAGACTGTGGAAGGCACATCATGAAGACATAGCTTGGGGCCAATTGACGCTTGCTAAACACATAATGCATTGGACGGGCTAGTTTGTCAGGAGAATATCGTGCGGGAAGCGCCCCAGCGACTGAGACGTTTCACTGTTTGTGTCTGTTTCCTGCTTTTTCGGAGGCTCCTGCAATGTCACATCGCTGGTATCCATCAGAACGTCTGGGTCTTCACGCTTGAAGCTCGTCAGATCCACGCTTAGCCTTGAGCTGTGCCTGAGGTGGCCCAAGTCCACAGACATGTCGCCCGATTTGTGTCTTTTATGAGTTCGTTCCGGGCTTCTTTCGGGCTGGCCCGGGTTCTCGGGCTTCCAGTGGTGGAACTGTATAACGTGCTGGAACGACGTCATTGATTCTTGCGATGGAGGCTGGGGCATACGAGCTTGTTTATGTAGAGGCTGAGCCGGAGAAGGCTTTACCTGGATGGAAGAAGTTGCACCCAAGGGCAGCTGGAGGTGGCTTTTCGTCAGCAGTCTTGTTCGTGGTCCCGACCGCTCACCGGATCGATCCATGCTCTTGGGAGTTTCTGCCGGCATCGAGAAGTGCCGCTGGTGGGCCAGAATCGTCTTTTGTGCTGGTCTATATGGAGTTATCGGGTTTGACAAGTTAGCCACCGCTGCCGCACCGATTTTCGCTGGCGAAAGCGGTCTTCTGGAGCCCGAGCCGAATCTGTAATTTAGTGGCGCCACGGAGCTGGCATTATCGTGGTCCTGGCGGGCAATTCCGGGCCCAGTTGGCGCCTGAGAGCTGTGGCTCTGGTCTGGCGCTGCGAAGGAGTCCGAAGGCCGTTTCTGGTGATCCGGAAATCCACGGGATTCAGGAACAGACCCGACGCACATGGACGGAATCATATGAGGAGGAACTTCGTTCTGGATGGCGGTTTGGAGGATGGCGAGGTTGCGCAGGGCGAGTTCCAACCGAAGCTGTTCCTGGCGGGAACGCTCCTGCTCCGACCGGAGTCGTAGCGCCTCGACTAGATTGGCTTCTGTGAGCGGGATCGATGCAAATTGGGGGCCCAAAACCAGGTCTAGCGTGGCCCTGGGCGGGTATGGCGGGTGTTGTTCGAAATGCAGTGGTCTCTGGGGCAGCAAATAGGGAGCTTGCTGGAGATGGGGGGTGGATGCTGAGGCAGGTAGCCTGGAGGTCCCTTCGTCCGGGCGTGGTTTCTCTTCAGGCTTGACGGGAGACGCCAGCCTGGTTCTGGCATGGCCCGGATGCCTAGGATGCCTCTGGTCTCTGGAGGGTTCATCCTCCGAAAACTTGTCAATGAGGGAATGCACGCTCATGGATCCAGACATGATGTCCGGACATGTACCGGGCCTGAGCTTTTAAGTTGGGCAGGATCCTAGGACGGATCGGGTCTTCAAAGTGACAATGAGTCTAGGGGTAAACAAGAAGAGGAAGAGGTTAATGATGATGTAGACGATAATCGGGGCTTGGATCTCCTGCAGAGGCCAGGGGCCCGCGTCGTTGATCTGGCTAGGCCATTCCGCCATTCTGGGTGCAAACTGGAATTTGTGCCATGCCATGGAAATTTGGCTCCGAAACCGGCTGTGCTTACTACGACCAGCTAATTTCCCACAAGGGTTTTGGGCGTATGTGTGGAGAAAGCGTTGTTTGCAGCCATCGCTTGCTGCGCGGCTACGCCTGGGCGGTATTCCCAAATCTGCCGCCCAAAGTAACTAAATGCAGCTCACGTCAAGCTTCGCCGCAAACGCCCCAAAAGTAAATTAGCCTCACAAAAAGAGAATTTGCCTCACAAAAACACTTGGTGGCCTTCTCGGTGGGGCGACATTTATTTCCCATAATGCTCAGGTGCCATCCTCTCGAGTCTCGAGACTCGGCTCACCACCACACAGGCATACCGTACCACGCCTTGTGGTTCCCGTTCAACAACAACAACAAATAAGCTCTGGCGAGTGCCTCTGGACTGCCATTTGCTTGATTAAAACCGTAAATCAAACTTTCGTAACAAATCATTCATGGTGTCATGGAATGCACCGCGGTGCGCTAATAATTGCTGATATCATCACCTCGGCCATTGGCCGGCCTGATATAGCCCACCGGCTCTTCGGATCCAGTTTTTTCATAGATTCGACAGTACCGCGTGCCCTCTTCATTCACATACCCAACACATTGCGATATATAATGGGCTTGTCACCTTTGTTCGACAAGCCGCATTGTCACCAATGCTGATTGTACCGAACTGCCGATCCACAACACAAAACTAAGTTCCGTTGGAGGCTGCATCTCCGAGTTTACCTAAAAGTTCTCAATCTCGAAAACAACTTGTCCGTCATGCTTCTTTAAGTTGGTGATGTGGTTCTTGAACCGATTCCTCCAGTCGGTGACCTCGGATATTGGGAACTTCAATTCTCCCTTGAGCACAAGACGCAACCCCTCTTCTACCCATCTCTTCTTCACCTCCAAATCGAATTTCTCGTAGTAGCTGTATTTAGCCACAAACTGATTGGCGAATCCTTGCAGCCACTTCAGTGCCCACGGGTTAAACACATCCTTGCTAGTGTGATCCACGAGTTGGGTGATCAGATAGGATGGTTCTGACAAGTTGAACTTGCAGAAAGATATGAAGGAGCATCCATCAGCTTTTGGCTTCATGAGCTTCTCAAAGAGAGGACCCTTTGATTTACCAAAAAGCGTTGTCAACTGCACTCCAGATGCCAACCTTTGCTTGAATGGGAAATTGACCTCATCGAGGGCGCTCATTGTCATTGAATGCTGAAACATTTTCTTGCTTCCGATAATGTCAATGAACAAATCGATCTTGCATGTGTTAACATTTGATGAATCAATAGAGGTGCTTTCAGGGATCCCATCAAACATAGCTTCGATAAGCTCCGAGGCAAAGAAGGAAACCTTCTTGTAGTTCACGGGAGTCCTCTCTCCCGGAAGAACAAGGTCCTCATTGACCATATCATACGCTAAAACATGCACTTTGCGGGTCCCTCCACTGCCGAGTCTTTCAGCAACATTCCTCGTCTTGGCAAGGGAACTTTCTTTTACAACCAAAATCACATTGATTCTCTCTAAGATCTCAGAGTATGCACTCGAGAATAATGTCTGGAGGATTGTGTAGCCCAATTGAGTATCTCCACCATTGATGAGGATGTTTGCGGACCCCTGACGAGCGAACACTGAATCCATGACCAGAAGTGCCAGCTTAGCTCTGCAGTAAGAGCTGCCAAATACCGATAGTTTAGCCAAATCGGGCATCTCAACCTTTGCAGGGGTGTCCTTGATTTCTGTTTTCTTGGAAGGAGCTTCATCTGTTTGAGGAAGATCCGAGTTTGACAGGAAAAGCTCGGAGGATGAGCTCTTTTGGTCTTGATTGTCATCACCAGAGCCCACGGTAAATGATGATGCTGACTCAAATGACAAGTTGACGTCCACTGAGCCCAATTGTGTAAGAACTTCCTCGGGGACAGCTACCAAGACGTCTCTAGCCGGAGTTACAACTAAAGCAGACAGCAAAGCACCTTTACGGTCGTCCGGATTCACAACACCAAAAACAGTAGCCCCTGTCTCGAACTCAGTATTCTCGTACCTCGAGCCCGGTCTGATCACAGTGCCCACAAAGTCGAAACCCAAGCCGACCTTCGTATTGGAGAGGTTCACCAAGTACTTGCTGATCTTGGAAATGTCAAACGATGTGAGAGAGGCGTACTTTATGTCCACAAGCACAGAGTCAGCACTGCAAGGATTTGGAGTCTCCCAGTAGTTGAAGTTAAGTTCTGTCTGCTTGTTGACGACAGAGATGTCCTTGACTGCCACACATCTTCTATCTCTCATTTCGTTGAAAGGCTTGGCCTTGACTTTTGGCTCAAACACATTTTCAAGCACAGGCAATGGTCTGGGGCCTTCGGGCTTGGAGTCCAAATAAGCTAGCTCTGGGGGTATCTTGGAGAAAGGATTACTCTTCTCCTTGTCCTTTCTTCTTTCGTCCAAGTACTCGTGGTGCTCTTTGAGATCTTCCAGAGGCTCTGGAGCAAACCCCACTGACTTGCGTTTCTTGGGCTTTTCTTCAGACTTGGTGGAGGCTTCATCCGTAGGCTTAGGCTTGTCATCTTCCTCAACAGGGTCTTCATTGACCACAGCTTCCGTTTCGGTAGGTTTCGAAGAATCATCCGTTTTCAAAACTTCTGCCTCAGATTCTTCATTATTCTCCAATTTCTCTGCCTTTGGATCCTCTTCCTTTGTAGGCTTCTCAGCATCTGGAGCCTCCGAGGCATGAGTTTCCTCGACTTTCACAGAACTGTCAATTGCAGGTGTATCTGGTTCATGGGGCTCATTGTCCCTGGTCTCGTCAACTATAGTCATTATTTCTCGAAATTGTGAATTTCCCAATTCCTCAAGTAGTACAAAGGGCTTATCAGGATCAGCTGAACCCCGGACCGAACTTTCCTGCGCACATCCATACACCACTATCATCAAGACCTACTACTGTGTCCTTGATTGAACACCAAGGCACATAATTGATGTGGGTTTTTTTGCTACTATGCTACGTGCTTGCGGGCGCCGTCTCGCTTGCGTTTCTTCAGTACCATATCAATTTGTTGTTCCACCATAAGGTCTACTTGCTGATTCCGTTATTCCTAGCAATTTACATGCCACTATCGATTACCTTCTTCTTGCCTGTTGACTATGTGAGCCACAACCTGGACACCCCCATTTTTGGTTTCAACATAAGCGATAAAGCCATTTTGATATTGTGGAAATCGAACTATTGGAGTACTTTTTTGCTCACATGGCTCTGGCTTCCGGTGCTTCAGGAGTTCTACAGATCAGGTCACTTCCATTGGCTTCCGAAACTAAAAGACGCTTTCAGAGCTCATCTTAAGTTCCAGGCAATTGTCCTTTTGGTGGCCATAGCTGGTGCCATCTACTTGATGCTCGAGGTCGGTCTTTCTTTCGGTCACTTACGGTCTATGATTATTGCCTTGTCGCATATTTATGCTTTGATTTTAGCGCTCTGGCTTATGGCTCACGGACTTATTGCAATTCCTCGAAACAGGTGGTTGGAAGGTAACCTCATGCAAGATTTAAATCATCACTACTTGAAAGTCCCACGGCTAGTGGATGCGCTCGAGGACAGTAAAATCGCTTTCAAGGAGGACCTTCTCCAGGTATTGGTCTTGGAAATGAACTACACTTCAATGTCAGTTGCAGAGAACTTTGAGTATAGAGACTGGATATTCTCTCTCTCAAATCAGATTCCACCAGACCTCCGCGATAGCGTGTCTCAGCAATATGTATACGACCTGGCTCACGCAATCACTCGAGACCAACTCAATGTGACTTTCCTCACAAACCTCACCTACAACTTCCAGAACCACTTGTACAAGCTTACTGCTTACGAGTCGGAATACAATATCTTGCTCGGGCAGATCTCACGCTTGCAGACTTTGCTAGCAGCCAAGGCAGCTGAAAACGAAGCTGAGAGAGATCAGATAATGCTGTCATTAACCTTCACTCCATTCGCTCCAAAAATTGACTTCTACTTCCAGTGCTACGTTAAACCGGCTGCTCGCAGAATATTCTCCGTCTTCCTTTTCGCCATTTCCGTCGTTATCGTTCAGTCTGAGTTTTTCCATTCGACGAAGTTGTCGCTTATGAACACCTTAGTCTACAAAACCGGAATTCACAACCACAACTTCTTGCAAGCGGTATTTTCGATGGTCATATTTCTGTACATGTTGTTCTGCTCGCTCAACTCCTTGGCTAAGCTCAAGATCTTCAATAAGTATCACTTGGTGCCTCGTGATAGTGATCCTGTTTCTGCCGCTTTTTACGCCTCGTACATCGCCAGATTAACCATTCCGCTTTCTTATAACTTCATCACTTTGTTCACCAGCAGAGACTCGATCTTTGAGGAATGGTACGGTAAGTCCATCCACTTGACTGGTTTGTTCAACTTGATGAATGATTGGATCCCAAGATTGCTCCTTATTCCTATTGTCTTGACTACTTTCAATGTGTATGACATTGTGAAGAAGAAGTTGGGTCTTCTGTCTGACTTCTACGGTGCATGGGGTGACTTTGACAATGACGATGAGTTTGGTGATGCTGAAAACAACCCTGCTAAGCGGAGGGACTTGGTCATTGTTGAAGCAAAAAGAATAGTGTCCTTGGAGCTCAACCGTCGCAACCAACACGGACAGCGCTTGCCTTATTTCACCGAGCCTGCAAGCCGCCAAAGGAACGATGCACAGTTTCAACAATCATTGACCAGCAATACGGACCAGACGTTTGGGGGCGCCTTGTCAAACAGAATTGACGCCTCATATCACGATGAAGAGTCCGACTCGGGAAGGCTGTCGTTTGGAGACGTGTGGAACAGATTGGGTGGCACATTCAATGGACTCAGGGAGGCCGTGCTGACAAGATTCGGCAGACAAGAGCCTTCTTACAGAGACGACCCAATTGATTCCTACGACTACGACGATGATGCTAACGAAAACTTGGTGCTATAGATATCTTATAGAATATGGGCCATATAGGCATTATGGGTACATGATTTTTGTAAATTAAGCCAACAAATAGGCTCCCCCGCATCTCGAGTCCCTCAAATCTTTGGTAGTCTTCGATCCATTTTGCACCCATTCGAGTGCGTAGACACCCGTACACCAGGTAGGACTACTACTTCTACCCTCTCTGAAAAGCTTTCTCTGCAACCATGTCGAACGTTGGTTTACAAGTTAGGAAAGCAGTTCCGACCATTGATCCTGTCGTCCAGGATTACGCTGTTGGCTATGTGCAACACGTATCCAACAACACAGAGGATTCTGTGACTGCTCAGCAAACTGATATAGGAAAAGAACTCGGGTTCATCGAAGAGTTACTTCTAGATGCCGGTGGAAAAGAAGGAGATGTTCAGAAATTGATTTCTGCACTTACAGAAGAGCTTTCAAAGAAGCTCAAGGACAACATGGCCAAATTGGAGATCACAGGTGACAGATCCAAGAGGCTTTTGGATGTGAACGTTTTGCAGAAGAACACCAAAAGAGACATCAACTCTTCCTTGGCCCTCCTTGGAAGCTCCAGAGATATCACTCATGCTGGTAGACAAATTGAGAGTAAGGTGGATGTGAAGAAGTTGGAGAAACAAGAAAGAAAGATCGCTAAGAAGGTGGCCAAGAGAAACAACAAGTTTGTCAAGTATGAGGCTTCGAAGTTATTGAACGAACAAAAGAAGGAGGACTACGACTCATTCTTCTTGGAGATTAACCCACTTGACTTTGGCTCCAGTGCTGGTAAGTCAAAGGATATCAAAGTGGACAACTTCGACTTGTACGTTGGTGATGGCCAGCGTATTCTTAGTGATACTTCCCTTACTTTGGCATATGGACGCAGATACGGTCTTGTTGGTCAGAACGGTATTGGTAAGTCCACGTTGTTGCGTGCCTTGTCAAGAAGAGAATTGAACATTCCCAAGCATATCACCATTTTGCATGTGGAGCAGGAAATCAGAGGTGATGATACTCCAGCGTTGCAGACTGTTCTTGACGCTGATGTGTGGAGAAAGTCCTTGTTGCAAGAGGAGGCTAAAATTAATGAGAGAATTGAGGAGATTGAAAAGCTCAGATCTGAGTTCGAAGAGGGCTCTAACGAACAGACCAAGTTGGATAATGAGAGAGGTGACTTGGACAAGCACTTGCTGGAGGTCAATGAAAAGCTTATGGAGATGGACTCCGACAAGGCCGAGAGTCGAGCCGCCTCGATTTTGTATGGTCTTGGTTTCACCAAGGAGAGTCAACTGACGCCATCTAAATCCTTCTCTGGTGGTTGGAGAATGAGATTGTCGCTTGCCAGAGCGTTGTTCTGTGAGCCTGATTTGTTATTGCTAGATGAACCATCGAATATGTTGGATGTTCCATCCATTACATACTTGGCAAAATACTTGCAAACATACGAGGGTACTGTGTTGGTTGTTTCGCACGACAGAGCGTTTTTGAACGAAGTGGCTACCGACATTATTCATCAGCATTCCGAAAGACTCGACTACTACCGTGGTTCTAACTTTGACTCCTTCTACAGCACAAGAGAGGAGAGAATCAAGAACCAGCGTCGTGAGTACGAGAACCAAATGGCTTACAGACAGCACTTGCAGACGTTTATCGACAAGTTCAGATACAACGCAGCCAAGTCTTCGGAAGCCCAATCGCGTATTAAGAAGTTGGAGAAGTTGCCAGTGCTTGAGCCACCTGAGGACGATAAAGTCATCACGTTCAAGTTCCCAGATCCCGATTCGATTTCTCCACCAATCTTACAAATTCAAGATGTCACATTTGGCTACTCGCCCGATAAGATTCTTATGAAGGATGTCAACCTTGATGTGCAGATGAACTCGAGAATTGCCTTCTGTGGTGGTAACGGTACCGGTAAGACGACGCTTTTGAAAATGCTTTTGGGCCTGCTTAGACCGCTCTCTGGTTACATCAATTCCAACGGTCGTTTGAGAGTTGGCTACTTTGCACAGCACCACGTCGATGCCATGGACCTCACACTTTCGGCTGTATCTTGGATGTCTCAAACTTACCCAGGAAAATCCGACGAGGAGTACAGAAGACACTTGGGCTCCTTCGGTATCACCGGTTCGCTCGGTCTCCAGAAGATGCAGCTCTTGTCTGGTGGTCAGAAATCGAGAGTTGCCTTTGCCGCTCTTTGCTTGAACCAGCCCCATGTGCTTATTTTGGATGAGCCTTCTAATCACTTGGATACCCAGGGTTTGGATGCATTGGCGGACGCCTTGATCAACTTCAAGGGTGGTGTGCTTATGGTTTCGCACGATGTCTCTACTATCGAAAGAGTGTGCAACGAAATTTGGGTCAGTGAGGACGGCACGGTCAAGAAGTTCCCTGGTAACATCCACGACTACAGAAAGCATATCCTTAAATTGGCCGACGCCTCCGGTGTTGTTAAGCAGCACTAGATATATAGGAACCCCAGCATAGACATTTTAGTGTGTAGTACCAGAGCGGTGTATTTTGCACCCATCGCGAATCAACCAACCCATCACTACCATGAATAAACCGCCCAGGTCCCTTCGACTCAAGCTAGGGCTTGGTGCTTTGGTGGCGTATACTGGCTTTGAAGCGTATATGCACTTGAGAACACAGCATATCATATCACGAAGGAAAAAGGACTATGAAGCCGCAATCCAACTGGAGGACATACTGAGGTTCAAGTCTGCCACCGTCAACGGCATGTTTGTGAATCCGTTTGAGGAATACAGACCCCAAACAGGATTCGAGTTCTTGTCAGTTCGTGTCATGGAGCTCTTTGAGAGTTTCTACGGGAACAAGATCGAGATCCACGATAAGTACCCTACGCCAGAAGGAGACTTCAAAGAAGTTGACGATATGCTAAAGAGCTTCACGCCCAAGTACGAGCTTCTAAGAGAGAATTCCAAAATATTTCAGGATTGCATCGCCCTGGGTAAGTTTGCCACACTCAAGGAAAGAAAGAACGGTGTTGCCTTGCATGACCAGTTGCTATGCACCTGGCTTGGTCAATCATGCTGTCTTGTTCAGATATCAGGCATCAACATACTCACAGATCCCATTTTCAGTGACCACTTGTTCACTCCGCACATTGGGCCCAAAAGGCTCGTCAAGTCTCCCATGACCCTTCTGGACGTCAAATACGCCACAAACGGTAAACTAGACTTTGTGTTGGTTTCACACAACCATCCGGACCATCTTGACTTGGACGCCGTTAGCCGTATTGGTAACAATGCTACATGGGTGGTTCCGTTAGGCCTCAAGCTGGTGCTTGCAAAGAGAGGTGTTTTCAAGGTGATCGAGATGGACTGGTGGGACAAAGTCTCCCTCAATAAGCACATAACGGAAAGTCCTGATTTTGCAGACAATTACGAGATCGTGTGTGTCCCGGCGATGCATTGGTCTGGCCGCCACGTTCTGGACTCTAATTTGTCTCTTTGGGGCTCTTTCATCCTCAGGCGAAACGACCAGTCGATTTTATACCATGCTGGTGATACGGGGTATTGCCGAGAGCTCTTTCAAATTATTGCCAAAAAGTATGGGCCAGTAACGCTCCTGATGCTACCCATTGGACAGTATTGTCCAGAATGGCACCAGCTGCCCAGACATATCCTGCCTGCCGAAAGTATCAAGATTGCGCAAATGTTGCAGACACAGTTTGTGTTGGGCATTCATTTCGGTACTTTCAAGCTCAGTTCAGAGCCCATTCTCGAGCCCAAGAATAAGTTGCTCGATTTGGCCAAGCAGATCGGCAAGCCGGACGACTATAAGGTGCCTGAGTTTGGTCTCACGTATTCTTATCATCTCCATAATGGCAACCACATAAAACACTTTGAATAGATATAGATTTATAGACGAAACACGAGCGATGATAATTTAGTGGTTTCTGTAGCGTTGCTATGAAAAATGGGTACCTTCACCCATCCAACCTCGATGAGGTTAATTCGTAGATTCTTTGTTTGCTTCTAGGAGGACTTTTTGGACATATTTTGTTTGAGTCGACACCTTTTGAAATCTTCAATTCTCTCGCTGTGAGATTGCTCTGAGGTCAAAATTGGACCAAGTACTCGAAGTGAATTCTATGACAGTCACATATTACGAGGCTTCATCTCATTCTCTACTATGGTCATGTTTTTGATTATGAATATAAAAGCTTGCCTTAGAGAAGGCACCTTATCACGCGATTGCAACTGCTAGTCTACATCAACAATTGGCGCAACACCCACACGGCAAATCTACAAGTCTCACGACATCAATCCATCTTTTCATGTACATTATTATTTACAAGGGAATTAGTGCTCAAAGCCGTACATGTTTCTCAACCTCTGCTTGTTGGCAAGGAGCATGGCCTGCTGAGTGGTCTGGAAGCCAGTGTCAGATCTGATGACAGAACCAATGGACATGAACAAACCGAACGTGGCCACAGAGCCCATAATGTACTGGCCCAAAGTTCTCATGACACCGTTAGGACCAGCACCATGTTGCAAAATGGAGAAACCGCCGAAAAGCACACCGACACAGACACCAACCGTGCCGCCCATCATGGCGCCCATTTTGAACTTGTCGAAGTTGGAAGGCTGCTGGTAGTGGACAGGCATTTTTGAAAAAGGACGAGATCCGGGGTTCAAAGTATGACGATCTGGCGCAAAATCTGATGGTCGTAGTAGTGCGGTGCACATAAGTGCCGGTTTGTTCAAAGGTGCACCTCCAAGAAAAGTTAGATTTTCGAGGCTCCAGGGTGCAATTACTAGCGTTGCTGAAGTTCCGTCTCAAACTCTATTGGCAATTTTCACTACTTGACTCTGGTAATTTTCAAGAATGATCTACACTTTTCCACCTTACTTTTATCAGTAACACAACATGTAATCTTGTAAGAGACTCTATTCTACCATTTTCTAGCAGTCTATCTCAATTTTTTCTGAGGCCCTTGACACTGCTTCCCAAGACTCCGATAGTTCTCACCGCTTCGGTCTTTATGTGCCTCGCACGACCGTGCGTCCAATGGTGTGTTTCTACAAGTCTCATAGTTAACTATCCACAAGATCTAGCTCTAAATATGGGTTCCACCGCATCGAAGCCGGAGACCAAGGTGTTCACGCCCAATGCTCCCGTGGATTTCAGTGCGTCGTTCTTGTCGCATTTGGAAAACTCCCAGGAGTCCGATTACACCAGAGCCCAGTACACTGAAAAGTACATTCAAGACAGAGTTGCTTCCGAATTGACAAAGTTGGAGAAAGAGGCTTTAGAGAAATTCCAGAAAACTACTACTGAATCATTAGACAAATCCAAAGACACCAAGATCTCTGTTGCCCTCTCGAACGAGAAAGTGCAGGGCTTGACTAAAGCGTTGCAGGACAGTGCCAAATTGATTCAGGTTGAATTTAGCGACGAC
The DNA here is from genome assembly GCF_003013735.1 of Candidozyma pseudohaemuli. Classification (NCBI taxonomy): domain Eukaryota; kingdom Fungi; phylum Ascomycota; class Pichiomycetes; order Serinales; family Metschnikowiaceae; genus Candidozyma; species Candidozyma pseudohaemuli. The sequence continues at coordinate 1,067,431 of NW_020194435.1, read as the reverse complement.
GTCAAGAAAGCCCGTGGCGACGTCATTGCCTGTTTGAAGGACAATAAGGGACGCGCTTTGAACTGTTGGGACGAGGTTGAGCAGTTCAAGACGTTGGTGAATAGCATGTAAGATTAGAAAAACATAGTTTTTATACAAGAGCAATAACGAAAACGGCCCTATGCCGAGGTTTACAAACCCTTGGCCTTGTAGAAAAGGATCAATGCAGCATCACTCTCACCACCTCCGGCAAGCATCTCAATCTTCTCTCTTGGAACAGTAGAGACTTTGTTGTCGTTGAACTTCCACCACTTGTTGCCTTCCAAGTCGTTCTCGTCTCTCACAAATGCTTGATAGTGACCAGAGTCTGCGGAGGAACCCTGGTGTGTGACAATTGAGCTCAACTCGTACACCGAGGATGGGTTCTCGGTAGTTTTACTTAGGTCGACCGAGTCCGCCAAGATGTCCTGGAAGTCATCGGTGAACTTGGATTTGATAGATGCCAATTTCAACTCGTCCTCCTCTTGCTGTTGCTGAGGGGTCAACGAAGTATCCTTCTTCGCCTTCTTGAAGTCTCTGATCAATTCGGTGTTGTCCTTCTCGATCTTTCTCAATTGGTCTCTCACCTTCACCTTTTCTGGCTTAATGGAGTCGTCAAGCATCTCTGCGACGTCTAATTCAAATGGGAATTGAACCTTTCTGAGAATCTTGGACTTCTTTTGCGTGTCTCTTCTCCAGAAGAACCTGACAAAATGCACAGTCAAGTACTTTGGAAGACGAGTGATTGTCTTGCTCACCTCATAATCAGTATTCGACTGCAACGTATCGTTGTACTTTTCGATGGTGTCCTTCAAACCGTTCAAAAGACCGTCTCTCAAGAAATTTGTCTTGATATCTATGTGGCAATTGAGCTTGAGGGCAGTGTCAACACCCTCTTTCTCGCCCTCATCGGGCAATGCCAAACATTTCGTCTTCGACTTAAAGTCCACTCTCAAGTAGTCCTCCACATTCAACGCAGAGCTCAACACATTGAGAAGTTGTGAGTACGCCTCCTCAGCATCCTGTTGCTTGTAAAAGCCCCTATCTTGCTCGGCAAACTGAGGAAACTGACTTCTGAATTGCATGAGGAAAAACGTTGGGTTGACGTCTTCCTGCTTCTTGTTCATGGCAGAGAAGATACCCTTCAAACTGGTCACAAGCGAATTGCCACCCAGCAGACCCACGTACTCGTCGACACGAGATGCAATGTCTTTGTTATTGTAGATCGCTTGCAATGAAGAATTCAAATAACAAGTGTTACCCAAGTTCACCAATCCAGAAGGCTCGTGGGATGTCTTTGTCAACTGATTTTCATTCAAGTCCTCCAAAAATACCTGCTTCTCAGGAGCCTTGACAGGGAGATCCTTGTCAGGGGTACCCAAAACCATAATTGGAGTCTTGAGGTTCAATTTGAGCTCTGCAACAACAGCATCATCTGTCAATTTGCCTCCCTTGACTAAGATCTTCTGACGTTCTTGAGGAATCTGCGTAAGGTCCTGGATCTTTTGCTTAAACTCAGCTCCAGTTGAAGAATCTTCTAGCTCTATATCGTACACCTTGCCGGCATTTTTAATTTGGACAGTGAAAGTCATGTTGGTGTAAGAGTACTAATTGATCGTGGTGTATCTACGCAGTGAGGTGTCTGGGTGCGCCACCATATGGTTGCAAAATCTACGTTGAGGTCAATAAAAAGTCATAGATTATTTTCATATAAAATTACAAGCTGTTCACAAAATTGTAGACAAGAGAGGTGAAGCCACCAAAGTTGTGCCACACACTCCAGATCAGGCCAGGGCCGTTGACATTGACATTGCCAGTTCTGCTGAACCAGACCTTGTTGTTGTATTGAGAAACAGCGGCACCCAAGACATTATCCTTCTTCTCCTCGTAAGGTGGGTATCTCACCTTCAAGGTGAAATCCATCTTGAGGTTCTGCTCCATGGTGGTTCTCTCGTGAGTGAATGCTCTGAAAGAGTAGTAACCGTGGTAGGCACCCTGACCGGATTGTCCAATACCACCGAATGGAGCGTTGGCCAACGAAACGTGCATCACAGCATCGTTGACAATAGTGCCACCAGATCTGATAGCAGTACGGATGAGGTCCACCTGTGGATTCTTCTTACGGTCGCGAGGACCAGAGGTGAAGACGTAAGAAGCCAATGGCGTGTCGTGACGCTTGATGACTTCCTGGACGGCCTCCTCCAAGTCAGTGTAGCCCAAAATAGGCAAGACAGGGCCAAAGATCTCCTGCTGCATGGTAGAGTCGTCCCAGTTGACATTGTCAATGACAGTTGGAGAGATGAATCTAGTGGCAGCGTCAGTGTCTCCGCCAGCAACAATCTCACCCTTGGTCTGCTTGATCATCTTGGACAAGTTCTCAAACGCACGCAGGTGGATGATGTGGGTATAGGTTGGGTCCTTAGCATCCAAGCCGCTGTAGAACTCCTCCTTGATCACCTTGACAATGTGAGTAACCAACTTGGCCTTGACCTTCTCGTGAGCCAAGACATAGTCGATGGCCACACAGGTCTGACCAGCGTTGGTAAAACGAGCCCAGACAATTCTTCTGGCAATGACAGCGAGGTCTGCGTCAGTGGCGTCCTCGAGAACGAAAGCAGGAGACTTACCACCCAATTCCAAAAGAACAGGGGTCAAGGTCTCAGCAGCCTTCTTGGCAATGATGGTACCGACCATGGTGGAACCAGTGTACATGATCTTGTCGAATCTCTGGTCCAACACCGTGGTGGTCTCGGGGATTCCACCATTCACCATGGCAAAAGTGTCGGGATCGAGCACCTTGGTAAGGATCTTGGTGAGAAGCTGGGCAAAGTGTGGGTTGAGCTCGGAGACCTTCAAGACCACACAGTTGCCACCGGAGATAGCGGCGACAAGAGAACCGAGAGCCAAAAACAATGGGTAGTTGAAAGGCGAAATCACGAGCACAGTACCCAATGGGATACGCTCAATGTAGATTGGGTTGGACTTCATGATCAAGGGCAAGTGCTGCACTGGCTCAGGCTTGGCCCAGTTGTGCAAGTGGGACATGGTGTGCACCAATTCGTTCAAGAATGGGTTGATTTCCAAGTTCTTGGTCTCGGAGTGGGATCTGCCAAAGTCCTTGTACAAGGCCTCACACAATTCGTCAGCATTGTCCTTCACGGCAAAGTAGACGTTTCTCAACTGGTTCAATCTGTACTGCAATGGGTGAGTTTTTCTCTTCAGGTGGAAGTTGGAACGCAATCTGGCGACAGATGCAGCAATCTCGTCGTGAGGAGTGTAGTCCAAGATGTTTCTTGGGTCAGCATCCTTAGGGACGTGAGCTGCAGCTGGCTCTCTAGCTGTGGAGGCAGTAGAGTGGAAACTGGCGTTGGAGGGAATGTTCTCCTCCACGGTGTTGGCAGCAGCCTGGCCTGCTTTGGCAACCTTCTCGGCGGCTTTTTCGGCTTGAACTTTTCCGTTTTTCGAAGGCATCTCGAGAATACTAGTTGTCACTGAAAAGCTGGCGCCCCCCATATTTTATATACTCGGTGCGAGACCATGCACTCCCTTACATGTGAAGGTGTCCCTGGACAATTGGGTGCCACAAAATGGACCCCAGCATCAGGCCATTTGGCGTGAAAGCGATCTGGAATATTTCGGAATTTATTTGGATTTCAGGTAAGGTGGTTGAGTTGAGTTAATGGCTACACGGAGTTAATCGGTTTCCGAGGCCCATTGTGTGGGGAAACTCTGACCCAGATGACAAATCAATTCTTCTTCGAAGTTTCGAGTTTTTTGCAAAAATCTATGCAAAATCACAGTAATGCAATATTCGCCTTCCTCGTGGCGATCCTGGTTTGTCAACTTGCCTACTGTAGATTGCGAAAGTGGGGCATCCTCTGGGGGATAAGAGATGGAAGCTTGTGCAATACAGCCTCCTGCGGAGAAGCGCACCTGTCAATGCACTGCAACGGTTTTGTTACCGAGGACAAGCTAAAACAGAGATATTATTTAGGATCTAAAACCTTGTAAAGTGACTCTGTGCGAGATCTTGGAAAGCTAATTGATGGAGGTGAAAGAACGGTCAATCTGGCTGTTTCTGGAGGGTGTGGGGTGTGTGATCGGGAACACTTCAGGGGCTAACAATGAGATAGTAGGCTTGGAATTCAGGAACTCCGTTTTGAATACATCTGGCTTAATATGGTGGTCAATGGGATGGAAGTAATGAGTGGACATATGAGCGGGTTGCGTATTCATTTCGCAACCATCGGTGAGGACGGAGTTTCAAAAGCAGCCGTGCCTCTGATCAAACGGAGAGGCTTTTTTCGATAAGACAATCTTTCGAAACTGATCTGGGTATGGATATCGTAAGTGATTTCTTTTCCATAGTTTATGCCTGAAAACGTTGTGGGTTGAATGATCGTTGTCGCTCCATTTACTAAGGCCACCACTTATTCCGATCTATCCTACTTCGTAAGTTACAATTTAATCCTGGGCTCTTAGTTTTCAAAAGATTGATTCTTTGATCTCGAAGTCACTGCCTGTGTCCCTTTAGCTCTCAATCACCATTTACCGCAAGCACTCTGGGTTGATTAGACTCAGATCGCTACTACTCCTAGAGGCCCCAGAATTTTGCCTCAATTGCCTCCATAGCATACTTGTAAACTTTCGTGCTTCTAATTCTGCAAAAATAGTTCTCACCTGTCATTCCTCTTTTTCTCTGAGCCACTATTGAATGTCGTAAGTTTTGCGATTCGCCCCACAAATCGCACCTATCTCACAATAGTTGTCACTTTTGATAAACTGCGAAATAACCACCACTATGTTACGTCTAGACGCCATTCCTAACATCGAAGCCAAAGAGTTAGACATTGCTGGCATCAAAGTCAAGGTCTTCAATACTGAAAGTTTGCATCCATATGTTGAAAAATGCAACAAGACGCCTGGCACCGAAGATATCAAGGTGAACGTGCTCTACTTGCTTCACCAAAGAGGAGGCGACGAATCCTACACCAGCGCCATTGCCCAACATGTGATTGAGTCTGTTAGAAAAGAGAAGGACATTCCGTTTATTGCCGTGACTTTTGACCTTCGTAACCACGGTTCCCGTATTGTCGATAATGCTAGAAACGACGACTGGGCATCTGGAAACGACACCCATGCCATTGACATGATCTCTGCAATTCACGGAAACGTGGCCGATTTGAAGCTTATTGTTGACTTTTTGCCCGGTCTTCTTGACTTGGAGAGTTTGAGAAAAGACCCAGATATGCCAATCAAGTTCAACAACATTGTGGGCGGCTACTCTTTGGGAGCCCATGTGGCCATCCGTTTTGCCAATGCCTATCCTGATGAGGTATCCATCATTAATCCAACCATTGGAAGCTATGATATGACCTCTTTGCTTGTGAATAGATTGAAAAAGACCAGCAACTTTGACAAGAAGTGGTTTTACTGCAACTACGACGAGCTCGAGTTGAACGCAGAGGAGAAGAAACGTTATCCAGAATCATTGCATCGTCTCGTCAGCGCAGAGGATATCCAAATCTTTGAAAACTTCCCCTTCGCCAAGGTGAAGATGTTTGCCTCCTTCTACACCGATGATCCGCTTGTGCCTTCCAGAATCTCGTCCCTTTGGGCTGACATGTACCAAAACGATAACATCGCCACTACGATATACTACGAGGAGGGACGTGTTCACGATGTGACCCCAGCCATGATCACCAAATTTTCGGAATGGTTGGCAAAACAGCTCTAAAGACTTCACCACTTAGAGCCTCATTAGCCCCTAGTGCAGCGGTCTGACTAGTCTTCGCGATAAGCCTGACGCCCCAGGAGGCGCCACAACTACAAAATTCATCGCATGCCATTGTAGGATCTCGTATATCGCTTTGTTCTTCTCTTGACAACGACCCCTCCAAAGCCATTGCCCCACATTCACAGGGCTCCCGCCAAAAACACAGAGTTGGTGCACGGGTGTTCTAGACCTAAACGGCTTCCCTGCTGCATGGCTGCTTGCGTACTACTTTATCGCAAAATTGACTTCTTCCAGTCTAACCCCTAATGTTGAAAACCTCGGTCGCTGGCTCTCCAGCGTACATGAACTTGGCTCAACAATATCAAGACTCATTGCCTCCTGGGGATGATCGTCTGTTAGCCTCAAATCAATCGCACCATGCTGACGCAACTGTCAAGTACATCACATTTAATCAGGACTCGTCGTGTGTGGCCGTTGGTTTGAACAATGGCTACAAGGTGTACTCAATGAAGCCGTCGCTTGCAAAATGCCATCTGTTGAAAAAAGAGGAGGCGGTGGGAATTGTTGAGATGTTGTATTGCACCTCCCTCCTAGCGATAGTGGCATTAGGAGATGAACCCGGGTCACTGCCTCGCAAGCTCAAAATTGTAAACACAAGGGACAACAGTATTATATGTGACTTGATTTTCCCCGCTGCTATTTTAGCGGTCCGGCTCTCCCGCCACAGGGTTGTGGTGCTCCTAGAAGAGCAGATCTATATCTACGATATCCTCAGCATGCAACTCCTTCACACCATTGAAACGAGTCCCAATACAAACAGGTTATGTGCTATATCAGATGACTTTGAGGAGGGTTCAACGCTGGACTCAGCAATTGATTCACGTCCCCCCAACTCATTCTTGGCCTATCCTTCACCCCCAAAGACTGTGGCCCACGAGTCGCTCATTGCAAGTGGAAACGCTGCTAACACAACCTTGGCTAGTACGAACTCACAAGCGGCAAGAGCTCCAAAGAGAGTAGGAGACGTCATAATATTTGATCTTCAAGCTCTTCAACCGGTCGTTGTTATTGAAGCACACAAGTCAGGTTTGGCCGCCTTGTGTCTTTCCAGAGATGGCCACTTGCTCGCCACAGCTTCCAATAAGGGAACAATTGTGCGTGTCTTTAGCGTGGACTCGGGAGAGAAGCTCTACCAGTTTCGCCGCGGAACTTACCCAACGAAGATCTATTCACTCTCCTTCAGTTCCGATAACAAGTACGTGGTGGCTACAAGCTCCAGCGAAACGGTTCACATTTTTAGGCTTGGCGAGGACGAGCTTTTAGCTAATAAGCAGAAGCGCAAGAGAGAGTCCAAGACGAAAAAGATGCGCCTCAATCCAGAGTTCACGATAAACGAGGAGGACGAGGAGTCTCTTAAAAAGGCCGAAGAGGATGATGATTTCCTCGAGGATGACGGTGATGACAGTGATGCGGAAGGCGATGGCGATGGTGGGAACATACAAAATGCTATGGAAGCTAGCAGTCAACGGAAGCTCTCCCAAGGATCTACAAACTCACTCAACAGTGGATTGTCGAGTTTTTCCAATATCAGTGGCACTACAGATGACAAGGAGAAATCCGAACCTGTCATTGACCAGAGTCGACTTTCTGTCGCTAGACTCATACGTCGCTCGTCGCAAAACTTGGGGAGGAAGGCTGCGCAGAAAATGGGTGACTTTCTTCCATCTCGATTCTCTTCCATTTTGGAGCCAACGAGACATTTTGCATCCCTCAAGATTCAGACAATGGATAAGGACGTCAAGTCAATTGCCACGATGAACGGCGATATTCAGGAGGACTTAGTTCCTCCGAACTACATGCTCTCAAAAGATGCAGTAGAGGCTAGCAAGGGCCAGCAGGTTGGTTCACCAACATCCAACTCTTCCAACAAGGATTTGGTGCTGCTTGAGCTCGTGCATATCAATGTTGTTACTTCAGAGGGCTACTTCTATACGTATGGATTAGACCCAGAACGTGGAGGGGACTGCATTTTGCTTAATCAGGTTTCATTACTCGGGGATTAAATAGGGTACATAGGTAAAAGTTAACGAAAAGGATTCATTGTGCACAGGGTAGTACATTGACGCCACATTGAGCGAGCTGATTTGCATCCATGAACTGCTAAATGATGATGAGTTGGAAGGAGGAAAAAGAATGACAACACGAACTACAGGTGAATCCTATCTTGGAGGACAGCAAAAAATAATGATCACGCCCAGGCTCGAACTGGGGACCTTTTGCGTGTGAAGCAAACGTCGTAACCAACTAGACCACGCGACCAGTATGCAAAATTATGTACGTATGCTAAATATGAGCTGATGGCCACATACCTGCATATGGTCTCAAACGTAGAGTGCATATAATATAGTTACAGGTTTATATACCCAGATGCTCCGTGTCCTATACATTCTGGTCGCGTGGTCTAGTTGGTTACGACGTTTGCTTCACACGCAAAAGGTCCCCAGTTCGAGCCTGGGCGTGATCAAGAACAAATTTTTTTTTGAAACCTATTTGCTTCAACAGAAAGAGTAAATTTACAATTTTTCATCCATGAGATCATCTTCATACCTGACAAATACCATCTCATATTGTGTCGTTATTCATGATTTGAGAGTCCAGCTCTCAAGGGGTTTCATTCCCAAGACTTGACGAGTGATCAAACCCACAAAAGGCGATCTACCGGGGCACGAGTTCAGGATTGAACAAAAACTACGAAGAGAAAAGAGCCACACATTATCCTTAATCGGTTGTATTCATGCTAAGAAGAGACTTATGTAAATGAGATTCCCGCGAGATGCCTTTATAACACCACCCTTAAGTTTCCCTATCACTGTCTTCCTCAGCACTATCGGCTTCTTCTTCTTCATCCTTGTCTTCGTCATCAGAATCTTCGTCTGAATCAATATCGTCTTCATCATCATCTTCCTCAAGATGGCTGCCACTGTCATCGTCTTCCTCATCTTCATCAACAGGATTCACCTGCGACCATTCGACGTAGTTTTTATCAATGATCTTCTTTGAAACAGGGAGGACAACTGGGTCAAATGGAAAGTATGCCTCTAAGTCCAAAAACTCCTGTTTGTGTCTGAAATTACCGACAGTCGAAGGCATCTTAGAATTTCCTTGAATCATTCTTTCCCTTTTGTTGTGCTCAATAATCGAGTAACAGTAGCAGACATTCAATTTGGTTGCAAGCTTAGCGAAAATGAACACCACTGTCTCATCACAGTACTTCAAGGGGTTAAACTTAGCGATGATGACACGCTGAAAAAACTTGTCAATATCACACTCCCACTGGCCCTCAGTATCCTTCACCAACAGCTTGTGTCTGAAACAAAAGATGTAGAGGAGGGTCTGGAAGGTAGCATAGAAAAGCTTGAACCTCTCCATACCGCCTGAAGAGGAGTCGGAAAATTCAAAAACTTCGTGCTCCCTTTCGGTGATGTACTTGTTAATCCAACCAATAAGGTAGCTCACGATAAATACAACCTGGTGTTTCGTGAGGTTATTGGCTCTCGCAATGTAAGAAGAAAGGTACTGAAGAGCCTTAAGGCGCTTCTCTGTGGTTTCTTTCTGATTGAATGCAACGTCTATAAGCATGACCAAAAATGAGTCCGCAAGCTCTGGCTGGTATTGCGAGATGTGGAACATGAGGAACTGAATCAGCTTAGTGAAATGTGTAGGCAAGACATGAGTCTTGAAAAGTGATGCGAGGGTATTGAAAAGGTGAACACCTTTTCCATTGCTGATTTCCTCAGCAGTGAAGGAAGGCTCAGTAGTCGTAAGAAGGAGCTCCATAACTTTGTCGAGCTTAGAAACCAACTGCTTGATGTTTGTAGTGGATGCAACATCGTAAACCTCGACTCCATTCTCATCAGCGTCGTCGTCCTCAACTTCGAGAACCTCATCATTCTCATCCTCGCCGTTGATGAGTTCCTCAATGCTATCGTCGTCTAGATCGTCAAGCTCATTCTGGAGGTCAACATCCATTTTAATGCAAAGCTCAATCACCAGCTGCCAGATCGAGTACTGCAAGTCCAGGCAGTACGAAATCACGGTAACTGCGTTCCTCACGTAGTTGTAAATCTCGGTGGTGGTGGATGAGGTATGATGTGGGGCGGTGGCACTCAAGGCCTTGGGTATAGTATTGATGCAAGTGGGAAAGTATGAAATGAAGCGCTTGAGCACTTTGTGGTGTGGATATGTTTCGGAGCTCAAGTCGGGGAACTCGTTTATGAGCTTTGTGACAACCTCGTTTAGGTATTTGGGAAATGAGGAGATGAGCACAGTGAGGAACTGCGAGTAAATGTCCACAAATGAGTGGAATGCAAGCTTGCCCTGGGTGGCCTCCGGGATGCGGACCTCCAACCAAGGATAGCGTAAGATGGCGGCTATTAGTGGCGCACAGGCTGATTTATCTAGCTTGGCGATGTTTACTGTGAGGCTTTTCAAGACTATATTAAGGTTGGACAAGCTCATGGCGTCCTTATGAGAAAGGGGCAAGTTGATCTTGGCAGTGAGTGTTTTGATTTGCATTGTATCATTCTGCTGTTAGTCATGAATTTGAACGATGGAAAGCTTTGACATACCTTTTCTAAATTCTCAAGGGCACTCTTCACAAGCACCAGGTACATTGTATCGGAGAAGGCCTCCGGGTGATCTATGTCCGGACAGTGCCTTTTAACCTCCAGCACACTATCAGAGCCTAGGGCACGTTTCCTACTTAGAGGCTCGTGAACAGACATGATCATGGTTGTAGGGATGAGAAGAGGATAACTTTTTTTTTTCTAGGGGACTAAATGTGCTTGTATGCACACCCATCGGTGCCACAATCCACAGGTCTGAAAAATGTAGCTCTAAGCGGTTTGATTTTTTTCTGGAGATTTGATATATGCTTGCACGGTTGCTACAGTGTCGGAATTCCTTGGTTATTTAGCAAAATTCTTGAAAGAACAATGTATAATGTGAGCTTAAGTAGTGAGGGGTCTATTAATGTCGCACTAGCTGCTGAGGCTGGTTATGCGATCTTGTAAGACACCGATACCGCGATAGACGATACTCCGCAAAAAAGGGGCATCCAGTTGTGAACTCAATTATAGTGAAGAAGAAGGCTTGAATTTGGTATTAAGTGAGTGTAACATTATTGAAATCATTGCTCAGAAATAATCGTTACCGGATTGTTCATCTATTCATGTTGGTCCAACTAAAAGCGACAGCATTGTACGCCATACTGGACCAGACGTCAAGGAATACTCTGGTTGGTGTATTGGTTGGAGAGGAGAGAGAAAGCTCCATTGTGGTGGCAGATGCGTTTGAGTTGAAGTGGCTGGGACACAAGATCGACTATGACAATTTGAATAAACGGCTCAGGTTACTTCTGGTCGTTTCACCACAAGCATCATTGGTGGGGCTATTCCTGACAGACCAAGAAGCTCCTCAAGCGGCAATTGATGACTTCAGAAAACATGGCGATAGACTACCGCCCATATATGTGCAGCTTCAGGGCAAAGATCTCAAGTGCTACTCTTCGTTGAATCACTCAGCTGTTCCTCTTACAATAATTGCTGAAAGCACAGAAGCCATTGCAACAAACACGATCCATTCACATGCAAATTATACCAAAGATGAGCCGGAATTGACAGAAGTGTCAGAGGAGGCTGCAGTTTACTCGTTGGAGCAACTAGAACGCAGAGTACAAAGGTTACTTGAGACGGAAAATTTGAGCGATAGTGCAGAGAGAGATTTAGTCTATCTAGCAAACAAGCTATTGTCGGCACCGAAAAACGATGATGATGGTCTAGAGTTGGTCTCCTCGAGATTGGCCATACTAACTAATCTGTTATCTACCAGCAGAGCCGCCAATGCTCATTTTGCCCCAAGAGCCACAAGATGAAACCAGAACGAGGAACACTTTAGTTCGTCGAAGAAGCAGAAGGAAAGTGTTGGCTTTGCAGCCAATTAGTAGAGGGACGGCCTCATATATGTACTATATCCTACCTTGTATCTCCGTTCACACCACCATAGCAGGTTCAACACGAAACATCATTTGCAAGAAAAAAATATAAAAGTTCAATCAAATACTACTCTTCGTAGCGAGGGATCATTTGCAAAAAATAATGACTCCGGCGTGATTCGAACACGCGCATCTTACGATAACAGAACTTGAGTCTGCCGCCTTAGACCGCTCGGCCACAGAGCCACTTGATATATTACGAAAAGTGCTGCATATATAAGTGAAGCAGTGACGCTGCTCACTCCATGCTAAAATCGACCATATACAATGACGTTTTTGAACGTATTTATATATTTACACTCAGATTTGACTCTCAAATCCATTAGACAAGCTCTCAGCGGCCTGTGACACCCGTGGGCTGCTCAAATGGGATGTGCCCAAGTTTTGGCCCTTGTTTGGTCTGAAAACACGGTCTCTCTGTCTCAAACTCTCAAAATAGCATCAAGCTTACTAATTGCAAGGATACTGACTAATATTTTCACTACAGCCCCCTCTTCGATTGACCTTCTCTGCAAAGAACCAGGCGCAAGCCGATAGAACGACAGTTGGACGCCTGCCTAACTAGGCTTGATCAACCACAAGATCTACTACTTGCTTTAATTTCAGGGGTTCAGGTACTCTCTTCTGAAGCCTGAATAGGGCTGGGAAAGATGACGTTCAAAGTCTTGCAACTGATACACAAGTATGCCCAAACACCTACTGACCCTACCGTGAGACCCACCAATACCTCAACAGCAAAAGACCCTGAGGCTCCCAAAACCAAAAGTAGCTTACGGTCACACACCTCTGATCATGCACCTCCCCTCGACCAGAATAGCCTACAGCTGCGTTGCCCGGTTACGAGGCTATGAGAAAGGCTTGGAGGCGGAACTTCTCACCAAGTATAGGATCAGTCTCCTGAAGCGACTCTACATATGGATGCATTGCTAAAAATGAAGGGCCATGGAGCCCTGGTCAGGGTGTGGAGAGCCCTGAGATGTCTAATCCCTGCGTCAAGCACAGGCAGTGGTTGCTTGAGAGGAAGAATGAAAAAAAAAAAGGAAGTCACTTCACAATAGCCCGGGCTCTTTGTCCCTGCCAGATCTTCTGTTCTTGCCTCCAGCGCTTCTCTAGCTTCTCCAAAAGGACTTGGAAAACCAAGCCCCGATTCGCAAAGCTTCAGTGGCATGCTGTGGAATGACGATCGGGCACTAATGTAGAGAATCACAGATACGCGGGCTCCCCGGGGACTTAGCCGTCCTGTCTATCTGAGCGCACAGCCCTTTTGGGAGGAGGTTACGCTTGACAGACCCTGGTGCCGATCTTCTCGCGGTTGGCACCGAGTACGGTGTCGATCTGGATCGATGGAAACCGAACCCTGCTGATGGGAGCCGGGGATCTCCCCGAACCACCAGAAGAGGGGCCGGCGCTTAGTTGTTTTTGGACAATGGCATAATCAGGGACCTTGGCAGTTGGCCCCAGTGGGTGCTAGTATTGGCACCAAGAAATGAATTTTTCACGAAGCGACGGGCGGAGGGGTTAGAGAAGCGGCGAATTTATCTAAGGCGTTTTGAAGATTTGTGAGCAGCAACGGCCAAAACGGCCGAAACCCAACGGCTGACTTTTGCTCACTTGCTATGCTTTTCGCACCAGGATTGGTGATGATAGCCTCGAGAATGAGAGACGGCCAGCGACGGCAGCCAACACCGAGCGCTGAGCTGCTAACAATAGCAGAGAATGTGGCTCCTCGGCGGGGGCCGGCCAGTTTTCTAGAAAACCTTAAGCATAGGCGAGAAGCTTAGAAGGACAAGCTAGGAGGCACTTACGAAGCGGAAAGAGGAAGCGAAATGGTGATAAAGTTTAACGCTTTTGTGTTTGAACAATTGCACCCAAAGGATGTCTGGGAGTGTCTGCGATGGAATGGCTGCGAACGCGACGCACCCCTGGTGTCGAAAGTAGGGGCACTTTTCGGAGCGGTGACGCACGCAATTAGACCTGGCACCGAAAAAGCAGTTTTACGTCAAAAGCGGCGTAAATGCTATATTGACCAAAATCGCCAATTGCCGTGTTTACAAGATTCCCGCAAGATCGTTCCTGCTTCGCCGGCTCCGCGGGTGCAGATCCCAGCCCGAGATCGTTCTCGTTAAAGCGAACACTCCCAGCCGCGTGCGGTGTTTGCCGAGGAGGGCACATTTGCCTTGTCGGTGGCCACCGGACGCAAGTGATATAAGAAGGGCGATGATTTTCTGAAACTGAAGCCGTTCCAGGTTTTAAAAAATAATCACTTTTCTCAAACAGGCATTATATTGTGCTGCCGTGCTGGTCACAAACTTGAAACATTGATATTTTTTACCGCCTAAGCCGCAGCACTTTTGAACCACCGCTCGCCCATCCCTCCTAGAAGAGCAACTTCCAAGATCCCACCAGCTTTTTCTCGTCGAGGCAGCAGTGTACCACACCCCCACCCACTGCTACCCTTGGCTGCCTTATATTCCAAGACAAACTCCACTGTTCCCCCAGCTATCTGCCGGTGTTTGGCGTTTGGCTGCGTTTGAGTGTCCGGTCTAGAATTCGCACTGGCCTTGTTTCAGCTCGGCAGGATCTGAAACACGCTTGGTCCAAGGGCACTTTTTATATAGATCGTCTTGTTCGGTCTACCTTCACCCACACCGCTTTCTTTCTTCCAGGACATTCCTTCGTTTGCAAAAGGCTCTGAACTCGATCCGCCGTTCATTGCCTCTCAGTCCATCTGTCGTCCCTCGATCTTCCTCACCATGCTGAAGGGTCCCTCAACATCTGTCTCAGACGACGTCACAGAGTCCTTGAGACTCATTGAAGACTTGAAGTTCTTCCTAGTCACCGCTCCTGCCAACTGGCAAGAAAACCAGGTCATCAGGCGTTACTACTTGAACAACGACGAAGGTTTCGTCTCCTGTGTCTTCTGGAACAACCTATACTTCATCACAGGCACCGACATTGTTCGTTGCATCTTGTATAAGTTTCAACAGTTTGGCCGGACCATCACTGATCGCAAAAAGTTCGAAGAAGGTATCTTCTCCGATTTGAGAAATTTAAAAGCAGGTACCGATGCCGTTCTCGAGGAGCCAAAGTCGGAGTTCTTGGACTTCTTGTTCAAGAACTCTTGTCTTCGAACGCAAAAGAAACAAAAGGTCTTCTACTGGTTTAATGTACCTCACGATAAGCTCATGGCTGACGCATTGGATCGGGATCTCAAGCGTGAGAAGCTCGGTCAGACTCCAACATCAGTGGCGTCCAAAGAGCCAGCCTTGTCTTTCAACTACGAAGAGGATACCAATTCATCGCTATACGAGCAGCTCACCGCTCATTTGGATATGACAAGCCAATCCATAAACGTGCCCATCAAGGGAGATCCTGCTGAATCGCCCGAGTATGTCTGTCATCTGAGGGTTCCGGGTTATGAAGACGAGGTCGCCGACGAGAATGACGACGACGAAGAGGATGATGATTTCCCCCTCGACTACATCCAAGAACCCCACACTGCTCCTGGTGATTACATCACTTTGGATGGTGCTTACCATTCGGGTGCCTACATCAACGCTCTTGACAACGACTTTGACAGCATTGATGCTAGCTTCATTCAAAGGCAACCTGTTACCACTAACATTGCCTCAACCGATGACTACTTGATCGAACAGACACAGCCAGCAAGATCCCTTCATGCCGAACCAAAGCTGATGTTCCCTCGTTCTGCTAACGAGGAGACTTCGTTCATGTCACTGTCCCCTGCTCAAATCCACGCTCAGTACCCCACCAACATCTCATCTGCAGCCGTTCCTCAGTATTCTGCTCAAACGATGATGCCTTACCCCATCCCCACATCCGCCGTGATGAGTCAGTTCTATGATCCAGGCTACGGCATGGTGCATGAACAAATGCCATCTTTCTACCAGGAAGAGATGTATGGTCACCCAATGACTCAAATGGGATCCATCGGTCCTGTGGTTTACGAAGAGATGAGTCCATACAGAGGTGCCTTTTACGGTGGTCACGATCTTCTGTTGTACAACACTCAGCCTTCGCTACGGCAAAGAGAAGTCAGTTTCAACATGATGAGGAAACGCCAACAACTACAGCCTAACAAGGTAACCAAGCCTCGTTCTCGGAAACCTTCGACAGAATACGAGAACAGAATCTACGCCCGTGCAAAGCGTGATCTGTCGCTGCTGGATTCCACTGAGACCTTGATGCCTACTCCTGAATCTAGTGCAAATGTCCAAACAGATGACACGCTTCATCCTCCAAGACCCGAGAGTGCGGGAAGAGTATGAAGCTACGAGAAAAGTGTTTTACTACTTGTATATTACTTCGGCTGGTCCGGCCTTGTCATTAGTAACTATCAAAAATTATCCCATCAGTGACTGTAGTATTCCACCATCTTCCGCTGAGGTCCCGTCATGCTATCTAAAATCTCGTCAACGAACCTGGATTCCTTATTGACATTGGACAGGGTGATGTTGCTGTCTGTAAGCTCGCTTACTCGGGCAGCACGAAGTAGCTTTCCATATGTCTGCACCACATTTTTTCGAATCTCCACCTTCTTGTGGCTGATGTAAGATTTGAGAATTCCGTGAAGTTGACGCAAGAGATCGTCGGTTATTGACAATACCATTGTCTTCTGCGCGACGAGCTTGAACAAACAACGGAGTACGTAAGTGAGCGTACTTTCGGTCCAATCACTGGACTGCTCACAAATCGTCTTAACTATTGTCTGTGTCATGTCAGCACTTGAGAATATACCGCAGAGTGCTTCATCAAACGCCTCGTTGATAGCGACTTCGATCTCATGGGCTGCATCTTCGCTAAGTAGAACAAGAGTTTTCCAAACCCTCAGGAAGTTAATATTTTCTCTGTTGATGAGAAGCTGTTTCAAAATTATCAAACCACTGAGCTTGTCGCGGATTACAGTGGAAGTCAAATGCTGATGGAGTGAGTCTTCGATCCTGCTCAATCCTTCTTGCACGAAATATTTGTCGAAGTCTGATGATTGTTCATTCTGCAAGTATCTCAACAAACTGACAAATTTTTTTCCACTCAATTCACCTCTGAGGTCCTCGCACAATTGGTCGAACTCAGCGATTGTGTAGTCATCAAACTCCTTAGCTTCTTTGTCGAGAGCAAGACGCGCCACCAGAAAGTTAAACCAATTGAGTTCAGTGTAGTTATATTCCTTCACTTTTTGAGGCGATCCGCTCACTTTTGTGTCCTCAAAGATTGAAATTGGCCTCGCTTTGCATGAGACTTTGCTTAAGGGATCAACCTTATCGATGAAAGATTGAATTGAATTCAACCGATTAGTTATTTTCACTTGCGCAAAGTTCTCAACAAGATCGCTCAGTGGATCTGGGTTTAGCCGATTATAAAACTCATTTCTCATGGGTGTTACCAGACCAGATGCAAAGATGTTTGGGTTAGCAGATTTCTTGGGAGAAAATGATTGAGCCCTGCTTGCAAAGCGATCAGCAGGTATTGGTGAAGGGAACTCCATCTGTTTGATATTCTCCACGATCTGCTTGGGCTTAGGAGAGCTTGGGCCTTCACTGTCCTCACTTCCGATAGCACTTGCAACAGCATCGTCGTTACTAGTAGGACTCTTCTCCTTGTCTTCACAATCCATCATCTCATCACTTACCTTCTCTGCCCGCGTGGGTTCAGCATCCTCGCCTTGACGTGGCGATTCCTCCCCCACGACATGATCAGAACCAGTCAATCTCGAGTGAGTCGGCAGAGTCTCATTGCAAACACTGTTGGCTTTCTTCTCTAGTTCCGTTATTGGTTCATTGTCTTGCTCCATGTCCTCATCGCTGACACTTTTGCTCACAGGTTCTGCTTCCTCGACAGATGACTCTGCAGAAACCTGGCGATCATGCTCGACTGATACTTCGGACTCCATCTTGTTTGTTTCTGTGACTAGGTTCTCATTTGAAGTCAGCTCAGTGACACTTACATTTAACAGGATCAGGTGTTCAACTTGCAGATGGGAATATTGTGCAAGTTCCGGTGTCCTATTCTCCATAGTCTCTGGTTCATTCTCCTCAACAGATTCTGCTGCGTTCTCCTCCAAACTTCTTGGTGAAGTCTCGACGATACTTGATGTTCTCTCCTCTATACCTGCAATACTCTCGATCTCTCTCTTGCAATTACTCGAGAGCTGAGAAGAGAGCTTTCTAAACAACATCTCATTGGTGTGATACAAAGATAACACCAAAGATTTGTAGATATCATACCCAGGCATCGAATGAAATATAGCAACGAGATCAAACAAAGGCTTAGCAAGTAGTTCAAAGTTATCGTCACTCACCGGAATCTTAGTGATGCACTCAAGAGTAAACTTGGCTAACAGTTCAAGGATCTTGCTCTTGTGTTTTATCACTTGAATTGCCAAATGCTTCTCCCCAGCTATGTGGTCGAAATCTGCGATATATGTGAAAATTGTGCCCACTGATTGGTAAACTTCACGGTCTGATAAAGCAATCATACGATCAACGACCTCATTCGAAGCAGGTAAGATGATGGAACAGACGCGCAAGATGTCCTCCTGAGTCATGAGTGTCCAAGTTTTGCTAAAGATTTCGGGCTGACTTTCAAGAAGCGGGCGGAAGCATTCAGGGTGGGTATAAGAGACCTTTCTCAAATAAAATTTAATCTCATCTGGGAACATTTCCTCAACAATCATGGCATATTTCAATAAATTGATACCCTCTTTGATAGTAACTTCATTCGAAGATGATAAAAATTGAAAGATGGGATCTGCCGTTGTCATGACCCGTAAAGGAGGCGTACTTCTACCCTGAACATTTGACGATGAGAAAGTCGTAGAAGCGACTGATCGCAAAGCGGGCTTCTTTTCAGAGTCCTTGCTATATTTATGCAAATTGTGAAAGCTGCGTTGCTTCAGCAATGGCTCATGAGGGGTGTTGTCCTTTTTGGGTAGACTAGAGGCGTGGCGTCTAGTTGGCGGGTCTGACATCTGCCTACTCAGTCCCTTTCTTACGCCAAATTCGATGCCGCTTTCTGAACGCTGAGACGAGTTTCTGGAGCTCAGTCTCGAGTCAGCACGCTTAGCCAGAAGCTCCTTGTTCTTTGCGATAATTGAGTCCTTTATCGAGGGTCGGGATGATTTTGGTTGTGTTAATTCTGGTCTTAACTTCCCAATCTTCGCGGGTTTCGAACGCTCCAAGCCCTTCACGACATTTGCATCAAGACGAGTTAGAAGCCTTTCAGCAGATTCTTTGGAAATAGCTTGGAGTGACCAAAATGCTTCCTTGGCTGACTGGCGAACTGGGGAGATCGGATCAGATAAAAGACGACTAAGCACACGTTCGATAATCTCAGTGTGAGGGAGGGAGCCATGAGAGCTAGAACGAACAACGAATATTTTGAGCCAAGTACCACAGTGTGTTCTGGTATTGCTGCCCTTCTCCGATGAAGCAGTCTGAATCTTGTGAAGTAGCTTTCCACCATATGAGCAATTGGCCATAATTGCACACATGGCAACATGAGCATTACTGGAAGTCATCAGCTTGGTAGAGGCATTGAGCTTTATGAGTGTTGGAGTGAAATGATCAATGAGCGAGTCAAACTTATCTCCTAGAAGAATCGCTGCCTCCTTCACCAAGGAACATGCACTCACGCTCAAGGTCGTACGAAGGGACAAGAGTCCCTTACAAATGCCCTCCGAGATATCCTTCAAAGCGAGAACGAGATCCTCGGGGAACTCCGAGTGAGCATTTCCTCGTACAAGTGACCTTAGGGTACCGATATGAGTTTCCCTCAGGGTCCAGTTTCTTTCAGTCTCCTTTCCGTCAAACGTAGATATCATGCTGGATACACTGCTATGAAGAGTGTCCGCGTCTTTGCATCTCGTGGGCAGCACTTTCGTATCAATTCTATAATTTTGAAGGCCAAACACAATGTCATCAACAGGTGACGAGGAAGAGGTTTGCTCCTCCTCCTTTTCGTGCCTCTCTGCTTTAGGTTCCTCCTTGGTTCGTGATACAAGCGTAGATGCTGGCCTGGGTGGCTTTATGCTAGGGATAGGTAGTTTAGGTGCATGATCCACATGCTCCGGCTTATCTCGTGACTTCATTACATGGTCTGTACCCATAATTGACGTTCTTAGGGAGGTGGAAACCTTATGCAGCTCTAGTATCTTCTGAAGTTCAAACTTATGGAGTCTGTTTTGCTTGAGGTCATAATAGTTGGCAAACAAGATCTTTATGTTTTCCACCAACAAGTTGTTGTTTTCATACTGGACGAGTATCTCGGCAAGGGCGTTCATGAATGGATTTAGACTGAAGTGACGGTTCACCTCTGTAAGAATGGTGTTGAGCCATACAACACATTCGTTTATGATTAACGGAGATCGATTTCTGAGCCCCAGCTCCACCAATGCCTGTTCGACTTTCGTAGGTGCTGTAAGCCAGTATGCTTCCAATGCTCTTTTAGCTGATATCTTGATGGATGCTCTTGGATCTGCTATTCTGGTAACAATTATGTGAAGCACTAAAAAAGAATGGTCATGGAGTAGAGTGGTTTTGGAATCCTGAATGCTGACACGCTTCACCAAATGGCAAAGCAAACTGAATGTTGTATTTTGTAGGTTCTGGTCGGTCAGATCCATCAAAACCGATATGGCTTCAAAATAAGCCTGGACTTGTGTGAGATCCACGTTTTCCTTCTTGACATGGGTTTTTAAATTCAGCACTGCTTCTAGCTTTCGAGAATTAGGCTCATTGGAAACTACCAAATTGAAGAGAACCGAGCCAGAAAATGCCATTCTCTTTAACTCTCAAGTTTGGGTTGTGAGTACTAATAAAAACAAAGAGTGCGTAGTAATGGCGCGACTATCAACAAGGGTGTATGGGGTGCGACTTACAAAGTCCGTTACTGTTTCGAGTGTGCAACGTGAGTGTAGGAAGATTGGCATTCTATACATTAAGGTTTGGCAAATGTCCAAAGGAGACCCAAAGCGACAGCCAGCACAGCTGTGATGATCTTGGCCTCCTTCTTGGTCACATGATGCAATTGTTTCGTTTTGTAACCTGAGTCGCTGAAAGATGCGCTCAAGGCCTCGTAGTGAGTGGTGTTTTTCGACGACTTTTGCGTCATTGGAACACTGCTAATAGTCTCAAGTACACCCTGTTCCACCTCATCTAATACAACTTCTTGGACATTGCCGAAAAAGTCCGTTAAAAGAACCTCGTTCACGTCTCGGTTGAACAAGTCTGTCCTGATGCCTGGGTTTGAATGGACGTTCTCGTACGTGTACTCAGCGAAAAGCTTATCCATGGTGACGTTGGAGTTCTTCTCAACTTTCTCCAAGAAGTCAAGAGTGTAATATGTGAATCTGTCGATAACAGCCACCCCGACATCTAAGTCAGAATGATGCGAGTAAGACGACTCATCTAGGCGTGATGAACCAACACACAATATGTCAGGAGAATAAATTCTCTCATACATAGTGTTGGCCTGGCACGTGTCAATCATGAAGAAGATCTCGTTGTACCTCTTCTTCGAATGCATTTGCTGGAAAGCATGCGCAAGATCCCAAGAGCCGATCTCCTCAGCATCTTGGAATTTCAAAAACTCATTTCCGCCATGGCCCGTGAGATAAACAAATATGTTCGAGTTCTCGTCAGTGAGAAGTCTTTTGCTCCTTGGGTGATTCTCATCCCATCTATCCGTGAGCAACCTGATGAAATTCTCCACGGTTACCTCGTAACCTCTATAGTCGACCTCGATATCATCACCGTAAAGGTCGATGGCTTGGTCCATATTGTTAAACACCGTTCCGGGGAAGGCATTTCTTGGATTACATGCGATGTCGTCAGCCAACATAAGAATGATTTGAGAGTCCGGTATTCCCATCCTCTTAACTGTTCTGTACAAGCTCAAAGTATTAGCCATGTGTCTATAGTTGAACCAAAATCTTGACGTGGACACAAGGACTGCCCAGTTATTGGTATGACTTGACGTGCTGGTCTGAATGATTTTGGCTGCATCATCGGTATCAACCACACGAGGCTGGTTGGCGGTATCCGCTAGTGCTAGGAGCGGAAAAACCGAAAGCACTGTCCAACAGAGCTGAAAGATTTTCATAAAAATAAGATATACAACTGGAGTGTTTGTGGTTAGTAATATATGTGTAGGCTATATGCTGCACTGCCAGCGCGCCGGTGCAGTGCGCTCTGACTGGGGACTAGATTTCAATTTGGACTTTAGCCTGAGGCAGATTCCGTCGAAGGGGATGAAGATCTTCTAGAGGCGGGTGGTGAGGACTTTTCAACAATTGGAGCATCTTGCACTTTGGGGCCCTCAGGTAGATAATCGTCGGATGCTAGCTTTTTACCAACCTTAGTCAATTTCCTCTTCATCCTGATATGGGTATACTGGCTGTAGCCATAGAGATTCGCAAGCTCCCATTTGACCCATGTACAATTGATAGACACCTTTGCAGCAAAACAGAGATTCGCAGCACGGATCATCCGCCATGGTTTGAGTTTCTCGGCGAATTCCATTGAGCTCGCTCCATATTCCAGCTCCACTTTCTTTCCGAGCTTCTTGACTATGAATGAGATTTGTTTATCCGTAGCTGGTCTTTTCATATGCTCCAGTGCAACGAGCTTGCCGTAAAGCAGGTTCTCTGCGTCTAGTACCACATCTTGAATGTTTTCTGATTTGCGAATAAGATTTACGTGTAACCGATTGACCTTGAAACCACTGGCAAATATTTCGCTCACGGACGCATAACTCACCTCATAAAATTGATATTCGTCGGGACAACGTTCCAACATAAAGTTCCTGTTAGCAACACAAGTGCCCCATTTATAATATGAGAATCTTGCCCAAGGAAGTTTGCTTTCCCTGATGATGCGGATTATGTCCTCGTCGATCTCTTCCAGAACACCTCTCTTTTCGACGTCTGCAAACCCTTCTATCGTCTGAAAACTCAATTGCAAGTTACTGAGTTGCTTCTGCAAGTCAACGATAAGGTCCACCTTTTTCAATCGGGCCTTTTCTCGAGGATTATGCAAAATGGTATCTTCCAATAGTTTCTCCAAGCTGACATCGATCTGCAGTTCTGACTTACCTGCCGCTCTCATCTCAGCCTCCATTCCAAGTAGAGTAGGGATGCTTCGGAAGCCATGCTTTGTAGCATCCACCATGTCAATTACGTCGCAGACGTCTTTCCCGTGGTGAAGCCTCAACCCTCGTCCAATCATTTGAATCAACAAATTTCTCGACTTTGTCGGGCGTGCTAAAACAAGGGAATCGATATTTGGAATGTCAGTTCCTTCAGTAAACACAAGAACATTGCAGAGAACTTCAATCTTACCAGCGCGGAAATCGTCCAAGATTGCCCTTCTTTCGTGATGCACCGTCTCACCTGTTACATACTGAGCCTTGATATCATTCTTCTGGAGAACCCCGCATAGGGTTTTGCAATGCTCAATGTCCACGCAAAAGATCAAGGTGGATTTATAGTTGTACTTCTTCTTGAGTTGCGTGAATCCCCGGGTAACCATGACGTTAATGTCATCTTTGTTGACAGCTTCTGAAAGCTCTTTTTGAACAAAGTCGCCTCCAGTAGACCGCACTTTGCTCAAATTAACCGAAACGTCAATCTTGGATAATCTGACGTCGCATAGCTCTTTTGCCCTGATCATGGTTATAAGATTTCTTTCAAAAACCATCTCCTCGAAAACTTTGCCCAAGCTCATGCCATCGGTCCTCTCAAGTGTGGCAGTAAAACCAACGGTATATACCTTGGGCTTTTCCTCCAATGCACCAAAGTAGTTGAGAATCTTCGTCCACGAATTTGCAGTGGCATGGTGGCACTCATCTAAAATTATAGCCTTGAAGTCTTCCGGCTTGTATCTTTCTAATCTGGTTTTGTAGACCAATGTGGGCACAGATGCTACGACGACATCGACGCTCTCTAGATCCGGCTTGGACTTTGCCATATCTATACAGACTCCCAAATCAGGATTCATTTTCTGAATCGTGGTAGCTGCTTGCCGAACGAGTTCCTGCTTGTGAGCCAAAACAAGCACTTTGTCACCTTTGTTCTTGCTTGTGAGTCGTGGTATAAGGTCGGACATCACCACAGTCTTACCCCCTCCAGTGGCTAATACCACCGCTGGTCTATTGACACCACGCTTGATGGCATCCAATGTACTCTTCACGGCATCAATCTGGTAGTCACGTAATTTGATCGGGTTCTCGGTGGATGGTGTTTCAGTGGTAGATATCATAGTTCGCTGACACCAAAGTCTGTTCAGAGAGTACCTTAAGTTAAAATGTCCAAAGAAACTCCTTCGGCTTCTTATCATATGCTATGTAATGCAGAGAGTGCATTTAATGCTTATGGCTCTAAGGGTCTAGGATTCTTCCGTGAATTAAATATGATGATGTACTTAGATACTCTCAACTATGCATTTTGATACCGCGCAGTCGCGTTTCGGCTCAATCCGTATATCAACTTCTCAAAATCTCAACTCTCGATCTCTTATAAATGTTGTTGTAGTAAAGACCATTTGAGTTTTCAACTGGCTCAACATTGTCGTCGCCCTCAATATCAGGTGGTGAAACACTAATCACGACATAACTTCCATCCTCCTTGCTAGGATCTTTGTGAGCACGGACAAACTGGCCAGGGTTGATCACAACAACACCTTTGATTACTTTGGCAAAAAATTTGAGCTCGGAAGGTATCACCAAGATGTCTGGCAAAGAGTCCCCCAACTCTGTGAGACCCAAGTATGGAACTTCCAAACTCGAGCCACCAACTTGCGTCTCGGCCAAATCTTCAGCATTACCTCCATCTGCAAGACCAACAATTTTGTCTTTATCATCCTTTGAAAGTGCTTGTCTCTTCACGGATCCTGGAGTCATTGGGTAGAATCTTCTTTGCTCGAAGATGTGGTTAGCGATTCTCTCAAACCTGTTGGAGAACAACAGACTTTTATCTGGTGAAACATTGCTTTTGTAGACATCTTTAAGGTCCTTGAACACGTCCGCATTGGAAGCGCTGATGACGACTTCATTGATCGAAAATGTGGAAGGATTAGGGAAGCACTTAAAGTTTTTCGGGAGTCCAAGTTTCTTCCTATCGAATGCAGATTGTGGGTATGACGTGTGTTTACTCGCGGAGTCACGCAACGATGGAACCAAGATGACTTGAATACTGCTGTCAATTTTTTTCAAGATTGGTGTGACTGTGGCCCGAAGGAGCTCATCAAGATCTCTGGGTTGTTGATTTGCAGGGAGGCCGGGTACTTCGACTTCACCTGAAGCCACTGCAGCGTTCGTGATGTCAAGAAGAGGACCGAACACCACAGCAACATGAGGTTTGACAACATTGTTAAGATGTTGCACAAAGCTCTCAAGTTTACTAAAATTGAGGTTGTGGTGATTTGAGAAAGGGCCTGAGGTCATCACGACCTTGAGGCTCTCCCCGTTTGAAGATTCTTTAATGTCTTGAAGCTCTGCCAAGTGAGTTACAGGAGTCCCCAACTCTGGCAATGATAAGACTTCATGCACCACGAAAGCTCTTCCGGTAGGATTTCTACCCTTCAAGCCAACAATTTGGCCCGGGAAGAATGAGTATTCTTGCAAGTTGGACAAGTCAAGGGGCACCCTCTGGCCAATACCACCAAGACGAGACGTCTCGAGATATAAAGATTTGTCATTAAGAGTTTGCGTAATCATGCTATCATAGTATGGGGAATCTGGCACAATCCTACCACAACACGCAATGTCAGATTGCGAGTTCATACATGGGTTTCCGAGTTCAAGACCTTTACCCTTGAGTTCCGTTGAAAATTTCAGGCTGAACATATCGATCTGATCGTCCAAAACATCAGCACTTTCTAGTAACTTCATGGCCATCGTTCTAAACTTGAACTTCTCAGGATCAAAATTGGCCGAGAGTCGAGGAGGATGATCATTCAGCTCCGTGGTCTCAACTGCTGGGTTCAAGCATTCCAACACCGTGTTTGGCTCGTACAGCAGGTCCGCCTCTGGTTTTCTTGAGCTCAGAGAGAGCATGGTGTTATTAGCGGTGGCGAACTGCGATGGGCTCGAAGCTAAAGTTGTCTCACTTGGAGGTTCTGTTCTTTGCTTTTTGAATTGCGGAGTGGAGGGCATTCCAAAGCCAGCACCTGGACTAGACGACAATTCAACATTTGAGCGAATCATGGGTCTTCTCTTAGAGTCTGAACTCTTTTTGTTACTAATCGTCTTTTTCGTTGAACCAGCGTTAAGGCCTTTTTGAGCCCATTCCTGGAATCTATCGACGTTGGCGGCGGTTACATCTAATTCACCGTTCTCTTGCGTTACCACAAACGCTTCCCACTGGATGTACAAGTCATCTCTGGAGTAATTGAAGATATCTTTGACCGAGACAAGCCTATCGACAGTCTCATCATCGACAGCGCCAAATTGCGAATTAATCCATTTTTTTGTCTCTTCGTCCGCCATTCTTGTGAAGTAGCGATGAAATATTGTCGCGATATTTATCTGTTGATACTAGTAGTAGACGCGTTTCGCGCTCCCACTTCACACTCTGCTACTACTACTAATTGCATCTCTATGATCCATTATTGCATTCTATTTGGTGCCCAAGTTTTGGTACATGCATCCATAAAACATTCATTATGTAAGCTTAGGCTTTCGTTTCTGTCTCCTTCTCGGAGGCCTCCTCCTTAGAGGGTTCCTTGCTCTCCTCTGTAGTCTCCTTGGCTTCAGTGTCCTCGACAGCCTCCTCTACAGCGGTGCTATCGCCGTTGGTTTCGGTTTTCTCGTCACCCTTCTTCTCCTCCTTACGTGCTTTCTTGTTGTTGCTGTCTTTGAATGAGGATCTTCTCTTGGTCACCTCGTTGACACCGAATCTCTTACCAGACTCTTTCATCTCTCTGAATCTCAAGAGGGACATCTTCTTCAAGAGATCCTTCTCCTCGACACCCTCAACAACACCCTGAGGGTAGCTCACGTCCAACTTCAAGAAGTGCTCCAGGTCCTCCTGAGTCTTGAACTCGACGTCAACAACGCCCAAGAATTCTCTAGCTCTGTTTCTGATCCTACGGATAGAGGCAAAAGCCTGTTCTTTGGGCAACTGAGAAACGATCTTCTCGTTGAACCACTCCTCCAATTGTTCTTGGGAAACATCGCCAGGGAAGCCCTCAATGTGAACAGAGTTTCTTCTTCTGATGTTCTTCAACTCGTTTTGGTCCTTCAATGGAGCCTTTCTTCTGATCATGTCCTCATTGGCAGACAAAACAAGCTTATCAGACTCCTTCAAAGCAGCGATAACACGCTCTTCTGGTCTGTATTGTCTCATTCTGCCGAAGGTCAAGATGGTTTTCAACTCAACCCAGCCGTCATTAGCCTCGTAGATTCTCCAGAGAAATCTGTCTGTCTGGAGGTTTGAGTCAGAGAAGTAGAATTCCACTTGCTTTCTGACTTTGGCGTCAAAGTCCTCACCTGTGTAGACGGAGTCAGACATATTTGGGGTCTTTTGTTTGTGCTGAATATGTCCTATTGATCTATTACCACCAGTCCAGGGTCAACTGCATCTTGAGCCATCAATAAATTTTCGGCATCACTAGCACACCCGTACCTTCGATTAGGGCTCCGACGGTGACTTAGTCAATTTAGCCCGAGTCTATTTTTATTCTAAGTGGAATGTTTTCTGGTCTCGTATTTGTCTGACCTGAAGCAATTTGATGAAGTATTTCTGTGTAATTTTGAAAGTAGGCAATGGGAGAGTTTGCGATGCGTTTCGCAACCAGACAATATGAATGGATTCTATTCCATTTCCTTTCTTCTTTATTTTTCTTCAGTTGAATGAACGGTGGCATTCATTGACTGACATATATGTAACATCTTAAGTGGTTATTAAAATCTTGCAATTCGCTGGTTGGAGTATCTTGAAACACTTCGGTGCTTGGCCAGGGCATTTCATCGAAGTGCTCTTCGAAGACTAGATGATTTTACAGAGCAGAGTAAAGAGCATCTCGACGATTAATATCAACATTGAAAGTGAAAAATCAAAATTTATATTCAATTTGCTAGGTGGATTGGTGAGGCCTGGCTGTCTCTACATTATGGTTGCGAAAAACAACCGATGGTACGAACATCAATAAAACGTCTGAAATTGCAAGTCAGTTCCTAATCACAATTAAGTTCAGCCAATCTGTTGAGAAAGAAGTAACAATCCAAAAGTACAAAATCAGATAGAATAATAAATCAACGAAAGCTCCGACATTGGTGCTACCGTTCTACGGGGAATGTACTCCGATCTGCGGTGTACGGATGTGGTGTTCCAAGGCATCACACTACACGGAATTTTGCAGCATGCGTTCTTTCCACTGCAGAACTCAGGGAATCAGGAGGTTTTTGACCATGACTGTTGAAAAGGCACTGGCTGAAAGGTCAGCTGAACTAGCATCCAACTACGATAAAATCTGGCAACAAGTCCAGAACAAAGCTAAGGGAAGACAGGTTAGGTTAGTCGCAGTCTCTAAGCTTAAGCCGGCCTCAGACATCTTGGCTTTATACGAGCATGGTGTTCGCCACTTTGGAGAAAACTATGTTCAAGAAATGATTGGCAAGGCCAATGAGCTTCCAAAAGACATAAACTGGCATTTCATCGGAGGCTTACAGTCCGGGAAGTGCAAGGATTTGGGCAAAGGTATCGAGAACTTGTATGCTGTTGAAACGCTTGACTCACTCAAGAAGGTCAAGAAACTTGACAATGCCAGACAGAACGCCAAGCTTCCTCCAATCAATATCTACCTTCAGATCAACACCTCCTCAGAGAGCCAGAAAGCTGGCTACAGTCTAGATAATCTCGAGGAGATCTATGAAACGGTTGAATATCTCAAGCAAAGCGAGTCCTTGAAGTTGGAGGGTATCATGACCATTGGTTCTTTTGCTGAGTCGACCTCTGATGCCGGCATCAATCAGGATTTTGCCCGTTTGGCTGATTTGAAAAAACAATTAGACGAGAAATACTCCGTCGATTTACAGTTGAGTATGGGTATGAGCAGTGATTTTGAGGCCGCCATCGAGCAAGGATCCTCAAGTGTCCGTGTGGGCACTTCTATTTTTGGAGCAAGGCCTCCGAGAAACGGTCATTAAAATAAAGTAAAGTGTATTGCATTGGGAAAAGAGAACATGGTTAAAATATAAATCAGTAGAATGCAGTGAGGACAGCAATTACTTCCTCTTCAACAAGTTCTTCAAACTCTTTTTTCTGGACGACTTCTTGCCGTTTTCGTCAACACTCGAGTTGTCGGTGGCCCTGGTGTCGGTCGACTTCTTGCTGCTTGTGTTCTGGCTTGAAGTCTTCTCGCCTTCGGTGTTGTTAGTCTGTTTCGAAGTAGGTGTCTTTTCTTCAGCGGCAGGAGCCTCAGAAGAGCTCTCGCCAGTAGCGGCACCAGTTCCGGCACCGGCACCGGCACCAGCTCCAGCTCCAGTAGCAGCTTCCGCAGCCTCTGTATCCTCACCATTCTCTTCGTCCTTCACCGTAGCAACAGGAAGCTTGGTCTCTTCGGCACGTTCAGCAACAGGCGCAACAGTTCCTTCCTTACCAGCAACGCCTAGTCTTTCGGCACTCTTTTGCAGGATATGTTCCCTATTGAGAGCAGCCTTTGGGTCGTTGCTGGGGGAAGCATTAACAACCAGGGGAAGACCTCCCAGGGACTCGTTGCTCTTTGGCTTGTCCAGAGAACCCTTCAGAGAAGCAGCCGCAGCACCTCCAGCAACAGCAGCACCTCCAGCAGCACCTGCAGCGGCAGGAGCGGCAGAAGACAGTTTACCTTGAGCCTCCTGAGAACGAGCAGCAGCGGCATCGGTGTCAATGTGCTTCTCGTAATCTTCGCCAGAAGTTGGCACGTGCGAGTTGTCGTCTATGATAGCGTTGGCAGACTCGCCACGAGTGTTCACGGTGTCGATGATGGAGTCACCTTTCTCGGCACGTTCCTCTAACTCTTTGCGTTTTTCCTGCTGAAGTCTCTCTAACTCCAATCTCTTCTTCTCCAAAAGCTCCTTCTTGTTAGTCACAGAAGAGTCACCGTCGGAAGCAACAAGACGAGAAATACCAGTCAGAGCACCAACAGCAGCGATAGTTTCACCAATACTCTTGCTTTGACCTTGGTCCTCGCTTTGAGTGGGGGCATCAACCTGGCTCTTTTCGCTCTGGCTCTTTTCATTTTGAGGCTCAACCTCGTGCAACTGGAGGGACTTGACCTGCTGAAGAGCACCACTAGGAGCGTATGAAGACCAAGCGCTGTCATCAGGGGAGGCAATTTCGGGCAATTTCTGTTGGGAAAATTGCTGTCTTCTCAAGATGAGGGTATTTTGGAAGTTGTCGTTTTCAATCTCGGTTTCAGACTTGAAAAGGTCACTCAACTTACCGCCAATAAAGTACAACACGAAGAACAAGTGTTCAGAGAACAACAAAACGGTGACAAGACCCACGGTGGATCCAACATTCACACTCGCCTTATCGAAACCAAATGAGCCAAAGTTCTTAGGTGGTTTGGCACCGTGGCGGTAGAAAGAGGCAACAAGTGGTGACACAATAGATCCAAGCCAAGCCAAGAAGAAGAATGCAACATTCCATGGGTAGATGGTGTCAATCTTTCTAGCAACCACAGGCTTGAAGTACTTTCCACTCGACAATCTCCACTCTTCCAACTTAAATGTAAGCACATTGAAGAAGATGCACACGAGAGGAGCCAAGGTCCAGATCGAGCCGAAAATGGTGACATAACCAAATTGCAAGGCAATGTCTCTAAAACTGTCGTCAACGGAGTATTCTGGAAGTGCAACTGCACGACGAACACGCTCCAAATATGGTTTCTCTTCTGGGTTCTCCTCAGCTTCAACCTTACCCTTGTTACCTCCAATGATCTTCTTCACAAACTCAATGGCAGGGGTCAAGATCAATGGCAAGCCGAATTTCAAGACACTGCCAATGACTTGGTTTGTGACAATGAAGTAAAAATATTGACCGTCCAATCTGCCCTGGTTGATCTGGAAGCTGTCCTCAGACTTGATATTGGTCAAGTACAGGTAGGCGTATCTGTCGGATCTGATTCTACCAGAGATAGCTCTCTTGATGTAGATTAAGTTGGGTTGAAGAAGGTGAGCAAATGGCAAATAGATGAAGGCACTGATGAGAAGTGGAACGTAACCTGTCATGATACTCAACAAAAACGACTTGATAGCAAATGACTGGCTGCGAGTAAGGTTGCTCTGGTGGTTTTCCCAGTCGATGAACTTTTGAGTGGCCAGGGAGTAGACAATCGTGAAAACTGGGACGAAAACACTCAAAAGAATGGTAGGCGTCAATGTCAAAACCAACTTACCTGGACCATCGTAAATCTCAGCAATGAAAATTTCCAAAACGAAGCAACCACCTTGGGCAGCGAGCAAGATTGCACCAAATGCAAGAGCAACGGGCACGAATAGAAGTTGTTTGACAAATCTGGCCTTGTCAGTCTCGGATCTATGCTTAGTATCTTGCAAATCACCGGAAGCACCAGCCAACTCAGAACGGAATCTCTCCAAATCAAGAGCGCCTTGAACACCCCATGTGTTCGACAAGAACTTGGCTCTTCTTCTCCACAAAACGAGCAATCCGGCTCCCCAGATCAAGTTAATAAAAGAAAACGCAATTGAGTAGTTCTTCGACTTCAAGTAACCAATAATCCCGAAGACGGACAAACCAGCCAAAGCCACGGTGTAGAAACGCACAAAGTCAAAGTACAAAGCCACACCGGGACCGTAAAGCTCTTTGAACTTTGCAGTGAGAAAGCTGGGCTGGAAAAGCTCCGATTTTGCCTGTTCACTCAAAGTAGTGTCAGCTAAGTAGCCCTCTAAAGATGTAATTGACTCCACAAATTTCCATTGACCGATGCCTGGAGTGATTCCCACGCCGCCAAGAGCTTCCAGAGACGTCAAATACTCGTATATGAGTCTCTGCTTGTTGTAAGAAGCAGCATCGTCATCAGTAAGGCCAAACTCGAAGTTTCTGAGCAAATCCTTCTTCACGAGGTCTTCGTATACTTTCGACACGATCTTGACAAAAACAATAAGTTGAGTGCCAGCGTCGGAGCCAGTACGCACCTGAGCCTTGAACCCAAACTTCTCCAAAGTGTTGAAGAGCAATTGCAAGTTGGAATCGTCATTGGAGGCTGCTTGTCTGGCCTTTTCGTCCTTTGCAGGCAAGTTGTGACGTTGGATGCCAATGGCAAAGTCAGGCTCGAGACTCTGAAGGGACATACTTGTGCTTGAGGTACCAACAGAAAAAAGAGCTAGTTATAGAAAACTCGAACTTAAGGTATTCTGTATCTTGGGTTGCTACAGATGCCGGCTGAACATTTCCACAGTCCGGTGTACGGGTGTATTGGCAAGGCACCGGTTATTTTGATTTAATCATGATGTGATGACCTTGGTGATTCGCGTTCGTGTTCAGCTTTTCAAATCTTTTAATTCCTTCTATTATTGTAACATTCAATATTTGTTGGTGAGCCAGGACTCAAAGTTCTTCGACTCACTCATGGCAACTTATCTCTAGGATAACTCAGGTTGCATATGTAGAGTGACACTGCGAGCAGGGGTACGTGTTGTCTAGGCAGTTCGGCATGATCATCGGATAGTCGTACCACTCAAGGGTATGTCTTCAACTTGCAAATCACATGTCATGACGCCTTGCGCCCCAGCCACTCACCGCGTCCTATATAGCCTCGCCTTCTCTCCAGATGACTCGCTGCCGAACCCGCGCCATTCTGCAGGTTTGCTGTGCCCTTGCATTCTTCGGTGCGTTACATAGCCTGCAGTGTCTTTAACAACACCATCACCATCCGACAAACTGTCTGTCAACAAAACGGAAGACACGCACTCTTCCGGACTTCAAGTCATTGATTTTGAACGACTCCTTCTTCACAGCTCCAGAATCGTCCGCATCAAGCACCCGAAGCTTGTCTTTCTTATGATCAATTTCAACAACGACACCATTGAAAAACTGGTTTCCGTCACCGTAGGTCACAGTCTTTGTGCTCAAGCCACCAAGCCCATGCGCAGTGAACTTAGCATTCTTCATGCACAAGATATCTCCTGGCTTGATGTCGTCGTACTTGGTCGCCGAGCCGTTCTGGTTCTTGTAGACAGTGACACCGTAGGACTTGTTGCCAATCGGGCTCAACAAAGCGCCATTGTTTGCCTTGTTAACCTGTTGGAACACAGTGTTGGCAAAACCATTGCTAACACGAGAGTTGATGAGGCCCTGTGCTGCGTTCACGACTGCCGATCCATATTGACCGTGGTATCTGTCGAGAACATCCCTTCTGTTCACAACCGGTGGCTTAACGTAGGCATTCGTGACACTGAGAGTGGTTCTTGGATCATCACATTCGTATTGAAGCTCCAACACGATTTGTGACAAATCGTGGAACAAGATGTAGTAATCCTTCAAAACAACCTCTCTTCCTCCTCTCTTAGTGAGCTTTTGACGGTCAACCTCAAAAATGAAATCGGTGCCAACATTTGCTTCCAAAGAATCTGGTACAGCATCTTTAATCCACCAGCCAGAGCTTTCGTTAGCCTCATTGAGTTCGTCTTGCAAAACTGGCAAGTAAGTATCGGCCTGGAGCTGCTCAGCCTTTCCTATGGATCTCAGACGAGACAAATCAGACGATTTCCTCTTGTGGGATTCAAATGACCGTCTTGTAGAATCTGTTGTGTTGGCTCTTGAAATCGGCACTTGTGGGACAGAGGGTGTGTGTGAAAACGTTTGCACTCTCTCCGGAGCCCTGGACTGTTCCGGAACAGTGTCTCTAAATTCGCTTTCATCATCCGACGACTCTTGTGCGGCATCTTGACCTAACGGCTGCTCGGTTGGAATAGGAGGGGGAGGAGGAAGCTTGGAGGTAGGTGGTGCATCTCTGGGTGTTGGTGGAGCATGAGCAGGAACAGGGGGCTCTGAGGATGGCACCTCGGGGCGTGTTGAAGGTGGTGCTGGTTGCTCCAGAGGAATTGGTGGTGGTGCCAGGTGAGCCCCGGTAGGAACTGGAGGAGGAGCTCTGGATCCTGATTCCGAGGGAGGAAGAGAGCCAGGAATTGGAGGTGGAGCTCTTGATGTTGGCTCAGTTGGAGGAGCTGAACCAGGAATTGGAGGAGGCGCTCTAGTGGTTGGTTCGGATGGTGGGGCAGAGCCAGGAATTGGTGGTGGAGCCCTTGTGCTAGGAGTTGGAGGTTGCGAAGCTGGCGATTCTGGTACAGCAGCAGGTGGCTCGCTAGGTGGTAATCCACTTGGAATAGGTGGTGCACCTGGAAGTTTCAGTGGCAGTGGAGGCTCGTTGCCTTCGAGCAAATCCTTGGGAACTGCACCACGATCAGAAACGTCTTCGTCAGCTTCATAGCCGGTGACTTCGCCTTCGTAGGTTGAGCGTGGTCCGAGATCAATTCTTTCATCTCTGTCATTTTGCTCGGGCTCACTTTCTGACAGCTCCAAGGTGGGTGATTTGGGCTTGCTTTCCTCGACCTGCTCGAAATTCTTCCTTTCATTGGTGACAGGCACATTCTGCTCGTCAGTGTAGTCGGACTCAGCAATAGAGGAATCCTCTTGTTGCGGCTTTTTGAGTGCTGCAGTGGCAGTATTCAATGGCTTTTCTTCCGTCGGCGTCGAAGCTACACCAGGTTGAGTCAAACCTGGAATGGGAACAGCAGAAGCAGGAACAGCAGGGACAGAAGGCTTCTCCTCCTCCACATCTGGCTCTTCAGTGGATGGAGCTGGCACATCAGTAGCCTCCGAGGCCTCAGTCTCATCAACAGACTTGGTCTTAGTCTTCTTTGGTTTGGAAGTGGCTGGAGCACCAAACGGCGTTGGCATGCCCATCATACCAAACATGTTACGACCACCGGAGATCTTGGCCATTCTCTCGACCAAGCGGCGTCTTTTGAGTTCCTCCTCGTCTTCATCCTCGTCTTCATCCTCTTCCTCCTCTTCGTCAGCTCCAGCTGCAGCATGGTGCGTCTCCTCTTCATCCTCCTCTTGGATACTGGGACCCACGTCATGACCGGGAACTGAGGGCACGCTCTCAGCCAATGACCTTTTATCGGCTATCGAGTCTACATCCTCTCCCTCGGATGCATGACGGTCTAGCGAGGCACCAGTGCTGGTGGCCGAAAGCGCTTGAGCCTCCTTTTGCTGCTTCACACGCTCTTTTTCCTCCTCCATTTTCTTCTTGCGTTCTTCTTTTCTCTTTAAGGCAGCAGCCTCTCTTTCTGCCTCTTCCTGCTGTCTCTTCTGTAGCATGGCGATACGCTCTTTCAAGCTCATCTTGGGCTCGTCTGCTTCCTCCTCTTCAGGTTGTTTGTCGTGCTCTCTCACAACTTCAGCATTCTTAGCCACGTCGTGATGAGCGTGTCCCACAATGTTCGACTGGTCTCTTGGCTTGACCTGAGGAACATAGGACGATTTGCCTGCCCCTGCGAATTGTTTCTTCACAGCGTATGGGTCATCTCTTTGCAGACCAGGGCCGGGGAAAACTGCTGGTTTAGGAACTTCTTTCTTCTCAATTGGCTCTGTCTGGTGTTCCTTGATCTCTGGCTCCTTGGCAACTGGTGGTTCCTGTTTTGCAGGTTCTGGGTGCTTTGGTACAGCCGGAGTAGCGGGCTCTTCCTTAATAAGCTCAACAAAGTTCTTTGGGAACATCCCGCTTTCGGCACCGTGATAACCGGAGTACCATTCGTCGTCCTCCACCTCGGTCACGGTAATAACCGTACCGGGAGCGAAATTCAAGTCATCCTCATGCTCAGACTTATACTCGTAGAGTGCCTTTACTTTGAAAGGTACTTTATCCATTGGAGATGTGTCAATTGGGTTTTGGTGGGATGGTAAAGAGTTGTTAAGGGGTAGATGTGTGGAAGGCTCAGCAAGTCCAATCTGGCATCTCTTATGTGGAGGAGAGATAACCCGTCACGTGGAGTCATGCCGAAAGAGGTCTCTACCGGAGGCATTTTATGATATTTGTATCATGAATTAAGCTGAACGTTGAGAGTAATTGAGATAATTTTCTACGAAGTGTTATGCCGTTGTTTGGCACCTTCGATAAGACCGGCTGTTTCACTTCCGGGGTTGAGATCTTGGCGGAAAAGCAAGCTAGTCGAATCAAATGGAGAGGTGAATAGAGCTGTTGATTTGAAAAAGATGACAAAATTTAGGTTCAATTTGTCCTTTTCCACCGTTTTCACGTATCATCGGCTTAGATCGGCCGGTTCGGCTGCAAAGCGAGGGCTCACTACTGGCTGGAAGGATGCCCGATTTGCTCCACACCGTGGGGCTTTCTTCATTCCGGGGTAAATAAAACAAACACAAAAAATATTGAAAATGAACATAAACCAGAACCTGAGCGATTCTTATGTTTTTGAGGAAGTTAATTGATGCAGATGCCGGAATCACGGCTCCCTTTCTCAGTTTGCAACCATCCTGATAACCCGAATATTCCACGCATTTTCTTGTCGCTTGAACAATGTGTACATTACCCCAGCCCCAACTGAGCGAAAATAGCAAAAAGTAGCAAAATATCCTCATCATGGCAAAACACCATCGTTTGAAATTCCAACACGGTTTTAGTAGCTCTCCAAGTGCCACTATCGGATGACGAAGTAACTTACCTTTTCTAGAAGTTGGGCTGCTTCGGTCAGCAATTGAATAAGGCTTGAATCTTCAAGACTTTTTGAATTCAAATTGCCCTTTGAATTCTCATAATTCGCAAGTAAGCTTACCTCTAGACCTCCACCTCATGGTCTTCAAAGATCCCAGGAAGTAAGCATCAAGTTCTCTGCTCCAATCAAGACTTTCATTTGATCTTCTAAGCACTCTTTCGAATTTAGTCAACTGAAATGATACTCGTTATTTTTTTAACCTTCCAATCACCTTTTTCAGTCAACCTTCATATCTACCCACTGCACAACCACGCTACGCGCATATACGCATCTTTTCACACAAACTTCAACCAGACATGTCCAAAAAAGCCCTGACTACGGTGGCCATCACCGATAAGGTTTTGCTGACTCTCAAGCCGGCTAAAAATCTTAGTCACCACGACGGCGCCTCGGTCACTAGCCTTGACTTCGATGACTCTGGCCAATTCCTCATATCAGCTGGAGTGGATCGTCTGATCCAGCTCTACGATTGCCACAAGGGTACGAGAGTCAAAAAGATCCAATCCCAGAAATACGGAGCTCATCTAGCCAGATTCACCCATCACGACCACTGCTGCTTGTACGCCTCCACCCCATCCTCAGAAACAGACGCAGACCATTCCTTGCGTTACTTATCGCTCAATACCAAGTCATACCTACGCTACTTTAGAGGCCATAAAGACCAGGTCACTGCATTAGAGGTGAATCCCGTTTCTGAGACCTTCCTTACTGCTAGTGCCGACCACACAGTGAAGCACTGGGACTTAAGACTAACCACTCCTCTGGGAAACATCAACGCTGGTCAGGCCGCCTTGGTGGCCTATGATCCTCAAGGCATAGTGTTTGCCATTGCGAGTAGTCCAGACGAGTCCGGCAATGGCAGCGTAGCCTTCTACGATACGGCCTCATATGAAAAGGGCTCTTTCGCCAAATCAAAAGTCAGCTGTACGCCTGGTCAAAAATGGACCAAACTCGAGTTCTCAAACAACGGGAAACTCTTGCTTGTTGGCACAGACTCGTCTCAGCATTACGTGCTTGATGCTATGCTGGGTAGACTACTAACCTGCTTGAGCGCGGTCGACGAGCCACAGAATGGATGGCTTCGTTTCAACTACGCAACTTCGGGCCTGGCTACATTCACATCTTGTGGCAAGTTTGTTCTTGCGGGGTCTCCCTCGGGTCCAGTGTCTCTTTACGACGTCTCTAAAGTGAAGGCATCGGAGTCCAACGAGCCCGTCATCAGACCCTTCAAAGATCTTCAAGGTTATGGTGTGTCTAAAATCGTGGCATTTAATCCAAAACTTTTGAATGTTGCAACAGCAGATGATCTGGTGGTGCTTTGGTCCCCAGACGTGGATGGCGAAGCGAGCTAATGCGTAAATTTCGGTGATGCGCATTCTCAACTTCATGTCTCTACTTCAGAAGCTACTTAGCCAACTGACAAAGACAAGGGTCCAGGTGCTATGCAAGCCGCCTGATCCAATCCCTTCAAGACTGGTAGAGCTACGGGCCTTACAAAAACCATCATTTCCTCATTACGTTGAGGGGGCATACCGCTCATATTACCCCACAAGATACTCGCAATGGCCACACATTACCAATGGAGAGCTACCGAAAAAGCCAACGGATATCAAAGGTGTTGATCATCTGGTTTACTTCTACAAAGAGAGACCACGCATATTCAAGCAAGTACCGTTGTTGGTGAACAACGCGTTCATCAGATTGAGGTTCTTCCCTTACTATCACCACCTATCGCGGGCCAGGAAGTCCAACATTGCGTACACTTTCTCTAACAGAGGCGGCAGTCCTTTGAATGATGAAGAGTTGTACGAAGCCTTCAAGAAATATCGAGGGCCTTATTCCCGAAACATGTTCTTCAAGACCACTCCACACCCAAAGGACAAGGCAGTCGATCGAGTCAAGTTTAGGAGATTGGTAAAGCGAAGTCTATTTGATGCCCTCCATGACGTAGTGCCTTCCAAGAAACTCGACGTACTCAAGGTAAGCGGGATATGGTTTTTCCAATTTGATGCCTCACCATGCACGGAGGATGACTTCAGCATAATAAAGAGGGATATTACGGCCGCTGTGAGACGAGTTTACAAGGACAAGAAATTGCAAAATACATTGGAGACGCAGCTGAAGAAGCACAATAAACAATACAATAATGGGGACCACCTAATCAAAACCGCGTCTTTGGAGAACACCCCCGGCGCAAAAAATGTCCCAGGCTACTACCCAAAACTTCCATTCGCTACAAATACATCGGAACTTGTATGATATCATTGAACATAGATTTTTTTAAAAAATACAGGTATAAAGGAGAACCAATTGACAATTTTCGAACTGAAGATTTTTGATCCATGTTATCGCTTGCCTAGGATGACACGGGTTTCAAGACGTTCTGAGCCTCCTGGCCAATAACGTTTCCAACAGGGTCGTACTCACAGACAATGTACAAGCCCCAGTTGTTCAGACGACAGTCTTTGTAGGCGCAACCAACCTTCTTGGATCCCTTCCACACAACCTGAGTGAAGTGGTTGTACTCGTTGTGAGAGGAGTAGTCGTAAGTTTGACCTTCGTCGTACCAAGCCTTCACAGCAGAAGGACCGTTGCTGAATCCAGCAGCCAAGTTTTCACCGTATTGACCATGAGTGTGGGTGAGAACACCAGAGCAGTCGTAAGCATCAGCGTTCTCCTTAGCGTACTTGTATGGACCCTCATCCCATGACAACTCGTCAACACCGTGTTGGGCTCTGTACTTATTGTGAGCATCCAAAATATCCTTGGCAAAACTCTTGTCAATGTCCTCAGAAGAGTTGTAAATGGCATCGTAGATACCACCAGTGCTAGTCGAGTCCGATGAAGTCGTGCTACTCTGCTGAGAAGTGGAGGAGGTCTTGGTGTCAAACCAGCCGCCACCAGTGGAAGTGGAGGATGGAGCGGAAGTAGATGGCTGCTGGGTGTTAGCAGAGCTAGCAGAGCTAGTGTATGAGTTGTTTCCGGAGTCAGAGTTGTCACTGTTTCCGAAAAGACCCTTAAGCCATGAGGAGAAGCTGAAGCCCAGGCCAGAACTTGAGCCGGAAGTGGAACCAGATCTGGAGGTGCCAGATGAGCTTGAGTAGTTGCTCAACCAGTTCAGCAAAGTGGACCAGATGGATGAGCCAGTAGATCCAGATGAGGAGGAGGAATCAGCGGAGACCTCACCAGTAGCAGCAGCAGATGCAGCCACGGCCAGCGTAGCGTCAGCAGTTGGGTTGTAAGAATACTGAGAGCCATCCTCGTATGTAACAGCAGTGGTAGTCTGATACAAGGTTACCGGAGCTGCCAAACTGACATGAAGTAAGGAAAGAAAAAACACGAGCACTTGTGCTGCGATCATAGCGGGTATGAATGAAAGTGTGTTGCTTCTGGTGAGATTGACCAAAATCAAACAGCAGCGCTTGGATACATTTTATAACAAAACACAGCACCAACAAACTTCCCACACTAGGCAAGATCAGAATTTGGCACTGGTTGCAAAAAGACTGCTTCTGTGTGCAGGGGTGCATTAATGGCGTTGCCTATTGGGGAAAATCGCATTGAACTCATTTACCCCGATCAGGCAAAATCATTGTGCACTCGAGCCTATAGCGATCTGTGAACTGCACTTATTCGGTTTACTACCCATAACAGGAAATGCATTGGAAACTCAGGGCAGCATGTCAACATAGAAACGTCTTTTCACACGGGCAGTGCTGGCTTTTCTGCCCCGCTCGACAGGGTCTAGACGGCGATCGATGGCTGCAACTTCTCGCCTAGAACATGTAAAAGTCTAAGACTTGGTGACGAAAACCTCTTCCAAGCTTTGGTAAACGACTTCGGAAACTCCGCCGCCTGTGCATCTGACAGTGAGGTCGAATTGTCTTCCGTCAGGATCTAAACTTCTCATTGAAACAAGAACTCCAAAGTTTGCAGTCGAAGTGTGTAGGATGCCGGCAGCCATTACAAGTATATCCCCCGATGATGTGTCGGGCGTGCAATGAACGACGGCAAACCCTAATCTTTGGAGCGTACGCAGAACGTTGGACAGGATGTACTTGTGGTTTGCCTTAATTGCCCCTCTTGCTTCGCCTGCGTTGCTACCTAAAGCTTCCCCGATCTGAAACCATCTCCGCTTGAACTCTTCGGCGGACAAGTCGGTTGCCGAAAGTGTCTTCAAGATGACCACGGGCACCTTGAGGTGTAAGGTGTTGAACGATCCTCCGCACCTATAACTCAAGGAAAGTACTGGGCTCTCATTGTTCTCGACAATATTTCGAATCGTGGCGGCGAGTTCCATTGTAGTTTTCGTGGCAATCGTTGAATCTGGAACCTTCACGAGTCTGATATAATAGTTTGGATCCTCTCGTTTGCCCGGATTCTGCAAATCCAAAACAGTAAAGGCGGTGATGTCAGTATTGGCGTTCTTAGCAGCATTATTGATGACCGTGAACTGGTAATTCACATTTGCTGTGGCCTTCACCACACGATACGTGATTTTGACGAGCTGGTCCTCATAGAAAATACCAGCATCGTAGTGAAGCATTCTGTGGTAGCCGCTGTACCAGTTTGGTGATAACTTCATCACCGACGCTCCCGAAGAGTCACCAAATGGATCGTTACCACTCTCATTGTAGTCCTCGTCGGCATCACTCAAATCACTGCCACTATTAAAGCCAGTTGTTGTGGCCTGTCGTTCGCCCTTTGGCTTCGGAATCTTCAGCACATTCACCGTAGATCTAGACTTAGCATTCTTGAGAGCTTGCAAGCTTCCGAGATGGTTCATGAGACTATTTTGCTTAACATCGAAGGGGGGTATAGCTTTCACGATGCTTCTTGCAAACTGTCTATCACTCTGACTGCCACTGACAGTTAGACTTCCCACCTTTAGGTATTCATGAGCTCTCGTTTGGATTTCCAAATCAAGCGAAAGTGTTTCTGCCTCAAACAAATCAAGAATTTCAGGAACAAAGTCCTCGTTTGGAAAATTAACCAAGAATTTCACGAAAGACGACAAAAGGAGTGGCCGAGTTGGGATTTGTGCCCTGAAGTAGGCCTCGTAGAGCATCTTGAACTGAGAAAATGTGCTGAAGTGGCTGTCACGATCCTCGCCTTCGGCAGCTAAGTGGCCATAGTCGCCTAGGATCAATGCACCGACTCGAACTAGACTATCCGCATTCATTCCTTCGCCTTTTCTAAGAAGATTTACAATGAGTTTGCAAGCTTTCTTCTGAAGATCCTGGTTGTTGACAATAATTTGTACAATTCTTTCCCAAACCTCTCCTGAAGAGCCCAGGCCCTCACGATGATCTGTTCTGGCAGTCTTGCCGCCAATCGAGAGAAGTCGAAGCATGGTAGAGATGTACCAAATGGAGTCTGTAGCGAATCTTTCTGCCAATACGGCAATTTTGATTGAGATGTCTGATTTCAAGGAAGACTCTGTGAGTGGAAAGTAGTCGAGTAATTTTGCAATGATTTGAGTGTATGAGGATTCATCACAAACAGTGTAGAGTAAATCAATACTCTTTTTTCTCACTGAAATATCCTTGTCGTATAAGGACTTGTAAATTTTCTCGAGATGATCTTTAAAATGAGCAGTTGAATCGGCTCTTGCAGAAAGTTTGACCAACGCATCAAGGACAAGATATCTATTGTTGGTTTCTGGAGATGTCAAGAGCTGTACCAATGCATAGATTGCTCCCTCGATGGCGTCTGGTGAAGCGTCTAGGAAGACTGCCAACGACACTGCCTGGAATAGTATGGATGACTGTGAATTTCTGCTTGGTTGGCCCTTTACAGGTTTGGATGCATTCTGAATCAGCTTAGCAACCGCTTGTCTAAGCTTGGAAAGTGTTCGATCATCGATATTACCCAATATCACAACTGGGTTTCTTTGATCTTCTCCGAGAACAAAAAAGTGCTCGACTAGCTCGAACAATTTCACCACGAGCCAAGGTGCGGGAATGTCATAGTAATAGTAGTCGTCTGGGCATCGCTCTTCCACCAAAATGGAGTGTAGTCTATTTGCAATGGATGGTAGAAGAGACTTTGAATAAATAGGTTTGAGATCAACAAGAAGCTTGACCAAGGGAACAACAGAGAGCACAACACTGATCTCTTTGTCGTCAACCAAAGCTAGTAAACGCGGTATCCAATTGTCGTTTGCCAAGATCATCTGTGGGTATAGCTTGAGCAAGACGTAAAATGCAATAACGGCCTTCTTCCTGGTGAAGGACTTTGTCGTAGGAGAAACACACTGTTGGTAAACTAGACTCATGAGCTCCTGCCACTGTGAAGCCGGATCATCTGCTTCTGTCACAATCAGCTCTGTAACATGGAGATCCTGGTGCGAGACGTTGAAATTTGAGGCTATGAACAGCAAGGCCAAACAGTTGACGTCCTCCGAGTTGGACCTGAGATCTTTCATGAGGTTCGGCCATATCCATTCGAGCAAGTCTTCAAAGTAGCTTTTAAGCGAGGCCGAAGATCGACTGTATAAGACAGAAACCAGGATATAACCCACCAGCTTCTCGCCGTAGTCGTTTGATGCAATCAAGGAAAAGGCCTGTTTTAGG
This sequence comes from Candidozyma pseudohaemuli, assembly GCF_003013735.1. Taxonomy (NCBI): domain Eukaryota; kingdom Fungi; phylum Ascomycota; class Pichiomycetes; order Serinales; family Metschnikowiaceae; genus Candidozyma; species Candidozyma pseudohaemuli. The sequence goes on along the minus strand of NW_020194435.1, from coordinate 1,024,290 downwards.
CCGAACTGTACCTCGTCCGTGTACCCCATGAGGTATATGTACATGAGCTTGCATATGTATTTCTTCTTTTGGTAGGAATTGAGGTTCTGGGAGAACTTGGAGCGTACGTTGCTGATTTCCAAGTTGATTCTCTTGTGCTCTTCTTCGGCATCTTTGGAATTCCTCAAGTCCACGATGAACTGGGTCAAGCCCTTCATATTAGGAGCCATGGTGGACGTTTAGCGATTGTGTGGAGGAAAAAGGAAGTTATAGGTGATCTGGATTTAGCGTTAATGATCTACCCTTCAATGGTCGTTACGCACAGTTATTTAGGTAGTCGCGCTAGCTCTTCTGGGACAAGTCCCGATCTGGCAAAGAAACCCTCGAGTTGGTGGATATAGAGATGGCGGAATTCTCGGAATGGATCTAACCGAAGAATTGAATCGGTAAAAAATGGAAACTGGTATTTTTACCACGGTCGTGGATCTAAATTGTCGGCACTACGGTAACAATGGCTGCGAAGTGGGACCCCTATGGACCGCGACTTATACATGAAGCGATCTACGACGAAGTGAGTTTAGCAGCTGCAGTAGACAAAGTTCTTTCAAAGTTTTCAAAGAAGAATCACGTTTAAGAGCTAATGGTCTATTGGCCTATGTTTTGTAATTGTGAGGTTTAGGTGGTGGGATCTTCGATGCCTTCCTTACACCACACATCCTTCTCTGGACCCTCACCTTGAACATTTGTCCCTTTAAGATGTCACATTCCACTGTATATCGAGGAATATTGGAAATCTCTCGTCAGGGCCGGTGAAGTCCACTGTAGCTCCATCTTCAAGTTGGTCACGTGATATTTTCAAGAAGCCGGAACTTACCGGCCAATATTTCAGCCCACAGTTCTCCAATTCACCCAGGAAACCCCCGAATCTAAAAATTCTCCCATTTACCAAATTAGTCCACCTCCACTGTCCTTCAATTATCCCTCTCGCAGGTAAACCCTGGGTGACCCTGATTGGCCAATTGGAAGCCCGAGCATCCGCACTAGCACGGTTTGCGCACACTGCACCGACCAAAAAACTCATACCTCAACCGTCTTCAATCAGAACAACCTCGATAAACAATGTCTGTTGCTAAGAGTGCTGCCACCAAATTGAACTGGGCTCAGGTCATCTCCTCTTTGGGATTGACCGGCAAGACTTCCGCCAGTTTGAATGCATTCAAGAAGAGAAACGACGAGGCCAAGAAGGAGCACCTCGAATTGTCCGGCGAGTCCACCGAGGTTGACTTTGCCCACTACAGAAAGGTGTTGAAGAACCAGAGCGTTATTGACGAGGTTGAGAAGGCCGTCAGCGGCTTCAAGCCCGTCACTTACGACGTGTCCAAGACCTTGAAGACCATTGACATCTTTGAGCAGAAGGCTGTTGAGAACGCCAAGTTGACCGAGAAGTCTGTCTTGGAGGAGATTGAGCAATTGCAGGCCACCTTGAAGGACATTGAGGGCTCCAGACCATTCGACCAATTGACCGTTGACGACGTTGCCAAGGCTAGACCTGATGTCGATGAGAAGGTTAACTACATGGTCAAGAACGGTAAGTGGGAGGTTCCATCCTACAAGGAGAAGTTCGGTGACTTGACTGTCATGTAAGCATCCACGACGTACAACGACTCTTTAGAGGTTTCAATATCATACATTCATGTGCATTCGTGCCAGGTGTCCTGGTACTTGTAGTTATGTCTGCCAAATGCCACGATGTGGTCAAACGTTTGGAAAAATTCAGACGGTAGTAGACTGAGATGATGTAGCTTAGAAGGGTCCGCAATGGCTTTAAACGGCTTGTATCCTCGTTCGTATTCAATGTCCCATCCGGTGACAATCACATTGCACTGGTAACACTCCTTTAGTTCGTTCAACGTATCTCTCAACTTGCAGTAACGCATAACTGTTAGTTTCTCTCTCTGGAGGGTCCAGAAGAAGCTTGAGACGTTTTCAATTACCAAGGTATTCAAGTGCATATCTTTGATCTCTTCCATTTCGCCAGCCATGATTCCTCTCAATTGCAGGAGAAGCTTATCGAATGTCGCCACATGAAACACACGACAGTCTTCAAGGTTCAACGTATCTGTGAAGCCTGCTCCACAGTCGAACACAAGAATGCTTCCATCTCTTTCCCCTAGCTTGTCGTAAAAGGCTCTCTTGAAGGAGATGTTTCGAAACAAGAATACGGCGCTTTCATTCTCCAATGTTTTTTCCTCCCAGGGTAGATTGAGTTGGAGTTTTCTCTTACGTCTAGTTATAAGCTTCCGTTAGTTTTATTTTTGGTCTATGCTGTGGGGTACATACATCGAAGAGAGGAACTGTAAGCATGGGTGCTAGCTTTCGCGCACTATCTAGATCTCGTACTTGATATCCTCGTCAAAGTCGTCAAGCTCATCGTAGACATTTTTGAAAAAAATTGTTCCATTGAGTTCGTGGTCGAAGTTGAAGTTGATGCCGTTGATAAGCATTTTGTTGATTCGTAAGTTTGTGAAACCATCGTTCTCGTCACCCTCTTGACCGATAAGAACGTCCTCAGCATCACCTCGATTAAGGTTGATCATTTTCCTGATCAAGTCATTGAGGAAGTGTGACACCACTACCGAGTAGTCAGGAACAAACGATTCTTTTCGAAGGAACTGGCAGTCATTTTCGTGCTCTTCCGCATCGAAGAACCGTTCGTGGGATTCTTTCAACTCTGCCTTCTCATCTTCAAAGTCGGCCATCTCATATGTTTTCACCGGCAAACACCTGAACGGAATGGAAAATTTACTATCGTGAAAGTTCCAGTTCATGTTTCTCAATGGCCTGCGTAGTTGAAACAAGTCTCCATAGTTTGTGTCGAACACCACACGGTCTGCTAAAACCTCACTCATGGCTCTCATCAATTGGACGGTCAACACATCCTTGTAAACTTGCTTCCCAAAGCTGTAGTATCTGTGATAAAGAAGGTAGTCGTCGAGCTTCTCTAGATATTTGTCGCAGTGGTCACATTTGCAACCGTTCCACATGAAAGTGTTCATCGGTTGTTCGTAGCAAGAAAGACATGCAACCAAATTTGGAAGCATCAAGTTTACCACGTGTTTCTGAAGTGTTGCAAGAAGATTTGGTAGCAAGTTTGTATAAAGCTTGACCTTTCTGTGATAGTTGCCTTCGAAGCCATCGTCAATCACTCCATCCGGAGGCACATTGTGCCGAATGGAGAGGTAGATCAAGGTATCTGAGTTTTCTACCACCAGTTTGACAAAATTGAAGACAGCCAAGTCCCAAATCTCACTATAGCGATGATTGTTGTGGATATGGTGGCTGTTCTGGATCACCGCCAAACGTTTAAGTTGAGTGAAGTGGAATTGGGATAAGCATGTTTCCAAACAATCCAGATCGCAATTTCCAACATCATCACAGCCTAAAGAAATCTGGAAGTTTTCAAGACTCAGGAAGTCGACATATGGGTAAGTGTGTTGGTGCTCGTGGCAATGATATGCTGTAAAAGTCTTGAGTTTGTTCAACACAAATGGCTGTTGCTTGTAGAGCAACCAAAGAGCATCAAAAAATTTATTCGAAACATCTGCTTCCGAACTGACTATGAGGTGCTCGATCTTCGTGAGAACCTGAACGTGCCTTGCATTCATGGATGGATCCTTCTCAACATCGGCCACCACGATCTCGTTAAGATTTGGAAAATCTTTGAGGTCTGCAATCTCCAGAACACTGTCAACACAAATGGTTGTCAAGGAAGGGAATAGTCTCGACGTTTCGATCCATCCGAGCCGTTTCCTTAGGCCCAGATCTGATATGTATATCTTGGTGGTTTCATTAGGAACTGTGCTAAGTAACTGAAGTAATTCAGAAATGGCCTTTTCGACATTTTTGCTAAAACTGCCTTCTATCTCTATCAGCTCTATGTATTGAGCTAGCTGTGGATTCACTTGGATAGAGGTGAAAAGCGTTCTCACTCTCGCCTCTACCATCTTCAAGTGTGCCTGTCTTGGTCTCTCAATATCACTCAACCCCGCTATCACTGTCGCTGAAGACTCCACAAAGTCATCTCTTCTGTAGTGGGCAGGAACGGTGCTTGCTGATCTCAAAGCCGGGTCAGTCTGGATCACCAATCTCTGGTATAGTCTCTTGAGGCAGGGCTCGTAGAAGTGGAAATTCGTCAAGGCCAAGTTGAGAAGCAGGTCTTGCGGTAGAAAGTAAAGGATGTTATTGAGAGCATCGCTGGGAAACTCGAGTAACAGGGAAACCATTGTATAGCTTGGGTAGAATAGGAGGGACCTTGTGGTGGAGAGATTATTCTGATAAGACTGCACAATGAAGGAGATTCAAAGAAGTTGGGTGGGGTCAACGGCCAAGACAGGTGGCCCCACTATCAAGGGTATTCATATAAAAGGCTGTGTTTCGGAGGTTATAGAATTCTTTGATCGTATAGTTTATTAGATTTTTCGATTCTTTGTTGCAGTACAGAGGATCGTTGTGTAGATACCCAACGTACTACAGCCAACATATGCACCCACGAGCGCATGAATTTTGCACCCAATTCAGGGTCACATTGTAGATGGCTTTGAGATAGGAAACGAAAGGTCATACGCTTGATGAAAAAACTTCATCATCACTGGCTTGAGTTCAATGTTGTGAAGTCTTGCATAAATGACAATGCTGTTATTTCATTATCTGGCATACCTTGACCACATGGTCGTTCACATTGAACGAATACGATGCTATCATGAATTGTGTGATCCCTCATGATTATATGGATTTTCAAAAGTTTTGCCACTGTCCATACTTGTGGTATCCAGAGCAGACTCTACAGCCATTTTAAAAGGCTAAATTGGACAAGTGACAAGCGCAGTGCAAGCATAGTCAGTGCTGCTCATCATAGCTCATGTCAAAAGTGTATCTAAATACGATCTCACAAAACTAAGATATACGTAAGAGAATACGAACGAATGTCACTTAGCAGAGACCTTCTGCTTTACCATTGTCTCTAAGCAAGGAGAAGAGCACATGTCGTTAGATAAGATTGAGTTACGAAAGGGAAGAGATATGGCCCGTACGAGGGATAATGAACCACCATATTTTAGATATCGTCAAAACCGATTTCCTTTTACCTAATCTTAAGGCACATGGCTGCTGTGTTCATGTCGCAACAGATTTCAGTACCTAGGACGCCTTTAACTGTCGCAAGGTTGCAGTCAAGTAAGTTCATATCCAATCTCGTCAAAAGCCTCAGGTCTACTGGGCAGTCACGTTGATGCATTCATTTTCTATGTAGCTCTGTTGTCTTTACTCGGCCTTGATACCAAAAAGGGCTCTGCCAGTGTAGTACAATGGAACAGCCGTGGAGACAGTGAACAAGGCGTAGAATGGGTAGACCAAAGCCTTGGAGCGGGGGCCTCTCAACCACAACTTCTGGTTGGAGTTCTGGTAAATCTTTTGCAATCTAATAATTCTCTGTGGGTCCATGGTTGAATAGATGGGTTGTAGCTTTGTCTGTCTGAAAACATCAGCGCACTTTTTGAACCAATGGAAGTATAGGTAATGTTTGGTAGCGCGCACGACCACACCATTTCTCTAATCTGGCTTCCACATACTAGACAGAATACGCCGCGCATATTTCGCAGCCATTGCTTAGTAGCGGTTCGACTTCAATCCAGATCAGAGTCCACGACGATGGTTCGGCTTCGCCGGCTGCTTCTTTGTGTCTCAGGTTCCGAGTCACTAGCAGCTTCATTTCCTGATGATATATCCTGAATTGACCACAGCTGATTGTCACTCAAATATTGATAATCATCCAAGTCCTGGTCGTGTAGACGCCTTACTGCCAGCTCCATATCCTCTGCGTCGCTATTCATCTCATCAGCATTTAGTCCGTAACGACCACCGTCCTCTCGAAAACCTCCCCACAGGTCGCTGCTCTGGCTTCGAAGGTCTTCATCTTCTCCTGATGATAATAATTCGTCTCCAGGCTCCACGTATCTCTCTCTTTGTATGTCGTTTAGTCCACGAGAATCAACAAAGCTGTCTTCTGAATCGTATGCATCCCGTTCATCTCCATAAAGTTCGATTTCTTCCCTGTCTTCGTTATATGCATCGCCATCCTCTGAGTCAAAGTACAGATCTTCTCTTGGAACTCTGAAACGAGCTCCACAATGCAAACATGTAGATCCATGAGCTTCCCAATGGCAGTTACCACATCTAGGAACCCCATCAGAGTTGTCAACGAGAGTTAATGCACTATTAAAGGCTTCGTCAAACAACGATTTTTTCTTTTTGGCGTCCTCAAAGTCATCTAATACCGACTGTCGTGCAGTTTCGAGTTGTTCTTTATGATGTGCATCTTCCATCGTCTCTATCACGATGTCTGTGATGCTTTTGCTGATATCTTTGAGTCGTATGTTGAGCACTGGAGCCTGTTCGAGTTCTGATCGACAGGTCGGACAGTTCACCTTCGTGGCAAACCATGCATTGAGACAGTTGTAACAGAAGGAGTGGCCGCAAGAAGCAAGAAACGGCACATGCATCACCTCTGAGCATATCAGACATTCTAAAGACGATATAACCTTTAGAATAAGTTGATCTTTCAAGGCATTATCTATGTTAGCCCATACTCTGGCATCGTCATAATAGACCAGCATGGCAAACTAGCGTGCTAAGGTCACACAAGAAATGGCAAATCGGTACCAAGGAGTAGGCAGCCTGTTTTGGTGATGTCCCCGCAATGTGCAGTAGATTTAGAGAATCCCCATGACGAAATCAAAACAACACGGCTGAAGTCTCGATTTCGAGATGCTTTCCTTTTGTAAAAGATTCGGAAAGCAAACACAAAGCGGTTCTTCTCGCTCTGGCTGTTTTAGCTTCTCGTCGATATCCACATTCATAGGGAAAGCAATGTCTCTCAGCTGCCAAGATCCCATTGCACATAGGCAAACGTAGTCAATCATACTTTCCTTATTATGTCTTCTAGCTTCACAAGCTCCTCGTTAGTGGCGACCTTGTTCTCCCTTGCAGTCTCGATGTCTTTACGTACATCGTCAACCGTCTGCTTAATTGCGGCGAGTACGGACCTCAATTTCTTGAGATCTTCGATCTCTTTTGTTTCCTGATAGTGTTAGTAAAGAGAGTCATCTATAATAGGTTGAATAACTTACCTGTTGGGTGGACATGATGAGGAAGTGTTGTTTGTTAAGTTAAACGCGCTCAGGAGCAGGACGTAGTTAGATGGCTCTGTGAGTACACCAAATCTAAGTAGAAACCTAAATCGTATTTGAACCAATTTGAGCCTCTCATTTAATTACTTTCGAAGTTTTAAAATCACTTCTAGAAGATTCACCTGCTGAATACCATCATCGTGGTGTGCATTTTGGTGCGCCTTACTCTCAACTTTCAGCTATTTACTCCAAGTAAACGAAACCCATGGCTGAAGAAACCCTTAAGAGAAAATTGGACTCTGAGCCAGAGGCGGAAGCCAAAAAGAGCAAAACAGAGCTTGATGAAAAGAACTCTACCGAGAAAGGAACGAAGGAAACCAGCAATGCATCAAAGAACGGTAGCAAGACCGAAAAGCCTGAGAACGAGAAGAAGCCCGAGGAGAAGAAAGAATCCGTGAAGGAGGAAGGAAACGCAGAAAAGAAGGAGGATGGGTCTGAGAAATCCTCAAAAAAGTCGTCTGAGGAGCCTGAGAAGAACTCCGTTACTCCCAAAGATACTACGCCTGTGTTTGGCTCAAAGAGTTCCTTCGGTAATGCTTTTAAGAAGTCAAAGGACAAACCAGACATCTTTGCTTCTGCCAATGAATCTACTACCTCGCTGTTTGGCTCTAATGTCCTGCTGTTTGGCTCCAAATCCAAGTTCGGCAATGCTTTCCAACAAACATTGCTGAAGCCATCTTTCCTCGATAGCCCAGAGCCCACAGCAGAGAAGGAAGATTCAGTGGACGAGTCCAAACCAAAGACATCACAGCAGTACAAGCAAGTAGACCTCGAGGAGAAGACAGTTACGACAGGTGAGGAAAACGAGGAGTCAGTTTTCTCTGCTACAGTTAAGGTGTTTGAGCTAGACCTATCGAACATTAAGGAAGGCTGGAAAGAGCGCGGTGTTGGCCCTCTACATTTGAATCAATCCAAGCTGGACTCCAAGGAGGTCCGTATTGTGATGAGATCTCAAGGACTTTTGCGTGTCGTGTTGAACTACAAGATCACCCCAGAGACGGAGCTTATCAAGGGACTAGAAGCAAGTTTATCCCCAGGTAAGTTCCTTAGATTCAACTCTGTTGTGAGCGGCAAGCTTGTGCAATATCTTGTGAAATTCTCTAACGAGACACTTAGAGACGGCTTGGTGAATAAGGTGAAGGAGCTTCAAGCAAAGATCACCAAAGAGGATAAATAGAGTCTTTTGCGATCTTGTATAATACATGCTATTTTTAAAGTTTTTCAAATGCTATGGTACAGATGGTTGAGCCCTTCTGGCCACCAAACTGAAACGAGGGGTACTCAACGTTCTTAAAGACCTTGAAGTCACCTGCTTGAGTAATGATTTTTGTCAACTCCTGCTCTGTGAAGTTACACGATGTGATTATTAGAAGCGATCCAGATTTCACCAATTTGGCAACTTGCAAGGGGTAAACATCGACGCCAATCTTGCCATCAAAGCCATCAACAGGGTCATTGTTAAGAGCAATGGCATCTAAAGTACCCTTGTCAAAAATCACGTCAAACTTTTCCTTATTGTCGTCCAAATACTGGCACTCTTTTCTAATGAAGTCAACTTCCTCAAAAGTATAAGACTGATTCGAAAACCTCTTCAGGGCTACCTTTTTGGCAAACTCCACAGACTCGGGCGAATAATCTATACCATTGTTGAGAAGCTTCACAGCGATATCTTGTTCCTCGATCTCTTCATTGAGTTCGAATAGGAAATGACCATTTCCAGTACCCAAGTCTAGGATGTTCAACTCGTCGGAACCAAACTGGCCCTCGTCCACCATATTTATGAAGAAATCAATGACTCTTCTTTCAGCATCAGAGTCATCGAACCAGTTTTCGCCAGTGTCCTGGTCGTTCTCATCGAAGTTTTCAATCTCCTTCTGGTAGAACTCATTCCAGCTAACGTTAGTGAGAACACTAAATAACAATGTGATACATACTATTGCTTGGTCCCAAGTTTTGAATCGTTAAGTCTGATTTCCTCTTCCATACTTCCCATGTAAGCTGCCTTTGAAAGAAGAGTAGTCCGAAATTTCGTCACGTGCGAAATCAACAACTTCTTGAGCCGATACCCAGCAGGATCGTTACAACACTTCATATCAATTCAATGTCCCTGGGAGCATCTACCCCTGTGCTCTCCTATAAAAAGCGTACTCAGCGACAAGATGGCAAAAATGCTGCCCAGGATCCTAATCTAGGGTCAAGGCTGCCACGTATTAGCACCCAATCAATCTCCAGTTCTGCACCAGAATCACCATCAGCCCCTAGCACGCCTACTCTCGGGGGCTCTAGAAAGGTATCATCCAGAAGAAAAGCATTACAAGATTTCTACAAGCTTCATCAGGAGAAAGCTGAGGGAAGTAACGAAGCACCTGCCACTCCTTCTGAGCCTAAAGAGGAAGAGGAAAAGACAACAGAAGAAGCCACACTGACCGAGGATCTCGATGATCCGTCTAATATTGAAGAATTCATCAAGACAGCATCTGCTTCACAGCTCCTCAAAGTTCGCAACAAAGCCAGTGGGAAGCTTAACTTCCACGACTCCGAGAAGAAGTCCATCATCTACGACAACTACTATGAGCTTATTAAACTCAATCAGGTGCTCAGTGATTTGAGTGGAAAAGAAAGAAAAAGGCCGGTGTTGGACGAGGAGCAAAAGGATGTTGTGACGGATGAGCACTTACAAAAAGCCATGGATGAACTCACGACGTTTTTGAACGACAAAGCTTCTAGATTCAACCAAGACTTCACCCTGGTGGTGAACAGCTTTAGCACAGAGTCCAGGCGCTCCGATTCACTTGCCAGCATTCAGGCGATCAAGGAGACCGATTAAGTAATAGATGACCCAAGGCAAGCAAGAAACATACATAGACTGGGTCAATAATAATGATGAAGAACATTCGCATAAGCTCGACACAAGATCTGCTTATTGGACCGTTACTGTGTCTCCTTAGTACATCAAGCAGCCCACAGACTATCGCATTCACCCACTTCTTTCCGAATTGATACGTTGAGCTTTCAATCGATCTACGTACAGTCGAAGGAATATATTGTAGCTTTTCGAATCATTTCTTCATTACAATTCCTTATATTTTCTGCATAAGCATTTTTCAATCTGTCTCCTCGAGATTGAAAAGGTCCTACTCCACAGTGCGATGCGTCTTTTAGACTGAACCGCGTAACGCGACTCAAGGACAACTTTGGAAACAACACCCACAATGCACGCCGAAGATGCTGATATGTCTGATGTCGAGGAGCAAGGGGCCATCGACAAAGCCACACAGCAACGTTACAGAGTCTGGAAAAAGAACAGTCCCTTCTTATATGACTACGTCTCCACCAATTCATTATTATGGCCTTCGTTGACCGTTCAATTCTTCCCGGACTTGGAAACAACCGAAAGTAACAATGCTAAGGTTCCCCAATCGCTCGTTTATCAAAGGCTTCTTCTTGGTACATTCACTTTAGGTCAAGGAGTAGATACAGTGTCAATCTGGCAGCTACCGTACTACAGAGACTTTCATGAAAATCTCAATGTGGACCAGCTAGATTATAATGCTGAAAAACACGAGTTCGAGCTTCCAGCAGTCTCCAAAAATAAATTAAGAAATATCCAGTCAATCAACCACTGGGGAGATGTCAACAAGCTTAGGTACATGCCCCAAAACCCAGACGTTATTGCAAGTTCGAACAACATGGGCAACTTGTCAGTTTACAATCGTACCAAACACTCCAATATCAAGACACTTGGAAACGAAAACGAAATTAATGAACCTCAACTACGTTTGGTTAACAAAGCCAAGCCATCTAATGAAGATATTTTCGCCTTTGACTGGAACAAGCAGGCAGAAGGTGTGATAACCTCAGGCAGCATGGACGGCATCATCAACATCTACGATATCCTGTCGGGCTATAATAGCAAAGATGACACATCTATTGATGTCATCAAGTATTATGACACCGGCGTTGGTATCAACGATATCGAATGGGTACCAACACACAATACCGTATTTCTTTCGGCAGATGATTCAGGCAGCCTTAAACTCTTTGACACTAGAAGTGGCAGTTCGGGCCCCGTTGCTGAGCATAACACTGGCACTGCCTGCAATTCGCTCTCAATTAATCACAATGGCAGAAGTGTGGCTTCTGGTCACAGTGAGGGGTCTGCTAACATCTTCGACCTCCGTTCCATGAGCCAAGGCAGCATATTCAACTTTCATCCTCATACAGATTCTATCACCCAAGTAAGGTGGCATCCAAAGTTCGCATCCATATTGGGAAGCTCTTCAACTGACAAGCTGGTCAAGCTTCATGATCTAGGACGCTCCGAACAAAAAGATGGCCTCCTCTTCAGCCACGAAGGGCATATGCTCGGTGTAAATGACTTTGACTGGTCACTACACGAGGATTGGATGGTCGCCAGTGTTGCTGATGATAACTCTCTACACATATGGAAACCGGCCCACAACGTTCTACATAGCTAAAAGAATATATCTTTAGTCGTTTTGATTCGTTCTACGTAAACTAATTTAGGCCTTGGCGAAAACCTTCTCGACCTCGGCAACAGCCTCGGCCAAAACCTTGTCCTGGAACTTAGGGTTCTCGACCTCCTTGTTCACCTTGTCCAAGACAGACTTGAGCAATTGCTCCTGCTCCAACTGTCTCTGCTGCTGCTCGAATCTGACCCAGGAGTCCAAGGTGGCCTTGGCCTCGTGGGCAACAGCAAGCTTCTGCTTCAACTCGAAGGTCTCGGCCTCCAACTTGGCAGTCTCTCTAGAAATGTTGAACAACAGCTTGGTGGTGTTGACAACCTCCTTCAACTGGGAAACGGAATCAATTCTGCCCTTAACAGCGGAAACATGCTTGTTCTTAGACTCGTTCAAGAGGTCGTTGACCTTCTTGATCTCACCGTCGGCCCACTCGGTGTACAATGGGGCAACGAACTTGGCGCAAAGAGCGACGAAGGTGGAGAAAGTGACCACCAAGATAGTCTCATCATGCAAAACAACCAACTCGTTGGAGATACCGTACACAGCGGCGGCGGCAGAGGTGGCCAAGATACCAGTCTTGGAAATGAGGTTGTTACCTGGCAAGGCGTCAACGATGGAGTTGGCCTTCTCCTTTGGCTCCACTGGAGTAGACAAACAACGGATACCAATTCTGTTTGTTAGTATAAGTTTCAACGGCGTGTTCCGGATCTTGAAGCGTGAATATAAGACATGTGTTTCTGGGCAATCCAATATATGTATAGTAATTGGTCAATTGGGAACGAAATAAGGAGGGCGGGAATAAAAAAAGGGACACTGTATTTATCAATTGATCAGACTATGGTATTCGGATTGGATTTTCTTTCTTCTTCTGGCTTCTCTTTCGATTCGTTGGATGGTGGATTATGACTTGTTCAGTGGACCGGAATCGGCGAAAATTATTTTCAGATTGAAAACATACGGGTTGCGGGCAGCCATGAAGGCTGGACGGGCAGCTCTGGTGACAATTCTGTTGATCATAGCCATTATCGGGAAAGGAGGTACCTTGTAGTTCTCTTCTGAATAGTTTTTTTTCGACCACAACCGGTTCCAACTTCGCACAATCTTCGGTGTGCGAATTCTGCGATCTCATTGGAGGCCCTCGACTGCCCAAACAGGAAGGCTGCGCGCCCTAAACGCTTCGTCGCTACAGTCTACGCTGGTAATCTAGTTAATTAACCTTGAATTTTTGGTAAAAAAAAGAAGAAATTTTATGTTTGCCTTTTGTTTGTTGTTGTCGGATCGAGTTATTCGGATCTCATATTGATAATTCACGGTTCCATCAGTGGTTTACGTATTTTGCAACCAATGTGGTGAGTTAACCCATGGGACACCTTGGGCCATCAGAATTGTATCTATGTGAACTTCAGACGAATCAACTGCTGTCAGGTTGTAACTTCAGATTACCGGAATGGTGTATCATATTGAAATGCACAAGAAGCATTCTTTAAGCATTCCTCTGCTAATATGTAGCCTCAAAATGATGCCATTATATTGATCTTGTATCAAATTCATCTTCAACATGCTTGCATCCCAATTATGTCTTGGGGATCTCTTGTGCCTGTGCAGCCTGCTGCTGTGAATCTTGATACCTCTTTAAAATCAATCTATTCAAAGCAGCATCAGTCTTTCTTTCGGCCTTCGCAAGTAATGGAGCAATGTCACGCTTCAAATCACTATTATAGCCATTGTCCTCTTCCATAGCATCATCGGATGCCTCATGTTTGGGCTCTTGCGTCTCATTAGGAAGAGCTGATAGCGTTTCAGTAGCACTACCAATGCTTTGGTGCCCTGTTTCTGGTGCCAGAGCGTTCACAGAACTTGAATTCACGTCCTGATTTGGCTGGCCATTTCGCTGTCTTCTGAGTTCGGCCAATCTTGCCACTCGATCTGACATTATTAAATGAAAATACGTTAAGTGAGATCAAATGTTACATATATGCACCCGTACACCAATATAGAGACCTGCTCTATAATCCATTCATGAAGTATTTGCTGATTATATCAACCAAAAATGCGTCCAGAAACCTCATGTGATTATCTTCCACGGTAAGAAAGTCAATCTTATCCTCTTTGTGTAGTTGTCTCAAGCCTATGAGATCTTCCTTGTAAAGTCTTGTTTGGCGCATATCCACGATATAGCCTCCCAAGGGGTCTACCTCTTGAAAGAAAGCACTCTCCTTGGGTACAAGTGTGGTATCCTCGGTGAATTTGATCAACACCAATTTCCTCAATTTAGAAAATCTCTCTTTGGCCGCCACACTAAAAGAATCGCTGCGCTCATTGTTGATATCAGCGAGGAAATTCAGGTGCTTCAAATAGCGGTCGTAGTCCGAGGTAGCCCTGAAGTATTGAGCTGGAATGATTGACTTTTGAATTGTGTCATACCACACCTGCTTCTTCAAAATCTCGTTCCTCTTCTTACAAAGCCAGTCATTCTTATCGGCACACATAGGAAGCTCCAGGACACCCATATGTGGTGAGCCAAATGTGACAAGCGTCAGAACTGACACATTTGAGCATCTTTCTACCAAAGCTCTTAAGAATAGGCCTCCTTGAGAGAACCCCATGGCTGCGAAACCGTGTTGCAATTCGGGAACTTTGCTCAATTCCTCACAGACCAAGTCTAACTCCACATTTGCGTCACCCATCATGGAGCGTCTCTCATCAATAGAAGGATCAAGATCCACCGCCACGTTGTGAACATAAACCTCAGGCATGAGTTGGTTAATAGTTTCCTTCACATGGCGCATACCCAGAGAGTTGTAGTTATCGCCCAAGCCATGCCAAAGAACGATTGCCTCTGGTTTAACAAAATCCGATGGAGGCCCCCAGGTTTGATCAATAGGGGAAACGCCCTCGTTGTTGGAAATGGAGGGAGTTAACACGTTCTGGGTTTGAAAGAGTGATCCTAGCCCGGTGCTAAGATACAGCGATAAAAAGCCAGGAAAATTGATGTACATGACGTTTAAAGCAGCTTGGGCACTTTTTGGAAGTATTGGTGAGGCAGTGCTCCTCTGTTGAAAAGAAGTTGTGGTATGGATCTGTCTTAAAGACTGTGGGGCTGATACAGGCTATCTACAGGCCAGACGCTGTGATGAGATTAGGTGCAAATTCTCCGAGACAGCACCCCAGATTTCGAGAAAATTCCCAACATAGAATGTTCCTTCTTGGCGATGAGGCCAGGGAAGAGGCCAAGAGGTCTATAAAGGGTTTGGCAGCTCATGCAAAATCCGCCGATGAGCACCATCACGAAGCCTTGTATCTAGTGCTCAACACTAAGATCCATCTCGTGAAGGAAAATGACCAAACACCCAGAATCATTCCCTTGACTCACAAATTGCATGATATAGATGAGAGACGGATGTGTCTTATAACGAACGATCCTGTCAACTTCTACAAGGATGAGCTACAAAAGAAAGATCTGCCTACTGAGGACCTCTTCCGTCAGATCATCTCCTTCACCAAAGCTAAACTGTTTGGACATAGCAAGAAAGCTCTCATCAGGCTTTTCAAAGAGAACGATTTGATCCTAGCAGATGCTCGTATTCACAAGAAGTTGCCAGATGTTCTAGGACCCCAATTCTACGCCAGAAACAAGAAAGTTCCCTTCGTTGTCCAGATGGCAAAGCCAGAACCTGGCCTCAGAACGCACGGAAAGAGAGAGCAGCGAGTTGACCCCAAGTACGTGAGAAGTCAGGTTAAGGCCATCACAGGAAACACCTACTATATTCCTCCAGCAGGGGGATTTTGCATCCATATAGTTGTCGGCTTCACGGACTGGAAAACCCTGGAAATTCTCCGAAACATCAACGACGTCATTCTGTACCTTGTCGACGAAAAGTATAAGCCTGTGGGCGGCCTTCTCGGCAGGGTCAGCAACTTGCACAGTGTTCTTTTACGGACTAGTGACAGCATAGCCATGCCGGTTTTGAAGAAGAAAGCCGACGAAGCCGAGGAGGACGATTCGGGCAGTGAATTTGATTTTGAATAAAATCAATTCAAACGTGTTGAGCATTTTCCGCGTTGTGAGCTCTTTCCCCCAGCATCGGCTATGGTCCAATGAACCCTGCGTAAATGCCACTGTCCGAGTTCGCCTGCGAGAAAAAAAAAAAAAAAAATAGAAACAAACTGTCTAGCCTGCGTCTTGACAAACACCTGCGTTAGAAGCTAAGAAATTTGCAAACCGGCTTTCAATCCTAATAGACTTCCCACTGCTAGGCATCTGTAGGCTTTAGAGGTTCGACGTGCATATATTTAGCCCCACGTACACTAACTTACGTTTATGGGTTACTGCGCTTAACCGAATTATCGCATTTCCTCCGCAAGCTACTTAATAGACTGAAAAGCTCAAGTTGGGACGCCTCTTTTTCTCATGTCCACCGACGTGAACAGTTCGCTGCCGCCTTCGTACTACGAAAGCGGCTTTCAACTCATACGTGACTCGGCCCCTGCTCACTTGGTAAGTCATCTCCTACAAGATGATAATGAAGAAGAGCATGTGGAACACTTCATGTATAAGCAGCAGCTTGAGCGTAAGCTCACTGTGATTTCCATTGTCGGACTTGGTTTTTCGTTGGTTGGTGTTCCATTTGGTTTGTCTTCCACTTTGTGGATATCGTTGGTCGATGGTGGTAATGTCACTATGCTCTATGGCTGGCTTGTCGTGGGTTTCTTCAGCATCTGTGTGGTGTTGAGTCTTAGTGAAATTATATCAAAGTACCCCACCTCCGGTGGTGTTTATCATTTCAGTGCTATCTTGAGTAACGATAAGTACTCATCGGTGAGTTCCTGGTTCACAGGCTGGTTCCTCATCATCGGCAACTGGACATATGCCGTGAGCATCATGTTTTCGGGATCCCAATTTATTCTTTCGATTTTTGGACTCAAGGACGTTTATTATAAGGAGGATACTCTTCTTGTGCTTGCCGTTTACTTTATCCTCCTCACATTTGTGGGTTTTGTCAATTTCAAGTTCTCAGGGTACTTGGACTACATTAACAAAATGTGCATCATATGGTCCATCGGCACTGTTCTCATGATTGACATCATACTCCTCATTTTTTCCAAAAAGACCAACTCAGCGACCCACACTTTCACAAACTTTGACAATTCCAGATCCGGGTGGCCCGACCCTGTCGCTTTCATGGTGGGCCTTCAAAGCTCTTCATTCACACTCACAGGCTACGGTATGCTTTTCTCTATGACCGATGAGGTGAGAAATCCCGAAAGAAATATGCCTAGAGGTGCTGTGAGTGCTATTTGCATGGCTGTGTTTCAGGGCTTGATCTTTATTGTTCCTATTCTTCTCATTTTGCCAGCACTCACAGTCATTCTTGACGAAACACCGGAAATTATGCCCATTGACTTGATTTTCAAATCAGCTACCCAATCCTACCTTGTCTCGTTTTTGTTGATCCTTCTTTTAGTTGGTACTGTCATGTTCCAAGCTATTGGCTCCGTGACAACTGCATCAAGATCAACGTATGCATTTGCGAGAGATGGAGGCCTTCCTTTTAAAGACATTTGGACAAGCGTTGATTCTGTCGAGGATGCCATCGTGCCTAAAAATGCACTCTTTTTATCTATGGGTGTCTGTGGTACATTTTCGCTTTTGGCGTTAGTATCTCCCTCAGCATTCAATGCCTTCATGGGCGCATCTGTCGTCTCTTTAGCTTTGGCCAATGGCATTCCAATTCTTTGCTTGATGCTTAACAAAAGACAAAAGATCAAGGGTGCTGCATTCAGACTTCGGTCTTTTGGTTGGGTTGTTAACGGCATATCTGTGTTCTGGGTATTCATCTCATTTTTCATACTTTGCATGCCACCAGTCATCAAGGGTTTGACGTGGTCCAATATGAATTACGCTTTCGCTGTCTTGCTCTGCTTGGCCTCATTGGCGGCAGTGGGATATAAAACCTGGGGTAAGAAGGTCTTCACGGGGCCACTTATAGATGAGAACCATTTCGAGCTCCAGACGCTTGGAAAAACGGAAGAGAACTTGGGCAACTTTGTTGTTGGTGATGAGGAAGAAGACTCTTGGATTAAAAATGAGCAGGCCTCAAACAAAGAATCCTCAAGTAACGAGGGTTTGAGTGTACAACAAGAAAAGGTGAGGAAGGCAGACGATCCGAGCAAAAGCTCCAAGATAGATGGTCCTGAGGACCAAGAGGAATTACTCTTCGATGTCTCCAGAACCGAGGAATAAATCATATACATATATATAGAGTATACATTAGATGCGCACGCAAATCCACAATGTATTCCGGTTTTTGGATGCAAAATTCAAAAGCGCACATATTTACGTATGCTTTCAAACACATAAAAACTCGGCAGCATGAGAATTTCTAAATTTGAACAGAGACTTAAACTTTTTACCACAAAATGTAATTCCACTTATTTGGTCGTTCCTTTCTTCGTTGAAAGTACCTTGATATCAACGAACCGTTGGTTGTGTGCCTCAGGAAGCGAGAAGGAAGCAAAAAATTGATTTGACTAAACTCTCAATTTGAAGAGATATCCCCCCGGGAAATGATTTGTCAGATTGCATACCATCGTTTAATCTCAGGTGGGTCAATCTTCTGTTGGTAAGGGCAACCTTTGCATTATGCGAGCAACCCCACTAACTGCGAAAGACAAACAAGCTTGTTTACGAACATCACAATGTCTATAATCGTGGAGAGTTTTACAAAATGTTAAAAATTTTATACGATTGGGTGTTATCTTTTGGTTTTATGGCCATCGAGGATGGCCGAGTCAGAGGTCCCCTGCATGAACAAGCAAAAAGCTGAGACCGAAAAAAACGTCTGAAAAATATATAACCGAACAAGAAGACCATAGAAGATCATGTCTGACCATACGAGAGATCCTTGCCCGATCGTGATCGTTAGTGATTTTGGAGGTGCCTTTGCTATGGGTGCCTTCGGTGGTTTGATCTGGCACGGTATCAAGGGTTTCCGTAACTCTCCATACGGAGAAAGAGCATACGGAGCCTTTGCCGCCAGTAGGACCAGAGCACCCGTTGTCGGAGGTAACTTCGGTGTATGGGGAGGCCTTTTCTCCACATTCGACTGTGCCGTCAAAGGTGCCAGAAAGAAGGAAGATGCATGGAACGCCATCATTGCTGGTTTCTTCACCGGTGGTGCTTTGGCCATCAGAG
The DNA here is from genome assembly GCF_003013735.1 of Candidozyma pseudohaemuli. Taxonomy (NCBI): domain Eukaryota; kingdom Fungi; phylum Ascomycota; class Pichiomycetes; order Serinales; family Metschnikowiaceae; genus Candidozyma; species Candidozyma pseudohaemuli. The sequence continues at coordinate 1,005,388 of NW_020194435.1, read as the reverse complement.
GAGGCTGGAAGGCCACGAGGAACTCTGCCATCACTTGTGCCTGTTTCTTGGGTATCATCGAAGGTGCTGGTATGATGTTGCAAAGGGCTTTTGCGCAGCCCAACATAGCGCCCAACTATGGCGAGGAGCCCATGGCTGCTTGAGGGATAATGACAAGTTAATGACCGGGCCAGACAAGCTGGAATCTTGTACATACAATAAAAGTATAAAGAGAAGATTGTAGGGAGGGGTTGTGTTGAGTGTTGGCAGGTTCATTTGGAATGTGGCGATATTCGATTATGATGGTTCGTGACCACCGCAAAAGGTCTAAGGAACTGGAACTGCCAAAGAAGAGTACCGAGGGGTGAATGAGGACTTTCAGAGTGATGACGACGTGACAGCTTTAACCACCAAGCTGCAGAGATCTAGTGATCATGATGGGTCTAAATTAGAGCACATCTATGGTTCATAAGCACACTCCGTCGTGAGACCTTGTCATTATTGGCACCTGGACACCCATCAAAGAAGATGAGGCTTACATCAAAAAATAAGCTTCGGAAGCCGTTTTATGACCACATCAGTGGGCAACTCTAACGGAAGGATTGGCAAAGCGCATATTGAGAGCATCACCCATGGCACATAATAAATATCGGCAACTTCCGTTGTATTTATACCTGCTGGGAGACACTCAGATGAAACTGCTGGCTTGATTTGGAAAGTGAAATATCAGCGCCAATCTCTCAAAAGTCGATCTCTATCTCATATGAAATCACCTAACAAGGAGCTCCGTATGCGGCGTCGGCTATCGGCCCCTGAGCAAACCTACAAGATGATTTTTTTCAAAGTAACGTCCAAATCACGCATACGCAAGAATTATTCACTCTCAATCTCCTAGCCCCTCACAGTAGCCCGCACCCCTCCTGATCCATTGGGATCTTTATACTATGCACTGGCGCTTTTCTGGATCTGGATGTACCTCTCCACATCCGGAAAGCGGCTTCACCTGAGGCATGCGGATGAGACAACGGAGAAAATCGGAGTTTGGTTGCAAGGAAAAATTGAAGAGAATTTCCCAAAAAAAACTCGTGCCTTCTGAAATTGTCCTTCCGCCTGAAGAGCAGATTACAGGCGTGGATTGGGGCCATTGTCCCCTTCCTGCACGATTCGCCCACTCGGGAAACACCAGACCAGACTATCAACCTCACGCCTATGCACTACGCTCCATACTGCCTCCACCAGTCCAGCATTCCAACCTCTGGACTCCCCAACAAGGCAGAGACCTCCGGCACCTCAATATACTCATTCAGCCCACCTCAAAATTGAATCAAAATTACCTAGTGTTGAATAGGCCCTCCTATGTCCTTCAATTTCCCGAACCACAGGCAAGCGTCCCAGGATCCGTGGCCGTCCAGTGGCGATACCTTCAGACCCCAGAACATGAACGCGTCGTTGGGTCTGACTTCTAATGCAAGCTCGTCATTGGGTCCTGACTCGGAGCAGCCGCCCGGCTTCAGGAACCCTTGGTACTCCCCTAATCAGCAAATGGCCCCACAGTTGGGCGGACCTCCCATGGGCACCTCCATGAACCACCTGCCCCAGCAGCTGCCTCAGCTCTCGTTGCTTCAACAGAAGAAGCAGCCGTCGTTTGCAAATCAGCTCCAAACAACGTATGAGAATGCTGCGCTGCAACAGAACTCTCAGCAGCCTGTTTTCTACCCTCCCCTGAGGGCAGACAATCCGTTCAACCATTACTATACGAACCAGGAAGTGCTGCTTCATCATATGCCAGATAGACGAATGTCGGCGGCGGTAGACGGGCCGTTGTACAATCCGTACGGAAATGCCATGAACCTTCAGCAAAACGCCTCCGCTGCTAATGCACACCTTTATCCGCCCAACACAGGCCAGGGGTCGCTTCCGTTTGCCCCATCGATGCCTTATAACTCGGCTCGTCGTTCGTCGGTGGCTGCAGGTGCCAATTCTTACCAGCGGACACCTCTCCATTCTCGGTACTTCAACGGTGCCAACGCTCCACCGTCAGCTTCATTTTTGGGCGCACAACCTCCTGTCACAGTGAAGATGACTCCCAAGATTCTGAAGGTCCGATCAAAGAGTGATCTCAAGCCGAAGGTTCATCATCAACCAAAATACAGAAGACGCTCGATCAACTCCATCCACATATCTCCAGTGAATGCGCTCTCAGTATACTTGACGGAGTCTTATTCCATGTGTCAGCCTCAGAAGTTCCGTTACTCCAAGACTTCAAACCCAAAGCGAGTGCTTACGAAGCCGCTGGAGCCAAAGTTCAACAATGGCTACGATAATGTCGATTCTGACTACATCTTATATGTGAACGACATGTTGGGTACTGAAGAGGGTAGAAAATACGTGGTTCTTGACATCCTTGGGTCTGGCACCTTCGGTCAAGTTGTGAAGTGCCAGAATCTTAACAATCAGTCGGTAGTCGCTGTCAAGGTCATTAAGTCGAAACCGGCTTATCTCAACCAGTCACTCTCGGAGGTTAAGCTACTAGAGTTTCTCAATCAGAACAGCTCAAGCAGTACATTTATCTCGCTTCTTGATACCTTCATGCATAAGGAGCACCTCTGTTTGGTGTTTGAGATTTTGGCTTCCAATCTATATGAGCTCATCAAGCAAAATCAATTCAATGGGCTCAATATGAAGTTGGTGAAGTCATTTACTAAGCAATTGCTTGAGGCTTGTGCACAATTGAAGAACCTACAAATTATACATTGCGACCTCAAGCCAGAAAACATTTTATTATGCCAACCCGACAAACCAGACATAAAAGTGATCGATTTTGGAAGTGCATGTTTTACCAGACAGACAATTTATTCATACATTCAGCTGAGGTTTTATAGATCTCCAGAAGTCATATTGGGTCTACCTTACACTGAATCGATAGATATGTGGTCACTCGGCTGCATTGTCGGTGAGCTATTCCTCGGGCTACCCATGTTCCCAGGAGCATCCGAGTACAATCAAATTTTCAAGATTACAGACATGCTTGGTAACCCTCCTAGACACATGATCGAGGTGGGTCGTAATGCCATGAACTATTTCGAAAAGTGCCCTTCTTCGGATGCGAGCGGAAAGCCTAGCTACCGTCTCAAATCACACGAAGACTATCTTGAATTTTTAAGGCAAACAAAGGGCAAAGACGAAGTACGCAGAGCGGAACAACCAAACAAGGAATATTTCAACGACCGTTTGTTGAAGGACATCATTCTCAATTACAAGATGCCTTCCCGCAAGATGACCCAAATGATGATAGATAGGGAGATGCATGATAGACATTTGCTAGTTGACTTTTTAGCAAAAGTCCTAAATTTCAATCCGCTTGAGCGGTTGACTCCGCAAGAGGCATTAAAGCATCCGTTTGTGAGCGAATCCACGCCTGCCGCACACAAGACTCCGCTTGACTCGCCCAATCCGGCGGCAATGGCATAGCCAATAGCGGCTTTGAAACATTGTTCTGATATTTACGATCATAATCATTGATGCATTATCATATTGGCTGCAAAATGTAGATAGTAGACTCGTGTCGTGCGCGCGCAAAAAAACTGATATAGACGTGAAAAGTCTCACGAAACAAATAACCAACGACTGTCAAAATAGCGTTGGTTGAAGCTACTCAAGAAGTACCTAGCCCAATCTCCAATCATGAACGTCAGTACTAGTGCTCTCGGAGTCCGCAGGAGAAAGCCAAGAAGTCAGAATATTGACGATGAAGAAAATGCATCTTTGTTAAAACTAGGGCCAGAATTCCAACTCACACAAATAACCAACTCCGGAGAGCAGGAACAGCTCATAGCGCTAAATTTATCTGAAGCCAGACTTTTGATAAGAGCTGCATTGAAGGAGAGAAAAAGCAAACAGGAAGCTAGACAGTTCGAGGAAGATGATGAAGAGAATGAAAGAGAAGACGAAATAGCCAACATAGAATTAGCGGGACCAAATTCAAATGAGGTGACTCACAAAACTTTGAACTACCTTTCAACGTTCAGCAGATTCAAGAACTCCTTCTCCACTGAAACTGTGGAAAAGCTTTTGAACGATTTCAACAGTCAAGCCACCGAGCCACTACACCCATTTGAGTTGGCACAGTTGGGTAATTTGGAGTGTGAGGATGCCGAGGAGGCCAAGTCTTTGATTCCCAGCTTGGCTAACAAAGTATCCGATGTTCAGCTCAAGACTCTCTTGACTGAATTGAGAAAATACCAGACATTATCGTAATGCCTGTGATCAAGCAAAGGTTTAAAATAAGCATCAACGGAATCTGTTTCTGTAACAATAGTAATAACGACATTGACTTGTTGTAGAAGTATATTGTCTGGCTCTTGATAAGTATGCGACTAGTTCATCGCGCTCGATGTAGGAATATCAACTAAAACCAACCATGGACTCAGATGACGATGACTTGTACGATGAGTTTGGCAATTTCATAGGAGATGCCAATGACTCAGATTCTGGTTCATCTGCCTCAGAGCTTGATGATCCTGCTGAATATGAAGAAATAGAAGAGGATGTCATTGAGGAGAGTGAGGAACCCACAGAGCAGGCATTAGTTCAGAAAGAGTTTGACCTGCGTTTTGCAGGAGCCGAGACGGTCGTTATAGATCCAAATCAAGTGCCGGAGGAGCTGCCTGTCATCCAGCCAGTCCTGCAAAATAAGCTACATGTTGAGTTCAAGGCTGAGACCGAAGAGGACCTACCGACTACAACATACTCACGAGAGTATATGCTACAACTTGCCAATGACCTCCCAGAAAGAATAAGAAACGTTGCTGTGGTGGGCAATTTGCACTCCGGCAAAACAAGCTTAATAGATGCGCTTGTACAAGAAACCCATCCAGAGGTGACAAATACCAAGAGAAACCTCCAAGAATTCAAACCATTACGGTACTTGGACACTCATGTGCTTGAACGCAAACGTGGAATGTCAATTTTTGCACACCCGATGACTCTCTTATTGTCAGATTTAGACGACAAATCGTATGTTGTCAACTTCCTAGATTGCCCGGGCCACCCTGACTTCGATGAAGAAGTGCAAACTATGCTAGATGCTGCAGAAGGAGCTCTTTTGGTAATTGACATAGTGGAAGGGCTTACTAAGCGCGATAAGCGTTATATCACTTCTCTCGTCAAACGAGACTTACCCATAGTGGTCGTCTTCAATAAAATCGACCGTCTTATCATAGAGCAGCGTTTGCAACTTTCAGACTTCTATTTGAAAATTCGCTACGTTCTAGATGACATCAACGCTTGCATATACCATAATGAGTTTGCCCTGACCTATTCCCAGAAAAAACTTATCAGTCCTTTGGAGGACAATGTCATATTCTCATCGAACAACTTCCGTCTTTCATTTACCCTTAAGTCTTTCAGTGACAGGTATGCTAATGAGCTAGCTTCTTTTAGTATCCCCAACTTGGAGAAGTTTTACGCTCTCCTTTGGGGTGACATATATTACATTGAGAAGACTCGAAAGTTCACCAAGGACAAAAGAGCCGGGAAACGAACTTTCGAACACTTCATATTAGAGCCTATCTATAAGCTCATCACATATTCGATTACCACCGATAGAAAAAGCAAGGATCTTCCCAAGCTTTTGTGGGAAAATTTCGGACTAAATCTTCCGAAGTCTTACTTTGAGAAAGATCCACAAGAAATTTTGCGATTGGTACTTTCCGAAACCTTCGGCTCATCCAAGGGGCTAGTTAGTCTGATCGCAAGAAGCTTGCCACAGCCCTCGCTGTCTCATCCGCGTTTTCCAAATCTTTCGAATATACCCGACAACCTGGTTGTTGCAGAAGTCATCAAAATCTCCTCCTCTGCAAACTACAAGTCTCAAAGTGCTCTCGTGAAAATTATTAAAGGCACTTTAAAGACAGGAGATAAGCTCAAGGTGGTCAGTGGTAGCACCTTGGAGAACGATGCTAAATCACTTATCGCAAAGAACCTCCTGATTCCAGCTGGTCGATACAAGGTGAGAACAAGTGACGTCAATGCGGGTATGTTAACGTATGTGTCCATCGATGAGTATGATGTGTCAAAAACTGCCTCCCTTTTTGGTGATGGTGTTAAATCCAATTTGTTGCAACCGTTTCATCGAAACAGTTCACAAGAGAGGTCTGTTTTCAAAGTTGCAGTGGAGCCCGAGAAACCTACAGATTTGCCAAGGCTTGTCGAAGGTCTTCGAAATTTAAGTGAAATATATGGTGCAGCCGTTGTGAAACTTGAAGATAGTGGTGAGCATGTTGTTCTCGCTCCTGGTGAGCTCTATTTGGACTGCTTTTTCCACGATCTCAGAAACTATTCCGAGGACTATCTTTCCATAAAAATCAGTGATCCAATGGTAAAGTTTAGTGAGACGTGCTCTGAGCGTTCTGCCACTAAGCTCGCGACCTATGGGTCCTCCAAAAAGACTCATATTTCCATCACAGCCGAGCCAATGAATGATAAAAATTTCAGCTCAGCGGTACAAAAGGGCCTTATAGATCCATCAGAGTCACAACGAAGCCTAGCTAAGACGCTCAGAAACGACTATGGCTGGGATGCATTAGCTGCAAGATCCTTGTGGGCTTTCGGACCACACGATAAGCAAATGCCCTCAGTTCTCCTTGATGATACCTTTGATGGAGAGACTGACAAGGAGCTTCTAAAAAACAACCAGGAGTCAATTAGCAAAGGTTTCCAATTTGGTATCGAGGAGGGTCCGTTATGTGATGAGCCCATTAGAAACACCAAATTCAAGATCCTTGATGCGGTTCTAGCCAGCTCGGGTGTTCGAACCCATGGAGCACAAACAATCACAATGACAAGAAATGCAATTCATACCGGTTTGCTTACGGCAGCCCCTCGCCTCCTCGAACCTGTTTACCGTGTGAACATCATTTGCACCACCCGCAGTTTGCAAGCGGCTCAAGTTATCTTGGACAAAAGAAGAGGGTGGGTTGTATCTGAAACTCCAATTCCAGCAACCCAACTATACGAATTAGAAGGGTTTGTTCCAGTTCTAGATGCCGTCGGGCTAGATACTGACATGAGACTCCAAACGCAAGGTCAAGCAATGTGTTTAGTTGAGTTTGATAGATGGAAGACGGTTCCTGGTGACCCGCTTGACAAGACGGTACCTTTACCATCACTCAAGCCAGTCCCAAGAGAGTCAATGGCAAGAGATTTCGTCATGAAAACGAGGAAACGGAAGGGTTTAAGTGGAGAGCCAAACTTGCAAAAGTACATTGATCCAAGCTTATATTCTCGCTTAAGAGAAAGCGGCATCATTGACTGAGGTTACTATATAATGTCTTACCTGAGACATTTTCATATCAATCGATATGTGTATAGGTCTCAATCTTTATAGCATAGCATCAAATTAAATTAAAAGTAAAAAAAGAAAAAAAAAAAAAAAAAAAAAGTCAAATGGAGCAACTTATGACTCCATAGAATGCCGCAATTGCTTCACGTTTCTTTCCTCATCCATAGACACGGAGCGTTTGCGTCCCACCTCTCGAGAAAGTCTATCAAGGATTGTCACTGGGCTCTCGTCAAGACTGAGGGTTAGTGTGAGTGGAGTTTCATCTTTGTTTCTTTTCATGACGTAACTTTGCGTGGTTAGTAGCACCTCCGCAAGATCGAGATCAGAAATACGATGATCCCCTAGCGTAACCGTCAATACATTGTCAAACGATACAGTTAAAAGATCGTCATCGTTTAGTGGCCTCAAATCTTCAAACACATCACTTTGGCGTAGGGCGTCGAGGAAGTCGAAGAGCAGCCAAGATTCGATTTGCTCTCTCTCAAAAAGCCATTGAAGGTGAGGAAACTCGGCCGCATCTTCAGATTCAGCGACCAAGAGATACTTAGCTTCGCCCGCCTCGACGATAATAGGACTTTGAAGGGATAGGGCCCGATCGTGTGTACTGGGCGATCCATTGACCTCTTTCGTAAGAGCTTCGGTTTCCTCAAGATTTTCGATCTCGTCTTCACTGTCAATTTCGACCACCGATATCTGCCTTGAGCCGATTAGTTCAACGTCTTCGTAATCATCATTGTCGTTGTCGTTGTCATTGTCGTCATGGGCGTCATCTTCATACCCTTCTTGGTCCTTGTCATGCTCTTCTTGGTCCTCATCATAAATTTCGCCCTCAAGCGGGGTGTGATTCCATGCTTCCTCCTGCTGTTCCTCTTCTGCATTGGATAAGTATTCGATTTCCTCGCCAAGCTCGCCAGTTTCATCGAACGATCTTTCTTGAGTTCCGTTCTCTTCTTCTTCTGCCTTATTTTCAACATCTAGATTAAAGCGCTTTAACTCTGGAGGATCAATTGCTTTCTGTATCTCATCTTGCTTCAAAATGTCATTAATATCACCAGATTCTGCTGTCTCGATGGCAGATTCATTTCCACTCGCTTCTATTTTGCTAATGTTTGGTGTGCTATTGCTCAGCACGTCACCCTCATCTAAATCACTCAATAACCCTGTGGACTCTTCAAAATTGCTCATGATAGCAGACTTACCTACCTGGAATGTTAGATCAACGTGTCAAGTATACTTACTATTGAAAAAGATGTTATGTGTATGTAATTGCAGGTGTGAGATACGCGGGGCGCGAAATGAAGTTTGTCTTTTGTATGAAACTAATATTACACTAAGAAGAAGAGTGCGGCATTCCGAGAAAGATTCAGGTGCTCACCTCTTCTGAACTCATCATTTTCGGAAATAACAATGCTTACGCAAATTTCCGCTATGGTACCCAAACCTTAAAGGATTGAGGCGTCTTTATAGACAAAGGCTTGACCGTAGATTCAGCCGCCTGTGCCTTTTCGTCACTTTCTTCAGACTTACTTTGCGACTCAGTCTTCGAGTCTTTCTCCTCAAAGGCCAGTATCGTAGGCTTATAAAGCAATGATTGGGCTTCCTTGAGGATTCCCTCAATGTTTTGTGCCTTGTCTTCTGCCACCGAGCCTTCCTCTGCTTTCGAAGACTTGAGAAGCTCGAGCGCCTCATTTAGCTTCTTGGAGATGTTGACCGTAGATCTTGTCAACGCAAGCCTGTCGCAGAATATTTCACTTTGAAGACGTGACAAATTTGATCTTTCTCTCTGGAAAATCCTTTCGAGCTCATTAACCTTGTTCATTTTAACGTCGAGTTTCGTGAGCTCATTGTTCAATATGCTTGATGTCAAGCGCTGCATCTCCCTCTCCTCATAGTTGGCAAATAAATGACTGCGACCACCTACGGCACCCAAGACACCGGTGGCGGCATCTTTGATATTGTCGCTCGATTCAGACGCTTCGAAAGTTTGCTTCAAGTCGTCGCCGAGGGATGGGTCAACCGAGTCAATGTTTGCAGAGCCATTGGACTCTGAGCTCTCCTTTTTGTCTTCGGCCTCCGATTTAATGGCTTGTGCCTTTTCGACTCTTTCGAAAAACTTCTGATCCAACAAGTCCGAAGCACGTTTCGTAGCAGCTTTCACGACATCGGCGTCGACGAGATTTGTCATGAAGACAAGATTGCCAATGATTGGATTGTCAATGGACGAGACGGGGAAGTTCGCGGCATATTTAATTATGCTTTCGTCTTTCGTGTCGAGTGCGTTGTACCGATCTTCCAAAGGCATACCGAGGAATTTTAGGATACATTCTTGAGGTGTCTTGTCATTGCCAACTCTCTTCGCAATTTTATACCAGTCATTCCTGTCCTCTTTTATTCCAAGAACAAGCAGCGAAAGCTCTTCCGTGGTCCATTTGTCGTCAACCGCGTCTTCAATCTTGCGCTTTTTCAGTGCTGGTTCATCATCTAGTCCCAAGCCATCAGTAAGGATATCATTAGTGTGATCCGATGAGCCATTGAGTGTTTGGTCAGATGCAAGAAGAGCTTTTAGCTTTCCAGCATTCACGTTTTCTGGATTCACCTTATAAGTATCGAATGGGAACAAACCTCTGGGGGTGTCGTATTGTACATGAAAGTCGCCAGTGTATGGTAATCCAACCAGGGATCCGTTAGGCAATTTCTCTAAAGCGTAAGCGGGTTTGAGCTGAGGGTTCACTTGGTAGTTTATGAGGCCCCATTTGGTGAGGAAGCGGTGAACACGCATCAAGGTACCCACATCGCCAACCAAGTTTCGGCGACAGGACGTCAATGTCAAGTACTCATTAGGGTTTAACCTGTAAACGTTGATCATGAAGTTTCTGTAGTTGGCGTAGATCTTAGGGGACTTGGAGGGATGCGACGTGTTGAAGAATTCAGGCAACGAGTCACGCTCAATTTGGTGAATCTTCTTCATATTGAACCATGATGCGTAGGAGGGGATTATTATGGCGTGGGTTTGGCGAATGCGAGACTTGTCGTCAGTGTCCAAGTGGCGAGAGTCGCCCAACTTCTCAAACACGTCTTCCTCAAGCTCTGAGTCACTTTCATGCTTCTCTACTGTCGCAACGGGCTCTTGCTTGATTTCTGGCTCGTCGTCTTCTATGCGAGGAGCATTTTTTCGACTCTCCTTCTCGCCTTCAGTCGTAACAGGCTTCTCAGCTTCGCTTTCGGTCTTTTCGACCGCTGGAGAAGCAGCTGATTCAGGCTCGGCCTTCTCGGCTTCTTTATCGGTTTCGCCAGACTCCTGGTCCTTGGCTTCCACGTTGAGATCCACGTCCATGTCTAGGTTTGTGTTTGTATCCGCGCCATTCTCCTCCTTTTTATCATCATCAGCCTTTGTCTCCTCATTGACAGGCTCATCTTGTTGTAGCTTCTCGTCGTCCTTGTCCATGTCCATATCGAAAAACTCGTTGGGCTCGGAGGTCATGTTGTGCAAGCCGTCGTCCAAATTGTCATCCAAGGCCGGGTCCAACATCGGGTCCAAAGAAGGATCCAAGTTGTCGTTGTCGAGGGAATCGATGTTGCCGATGTCACCTTGCAATTCTTCGTTGGGCTTTTCTGAAGGTAGCGGTGTTTTTTCTGAGTCGGACATGGTGGTGATTAGGGTCAAGGAACGTGTGGACAAACAAACAAATACGGCGGCGCCTTTCGGTCGGCGTGGTGTGCCAGTGGTGATACGTTAATAAAAGCGGGTATTGGTTCAGGCGAGTGCAACCAATTTGATTGTTCTCTGGATGTTTGCGCTCTAGAGGTGTAGCTCGTGGGAGTTGAGTCTGGGAAACGGGGGTCGTGCGGACCCCATACTTCAGCCTGAGGGAGCCAGCCAGGTGTAAGAGGAAAGAAAGAAAAGAGGATACAAGAAGTGAAAAGAACAGGGAAACGGGACTTTTAAAAGGCCCGGCTGCATGGTCCTGAAGCAGGAGAAAGAGAATGGGGTAGACCGGCTGCGAATATGTAAAATAGGCAAAGAAACGACAATTACGAGTCGGGTGCGTGGGCAAGAAAACACAAATGCAGTTGAGCCCCAGTGCTAAAGCCACCGTGCCGAGTGCCAGGGAAGCCAAACTTTAATAGGCTAGCAAATTTGCTGGTTGTTTTATTTTCCCTAATATATTTGGAAAACCTCCTTTGCTTTCTTTTTGGCTGCCTGGGTTATTCAGAAAAGTTTACTGAGATTCCGTCGTGGCGGGGCCTGGGGCTGGGTGCATTTGCATATCCATGGCCTTTCTGCACGGATCCTCTCTTATCTTCTCGAGGCTCGTGCAGCACGCAACAATACTAAACCGTCCTGTGGCTCAAGCCCGCAATGTCCTTGGTGTTGCTATTCTTGTTGGAATTTTTTGGGAATTATGTGTTTCTGTTGCTTGGTTCGATGAAAGCTCCTTGAAGCTGCAATACCATGAGATGGTGCGGTAGCCTGTGGAAAACGCACGGCAGTAATTAGACTACGTAATAATCGAGAAATAGGCAGGTTGGTGGAACGGGCAGAAAACCAAGCAGGTCTGGCGCCAGAACGGAAAACGGCAGCACTAAACATAGAAGGGGGTTACTTTGCCATTGTTGCTGTGTTCCTGCTTAGTGCTGGGGTCGGAGATCTTCGAACATGCTCCTTACCCAAAATTGCAACGTTCTTTGGAGGATTGTATTCTTTGCTTTTTCAGGTTCAATTAACCGATGGTGTTTCAAGCGGGTACCTGTTCTTCGTGAACCTACAGCTGCGACGATGCCCCACCAGCCCCGCTGTAGGAATGCATATCCGGTGGGAAAGTTCGAAGGGGATCCCGGCGATCTTGGGTCACTTTTCTAAACATAACTTTTTTTTAAGATATCCTTCACTGTTCTCTGTAAAGTGGGTTTCTCTGTGGGGTGGACCGTTTTATGGTGTGTCACGTGCGCGAGGCTAGGGCTCAGACCTAGGTGCTCCAAGGTGCGAAAGTGGAGTTGAGTGCACTCCCACGCAGTCGCACACTGGTAGAGGAAAAAAATTTCAAAAACTCTTTCCCACCACAACTCCATCGACACAGTTACCATGGTTCGTTACGCTGCTTCACCAGTCAACCCAGCCAAGTCGGCCTCTGCTCGTGGTGCTTACTTGAGAGTCTCTTTCAAGAACACCAGAGAGACCGCCCAGGCCATCAACGGATGGAACTTGGAGAAGGCTCAGAAATACTTGGACGATGTCTTGGACCACAAGAGAGCCATTCCTTTCAGAAGATTCAACCACTCTATCGGCAGAACCGCCCAGGGTAAGGAGTGGGGTGTCCAGAAGGCCAGATGGCCCGCCAAGTCCGTCAACTACGTCAAGGACTTGTTGCAGAACGCTCAGTCTAACGCTGAGGCCAAGGGTTTGGACGTTGCCAAGTTGAAGATCACCCACATCCAGGTGAACCAGGCTCCTAAGAACAGAAGAAGAACCTACAGAGCTCACGGTAGATCCAACGCCTACTTGTCCCACCCATCTCACATCGAACTCATTGTCTCTGAGGAGGAGGAGCAGATCGCTAAGGCCACCGACAAGGTCCAGCCAAGATTGAACTCCAGACAGAGAGGTAGATTGGCCCACTTGAAGCGTATCGGTGCTTAAGCCCCCTGTACATCTAATAAATATCACGAGGAGAATCCATGTAGATACCAGCGATATGCGATTGTAGATTGTCGATTCAAATGTGAAGCTGGTTGAGGCGTAAGTTGCTTCATGCTTAAAGAGGTCTGTGACTGCTTTCAACTGGCTTACCATTTAGCGCCAGGATACGACAGTCCGTACTGGGGCAAATTTGCACCTGTCGTCTATATCAACGACGGTAGTATTTCTCAACGACGGTAGTGTTTCTCAAACTTACAGGTCGAAATCATCTTCAAGAAACTGGTCTCGAGGTAGAGATCAAAAGTTTCTTGAGATGAGACCGTTGGTGATCTCCGGTGGTCTCGCGCCGAAATCTGATCTGGAGCATGGCACTCCAAGCACGTCTATAAGGTATATTAGTCTATAAATAAGGATAAATATTTCTGTCATGGGTATAAGTTGGTGGTGTGTTTTTCAATTAATGCTGTTGGAGCGGATCACCTTCATCCAGAGCTGAAGGTCCGACGCCGCCTGCTCTGAAAATTCAATTACACCCTCAAATAGTAGCACCAATACAAGTGCAACATTCAACACCTGCTGCGAAGCTAGGCGGGCCCAACTGAGGCCGAGTTCCAAAGACTTTTTGGCGGTATCAACGAAAAACATGTAGCGAACGAATGGGGTATGTGGGGGGATCCAAGCGGCTGCCCCATGGTTCTTATACGGGCCGGATTAATACCGGAGGTAAAGGCTGGGATGCAGCGAGAGTCCAGACTTCGTGCGCAATTGCAGCCGAGCACTCCCAGTGAAAAAAGACACAGGACGGCTGCGAAGACACAAAGTGGGAGGGAGGGAAAAAAAGCGGTTTAGCACTGACTTTTTTTTTTTTTTAGACGATGTTTATTTTGACGAAATTAGATGGTCTGGAACAACATGTGTAAAAAAAATCTAGCCATTTTCATACAAACTTTCTGCCCAGAGAGTTGTGTCGCCTGTATTGGCATGTGAAGTTCTATGCAAATCGACGCTAATTGCTGGACCGTTGTATACGGCAAGGTGCGGCTGCGGCCAGACATGGTTGTTCCGCCCCTCCTTTCGCAGCCACCCTGCTTTTTTTCGTTGCAACGGCGCTGGGAAAAATTCGGAAATTTATGCACTTGGAAGCATATGTGAATTTGGCACTCCGTGCAAAAAGTGGCTTTTCCGCTGCCTTCTAGACCGTTGCAACGAGCAAAGCAAGCTCCGTGTAACTCAAAAACAATAACACAAAGCGCCCTCGGTTAGAGCTCGAGTCAGGAGTTAGTCGGGCTCCGGGAATAATAGTACGATGTTGGCCTGCGCAGGCTGTCGTTGTTTGACACTGCCAACGGGGGGGCCTTGGCGCTACCGTGTATAGGCCTCAGGGTGGCTTTCACTTTTCGCCTCAACGACTTTCGCAGCCAATAGTGAAGATGCACTCAGCCATGACATGACCAGGACGGGTGGGTTTTTTTCTATCGGGAAGGATTCCTGCCGTTTCAGTTTTGGCGTAGCTTGAGCTTATCTTGTAAACGGCAAAGACGGTCTAGACGAATGTGACCCGGTATGCTTCTTGCGTTGCCAGGTGATAGCGGGTGACTACGTGTTTTCGTTTGGATTGTTTTCGAGTGTTTGCTGGTGGTGTTTCCTACATTGGTCGTAAGGGCATTCGAATTTGGAAGGTGTTGTTAGTTAGCGCAGAGATCTGACTGCTTGTCTCACATGTGATAGTTGCACACACACGCCAGAGGTTTTAAAATAGCCTAGTAGGGTAAATCTTTTGGAACTGACGCCTCGCCAGCTTCTATATTAATTCATCCCTTAATTTGAGGTACGGTCAACTCAGCATTCTTCTCGTTGGACCACCTCTGCCGCTGTTACCCACACCCGTGCGCCCCGAGCCATGAACAACATAAACAAAGCTTCAATAAGATATTTATCGATGTATCCTCCTTTGACGAGAAACTACCTCCCAAATGTCTTTGGTTTGCTTAGGTGGATCGAGCTGCCTGCGTAACTTTCGTGCCCCGCGTAAAGTCCAGCACGTTGCGCAGCCAATTACACCAGACCCTTTTCTCACTTTTCAAGTCACAGCGATTCTCAAACCACCTAGTATCATCAATAATGGCTGGACCTCACGCTAAGACTTACATGGGATGGTGGGGAAGCATGGGCTCCCCCAAGCAGAAGTACATCAACATGTACACTGTTTCCCCTTACGCCACCAGACCTTTGAAGGGTGCTTTGCACAACTCCATCTTCAATGTCTTCAGAAGATTCAAGAACCAGGTTCTCTTTGTCCTCATCCCAGGTGCTATCGTCTACACCATCAACTCCAAGGCCACTGAGTACAACGAGTACTTGTACACCAAGGCTGGTAGAGAGGAGTTGGAGAGAGTCAACGTCTAATGCCACCACCTATTTCATAACCTCGCATCAATACACGGATTAGAAGAGCAATGTGTAGAAAATTGACAAGCTAGAAACGCGCTGTGTTTAGATATTCAGCTAATTGCCGGGTCTATTTACTTGGATCTCTTGTACACCTTACCCAAGAAAGAGGTCAAGACCTCCTTCTTCAAACCTCTGCTCTCATCAAGGTTGTCAATCTGGGCTCTCAAACGACCCACAACATCCTCCTCGTACTCCTGGTAGATCTTTGGAATCTCGAGCTCGTTGAACAACTTCTTGACTCTGGCCTCGCTCTCGTCGTCCTTCTTACCATAGTTCTCGTCCAAAAGCTTACGCTGGTCAGCGTTAGCCTTCAACAAAGCCTGGTTCACCACCCAAGAGCACTTGTTATCCTTGATGTCGGTACCGATCTTGCCGATTTGTTCAGGGGTACCGAAACAGTCCAAGTAGTCGTCCTGGATCTGGAAGTATTCGCCCAATGGGATCAAGATGTCTCTAGCCTGCTGCAAGTCCTTCTCGGAGGTGACTCCGCACACGAACAAAGCCAAGGCCACAGGCAAGTAGAACGAGTAGTAAGCAGTCTTGAAGATAACGATGAAAGAGTGCTTCTCCAAAGAGAACTTGCTCAAGTCCACGTGCTCCTCGTCAGCAGTAACCAAGTCCAACAACTGACCCAACTCGGTCTGGAAAGTAACCTCGTGGAACAAGTCCAAAAGGTCAACGTAGTAAGGGTCCTCGCGGAAGTGCTTCTTCAACAACATGTAAATGGCACCCTCCAACATGAAAGAGTCGTTGATGGCGATGTTACCCACACCAGGCTTCAAGTACCAGCATGGCTGACCTCTTCTGGTCTTGGACTGGTCCATCATGTCGTCAGCGACCAAGAAGTACGCCTGCAACAATTCGATGGCCCATCCCAAAATAGCCACCTTCTTGTATTCTTGAGCCGACAAGTCCTCGACCTTGACATTCTTCAAAATACAGTAAGTGTCAATGACAGAAAGACCTCTGTTCAACTTACCGCCTGGAGTGTTGTAGTACAATGAGTTGGTGAACCACTCAATGGCCTCCTGGGGCATGTTATAGTTGACCAAGATCTCCTTGAGCTCGGTCACAAGGGCGTCAAATTCGCCAATGAATTTCTGTTTAGCAGCGTCCTTGTCCATTTGGGTGTATAGTTATCTCTATTAAGTATGGTCCACGAACCTCAATTTTCGCTCGTATAACTCGCGTTTCAGACCCGCCAAGTGGTCCAGCCACGAATAAAGGGCCTCATACGTGGTGAAATTGAAGAATGTCAATTTCAAAGAATTTTAGAGTCCCTTCACGTTTTTGAGTTGATAAGGCAAACTCTACAGATGGATAATTACAAGGGTGTACATTTCGTGACGTCTTCTATCAATTCCTATTTCGCAGCCTAGTGCGCTCTGTTACGCTTGCTTTTACCGGGCCTCGAGCCCTTACCCTTGCCTTTCTTACCAAGGTTGTATATGTCAGCAGACGAGTCAGCGTCATTCTTCCTCAGACCTCTCTTCTTACCACCGAAACCGTACTTAGAGTCCTTCGCCAAACGCTTACCATTAGGCTTGTTCCTCTTGGTAGGTCTGTCATCAGCAGTGGCCTCTTCCAATGCAATCTGAAATTCGTTGTCGTCTTCAAGCTCGTGTGCGCTTCTCTTCTTCTTCAAAGACTTGATCTTGTCAAGAGTCTCTCTCTTTTGTTTGGCTCTCTGTTGCAAAGTCTCATGCTGCACCTGCTTACCAAACTTCTTCAACTTCCTCTGCTTCTTGGCGTCCTCAGATGCCTTCTTGTCAGCAGCCTCCTTCAACAACTTGTTCTTCAACTTGTCCATGTGCTCATCAGACTTAACCATCTCAGCAAAGTAATCAAGAGGACGGGAGAATGGAACCTTCAATTTCAAAAGCGTGGCCCTGCCTTGCTTCACGGCATCCAAACCCTGCTTGTAGAATGCAAGCTCTCTTTCTGTGTCGTCATATATGTCCTTGATGCCAGCGTCAGTGTTCTCTGCACTGACAACAGATTGATGCTCGATAAAAGAATGCTTCTCCCATGGCAATTTGATTCTCACAAGAGACTCTTTCAATGCTGCAATATTGTTGATTGTGAGCTTGGAATGAGGAACAACATCAGTGTCGGAATCAAGTTCCACATCAGACAAAGGAACGTCCTCGGCCTCCTCGGCCTCTGGGTCTTCCTCTTCCTCAGCTTCTTCCTCTTCTTCCTCGTCGTCATCTTCATCATCGTCTTCACTTTCGAGTTCACTCTCGCTCTCAGATGCAGCTAGCTTCTCAAGATCCAATTCTTGTTCCTCCTCCTCGTCGTCATCTTCAGCTTCGCTATCAGCCTTCTTGGCCTTAGTTTCAGCAGCTCTTTTCTTCATCAATTTTTTCAACATTCTCTTCTCCTTGTGGGACAAGGGGGCACCTTCGTTGGGAAGATCCGCGATGTCCTCTTCAACCTCTTCATCGCTCTCTGATTCCTCAACTGGAGCAGCAACCTCCTTCTTTGGCTTTTGGTCCTTAACCTTAGGCTTGGAAGCAGCCTCTTGTTCTTTTTGGTGCTTCAAAGCAGCCTTCAATTTTCCTTTTCCCATAGCCTGCGAGTACCAGATTCAACCTGAACAAATTTGGAATGCGATGAGCATTGATAGTATGGTAGTGCGCGGTACATAAATGCACTAACGATCAACGAAAGGTGTATTCCGCCTCATTCAAGAAAGTCTTTCCACTACCGTATCTCCACCATCTGGGAATGCAACTAGGCGGTCTTACTTCCATTCCCTTCAATGGCTCGCCATCAAAAGCTTTATCTCGGCAAATGCATCTTTTAGCCATGAGAACATCTTCCGATGTGGGACAACCCATGTATGGGGCATGGTAATATCCGATATCCTCAAAATGATAAATCTCATCTCTATCAAGAAGCAAAGACACACCAATTGTGTGTACTGGAGCGTCACCCCACCTTTCGTAGTAAAATCCTCCGCTTTTATCTAAATGATCAAAGTACGCACCGTAAGCCTCACCTCGGAAAAATTCGAGACTAGCGATCTCAAAGTTTGACCAAAAATGACACAAGTTGTAGAGGTGCTTGTGTGGATTATCAACTCCAAAGAAAACATCTGTTTCATTTGTAGTCAAGAAATCGTATGCATTATTAGGGTGGAGATGTTGCGGATACTTTTCGATAAACTCCTCCACCGTTGGCCATAGTGTCGGTATAGTGTTCTCATAGTCCGGAAGAGCTAGCACAAAACCGTAAACTTTCTTGTTCTCACGCATGACAGTGAAGGGATCGTATTGAAAGTCACACATGTATTCCACATCCGGTTCGACTCTGAAGTACCATTCGTAATTGAGTAGCCTTTTCTGTCTGTAGAAGTAACCTGAATTGAAGTGACACATGTTTCTGTAAGAGCGAGACGGTCCGTATATAACGTCCCAGGAGTTTTGGAGATTGTGCTCAAATTTGTCTTTATCTATATGAGCAGGCATATTCCAGTCTTCCGGTGGAATTAGCTCATAATATGTCTTTCCGCTGGCCATCATGGTGGTCTTGTCGATGAACTCCTGATCAAAAGGCACATCATTGAGGAAGACCCAAGGGTATTTATAATCCTTATTAAAACGGTCCTCGAGAGATCTCATCAGATCTAAAGCTCCTTTAAGCTCCAGGTTCCTGACGAGCATCACGATGGTGGCATTTTCTCTGCCTATCTGCTGCCTATCTTTACCAAAGTGGACCTCTTCAAAGAAGGAATTGGAGCTTAGCTTTTGCTGGCCAATATGAGCGGGATTATATTGCTGTAAGCTTTGAAGTATACCATTTTTGGAGCTCTTTGCAGGGCTCCAGGTCTTTATCTTCTCCCATATTGGTGGCTCGTTCACTGGATAGAGTCTGCTATTGAGCGCATTGTCGTGGAATTCATGAAATTTGTATGACTCTCTCGGTATAAGTAGAGCGAGCGCTAGAAATGCCACCGAGACAAAGGTAAGGTAGACCATCACAGTGTTGAAGATCTAAAAGGTTCGAGTATGATGGCTTGAAGTCGCACCAGTACATCTTCGGAATCATGAAGTATGAATTCTTCGCCTTGATCGACTTGAAGTTTCCACTTCAAGAAAGCCAGGTGCTTTTGTCGTTTCCAACTTTTTCTAAAGGCTCAATTATTGCTTGCATCAACTCGAAGAGAATCAGTGATGAGGCTCCGAATGAGCATGAAAGCATTCGGACCTAACGTGTAATTTTTATTTTCTTCATAAAACGTAGTTTCACGAAACCCAATATCAAAACACTCTTACTTCCTTCTTGTCTATAAGTTTAATTGTCCACGGCAGATCGGACGCTGTTTGGGGAATAGCGGTTTTTCGCAGCCAAGTTGCCAGAGTCAAGTCCGGACACCGAGAATTTCCAAACAAAACGGCGTCAAGATAATTACAAATACCTTACATCTCAAGAATTTAAAGATGTAGTCATTTTCCTCGACAGATGATTTTGTGTGCCATCTAGCCCCAGTGCCTGCCACTTTACATTCAATACGTAACGTCATCAATTGTTGTCACGTGATCATGTTCTTGTTTGCCAATTATATTGACCATTTTTCTGGTATTAGCCGAGAACAGACATGTAGTCCAATTTTTTTACATCCGATAAATCTACCTAAGGCAAAATTAATTCTCCGGATTGTAATTTGTATTGTTCGAGAAAGCCGCTCGTCAACTGGCCAATGGTAGCGCAAGAAAACCAATTACACAGTCCCGCACGCTAGTACCAGTGAGTGGGTAAAAAAGACAAAAAAAATAGTGTACTTGCACCAAGCTAACTACTCGGCTCCACACCTTTAAAATGCTTCGTAACTTCAACAGAAGTGCAAAGAAACTTAATGTCAGACTGTTGGCTACTGCTGCCGACCCTCTGGCCAACCCTAACAGAGTCCATGGTGGCTTGAAGGACCAGGACCGTATTTTCCAAAATGTCTACGGCAACTATGGTCACGACTTGAAGTCCTCCATGAAAATGGGTGACTGGTACAAAACGAAAGAGATTATCTTGAAGGGAGACAAGTGGATCTTGGACGAGATCAAAAAGTCGGGTCTTAGAGGAAGAGGTGGTGCTGGATTTCCCTCTGGCCTCAAATGGTCGTTCATGAACCCTCCAGGATGGGAAAAGAACGTTGGCCCCAGATACTTGGTCGTCAACGCCGATGAGGGTGAGCCAGGTACCTGTAAGGACCGTGAAATTATCAGAAAGGACCCCCACAAGTTGGTTGAGGGTTGTCTTTTGGCTGGTAGAGGTATGAACGCTACCGCCGCTTACATCTATATTAGAGGTGAGTTCTACAACGAGACTGTCATTTTGCAGCAGGCTATTAACGAGGCCTACAAGAACGGCTTGATTGGTAAGAATGCTTGTGGCTCCGGTTACGACTTTGACATCTACATTCACAGAGGTATGGGTGCTTACATCTGTGGTGAGGAGACCGCCTTGATTGAGTCTATCGAAGGTAAGGCTGGTAAACCAAGATTGAAGCCTCCATTCCCTGCCGGTATTGGTTTGTTCGGTAGACCATCCACCGTCACCAACGTCGAGACTGTTGCAGTTGCCCCTTCCATTTTGAGAAGAGGTGGCGACTGGTTTGCTTCTTTTGGTCGTGAGAGAAACGCTGGTACTAAGTTATTCTGTATCTCCGGTCATGTCAATGAGCCATGTACCGTCGAGGAGGAGATGTCCATTTCATTGAAGGAGTTGTTGGAGAAGCACTGCGGTGGTGTCAAGGGTGGTTGGGACAACTTGTTGGGTGTTATCCCTGGTGGATGTTCCGTTCCAATCATGCCCAAGGAGACTTGTGACAACGTCTTGATGGACTACGATGCCTTGAGAGATGTTGGTTCCGGTTTGGGTACCGCTGCTGTCATTGTCATGAACAAGCAGACCGACATCATCAGAGCTATTCAGAGATTCGCAGCATTCTACAAGCACGAGTCTTGTGGCCAGTGTACTCCATGTAGAGAGGGTACCACGTGGTTGCAGAAGATGATGGACAGATTTGTCTCTGGCCAAGCCACCGTTAAAGAGATTGATGAAATCTTCGAGCTCACCAAGGAGATTGAGGGCCACACCATTTGTGCCTTGGGTGATGCTGCTGCATGGCCTATCCAGGGTTTGATCAAGAGTTTCAGACCCGTCATGGAGGAGAGAATTGCCGACTACCAGAAGCAGCACAATGTTGAACTTGGTGGCTGGGTACCATCTGGTAAGATTCTTGATGGTAAGGTTGCCGACAACCCTATTCCTGCCCACCACTAAGCTTGTCATTCCGCTCGCACTATTCAGCACACCACACACTGGTACCACTGGGGTTCCTCTGGGGTTTGGCAAAACCTCGACTTGCATTCATTAGAACGTTCTTCTGTGTATATCTAATCACCACTTTTACGTCAAATCTTCCTGTAATCCTTAAGTCCTTTAATCCTTCATGTGCGCACATCACATAAGAGCGCAACGACTAGACCTCTTCTCAGACGCTGATGCCTCTGATGTCCGTGAAAAAGCCAGAAGTTGGAAACAAGGATGATGTGTTTCCAAGGACTAAGGCTAGAAGTGGAAAAATACTAGAAGATCTCGACGATGATGTTCTCAGGGTGAATAAAATCAAGAAGGAGCTCAAGAAGAATCATCAGGTCAAGGAACCCACTGAGGAAGATGACCAGTCCTGGCTTGAACAGTCTGAGTTTTACAAAAATATCGACACAAAGTCTTTCAGGCAATACGATTTAGCCTGCTCCCGTGTTAAAGACTTTTACGAAGAACAACATGAAAAGCAGACAGTAGCTTACAACATTCAAGCGAGAATCAACTTCAAGACTAAAGTGAGGGCGAAGATGTCAGTTTGGGAAGGCCTAGAAAGACTCAATAAGCTTCTTGATGAAAGTGACCCGGACACAGAGCTCACTCAAATCGACCATGCTCTACAGACTGCTGAAGCCATAAGAAGGGATGGAAAGCCACGATGGATGCAGTTAGTTGGTCTTATACATGACTTGGGTAAGCTTCTTTACTTTTTCGACTCCAAGGGACAGTGGGACGTTGTTGGGGATACATTTCCCGTTGGATGCAAGTTCCTGAAAAAGATCATTTTTCCCGATAGCTTCTCCAAGAACCCTGACTTCTTTAATCCGCTTTACAACACCAAATACGGAATTTACTCCAAAAACTGTGGTCTAGATTCCGTCATGCTTTCGTGGGGTCACGATGAATACATGTACCACATAGCCAAGGCAAACTCCACGCTACCGCCAGAGGCTCTTGCCATGATTCGATACCACTCATTCTACCCTTGGCACCAGGAAAGAGCTTACAGCTACTTGATGGATGACCATGACAGAGAAATGCTCGAGGCGGTGAAGGCATTCAACAAATACGACTTGTATTCGAAAACGGATGAGCAGTATGATGTGGATGAGCTACAGAAGTACTACAAAGCTCTCATTGACGAGTACTTCCCGGAAAAAATCATTGAATTTTAAGGAAAAAAGGCTACAAAAGGTTGGTTGGGTTCATTAAATATTTTATTTCTTCATATTATTGTATAAATGCTAAGTTATTTTGATGCAGAAGGTCGCTGTAGAAGCGGAAGATAAACGAATGTAGAAAGTTAAAAGAATCCAATGACTCCGAAAGCCTGTTCAATACCATATGGACCAGGGTCCTTCCAGTAGTCGTTGAACGAACTCAAGATAGTGCAGTCGCCATCAGTGGCATCCACAATGGACTTGAGAGCAGCATATTGGTTTGAAAGCGAAGGAACGTTGTTACCGTTTTTAATACCCTTGGATGGGTAGCCTGTCTCTGTGATGACCGTCTTCTTAGAGCAGATCTTGGCGATTTCCTTCTGCTGAGAAGCGACATACTCGCCAGCCTCGTCAGCATACAAGTTGGTGTTAAAGTAGGAGTGGGAGTTGATACCGACGAAGTCGATGTCGGAGTCAGTGCACAACTCGGGGTGTTTTCTGTAGATGATTGGTGGCTCGGATGTGGTAACCTTACCCTTGTAGCCAGCATCCTGCAACTTCTTCTTGACACTCTTGATCTTGGCAATCAAGTTGGAGACGGTGTCGTAACCCTCAATAATGGCCTCGTTACCAATGGTGATGTAGTCAAAAATGTCCCAACCGTTCTTGTCTGCGTAGTCGATCAAGTTGGTGACAGAGTCGTCAATTGAGTCAACACCTTGGTCAGAAATCCAGAAGCCCTGGTTCACAGTGAAGCCCAACTTGGAAGAGAGTGGAAGGACGGCGCTGAGAATGTTGCAATCAACACCGTAAGTTCTGATCTTGGAGAAGCCCATCAGCTTAAGGAAGATCAAGTCAATCAGAACCTCGGCATAAGACTTACAAGAGCCATCGTTGGCGTATGGCGAGTAGACAATGACATCTGGTCTCTTGAGCTTGTTGAGCGCCAGAGAGAACTTGTATCCGCTTTGGGAAGCAACAGACAAAACGTTAGCACCACCTGAGGCAGAAGCCAGAGATGACTCGGTGGTGGAAGCAGACGTACTAACCTCAATTGAGGTGGACGAAGGAGAAGCAGTAGTCTGGGAGTTGTCATCGTTGTTACCAGTTGAGGTAGTCTGAGCAGCAGACGAAGTAGAAGCAGCGGTAGAAGTTGGAGACGAGTTCTCAGTAGCGGTGTTCTGAGCAGAAGTGCTCTCTGGGGTCTGTTGAGTGTTCTCTGGAGTACTCTCTGGAGTGTTGTCAGGAGTGTTGTCAGGGGTGTTCTCTGGGGCGTTTTCAGTGGTCTCAGCAGTGGTAGCAGTAGTAGTCTCAGCAGGACTGTTAGGCTGAGCATTGTCAGTGTGGGTGGGCTCTGGCTGATCGTCACCACCTGGCTGACCAGCAGCGTAAGATGTGGTGGTGACTGGAGTAGTTGCCCATTGGCCCGAAGTGATGGTAAACGTTGTGGTGCAATCACCAGAGATAAGCACCTCAACAGGAGGCAACCACACAGTGGTGGTACCAGTGGTGTAGAAGTGGGTGGAGGTGACAGCCTCAGCAGTGTGCCAACGAGTGATAACGGCAGGGACTGGTACACCCGTTATACTTTGGATGAAGAATAAGAACGAAAGAATGAAGATCATTTCGAAACGAATGTGTGGGGTTGGTGATCTTTGGTTAGGAAAAAAATATGTGAGTTTGGATGGGAGGGGGGGGATGCATCGAAGACTTTATATGTCACCCGGATCATGCTGGGCCCACGGCTTCGAGCATGGAGCAGCTGTGAGAGCCAGCATCCTTTGATTCTTCTTCAATGACATCAAACATGAATCTGTGGGCCAGTTTTTTTGGCTGCGAAAAAGCTGCAGCACCACCTTCCTAATTGGGCCCGCTTACCCAGCGACTTGCGTCTATGTGCAGTATTGCACCAGCATTAGCCTTTTCTCAGATCTTAGTTTTTCCCTGTCAAACGTGCTGGCGTCCTAATCCGGAAACACTTCAGCTTCTTTCGAAATGAGCCCACGACCAGATCTTGGATCTCGCCCAAATCGATCATAGCCAGCAAACGCCCTGTTCCTGATTTGCTCTCGAAATGGACCAAAATGGGCATTATTCCTGATTCAAGGGTCTTGGTGCTGTAAGAGATTTACGGTTCTCGCCAAGTGAATACGCTTTAACTATGACTTCGACGTCTCGCCGAGAGGTACATCCAAAAGCGTAATCTTATATGACTTTTTTGGAAGTTTCAATTTAAGCTACTTGGTTCGTCTTCTAGTGAGGTGCAAGTAGTATGTTGAGAGCGTAATTCCTCAGAGTGCATTTGCAGCCAGATCAATTGCGGCAAAGAGGATGAGATACGACACTATGCTTTTCGTATTTTATTTTCTTTAATTACACACAATTTGTGTTGAGACAAGTAGAATAATTCTGGTTATATATGAATCGACTTTCCAAGAATTAAATGTTCCGTGTGCAGCTTGATGATCAGTTCAATAAGTCGAGAACAGTTTGCAATTTTTCTTCGCTGAGTTGACCAGAAGTATGCAAGTACTTCACTAAGGCCCGGGTCAACTGGAAAATCTGGGCTGTGGTCAAGTTGAATACGGCCATTTGCAATATTTTACCCAAGCCAATATTGCTAGACGAGATAAATGTCTGGAAGTACAAGTAGGAAAATGAACCCATCAAGAACTGACAGTCAAATCTATCAGTGATACCACCGTGGCCAGGAATAGTGTCACCAAAATCCTTGATACCAAAGGCTCTTTTCAAGCCCGAGGCGAAGAAGCCGCCGAATGGGGCAATGAGAGAAGCAAAAGTAGCAATCACTGCACTGTGGAAATAGAGGGGCTTGAAGGTGACGGTAGTCTGACCCACCCACTCCGCGACGTTATCTGGCAATTGGTAGATTTGTGGGATAAAAACGGGGTTTGGCTCACAGTGAGGGTAATTGTACACAGTGGTGGACAAGTTGGTGGCTGGGCAGATCAAGTAGTCTGACATGGATAACAACCATGCGACCAAGACAGCGGCAGCACCGGTACAAATCCATGCACCGAGGAAACCTTCGACCGTTTTCTTTGGAGAAATTTCAATCAACTGAGTTCTGCCGAAAGTAATACCGCAAAGGTAAGCGAAGATGTCATTAACGATAACAAGGGATGCTGGGACCAACAACCAAATGATACCGTTGAGGATGTTCTCGATGATCAAGTGCGACTGGAAGACCACTAGAAGCAACGTCATGTGGGTAGCGCATAACTGAGCAAACTGGAACTTGTAAAAGCCCTTCTTCAATGTGAAAACAAAGAAGATGAAGCCTGCAATGTAGAGAGAGTAGGCAAGAAACTTGTGACTCTTGTAGAAGAAAAACAATGCGTTGGAAGAAAGAATCTCGTCCTGGAGGAATTCAAAGACCGATTCACCGTCGTAGTAGTAGACAGTACAGATCAAGAAGTACCAGTTCAATGACTTGTTCCATGGGATGTTCTTATCTCTGGCCGGCTCGGCCGTCAAGGCAATGATCTCTTTGAATGTGAGAATCTGACACAAGATGACAAAGCCGATGAGGGGCAAATGGCCGCTGGCTAGAACGAAAAGGAAGCCCCCAAGCATGACGAGAGACCAGATTGTTCTGGTGATGAGGGCTTGTTTCTTCTTTTCATGATCGTTGTACACTATAGGAGGTGGAGTGGCCTCGCTGCTCAGTTTCTCCAGAGGCTTGCTTGCCTTTGTAGTTTGCTTTCTATCCTTTGCCATAATGCACTATTGTGGTTTGAGTTTCTAAAGGAAGGAAGCAATTGTGGTGGCAGCACGATAACCTAGACAGCAGTGGAATTAGATTTGGAGACCAGATGATTTGCCGGTTTTGTTGAACTCACTTTTGTCGAGTTTCCTGCAGATGCGAGGAGAGAATGCCAGTGCGCCCGTTGTGTGAATGGTAGGGTGAAAAAAGTTTGGTAGCGATAATCTGCAACTGGTTGCGGGAGAGTTCCTGAAGAGGGAATTTTGACAGTCTGGCGAAGCAACGGCAAATAAATACACGCGAGGGGTGTGAGCACGTCCGTGATTCTCCGCAGGGCAGACGGATCAAGCCTGAAATATTTCCTCACCATATTTTGCACATGGTTTTTGCAGTACCTTCCCGTACTAGCGATGTGCGTTATCGTGCCGACTTGACGGCAAGAGCATCACTTAATTTAGCGGAACGGGTAACTGAGAGGTCGTGTGATGGGGAAAGGGGGGATTTTTGAGTAGAAGATGGCACATGTGTTAGGAAGAGTATATAAGACATCGTAGAAGAGCGGCTGACTGTAGTGGGAATTTGTTGGTAGTTGCTATCTTTCGCAACCGTTGATCTGCCACTGATACAGGGATAAATGATAAGGAAGAGAAAATTACTTTTCTTGTGGACAGACATATCCACATAATATCAATTCAGAATTGGTTTGGAAATATTTTATTTTTCCATCGAATGAAAATTTACGGCAACTGGCGTGGAGTTTCCGGAATTCACGTTTTTGAGCTGATAATGCGCAGTCCATGAATTTATATGAGGGGATTAGAAAAACCACTAACAAGTGACTCCTCAAAAATTTTTATCACCACTAGCTGAACCATGGGGGCAAAATCACCCAGACCTTGTTTTTCACGGAATTCATGTCATGTTAACGACATATGACCCCCTTACAGCATTTCCTCTGGATTCTGCGACATTTTGGCACGACATGTCGCACTTTCATCAGGTCAGCTAAAAATTCCTATCTTTACATTTTCATCAACCGAATAAAGCTCAACCAGAGAACCAACCACCCTTTTATGTCTACTATCCAAAACTTAAACTCTTTCGGTATGTGTCCTCATTATCATGCGCTACTTTGTTCCCCTACTAACCTCAGACCCATTCGCCGACACTGGTGATTCCGAAGCTCAAGCCACAAACTACATCCATATCCGTATTCAACAGCGTAACGGTCGTAAGACCTTAACCACCGTTCAGGGTGTTCCTAATGAATATGACTTGAAGAAGATTTTGAAGGTTTTGAAGAAGGACTTCGCCTGTAACGGCAATATCGTCAAGGACTCCGAGTTGGGTGAGGTCATCCAGATGCAAGGCGACCAGAGAGTCAAGGTGTCTGAGTTCTTGATCACCAAATTGCAGTTGCCAAAGAAGAACATCAAGATTCACGGTTTCTAAGTGAGTTTACTAGGATGTCACTGCTTTTGGTTGTGTATCTTAATACATCTTCGGATGACTAATAAAGAGAAATTCGTATAGAATTGTAGAAAATCGACACAGACATGATAAAAACGAAATATTCATGCGTTGGAGAGTGGCGATATTCCTGAATATGTGAGACCCTTACCTTATCTCATCGATTCGAGAAGCCGCGCACATAGTATACTCTTCTCAAGATGCCAGGCGATTTGAATTTGAAGAAGTCCTGGAACCCAGCCCTTGTTAAGAACCAGAAGAAAGTATGGGAGAAGGAGCAGGAGGCCTTGAAAGAGCTCAAGGCGATAAAAGAACGGTCCAAGGAAATTGAGCAGGAGAGAGAGAAGGAGGAGATGATAAGACTACAATACGGTGATGACCCCAATGCAATGCCCCACGACAAGAAGATTGAACTAAATAAACTTGCTTGGATGTATGAGCATGGGCCAGAGAAGGACAAAGACAAGTTGAACGAATCCGGCTTCCGTGAGGTTGAAGAGGACTTCCTTCTGAAGCTGACGGATGTGGACCAGTTGATCAAAGGAAGTGCTGCTGTGAAGAAAAAGAAAGATCATGCAACGAGTTCATTCGATCGAATCACAAATGTGGGAAAGTCCGCTCCTTCGCTGTCTTTCTCGGATGACCCGCTATTGGCCATTAAACGCGAGCAGAGGAAGCGAACATCAGAAACCAGGAGCAATGATAAGTCAGAGAGACATTCCAAACACCGTCATAGAAGTTCAAGCTCTAATAGAGAACGCTCACCGAGCCGAAGACACCGTGATAAGGAGACTGATAGACACAAACACAGAAGGCGACATGAGGAAAAGCCTCATCAAAGAAGAGATGAACCGAGGCACGCTATAAACTATTGATTATGCTAAAGATATGCTATATTGGCCTCCATCCTGATTATGGATGTCCCCGCCGACCGACCATTCGTACCAAAGCTTGGTGTTGACACTTCGCCTCGCCATTGTCACTGCAATCCTGGACTCAACCGGCCTTATTGGGAATACCATCGGATACCAGGAAGAGCAAACATAGGTGCTGGCATCCACATACAAGTTGGATATGCTGACGTGCCCATATAGGTCAGCCTTGAAATACCCTTGAAGTGCATTTGCAACATCTGGTAAGTGAAAATCGAAGTTAGCCAGCCATACCTGATCAAGGCTGTTAGATCCCGGAAAGTCAAAATGGAAAACTGATGAAGCAGCTCCCACAGCAAACTCCTGATCAGATTTTAATAAGTATGGTCTTTTGATATTTTCATCCATCAATGAGCAATAAATTGGTCTAAGGAAACAAGTAATTGATTGTGGAATCATGATGGCAGCTTTAAATCCGGTGAGTATTTCAGGGCAGGCTTCATTGCAACCGAATGAGCCGAGTAGTTCAGATATGACAATGTCAATGTGACCGAGAGAGCTTGAGATTGACCTGACGTCACCCTCATAAATACAAACCTTACCATCCCAGAGCTTGGAATTGTCTGATTTAAGTTTGGAAATACACTTGGGATTTCTCTCGACGGCAATAACATCAGCTTTATCCCTGTATTTTGCAGCCATCGCAAGAAGAGGACCCCGGCCAGGTCCAATAACTAGAATTGTGGGACGATGAGACGTTTGATGAATCAAGTCCGCAAAAGCCAAGTCAATTGCCTCGTCATAAGCTTCGTATTTCGATTTATCTTTCTCAAAAGTTTCGTATACCTCGAGCAGCATCTCTTGCGTCAAGGGCTGTAGAGGGTCGATGAAGTAATTCAAATATTCTTGTTGCCTCAATTGACTGGATATGTTTCTTGCTAATATTCTCGTCTTTTCGACATTCTCAGGATCAATATTCTCGGGAAAAAGAAGTAAGTCTGGTTCATGTCCTTTCATGGCCAACTGCTCGCAATGTTCATTAGCCACAACCGCCAGATATTTGAGACACATATAACGCTGTGTCCAGTTGGGCTCTAATTGAGTCGTCTGGATCAAAACATAGTCAAACAGACTCTGGAAACGCCGTAGCAAGGTCCAAAAATGCCAATCCTCGACTACAGGTACTGCAACTACGAATGTGGCATCAAGTTGGGATAATTTCTCGAGGAATTTTTCCGGAGGGGTGTTCAAGGGGAGGTTGATTAGGAATGACGTTCCATGAAGCGGTTCGAATTCCGCCAACGACAGTAGATACACATGCGAGACCTTTTTGGAAATAGATGTGGCAAGAGGTAACGTCGGAATGAAGAATGAAAAGCCTTTTTCTTGAAGTTTACTTTTTTCGGTAACAACAGCCCCGACTCTAGTCATGGTCTGGACCCAAACAACCTTCCCTCGATTGGTTATGCACCCGAGGGATCTCTGAATGAGGGAGACGCGATCGCGGTCACGTGACATAACAGCGTTCTTTAGACCTTTTTTCCTCCGAGAGGGAGAGTCTGGCTGTAGCCGAACTTACCTATTCTTTATTACCCAATCCCAGCACGCCTCAATTGCTAACTATCTCGGTTCACCTACATTATGAGCAGGCCAAGATACTTGACGGACGCGGAAAGAGCCAAGGTGCTCGAATTTCTGGACATGATTCACTACAGTCCTAGATATAGCGACGACTCGAACGAATATCGACACGTAATGTTGCCCAAGGACATGTTGAAGGTTATTCCACAGGACTACTTCAACCCAGAAACAGGAACATTGAGAATATTGTTGGAGGAAGAGTGGCGAGGATTGGGCATTACCCAGTCCTTAGGATGGATGCACTACGAGACACACGCGCCAGAGCCACATATACTACTTTTCAAGAGACCCATCAACTACGAGAGTTAATGTATATAGAAATGATGAGCAATGATGAATGCCTCACTGTAGCAACGTATGGTTTGTATGGATGTTGATAGTGCGCTCGCATCAAACAATCATCATCCTACCGCGATAGGCGATACTACAATGTCAAATGCATATCTACGAACAACGCCCGAGGAGTTGACGTTGTTCCTAGACGACGTGAAAAAGAATGTGACCTCCGATGAGGATACTGATTTCAAAAAACTCCTACTATACCTCTATGGCTTTGCGAATGCCAAGTTGGAGGCTCTACGATCAGAGAAGACCTCTGGTGGTCCATCCCCCACGATGAACCTCCTGCTAAGGCTAGTGGACACCATTGCATTGGTGCTCTCTAAAAAGAAGCACTTACTTAATGCTGAAATCACACCGGATGAAGTATCACTGGTTCTCCTAGATACCAAGACCGTACCTGTTCCCTTCGGTATTCAGAATGTGTACGAATGGGGCATACATTTTTCCATGAGCTGGTTACTGCAATTCTCAAACAACATGGATGTCACGAACATAATAAAACTGCTTCTTATCGGGCTCATCAACAGCGTCACTGTTCATGTTAATGGGTTCAAATACGCCAGACAAGTTCAAGTGGCATTGGTGCGGATTCTCAAGGAAAATGTCGCCACGCTCTTCAATGGAGTTAATCACTTGAGGAGTCAGATAAATACCTTGAACGCTACTGTGCACTTGTTAAGTATAGTCAACGACTATGACGTCCAAAGAAAGCTTCTACTCACGTCCAACGCGACCAAACTTGAGCTCGAGGGATTCACGAAACGCGTGTGTTTTGTGCTTGATGCCCTCGATTTCCATGACAAAGATGATGACCTTATTCCTTTATCTGATAATCTCAAAAGTGTACTACTATTGGGCATGACGAGTAACCTTCTATTGGACGAAAGCCTTAAATGGTCACAAGTGACCTTCCTTATGACCTGGATCCACAAGCATCTTGAGAGTTTTAGAAAGAGCGGACAAATAGCTTTCCAATTCAAGTATTTCAACAAGGCGTTGTGTTCATCTGTCATGAGGATTTATGTCTTCTGCCGTCGAAAGAGCTTACTTCATAATTTTTTCAGCACCTTTGATATTAACGTCTTCGAAGAGCAGCACACCGTGAACAATATCGAGGAGATCTTATCAGCTTCTCGATTCCCACCATCTATAAAGAAGTTGTCCCACTTACTTTTGCATCAACAGTCAGTCATCACTCAAGTGCCACTTCCACCAAACGCAGCACTTCTAGCATCCCTTCCATTTGTCGACGCCGAGCTCGACAATCTCAGAACACAGATCCTAGATGAAGACCGACCTGATATAAATAAGGCTCTCCACTTCATTACAGATCCCCAAACATCTTTCAAGAGATATCTTCAATCACATAGCCAAGATAGTCAGCCCCATATGAAGCATTGGCTCGATTACATACTATCACTCGCTCAAATGACGAAATCACAGTCTGGGAGACTGCCGTTGGCTGAAAATTCATCCTTGCTTACATTCATTAATGCTCTTGGAAAAGCTTTTGCGATTCTTTCTGAAAATTTCAGCTACAAGAGTTGTGAATCGATTGCCTTTACAAAGCTTTGCTCTCGAAACCCATACAGCGATATTTCGCCAGATCGACCTTCAATCGCGGATGGGTCAAATGTTGATATAATTTATCGAGAAATCATTTGCGATTTACTACTTGATGTCAAGAGGAAGGCGATTATGGAGGACTCGTCTTTGCTTGTGGGTTTTTTACTTATCTTTTTTGACCTCTTCGCCTTATTCAAACCATTGACGAAAGACATCGAGCAAGAGCCATGCCATATGTTCCTCCTTGAGTGCGTCACTACAAGTCCCTGTCGTGAAGCTCGTCTTATTGCTGCGAGGGTTCTTCCACTTTATTTGATTCACCGCCAAGATGACTACCTGGAGAAGGTTTTTAAACTCACTTTTCTGGCGCTATCTAGGATTAAGTTCAGCGACCGCCATCATATCCACCTTGCAGAATCTACCTTAATGGCGCTCAGTGAGTTGGCCATCGTCTGTGAGGGTGAATGGTTATGTGTTATCTTCATCAAGATGATTGACTGTTTTGGCGAAGTAAATGAGCAACACGTCAATCTCGCTTACAATTCACTTCTTTACGTCGCAACGGCGAAATCATTGACTCCATACAAGCTTCTTTCTCCATACTTACCAAGTATTGCCGAGAGAATTGTGAAGAAGCCGAGAATGTTCTCAAGAATTACTGGAATATTAGGAATATCCAAAAGGTTCTTTTTAAACCAAACAAGAGACTACACAACTCCACGGCTCCTTGAATACTACAAACATGATTTTGTGCAAGAAATTGCTGATGCCTGCAACATGGATAAGACAAAATTGGTTGCCAAAACACTCCCGAGAATCATGGCAACCTATCTTTGCAAGGACGAAGTCATCAATTCAGAATATATTGTCAACGTCTTAAGCAATGCAAGTCCGCGGTATCAACATCTTTCTATAACAGATTTGATCCCGAATATTGGGGAAGTTTTATGGTACATCCTTCTTCAAATTCAACTCGACGAGCATGGACAAATTGCCAACGAAACGAAAATATTCGGTGCCATCAAGTACATTGCAAAGGTCAATTATGCGAAAAGATCAAATCAGAAGCCTGACTCACAAAAGTTTGACTATGTCAGATATATCTTGGGTGAACATGTTCTCGAACTCGTTCAACGATTCTCAGAGAATGTACATCACATGAAAGGCATCAAACCATTCCTTGAAAAGGTCAGCTCTCTAAATGCCATTCATTTTTTGATTACTCGAAACATTGAGGCCGCCGCGTCAGCATTGGGGCAAATTTCGACATGCTTGCAGGCCTCACTTGAGAATTCTTCTCTCGAGGTGCCAGCTATACAATGTTGGAATGTACTCGTACAGAAACTTGATTCGGAAAGACTTGTTTCTTTGTTTGATATCACAATCTCATTGATTTTCCAGAGATTCGATACTTTGCAACACAAGTCAAAACAGATTGCAGTGAAAATTCTTGAAAAGTTATTTCTTGAGCTACGTGATAGATACAAGAAGTATGCGCTATACTACTTCTCTGTTCCATTCATCAAAAATTTGGACAAATACTTAATCTTGGATGCGACCTTCATCAGTTTGATGAAACCAAGATCAAAATTGAGTTACTTTCCTGAATTCACAAGGAGACTCCAAACAAACAACAAGTACGTTGTCCAACAAGCTCTTGATGATCTACTCAATTTCACTACGAAGTACCAACTCAATTGTCAAAGAGATGACTTCAAAGACTCTACTTGCGAAGATGCAATCTCGATTTTAGTCAGAACACTCCTTGATGTCTCAGTGCAATTCAAGAACAAAAATCCTCTGATTCCCAGCAAATGTGCAAAAGTCTTAGCAAGCATCGGTGCTTTGGACGCGAATAGGTTCAATTTCAAGACCATCGATTCAAGAATTGTCATACTTTACGATTTTCAGGATTATAAAGAGAATGCGGAGTTTTTGAGTGATTTCATCAGATCCCGAGTTATCAAAAATTTCTGGGCGTCAAACGATCCGATTAGACAATTGTTTTCCGCCTACTCGATGCAAAGATTCTTGAACGTGATGGGTTTAGACACCTCTGTTTTGGATTCCTCTAACCTGGGAATTAGAGCGGAAGTCTGGAATTCATTTTCTGAAATTGATAAATCAACTTTGACGCCTTTGCTTTCTTCAAAGTACTTTGCCCCAGAACCTCGGTATGAGCCACTATCATTTCCATACTTCAAGCTCGGTATGAAATACGACAAATGGCTCGTTGACTTCACAACGAATCTTTTGAGAAGGCCACTTCACAATAGCCTCAAGCAGCACGGAAAGATGATGTTGGCTAAGACTGTCATATTTCAAACCTGCTCATTGCTCATCAGGGACGATGAAATTTCTATCGCTCAATACTTGTTGAAGTATGTTGCATTGAGTCACATAGTCAATGGCGAACAACAAGCGAGAAAAGATATTCTTGATGAGATCCTCACAATACTCAAACTTGGCGTCGGTCAAAATTTGACAACAGAAAGGATGGAAGAACTCAAGGCATGTTATCAAGCTGTTTTCGAAGTCATCGATTATTTGAATGAATGGGTTTCCTCTGCAACGCATAAGTTAAGTGATTCCACGCTACCAAAGGCTGATGCATCTATTCTAAAGAAGAGTCGTGAACATGTCGAGAGCTTACTTAATGAAATCCCAATGGAACTCATAGCGCTCACATCTTCTGAATGTGATTCCTATGAGAGGACCATTCTTTATCTCGAAAAGTGTTCTCGAGAAGGCAAGGTCAAGACTAATAATCGGCTCGATAACCTTAGCATCACTTCAACTTTGCAATCCGTATACTCAAACATTGACGATTACGATGCCTTGGACGGTGTATTGAAGAAGTTTTCCACTGACAACTTGGCAGAGAAGCTCGACACATTTCAGTATAATGAGAATTGGGCAATCGCGCAAGAGTCATTCGAGGTCCTCAGCGATATTGGTGGATACGACGATCGAATTGAATGTAATACAAAGCTACTTAAGTCTTTGGCAAGTCACGGACTCTATGACCAAGTTATTCAGCGCTTGAACTCGAAGGTGAAAAAGATCAGTCAACTACCACCACCTTGGGGCATGGTTGGTCTCGAAGCTGCAACTGCTATTGGAAACACGGAAGAGATGAAAAAGTGGCTGAAGCTCACTAGAATTATCGGAAGTGGCTCTGACGTGGAAGATGTTTTCCATTCAAAATTTGCATCAGCACTTCTTGCGTTGGGACAAGGTGAAATGACCACCTTTGACTCTTCAATCGAGGAGATCTATTCTTTATTGGGCCAGTCGCTTTCGCTGTCTAGATCGTCCTCGTTCTCAAGGAATTCGACATTCATGTTGCAGCTACACATATTATACGACACCGCTGCAATCGTCCTTAATAACGGTAGCCCTACCGATTCGAGTGCTGAACAAATATTGAAGGAGCGGATGAGCAATACTGACCTATCGTTCGATAGCCAGTGGACCGTTTTATCTATGAGGAAAGCAGTGACGGTTGTAACTGGAAACTTGGACAATGTGTCAGATATCCTATTAGATTGCTCTCGGATTGCCCGTCGAAGTGATAGGTTAGACCTTGCCACAAAGTGTATCATGAACGCAATGACTCTTGATGATAGTGAAGCGAATATTGAGTATGCGAACCTTTTATGGGATCAAGGCAAACAAACCGAGGCTATCAAAACGTTGTCGGATAACCTTGCTTTTCAAAAGTCACAAAAACCAGAGAGACAAGCAAGAAATCAGTTGCAATACGCTATTTGGCTTGACGAATCGAGCCACTCCTCGTCATCAAAGATCATCGCCGAATACTCCAAGGCCTACAAGTTAGATCCCTCGTGGGAAAAGCCCTACTATGACCTTGGAAGATATCATAGTAAGTTGATGGAGTCCCAAAATGACACCTCCGGGTATTTCGAACAACAAATCATAAGATACTTTTTGAAAGCATTGGCATTGGGCCCTTCCTATATCTTTGAGGCCCTTCCCAAGTTCATTACGGTCTGGCTTGATTTTGCTCAACGAACCAATAAGGCTAGAGATGCCGAGAGAAAGCTCAACCAAATTGTTCATGATATCAACACCTATAAAAATACGATTCCAATTTATGTGTGGTATACATCCATCACACAAATACTTTCGAGAATCACACATCAGCATCAGCCAAGTGTCGACCTCATGCAAAGTATCATTGAGTCTTTGATCGCAGCATATCCAAAACACAGTTTATGGTATGTATTGTCGCATGTTAAATCCAAAGATGCTGTGAGACGGCAGCGTGTTTTGAAGGTTCTCAACACTTCCAAAGCGACGAAGCTGCTAGCTGAAACCATTGTGAGCGCAAAAAGTTTGTTCGAAACATTGGAAAGTGTCGCTGCCAAAAAAGTTAAGAAATCACAGAAAAAGCGGTGGCTCTTGACGGAAGATTTTGGAGTAACTGATTTACATAAGAAGTATGACTCGTTGGTTATTCCTGTCAAAACTAATTTGGAGATCAAGCTTCCAGCAACACGTCATACAAGCAAACCGGGATCTGCATTCCCGAAGTCATCCTCGATTACATTTGATGGTTTTGATGAAGAGGTCAACATCTTTCACTCTTTACAAATGCCCAAGCAGATTACAATAAGAGGTACGGATTATAAAGCTTATAGACTCATGTTGAAGAGGGACGATACGCGCAAAGATGCAAAAGTATTCGAGTTCTCTAACATGATCAATAGGCTTTTGTCGTTGAATAACGTTGCCAGGAAAAGAAATCTAGTGATCGAGAACTATTCGGTCATACCCTTGGCCGAGGATATGGGAGTTATTGAATTTGTTCAAGATGTCCAAACGATGAAGTCAGTTATTCATGAGCAGCAAAAGAAGCATGGAAAGGTTCCTCACGATCGAAAGATATTCATGAAACTTGATGAAGCACAGAAGCTTGTTAAAGCGAATTATGCGACAGACGAAAATGCCATGACCGCTTTAGTAGGCCTTTTTGAGAAGATATGCGATGAATTCCCTCCAGTGCTTCACCAGTGGTTTATCGATCAGTTTTCAGACCCAGCTTTCTGGTACCTTGCTCGAAAGGCCTACACTAGAACAGCGGCTGTTATGTCCATTGTCGGATATATTATTGGTTTGGGTGACCGTCACTGTGAAAATCTTCTATTTTTCAAAAGAAATGGCGCTGCACTTCATATCGATTTTGACTGTCTCTTCGAAAAGGGTCTTACTCTACCCACTCCAGAGATTGTGCCATTTAGATTGACTCAGAATATGGTCGATGCGATGGGAATTACAGGAATCGAAGGAACGTTTAGAATCACTAGTGAAGTCACTGGACAAATCTTGAGAGAGAATGAGGCTTCTTTGATGAATATTCTTGAGACTTTAATCTATGACCCCTTGTTGGATTGGAAGACTCAAGAAAACCCACAAGATCACTTGAGAAAAGTGAGGAGGAAAATTCGTGGTCTTCTTGACGAGAAGGAGGGATTGCCCATGAATATTCATGGACAAGTTGATGTATTGATACAAGAGGCCACCTCGAAGGAGAACTTAGCGCAAATGTACGGTGGATGGGCACCATACGTTTGATGTGCAGAAACCATGTATATATGTTGCTATAATTGGAGATTATAGAGAGGCCTCAAGGACGGGGTCCTCCGGTGGAGGTTTGCGATGTAGGGTAGACTTAGTCCTCGACACAGTGGAAGCAAAATCCGTATCCTTTGGAACCAGTATTGAGGAAACTTCGGGTTCAAGAGTGCTAGTCGAATGCTCTTTAACATCGGTTGTAGCCTCGACATTAGCAATTGATGGGTTACTGATCGTTGCCCTACCTTGCGAGGGAACAGATTTGTGGCCCAAGATCTTTTCGGGTACTTCTGAGCCAAAATCGTATGAAAACCCACCACCTGGGGGCGAGCTCTGCACCTCTGTAGCAGTCTTCTCAGTGTCAGAAATCTGACTCGCAGATGATTGCTTTCTGTTTGGTCGACGGTTGGTAATCATTTCGGGACGTTGATAGTTTGATTGCTTGTTGTCGCCATTTTTGTCGTCCTTGTAGTACCACTTTCCAAGTTTGCGAAGTGTGTTGCTTTTCAGGTCGGTTGTTAGATGCTCTTCTTGCTCATCAAGGGTCAACCCGTTTACACTTGGAGTGTCTGACGCAGACGGCTCCATCAATGAGCCATCTGAGAGGCAGTTTGTTTCATCAACACCAAGCGTGTGGGTAGACTTCGCCTTCCTTAGTCTCTTAGATAAGTCATTGATTGTGGATGATAACCGTGTTTTGGCCAGATTGAGTTGTACCGGAGCTTCATTTGTGAGATCTGCTTTGACTGCTAGTGATTCGTCGACCTCAGGGTTTGTAGAAGAAGTAAACGAAACCCCCAGTGCTGAAGTTGTCAGCTCGACCTCAGCACGAGAAGGACTTAATGATCCAGATTGTGGTGAGCTCAGTGCCTTCTTCTCCTCGCTTGCAGTCTGCTCAGTGCGTTCTCTTCTGTATTCTTTGTCCCAAACACCTCCTCTCACCAATTCATTTTCTGTGTTATAGAATGTGAAGTCGTCCCAATGTGGAAGCACAATGGAGGTCCTGACAGATTCCTTGAGCTTCTTTTCAATAGAATTTGTGATGATGTTATACGACATTTGCCTGGAGCTAATGACGGGCTCGATTTTGATATTCATGGCCGGTTCAGTTTCAAATGTGTACCACATTCTGGCTGATGGCGGTGGCTTGATCTTCACAAGCATAGGACCTTGCAATTTCTCAAGTGTCATGGAGAGGAGGACATCAACTTCTCTAGGTTTGAACCGAGAACCCAAGTTGATGTTTACCTTCGTAGCCAACTGGACAGACATTTCACCGAAGTAATGAACATACAATGAGACGAGAAGATCACCTTCGGGATTTATCTCCTTAAGGACTGGAAAGGTGATGAAAGGAGCACCATGTCCTGCTCTTACCTTTGTGATCTGAAATTTGTCAAGAAACCCAGGAGTTTTCATCTTGTTAAGCTTTTTCTCGATCTTGGAAACGAGGTAATTGTGCATGGCATCAGTATGCTGAAGCGAAAGGAATAGACGGTTTATTACGGCATTAAACCACTTCGTATGCAATTGACCCTCGGCACTGTAGAGGGTCTGAATCAAGCCCACCATGTGACGAGTTTCAAAGTGAAGTGTTTTTGCCTGAATGCTGGGATCAAGTGCTGGAGGGGTATCGGACCCTGTTTTGGAGGCCTTGATCAATGTGAAATACCAGTCTTCTTTCTCGATATTGAAGTCTGTGTAGATGAAAAAAGATCCTGGTGGGGCAGGAAGGTTCGATTTTTTGTTCAAAACATCCTGTAGAGTGATTTGTTCGGAGTCTTCCCAGTCAATGTCATCCATAGTACTAGTGTTGTCCGAAAGTCTTCTCTTTCGCTTCCAATCCTTACGCAACAAGGCAATTGAAGAATACTTGGTGAACAATTGACCCTCGGTAATATTCCTTGGCCACAAGGAAACGAAAAAGTTCAGAAGAACAATTACATGCTTGACGTCTTTGAGCCTTTCGTCTCGATACAAGAAGAGGTTCCCATGTTTGAGCACAGCATAGTACCGATGTTTCTTATTGCCACCTTTGGTAGGGGTACCAACCGTTGGGGCTTGCGTGATCGAGGCAGCGTCTGACTCGTTTACCGACGAGATCTCTCCATTGGGGTCCTTCGTTTTTGCCCCCGAATTCTTGACTAACTTGTATAGCGAGGAGTAGGCCAGCTTTCCCTCTTGAGAATCGGCAACCAGTTGGGTCGAAGAGCTTATGTGATCTGGAGACTCCAAAAACTCATGAGTGACGATAATCCATCCTTGTTTGTAGGCATCTAAGCCGGTCAGGCTTTGCTCTTCTAACTCCCCGGCTTTGAGACCTTCTTCTTCGTTATCCTGCGGACCCTTCGGCTGGAGATATAGAAATGCCACTATAAGCAACGGAATGAATGTCACGCCTCCCAATATATAGGCATATATGAGATCTAGAAGGTACATTGCCGTACCGTGTGATGATTGAAGGAAGATATGGTATACGTAAGTATGGGGAATCAGTATGAGACTTCCGAGGGCGAGCAAAGGACAGTAACGTAGCCGAGAGGTATGGGGCTCAGATCCACGTGATATCCGAGGGCACCGGTTATATCGCTCGTCTGTTTAAGAGTTGTATCTACAATTATAGAAATGTATTCTGTTAGTCAAATTATATATATACACTTGTAACACCTTAACCAAAATGAAGTAAAGTCGAGAAATGAAGCATATCCGGTAATCCCGGTCAGTATTATAATTACAAGAAAAAGTCATTAATCATGAGTCTCGAGGTGCCCACCATCTCGCTGGCCTTGCCTGTCATAACAGAGTTTGGGTTCAACATCTTTGACATGTCTTCCGGCTCTGTCCAAGCTCTTTGGTCGCTCAAAGACAAGTTCAACTTGTCATCACGCCTGTAGAATGACACATTGGGGAGCTGTGGCATGAAAGTGGCGCTGGTTGGGGGCAATTCCTCGTGCTCCAGGTCTGTGGGAGAATTTGTAGCTTCATCATCATCGTAGAAAAGGTAATCCTCAATAGAGTTGCCGAGTTTGGGTTGGTTGAAGTTGACATTCTTGAAAAATGGCACCTCTCTGGCTTTTTGGGGCAAGGCAGCTTCGCCGCTTGCATGCTGAGACTTCTTGTTGAGTATGGAGAAGCTTGAGTTGTCGTTGTGAATCTCAATTGGGCTCTTGTACGCAGAGAGGTAGTATGAGCGCAAATTGTCAGTGATGACCTTTGAAAAATCCAACTCCATGTTGGGGTATGGAGAGTTCAAAGGAGAGTCTTCATACTCATATGATGCAGAAGCGTCCGAAGAGACGGATGATGACGAAGTGAGAGACCTTGGGGAAGAGGGCTCGGATGCAGATTCCTCGGCATCCAAGTCAAACAAGATATCGTTGTTGAGGTTAGTCAAGCACAAGAGCTTTTCAACAGGGTCAATCTTGTCGTCTTCAGCCAGGAGCTGGGTCATAGACTTTGACTTTTTTGCTGTTGTCTGTTGTAAGTGCAGCTCATTGAGCGGCTCCGATTTTCGTTTCCGGGAAACGGCATCGACATGTGCTGCTTTGTTAGTGTTGTCCAGGAGGACCTCCTTTGCCTTTAAGGTAGGAGTACGAACGCGACAAGACTTACGGGTCATCAAAGCAGAATTGGTTGTAGCTGGGGAAGTGAAACGAATTGAAGGTATGAATTAAGCGTTGAGCTTTCAGGCGATGCGTGTGGTAAATGTATGAGCTGCTGGTATCAGCTATAAGGGAACCAGTCCTGGGAAAAAAGTAATCTGGGTGAAAACACAAAAGTTGAGGATCCTGAAGGGAGGGGAATTCAGCTCGAATATAAATATGTCCTTGCCTCTGGAAAAAGGGAATGAAAAAAAAAAAAAAAAAATTTAATCGCGCCGCAGACGCCGCACAATTGCTTTGTGCTGTGCAGGATTCTTGCAGGTCGATGATGGATAGGTGAGAAGAAAGAAAAGTGGAATGAGCAGCAATGGGAAGGAGTCCCCTCAGTGGGGGGCTACTCCTGCGGTAGACAAGATCCTAACTTCAATTTGCCACCAAACGGGTTTTCGGTGGAAAATTACCACCCAAAATGCCGCTTCAACGGTCTCGCATCCGATGCACGTTCGGTGCCACTGCGGCGTCTGGGTGTCCGCACATACGGTGAGAGAGTCTCCAAGAGAAAAGGAGGCAAGGGAAGGAGGGAATTTCAGCGCAATGTAGATGAGATAAGTGATGCCCACGAGGAGTGGTAGAGAGAAGAGGGGACGGAGAGGGTTGGGAAACTTTTTTTTTTATTTTTGGTGAAACGGGTTGGCATTGTTCCGATAATCTTGGAAGGCTGGTCTCCTTTTTTTTTTTTTTTTTTTTTTTCTTCCTTTATTTGTGTATGTGTAACTGTGAGGCGATTTGAGCGGTGCTTTTTGACGAATCACACCCTACTCAAATGTAAAGTCTCATAGAAAAAAGATAGAAAACCGAGAGAAAAATGCGGGAAAAAAAAAAAAAATCCAACCAGGAGAGGCGAAAAACAAAGCGCCGCATGCAGGCCCGCAGGACAACTCCCAGCATTTTTGGCCTTGTTAGCTGCGGCGACAGTCCACGCAACCTGTACGTAAGCTTTATAGTGGAACGGCATCTGCACACCGCATATCCTTCGCCATTTCAGGCTCTCCTTTGGTCTCAGTTTCACGGAAGTCCTCAACAACAACGAAAACAACCAATATTTTCGCAAGCGCCATTTTCCGCCGGTTGCTATTGCCATGTTCACTTATGCAACGGTTCGTAGAAAAGACATGTCTATGGCTCTGACCGTTGTTGCTTGCTTGCAAAAGGAAAGAGAACCTCGCTGTTGCATGATCTCAGCGAAGCTTCTTTAACCGCCGGGCCAGAAGTCGTCGGCCGTTGCGCCAAGTGACCTTTTGGTATCGAAGCTTTCCAGAAGCAGATACGAAAATGGGGGGTCACACTTGCTGCTTGGCCCAGGTGGCAGGTGGGGCTTATCGGAAGCACCCCATGAGCTAACTTTTTTGTCTTTGCAGGTCCGAAGCCGTCAATTGAGCCCCAGCCAGGTGACCTGTCACGTGCCAACGGCCAGCCAGAACGGTCTCCAGCGGCTCGATTCGGGAGCTGTCCAATTGGGGAATTTCAGCCTGTGGTTGGGTAGAAGCTATTTTTTTTAAATCAAAGGATCACTTTCGGCAAATCTCGTGGAACCACCGCCCTATGAAACGGGAGAACTCGCCGTTTCGGTCGGAACGGCAACCCCGAGCAACTCTGGATATTACCTGAAATTAGCCGGCGGCTTAGCCCACTAAATTCCACCTTACAGCATACCCAAAAAGACCATGCTGTACCATGAATTCCACAATCTTGCTATTTCGTATCAGCCGTAACAAGCTGTAGCCGACGTGGAAGTTTATTGTTTGATCTGCAGAGCACACGGGGCTACCGCCTTATCAAGCAATAACGTGGGGTATAAGGGCGAGGGCCCACATCGTCAGGGCTTTGTGACTGGTGGCACCTGACAGGGTTTCACAGAAGCTTGGCTGAAAGCGGGCATTTGACTTACGAACCACCCACGTTAGGAGCTCTTTGCATGGGGTGGGTGGAGCATTTTGTTGAG
The DNA here is from genome assembly GCF_003013735.1 of Candidozyma pseudohaemuli. Taxonomy (NCBI): domain Eukaryota; kingdom Fungi; phylum Ascomycota; class Pichiomycetes; order Serinales; family Metschnikowiaceae; genus Candidozyma; species Candidozyma pseudohaemuli. Next base: position 961,668 of record NW_020194435.1, on the reverse strand, counting down.
TTACCTGGTCTCCATACCACCCACTCCTAACCATCCCCTCCCACCAGCATCTGGATTTTGGGTCGTCCAGTGATCTAGAAGGAATTTGTTCGTTGCCAACTGTTCAAATTTGACCTTCTTTCTGGTCTCTCGTCTGAATCACTTTTTTTCACTGCTTCACCTAAGTATGCTCTGCCTACTACCAGTGTGCGCGTACCACCATATCAACCACCCTAGTTATGCTAGTTCTTCTGCTAGCCCTATGGTCAACATGTGTGCTAGCATCGGTGGGTGATCGTCTCCCGCAGTACAAGGAATGTACATCTCAATGCATCGAAACACTGTGTTACTCCAACTTACCATACCTACCCCAGTACGACATCAACATCGTGTCACGGTACCTATTTCTATGGTCCTGCCCGCTGGACTGTGACTACAAATGCAGAAGCCACGTGGCTAACATCAGAGAGGCACAACTGCTACCAATTGTACAGTTCCACGGGAAGTGGCCCTTCGACAGGTGGTTAGGAATCACAGAGGTGTTCTCGGTGCTCTTCTCCATCGGGAACCTCTGTGCCAATTTGATCAACTTGGTGAAGTTCAGCAAATTGATTCGTGGTCTTGGCCATGGCAAGAACAGCCAGGCCCGTGGTGTCATGTTGTTTCAGTATTGGCTCCTTTTAGCCGTTTCTGTTGTCGGTTGGCTTCTCAGTACCATCTTTCACACAAGAGATATCCCCCTTACAGAAACGCTAGATTACTTGGGCGCTGGAGCAATCATAATGGCTAACTTTAATGCCATCAGCATACGATATTTTGAGTTGTTCAGGGCCGAGAACCAGAGGAAAAGGCAACTATATCAATCGGGTTTGCTCTTCATACTTCTCTGCCATTACCTCAAGCTTGCACGCAAATGGGACTATCAGTACAACATGAAATACAATGTCGTCATTGGATTAAGTGCTCTGGCAATGTGGGTGGCTCACTCGCTCAGAGTTTACAGGCGCTACGATAGTCAGGTTTTCAACTCAATACAGCTTTCGCCGTACGAGTCGAAAATACAGCAAAAGCTCGGCCCCTTTTGTAAAGTACGGTCAAGGCTCATACCCCTAATTCCCGTTGTGCTCAATGTTTACCTTACAACGTCCGTTTCACTCGAACTTTTTGATTTTGCTCCAATTGCTCATCTTATAGATTCTCATGCACTTTGGCATTTGTGTACAATCTTCCCACCGCTCATCTGGTACGATTGGAACTTATGGGACTTGGAGCTTTCTTTGATTGATAAAATGGCATAATTCCTTCTTGGGAGCAATGGCCACAAACCGTTGCTTTGTGTAACTTTATTGAGCAAATGTGCAATACAGCGAGGCCATGTGCAAACCGGCCAGCTTCGCTCGGCCGAAGCCTCACAAAAACAGAAAAAGGCAAGCTACAGTTACTCAAACAGATGAGTGTTTATTAGACAATATTTGTCGATGCAATGAAGTAGTGGTATGCTGAAAGTGAACTCGAGCGGCCGGCTCGAGACGAAGAAAAGTATGCCATTGTAACGTGGGTAGTGCATGACGATGCCAATTCTCAGGGACGGCATCGATTGGGAGAATGTGAATAAATTAGGAGGTTACCCGAATCGAAATTAATGAAATTAGACCATTTGATCGGCCATAGTCTTTGGTGATGGCTTTGCCGATCTCTTTTTGAACACGGCAAGGGCGAACTTGGCAACTAGGACGCTGATAGCGACGGCTCCCAAGAGAAGAGGCCCATGAAATTGGGGCAGGACAATGCTACCAGAGGCGTCTGAGCGGTCGTAATAAGCATGCTCAGACATCAACTGGTGGTCGTTTTGTGCGTTGGGAAGCATGACGACAAATGAGTCTGTGACGAGGAAGAAAACGAAGCTGAAGAGATGACAGAAAGGAAATCGGGCATATGTAAGCAGAGGAGTGGCTTCAGGTATCTTGCTTAAAATAGATGCAGGGCGCTGAAAGGTTACCGAAAAAAAAAAGTGCGATTGCGAGCAGATCAGGGTTCAAGACAGGGGATTCCTCGAGGATTTCAAGGCTTTTAATGGCTATAACGATTTGAATTTAATCCGTCTACTCCGATTCGGAATTTCAGTTGTCTTCTCTACATTGTTGTTCCAGAATGCCTTGGAAAGCGTTCATGCGAGTAATTTACTTAGCAGTGCGGAAATGTAAATAGAGCTCCTGGTTGTACCACGCTTATACAGGATGGTGCGGACGTTGCCGCTCAAAAGAGCAAGTGCTTCAAGGTGTCGCAATAACATAAACAAGACATTAAGTCATCCTACTTACGGAGTCGAGAGAAAAACCCATGCCTCCTCTTACTCGGAACATTCTTATCAGACTTCTTCGGCTTAGGCGCCTCCTCTGCAGGAGTCTTCGCTAAGGGTTCTTCCTTGCTGGGCGGCTCGTCCGGTTGATCCTGGACATTTGCGATAACTAGCCGTTGTAGCGCCATCATTAGGAAGTCGTGCCACACATCCAAAACATCGTCCACCCCTTCCCCGCCAAAGTAGTTAATCTGAAGATTGCTGCAGATCGTTTCCACAAGCACTTTGATCACCTGGTCTGTTTTGGCCTTTACGTCCTCTTCAGGGAAATAAGCTCGGATCAGCAGCATGAAGGTGTCTCGGAATACCTTGGCAAGCATTTCGAAAAAGGCATAATCCAGGTCGTTGTAATAGTAAAAGTATTGCCTGGAGAGAGTGCCTTCTTCGCTATCGCTCAAATCCTGTTTGGCTTCGTCGTCCACTTTGCAATCTAGCACATGGAGGTTGTAAAGAGCGTAGTCGGTGAGGGTAATGAAAAAGCGTTGAACGAGGTCCACCGGAGGTAGCCATTCGTTGTAATCTTCAGTGTGTGAGGCAGAACGGGCATCGTAGAAGACATTGTCCCAGAATGCCGAGGTGTGCCATAGTTTTTGGATACTGGTCTCACGATCGGGCTCGTTGTCGTACGAGTCGACCTTGACTCCATCTTTGAGCGCATGGTACGCAGTTCTTCTGTCCTTCAAGTTTTTCTTGACAAGTGCTTGGTCAACAACCAAGAGATTTTTTTTGCAAGATGCGCCAAAGAGATGGCAGTGGTTGTACGCATCGTAGTCCCATACCTTGGACCAGTACGCCGGTTTCGGCAGCAGATTGAGATGTTGGCTGATGGAGTCGTACGAGTCTTCGAATTTTTCAAGATAGGTGTATCGAAGAATGGCTATGGTTTTGGGATTAACGAAACGTTCATTTTGGATTTCGTAAAGATTGATGGCCTCGTTCTGTGGGTGGTTCCATATTTTGTTAGCGAGAACATCGAGTTTGTAGTCAAATTCCCACACTTTTTTGTCAAAAACCGTTTCTAGCTGTTCATCGAGCGCCTTGAGCTTTTTGGCATCGAATTGACCGGCCTTCACCGACAGCAGACCACGGAAACCGCTTCCCAGGGAGAAAAGGGATTGTTTGGAAGTTGTCGATCTTGTCGATCCGGTTCTCGTCAAAGCGTAAGGGTCTTGTTTCGAATGTTTCGTTTTGCGTGGAGTTTCCTTAATCAAACGCTGTTGCCCTGAGGCAGGGAGCATAAGCAAGGCAGACATTTTGGCCATTTTCAAAATCGTTGGGCCGGTAGGGCTTTTATGCAAAGTGAACGGCGGGAGATAAGCCACCGGTTATTTTAATTAGCGACTGTGTGGATCCACGGTACAAGCGCTTATCCAAAGAGAGAGGTGGGCTTTTTCACGTATGGCACGAACAGAAAAGAAGCAGAAAGATAGGAGAAGCGCCACAAAGAGTTTTAAACGGTGTAACCCCGGGTTCGTGCCACCCTCCAAAAACCGAGTTAGTGCACTCAGCGTAGAGGCGCCCAGCATATTGTTCTGATTACGGCAAATTACCTCAGGTTCCAGAGCCGTGTGCTGCGGCGGCTAAGCACAAAACCAGAGGAGGATACCATTGTAGTCAGGTACCCAGACGCGTCTGCATTGTTTAAAGTCTGGTGTAGCCTGGGGTTTTTCCAGATACGAATAGCGAGGTTGAAAAAATTTGAGGGGTCCAGGGTCCCGCAGGGGTAAGAAATATAGTTTCTGTTACGAGCCCGTCAGGAGACGAGTCGCGTGGAGATTAAGCGAGATCGGGGTCAGGACATCTCTGAAAAAGTTTTTGTGCTCAATGCAGAATACAGTAAATTGTCCACCTCTCCAGCCTATGAGCAGGCTGAACCAAGAGACGTCTTTATTCAACGGTGCAGATATGCCGCACGAGCGTTGTTAACAAAAAAAAAAAAAAAGGCGTCTCGCAAAACTAGCGAGAACGGCATTCCCTTTTTGTGCTCGGTAAAGATTGACCTCGACTAACGAAGTGGACGATTTGCGGTTAAAAGTGCCTTTTTTTCCCAATTGACAAACAGCGCTCGAGGCATCTGGCCGGCAGACTTGCAGATCGCTTGGCGTATGCAGATATTGTAAGGGGCTTATGGCAGCTTTCAGCCAAACAACACAATCGATGGCGTAGACACGTGTGGCGGTGTGATTGTACATATGGACTGCTGAACACGTCGGTAGTCTTTCCTATTGTGGGTGAATGTAGTTGTCCGGCAATAGCCGTGATTGTGGGTGTGTATCGCTTAGGTGTTGACGGGAGACGACCAAGATAACGTTCCTAGTGGGGATTGCAGCTCAATGAGAAAAATAAGTGTTTCAACGCACGCTTGCAGCACTTGAGGCTCATAGAGATGAAAAAATAAAAAAGTAACTCCGATACGGGGAATCGAACCCCGATCTGCTCGGTGAGAGCGAACTGTGCTAGCCATTACACCATATCGGACTTGTTGGAAATTTGGAAGTGCGGGTCTACTAAGTTCTGTGCAACACCGGCTATATCTTGCTCTCAGGTTCGCAATTTTTCTTCAATAAAAGACAAAAGTAGCTTTTAGGAGTTATTCTTAGCTGAGGTATCATCTGGGGGCGTTTCAACACGAAAGGATGAGTATGAAATTTGCATTTAAGGGCCTGTATCAGTTGTGCTTCTTCGTGGTCTTCTGGGAGGCTATGATGATCAAATTATCTACCATAAGCTTAGCCATACAACTATCGGGGCCCATGGAGAATTCCTCACCAATTTCGGTCTGCTGGAGGTCAATTTCAAAGAAAATGATGCAAATTATACGAATCTTCAAGTTGGACAGGTTCCAGCTTTGGACTTCTTTTCAGTTTGCCAAATGTCCACCCATATCTCTTTCAAGCTGCTTTACGAATGTAGCACGATATCTTTGCCGAAATTCCCATTTCAGCAGAAGACATTTATTCTTTACCTTCGTCCAAACCAATTCCCCGATGGCTCTTTCCAACCTTCAGTTGCACCCATGTACCCCCAAGTAGTATAGGGCTTCAGCCCTAGTTCACGTGGATGTCCCGCTGGCACGCGGCCACCACCTTGAGCACTGTGCTATATGCCGTCGGGAGCGACGAAGAGCTATAGGGTAGGCTGGGAAAAAATTGTATGGGGACCTGCATCTAGACCACTGACCGGCCTCCCACCAGTGCGACTCACTCGAGTGTAGGAAAACTGGAAAAAAAAAAGAAAAATTTGTATCCCTACCTCAACAACCTTCAAGTACTCCACGCCAATATGTTGATGCCAAAGGACGACAGAAAGAAGATCCACCAGTACCTCTTCCAAGGTATGTAAATTATAATTCCCGAATTCCCCAGTTCCCATTTGAGCCTTGAAGCTCCATTGCTCCATGAGATACCAGAAGATGTGAAGCCGTCGACAAGCTCATTGCTGATCGAAGCGGAAGCACTATGAAACGCTTCGATTCAGTCTGCTTGTGAAGCTTGTGGGTTTTTGTTTACACCCACTAGTCAAGGACAGCTTTTACAACCCATCTTCAATTTCATGAATCGGTAGTCTGGGTTCCCCAAACTTTATACTAACAAAACAGAGGGTGTTGTTGTTGCTGAGAAGGACTTCAACAAGCCAAAGCACGAGGAGATTGACACCAAGAACTTGTACGTCATCAAGGCTTTGCAGTCTTTGACCTCCAAGGGTTACGTCAAGACCCAGTTCTCTTGGCAATGGTACTACTACACCTTGACTGACGAAGGTGTTGAGTACCTCAGAAACGAGTTGAACATCCCAGAGGGTATCTTGCCTATGACCAGATTGAAGGGTGCTCCAGCTCAGAGACAGAGACCTGCCTCCAGAGGTGGCCCTCAGAGAAGATTTGGTGGTGACTCCTACAGAAGAAGAGCCAGAGATTAAGCATGCATCATACGGACCATACCGTATCCTGGCTTGATGTTATTTTGTATACTTTCCATTTCTAATAAAGAAACTTAAGAAATGAAATGTAGCATGAGGTAAATGTGAAGTTGGTGAATTGTGGAAAGGAAGTGATTGGTTTCCCATAGGAAACTTTTAATCCAAAAACCAAATGTGATCCGTATGAACACGAGAAACCCTTCGTTTAATTCTACACTCACTGATCTATATAGCTACCCCACTGTTCTTTCCCAAGAAACTTGATACCGGCCCTATGTTAAAATTAATGAATGAAATGGCGATAAACAAGTGCTGGAAGCTTCCGCCATTCTTCCCTTAAGGCGAAGAAGTACATTCAACAATAGACTCAAAGAAGCTCTCTAATGTGCCAGGCCTTACCCCAACAGCCCCTTTTCATTCCCAGTTGAAGCAATTACAGCATACACGATACTGACGGGTGGCATTACTTCAATTAGCACTCGCTCGCCTCTTTTTCTCAAATGTAGTATTTATACATGCTATCACTCGAGAGATTATGCTGCAAAATTATGTGGCCAAGCGAGTAGAATGAGAGCATTGTGCTCGCCAGCCAGACGCGTACCGTGTAATGCAAAATATCATAATTTGAAGAAGTCTCGCTCGAAGGAGGGCTTTTTTACCGTCATGCCTCTTTAACGGTATTTCATGTTGCAATGCTGAACCGGTCTCGCCAATTTCTATTTTTATGTGCTAAGCCTACGCTTGGGGTCTCGGGGTCTGATAGAGTGAGACTAGGTGCGAGGCGTATTTCCTAAAAAGGAAGACAAACGGCGGCACTCCAACCAAAGAACAAAACAATATACTTTTCACAATACGCCAGTAACTCCACCCATAGGCATTTTCTACATATTCTCCCCCATCAATATAGCAGACTACTTCTTCCCCGGCGTATCTTTACCCATGGTGGACTGCACAAACCATCTATACCACGCTCTCTCACGCACGCCAATTCACGTCTACTACTTTTCTTCTATTTCTTTCAATCCACCATGAACTCAGACGACTTACCGGTGTATCCGACGCCACAACAAGCGACATATGTTGTTGGAGGCAATCAGCAATCACATAGTCTGTCACATCAGCTGTCTGGTCGCAGAAACCACAGTTCGTCTCAGCAACCCCCCAGACACCAAAACCCGCCCCACAACTACAAGAACTCACTGTCGGGCTCGCTACCGGCACCAGGCCCATATTCCACACAGCCGGGCCTGTCTTATCTGTCATATCCGCCGCCATCTCGCCCTGGTTATCAACAACCTCCTCCTCAGCAGCCTCAGCAGCAGTACTATCAACAGTACGCCTCGCCCCCGGCTCAGCAGCCATACACACAGCCCCAGTACTATCTGCACCAGCAACAGCCCCAAAACTATAGACCTCAATACTCGCAAGCACCCCCTCAGCAGCAGCCCCAGCCTCAACCCATGCCCAGCCAACCTCTGTATGATCAGTACATGTCGCCCCAGCAATCCCACGCTGCCCCTCCCCAACACCCACAGCAGCAACTGCGTCAAGTCTCGCTGAACCTGCAGCCTCCAGCCCAGCCGTACGGTCATTCGTCGGGCTCGCCTCAAGTTGCCAATGCGTCTACACTGAAGAAGGCGCCGGGCCTGTGGCAGGGCCAGAACCGCTCGAAAGAGAATGTTCTGGAGACGACAAAATTATCTAGCAAGCAGCGTCTTGAGGCCGAGTTGCGTTCCACTTTCGACAGAGTGGATGTTAACCACCTGGGTAGAATTTCTGCTCGAGAATTGTCTATGGCGCTCTTGAATTTTGATAATACTCGTTTCCAAGAATCGACCGTGCGTCTCATGCTCAAACTCTTCAGTTCTGGGTCTTCCACGTCCAAGGGACTCAACTTCGACCAATTTGTTTCTTTGTGGAAGTATTTGACCGCCTACAAAAAGCTCTTTGTGGCTGCTGATCTGAATAAATCTGGTGACATTTCTTTCGGTGAATTCCAAAGAATTCTCGAACAGATTGGCTACAAACTCAATGTGGATCTTGTGCTCCACCTCTTTCAAAAATTCAGCAACAAGGAATCATCATCAGATGGTACTTCAGTCGGAAAACTCAAATTTGACGCCTTTATTGAGTTACTCGTCTATCTTCGGAAGCTCACCGATATCTTTAAGCAGTATGACAAGGATCTCTCAGGTGTGGCTACAATCAGCTACCTGGACTTTTTGCTTGAAATCAGCAACCTCAGTTAATTACACACTGCAGACCTTCGATCGACTTTTTGCATTAGATTTTATATCTGCTGCAAAGGTTGTACTCTGAAGGACTGTATGCTCGAACAGGGCACATACTCGCGCGCATACTATGCCTGAGTCATGGTGAAGAGTCTCTAATTTTTCAAACAGCCTACAACCTCTGAACACTATGCTTCAGCACGCCCGCCTCTCGGCATCTTTTCTTAGAAGCGGGGCATTATCACTTCGCTCGTGTACTTTAAAAAATACATTTACAACATCCGCATCTGCGGCCCAATCCAAGTATCCAGAACTCAAAGATGTCGAGTTCGATGCGGAGGGTAATCCAGATTACACCAAATTGATCTTGACATCCAGAGTATATGATGTTGTCGACAAGGGTGGCTCTCCTTTGACACATGCTGTCAACTTATCACACCGCTGCAATGCAAATGTCCATCTTAAACGTGAAGATCTCTTACCCGTGTTCTCGTTCAAGTTGCGTGGTGCCTATAATATGATAGCCAAATTGCATTCCAATCCAAACATTCCACTTAATGGTGTCATTGCATGCTCTGCTGGTAATCATGCCCAAGGTGTGGCCTATTCTGCAGCCAAGCTCAACATCCCATCCACCATTGTCATGCCTACCGCTACCCCTTCCATCAAGTATTCTAATGTCTCGAGACTTGGCTCTCAAGTGGTTTTGTACGGTGAGGACTTTGACGCTGCCAAACAAGAGTGTGCTAGATTGAGTGAACTTGACAACTTGACCAACATCCCTCCCTTCAACCATCCTTACGTCATTGCAGGTCAGGGTACTGTCGGATTGGAATTAACAACCCAGCTTATCTTGGACGATTTGGATGCAGTTTTCATTCCTGTTGGTGGCGGTGGTTTGATCGCCGGTGTTGCCGCTTATTTGAAGACTGTCGCTCCTCACGTCAAAATCATCGGAGTTGAGACATTCGATGCCGACGCTTTGTACCAATCGTTAAAGAATAAGAGGCTGGTGGAACTTGACTCTGTGGGAGTATTCGCCGATGGTACCGCAGTTAAGATTCTTGGTGACGAGACTTGGAGAATTTGTCAGGAGTACGTTGATGAGGTTGTTCGTGTTGACACCGACGAGCTTTGTGCGGCTATCAAAGATGTCTTTGAGGACACCAGGTCCATTGTGGAGCCATCGGGTGCCCTTGGTGTTGCTGGTATGAAGAGATACATCGCAGACACCGCTGGTAAAGTTGACCACAAGAAGAAGACTTACGTGCCTATCCTCTCAGGTGCTAACATGAACTTTGACAGATTGCGTTTCGTGAGCGAAAGAGCTGTTCTTGGTGAAGGAAGAGAGGTCTCCTTTGTCGTTTCCATTCCAGACAGACCAGGTGAGTTCGTTAAGCTACAGAAACTCATCCATCCAAGGTCCATTACAGAATTTTCCTACAGACTCGTGAATGCTGACCATCCTGCCAACATCTACGTCAGTTTCAATGTGCTTAACAAGGCCAAGGAGGTTCCTGCTATCATCGAAGCCATGACAAACAATGAGCACAACTTTACGGTTCTTGACATCTCCAACAACGAATTGGCCAAGACCCACGGCCGTTACCTTGTCGGTGGAAAGCCAACCGATCACACCCTCAAGCCTGGACAAGAAAAGTTGTATCAATTCGAGTTTCCCGAAAGGCCTGGTGCTTTAACAAGATTCTTGGAAGCGTTGAAGGACAATTGGAACATCACTTTGTTCCATTACAGAAACCACGGCAACGATGTGGGCAAGGTTTTGTGTGGTTTCGTCCTTCCAGAGACAGCCACAGAGGAGGAGTTCCATGAGTTTTTGAAGCAAATTGGCTACAAATATCAGGACGAGACAGACAACATCATTTACAAGAAATTTTTATGTAACTAATTCGTTTGGGGGATTATTGGGGCTAATAAAATTTTATCGCAGTTAATATATTTACAGTGGTATCTAATTAGCGACGTAAGAAAGCCTGGTACGCCTCATTGTTGATATGAACACGTCCTGAAGCCTTCATTTGTTTCTTTCCTTCCTTCTGCCTCTCCAACAATTTTTTTCTTCTAGAGATATCAGCAGCATGTAATCTCTGGGTGACATCCTTCCTCTTTGCTTTAATGGTCTCTCTTGCAACGACTTTATTCAGAACTTTAGCTTGAATCGCAACTTCGAAAAGTTGAGATTTTAGGAATTCCTTGAAGCGGGCAACGTATTCCCTTCCTCTCGATTGGGACTGTGATTTGTGAATGATTTGCGTCAAGGCATCTTGAGGCTCACCGTTGACACAGAGCTCTAACTTCACAACGTCTGAATTCTCGTAGCCAGCGTCTTCATAATCCAAGGAAGCGTAACCTTTGGTGAGACCCTTGAGCTTTCCGAAAAAATCCTCGACAAGCTGTGCCAACGGAATGTCGTATTTGAGAAGAACTTGGCCTGTTTGCAAATATTCCAACTCCTTTTGGACACCTCTCGAACTCTCGCAAAGGGACATGACGGTTCCCACATATTCGTCAGGAATCGTCATGATGGCAGTGACAAATGGCTCCTGGACCTTGTCGACGTTTTGCCTATTCTCCACTCCTGGGAACTCAGAAGGGTTGGAGATAATCTTCTCTGAGCCATCTCTGTAGACGATTTTGTAAGGCACAGTGGGTGCCGTCAAGATAATTTTTGCACCGTACTCCTTTTCTAGTCTTTCCTGAAACACCGATGCATGGAGGGATCCTAGGAACCCCAATCTCCAGCCAAGTCCTAAAGCGTTGGATGTCTCTTTCTGCAAAGTGACAGACCTGTCATTAAGAACAAGGTGCTCGATATGGTCGTTCATCAGTTTGAATTCTCCACCATCAGCGGGGAATGCACCAACAAACACCATCGGTTGAGGTTCCTCAAAGCCTGGAAGTGGCTCCAACCCTTCATGATTGCCATTTTGAAAAAATGTATCTCCAATCATGGCTTCTCTAGGGTTACGCATACCGGGAATGATATAGGCAACCTGACCTGCTCCGACTTTGCTCATGGGGAGCTTATCCGGGTACATCACACCAACCTCCTTGACCTCATACTTTTTGTTCGTGTGGGCTGAAACCAATTTCATGCCCTTTCGGATACAACCGTCCTTCACATACATAAGCATCACCACCCCAACGTATGGATCGTGCCATGAGTCGACAAGTAGGCCTCGTAACTTACCTTCTGGATTCCCATCTGGAGGAGGAATGTCTCTCACAATGGCTTCTAGAATATTTTCAACATTAAGGCCGGTTTTGGCACTCGCGGGAATGCAGTCCTCTCTATCCAATTCGAAGGTTGTTTCGACTTGGTCCATTGCACGAGGTATATCTGCGGCATCCAAGTCAATTTTGTTGATAACTGGGATAAGCTTAAGTCCCATGCTATATGCCAAATAGAAGTTTGCCACAGTTTGGGCCTGAACGCCTTGTGAAGCATCTACTATCAATAGCGCACCTCCACAAGAAGCGTATGATCTAGACACCTCTGCACGAAAATCCACATGACCAGGTGTATCGACCAAATGCAATAGGTATTCTTCCTTCGTTTCTGGGTGTTGGTAGAACATCATACATGTTTGGGCCTTGACGGTGATGCCTCGTTCTCGTTCCACATCTAGCTTATCGAGAACTTGTTTGTTGGATCCTGGCTCAATGACGCCTGTGATCTCTAAAAGTCTATCTGAAAGTGTTGACTTGCCATGGTCCACATGAGCAACAATACTGAAGTTCCTATAGTTTTCTAGTGGGATCTTGTCAATCTTGTCGTAGACCCACTTTATATGATTGTCTTTATCTAGACTGATCTTCTTGTCTTGCGTAGCTGCAGTCTTTGGTGTCGATAGTAGAGCCGTCGATTTATGGAAATATCTAGTAGCAGGCTTTCTGAAGGTGGCCCTGAGCGACCCTCGTAGCATTTTCAGAATCATCGCTACTTGGATACACTTATGCAACTGCATTTTTCAGTGCGCATCTACATTTGCACCCATCGATGCCTAAAATGATAACCTTAATTTACATACTTTAAGCCTTGTGGGAGGCGGCAAACTCGTTGATGCAATCAACCAAAAGTTCGACACTGTGGGTAGAAACGGCATTGTAAATCGAAGCTCTGATACCGCCAACAGATCTGTGGCCCTTCAAACCAGTCAACTTCTTGTCCAGGGCCTTCTTGAGGAACTCTTCGGTCAATTCCTCAGTAGGCAAAGTGAAGACGACGTTCATGCGGGAGCGCACAGCATGATTCTTGACAGGCAAGTTGAATAAACCGGAGTGTTTGTCCAAAGCACCATACAAAATCTCTGCCTTGTGGGCGTTCGTCTTCTCAATAACTTCAATTCCACCCTCCTTGATGAGCTTGTCAGTAACAAGCTTCAAGATCTGACATGTGAAGATAGGAATGGTGTTATAGGCAGAGTTGTTTGCAACGACAGTTGGGTAGTGGAAAGCAATGGGGCACAAGGGAATATCAGCCTGCTTCAATTCGTCGTCAGATGCTTGTTCAAGTAAAGACTTTTTAACAATGTAGATCGTCAAGCCAGCCAAACCGAGGTTCTTCTGGGCACCGGCCATGATCACACCGTACTTGCTCACGTCAATGTCCTTAGACAAGATGTTGGAGGACATGTCAGCGACCAATTCAACACCTTCTGGCAAATAAGAGGAGTCTGGAGTAGACCTGAACTCATTACCGTGAACAGTCTCGTTGTCGCAGAGGTATAAGTATGCCGTTGACTCTTTGTCAATTGGCTTCCATTCCGAAAATGGAGCAATGTCACCGAACTTTTTATCCTTGCCATTGAACACGACATCCACGTCAAATCCCAAACGCTGAGCCTCCTCGGCAGCCTTCTTCGACCAGCCACCAGTCACTGCATAAGCAGCCTTGCCCTTCTTGAGGTTGTTCTTCTTCGCGTAATGAGCCATCAAGTTGTAAACGATAGATGAGAAGCCAGTGGTACCACCACCTTGCATGAAGAAGATTTCATGGGTGTCTGGGACATTGATAAGCTTCTTAATGTTGGCTTTCGTATCGTCAATGACCTTAATGGCGGGCTTCGAACGGTGCGAGATCTCACCGATACCCAAGTTCTGTCCATCGTAGGAAATCAAGTCCAATGCGGCCTGTTTGAGGACATCAGAGGGTAACAAAGCAGGACCAGCACCGAAGTAATGGGGTTCTTCACGCTCCAAAATTGACATTGTGCTGAAACTTCAAGTAGGTAGTATTAGAATAATTAGTGCGCGAACGAGTCATTGAGTCACCCATGACAGGTACCGGTCGCATCGCTTATGCTAATCCTCCATATCCCTGATCTTGACCCCACTAAGATAGTAAAGTACCTCAACGTCGTCAGTGTCGTCGAGTAAGCAATGTAGCACACACGCCTCCTGGTGGCACATGAGAAATATGATGGTTTTGCAGGTGCTGACAATCTTGGATGCCATTTTCCAATCTTTGAGCTTGACCACGACTTCCGTGTCTTCCGAATCATCTTGATCGCAATCGTCGTCTTGTGGCTCAGCAAGTGCCTGGGCTCGAAGGCTGTCAGTGTCTAAGTCAGGGACTTTTGGCTTCTGGACATCCAATTTATCGTTCCACCGAATCGTCACTCTAAACTTACCCTCTTCGTGAAGAACGAAGCCCAAGTAGCCCCCTCGTCTTCTACTCGCCTTGATAGTGACTAGATCGCTCGCTAGATTCTTCTTGAACTTATCAAGACGCTTGTATGTGGAAGAAAACTCGTTGGGTAGACGCATCATGAGGTCCACTTTAGGAAGCTCAGGCTCCTGTAGTAGATCTGAGGATCCTTTGAGAATCTTGACGGGAATTCTAAAGGTATGATTAATTGTGTTGGCTGTGGTAGTGAGATCTGAGTAGTAGAGAGCCAAAGAAGCCGTTCTGCCTCCCCCACTGGTAGTACCATCCGCTGACGCCTCCTTCCTCTGAAGCCTAATGCTCAAGTCATGACTGTCAGCCTTTTCAAAGTTCTTGAGTGTTTGAAGAAATAGCTCAATGTTTATCTCCAAAAGCACCACGTCATTTCGAAGACTTTGAATCTCGATCTCGTTGAAGATGGCCAGCATCTTGAACTTGCACCACACCTGGGGTTCTTGGTTTAAAGACGTGTCTTTCACGGAGATTGCTAAAAGTTGCTCGGGACTAAACCTCAAGACCACGAATTTTCTTAGGCTGCTAATTTGGGAGAAGCATATTTTGAGTGTTTCGGTGCTTTGTGTACGTAGTTTGAGCTTCATACTATCTAAGATTTCCAGTGCGCCCTGCGATGTACGCTTCTGTCAATGTCTACAATCAGGCTACGATGAGTTTCGATAAACGATTTAATAATACATCATTTTTTATTGCAATGACCGCTGCCTGGAATATAAATGAAGTCTAGAGGTTTTTGTCATTCCAGGATGCTAAGGTTTGTCCCTCTAGATTGGAGAATGCTGAATCAGAATAGATTGACGTGATTAACCGTCATCTCTCTCTCCGTGTTATCTCGCCTCTGGCAGGTTCGAGCTCTGGCATATTCTCAAAGGAGTTGCTCAACCATATGACAAGGGATAGAGCCACTTCGCCAATCTTCTTAAACTCTCAAAATAATAATAATAGAATCTCCTCTAAGGAACATCTTCACAATATATCTCTCCTTCGATGTTGTCTTGATGACCTTGCCTTTGCTGTTTTTCGTCGTCTCCGTCCAAAGCTCCTTCACGTCCTCGAGAATGAGGTTGCAGTGTCTGTCGAATGCTTTCACCTTTGCAAGTAGCTTGTGGTTATTTCTGCAATGTATCATGACGGGGCTGCCGCTTTTAATAGAGTTTTGTATGAGCGATAATGGTCCATGATTGAATTCAAAATCTTCTAGTTCTTGAAGCTCACTCTCAGTAAGTTCTGCGCGAGGACGATCTATAAGCTCACTATAGTTAGTATTGTGAACGGAAAAATTAAAAAAGTTGTTCTTGGAATTGCTAACATACGACATGTTTGTATATATATGGTGCTAAACTTCCTGACTTGCAACGATGGCGCACTGCTTGATGTCTCTCGATATTGCCCTCTATGCACGAATCAACATACACTCTGGTTGGGTTCATCATTATTCATTAAATACAGATTTTTAATGGGCCATCAAGCAGAGGCTATTTTTTCTGGATAGCTCAATGGAGCTGCTAGCGTGGCCCCTCTTTTTACGATATTCTCAACTCTGTCTTTGAGAACTCTTGATCCGCACGCAACCTCGAGCTTGTTGAGATCAACAGTGGCCTCGTTCTTACCTATGGTTATGACAACCTGCTTGCCATCATTTTTAGTTATGGAGTCACCAAACTGTGACTTCAACAAGGAAACAATTCTCTTGATCCTGCTCGTGATAGTACTATCTGCGTGGGCTCTTCTAGGTGTATCCTCCTTCACCATATCTTCATCCTCTTCTTGCTTAACATGACCATGCGAACAGTGCTGAGATGTCATCTTGACGGAGACAGGAGACGAGTCGATGGATAGAAGAATGGCAACAATGCTATCGGCGAGAGAGTCTCCCATCAAATTGTCGTTAAGCCACTCCACGGTAACGTTCAACGCACCTGCTGACTCCACCTTGTTGGCAGTGATGTAGACAGTGTTCATAATGGTACATTCCCAGGTTTCATTATCGTCGTTCACCACATTGATGTAGCCAAACATTTGTTCCAAATGCCACTGTACCAAAGAAACATTCGCATGCACCTTAAGTTTTGCGTTGGATTTGACCGTCGACGTCGTGAGCTGCGAATACTCAGGCAAGTCGTCAAGACTCATTATATTCATGTCGAAGTCCTTAGATATAAGCACTCCTGAAAGTCTAACGCCAGTCTTGATGACCTTTTTATCAGACTCATCCTCACCGCCTGCCTTACCATCCTCCTTCTCGTCTTTGTCTCCCTCCTCCTTTTCAACTTTCTCGTCAACCTCTTCAATTTTGGGCTTGGTTTGGGCCTCCTGGACCGCCTTCTTTATTAATTCCATATTGGTCTCTGCAAGATGGCCAACAACTTTGGCCAACTTCACACCCTTGAATCCAATTGTGACCTCCTCGCAATTTCTAGGGTTGAACACCTTAACTTCTTCGTCCGTTCCCTTCCTGCTCAGGTACTTACTGAGCAAAGCCGATTTGAGTCTTCCCATGGGGTTACTGTCACCATGTACCAAAATGATCTTTTTAGGACTCACTTCATCTATAAAACCCGAGTTCTCGATGAAATCTACATGAGCTGCGAAGGATATCTCATCGACAGAGATACGTCTGGGGATATTCATCTCGGGGTTGTTGATCGATTGGATGGCGGCTGGCTCACGAAGGAGGTCTTTCGCCATAGTTCCCTCCACGGAATAACCCGTCATAATGACTGCGTTCTTTGGATCTGGTGCCCACCTTTCTAAAAGCTGACGGGAGACACCACTCTGCAACATACCTGGAGATGCTACGACCACACATGGGCCAATGTCGTGAACTCTATCCACACTTTTGATTGATTTGATAAACTTGAAATCAAATGGGTTTGACTTGTGGGAGCCAGCTGCGTTCACCTTGATGCTGTCATTCATGATGCTAGTGTATGTTTGATACACAGCCATACATTTTCGGGCAAGGTTAGAGGCGTAGTATATATTGATGTTCTGGATGTCCTTGTTTTGGGACCAGTACTCCTCCAATATAAGAAGCAACTCCTGAGCTCTTCCCAAGGCGAAAACGGGCATGAGAATACGGCCACCCTTGAGAATTGTTGAATGGATTAATTTCATCAAACGAGATTCCTTTTCGAGTCTAGGTTCGTGTGTGGCAGTACCAAATGTTGATTCCGTGATCAAAACATCTGGTCTTGTGGGCGGAACCTCCGCAACCTTCAAATGACGATCCTCTTCTCTAGAGTAGTCACCGGTGAAGAGTACCTTGAGACCTCCAACTTCAACGAAGTACATGCATGCACCAAGAACATGACCAGCGTGGTAAGCTGTGAAATGGATACCATCAACCTCAATAGTTGAATGATAATCTATTGTCTCGATCCTGTCGAATGATACCATCAAGTCTTCATCTGTATAAAGATTGGCAGAGCCTGAGGCATTAGTCAAGTTGTTCTCAGACCTAGCTTCATCACCTCCTCCAGTCATGGATGTCACTCTAACGAAATCCGAAAGTAACCAACGGTAGATGGCTTTTGTGGCGTGAGTCATGAAAACACGACCTTTGAAGCCAGTTTGTTGCATAACATATGGCAACGAAGCAGCGTGATCCAAATGGAAATGACTGATCAATAAAATGTCGACCTTTGATAGGTCATATTCGTCAAAGAAAGGCAAGGAGTTCATTCCACTGAGTCCTGGATGGACACCAGAATCCAACATGATGACTTTATTTTTGTACTCCAAAATATGGGAGGATCTGCCCACCTCATTGCATCCTCCCAACCCAAAGAATTTGAAGTTATCGGCGGGATCTTCACTTGGGTTGTCGATCGCCATAGTTGTAAGGGGCCAGGTGAAAGATGGTGATGGATGTCTTCAGACTGAGTAGGTGAGTGTTTGAAGTTTAGCAGTGTGCAGGTCTGTCAACGCTTTTGACGTGTTTAACACAAATTACTTAGCAATTGGTTATTTAGAGATTTCAAGAATTACAGTTAAAATATGATGATAATAAAAATGTTATTTATGTCAAAGTTTTATCTTTATGTAAGTGCAAAATTGGTCCGCTGCATATTTCTACGCATTTGAAGACGCACCATGGTGGGTTGATTGGCTGCAAAATGTCGCGCCAACTACGACAATATTCTACGACGATAGGTTCAAATCAATTGTTCATTGTCAATAACGATCATCAACGTAAATACATTTAGTTCTGGGAACCACCGTAGCAAGACTCGTTCTGCTTCTTACGGATGTCAATGACATTCAAAACAGACTCAGCAGCCTTGACACCAGAAAGAGCCATGGCACCGAAGGTTGGGCCCATTCTGTTGGAACCGTCAACCTCAGCCAACTCCATACCGGCAATGACCAAGCCAGGAGCGACCTCTCTGGTACCCTTGACAATGGCGTCCTCGGCCTTGTTCATGTCAAGACCTCTCATACCACCCAACTCGAATGGCTCGTTGGCGCTCTTTGGTCTCAAGCTCTCCAATCTCTTGGCACAGAAAGCACCGAAAGGACCGTCGTGACCAGTGGTGGAAAGAACGACGTTAGCGTTAAGGGTGTTAGGGTCCATACAAGACTGGGTGTCGTGGTTCAAGGTAACCAAGGTCCAGTTGGTAACGACACCAGCGATTCTCAATTCGCCGGTAGATTCGTCACGACGGGTGATCAAGTCCTCAACAGCGGTGGCGTTGAACAACTTAACGTTAGGGAACTGCAAAACCTTGGACATCAAGGTGGACATGAACAAAGCAGCGTGCTTGACAACGACGTAGTCGCCCTCGTCCTCGTAAGCAATCTCCAATTCGTCCAAGAACAAGTTGGCTGGCTTTCTCATGACCATAGCAGAGAACAATTGACCGCCCAACCAGCAACCACCACCTGGAGAGACAGAGGCCTCGATGATAGCGATCTTCAAGTTTGGTCTGTTCTTGGCCAAGACATAAGCAGCAGACAAACCGGCGGAACCAGCACCGACAATAACAATGTCAGACTCAGTGTACTTGTCCAAGTCGTTGAAGTATCTCTTGGTCATAGCTCTAGAGACAGTAGACTCTCTGATTGGGGCAAAGTTGAACTTCTCCCAGTCAGCGAAGCTGACCTGAGTGTCGTTAGCACCAGAGTCGAGACGAACGACTGGAGTCTTGAGGTTGCCGACAGAGCCGACAGGCTTCTGAACCATAGTTGGAGGAGACATGATTAGTTGATAAGATTTATGAAAAAAGGTAGAGAATTGTGGCAGGTGGGCGGAATTTATATTCTGGGTCTACCCGAAAAATGTCCGAAAACAATTGGCAAGGAGTGGATACCAGCCTCCCATGTACGTTGGGTTGGCAGGGCCGACCAATCAGAAATGCCATGGACCAATTGATTGGGCTAATTCAGCGGGAGCCCCTTGGATCTGTAAACGCATATTCTGTTGAGCCTAAGACATTTGAGAGAGGACCGTCCCGACAGGAGACCCTGTAACTGCATGAGACGCATGTCAATGGGTGCAAAATGACAATGTGCACGCTGCCGATGCAAAACCCTCCTCAGAGCCCACCGGTAATTGTCTCACGCATAGGCTTCATAAGCGCATGGCTGCAACTCCCTTACCCAGACCTGCTGCTTATCTGAGTCGCCTATGCTACATTTGCTAAATTGCTCGACTCTCACCCTTAACCCTGAATTGCACAAGCGGGGGAAGTTGGTTCTAGATGCAAACTCGCCAGGACTTTCCGCTCTCTCAGTGGCTATCGGCCCCGTTTTGCTTGCTCTTTTCGTTGAAGCTTTTGAAGTAGCGATCCCGGAAATGAGTTACCTGATCGAGTCGCATGCCGTTATGAGTTACGCCCTTGTACGTCTCATCCCTCTTGACGTACACTACTAAACGACGTGACCATTTGTTGAACTCCTGCTCGAGCACGTACAAAAGCTCAAGACGCTCATGCTGAGGAATATGGTGTTCGGCATATTCATCATTGGCAGTGGGCATCCAAAACGCTAGCCGCCCACCTACAGGCATTCTGGCTGCGGCGAACCGGAGTAAGTCGTCCAAAAGACTAGGGAGGTCGTAGGGCTTTTTTGATGCAATGTAGTCTCGGCGTTTAAAGCCCAATTCCCCTTCCACCACGTTGTTTTCTCTCCCTGCTGCTTTTTCAGGGTCTTTGGCTCCACAAACCTTAAGACCCTCGCGCACGCCGTAGGGAGGATCACATACTATCGTGTCTATGACAAAGTCCTCTCTAAGCGCATTATTAGTGAAGTCCATCGTCCACAAATCAATGAACTGCAGGGCGGTTCCATACTGGCGGAAACTCGAAAGAAGGTTGTTAGAGCCCTTGCCCCTAACTGACCGGGCGTCAATGTCCGTGCCGATGGGGTATCCTCCGAAAAAGGCGCCTGCAACCAAGAAAGAGCCTGTGCCGGTGAATGGGTCGTACAAGACTTTGCCTGGCTGTACCTGTGCAACGTTGCAGCTGACTAGTGCTAGCTCGGCGTCAAAGGACGTTGTGCCAATGTACCGCCGTTTTTTGAGATCATATTTTTCCACAACCCCCTCGGCCCTGGCGCTGATTTCAACCTGTCTTCCGAACCAAAGGTACTCGGGCTTCTCCGCCCTTTCTTGGCCAGACACAAAGTACTCTTCTAGTATGGCAAAAATCACCTCGGGATTTTTCAATCGTATTTTGCCTTCGAAGCCGAGGTATCTGAATGTGTCGATGGTCTCGATCTTTTCTTCCGTTGTTTTAGCTCCCATGAAGCTGACAAAGTCGAATCTGAAGGTGTTGTGCTTGTAGGTGGAGAACTTGTCGGTGGACTGTTTCTGTACACTTTCGTGAAGCTGGTCCAAGTCTGAACCCTCACCCCAGAGCTCGTAGATCCCCTTGGCAAGAATGGACCGCTTTATGAGTTTTTTCGCCTGCTCATCGTCTTCAAGTTGGACCTTCAAAAACGGTTTCTTCTCATCGTGATGGCGAAGGTCCACTTGGATGCCATGTAAATCAGCGAGTGACTCTAGCTCGGCTACCCTGAAATTTGGGAAAGCTTGGGCAAAGCTTATTATGTACTCTTTCATGACTTGAAGACTCGAGATCTGAGATGCGATGGAGACGCAGGTAGAAGTATGTAGGTGCGCATCGACCCCAGGTGAGTACTTGGAAAAGAGGTCCAGTCAGCCAAAGGCTCTTTTTTTTAGCCTTCTAAGAAGCGTTTCGATTCAATTTGTTGCTAGAACTTCACATTTGGACTTTTCATTACCTATTTGTTTTCGATTTATATTTTTAGAGAATATATCATTTTTTGGGACAAACGCGGATCTGACTCAATTGTTGCAAACTCAATACATTTGTCAACCTTCATGCGATTTAATCCCCTAAAAAATGAGATGTTGATAAAACAAATACATGTCTTTGAACTGATATATTCTGATGTTAATGATACTGATCCTGTTTTTGATTGAATACATCCTTGTGATCACAACTGTGCAAGCACTAGATCCCAAGAGATCCTTAAATGGAGAGTAATGTATTGGTATTCATAACAGGCCGCTCAGATTGTTGATAAGGCTGGTTTCTTCATGTGAATATACATTGCACAAGCATGACGAATGAGTCAATTCCGGGACAATGCTGATGGGAAAGCGATTTTCAGAGGTCTCTCTACTCTGGATCAATTTGAAATTGACTCAGTTCACTAGAAAGAAGTTGATCACAATTATAATCAATGGAAGCATTAGGCTGGGTTAATTGGTCAAGGAAATATCAAGTCTGAAATACGAAAAATGCCCCAAAAAGGGCTTAAATGGCCGAATTTGTAACCTTTTAGCTCAGAAACATAATTATTAAGCCATAAGCTTACTAATTATACATTAAATGACCAAAAATATTGTCATTTTGACCCCTAAATTGGCATGATATATTAAACCAGCATGTAGCAACATCCAGTAAGAAGGTCCCTTGGCCCAGTTGGTTAAGGCGTGGTGCTAATAACGCCAAGATCAGCAGTTCGATCCTGCTAGGGACCACTTATCTCAGGGCGTGTGGCGTAGTTGGTAGCGCGTTCGCTTAGCATGCGAAAGGTCTCCGGTTCGAATCCGGACTCGTCCATTCTTTTTTGTTTTCTTCACTGGTATTCTTTTTAATTCAATCTGAGGAGTTAAACAGGCCTCCCGTTTTGAGTTTGAGTGCACGTGATAAGAGCCTGCATATAGCTAAACTCACTCTATCATCGAAAATTACTATGGGGCCTCAGCCATCCATACTCCATAGGTGAATAGTTAGTGTGATTAGTTTTATACTTCTCAATACATTAATAAATCCATAACATTTTGTATCAAAGGACCAGATATGTCGACGTTTGACGAAGACGAGGCTCTTTTCGAGGACATCTAGTATGTACATCCATCACTCACTTTGTGACGAATACTAACTCAATTAGCGACGAGGATACTAAAACGGAGACAAAACCCTCTGATGCTGCGCCAAAGCTGGAAGAGGCTAATCCACCCACTCCCCAAGCAGCTCCTCCAGCAGCTGAGCCTCCCGCTCTGGAGCCTGTGATTACAGAACAACCTTCTCAAACCGCAGAGAGCAGTCAACCAGCTGCTGTTCCACCCAGTGAACAGCCAGCCGTCAATGCACCACAGACTGACAATTACGGTCAGGCTGTTCCTCCCCCTCCACCAGCTGCTGGCCAATACGGGTCAGGTCAGCCTCAACCGCAACAACCTCAGCAACCAGAACCCAGCAGAATGCCGCCCTCCAACTTGGGCAGAGATAGCGGCAAGATGTTTATTGGTGGCCTCAATTGGGATACCACAGAGGACGGCTTGGTGAGCTACTTTTCTAAGTACGGTGAAATTGCAGACTATACTATCATGAAGGACCCCAATACTGGAAGATCGCGTGGGTTTGGCTTTTTGACATTCAGAGATCCACGGGCGGTGGATGAGGTCATTAGGAAAGACCACATCTTGGACGGCAAATTGATTGATCCAAAGAGAGCTATTGCCAGGGAGGAGCAGGACAAGGTCGGAAAGATTTTCGTGGGTGGTATTGACCCCCTTGTGAACGAAAAAGATTTTAACGATTTCTTCTCTCAGTTTGGTCGCATCATCGACGCACAGCTCATGATTGATAAGGACACGGGTAGGTCCCGAGGATTTGGATTCATCACATTCGATACTCCTGATGCAGTAGATAGAGTTTGTGTTAACAAATATTTAACATTAAAAGGCAAGGCCATGGAGGTGAAACGTGCCGAACCAAGAGGCCAGCACCAGCTGAATCATAACCAAGGCTACCACCAGCAACAGCAGCAGCCCCCACAACAGCAGCAGCAACAGCAGTTTAACCCATACAATACATACGGTCAGTTCCCCATGCAAATGCCTGGAGGTAATAACATGCCCAACTTCCAGGGTGCTTCTCCGGAAATGATGCAAGAGTATTGGCAAAGAATGCAGTGGTATATGTTCCAGCAACAACAGGCTGCACAAGGCGAAGGTAACCAACAAGACCAGCCTCACCAGCAGCCTTTGAACCCTCAACAACAAGGTGCCGAGGATAACGAGGGCGACTACGAACTGAATGACACTGGAAGATACGAGAGTGACTATAGTGGTCGTGACAGTGGCCGTGATAGTGGTCGTGATAGCGGTCGTGACAATGGTGGCCGTAACGGCGGTGGTCGTGATAACGGTAGAGGACGCAGACCCAGCGACCGTACACCTCCTACTGGTCCAAGTGGTGACAACGGAGGTAGAAGAAACCTTCCAAAGGGCCCTAAGCGTGCCCCACCATCCGGTCCTTCTAGTGGAAGATCAAGAGGAGGCTACAAGCGTGGTGGATACCACCCTTACGGAAAGAAGGGAAGAAAATAAGTCATTCTAACTCCATTATATATTTGTGAAAAAAAGGTTCAACGGAGAGTTCCAGTTTTTGAAAACATCTGTTATTGCAGTCTTGCAAATTGTATTGAATAAAGATCTGTCTATTAATGCTGTAAGTTTTATCTCCTCTTGCCCTTGCTGCTTGGACGAGCATTCTTCGCTCTCCTCTTCTCCTTGAGGTTTCTCATCTTTCTGATTTGGTCCGTCAGTCTCAACTCCTCCTTCTGGCCAGGCCTGTTGAAACCCTTCACATTAACACCGGAATCAACAGCCTTGCCAACCTTCTTCTTCTGCTTGTGGTAGTCATCTCTGAACTTATCAGGTAATTTAGGAGCGGCAACCTTGTTGTGCTTGAATCTCTTGTTTTGCTTGTTCTCAGCAACGTTCTCAGCCATACCGGCCTGGGCTGACTGGATGTTTCTCTTCTTTCTCCATTCATCAAACTTACCAGAACGCAATGTTGCCGGAATCCTCTGACCCGATTCACTGATGATGTACTTCGTGTCATCAGCGGACCGAGAATTGATATACTTGCCCTTCTTTTTGTCCCATCTCATAACTTGCGACTGTTTCTGGACCTTCTCATCATTGTCCAAGTCGAAGGTGGCCGAAGCTGCATCGTTTGCAAACGATGACAAGCCGTAGTGCTTATCCTCGATAGCCTCTGCAGCAGGAACATGATGGCTCATGTAAAAGTTAGGGTCTCTGAAACTCTTCTTCTCCTTCTTCTTCTTTGCGATAAGTTCATCAGCGTCCTCAAAAGCATCCTGCAATTCCTCTTCATCTGCTTCCACAGACTTCACCGAATAGCCGACTTCGCCAGCATCGGATTTCAAAATCTCATCTTGGATACTATGAGTGAGGCCTGCTGCACGCTCTTGCTCAAGTAGTTCCCTTTTCTCCTTGGCTCTGCGTTGGAGTGGAGCTATTTGTCTGCGTCTCCTCTGCATCAACACAACCATGCCATCTTCCTCCTTCTCTCTTCCTTTCTTAGAAAATTCAAACACTGTCTCTTTGGTATTTCTGTTACTGAGACGTGCCAAAAATTTTTCTTTTTCTTTCTCCATGTTTGGCCCAAAAAGAAGATGCTGGTCATCCCAAGAATCAGCTTCCAACACCTCTTTTGTCCTCTTAACAGACTCAACCGATGCAGCTTGTCTTGTCCGGTGATAGAGTTTCTCACCCTTCGTTGCAACATCCTTCATCGTCTTGAGGTCGTAATTATTCTTCAACAAATTTTCATACATTTCTTCAAAAGTCTCCAATGGCCCACGCGGGAGAGACCCCAACACAAGCCTGTCGGCATATGACACTCTGGGCTCCTCATAGTCAGAGCCTTTGCTTTCTTTCAAGAGTTCACATTTCTTCTCATGCATTGAAGTGAGAAGGATCTTCTTGCCTAGAACAAGTTCAAGGTCGAGAAGGTAAGGGAGTTCCTTCTCATTCACAATGGAATACGCCCAACCCTTGTTACCAGCTCTGGCAGTTCTACCAACTCTGTGGATGAAGATCTTTGGCGAGGCTGGTAAAGTGAAGTTGATGACATTTGCAAGAACAGGAATATCAATACCACGAGCAGCGACATCAGTGACGACAAGAATACTTGTGAAGCCAATTCTGAAACGATAGAGCTGTTCCTTTCTCGCCCGCTGGTCAAGCGAACCATAAATGTAGGAAACTAAGTATCCGGCATCTTTAAGAAGACCAGCAATGTACTCAACATGGTGCTTTGTGGGAACAAAAACGATGGTGGAATGTGGGGAAGGCATAACATTAGCAGGCGGAAGTCTTTGTTTCTTAAATTTCTTCTTGGGCTTATCCTTGTTGTCTTCTTCATCATCGGAAAGCTCGTCGGCTTTTTTGCTCTCTGCCTTGACTCTGGCAAGCTCCTCTGGAGTGGCAAGTGGAAGCTTGACAACCTCTTGAAGAATATGCAACAATGCAGCCTCACGCTCAGTCTTCTTCGTGGTGAAAAATGCCATTTGCAAGTTTTCAGAGACCTTAGTTTCAGCGTCGAGACGCACCAAGACAGGGTTGGTCAAACCAGCTTTGGCGAAGTCAACTAAAGATCTAGGGAGAGTGGCGGAAAAAAGAAGCGACTGCCTAGATTCTGGTAAAGATGCAATCAATTCGTTCAATTGTTCTGCGAAACCCATTTCGAATAATCGATCAGCCTCATCGAAGACGATGTACTCGCAGGTACTCAAATCTAGCTGCATCTCGACCTTCAAATGCAAAAATCTACCAGGAGTGGCGACGATGATATCAGGATTTGTCATCATTGAAGAGAACTGTTCCTCCAAAGAATCACCACCAATAAGCACCAATGACCGTAAGTCAGTGCCACGGCTAAACTCCTTCACTTGTTTGTAAGTTTGCAAAGCCAATTCTCTCGATGGAGACAAGATAATAGCTCTTGCACCAACCTTGGCGCTGTGGGACTTGAGCTTCTCTATAACAGGTAGAACGAATGCAGCAGTCTTACCAGAACCAGTTCTGGCCATACCAACTACATCACGATTTTCCATGATGAGCGGTATCGTCTTTCTTTGGATAGGTGTAGGCTGTTTGAAACCTTTCTTGGCAATATTGATCAAGACAAACTTTGAAAGACCAAAAGATGCAAATGAACCAGCCTTAGCCTTCTTAGCAGTAGGGTTATTTTGGACAAAGTAGGACGATAAATCTTCATCAGCTTTTTCATCTTCCTCATCATCAGAAAGCTCAAGCTTTGGAAACGAAGGTTTGTTCGCTTTCTTGTCAGCATTCTTAGCATTTTTGGGTTTTGGCTTAACCTCATCACCCTCATCGTCTGAAGAAATCACATCTCTGATCTCTTCGTTGTCACTGAAGTCAGATTCAGAACTCGAGTCAGAAGCAGAATCTTGATCTTTGAGAGCAAGAGCGCCCGTAATATCAAAACCCTCGTCGTCAGACATAAATTGAAGTGGAGGTTATCGCTTAAGGTCCTAGCCACTTTTCCAGGAAGACCATCGCACTAGTATATGTGGTGCACGGATGTGCTGATAGGCGGGTTTGGAGGAAGGGTAAGAAGAAGAAAAGATGGAGAGACATTCTAGCATACTGGGTTCGTATCGATTTGTTCATTAAGAATCATTGACGAGTTTCGGCTTGTCCATGGCATTTCCAGAGCACCATGTAAAGCTGTATTCTAAAATTGCTTGGGAACATGGAATGTAGGTGACTGTTAGATATGATTGAGGAGTGGCTTTGGGGAAATGTGTGAATTGAGCTGCTCGGACAATGCGATTTTCAATTGACACTTATACTAGTATATTCTCAAACTCGTCCATATGCTCCAACTCATCTTGTTGAGTAACCTTCTTCACAACCTCTTTCTTTGACGATTCAGCAATATGACCGTCTAGGATTAGCTCGTCAAGTATATGGTAGGCTTTGGCAAAACCAAAAATGATATCGAGTTCGCAAACGTTGCCGTAGAGCTTGTCCATTTGCTCCACGTATCTATGAATGATCTCTAATGCTAACAAGCCGTTGTCCAGGGAATCAATGCCCATGATAAAGAATAATGATGCATAACGGCGATAAATGATTTTCATATCTTTGTACTCAAGAATGTTGCACATCTTTGCTCTTCTTGACAAAATCAAGGTGGTCAACTCCCTGGTGATAATGGCCTTCTCCTTTTGAGAGCTGGTGTGGTACCATTTTGATAATCTCACCTTTCCCTGCCTCGAGAGCAATAGCGTAAAGTGTATAGCCATTGTGTGTAAGTAGACGTAATGTGTCAAGATAGATTTGGTGTTAAGAGACGCAGTGTTGATACTTGGTCGATATTGCTTATATGCATGCCTGACGGGTTTTCTATAATTACAGACTTTTAAATATACCCTCAAACTATATGAATGGTCAACCGCTACTCAAGAGTATGCTCTGTTGATTTCAACCACTCTCTGTGTGTCTTGATTTCAGTGCAAAGAGCCTTGCGGTCTATCTCCTTGAATGCATTAATGTTGAGGTTGAGTTCACATAGAAGAGTGTCCATGTGACCCCAGACGAGTCCCTCAAAATCTGCTCCGGTTCTCTCCCTCATTCCGAGGCCGTAAAGACGATATCTGTTACCATCCTCATCGACCGTATCGTGTTCATTTTTCATAGACCATGGATTCAACTTTGGGACGTTCGCGTGAACGAAAAGCATTTTTGGTTTTTGGAGCTTCTTCACTTCTTCGTAGTAAGCGTCGCCCGAAAACTCTGTACGAAGCTTTTCCTTCTTTTTTTGCCAGGCAAGGTCCTCGACCGGATCGAACTGGCCCATACCATTGCCATTAAAAGCATCATTACGAACGTTTCCAAGGGCATCCAAGAATTTTCCAACTTGATAGAAGCTTCCTTTTGTGACAACAGTGGCGGCCAAAAAGGTTTCCTTGTCACCTTCTCCTTGCGCCCCTTGCGAGAAAAGGGGATAATAATGAGAAGGCCCATAGTAGTTGTAGTAAAGTGCTAAAAGAAGCTCCCTCATATGAGTCTTCTTGGATATCATGAGCTGACCAGATTCAGAGGAAGGCTCGGGGATCGCACCTACTCTCTCATGCAATGGTGTGTTATCAAGATCTAGTGGCTCCTGATATGTCTGTGGATGATATTCACCGTAAACTTCATCATACCGAGGAAGCAACTCAGTCTGACTTAGCTTCACGTTTGCGATCTTGAAATAGTCGGGTGAAGTGGATCTCTTCCAGAAGTCGGGCCAGACGATGAGACCACTGGAAACGAAAGGCTCCTTTTTGAATAGATGATCTGGTGCATATGCCGCTACATTATCACTGTCCAATAACAAGACGTTCTCGAAGCTTGAGAGCAAGATGGCCAAACACTTGTATTGGTACCCACTGAACTCCAACTTTGTTGCCGACAGTTGCTCGCCTCTAAATTGCATGGGGAGGTAGATACAGCGAGCATTCATCGCAGGGAATACCCTCGAACATAGCTCGAGTTCGTATTCATCGATGGTGGGGATCAAGATTTCGATGGGTAGCAAGCAACCTTCTGCTCTTAAAGCGCGGATGGAGAGCAATGTCAACCAATTGAACTTGCCTCCACCGACGTAGACGATACCATCACCCGAGTACAAGCCCAGAGGAGCCTGCTGTGGGAGCTTGTCAATGACGTAGTCGTGGGAGGCTTTGAGATCGTTGAATTCCTTATCTGAGAGCTTGAGGAAGCCGGACAAAAAGGTCTTGGAGTAGGTGGGAATAGATGTATCACGCAACTCATATCTCTTGGAGTCGAGCTTCTCGACGGGATAGTCTTGGGCCAAGACTGAATCCGGCTTTGCCTTTCTCACAGTGGTCAAGATGCTATCGTAAAATTTTTGACCAATCTCCAACTTCTGCTTGTTGGCCTTCAGTTTCGTGTAGTAGGAACGAATAAACTCGAGCTTCTTCTTATCTGACTCGGGCAAAGCCGAAGATTTCGGCGTACTAGACGGTTTAGAGACCTTTGGGTCATATGGAGTTGAGGAAGTTGAGGATTGCTGCTTGCGCCAATCACACACAAAACCAGGGAGCCAGCGACAAGAGTCATCGGGAGGCTTGACGGAGACCAAGGCCGCCAGCGACTCGGGCGTCCACTCCAAGCTTAGGGTGAGTAGGAAGATCACAGCAACCAGGGATGCAAGACACAAAGCAGTGACAACGCGGTGCCTTCTGGTGAGCCAGCGGGCCCGGACCAAAAGAGTGGACACAAAATCCATGGGCCAAAATAATGCTGATGTTTTTTGGATGCAGAAGTATTAAAGTATTAAATATCCCGAATGCTATTGGGTGGCATACAAGTTGAATCTGGTTTTCACCCTGCTATGCGCGGCATCACCAGGCGCGAGTCCTGTTAGTACGGGAGATGCAAGCTGTACAGGGACTCGCACACAAAAAAAAAAAAAGGGAAAATGAGACAATGGCTTAGGCCCATAGGGCGCGCCAATGACAGGCTTCTGGCGTGGACTAATTTAGCACCCAGGGTCCGCCGCAGTAGAATCTATTTTTTCTTCACCGTAGCACTGCCTCCAAAAATATTTTTGAAGGCTCTGTGCTCTTCGGATCGAGCTCCACTAGAGCAGGTCGTTCTGGATTGCTTCATAAAGGGGCGCACAGGAGATTCCGGAAAGTGTAAAGTCAGCCTCGGGGTTACAGGCGCACCTCTGACTTAAGAAGGCTTTGCCCTGTGGGCACTGTAAGTAAGGCGAGTGCAAGTACCCCATATCTCTGAACCACCAGATCTCGCTTTTTGCCAAAAGATGCGTCGCGGCGATTGTATGGACAGGAGCGTCGCCCCAGCGTTCGTAATAGAATCCGCCAGCACGGTCCAAGTGGTCAAAGTAGGCTTGGTACTGTGGGGAACGGAAGAAGTCTAAATCGGCGATCTCAAAATTCAGCCAAAAGTGGCAGAGGTTGTAGGAGCCGTCCGCGTTTTCCACAAAGCCCACCATATTGTCCAGTGGGAGTGACATTCTCGACATCCATTGTTTGCTAATCTCCCAGAGAGAGGTGATTGTGTCTCTGTATTCGAAAAGCGAGATGGTGAAGCCGTACTTTTTATCATTTTCCCGCATGAACCTGAAGACATCGTAATCTATGTCGCAGTAGTACTTCACCCCAGGCTCTAGCCGCCAATAGTACTTATAGGCGCTCAAGAGTGGATGCTTGTAAAAGAAGCCTGAGTAATAGCGACACATGTTTCTGTAGCTGTTAGAATCTGCTTTGTACACGTTCTTAGCAACCAAAGCCTGCTGCTTCTTTGCAGCCTCTGCCAGATCAATCCACGACGGAGGCCCCCATTGTTCCTTGGGAATCTGGCCAAAACTGATCATCCCGCCAGGCATTTGCAGCACTATTCCGGTCATAAAATACTCGTCAAAAGGCTCATCATTAAGAAACACCCAGTCGTGGCAGAACTGGTGGGTGTACCTGTCCTTAATGCTCTGCATTGTCTCCAACAAAGAGTACAACTCGTCGTTGCGGCAAAGGACCACGAAAGTTCCATTTTCAGGTGATCGTGATTCACACACGGCGGTTTGGTCAACAGTTACGCTCAAGAGGTCCAAACCAGCTTGGGCGACTGTGACATGCTGTTCGAGGTAGCTTTCCAAGTCTATGACTATGGCCTCGAGAGGTTCATCTTTGGGCCATATAAACGGCATGAGCGGAACCAGCTCATCATCTGTGAAGCCGCTGGCAACGACGTGACCTAGTACACCGAGTACTAGGCAGAATGCCACAAAGAGCATGGATACTGACGATCTAATCCATATACAGACTGAGGATGTAGCTACTGGAGTAGGATGAAGTTACCAACATTCCTGGAAAAAACCGGTGGTATTCATGGTAAGAAACTCAAAAAGAAAGAAGTATTGTCACCAGATGCTTCTTCAAAAGCCGAGTTTGCTGCATACGGTGTTAGTTTTGGCATGAGCTCGTTATTGTTTGGCCGAAGTGGTGAAGAAATGGTGCAACTGCCGCGATGACAAAATCCACCGTCCGTGGCATCCATCAAAGTTTGAAGAACACAAGTCCTAACATAACCACGAAAAATCTAAAATTTCACGATCTCTGAAGCTGGTTGTATTCTCTGGCTGCGAAATAACCAGGCACGGGCTCAAACTCGAGGCCACGAGTCCGGGTCGGGGCAGAAAAAGTCCAACAGTAGAGTTCAAAACATTTTCGTTGACACAGTGAACTCAAATGTCTTTTGTCTCTTTGTAATCAGCCGTTGGCTGGGCAGAGCGCCAATGCGAAATCTAGTTGCACCAGGGCCTAAATTCTGCAATGCCGCCCAAACAGTGAACAGGGTCCAAAACGGAAAAAGCATAACTGGAAAGTCTCAAATTTACTTCTACGTCAATTCCAAAAAAGCTTTGGCCATCATTCACTCAATGTCGACCAAATCGATCAAACTGCGCTAGGCGGTGTTTTTCGATATCGGCGTGGGACTCGTGGGCCCTGCCGCGATATCAACCCATCTCAATACACATACTGCCCCAGACTCTTTTTTCTCCCTACCAACAAGTCGCTTTTCCGAGAACTACCCTCGAAATCCGACCCACCCCAGGCACACCACTTTCGCCACGCTCAAGCCACTTATTGCTTTTTGCCTGGACTATTATTTATCAACGCCTTACATGATTCATTCCTCTTCTCTGCCACTGGCTTGCCTTGTACAATGGACCACATGAAGAGCCCTTTCCCGCTGGTTGAGCATCAGCTAGACAGAAGGGCCGAAGATGATGAGAGAGAAGTCACGCTGGTGGCAGGCAGAAAGGCTGCTAGGCTGATGAACCTATTCAGAGGAGACGGTCACAATGTTGATGCTTTGATCGACCCCACCGACCAGGAGCCAGCAGTGTCCCGGAAGGCATCGCTCAAGAAGCCTGAAACTCTGCTGCAGGGTGATTCGCCTTCCTTGGAGCCCGTATCCTCGGCCACGTACATCCCACACCACCCGGTGAAGCTTAAGGAGGGCCCTTTTGACACCCTCAGCCCAGACAACAACCTCCAGCATCTCACCGCCGACGTTGAGTTTGACCGAGGCTCGGACGGTGACATCACACGAATCAAAAAACGCACCCCCGAGCGTCGGACGAGAAAGACAAAAGTAAACTTCACCGGCCTTGACGACGAGAATGGCTGCAACAACCTACATGACGACTTCATGGCTGTGAACCTCAATGAGTCTGCCTCTGTTTCTGATCACGGTGACACCAACACTCTTGCATCCATCAAATCCAATGAAGCTTACCCGCTCACAGTAGAGCTACGGCCTTTCAGAAACAAGGTGGGTGGCCACACGGCCATTTTCCGTTTCAGCAAGCGGGCAGTCTGCAAAGCTCTCATGAACCGTGAGAATGTTTGGTACGAGGCAGTTGAGAAGAGGCATCCTGAATTGCTTAAGTTCCTTCCCAAATACATTGGCGTGCTCAATGTGCGCTACTCCAGCATTGTATCAGAGGATGCCAACTCCCCACTGCTAGTGCCTTCGGAGTCAACTCGTGAGGAGATGCCACACGCAAGGCAATCCCTTGATGGGAACAAGCCCAATCGCAGATCACGGCTCAGCGAGGACGGCCCACCACCGGAGGTCTCTCTCGATGACAACCTCCACATCATTCCTGATCTTTTACGCAAGCATTACTCCAGCAGTGCCCCAAGCATCGGTGCTCTGGACGAGATGTCGTGTTCCATTGAAGGTCATCCTGAGGTTTTCCCCTCGACTCCACCAGAAAATAATGGCTACGACGCCAGCATTGGATCAACTTCCGTTAACCAAGATTTGCAGGCTCAAATCATACAGGAAGTATTCGTTCCCCCTGGTACCAAGTCGGATGATATTTTTGAAATGGATCATGACGATATCGGCAATGAGGACCACGACAGCCTGAATGAACACGCCGAACGCCCAGACGAAGAAAGGCACGTTTTGCGAAAGCATACACGATTCGAGAGATTTATCCTCCTTGAAGATTTGACTGCCGAGATGCAACGTCCCTGTGCACTCGATCTCAAGATGGGTACCCGTCAATACGGACTCGAGGCGACGGATGCAAAGCAGGCATCCCAACGCAAAAAGTGTGCCACAACGACCTCTCGTGAACTTGGAGTTCGTGTTTGTGGCCTCCAGGTTTGGGATAGGTCGAAGCAAAAATACTTCATGAGGGATAAATACTTTGGTCGTAAACTTCATTCAGGCCTTCCCTTTGCCAAAACGTTGGCTAAATTTCTCTACGATGGCATGTCTGCATTTTCTATTATCTGCAAAATTCCACATATCATCAAACAGCTTGAGGCCCTTATCGAGATATTCAGCAAGCTTGTTGGCTACAGAATGTACGGCCTGTCAGTGCTTTTGATGTACGACGGTGCCGGTCCCGAAGACACGCAAGTAAGAGCCAATATTATTGACTTTGCTCAAAGTGTTCTTGGAGACGAAACCTCGATCCAAAGTTACCGCAAGCCGCCTATGCTCTCTGGCAAGCCTGATATGGGGTATCTACGCGGCCTCAAGTCGATCCGTCGCTACCTAAAAGTCATCTTTAAGATAATTACGGGAGACGACTACGACAGCATAACCAAGCATCTTGAGGAGTACTTAAAGACCAACCGTGATCGCTTGAATGAGCCATACGTTTGGGTTGAAGAGTTTGCGGAGTCAAAGGAATGTGCCGATTCCATGGACGCCTTTGATATCCATTATGATGATCGAGCCGACGATGACGACTATGTCAGCGAGTAAATATAGAAATGCACGATCTACGAAACGCATACGTTATTTCTTTTATTGTTTGCCAGACACCGAAGTTGGTGCCAAAACTATTATATTAACAATCTTCGCCAACCACTCCAGAAGACCGATGCTACGAGAATGCTTAATCGGCGTTTCTCTTGGCCACCTTCTTGGCGTGGGTGGTCTGAGTACCGAAGACCTTCTTCTCTCTGTTCTTCTTCTGCTTTCTCTGCTGTCTGGAAGACTTCTCAACCTTCTCAGCCAAACCGTATCTAACCAATCTGTAGGTTGGCTCGAATCTCTTGGCGTCAGCAACAGACTGGTAGATCAAGCCGAAACCGGTAGACTTGCCACCACCGAAGTGAGTTCTGAAACCGAAAACGGAGACAGCGTCCTTGTCAGCCTTGTACAACTCGGACAACTTCTCTCTCAACTCATCCTTGGAGACGTTAGGTCTGTTTGGGTGCAAGACGTCAATGACGAACTGTCTTCTGGCCAACAATGGGTTGGTGATAACCTTTCTAGTTCTGATAGTAACAGCGTCACTCTGGGAAGTTAGTACTCTATGTTTAAATGGACATGAACATCACCAATAAAAAAAAGACACAATGAATAATATTTCGGGTTGGAGTTTTAAGCTTGTGGAATAGCTGGTCTGCTTATTGGAGTGATGCTTTGTTGGATTTCACATACCATCTTGTGGATACTGGTTAAAGTTGTGGAGACGAAAGGATGAAAAAATTCTCACTACAGTTTTTTTCGTTTTCCTTGGAGGAGGTACTGCGCTGCCGCAGTGAGGGAGAGATGGTTCTGTGTGCAGGTGAAAGAGGTGTCTTTCGCAGTCACACGCGGCACGTGAGAACCTACCCGTACTCCACGCTTACAGTGTAGCACCATAGTCAGGCTTCAATAAGAATTTACCATAAAAAAAGCTAATGAAGTATCTCTCTCAGAGACGTCGACGCTGTGTTATTATAAATAAAATCAATTTTGAGTTTTGTAGTGTATTCTAAGGATGCTCCCGGGCCGAAGTACAG
Organism: Candidozyma pseudohaemuli; assembly: GCF_003013735.1. Classification (NCBI taxonomy): domain Eukaryota; kingdom Fungi; phylum Ascomycota; class Pichiomycetes; order Serinales; family Metschnikowiaceae; genus Candidozyma; species Candidozyma pseudohaemuli. The sequence continues at coordinate 926,306 of NW_020194435.1, read as the reverse complement.
GTTAGTAGCTCGACAATGTTACAATTGAAGAAAGAAGAGCAATTTGCAACAGATATCGGAAGGCTGCTGAACGGTTCTCGTGACTAGAGTCATTGATATCTATTTGAAGAGGCAGTGAGTCCCATTCCTAGTCTTAGATTATCAGATATGCCTTCATACAGCTAGTTGGACAATGTTCTATACGTGATTAAAGGAAATAACAGTATAATACTTTTTACTAGAATTGGACTGGAATGATTCCAGTGTTCCAATAGCATGTGTTCATTTGCGTAATCGAAAACATAGCTCATGCCCGGTTTTCGCAGCCATTTATCAGTGTCAACTTTGTACTACACCCTACTATCTCGATAAATCATGAATATATTTGTCAATTTGCTTAGGCGAGAATCTTCATTCTGACGGCCTTGGTCTGGGTGTAGTTGTCCAAGACTTCCTTACCCATCTCTCTGCCCATACCGGAAGCACCGTAACCACCGAATGGAACCATTGGGTGGAAGTCGTTGTAGGTGTTGATCCAGACAGTACCAGCCTTAAGTCTTCTGGCAACATCGTGGCACACGTGCACGTTCTCAGACTGAATACCAGCAGCCAAACCGTACTCGGTGTCGTTAGCCAACTTAACAACCTCGTCCACAGTCTTGAACTTGTGAACAGTGATGACAGGACCGAAGATCTCCTCAGTGACAATCTTCATCTTCTCAGTGACGTCACCAAAGATAGTTGGCTTGATGAAGAAGCCCTTACCCTCAGATCTCTCACCACCAGACAACAACTTGGCACCTTCAGCCTTACCAGCATCAATGTACTTCAAGATCTTGTCCAATTGGTTCCAAGAGTTTTGAGCACCCTGCAAAGTGTCCTCGGCGAATGGGTCACCGACCTTGACAGCCTCAGCAGCGGCAACAAACTTGGAAACAAACTCATCGTAGATACCCTCTTGGATGTACAAACGGGAACCAGCACAGCAGACCTCACCGGAGTTGTAGAAAATACCAGTAATGACGTTCTTGATGGCGTTCTCAACGTTAGCATCGTTGAAGACAATGTGTGGAGACTTACCACCCAATTCCAAAGTAACCTTCTTCAAAGTGTTAGCACACTTGGCCATGATGGCCTTACCAGTAGCAGTGGAACCAGTGAAAGCAACCTTTCTGATAGCAGGGTGGTCAGTGATGGCGTTACCGGTGATCTTACCGAAACCGTTGACGACGTTCAAGACACCAGGTGGAAGGACGTTGTTCTCCTGAAGCAATTTACAGAAGAACAAGGCAGACAATGGGGTAGTTTCAGAAGTTTTCAAGACAATTGTGTTGTTAGTGACAAGGGCTGGGGCAACCTTCCATGTGAACATCAACAATGGGAAGTTCCATGGGATGATCTGACCACACACACCGAGGGGCTCTCTTCTGGTGTAGTTGAAGTGGGAGTCACCAGACTCAATGACAGAGCCCAAGATCTTGTCAGCGTAACCAGCGGTAGATCTGAAGATTCCAGCACAGAGAGCAATGTCGCCCCTGGCGTTCATGAGAGACTTACCGTTGTCCAAGGCCTCAATGTGGGCCAAAGTCTCGGCATTGGCGTCGATCAAATCGGCCATCTTGTGCAAAGCGGTGGCTCTCACGGAAGGGTCGGAACCAGACCAGCCGCCGTTGAAAGCATCCTGAGCAGCCTTGACAGCATTGTCAACGTCCTCCTCCCTAGCCTCGTACACGTGAGTGACTTCCTCTTCGGTGGCAGGGGAGATGACCTCGAAGGTCTTCTTCTGGACTGGGTAAACGAATTCGTTGTTGATGAACAAACCAGTGGGTTGCTCGTAAGAAGTGCCGTTTGGCAACTTGACAGGCACAGTCAATGGCAAGTTGGAGTATTGCCTAGAGGCTGTCAAGACGGCACCGGCGCCGCTTCTGTAACTTTGTCTGAGTGATTGCTTAAACATTGCCTACAGAAAAGAGAAAAGGAATGCAATTGAGGTGGAATTGGCGCCTTATATATCGCCTCACCTGTGGGGTACACCAGATGCGCTTCTCCTCTGTTGCTTCGGGCTTCGAGTGGTGCAGGATGGTTCCTGCGATCATATCGCAGTGCCTAAAACCGAGAGGAGCTACTCCGAAGCGGTTTATCTCGGTCATTGGCTCTAACATTCCGAAATGGGCCTTGACGATAGGCGGAAACTTTTCCGAAAGTGTCCGCTTTGATAAGAGCGCTTGCTGAGTGGGTATGAATCTGCAGGAGGCCATAGTGGTTATAGAAGCAATTGCCAAATTAGCGCCATACGCAACGCAAAGGGCCAAAAAAAATTCAGACAAATTGACTATAATGTGTGCGGTGTGCATATAACACTGTGGAAGGCCTTTAGGCCCGATGGCAATCGCGGTTATGCTGTCTCGCAATCGCCTCGTGGCTTTGATGCAGCTAACGCCGAGGTGACCTGGTCCCTAAATGCCGTTGTAAAAGTCCCTAACATCCGAAGCGAGGCTAAGTCGGAAAGCGGCCGTAGTCCCGACAAGTTCTTGAAACATAGGGGCTCATTGAGCGTCGGTCTTTGGTCGCGCACCGGACTTTGGTGCTGTGGGGCAAGACTAGTGACGTGAGGGATTGTTAGTGTGCACTTGAACCGATAGGGGATGTAAAGTTAGATCCGGGGTGGCTGGGGCAGACCATTGTTTTTGGGGGGGGTAGGTGCCGCTCGGGTATTGGCGGAAAATCTGAAACGGGATGGATTCGTAGATACGGCTGCTGATGTCTTAGATCGGAGGCGATCTTATATAAGGTTTTGGTCTGGGTGTTTTAGAATCTTGTGACATATTATTTTTTTTCGTGCTGGTAAGGGTCTGCAATCTCGGCGACTCTTTTTTTCTTCTCGTGGAGGATGTCCAGGTGCATTGTGAGTACGGTCATGAGGGGGACGAGGGGATACAACACACCCGGCTATCTAATTGGATTTCTTGAAGATGAATTTTCTTAGAAACTTATGCTTCTTAAGGATTGTTCACGGAATTGTAGAGGTCCCATTCGCCCACATGTTTTACTATCGGAAATGGCTGCAAATCACCGATTTCTGGAATCCTTTCTTCAAACCACCATCCAAACAGTCAATTCTCACCTAGAGACGTTTCTTTTTGTCATTTGATCAAAAACTTCCATAGCTCATGACCTTATGCCTCAGGTCCTCGATCCACTAGCCTCCCCTTCTCTTCAAGCTCATAGTCCTGCATTTCCACTTACCTCTTCTTCATGTCCCAAACCTGGATCAGAGGACCCCTCTGTGGCATCGACAACTGCCGATCTCGACTATATAGAACTTATGCCGGCAGAAAAATCTGTCAGTATGGTCATGTGGTTGAGGGAAATGTCGAGTTCGGTGATGATGACGGAGAGAACTACACGCAAACAAGACGTATCAATCTCCTGATCAATGACACCGGATTTGGTTCCAGTGTCTCTACGTCTGCTGTTCCAACGCAGCCGTCAACGCCCTTGGAAAAGGTTCGTTTGTACGGCAAAGAGGCGAGAAGTTTGCATTTCAAGATAGGGCAGCTTGTGCTCCAAAAGATAATACCCATGATCCTGAAAGAGTTAGTTCCTGGTGATCAACTGTTTCAGCAAAACGTTGCGCTCCTAACAAAGATTTTCTGGGTTCGTTATTGCAAGAAAGCATTTGACCTGAAGTCTCCAACGATCCTAGATCTATACGTCTTGGTGTACCTCGCGATGAGACAGCTCAATCAGCATCCTGTTTACGTGGATGACTTTCTTTCCCTACTACGGCACAACAAGACGCCTTTTATAAACGGTTCCTCGCTAATTCCCCAGTCTTTCATTCAGCAATCCAACTTGGCGACACGCTTGTTCTCGGCATCTTCAATACCCATAGACAACCAGTTTTACCTAAAGATAGTCCAGCTAGCACTAATTGTGGCACCCGCAGAACTCTGGAAGACCCCTCTTGAGGTCTTCTACCCTGGAGCTTTTCGAGTCTTCACGGACCTTTCATTCAAGGACGCACCTCGTCTTCTCACAATGTTTCACAGAATTGGCTTCCGAGTGACTGAAGGGCAACTCTCGTCCTCATGGAAGCAGCACAGTACACTTCCCGAAACGCAATATGTGGCGCTTCTCGTGTTGGTCATCAAGATATACTTCACGGCAGCTCCAGAGGTACCAAGCCACGAAGAATGGCTTGCCAGATTGAAGAATAACACAACAAATATTCCTTGCTTCGATACGAAACATCATTCAATGTCGATCAAATCAGCATTAGACATGTCAACGGAAGATACGTCCCAATACTTTGACTGGATTCAAAGTAACCTCATTCCTGAAAATCGCATCACCCAAAACGACGATCTACCACTTACCACGAGAAAACTTTATAAAATATTTTCGCTTGACGAACCACAAAGCAGAGAAGAGCTTCCCTGGGCCGATAATCCCTTGGATTTGGTGAAAAACACGTTGACTACTCAGCAGATAGTACTGATATCCGAGCAACTTCAAAGCTACTTTTGTGTACGCTTTGGTCTCACCAGTAAGACACTCTCTGAGGCTACCGAAAGAGTCGAATTCAAGTTTTACAAAACACTAAAGGCCGACGGAGCCATCATCAAATAACATACTCGGGCAGGTTCTTTTTTGCACCCATCAGATTAGCTACATATAAGCATCGCGCATAGTAAACAGATACCCCCATACACAATAACAAACCGTATACACCGCTCCAACTGGCATGCCGTCACCAGAACCAGATGTTGCTGATAATCGAGAAGCTCCGGAACTCTCATTAGATGATAATGTTGACGATTTAGCTCTTCTGGGGGATGATTCTGGGTACTCTAGACTGACTACCCCAGGTCTCAGCGACTCCGAGGGAGCAGAATCGAGACCTAGACCGCAATTAGTACCGGGTCAAGCTATCAAGAGAACTAGATCTGATCGTGATGGTAATGACGATTATGATCCCGAGAATCCCATGGGCATTGAACGTGAGAAGTACAAGAAAAGAGTACCGGCCAAGGTCATTGACCGCCTCTGGACGAAACTAGAACCAGAACAATTTCGGTCACTAGATAACGTTTTCAACATTGCACTCAGCAAAACGCTAGAAAGGTACAAGGGCAGTACGAATGAACATTATAAAGTTGCAGAAGCACAACGAGTGCTTTCTCACCACTGGACAAGCGACAAACTACCGAAAGCTTTTTTAGCAAGACTCAAAATGACCAAACTTCCGCCAGTCAAGTCGTTGCAAGTGAGAGTGCGAGGTGCCAAAGCTGAGCTGTACAATCTACTAGACATAGATCAGGTCCAACGAAAGAAAGCTGTCTATGAAGCATATCTACTGGCAGAGAACCAGCAACTACAAGAGCTACAAGCGTATCACAAGAAGATCAAAAAAGCTCTTGATGAGGATTCAAAATATTTGGAGGACTTCAAGAAAACGACGGCATCAATCCAAGCAAGAAGCGTTAGAGATGCTGAGGAAAAGAAGAAGCTCTTCCACTTAGATGTCTCTCACGCTCCGGATGACATCAACTTAAGCAACATTCCGACGCCTATACCCAAGGAGCTTAAAGATGCTCAGTTCGATCCGAACACAGATCCCGAGGTTCGCCTGCTATTGGAGACTCTCCAGACCAAGATCGAGGAGAAGGTGCCAAAGACTAAGCTCAATGAGCTTCTTAATATTTGCGATGAGCTCGATGAATTCCAAAGCAAATTCGACGACGGTAGGTTCTTTCGTCAAAAATAAGTTATTCGATACTGATCCAGAAGACAGTGATCAAGTATCTCCCTTTGTCATTAGGGATTGCTTCCACTGTGATGTATCCATCCTTCTTGGGCTCCCAAACTGCGCCTACAGAGGTCAGCAACTTCAAGTCGCTCTGTAGGTCGTTTGCAGCAGCTACTCTCGTCACCAGGATAAGAAACTTATGCTTCGAACTCTTGGTACTAAATGCCCCACAAAGCTTCTCGGTGAAGATGTTGACGGCATCAATGTTGTCAATCTGATCCTCGACAGTTTTCAAGACAAACAGATTGTCAATTGGAGATTCAGTGTGGTCTGACGAAACGGTGACTTTGATAGACATGGTGTTACTATGTGACTTGTACAGAAGTGCGGATTAATCGTTCCAGAGTCTGGGGAGGGTAGCCCACCCCGCGAACTCGGCTAAATGCCCCGAAAGTGGGCCGATCAGTCCCATGCAAGGAAATCTTCAATAATCTGTTTCATTTGATGTTTCGGTCATTTCCGGTTAACTACCGGGCTCAAGGACGCCTCTCCGGGAAAAGAGTCCCTGCAGAAGATATGGGTACGACGCGCTCGGTTTCACTGCGGAACAATGTTAAAAAAATAGAAATAACATTTATCTGCATCGTGAATAATAGACACATTTAGCTTGCTGCAATGCCATTCTGGAGAAAAAGTGGACAGAATGACGAGAGCAACAGCTCTCAGGAGCCCGATGTTGTTTCGGTCTCCTCGAAGGCTACTTCTGTCTCATCTATGGCCCCGAAAAAGGGCCTTATCAAGCGCTACGTTCCTTTTGAAGCGCCCGTCAACCCCATCAAACCACCTGTGTTTGATCTCACCAAAGAACAAGAAACCAAGTATAACGATGTGTTGAAATATTTCCAGGAATACATCAAGAATGAAATCCCTGTGTCTGACTCAGCAAACGCTGCAACACACCCCATACTTGCGGAAGAGAAGGCCTGGCTTACAAAAGAATGTTTCTTGCGTTACTTGAGGGCAACCAAATGGAAGGTTGAGCCTACCATCAAAAGAATCAAAGAGTCCATGGTATGGAGAAGAACGTTTGGTGTTGTGGTTGTACCTGGCCACAGCGACCCTAGAAAGATCATAACGCCAGAGCTCGTCGAGGCAGAGAATGTCACCGGCAAGAACCTTATTGTTGGTTATGATAACGATAATAGACCATGCTTATATCTTAGAAACGGATACCAGAACACGTCTGCATCTTTGAGACAAGTGCAGCATTTGGTGTTCATGTTAGAAAGAGTTATACAGTTTATGCCACCAGGCCAGGATGGCCTTGCTTTATTGATCGACTTCAAGGCTGCTCCAGAGCACCTCAAGCTTTCCTCCAAATTTCCTTCCCTCAGCATCTCCAAGCAAGTTTTACACATTTTACAAAACCACTATCCCGAAAGATTGGGACGTGGTCTCTTCACTAATATTCCATGGATTGGCTACACCTTCTTCAAACTCGTCGGTCCGTTCATCGATCCATACACTCGTCTGAAGACAATCTATGACCAGCCGTTTGAGAATTTCGTCCCCAAAGAGCAACTTGACAAAGAATTCAACGGTATGCTCGACTTTGAATATATTCACGATGTTTACTGGAAGGAAATGAACCGCATTGGAGATGAGAAGCATGAACGCTACATGGCCAACTTTAAGAGGCTAGGAGAAGAGATTGGCTTGAGTGAGTATGACTTGAGACGGCAACACGAAGAAGCCGCATAGACACTTATTATTTATATGCATAGTTTTAACAGCACATTTGATTTTATTCTCCTGTCCCTTTCAATATCTGTCTGCGAGGTTACCCATTTCGCAGCCTTGTAGATCTTCATGCGCGACGCCCACTAATTGATTCACCTGCATTGGAAATTACTCTTCACGTTGTTGAATCATTTGACACAAGATGCCTGAGACTTACTCCTTGACCTTTATAGCGCATGGTCCCGCTCTTTCCAATGAGGAGCAGCGGCAAATAGAAAAGTTTGTCACTGTCACGGCAGACTTGCAGATCCTCGGCAAAGAGGAGCTCTCGAAGAATAGAGTTATCGACTTTCAAGTTAAGACAGCCACGCCAGACTTGATTGCCAGCTTGATCAAGCATGAGAACGAAAAGGTTAATCCAAAATACGACACATTCTTCCAGAAGACATCTGAGAGGCAGGACAAGAAGTTGTTCGTCTTTGACATGGACTCCACTTTGATCTACCAAGAGGTGATTGAGTTGATCGCAGCTTACGCCAATATCGAAGACAAGGTTGCTGAAATCACCGAGCGCGCCATGAATGGTGAGTTGGATTTCAATGACTCCTTGCGCGAGCGTGTCCTTCTCTTGAAAGGCATTGACGCTACGACGCTATGGGACGAACTCAAGCTCAAGCTCAATATCACCAATGGTGCCAAGGAGCTCTGTAGGGCTTTGACAAAGTTGGGTGTTGTGATGGCTGTCTGCTCTGGTGGCTTCATACCGTTGGCATCTTTCATTAAAGAACAGCTTGGGTTAAACTATGCATACGCCAACAACTTGGGTGTAGACGAGGAACAGAAGTTGAATGGTACCACTTTTGGGCCCATCGTTAATGGAGACATGAAGGCTCAGCTTTTAAAGGAAATCGCAGAGAAACATGATATTGACACCAAGTCAGCTGTGGCTGTTGGCGACGGAGCTAACGACTTGAAGATGATGAGCGTCGCTGGTTGGGGTGTGGCCTGGAATGCCAAACCTAAGGTCCAGAAAGAGGCCCCTTGCTGCCTCAACACTAAGTCTTTGCAAGACATTTTATACATCATGGGCTTCAATGATGAGGCCATCAAGAAGCTTATAGAGTAACTAGACGAAATCAATGATGGTGCCTCTGACGACACCCATTATGCCATTGAAAAGTAGAACGTCTTGACCCTTCACAAGCAGACTTCTTGATATGCTTCCCTCATATATGCGATTTTCACGAATGAGCATCTTTCGTGCTACCCCACATAGACAGCCAGAGGTCAATTGTGGGGTGATCCACTGCCCTTTCTCGTTTCTCACTGCAATATTTGTAATGGATCCCTCCATGACCTGGTTGGAGGTGTTCACCAAAACGACCTCTTCCTTGCCTGGTCTCTGACCTGGAAGTGCCTTGTTTCTGGCATTCGTGTAAACTGTCCTGTGGGTGGTTTTGAAGGAGGTGAACGGAGAGGGCAAAACTGGCTCGTTTTGGACATACAAATCGAACTTTTCTGTAAAAAGGCTGCCTTCGTCTAGTCCGTCAAGAAGATTTTCTCTTACAGGAGTCTCGTGTAGCTCAATGGTCACTTCACCATTCATATTCATCAAAAGGCGTACCTTCATTGGTAAATCGAGCCTCACCTGAGACTCGAATAAGGTGTTCCTAAGTTGATCAAAAATGTACTTCTCTGTGATCTCATAGGGAAAGAGATCCTCAACTAGCTTCTCGTTCTTCAACGATGATGTGAAAAAGTCGGCAGTGAACCTGAGTCTATCGATGTGGTCGGAGAAGCAGAAGAAGTTAGCCTTCTTGACATCTGCAACTGTAGTGGGTTGATTGGAGGTGAGGCCAGGATCATACCTGATTGTCGATAAAAGTTGTAATTTATCGATATCTAGCTTGTAAGGATCAAATTGAAGCAGATCGATGAATGTTTCATAAGCAATTGTCTCAGGTTCCCCAGTCTCACTCATGACAGATGTAGTTGATGTGGGTGCGAAATGTCTATACTGAAATTCTAGGTGTCCGTCTATTGTCTATAATACATTAATATGGTCTAAAACGCTTCTTCTCTTTCATGGCCTTGATCCTTTCTTGATCCTGCTTGAATTTCTGGAGCAAGTCATTCATCTCGGATTTCTTCTTCTCTCTCAATTGGAACCTGTAGAAGTCCTCCTTCTCCTTCTTCTTGAGCTTCTTGTTGGCCTTTTCTAGTCCAACGGTCGAAGCAAGCTTCTGTTTACCCATGATACCCGCCTTTGTCTTACGGTGGGAGCCCACCACTAAGGTAAAGCCATCCTCGTCTACCACTTCAGTGCTTCTCTTCAAATCCTCCATCAGCTCCTGCTCTGCCCTGTTGAAGTCGGCCAACGCTGTTGCCACTGCTACTGACAACTTTCCAGCATCCAATATCTGCTTCTGGTATTTCTTCTGGAGGAATGCAGAGCCTAATGAGGGCACGGGCCAGTTGGTGGTCTTAGCGTCATTTGATAACTTTTTCAATGCGTTGAATGCTAGTTGGAAGGAAGATTTGTCAATGAAAGTGATAATGGCACAGTTTTTCGGGAGCTTCTCTGCAATCTCTTTGGTGGGATCTTCGTTGTCGAACTCGAGATCCGATGTGAGTTTTGTGAGGTCCACGTAGAAATCTTCCTGAAGATCTGTAAGGATGCTGGGAATGAAACTCTCAACAGTAGCACCGATTGCAACCTGCTGAAAATATTTCTTGACGACCTGATGTGTCGTTTGGATGGGGAGGTTGAAGACGAATAATGACCGTCCTGAGAGCAGCTGTGCTACAGCGTTGCCCTTGACTTCATGCTTTCTGAAATAAAGGTACAGTTTCCCTGAACTGTCCGGTAGCCGAAGTGGGAGTACTTGAAAACCCTTGATTTCTGTGACAGGCATGTTGGAATGTAAGAAAAAACTGGTGAACTCTGCCTAGGGCATTTTCAGCGATGGATCGCACAGTGCAGGTCACATCACCAGTAGTAGAAAATGAAAACTGTTCTAGCTCCTCAAACATGATTTTTTCTCTTTTTTACGTCTTCGTAGGGAAAAAAATTTGATTCAGTATATTCTTTTTTAATTTCCGTTAGTACAGTCAACTTTATCGCAAAGGAATGGAGCGATTTTGCAGCCACAATGAAGCTTTCTTAACACTTTCATTTGAAAGTCCGAGAGATCTGAACTGATTTAATCCCACTCAAAATGTAGTTAAATAGGACATAGCAATAGTTATTTCAAATATTGATATCCTTGAATTTATGAGCAGTTGAGGGTATCCAGACTACAACCTCTTCGCGTATTGCCTTCAACCGCTAGAAGCAAAAGATTGGATAATCCAGACTAGACTCGTTACTTCAATTTATTACTTTTTTTTTTTTTTCTGATATGCCATGCTGTCTTGACGATCAAGTGTTCTTTTACTCAAGGGTCTACTGTCTTGACTGTAGGTGCATACAGGCGCGGTGTTTATCTATTGATTTCACCAAAACAAAACCACCAATCTACCATGGAGCTCAATAAAGGGAGAAAGAAGGACTCCATCGAGCAGTTCATTGAGCTGCCTCAAATAATCCTAGATACAAGTCTAAGCCAACTTCGATATATGATATTAATAGAAGGACTCACCATTCCTGATGGCTATGACCAATGCCCATATCGATCCCACGTATGGTCCATATTGTGCAGAGTGCCCGTCTATCCAACCAGCAAATATGCCAGACTAATATCAGAGGTTCCTGAAAAGTTGCCTCCCGATCTATATCGCAAAATCAAAAACGATACTTTCAGAACACTCATGAACGACAAGAGCTTCCATTCGAAAGTTAGTGAGGAGTCATTGACCAGGATCCTACTGGCGGTCGCCCTCTCACGGCCCGAGAACAAAGTAGGTTACGTTCAAGGCATGAATGTTTTGTTGGCACCCATAGCATATTCCTGTCATCGCAGTGAGCCTCAAGCCTTTGCTTTGCTTCACCACTTGGTCAACGACCAACTTCCACTATATGTCACCGCCAATCTAGATGGTGTCCATACCGGCTTGAGTCTTGTGGACGTCGTCCTTCGCATCATTGACCCAGTCTTAAGTGATTACTTGGACTCTAAATTTCTCAAGGCAGAGATCTATGCTTTTCCGTCAGTACTAACGTTGTGTGCGTGTACCCCAACGCTCAACTCTTTGATCAAACTTTGGGACTTTTTATTTGCATATGGAACTCACATGAACATTCTTTTCGTCGTGGCGCAGCTAATCATGAGCAGGTCGGCGCTTCTCCAATCGTCACAGCCTATGAAGCTTTTAAGAAACTTCCCTCCTTTGAGAGAGAACGACATAATCAAGTTAAGTCTAAGCTTCATACCTGAGCTTCCGAAGGATTTGTACAGTCTTATTGCAAGACATGGATTCGACCCACTGGTCCCTCAAGAGCTAAAGCATTTCATGGCCAATATGAAAAATGCTTCAACATCTTATAGTAACCCGCACAGGTAATCATGGTGACTATAAAATGCACAGATCACCGTTCTGTCGTTATAAGAGCGACCTGAGAGACCCATGATTGCATTCAAGGCAGCCTTGTCATCTTCAAACTCAACATATACCTTGCCGAGCCCAGGTTGGCTGACATGCAGCTGCATCCCAGGGGTGTAATCGTGAGGCGGTCTGGGAATGCGAAGGGAGACAACCTTACCAAAAACTTCTGCCTCTTCTTTGATATCATGGTGAATGAATCTGAAGTTGACATCATCTAGAAGGTCGTTCGGAGTGACAGCATTAATAATCTGTATAACCGTCAGTTTGGCGTGGTACTTGACATACTCATTGCGCACCATGGATCGTAAAGTTTTGAGCTCAATAGGGCAATCTTGAATGCTCGTTTTGATGTCACCCAGTTCTGACACCTTAATGCATGAAAAGGTTACATTTTTGATCATCGGAAGCTGACGTGCAGCACCAGCGTACTGAGATACCAACTTAACGGCATCGCTGGTCTTCGGATGAATTTTGGGATCGATGAAGAACTCGACGAATGCTAGCCCCACGGACTCTTTGGTTCCCACCTCACGTAACAATTTGAATGCTCGGAGAGGAGCGATCTCTGTCAATGCGTCTTGTAGCTGTGATTCTGTCGTAGTTTTATCGACCTGAATGGTTAACTTTCTTGGGCTGTCGATGACTTCATCTTTCAAATCGTCGTCGCCTGACTCGTATGGGGGAAGACATTGAACAACATATTCACCAGGACGAGTGAGCGAGAGCTTAAGGGAACCCGAAGTTTGTAGTCCATCGTGAGCGACAGACGATGCCGGAATTTCTTTCTCGTCGAGTGCTAGGGCCAATGTGGCCGCCACACTGGTTTTGAACTCGATGATCAACGCAGTGTCGTCCTTAGTCTTTTTTAGCTTTTCATAGTTTGTGTTGAGCGTAACGCCTTTTAGATCGACAGACCGCAAAAACTGGTCAAAGAGATCAGCAACCTTGAGATAGGCGACTTTGCTAAAGTCCAATCCCTTCGCTATTATGATACATGAGTTGCGGGAGTCAAGTGGGTCAATCTTCGATTTAGCCATCAACACTCCAGACTCCGAAGAGTCCTTGAGAAGGTCTCCAATCTTGGCATCCTCTGCCGCCCGAGGTGCCCCAGGGAGTGGAAATAACCCAGAGAGCTTCGCACGTTGAGCAGTAACGTTCTCCAATCCTTTTGGCTTGACGCCCCATTGTGACCCTAGAACAGGTAGTTTTTCTATCACTGGATATGCCATCAAGGATGCTAGCTTTCTCTCGTACTTTTCTATCTTCTGCTCCTTGGTGAGGCCCGCATCTGGGTCTATGTTCTTTTTTGTGTCTCTGTATCGACTGCCCTGATTTCTGTACCCATACCTGTCGTTTCTTGGACGGTATCTGTCGTCATTCCTGTTATCATAAGATCTGTAGTTATTCCTCTTATCTCGATCCTGACCATATTCTCGATCAAAACGGCCTCTTCCTTTATCGCCATTTCTGTCCCTCAGGTCTCTGGTGTCTCTGTCTCTTGGATCTCTTTCTCGTTCTCGGAATCCTCGACCTCTAGTATCTCTTTGAGAACTAGAAACATAGCTGGAGTAGTCACCAGTTCTGTAACTATCTCTGCTATTCAGCATCACTGTAGTTGGTATCTGTCGCACATCTCATCTTAGTTTTCGATGCATGCTATATGCGCACTACGCTGCTCGATACGATATATATGTATAGGTAATAATTAATGGCGAATCCCAGTTTTCCGCCTTCTTTTATTTGTGCTTACAACTCGTCGTGCACTTCCTCTGTCTCCTGCTCATTGTCATCAGGTCCATTGGCCTCCACGGGCTCAGAAGGTTCGACGGGATCGGCCTGCTCCACAGGGTCCGCTTCCACCTCCTCAGTCTCGGCGCTCTCATCAACTTGGGCAGACTTTTCAGCCTTGGCCTTCTCCTTAGCCTCCCTTTGTTCCTTCTGCTTCGTCAATGTCTTGAGTCTGGTCAACAAGTACTCCAATCTTGTCTCATGGTTCAGCTGGAGGGGCAAGATGTCCTCGACCATCTTCACAATCAAAGTTCTGACGGCTTCAGCTTCCTGGAACACCTCCTTTTTGTTTCTCTTGTTGAAGGCACTTGTTGATAATCCGATAGTGTTTGAGAGAGTTCTCAAGGCCACCTTGAATTCCTTGTAGTGATTGTCCAATTTGGTGCCCTCGCTGGTTCCGCTACCGTAAAGCTTTTTCATGATCTTGTCGTTCTCGACATCAAAGTCAAGATCAACAGCCTCATATCTGCTTCTGACCTCGTTAATCTGGCTTCCGTATTCCAATAAGTAAGCTTGAACCAGGGAAGAGATCTCAACACCCTCTTGGTGCACCTTCTGAAGAGCCTCAATAGATAAGTCACTCTTGAGCATGTTGACAGTGTCCTCTGCCTCTGCTTTGTGGGTGGTGATCTTCTGGAATTTCTGCTGAAGTTCATCCAATGTGGCGTGGTCACTTTCGTAGTCCAACCATTCAAGAGTTTCACTAATGATGCCCTCGAGCTTCTCCAACTTCTCAATACCCAATTCACTGCGAATTTGGTCACCATGTTCCTCCAAGTAGGCACGCAACTCGTAACAAGCGCTTTCAGCCAAATTCTTGACCTCCGACACACGGATCTTATCGAAATCCTTTTGCTTCAAGTGAGCCAATCTGTTTGCACTGGTTGAACGGTGCTTCTTCAGAAGAGGGTTCACACTTGTGTAATCAGCGTCAGGAATTGGCAAATTCACCTTTGGAGGAGTCTTTGTTTTCTTAGGAGCAGTGGCATTCACAGCGGTTGAAGTCTCCTCTTCAGTAGATTCAACCTCTGGCTCATTACACTCCACAGTGAGAGCAGACAAAGTAACGATCTTGTTTTGGTCAATCTTGAAAGTACCAAAGACTTCAGGGTTGTCGCACCTAAGGTTCTTGGCCTTGCTGACGGAGTTCTCAATCGAGAAGGTCTTAAAGAGAGCACCGTTTTCATACAAGCCAATTTTCTTCGCCTTCTTGTTCACAGGTCCCAAAGACTTCTTGACAGTGGATCCCGATGCTGACCCTTTAGGGAAAAGAGGTTCTTGCGCACCGTCGATGGAGACATCAAAGTCGCTGAAAATTCTGTCAGTGAGTATGACGTTGTAAGGGTTGGAGGCGATCATCTTCAACTCGTAGGCTCTGAAGGTAGTACCCAAAGCACATGCCTCATCAGCATTCACAGTCTTGGCGATCTTGTCCTCGGAACCCAAAAAGTTTACCAATTCCTTCTGAACAAATGGCACTCTAGTCGAGCCACCGTTCAAAATAACAGACTTGATGTCATCAATAGACTTGGGACCAGTTGGACTGTTCTTCAAGGCTTCGTTGATGGGATCAGCGATATTCTTTCTAATCTTGGCGTTAGCTGCTTCGAACTCATCTCTTGTGATGACAGTGGAGAAGTCCTTCTCGTCAGGGAAGTTCTCCAAAGTGACCTTGTACTCGTTGTTGGCAGACAAAATAATCTTGGCCTTTTCAGCCGCTTCAAGAAGTCTGGAAGCCAACTTTGGAGACAAGGTGTGCTTCTTGGGCAACTTGAACTCTTTCAAGTAACGTTCGAAAAGAAGCTCGTAAATGGATTGAGTCAACAATTCACCACCAAAAGAATCATCATGGCCAACACTCTGGATGTCTAAGGTCATAGTCTGGTTTTCGTAATAGGTGTAGGAGAACAATGTGGCAGTGGTGGAACCAGCACCACAGTCGTAAATAATGTGGTTAACAGTCTCACCATAAACATCCTCATCGTTGAGTTTTCTGCTACCGATGTAACTTCTAGCCACGGCGGTGCCCTCGTCAACAAGACCCAAAACTGAGGAGTAATTGGCCAAGTGGAGAGCGTCCAAGTAGGCTCTTCTAACGGCCTGGGAGGCGTATGGGGCAATTGAGATAGCCACATCCTCGGCAATGTTCTTGGCCTGTCTGTGGTTCTTCAACTCATTGAGAACTCTTTCCTTCAATTCGTTCAAAGTCATGGCCATGAGCTCTTCCACGGGGAACTCAAACTTGTTGGCATCAGCACCCAACTGCATGCTGACACTGTTGTTTCTCAGTTTGTCGGAAGTCAAGCTCACACCATGGTGGCGGTTGAGGTATTCCTGGACTGTGGAGTCGTCAATCAGCTTACCCAAGAGGGCCTTGATGTTAGCAGCGCAGGACTCGGGAAACCTCGAGCAAAGCGAGCCAATTTTGGCACCGAACACCCTGTCAGCGTCAAGCAACTCTCCCTTTTCAACAGTAGGTCTCAAAGAGATAGCACTCAAGTCTTTTCTCTTGCCTTCATCAGTGACGACAATCTCAAAAGACAAGCCGGGGGCCACCATAATAGCTTTTGAAAATTGGTGACCAAGGTCGATGCCTACAATGGCCGCGAGCGTTAGAGAGCTCCAAAGTAAGCAAAGTAAAGCAGTCAACTTCATCGTGTTTGGGGGTATAGGTCAATGAAGAAGAAGTTGTAGGCTGTTTTCCAGCTAGATCTCGATACATAGTGGCCACTGCCGTGTGCACTACCGTGAGGTCGACGATCAAGGTGGGGAAGGGCCCAACGTGGAAAAAACCCTGGTGACTGGACTTCCAAAGAAGTATACTTTTGATCCTCCACCTTCCGGTTTGAGCTAGTATAACTTCCGTAATTTTGTTGTCATTTCACGTTCCATGCATCGTCTTCACTTCAATATGTGACTTTTTTGCAATCGCCTGAACAGGTAATCGTGGAGAGACTGTACTGCATGATACTAAGACCAAATGCCTTGTATGTCAAGTGCCCAACTAGGGTAGCCAGAAGGTTAAGAGCTGGATTTCTATAATATTTTACATTTCTAACCTAAGCTGGTCAGATTCATAGCAAGGTTGACTCTATCGAGTTGTTCAAGTCAAAATACTGATCCTCGCTGGATGTACTTCCTAAGCCGTACGACTGAACAGGTGTCACCTAATTCGCCACCGCCTTCATATTCAGTCATTCTCATAGCCCAAATATTGATCTCTTGTCTCTCAGAAGATTGCCACGTGTAATACTGTTTCCGCTGCTGCAAAGGATTGAAGCAGGCGCTGCGCTTCGTGGTTGCGAAATTATAGTAACCCGCGGAGATGCCTCGGAGGCTATTCACGATTTCCGAACTTTCCATCAGAGCTCCTAGAAGTAGCAAAATCAAAAACTTCATTTATTCAAATTGATGATCCTTGAGCCATCACCTTAAACAAATGCTTCAAGTACAATATTTCCATGACCCTTGCTTGACCGCATTGGCTAGAAAAAAAAGTCGCGAAGAGTAAAAAGACCGTCTTATCTTCCCTCATCCCATTCTCATCACGCACTTATAAGGAACTTCTCCTTCCCACGCCAGAAACAATCTTCGCAAACAAGACAAGATGGACAGCGCCGACGTTGAAGCTACGAAAATGTACATTACGTACAACAACATCCACCAGTTGTGTCAGGAGACCTCTGAAAAGATCAAGCAGTTCAAGCCTGACTTGATCATCGCCATCGGTGGTGGAGGTTTCATCCCAGCTCGTATGTTGAGAACCTTCTTGAAAGAGCCAGGTCAGCCTAACATCAGAATCATGGCCATTATCTTGTCTCTTTACGAGGATATCGAGACCGCTGGAACTCAGGCTGAGCAGGTCGGCACTCAGGTTGTCAGAACCCAATGGATTGACTACGCTCAATCCAAGGTGGACTTGGTCAACAAGAACATTTTGATCATTGACGAGGTTGACGACACTAGAACCACTTTGCATTATGCTGTATCTGAGTTGAAGAAGGATGTCACCGAGCAAGCCAAGGCTAAGGGTGCCAACCCTGAAGACACAAAGTTCGGCATTTTTGTTCTCCACGACAAGGATAAGACCAAGAAGGCTGGTTTGCCAGACGAGATCATGAAGACCGGCAACTACTTCGCCGCAAGAACTGTGCCAGATGTGTGGATCGCTTACCCATGGGAGTCCGATGACATTGTCTACCATACCAAGAGGGCTATGGAACAAGGCAACGACGTGTTCCTCCCTTCTACCACGGAGCAGTAAATAATAGAAAATCCAGAGGCCACAGTGGTCTAGGAAGTATCATAATTAGAATCATTAATCATCAATCTCGATGTAGTCAGGGCTGCGGTTGTGGTTCTTCAAAGGAGGGTGGTCTTTGCCCTTGTTGGTTCTCTTTTTGCTTTGCCTCAATGACTTGCCTTCGCCAGAAAATGCTGTAGGCGCAGGCTGCTCCGACTCAGACTCCTCCGGTGTGGGAAGTGTGACTGGCCATCCAAGGAAAAGCTGGTTCGCCGGTAAATGCAAGGGGGCAGGAGGGATGTCAGGATCCAAGTCATCGATGGTGAGTTTTTTGTCCTCATCTCCAGTCGCCTTACCCGAGAGCTTCTGGCCACTGCCTTTGTATGATGTTGTGCCACCACTTGCTACGAGGTTGGCAAAGTTGATCGATTGAGCCATAGTGCCAGCACCTGCACTCTTCTTGACGCTGGAAGGATCTATTGGTGTGGTAGATGGCTTCACAGATTTTGGAGTATACTCAGGCTCAACGTATCCCACCGGTGGGGCGAACTCGGTCTCCAAATCTGTCTCAACAACACAGATACCCTTAGAATCAGACTCTGGCCTTGCTTCCAAAACCTTGATTCCGTATCTTGTGTCGTTGTAATCGATCTCAATAATGTCATTTATCGTCAATGTAGAGAACTTCCGCAATGCATTTTCCAAAACCGCTTTAGGGTCTGAGATCTCGAGAAAGTCAACCGACTGAGGCTCGAGCTTAGTGAATTGGCCGTTGGGTAAATCGTGATTTGCAATCTTCACCAAAGATCCCGGCTGCAATTCAAGCGTTTCCATCATCCACTGGGGGATGTACACCCTTCCTTCCTCGGCCACGAACTCCAAAACACCACTGTGTGTCTTTTTGTCCAGACCCTCATTCGTCAATTCAAACAACATTGGGTATCTGATATGCAACATGGTGAGTTTGTTCAAAGCTGAAGGAGGAAGGAAGATCTTTCCTCCAAAGTTGGCGTCGTCCTTCCTGACGTTATCAGGCATCATGGCTATAGGGTAGCATCTGAAGTAATCCTCAAATCTCGTATTCATCGGAGAAAAGTTTTGGCCTCCGAAGAAGCCTGATCCGAATCCAGAGAACATTTTATCCGGAAAATTTAGAACTTTTGGGTGAAAGGTTGAAGATCAAAAGTGGTACTGGAGTTCGCCTTTGATGTCACATACAGTACTTTAGTGTTGCGAGAAGCTACTATGAAAATGCGCTATACTGCACTCGTTTTAGCCTATGTGATAAACCTCCAGCCTACTGGTGGTGTTGCAGGTGAATTTGCACAATCCTGTTGGCAATCTCCTTTTGCGATTCGTCCAAGTTTCCAAAAACCGCCTGGTATCTCTGTGGATCCTGCTGTTGGACTTGATTGATTTTCTCTGCGAACAGGTAGAACACATTGTAGTTATCGAGTGGTGTTTGCTTCATGGCCTCAAGCTCGGCCTCGTCAGCCTCCAAATCCTCTTCGTAATAGTCCTCGTCATCTTCATCATCATCACCGTTCGTGAAATCTCTGCTTGTGGTACGCACACCATTGTCTCTGTCAACAATATCCTGTCTGGCCTTAATGGCGTGTGGAAGAGACTCCAAGTTGGAGATGAGCAAATCGACGGTCTCGCCGACCAAATCTTGTGCTGGAAGGTGATCTAATGGAGCTTCCAGGAGAATGGAAAGGGCTGCGAGGATCTGTAATTTGCAACCATAAACAGATCTGAACTCATCACTATATTTGACCCACATTGTGAAGAAGAATTTGGTGACATCGTGCTGCTTCATGATCAGTAACGTTCCAGTGGCCTCAACGCAGAAGCAAGCGAAGAATATCTTCAACACCGACAAGTAGTGCAACATGTAGCCATCAAATGCTTCTTGGGCGTCCAAGCTTTGATATATCTTGAAGATTTCGGCCAAGAAGTCGGGCAAAAATGGAACGAATCTCTTGTTCAAAGTCAAGATTGAGAATTCGATCAACTCGAATGCATGGTGGGCGAACACTGGATCCACCATATCACCTTGCAACATCTTGAAGCAGATCTTGAACATTGCTTGCACATTACTGTTGTCGACGGTGATCTCCTCATCGCTGAAAGCATGCAACACCACGGCCTCCAAGAATGGCTGGAAGCTGTCGAAGAAATCCTCGGCGTAAGTATCAAAGCATGATATCACACACTCGTAAAGCTCCCACATCGTAGGGGACATACGGTTTGTACTAAACATGATAGATTCCATGATTTCGACAACTTCAGTCAAAAACAGGGCCATTGAGTTCTCCAAGATGAACTTGATCATGTCTTTAAGAATAACCTCGAGGTTGCTGGCCACTTGAGGCGATGCATTCATGGAGATAACAAGGGACGTCAAAGTGTTCAACACACCTGCAGCTGCGTACTCCTTATCAACATCAATGCCGCCATTCTGAGAAGACTGCTCCAAGATCTCATTGGCTAATTTGATGAACTGCTCGGCCAAACGCATAGAAAGCTCATTAGCGTATGGCTCCAAGTTGGCTGCAAACTTCTCAACAAACACATCCATGACAGTGTTCAAGGTATCACTCTCGAAGTTCTTCGACATGTCAAGCAAGACACCCATTAATTGAGGAGCCTGGCCAGCAACCTGATCAGCCACTAAGTCTTCGTCGACCAAAGCACGCAAACCATCTATGGCAGTCAACTGAATAGGGAAGTGTTCCTGTTGTTGGAAACAGTGGACAATAGCCTGGAAGATATCTTGCAAAATCTTTTGGTCATTGTACTTGTGCATGAACATGGCAATTGTGTCACAGCCTCTGGCAGTAAGCCATGGGTACTTAGCAATGACTGCCTCTGAAAGCTCTGGATAAACGTAGGAGTATAAGAGCTGGTCAATTTGACCCTTGACAGGGCTCAGATCCTTGTTGAGTCTAATGGAGATAGTTGCAAGCACACGAAGAGCGCCCTCTGCTTGACAAGCATACTCCAAATTCTCTCTGTCGGAGGCCCTCTTCTGGAATACGTCGTTGAGGATTGCAAGCACGGTATTACCAGTTTTGGAGAATTTGGTGGAGGACAAACGGAAAACAAAGTTGATGGAGGCAGTATCAGCTGTTGGATTGTCCCTGCTAACGTCGAAGAATCTTCTGATATATTCTTCGGGGTTGTCTTCATAAAGCTCGATGGTTTCCTGGTTGGCATTGAGTGTTGGCAAGAGAACGTGTCTGACGATGGCATCCAACTTCTCTTCGATCAATGGGAAGGCAGGTGTTTCAATAACCAGCTCCAAAAAGCCAATCAAGTGGTACAAAGAGGCCTCAGACAACCACACGTCCTTGGAAGACCACTTTTCGATGATCTGCCAGTACACATTGAGGATTTCGGGGACAAAAGTGGACAAGAAAGTTCTTGAAAACTCTGAATCCTTCTTAGGAGTACTAACTCCACCACCGTGACGGAACAAGAGTCTGTGCAAGTTACCAAAGCACCACTTCACAGCCTTAATACGAGGGACAGTGGCTCTTTCTGATGGCTCTTCTTGTAACACAGAAGAAGGCAAAGGCTTGTTTATGAGCAAGATATGGAATTTGCACCAGGTCCCAAGTTTCGATGAGTCTGTGAGATATGCGGGCAATGTTGAGTAGGTGGAATATTTGAAGATCTTGAAAATCAAGTAGAACAATTCATCTGAGATATCAGAATCGTTTTCTAAAAGGCTTTCGGTCAAGGTTTCCAACAATGGGAACATCTTCTCTGCGACCTCTTCGAGGACAATATTTCTATTGCCCTCGTGTGAATAACGGTACGTTTTGGTGTACTCGAAAAGACAAATCAAACCAGTAAAGACATGGTCGATGTTGGAGGTATCGGAGATGAGCTTTGGAATTATTTCAGTGAGATCATCCCACTTCTCGGCATTGAGAATATTACTGACCGAAGTTGAAAGCTGGACTCTTAACACCGGGCTTTTGTAAGTTTGGCTCAAAACCTCTATCAATTTTTGCTTGATTATCGGCTTTTCATTTGGCTGAATGTACCTTGTGCTTGCCGTTTTGACATCAGGGACAACCCAGTAGTTAGAAACTCTATTCTTGAAGAAGATGGCAGCGGAGGCCTGGACTCCTAGGTTGATGCTGGAGTCAGTGATGAGGTCAAGAAGATACGCGGTGAAACCCGGCTGTTCTTCAAAATAACGCAACTGCTGCTCACTTTGTTTTCTGCCTTGTAAGCTGGCATCAAGGGTGCCCGACAACGCCTTGAGGAGGGTTTCTTTGTCCATTTGGGTTGTTGGTGGTGCTTCTGTATGAAAAAAAATAACCACTGAAAAATGTAAGGTATGCGTGCGCACACCATCACCTGAACCAAGTCACAGGGTACTACGACCAATTACACAATTACGGCGGCAATCATTCAAATGTAGAGGAAATGTGATAACTAATTATGTTGTCGAAGCAAATTTTGGCTAGCGAAGTGTTCTAGCTACTTCGCACAAACCAGGTGCCGGCTCATTAGAGAAGAGTTGTAGTGAAGTTTTCGGAAAGTAAGCGATGCTTGGTGACGGGCTTCGATGAAACTAGCTAAAGCACTTTATTCTGATTTGAAACTCCCTAGCTTCGTCGAGTAAGTGTGCCAGAATTCATGGTCATCGATTGTGACCGAAAGACACTTTCTAACTAGTCTTCTGGCCTCGTGTTGCCTCTATACTGACATACATTTTAATGAGAATGGCTTAATTGAATAAATCATTAGTTTGTCTCTTAAGTAGATGAAAATCCTTTGCTCGAGTTTACGGTTTACTAATTCAGAGAGAAAAAGTTCGTGATACTTCTGCGAATTAGTATCCAAAGCTACAAATCGTTCTAAAACGCAAATGAAACATTCTTTCTAAAAAACCACACAACACCCCATTTTTCCAACCTTTTTACACAGCAATCAACCACTGAAGCAAAAAACGAAATATGCGATTACAGAGCCATACATCCACAATTTGCAGCCGTGGAAGGTAATAGGGAGTCGCACCTCGGCAGTTGTAAGAACTGTGCCACAAGTCGATGCTTTTAGCCCTACTTACTTTATTCAGCGATGAGAATCGCAAACCACTCGGAATGAAGCTTTTCAAAGCAATCATAGAATGTCCTTTTCTGCTTCATAGTTCGAGGTTCAAGTCCAACACCAGCGGCAAAGGCCCTGTACGGGTGTACGGATTCCTCACCTCACCAAAATCAACACTTGACCTTTTTTAAGTTATAACCCACGATGTTCGGCTTGGGCAAATTATTCTATGTCATTGTGCTCAGTGTCAACGGTATAGCTGTTCTCAGTGAAGACAGGTTCCTCAATAGAATTGGTTGGGGTAGCGCTGCTCCCAATCAGTTCCAGCAACAATACGGAATGCAAGCTAACGCAGACACGTCCATCAAAAATAGACTCATTACTTTGATCAGCGCCATAAGAACATTGTTGAGACTTCCGCTTATTGCCGTTAATGTCTTGATCATCCTATACGAGTTGATTTTAGGTTAATTCGCCCAGCATACCCTACGCATTATGTACCATAGATACCATGTAATATACATTTCAAACTCCAGCGAACGTCTTTGCTCTGATCTAATATACACAAGCCTGCTGTTTAGAAGGCTTCACTCATTACTACATTCCCAATGTCATCAGTTTTCCTGCTTGATCTCCTGTGCTCCGGGGGATCCACTGCCTTGCAAGCGGTCCCTAGACTTCTTGAACAATTCCTCTTGTTGCTTCAAGAGCTCCTCCTCTGTCAATCCAGAGTTAAGGAACTTGTTGTTCTTCTTCTCCTTTCCCTTGAGCAATTCCTTGTGCTCGTCCAACACCTTGTTGATGATATCGAGATAGTTGTGGAAGCCCAACTCCTCCAAAGCTTTGATAACATGGTCACTAGCTATTGTCTTTTTGGCCTCTTTCTCAGCTATATCGTTCAGCTGCGTGGATAATATCATGATGAATTCTATGCTGCACTCCGTGATGGCTTCTCTAGCCTCTTTGGAGATGGCAATGTCTTTAGGCAAAATCTCGCTCACAATTTTCTGAACAGTTGCCTTTGGCAACGACAAGTCCTCTCCCGGCGAGGATGACGTAGGCGCAAAGTCCGACATTTTTTTTGATGTTATATGGGCGTCTTTTTGTTTTAGATTAACGTTAGTTTGGGTGCAACTTAAGAGACTGAGCCTTTGAGAAAATGCGCAGGCCTCCTCTTTATATACACATATTGTGTTGAGAGCTGATTATGTAATCGCGTGCTCATGCTCATCCCGTACGCTTGAATGAGAACCCCCATGTTTCAGTTAGGAAAGCTAATGCAGTCATCGAGGATTTCACGACGCATCATCTATATGTGAGCATTATAGCTGCTGTAAATCGATTTAATGCAAGTCTGCCCGTGCCTCTGACTCGACATGGAACTATGCTGTATGTTTAACATCTATGCTCTGCAAATGGAAGAAACTAGAGGTCTCAATCATTGGGCAGGTGAAGAACCATCCAAAAAGTCAACCATCTCCTTCACGAACTGTTCCGGTTTCTCGCTCACTAACCAGTGTCCACACTCATAGACCGAAACATCAAAACTATCGAAGTAACGGGGGAAGTCTTCCAAAATGTTGTGCTCCTGGATAAAGTTTGACTCTGCTGCTTTCATAACTTTCACTGGACCGTGGCACTTTTTCCCCTTCACGTCCTCTGGCCACATTCCCAATTCTCTAAGCACATCGTCCTTCAAGAAGTTCAAAACTGGCACTCTAAACTTGATCGGCAGCGTATCATGCTTTGTAGTCCTCTTGCATAAGTTTGACATGAGAAAGAGTCTGACCAACTTGTCCTTCTCATACTTCAACAAGATTTTGTCCATCTTGGCATGCAACGCCGTCTTAGGTAAACCTGGCAAGCTCTTATCACGCTCGAGGTGACATAAGCCCAAAAGATCTCTATAAAACTGCTGGTCTAGTGTTTCTGAAGCAGGACTGTTGTCAATGACCACAAGTTTCTCAATAAGCTCAGGACGAAGCAAGGCGACAAGCATTGACACTTTAGCACCCATCAGGTGACCAGCTAGAGCAACTGGAACTTTAATGTGCTTCTCGAGGTACTCAATGGTGTCCCTGGCCATTGCCATGTAGGTATGAGGAGCAGCGTGAGGTGATGCGCCATGGTTTCTCATATCTAGACCAATTACTTCTCGTTGCGTTAGCGAAGAAATCTGCTTTCCAACTGAAGCATAGTTTTGCTTTGCCCCGAAAAGACCGTGTATGAGGATCAATGGTGACTTGTTCTGGTTGATCTCAATGCCTCTGGTGGGCTTGATGACCTGAGCTGAAATTTCCACCGTTCGGAGTTTCGGAAGGGGTTTCACATCATCAATGTGTAAAGACTCAAATTCTTTTCGCCAATCGATTTTTGTTAGCCTCCTGGAGCAGGTGCCAAACCTTCTTATCGCAAAAGAATATAGCATCAACATGACTCAGTGCGAACTGTATCTACAAACATGTTGTAACCGATATGCATTTTTCTTAACACTATTTATCAATAAGGTCGTCCAAGTACATGCTTGGTACAGTCTTCTTCTTCTGTCTACCCCTAGGGCTATTTTCAGGCGAGTTGGAGGACGATTTGCCCGACATGCCTGCGGCGTGCTCCAGCAACGAATACTCACTGTTGTTCACCGCAGGACTCAAATACATATTTGGGATGAGTTGTGAGTGCCTGTTGATAGCTGGGGATGGCTCATTTCTTAACGACATGGAGCTTCCAGCAAGAATGTTGGGCTGAGACTTGGTCCTGCTATGCGACATCACCTCCTTCGTAGGCGAAATAAACATATTGGTGAGGTCATGATGCGATGTGGCGTATTGTGATTCACCCATGTGTAAAGTGGATGTGTCGCCGGCCTGAGAGCCATCGTATAGAGACTTGGATGACATGAGCGGAATCTTGGCCACCGAACCCTGGTACTCTGTATTTAGGAAATTTGTACTGGACAGACCAATGGAGTTGCTATACAACCTGTTACGGTTGTAGTTTTCGTACATGCTCTTCTCGCCACTGGAAGACTTCTTCGCTTGCATGGAAGCACGAATGGAACGAATAAGATGGAACAAGACGAATGCAAGGATGATAGCGCCCACGACACTGCCAACAGCAATGAAAACTGTACCAGTGAGACGGCTTTCTCTATAAATATATGGGTTATGGTTATTGGCAGGAACTGTCACTGAAGGAGTAGAAATCAGTTCACTTGAAGATGAGATACTGGGCATTCCAGTATCAGCAGAAGGCATACCGGTCTCAGAACCATCATCTCCAGTAGTTGCTGAAGGCATATCGTCCCTTTTGAACTGGGTGATGCTACCCATAATTGTTGAGGTGACGAATGACATGTGGATTGGGGGCTGAGTTAAGACTTTTGACGATGTTTTTGTGCTTTGACTCTGTGGGATTGTTTTTTTTAATATAAATCTATTTGATTCGTAAAAGGAAACGTGGGGTGTGGAGTCTCAAGGAGATATGATAGTAGTTGTGTGACAAGTTCTAAAAATGGCAGACATTTTTCTTTGCCTAGTGTTTACAAAAGCTCGGTGCAATGTCGCACCTGCCAATTCTGGCCAAATGTGGATCCGTACCTAAATTTATCCGGGGCGAGACAAACGGTACACGACATTTTGCAACCGTTAAGATTTTACGCAAATTTAGATGAAGATTGCCTTGGTATTTTTGGAACCGTTTCTTAATGGTTCGAGTTGCCAGCAATCAAGTATGGAGTGACCTCTTAAATGTAAACATACTGCAGGGGGCCAGATCTAAATTAGCCTCCTGTACTTCGAGAAATGCTCTTAGTGATTGAGCCACTTTAGCAAGTCTTTCTGGCAAATTAATTGATAAAATAAACGGTTGGTAAAAAATATGGGGCAAAAATGCAAAAAAAATGCGCAAGCCCGGAATCGAACCGGGGGCCCAACGATGGCAACGTTGGATTTTACCACTAAACCACTTGCGCAAGAAAATGCTCCGAGACGGGAAATTGAACCCCGGTCTACCACGCGACAAGCGGTAATTCTAGCCACTAAACTATCTCGGATTTCTTATTTACACTACAACGCAGGTTTAATATGAAAGGCAGTAATACGACTTTTTTAAAAGCTGCCAAAAATAGTCTCAGTGTTTGTAGATTGATTTTCTGATTCCATTGGTGGTAATTTCAGTGTTTCGCACCCAATTTTGACGGAGATAGAGCCATTTTAGTGCAAGGCTCATCACTATCGCGAACCTCAAACATCAACATCTTACTACAACATGAGCCATGACGGCTAAGCCGAGGCCTAAGAAGTACGCATGTCTGTTTGATGGCTGCGATAAACGATATCTGCGACCAGCGCTTCTCAAACAACACGAACGCACACACAGCAACGACAGACCGTTCGCTTGCGATTTTGAAGGATGCGATAAGGCTTTCTTCAGGAAGTCACATCTTGAAGTTCACAAATGCAGCCACCAAAAGGACAGTGAGATGAGGTTTCAGTGTAAAATATGTGGAAAGGGAGTCATTGACGCCCAGAGGCTACGAAGACACGAGCTCACTCACACAAAGAAACATAAATGTCCCTATGATGGCTGCGATGAAGCCTTCTACCACCACATATCATACAAGCATCACATTGAGTCAGTACACGAAAAAGTTACAGTCTGTGATGTTTGCAATAGAAGGTTTCAGAACAAGGTATTACTCGCAAAGCATAAGCTAAAAGAACATGGGGAAGGACAAACCTTCACTTGCACTCACCCAGGCTGCTTCTCTACTTTTGTGGCCGAGAGAAGCCTCAAAGACCACATCAGAAAGGAACACCTGAAGCCGAATAGTTCAGCGGATTCTGATTCCACGCTGGCAATGAATAATGACAAGGTGCCTCCAACGGTGGAAAATGAGGTATCGAAGGGTGATGCTAATGGGTCTCATGATAAGATTGAAAGCACCCCCATCGACAAAAAGGTGAAGGAGGCTGCTATTGATGTTGGGCAATTGAGTGGCGCCTCAATTATCAGCTTAATGCTGGGCAATTTTAAAGAAAAGTATAAATGTCCTCGATCAGGATGTGGCAGATTGTTCGAGAGGAAACACGCGTATGAAAAACACTTGGAAAAACATGAAAAGGAACGGGAACGGGCGGAAAAGAAATTACTTGAGTTGGAAATGGAAGAGCAGTTGGCAGAAGATTTCGATGAGGTCGAAGAAAATCTGGATCATTTCTCTGACTTGGATGAGTCGGATCTAATAGACGATGAATCAGCACAAGAGAACGTATCTGATTCTGATAGCTCTTTGGCCGAGGAAATCGATGAAAGGCAAAATGAGCTCGACATGCTCATAGCGGAACAGATGCAAGGTATTTAATTAACACACTATGTACTATATCAAATGATCTAATATCTAGACCTTTTCTCATTTCTGTGAGAGCCTCTCCATTCTCTCTTTCTATCCCCCCTGTCAGAGTTTTCCCTTTTTGGAGGAGCTGTAGGAGGAGGTGGAGGAGGAGTTGCTGGCGGCGGTAATGGCGTTGCAGTGTTGGATCTAGATTCGACACGATTCTGACTTTTCGAAGGAGCCGAGTCTCTCTTGGGTCCTCTGTCATCACGACGTCCCTGCTGACCGTGATTGTACCTCGAATGACGAGGCACCTGCTGAGGTGGAAGTGGTTTTCTTTGAGTAGTTCTTGCATCAGAAGAGCTTGGCAACTTCTGATTAGCAAATCTCGTTCGAGCATTTTCTTGCGGAGCAGGCTTTTCTTTGAGATCCTTCTCGCTATCCTTGACTGGTGAAGCCCTGCGGTCAGAGGATCTAGCTGGACCTGACGGCCTGTTCTTGTTTTTGAAAAGATCCTGGTTGGATGCAGCCTTGTCTGAGGATTTCGCTTGATTAGACACATCTTCTGTTTTAGCCTTCTCTTCCTTAACCTGTGGAGGCTTGTCCTTCGATTTGTCCGCTGTATGCACTGGTGTAGCCGGACGAGGAGAGGCTCTTGAGTATTGATCGTAACGACCCCTTGAAACTTCTTCGTTACGAGTTTGGCGTGCTGGTGCAGCACCACCGTCTTCATACTTGAGAGCCTTTGCGGACGCCTCTCTCTGCTGTTCAGCTTTCTCTTCCTCGATCTTTCTCCGTTCTTCTTCCTCCTCCTTTCTTCTTCTTTCTTCCTCCTCCCGAAGCCTCCGCTCCTCTTCTTCCTTAGCTCTCTTCTCTTCCTCTTCTCTCTTTTTCCTCTTCTCTTCGCGAATCCTTGCAGCCTCCTCCTCTATAGCTTTGCGTTTGTCAATCTGTTGCTGTTCGTCCTCTTCTTCCATCTCGAAGAAATCCCACATGTGAACCCACGTCTTTGCTCGTGACTTGACATGACCTATCAAAGCACTTGAAGACAACTTAAGATCCTCACGCTCTTCATTGGCAACGATGTTCTCGATGAGCTCTGTGATAGCTTCACAATGGTCCTCCACGTTAGGATACACACCAAGTAGATTTTTCATCAAGGTGATGGCGTTTCGACGACACATGTACTCTTCAGAAGCCAACGACCGCGAGACGTCCAGAAGTAATGCAGAGTGAAGATCGAACAAGAATCTGCGGTATTCCTTGAATGATATCTGTTCGCCATTACTCTTCAAAGGTGCTGAGGAAGTAAGCTTTTCGAAACCCTCTTCCGTGTGCCAAACTGCCAAGATCTTCAATATCTCAGAATAAAACAATCCCAAACACTCTGCTTCTGACGGCGTGCAAGTAAAAAGCGTTGCAAAAGTAATTTGCGAGTGGAATATTTGGGTCAACAGAGTAATGATCGAATATTGGTTGTGACCAAGCTCGTGTAGCTTGAAAAGAAATCTGGCACTGAAGACAGCATCATATGACGAATGAACACAACGTGGAAGAACACACTCTTGCAAGAAAGCTCTCGACTCATTTTCTATTTCTTCAGATGAATCAGTCGAGAACCAGGCTTCGCAATGTTGTGAAAGCGAATCCGTCACCTCTTTGGCATGTGCCTCGTGCGCTTCTTTTTCAGATGGTATTTTGGTCTTGAAATCTTCCGTCTTTCTGATATCAGCCACAAAACGCTTGAGAACTTCTTGAGGTGTCGTACGATCCTTTTTGGCGAGTAACAAATTCTCCCTTAGACTCGTGTCATTGGCTGTTAGCTTCGAAACCTGAGAGTCATAAATTTCAGGATTGAAGTTAATGTCAAACAACTTCAAGCTCCAGAAAGTCGTGAAGAGGGAGGAAGATACTCCTCTGGTAAATTGCTCACCAATGTCACCTAGGATTTCTGTGTCTGTAAGGAAAGGTCTCCAGAGCTCAAAAGCCCAAGGTATCGAGACGCCATATTTCTCTACCAACGTTGTTATCGACTCAAGGTTGCCTGGGATATTCTCACTGCCAAAGAAGCCAATGAGCGTACAGAAGAAGTGCATCACTGTATTGATGTCGTCATTTCTGTTTGCCAAAACTTTGAGATGAGCATATTCTTCACCCGAAACAACCACTTTGACAAGGTTGGACAAAAGCGCTAAGATCTCATTGATTAAATCGAGCTCTAGGAAGACATTTGCAAGAGTTGACCCAGCCTCAACGCTCTCAAATCTCCTATCGTCAATGGTCTGGTAGACAAGCTTCTCCAATGATTGACCGCTATTAATCATGTCAATTTGAAGAGGCGTGAGATTATTGATAGGTTTCATTCCACCTGTAAGTGCGAGAATTTCTTTGAATACAAGTAGTCCTGAACTTTCCTTTAAGTGAAATGACTTGACCAAGTACTTGGTTATAGTCTCTAAGTCAACGGACTTTGGATACTTGTGACAAATCTGACCAATAAATGACGCCAATGACTGAATCCACTGGCGCTCATGTAGGCCATCTTGTTGAATGTTGCTTCGCCCGAGAGAGGTCAATCTCATAAGTATAGCCAATGTCATGTTGTCCCAGCCGTACTCATTGAAGTATTGAGCAGTATCGACAACCAAGGCATTGAGATTATCATAACTTTCAATTTGCTGAAGCATTGTGAGGAAGCAAGGCAAAGGGTTTACAAAACTGATCTTCGCAAGCCTCCTCATCATTGGCTTGACATTCTCCTTGGAAATTCTCTTCAAAGTGTCCTTTGTGGCTTTCTCCGCCTTTCCGTAATTAATTTTGACATGCGGATTATTCTTTGCGAGTACCTGATATAACTCTCCATACAAATTGAATCTATCTTCAACGGGATAGAGCTGGAGAAAATGGAAAGCCTTGGCAATAGGAACAGGATTGTCTTCAATCCCTGTCATTGCTGGAAAGATGAAATTCCGGAAATAGTTCAAGTATGCTTCTCTGTTTTCTGAGGGAAGAGTCTCTTCGTGAAAATAGGCGAGTAAGTCACAAAGCTTGGAAAATACTGCTAAGTTGCCAGATAGTTTTGTACCCAAAAATTTCAAATATTGTTGTGACAACTCGAGAAGGTCGTCAAAATTTTCCACTTTTGGGAGATCATTCACCCACTCTGAGTAAAAGTACACAAGCTCCTTATTGCTTTGCATATGGGCAGTTGGTTTGAAGCAGTATAGTTGAGCAGGAGTGATTTTAGTGTACTTAATTCCTGCCATATGGTTCGACAGAGCTTGTTGCCTTGGTGTCTGTAATGCATCTGCAAGGGCGAGATCTTTAATTGTTTTTGAATGTAACGGCTCAATAATTTGGTCAATCATGCGGAGCATCAATTCCGGAACCTCAGGGTCAACATGAACAAGGAAAGGATACTCCGCAAGAATGAAGACAGAAGGCCAGTACAAGCCAGTTCCTAGGAAGGTTTTCAAGAATTGAAATTTAGTGTTGAGCGGAAGACGGTTAGCAAGTGTGTCCCTGGCAGTCTCTGTTGTATCTTTCGTTGAGCCATTGGTGGTTTTTCCATCTTCGTCTTCGTCGGCCAATGGAGCAGCCAATGCTAGAGCACTAGCGTTCGACTTGAACACTTGCTCATCAAGCTCTTTTTTATATAGTTGCTCGAGTGACTGCATTTCTTCATCGTCAGGTCGAAGAAACTTGTAGATTGACCCAAAACTGACAAACCCTTCTCTTATGAGAATGGCGATCAAGATCTTTAGAGTTTCTGAAAGGTCCTTATCCGGCTTTGCCTTTGTGAACTTGAGTGCAAGGAGTTTGGAAGCAGTTTCACTACCTCCTTTGTTGAGAGCATCGATTCCATTGAAGGCAGTGGCAGGAGCAAAAGGCCACCAGCGGGATTGTCTGAGATACTTCACAACAAAGGTTTGATTTCCGACGATAAGATGACTGAAGACATCTAGTACCACATCAAGAACCCTGTTTGGGTCTAGTTGGTAGTGTCCAATAAGAGATTCCGTGGCACGTAAGGCAAGGTCAACAAAACCCAAGTTCTTTGGCGTTTTAAGTAGTCTAAAAAGCTCTTGCACCAATTTGGCATACCCCTCGAACTCTTCATAGAAAAGATTGAACTTCCTTTGGGTGTAGAACATATCTCTTTTTCGAGTGTTCAATTGACGATTGAGTGATTGAGCAGGAACAAACTCCAGTGACGTTAAAAGTGAAGTATCGACATTCTCAGCGAATGTTTTCGCTTGTATTACCTCTGTTTTCTTGAGTTCATCTATGAGGGCCTGCAAAGATTCTGACACAGGGAAGATGTCAAGCGCCTGGCAGAAAATAGCAGCCTTCTCCTCGTCGTTTATTGCGCTTGATAAAAATTGGATGATTGCATCGTTCGCCAATTGGCCGTTGTCGTGACATAGAAGAATTTCTGTAAAGATTTCACTAGCTAAGTCGTCGGCCTCATTTCGGCTCAAGTCCTTGGTTTGTAGTTTTTCGATGAGCGTTTGAGAGCCCATTCCACCAAAGTCAGCTACCACATCATCAGAGAGGTGTGTGACGTTGTCCAAAGAGGCCATTGGCGTGGAAAGATGTGGTAAGTGTAGTGTTGATGTCGTCTAAGTGAGATAGTAGTGTACATGGTGCATCAAGATGGAGAAGAGGCATTATCGTTGAAAACCATAGGGAGGAAATTTTTATTTGTAGAAACGGTTTTATGATTTTTTTTTAACTAGATTTTTTCATTTACGAGAACCTTTTTTCAATCGTTTAGCGTGCTACCGAAAACACATATTGTGTTGAGACCAGTACGCAAGTGTCAGACGCTTGAAATACACTACTCCAAGCTCTTTACAGAAAGTCCTCTGTTAATTGACTACTTTAAAATTATTCCTCCACGTTAAACCTACTACCATCCATTTATTCTCGAAGTGTATATGTATTCCTGAACGATAAAATATATATAGAAACCCAGTAGGAAGCAGAGATGAGCTGCCTACCACAACCCATGTGGTGATTGTTGAAATCACAGGGGTCGTCAAAAACTAAACCGGATTATAGCACTCTGTCAAAGAGTCCCCGCTGATGGGGAAATAAATATCACATCGCTCATTTCTTTGCCTCAGTGGAGGAAGTGTTTGAAACGTGGATATGGAGGTCGCCCTTCTCCTTCGAATCCTTGCTCTCCTCGATGGAGTTCTGACCAGATTCGGTCATGTCTTGCTCAAGCGATCCATCACCCAATTGAGAAAGATCGTAATTGTTGTCTCTCAAGTATTGGATGAAGGCACGGTCTTCTTCGTTAATGGCTTCTTGACCGACAGAAGGACAGAAGAACAAACAAAGACCCGCAGAGAAAAGACACAAAGCAGACGAAACATAGAAAGCAGTCTTGATACCTTCGCTTGAATCCACACCACCGTGGTTTCTCATGATGATGGGAAACAAGTATGTACCCACAAAAGCACCAACTTTACCGCATGCAGCAGCGATACCGTAGTATTGGCCTCTGATGGGTGTAGCGGAGGTTTTGGAAGCCAAGACACTGGTGTTGTTACCAGCACCAAACTCACCAAGAGCAGTGAAAACACCGTAGACAACGACAAAACTTCCAATGTTAGTGATCAAGTGGTCGTAGCCAGCTGTCATACCGAAGCCAATAATAGCTTGCATCAAGAGACCAGCAGTCAAGGTGATTCTAGGACCAAAGTAGTCAGCAAAGAATGCACCAATAATGGTACCAGGAAGGTAGAAGAGGTTGAACACGACAGTCCAACCAAAGGTCTTGTACAAGTCATTACCAGGGACAATGATTCTCAAGATGTAAGACGAGTAAGAAGCAAAGGCGTAGGCAGAGAAGTCGTAGATAAACCGGATGAGGGCGCTGATGGTCAAGCGGAACCAGTAGAATTTGAGAACAAGCCACCAGGGGAACTTCTTGGCTTTCTTCAAATTTGTCTTTTCGTAAGACTCAGAGTTAGCAATCTTTCTTCTCATGAAGAAGAGAACAATGATAGGGAGAGCACCAAGACCCAAGGTCAATCTCCAGACCACCTCCAATCTCTGGTCCGAGAAGATCCACAACAAGACCATGGGAACAAAAGCGGAGACAACATAACCCAAATCCACACAAGAGTGAGTGAACCAGATAAAGTATCTATTTCTGTGGCCCACAGGCAACTGATTGGCAAACTCAGAGGCAATGACCGAGGCAGTAGGGTACTCAGCACCGATACCGATACCCAAGAAAAAACGGAAAACGGTCAATGCCGTGAACATGCCTTCTGGAGTCACACCCCAGGTGGCAGCGGCACAAAGCACTGTGAAGACGATCAAGATAATGTTTGCAGCCAACATTCCACCTTTTCTGGCAAAGTGGTCAGAAATGTAGCCAAAGGACAATTGACCGAAAACCACACCTGCAAAGGCAATAGCGGAGACGTTGGAAATGGCATTTGAGTTGGTGAACCTCTCACCGTAGATCACGGACAAGCAGGTGGTGACAGTAGAAATGGAGTTGTTGACATAACCGTCTGAAAAAAGCCCAGCGCCCGAGACAAAAGCAGGCCACAAGTTCTTGAGCTGGACCTTTCTCACCGCCTCGGCGTCTTCCTCGTTATCTGGAACCTCTGAGTTTCTCTCTCTTTGTGCTTTGGTGAAAGCCAATTCACTAGGGACCTTCTTGTACCAGCCTGTAAAGGCGTCCTTAAAGCCTGATGGGAAATCTCTAGTTGACATTTTGCCTTACGAAACTTCGTTACAGATCAGCTACGCTTATATAGCAGTGAGTGGTAAGTAGTGCAAAAGAAAAAAAAAAAAGTGATTAGCATGTGGGCACCTCAATAAGTAGGCTGCTTGGCGCAGGTGGAGGCATGAATTGATAGCCGATTTCGTTGACATGCGGGGCCCAATTACGGAATCCTTGGCATGAATGCAATCGATTTACACTGTTATAGAGAGGATCCGTGGTGAACAGTGGAAGACGCTTGATTTAGCCGACAAGCGCCGTTGAAGTTCTATGACGCCAAGGATCGCTTTTCCCAACCCGGTGGATCTTTGCATTGCAGAAGGGCTTTTTATGAGCACGGAAGTTTGCACGGTGCAGAAGATGTTGGGTAACTAAATGGCTAGATGGGTTGAATGAAAGAGAACATAAGGCTTTACAGATTTTTCCCAACTGTAGAGTTATCATATTTCCGAGAAAAATTTCTAAAGTCCATCATTTCTCCATCTAAGATACTTGTAGACTCCCTTTAGTATGGGGCTGTTTTAGCCGCGCCTCACTAGTTTACGAGAATGCGCTTTGTGACTCTGACGGATCTGCAGTCTAGATTGGATGTTTGTTCAAGTCTGAGCCCGAGATCTGCCGAAACTCTCGTGCACAAATTTTTCAGCAGTGGACCCTTTCCGTAAAGCCTCTGATCTCGTAGTGGCTCAATTGTAACGTTGCAGATGAGTGGAATCCACCACCTACCATCCCTATATTACTCCCCCACGCTTTTCTTTAAATTTTCGACAAATTTTCTCAATGAAGCAGAATAAATCCGACCAATTTCTTGAGTCTGGGGTAATGGGAAACGTGGGCGTGGGTGTGCCTTATCTGGTTTGAAGACGGTTTT
Source organism: Candidozyma pseudohaemuli (assembly GCF_003013735.1). Classification (NCBI taxonomy): domain Eukaryota; kingdom Fungi; phylum Ascomycota; class Pichiomycetes; order Serinales; family Metschnikowiaceae; genus Candidozyma; species Candidozyma pseudohaemuli. The sequence goes on along the minus strand of NW_020194435.1, from coordinate 890,235 downwards.
GTGCATTGGTCTACGTGCGGCTAAATTACCCTCATGCTGGGACAAGACTTTCTCTATCAACGTGGGTCGTGGGGGTTAATACTACACTAGTGTGACAGAAAGAAGTGGCTGTGCAAACTTGGCAAACGCCGTTTTTCTGGAACATTGTCTAGCGAGCAAATATTCCATTTGGGATTGTCCTCGTGGGGTCGAAATGGCATTCTTTCAGCCATGCTTGTTGGCTTATCATCCGTATCTCACTGTCAGCATTGTCGTCAAAAGTTTGACGAGGAAAAAAAATTCGGCAGTCTGATAAGACCAAGTGGACCTTATCTGAGATGGTTTTTTGAATTCGAATTCGGAAAAAGTTTGCAATTATCTCCTCTAGCGAGATTCTGTTTGACAACTAGCTAAGCGAGTGGCGCTTGGCACTCCGAAAAACTTTGGAAAATATTGCTCTTTTGCACTCCATCATGGTTAGATCGCCATAAAGACATTGGCATTTAGTGTGTACTCTGGGTCATCTTACATTTTCGGTCTCCCTTTCCCGACGAGGTCATCAATTTCCAGAATCCAACGGTAATAGCCACATGAGCTATCCGCATATGAATGCATAGTGGCTTCAGCTGGAGGAAGGTAAATTTTGAAAACGGAATTCGAAAATTTTATGTCTTTTGGTGGGATTTTTGTTCATGACAGAGAATTGGCTCCCACAGTCTCAGTTTTTGCCGCGCGGATCTGAAACTTTCTCAGCTTACTAAAAACATCCTAATGTACCTCTAAAACGCAAATTTGCAAAACTTTTTCCAAAACAACCCCCAAAATTATAGTGCATATATATTATCCAATATGGTAACTAGCAAGCTTCGTTCCTCATGGCCCAATGGTCAAGGCGTCTGGCTACGATAAGTAACCACTTCTGTTGGAACCAGAAGATTCCAGGTTCGACTCCTGGTGGGGAAGCTTCTTTTTTGCATTCCATTCAAATGTAATTCATTTTTACTACGATTTGGTTCCGCCGAGTTTCCCCTCCTGGCTTTGGTGCACTCTTGTCGGCGTAGAAGGCCTCGTTGACTTCTACATGGTTCGGAGGTTGCCGACCCCACATTGCAACCACACCATTCAAAGATCATTATTGTAGAGACGATACCATCAACAGAATCTTTCTCCCAACTTGAAATGACCATTAATAGCTTAAACTTTGTCTCGGGGTTGAGCCCCCTGATTGACACACTGCAGTAACTGTGGCATGCATAAGTGGTTGCGAATTTTGGTTACTAAGCATATCGAGATATATAACCACCAGCAGGGTACGATTCCTACCTCACCATGTCCGTCAAGTCTTTCAATAACGTAATTTCCAAAGGGGGCCCACGCTTCCCAGTCGAGAAGAATAGATACAACTTATATGTCTCGTTTACGTGTCCTTTTGCTCAAAGAGCAGCTATCGTTAGGCAACTCAAAGGCTTAGAGGAGTACCTTCCATTGGTACACACGCACTACTCCTTGGACTCCAAGGGATGGCGTTTCCCAACCAAGGAGGAATTGAGCTCAGTTCCTGAAGGTGACATCACTCTTGGTACTGTGGAGCCCAACTACGGACTCGAGAGAATCAGCGAGTTGTACTTCAAGGCCAACCCTAATTACGAGGGACGCTGGACCGTTCCTGCTTTGTGGGACAAGAAGGAGGAGACGTTGGTGAATAACGAAAGTGGTGAGATGGTTCGCTTCTTCAACACCGAGTTCAACGACTTCCTTCCCGAGGACTACAAACATGTGGATGTATACCCCAAGGAGTTGCAGCTGCAGGTGGAGCTGTTCAACGAGCAGTTCGGAGATGCTGTAGGTAAGGCCTTTTTCAAGACCAGCTTTGCCCAGAACAAGGAGGACTTTGAAGCTGGGTACAAGGCGCTTCTCGAGGAGCTCAAGAAGGTTGACAAGTACTTGGAAGAAAGACAAGAAAAGGGTCTGTTCTTTGCCATTGCTTCCCAACTCACCGAGGCCGACATCAAGCTTTTCACCTCTGTTGTTCGTTTGGGCAGGTCTTACTACAACGACTACGGAGCTCAGCGTTTCAGTCTCGCCAAGGACTACCCAAACCTCCACAAGTGGTTTTTGAATCTCTACAAGATTCCTGCTTTCAAAGACACCACCGACTTTGTGCAGCTTACCAAGTCGGCTGAGTCTCGTTCAGGTAAAACCGTCTCGGAGAAGTTTGAGTCCGTGTTGGACCTCGCCTAGCTGCGGCTCAGTTGGGTGCAAAACGCAGACAATGCAATTTATACTAAAGCTATGCTTGACCCATCATCGGTGTATATGCCAAATTTCCTATCTTTCTACTAACAACTAAAATGATGTTCAATTTAGTAATCTCTCGAAGCACATCCTAGATATAAGCAAACCTTCTTGAGGTCCGCCCAGACGCTAGCAATCTAGGTGGATCTCGCGATATATGCAAGTGGCCTATAAAAACCGCATAGTCCGCCCACTCTCTAGAATATTACCCCAATTGAGCCACCATGCCGTCTGTTCTTCTTAGACTCGACGACGAGGGCTCTCCTATCAGCAATGATGCCGTTAAAAACGGTGTTCTTATTTTCCCAAGTTACGCTCCAAATGACAGCTCCGGAAAGGACCCTTTGTTCCACTTGGTGGTCCAGCTCAACGCCGCCGCTCCAGTTACCAGAAAGGGTACATTTTTCATCAATGTCCCTAAGGAAGGTAAAGAGTTCAAGAGGGACTCTTTTCAGGAGATCCCATTGTCCAGCTCCTTCACGAGGGACACCACCTTCAAGGTGCCGATCTACAACCCTGGTCCTTACTCCTTTTATATTGAGTATGAGGACGAGAACGAAAACGCCACCAAAACAAAAGAAACGTACTTTGTTGTCCCACCAAATCTCGTCGTCAACGGAAAGTACGTTCCGTTCAATGCCATCAACATCCAGACTGTCGTGTCCAAATGGGCTGGCCCCCTAGACAACTGGGACAAGTTATTTGGCTACATTTCCGAGAAAGGGTACGATATGATCCATTTCACTCCTTTGCAAGAGCGTGGATCTCTGAACTCGCCCTACTCCATTCGTGACCAATTGCAGTTTGATCCTGCTCTCTTCTCCGACACGAAGCAGGCAATCCTGTTCATTCATGAAACTACAGAGAACCACAATTTGCTATCATTGACAGATGTTGTCTGGAACCACACCTCCGATGACTCTCCCTGGCTCAGAGAGCACCCGGACGCAGGTTACAACGCCATTTCTGCTCCTCACTTAAAAGCTGCCATTGAGTTGGATAAGGCGCTTTTGGATTACTCTGACAAATTGCAGGAACTCGGATTGCCCACAGACTTGAAGGGCGAAGATGACCTCAAGAAGGTCGTTGATGGAATTCAGGAGCATGTTTTGGACAAGCTTGCCTTGTGGCAATACTACGTTTTTGACAAGAAAAGTACTTTTGAGGAGTTGAAGAAGGTATATGACGCCAATAAGGTTGACCCAGCTGATATTCCAGGCGACGTTAACGTGTCTGACATCAAACTGTTGGCTTCATACGTCCTTAAGAACGCCACCCTGAATGGAGAGGCGATTTTGAACGACAGATACCTGAATAAGCTCGAAGCAGACAAGTTTTTGGGTATACTTCTTGCCGTCACCTCCAATGATTTTACCCAGATCGAGAGCAAAGCATCGAACATTTTGGATGAGATAAACGCGCCATTATACGCTGCTTTCGACGATGACACTCGCTCCATAAAATTGCAAATCATTGATAGAGCCAGATATCTTAGATTGGCAGACAATGGCCCCAAATTGGGCCCTATTACAAAAGAAAGTAAATTTACTGAGGCCTACTTCACGAGATTCGAGGGCAAGGACGGAAAGGACTACGCTTTAGCCAACAATGGATGGATTTGGGGTGGAAACCCACTCGTTGACTTTGCCTCTTCCCAATCCAAAGCCTATCTTCGCAGAGAAGTGATTGTCTGGAGTGACTGCGTTAAGCTCAGATTTGGCAAGGGGCCCGAGGATTCTCCACATCTCTGGGACAGAATGATTGAGTATACCAAGAACAGTGCTAAGGCCTTTAGCGGTTTCAGACTTGACAACTGCCACTCGACCCCATTGCATGTCGGCGAAGCCTTGTTAGACGCCGCAAGATCTGTCAACCCCAATCTCTACGTCGTCGCAGAGTTGTTCACTGGTTCCGAAGGGATGGACAAGATTTTTGTTGAAAGATTGGGCATCAACTCATTGATCAGAGAGGCAATGCAAGCCTGGAGTGTTGCAGAATTGTCTAGACTAGTTCACAAGCATGGTGGTAGACCCATTGGGTCTCTCACATGGATGCCTTTGGACGAATTTGCATACCCTTGTGACAAAGAGCCCACCGTGGACAAGTTTTCCGAGGGACACTCAGAATTGGAGATTCCTCAAGTTCTTACTAATCAAGCACCCCATGCATTGTTCATGGATTGCACACATGACAACCAAATGCCCGCTCAGGTTAGAACGGTTGAAGATACCTTGCCAACAGCAGCCTTGGTGGCTTTCTGTTCGAGTGCTATTGGAACCACCTTTGGATTCGATGAAACGTACCCAGCTTTGCTCGATGTGGTGAATGAGACAAGGCAGTACTCTTACGACCAAAAAAATGGTATCGCAGAAGCCAGAAGAAAGTTGAACGATGTGAGAGATGCTTTGGCTAAGGAAAGTAAAGATGCCGCCAATGATCATGAAATGTACATTCATCACGAAAATCAGTACATCACTATTCAAAGATACAACACCGTTACAGGAGAAGGATGGTTTTTGATTGCCAGAACAAAGTTCTCTGCGGGTCAGGATGAGCAGATTCTCTCACCAGTTGTATTGAAGGGGACTGAAGTGAAACGTGAGTTCAGTTACACATTGAAGAAGGTTGGCGAATTTTCAGAGGACGACAAGTACCTCAGCTCCATTCCAACTAAGCTCGAAGATGTAAGCTTACCAGAAATCGAACACAATGGCAATGAGGCAATCATCAGAGTTGATGGCAATTTTGTTCCAGGAAGTATTGCCGTGTTCTCCACCAAAATTCCAAACGTCGACGCTTCTTTGGATGAATATGTCAGAAAAGGCGCCGTCGAGGCTTCTTTGGGTTTGGACTTGTATGACTTGAACACAATTTTGTACAGATGCGAGCCTGAAGAGAGAGATGCCAGTGGAGGCTCTGATAGTGTGTACACTGTTCCTAACTTTGGCCCCTTGGTGTACGCCGGCTTGCAAGGGTGGGTGTCTGTTTTAAAGAACATTGTGTGGACAAACGACCTCGCTCATCCTCTTTGCAACCATTTGAGAGAGGGTTTCTGGGCCGGAGACTATATTGTGAACAGACTCGAGAAGTACAGCAAGGATTCCAAAAACTTGCACAAGTTCCATGACTGGCTCAAGTCTCGTATTGATGCTATCAGAGAAGTCCCATACTTTTTGAGACCTCACTATTTTGCACTCGTTGTTGGTGTTGCGTATGAAGCCGCCAGGTTCAGAGTTTTGAGGCAACTTGACGATAATATCAAGAATGCCACGAACTTTGTACAGAGCTTAGCTCTTACAAGTGTCCAAATGTGTGGTTATATGAACAACACATCATTGCTTCCAGATAAGAACATTCCATGTCTTGCTGCTGGTCTTCCTCATTTCAGTAACGATTATATGAGATGCTGGGGAAGAGATGTGTTCATTTCATATCGTGGCTTGTTGATAGTGCCCGGCAGATTTGAAGACGCTAAAGAGCACATTCTTGGGTTTGCAAAGACTTTAAAACATGGCCTTATTCCTAACTTGTTGGACGCGGGCAGAAATCCACGTTACAATGCCAGAGACGCCGCTTGGTTCTTTGCACAAGCCGTCCAAGAGTATGTCACGCATGCTCCCGATGGGGAGAAGATTCTCGACGAAAAGGTTTCGAGAAGATTCCCTCTCGACGACACCTACATCAAGTGGGAGGACGAAAAAGCCTTCAGCTACGAAACTTCCATCAGAGACATTCTTTACGAAATATTGGCCCGTCATGCCAAGGGAATCAAATACCGTGAAGCAAACGCTGGCCCCAACCTTGACAGTCAAATGAAGGACGAGGGATTCGACGTCGAAGTACACGTTGACTGGGAAACTGGTCTCGTTCACGGAGGCTCGCAGTGGAACTGCGGTACTTGGATGGACAAGATGGGTGAGAGTGAGAAGGCTGGAAATAAGGGATACCCCGGTACTCCAAGAGATGGTGCGGCTGTTGAGTTGCAGGGCCTTTTGAAGAGTACTTTGAGATTCGTGAATGGCTTGAGGAAGGAAGGGAAGTTCAAGTATTCTGAAGTGGAGAAGCCCGATGGCAGCAAGATTCTGTTGGAAGATTGGGAAAGCCTTCTTCAAGACAACTTTGAGAAGTGCTTCTTCGTTCCAGAGGACTCCTCAGAAGACGGAAACTACAAGATCAATCCCGGTGTGGTGAACCGCAGAGGTATTTACAAAGACCTCTACAAGGCAGGAAAGGAGTTCGAAGACTACCAGTTGAGAGCCAACTTCCCAATCGCAATGTGTGTCGCGCCTGAGTTGTTCACCCCAGAAAAAGCTCTTGCAGCCATTGATAACGCGGATCGCATCATCAGAGGCCCAGTGGGAATGAGGACCTTGGATCCCTCAGACTGGAATTACCGCCCCAACTACAACAATCTGGAAGACAGCGATGATTTTGCCACATCAAAGGGAAGAAATTACCACCAAGGTCCAGAGTGGGTGTGGTTATTTGGTTACTTCATCAGAGCGTTTTTGTACTTCCACCATCAGGCTGAGGAAAGCGGGTCGCACAAGCCGTCAGTGGAGCTTTTGACGGAAGTCAATAAGCGACTCACAGGCCACAAAAAATGGATTCGCGAGAGCCCATGGGCAGGTATCACCGAGCTTACCAACAAAGACGGTGACTTATGTCATGACTCGAGTCCTACTCAGGCTTGGAGTACTTCAACACTTTTAGACTTGTACTACGATCTTTGGAACGACTCCAAGTACGCTTAGGCATTCACAAGCCAAGCAGCAATGTGAGCGCTTGGTACCTGAAAGGTGGTCGCAATGCGTATCCCGCAACTCATAGGAATTGCTGGTCCGCACCGGTCACCCAAAAGCGCTCAAGGAATCCCGAAGGGTGATTATTTTCTTAAGGATCGCTTGAAGCCGTGCCTTGATAGATCCATTCTTCTCGGACCTTTTCAGACTGCATTTTCTCGACTCGCTCTTGGGGTTGCCGTGGTCTTCGGTTATCCACGGAATAGGCTTCTTTTTTCGCAGCCATTCCCATAGTTAACACCCCGGGCGCGGGGCCTGAGGCTGTATGGTGGGGTTCACATGGCACTGCGTAGGCGTCTTTCTTTTTCGCACCCGCTAAGGCGGCTCTCCAGGGTATATAACCACTGACATTCCCAAAATTCACGTTCCATCATTAATCATGTTGAGAAACTTTTCCAGATCTGCGTCCCGCGTGGCCAGAACCGGGCCCGTTTTTGCTCGTTCTCTTTCGACCATTGCTCTCAACTCCACCACCGACTCGTACCCCACAAATCACTTGGAGAAGGGTACTGAACCATACTTGACCCCTTCGTTCATCGACAACCAGTTGGTCAAGTCTGACTCCAAAACCTGGTTCGACATTCACGATCCAGCCACCAACGAGGTCATCTCGAAGGTTCCTCAGCTGACTGCCCAGGAGCTCGACGATGCCATTGCATCTGCCGAGAAGGCCTTCCACGAGTGGAAGAACTACTCCATCATCAAGAGACAAGGTATTGCCTTCAAGTTTGTCGAGTTGTTGAAGAAGAACCACGACAGACTTGCCGGTATGATTGTCTTGGAACAGGGTAAGACCTTCCCTGACGCCAAGGGTGACGTTTTGCGTGGTTTGCAAGTTGCCGAAGCTGCCTGTAACGCCCCTAACGACTTGATGGCCTCTTCTTTGGAGGTTGCCACCGACATGGAGACCAAGATGGTGAGAGAGCCATTGGGTGTCATTGGCTCGATCTGTCCATTCAACTTCCCAGCCATGGTCCCATTGTGGAGTTTGCCATTGGTGCTTGTCACCGGTAACACTGCCGTGATCAAGCCTTCCGAGAGAGTGCCAGGTGCCGCCATGATCATTGCTCAGTTGGCTGCCGAGGCTGGTGTTCCTCCAGGTGTCTTGAACATTGTGCACGGTAAGCACGACACTGTGAACAAGATCATCGAGGACCCAAGAGTCAAGGCCATCAACTTCGTTGGTGGTGACAAGGCCGGTAAGTACATCTACGAAAAGGGTACTTCTTTGGGCAAGAGAGTTCAGGCCAACCTTGGTGCTAAGAACCACTTGATTGTGTTGCCAGACGCCGACAAGAACCACTTCATCAACGCCGTCAGCGGTGCTGCTTTCGGTGCTGCCGGTCAGAGATGTATGGCTATTTCTGTGCTTGTCACTGTCGGTGAGAAGACCAAGAAGTGGGTCGAGGAGGTTGCTGCTGACGCCGCTAAGTTGACCACTGGTTCTGGTTTCGACTCCAAGTCTGACTTGGGTCCTCTTGTGAACCCTGAGTCCTTGACCAGAGCCAAGGAGATCATTGCCGACTCTGAGAAGCAGGGTGCCAAGATCATCCTCGACGGTAGAAACTTCAAGCCTTCTGACCCCAAGTTCGAGAAGGGTAACTTCTTGGGCCCAACCATCTTGACCGACGTCAAGCCTGGTATGAGAGCATACGACGAGGAGATCTTTGCCCCTGTTTTGGCCGTAGTCAATGTCGACACTTTCGACGAGGCCATAGAGTTGGTCAACTCCAACAGATACGGTAATGGTGTTTCGTTGTTCACCAGCGCAGGCGCCGCTGCACAGAAATTCACCAAGGAGATTGCCTGTGGCCAGGTTGGTGTGAATGTTCCTATCCCAGTGCCATTGCCAATGTTCTCCTTCACTGGTAACAAGGCCTCGTTCTTGGGTGACTTGAACTTCTACGGTAAGGCTGGTGTGACTTTCTTGACGCAGCCCAAGACCATCACCACGCTCTGGAAGACCAGCACCGTGGACCAGGTTTTGGCTCCATCCACCGCCATGCCCACCCAAAACTAAGGTGTGTAAATAAAAAAAAATCTACGCAAGAGTTGATGTCCATAACGCGAGTAGGTGGTATTCCCCGGACATGTAGGTGCAGCGTCTGCAGGATCTAGCTATTTTTTTCGCAGCCATTCACAAAGGGTCCCAAACAAAGACATTTACGGCAAACAATGTGGACAAGAAAGCGGATGTGAGGTCATCGCAGCAAGGAAAGTGTTCCGGAGTTCAGAGGTTGAAAGGCTGGTAAAAATGAAGCCATTTCGGGTGGCAAAGTAAAAACTGTACAAATTAAAAAAAAAGAAAGGCAAAAAGAAACAAACGGTCACCCGGGATAGGGGCAATGTAGGCTCATGGAACATTGATGGGACGAGTTTTAAACGAAAGGGCCACTGCGGCATCCGGCAGATCTAAGGAGGTCTAAAGTCCAGGGAAAATCTCAAAGAGGAGTTTTGTAGAGGGATGAGGCGGTGAAACAGAATATTTTTTCACCAACAGCCAGCACCTGAAACTACCCCAGCCGGAATAAAGCACCAACTCCGAAGCCCTTGGCGGGAAGGGAAAAACAAAACAAGCAGCCTAAACGCCGAATTTACCTTTTACAGCACGGTGCTTAACGTGAAGATAAAAAAAAAAAAAAAATTAGCGTAGCAGCCGAAACATATTCACGGTCGGTCTGGCCAAATGTAAACGCCCTCGGCCGAGTGGGCCGGCGTCAGGACTAGATGGATTTTTTTCCGAGCGCCCAGACCTAAACGGTCTTGGCCTTCACCGCCATTGTATAGGCTCGGCAGGTAAACAGAGAAAAACACTTTTAAGATTTGGATCCTCATACACTTCCGGTGGAAGTTACCTATGAATTGGGCTAAAACCGTTCCCCAGACCTGCCGCTTGGCCCGCGGAAAAGTTTATGTCTGCAGTGCGTCTAAGACTATTTTAGGTGATTGATCGCAGTCAGCCGAGGAGGCCGTTTAGGCCCCTTTGACGGTCCAAACGCCGAATGGAAAGGAGCCTCAATTCGTAAAAATCACATCCGTAGCAAAAGGTCATGTTTTCATGTTTTTTATCCGCTCCCTGCCGCCCGTTGTCCCTTGCTTCGTGGGTGTGCCTTGCCACCCGAGTTTGTCCGCGGCACTGTATCCTGCTCGGTAGTGGGACAAAAAAAAAAAAAAAAAAAAAGAGAACAAAAAATCGCACCTTTATATATAAGGTGCACCTGAGTGGATGGCCTGGCGCCTTACAGCTCACCACTACTTATACCACTGCGCTGCTGTTTTTGTTGCGGGCCAGCTGCTTTTTCCGGCTGCCACTTTGAACCCTCCCCCATCTCCCAAAAATAATATATTCTTTGAATTTCCGTGCATTAAATTTATTCCTTCCCAATTCCACCCCCACTGTTTATTTTTCACTGGCCATCACTGTAGCATGCTGATATAGCCCACCATGAATGCCCCACCCTGTGTTCCCACTGAGCGCAAACCGATATTAACAGTGAAGACGCTGAAAAACTGGGTACTTCCTCCCCGGCCCAAAAACGCCCGTCGCCGGCTGGAGAAACCCAAGAAAGAAAAACCCAAGGACGCTAAGAAAGAGATCAAGAGAGAGCCCAAGATCGAGCCAAAGGTGGAAATCAAACTCGAACCTAAAGACGACAAACCGCTGGAGCCCGTCATGAAGCCCTCGCCACCGAAAGCATCGTGTGACCCGCTGGCCGCAGAGCTCGCCGCTTCCATCGGCAACTTAGACAAGGAGAACTACCAGCTCAAGATCAAGTTGCTCTCGCTCATCCACGACTACAAAAGGCTCAAGTCCCACCTTGCGCTGGCGCCCGTGGACCCGGAATCGCCCGCCGTGGACGTTGACAGCCCGGTGCTGGCCTCTAGAAAACGAGTCTTCACCGAGGTTGATCCCATGAACGAACTCATTTCCAACATGAACCACCTCAGCCATAGATCGCCTTCCGACTTGAGTATACCGGAGGAGCACGAATTGAGCTTATCCGAGCAATTGCTTGAGCCGGAGGATGCATTGGATGTGTTCAACTACGTGAACTTGTCTGACTCAGAGGACGAAGACGAGTTCGAGCTGACCCTGTTGTCCCGTCTGGTGTCCCCCGGCTGTTCCGAGACCGATGGCGAAGGACTGCTCATGACTTCCCTTACCAGATCCACCACGGTTTCCACCAACAATAGTCTGATACCTGAGAAGAAACCCATGCTCAAGTTTTACGACTTGCCTGCTTACCTGGATAGCGAGTATGGTTTTTCGTTTGAGCCAATTGACCCCCAGGACAAGATGCTCCTGGTGATTGAAGAGGACCACTACAATCAGGTTGCAGACTTTTTGGAAGAAAAACTTTTGAGCAATGACGTAGAGTACTACGTTGACAAGGACGTGCGCTAGGTTGCCCCAACTGCCGACCTGGCCTCACGAGAAACGACTGTTTTGATATTTATTAGCTTACGAGACGATGCCCACAAAATACAATGACATCAATGATTTGGATCTGTAGAATGGTTATGATTGCCCCTAGCAATCGCTTATCAGCACCTGCTCGTATTTTGCAGCAAGTGAGCGATTTCGGCAAAGAGACACGTAAAAATAGGAAAAACCCGGGAACACTGCAAATCGGCTTCTACGCCAGCAAGCGCCTTCAATAGTATTCTTAAGCGATAAGCAGATGATTAGGCTCCTTTTTCCTCTTTAATTGGAAAGGGTGTGCGACATTGTCGTATTGACACCAGCAAGTTCGGTAAATTTACTCGATATGCTTTTCAATGTTTTGAAGCCTCTATTTTATGAAATTTCTATGCTTTGATCAGATCAATGCACTGCACTTGGACATCCTGGCTTCCCCATCTGGTCCTCTGTGTACTGAAACGCAACATCTACAGTGCTCCATTACAGACTACAACCAAGCATTGAAAGTACTCCTTTTGAAATGTGGGCCCACAAGGCAATAGCCACTCAACCTTTTCCCGGATGATCCGGAACCGGAGCCGTCGGTTTTGAAGGAATACTTTAGATGCATGTCTCAGAAGGGGAACCCCATACTAAAATGCATTCGATCATATTATCACAATCCAAAGCACTAAATCCAATTCTATATCTCTCCGAACATAATGCCCCAGCGGTCACCAAAACATAGTTTTCATCTCATTCCCTCTATTAGGTGTGAATTGGAGGGCCCAGTTCGCGGGACTACACACGAATCGCAAGTCGACGTCACCTGCCAGTACAACATTATGGAACAGATTGCTGCCCAGATCAACGAGCTTTTAGAATTCCCCATTGACTTCGAAGGCCAGAAGAAAGTCGACCGTATTGTATTTTTCTTCGTTCCCGCCGCAGCAATTCTTTCCGTGTTGGCTGGATTTATAACTCAGAACTTGTTGCTGTTACTTGTCACTTTTGGCTTGACTGTTTTCGTTACTTTGGTACTCGTGTTACCTCCCTGGGCCCAATATAGACAGAACCCCGTGCAGTGGCTCCAAGTGAAATATGAGCTCTGATTTGTTTTTGGGTTTCGATTTGTCCACCCAGCAGCTTAAGGTGATTGTCACTGACGCCGCCTTGAACGCTCAGAAGACGTATGCTGTGGGGTTTGACGACCACTTCAAGGAAAAGTATGGCATCGAAAAGGGTGTTCTTACGGATGACACCGCTGGTGAGATCTTGTCGCCTGTGAAGATGTGGCTCGAGGCGGTGGATACCGTGTTCACGATTATGAAGAAGGATAACTTTCCATTCGAGAATGTGAAAGGCATGAGTGGCTCAGGTATGCAACATGGGTCCGTGTATTGGTCCGAAGATGCCACGAAGTTGCTTGAGAACCTAGGCAATGCTTCCTCGTTAGTCGAAGGCTTGGAAGGAGCTTTGACAATGGAGACTTCTCCCAACTGGCAAGATCATTCTACCGGCCAGGAAATCAAAGATTTTGAGAAGGTTGCACATGGTCCTGACCATCTTGCCGAGAGAACAGGCTCTAGGGCTCACTATAGATTCACAGGCTTACAGATCCGTAAGTTGGCGGTTAGAAAAGCTCCTGACGCGTACAAGAAAACGAGTCGTATCTCTTTGGTGTCCAGCTTTTTGGCCTCTGTTCTTTTGGGAAAGATAGCATCTATTGAACACGCTGATGCTTGCGGTATGAACATCTTCAACATCAAGGAGAACAAATACGACGAGGAATTGACCGCTGTTGCTGCAGGTGTTCACCCAGAGTTGGATAGCGTTTCCAAAGATGAGTCGGCTAAAGGAGTGGAAGAGCTTGAAAAGAAGTTGGGTCCCATTGACGATATAACATACGAGGCATTGGGCACCATCTCACCATACTTCACCAACAAGTACGGTTTCAGCAAAGACGCCAGAGTTTACTCATTTACTGGCGACAATTTGGCTACAATCATTTCGTTACCAGTCGAGCAGAATGACGTCTTGGTGTCTCTTGGCACATCAACAACAGTGCTTCTAGTGACCGAGCTGTTCAATCCCTCGTCGCAATACCACTTGTTCAAACACCCTACCATGAAGAATGCCTACATGGGTATGATTTGTTACTGCAATGGCGCCTTGGCGAGAGAGAATGTCCGAAACGATGTTAACAAGAAATACGATCTTGAGAAAGAGTCCTGGGACAAATTTGATGAGATCCTCGATGCCTCTGAGGACTTCGATAACAAGCTTGGTATCTACTTCCCCTTAGGCGAGATTGTTCCAAATGCTTCAGCTCAGTTTAAGCGTAGTGAGCTCCTCTCCAATGGCGAGGTAAAAGACGTCAAGGAGTTTGACTGCGAAGAGGATGTGACGTCTATCGTTGAATCTCAAACAATTTCTTGCCGTTTGAGAGCCGGACCAATGTTGAGTGGATCCGCGACTTCCACCGACACTCCTGAAACTGAGGATGAAACTTTGAAAAAGCTCTACCATAAGTTACATAGTGACTTTGGAGACATCTATACTGATGGCAAGAAGCAGACCTTTGAGTCGCTTACTGCGAAGCCACACAAGCTTTTCTTTGTTGGTGGTGCTTCCAGGAATACCAGTATAGTCCGCAAGATGGCTTCGATCATGGGATCTACAGCTGGCAATTTCCAAGTGGAAATTCCTAACGCTTGTGCCCTTGGAGGAGCTTACAAAGCTAGTTGGAGTAACGCCTGCGAGCACCAAAACGAGTGGTTGGACTACAACGAGTATATCAAAAAGCACTACGATTTCAAGGAGGTCAACATCTTGGACATCAAGAGCAAATGGGAGAATTATTTCCCTGCAATGGGCCTTTTGGCTAAAATGGAGCTGAATCTCAAGCACGACTAAATAGTTGCAATATAGTGCGACCTGAAAAATTGTAGATCATAGTTAAATGCTCCACAGTTTCCGGGGATGTGGCCTACGCTGGTCCACCTCAACACAAACAAAGTTTGTCAGATACAATTCTTCAATCCTTGGATCACTAGTAAAAGGTGAAGCTGTTTCTGCCAAAGATTTGAGATCTTTTCTTGCTTCCAAGACCCTCGGCGATGATGAAGTTGAGAAGATTCATGAGATCGTGAAAAACGAAAAGACCTCTGTCGGTACAATCAACCAGCTTCTACAACATGGCCTCCAAAAAGACTTTTCACTCTACTATACTGTCAACAAGGCTAGCCCATCGCATGTTTGGGACAACGAAGCTCTTCATTCACTCATAAAGCACAACCCAGGGAGAGCTATTTCGCTGTGGGCCCTTCTAGAAAAACTAGGAGTGAGTGCCGATTCAAAGTGTATTTTAGAGGTTGTGAACAAGCTTCTTGAAGGGGAAATATCGGAACTTAAGGAGGGTGCTGTAGAGGTTACTCCAGAAAGACTCGATCGTGCAATCAAGTTGTTAAATCTGGTTAGAGAACCCGTCGAGCAGCAATGGGAATTGCTCGTTCAAAGAGCAATTGAGTTGAAGAAGATGGAACAGCTTTCCACGATTGAAGCAGATGCGTTTGTCCATTGGCTCAATCAGAAGCTTCTGTCTGTCACTGACCAAAGAGAGTTTCTTCATATCTCCAAGGTTATCTTCGACAATAATCCTGAATTGTTGAGCAAAGACTCAATTGCCCAAATCCTTTCATATGCCCAAAATGAGAGTGATCCAGTCACTGGAACCGATTATCTCCAGGCAGTAATTGATCTTGTGGAACTGAAACACCTCGACACTGATAAAAAGGACCCAGAGTCCTTACTTATTCGTTTGAAGCTCGTAACTACATACGGCATACACCAAGACGACTTCAACAAGGCTCTTGAAAAATTCCATGCCTACCAAACACACGAGAAGTTCGGTATTGAGCTCGTCCAGGCTAAACTCGTACAAGTGTTTGGTTATCAAGCATTCAAAAGAGGAGACAAGACGCTTTTGAGAATCGCAGAAACATTGGTTGATCCAGACGAGCTTCAAGTGAAGACTCTTGCTCAATTGATCTTGGCCAGGTCCAAGTTCAACTGCGAGGACTCATTGAATCTTTACAACGACTACATCAACCAAGTCTCCAAAGACATCAACGAGACCACTGGACGTTCACCTACAGGTGTGCTCACCGAAGCTCTCATGACTGCGAATCTTTACAATAACGACAGAGAGTTTGCTCACCTTCTCTACGATAAAGCAATAGCCAGTGGGTTTCTCAAAGACGAAGCCGAGGCGGCGCTGATTAAGAAAGTTTTCAAAGTCTACGGAGATAGTTTTGAAGAGTCTGATTCATGGGAAGAGGCTCAACCGCGTCTCGCTAACTTCGTCCTTGACCTTATTAGAAGAGACTAAAAAGAAAACCGTTATGGCTGCAAAATGCACTGCGAACCTCCATGACTAAATGTTCGTATTCAACACACTCAATGTACATACACACTACCAAGAAAAGCAATAGCGCAATGTTATCTCCCACAAGCCACATCAAATGTTAGTCACATCCAGACCTGACTTTGTACATCTTGTCAACGCCGCATGTGACTAACTGATAAATGCTGGCACTGCACAGTTGTGGTGTTATCTGAGTCATTGAGAAAATGCCTTTGCAATCAGTGTCATGATGCAGGCCTGTGGGTCCACTATATAGCTAGAGCGATAGCACAATTTTCAGTCTCGAAATAACATTCTTTTTACAACAATGGTCACCGTTCACCTTAGAGCCGAAACCAAGCCTTTAGAGGCAAGAGCCGCCTTGACCCCCACAACTACCAAGCAATTGTTGGATGCTGGATTCACCGTCTATGTTGAAGACAGCCCTCAGTCGATCTTCGAGGCTAAGGAATATGCTGCTGTTGGTGCTACCATCGTTCCTGCTGGTTCCTGGAAGGAGGCACCAAAGGACCGTCTTATACTCGGCTTGAAGGAGTTGCCTGAAAACGAAACCTTCCCATTGGTCCACGAGCACATCCAATTTGCTCACTGCTACAAGGACCAAGGCGGTTGGCAGGATGTGTTGAAGCGTTTCCCTGCTGGCAAGGGAACTTTGTACGACTTGGAGTTTTTGGAGAACGACGAAGGCAGAAGAGTTGCTGCTTTTGGTTTCTACGCTGGATTCGCTGGTGCTGCCATTGGTGTCTTGGACTGGGCTTTCAAGCAGACCCACTCAGACTCTGAAAACTTGCCCGCTGTGACTCCATACCCTAATGAAGACGAGTTGGTCAAGCACGTGAAGAGCGAATTGGACGCTGCTGTGCAAAAGAACGGCGGTAAGCTTCCGAGCGCCTTGGTCATTGGTGCCCTTGGTAGATGTGGTTCTGGTGCTCTTGATCTTTTTAGAAAGGTGGGCATTCCAGAGGACCAATTGCTGAAGTGGGATATGGCCGAGACCGCTAAGGGAGGCCCTTTCCAGGAGATTGCTGATGCTGACATCTTCGTCAACTGCATCTACTTGTCCAAGCCAATCCCTCCTTTCATCAACTACGAATTGTTGAACAAGGACGACAGAAAGTTGAGATCTATTGTTGATGTTTCCGCTGACACGACGAATCCACACAACCCTATCCCAGTCTACACGATCGCCACGGTTTTCAACGACCCTACTGTTCCAGTCGACACCTCTGCTGGCCCTAAGTTGTCTGTCTGCTCCATTGACCACTTGCCTAGTTTATTGCCAAGAGAAGCCTCTGAGCAGTTCTCCAAGGACTTGATGCCATCTTTGTTGCAGTTGCCTCAGAGAGACTCTGCTCCAGTGTGGACGAGAGCCAAGGCTTTGTTCGACCACCACGTTGCCAGATTAGATTAGACATTCCCATTTAGTGTACATTGAATCTATACCTTCCACATCGCTAACCTAACGTCACGCTCACCTTTGTTTTCTTGTTCTTTTTACCCTTCTTCTTCTTCTTCTCACTGAGGAGCACTCTTTTAGCCTCCTCGGCATCCGTCTCGTATTCGGAGTCACTTGGAGCCGTCTTTGTCTCCTCATGCGTTCTCTTCATGGTTGCGGCCTTCTCCACTGCCTCTCCACAAGCAGCAACACAATTGAGTCTCTCTCCACTATCGTAAACGGCAACCTGGTCTCTAACCTCTGAACGGACATCCCAAACGACGATTCTGCCATCTGAGGAGACAGATACAAGGTACGGAACGCCTTTCGTCTCGATTTCGTCACAGTAATATGCCAATCCCTTCACACGGTTCAGGTGACCACGGAACACAAAGTCAGGCTCCACAGAGGGGGACTCTTCCTCGGAAGACAAGATCTTTTGTAGTTCGACAAACTCAATGGAGCCATTGCTATGACCAGTGGCGAGAAACTCCTTACCTTCGATGTCGATGACCTCGAGGCACATCAAGGTTGTCTTGAATTTGAGTTTATGCGCAAGCTCGGCTTCCTGACCAAGCTCGTAGATGAAGAGTTGGTTCAACAAACCAACGATGAAATGCTTACCCGAGTTCGACCATCTGACGATCTCACCCGACTGTCCTAAATGGTCTCTACCCTTAATCTTGAGAACAGCAGCCTTCTTGGCTGTCATCAAATTCCATAATCTGATTGTCTTGTCTGTGGAGACCGAGATGGCTACCCTTCCTGAGGGATGGATATCGAGATCATTGATTCGTCCCTGGTGACCCTTCAAAGTTCCCAACATTTCCCAATCCTTGGCTCTCCAAATGATGATTTTTCCATCTTCAGAGCCTGATAAAAGCCACTTACCTGACTTACCGCTGTCTGAGCTATCGTCCTCACCTTCTTTGGAGAATCTCAAAGTGGTAACAGTACCCTGATGGCTCAAAAGGGTACCGAGCTCTTTTCTCTTTTGTAGATCATAAATTCTAATATGTTCGTCATTAGATCCGGTAACCAAGTACCTTTTGGCTATATCTATGGATTTGATCGATAAAGCGTGTGCCTGGAAGTGAAAAACCGGTGTGAAAACAGGCTCCTTGTCGCCGTCAAGAACCAACGACAAACACAAAAGGTTGTGCTCGTAAGAGCCAACCATGATACGGAATTGTGTGAATGGTCTGGTTTCGGTCATTGTGAAGTGATGGTGATATGGTTCTGGAAAATCTGATGGTCTCATCGCTACTTTGTATGTAAGTGCAGGTTACATGCAGCAGACCCAAACGGCTGCAAACCGAGACTTTATGTTCGAATGAAGATTTTTCAAAGAGTAAAATGTTCTCAAAATAAATGAATCAGCTTTGGTTTTCTTCTATTCAAATAATAAGTCCCGCCATCAACGCTTCATCACAAAGGAAGGCGCAGACTGTTAGTTGGGTAGTTGATGCATTGTTCCATGGAGCCGGGAACTGACAGTATGAATTATTAAAACCATTATATTTCTGAGCTTCTGGAATTTTAAACCTACCATGATGTTGCAGGCAGATGTTGCAGGCAGAGTATTTGCTCGTGTACCTTTGTACTGCCTTGGCTGCGAAACTTGAGGAAGGAAGCAAACCCAAGAATGTCCTACTTCACGTTGAAGTTCTTCAAAACGATATGAAACCTCTCATGTCTCAATCCTTAAAGGCAGGCATCCATTCTTGTTTCGAACCGGCGTGATCGATTCTCTTAAATCTTCTACCTCCTCCACCTCATACATCCTACCTCTTCCCCATAAATGCGTGCGCATAAACATCAACGGTGAGTTCAAACACAATAAGCCACCATGGCACAGCACCACAAAACACCGCTGCAGCACAATTCTTCATTGTTCATTTCACCTCAGGTGATGACGAGGAAGCAAGATGTTTTCATCACGCCGCCCAATCCACAAAACAACCTTTTTGAGTCGCCTGGTTCCCTGCTGCTGCTGTTCTACAACATAGATAATGTCAGTGGAACGTTACGAAATGACGCCGCTCAGGGCACAGGAGGTCCTGGTGAAGAGCCCATTTCCAGAGTACAGAAGCTCAGGTTATGGAGACACGAGGCACTTTTGCAGCACCAGTATCTGACCGCGGAGTACATTGGAGACAAGATTCTCTCTATGACGAATGATCCCAACGACGCATTTTGGCTAGCTCAAGTATACTTCGAGACCGGGAACTACTTGAGAGTAAAGAGTCTTTTGACAAGCAAATCAGAGTATGAGCAGTCAGTGGCATGTCGGTATCTCACTGCGTTCAGTCTTATAAAGCTAGAACGTTGGGAAGACGCTTTGGATGTCTTGGGCGAGACCAATCCATTTCTGAAAGAACCAAGTCTGAGACCGAAAGTCGCAGAATACGGGATCCGCTTCGAAGCCTCAATGTGCTACCTTAGAGGACTTATTTTTGCGAATCAGAATAGCTACGAGAGAGCTAAAGAGGCATACAAGGAAGCTGTCATGGTGGATGTCAAATGTTACGAGGCCTTCGACGAACTTATCAAGAATGATTTCTTGACGCCAACAGAGCAGTGGGAATTCATCAATTACCTTAATTATTCAGACGCAGATGATAACGACGAGCTTATCAAACTTTTGTATACCTCTCGGTTGAGCAAGTATACGAATGTGCCTAAGTTTGAGGAAGCCGAAAGCATTCTAAAAGATGAGTACCGTCTAGGTGAAAATGGCGATATCATGCTCAGCAAGGCAGAGCATGCCTTCGTCCAATGCAATTACGACCAGTGCCTTGACATTTGTGAAAGTGTTCTCAGCAAGGACCCCCACAATTGTAATGTTCTACCCTACTACATCAGCTGCTTATACGAACTTGGCGGTCGTAACAAGTTGTTCCTCAAAGCACACCAGCTCGCTGATTCCCACCCAACGCACCCAATTGCCTGGCAGGCTATTGGCATTTACTATCTCTCCATCAAAAAAGTGATTGAGGCTAGAAAGTTTTTGAGTAAAGCAACTTTGCTCAATCCGAATAATGGTCAGGCATGGATCGGCTTTGCCCACACATTCGCTTTGGAAGGTGAACACGAACAAGCCATCAGCGCCTACGCATTTGCCGCCAGACTCTTCCCTGGCAATCATATGCCCAATATGTTTTTGGGTATGCAGCATCTCCAAATGAATAATATCAGCTTGGCGGAAGAATATCTTTTAGCATCACACCATATTTGCAACAGCGATCCACTTCTCTTGAACGAGATCGGCGTCATATATTACCACAAAAACCATCTAGATCGGGCTGAGGCCTTTCTTCAGGATGCACTTTCTGCGGCACGCTATCTCAACTCAGAATCGAAAACGTGGATCTCTATCCATGCTAACCTCGGGCATGTCTACAGACGAGCAGGTCAGTACGATAAGGCTCTTGAATGTTTTCACCAAGCATTGAAGATGACTCACAGGAATGATGCAAACATCCTTTCGGCAATTGCCTTAGTCTACCTCAAGCTCAGAAATCCATTCAAGGCTATTGATGTGCTTCATGATTCGCTTGCAATCTCACCTGATGATCCCGTTGCAAGCGATCTCCTCAAAAGAGCACTCGAGGCAAATACAGAGACAACCTCGGCATTTTTCCAAGCACCTACAGCTTTGTCCGATCCGTCCTCTGTGTCAATTCCTGCCAGGTCACGCGAGTCCTCTCGAAGACATAGCTCTACCTTTGGCCCCGCAGGTAAGTTTGCAACGGTTTTTGAAGACAAACCGAGAGATGCGCCTAGAGAACGCAAGACCAGCGAGGCTGATACCAGTGATCTTGCGGAACGTCTAAAAAGGGGTGAAGACTCCAGTGATGAGGAGGTGATGGATGTAGAGAGTGACTAATCCGACAATGCGAGCGATATGTCCTTGAATACCCCGAATGGCTGCGAATTGTGAGGATATCACTTCCCCTCCTTTCACGCACCAAATCAAGAAATCTCATCTGGAAGACAAAAACATCTGCTATAAGTCCCATCCACTGTACTATTACCTTCAGCCTTTGCATACAAATCAGTCGTCTATCTTCAGTGGTACGGAGGTGAATCATACTGGTACCTGCAGCAGCGCCCCGCACACACTCCAGTCCTGATAACCGGACTTCTCTTCTTGCATAGCCAAATACATCAATCGTTATCAACTACATCGAGACGATGAACACACACGTGCCCATATCTCGAACAGAGCATAAAAAGCGACTGTTCCACGATGTTAAATTCAATCAGGACCAGGACTGCTTCGCTGTGGCGCACGAGACGGGATTCTCTGTTTACAACACCAACCCAATTGATCCTCGAGTCAGCCGGACATTCAATGGCACTAGCAGCTCAGGAACAGGAATTGGCTTGATTCTGATGCTTCACCGTACGAACTACCTTGCTCTTGTGGGCGGTGGCAAAAACCCGAGGTACGCTAACAACAAAGTCATCATCTGGGATGATCTCAAGAGGAAGGCGAGTCTTAATCTAGGCTTTATGGCCCCCGTTGTCAATGTGCTTCTCTCAAGAATACGAATCGTTGTAATATTGAAAAACCAGGTTGTCGTCTACGAGTTCTCGGCGCCACCTAAAAAGTTTGCGGCATACGAGACATATGATAATGAGCACGGTTTAGCCGACCTCTCGGTTCATTCTACAGCGCTGCTGCTGTCACTGCCAGCGCCGTCTTCAAGCTCCTCGCTTCGGTCTAATAATGGTACAACCCGAGAGGTTCCAAAATATCAAATCTTAGCATTTCCTGGTCGCACAATTGGTCAAATTCAGATTGTCGATATCTCTCCGGAGGGAGTCGAAAAGAATCTTGTCAGCATAATTAAGGCTCATAAGGCCCGCATCAGATGTATTGCATTGAGTCGAACAGGTGGAATGGTAGCTTCAGCTAGCGAAACAGGAACCATTGTCAGAATACACTCCACCAGCTCCACAGCTCTTTTGTTTGAGTTTCGAAGAGGCTTGGACAGGGCTGTCATCACTTCAATGAGTTTCTCTCCAAACGAATCAAAGCTTGCAGTATTGTCTGACAAAAATACGTTACATGTGTTCAACGTGGGTACCTCGAGCGAAACACAACTTTCCGATAATCTCGACGGGGAAGTCTCGTCGCGGAAGACTCCCACAAACAGACAGCATATATTGAGCAAACTACAGCTCCCCATCAGCATTCCAAATTACTTCCAATCGACCTGGTCTTTCTGCTCTGCCAACTTGAGCAAGTACCATACGGACGTTGACGAGAGTAGAGGAACGAGTGCGGACCTAGGAACAATTGGTTGGGCTGGAAATTCAAACATCATCATCATTTGGAAGGAGAAAAAAATTTGGGAGAACTACTCCATCGTGGAAAGAGTTGCCAGTGCGACTGATAAGAAGAAGGGTGATATCACGGAGTACGAGCTCGTGCGGTCGAGCTGGAAGAGCCTAGACAATTTGTCTGATTAACGATCTCATTATTTTATTTACAAGTCATTACTCGAGAATCTCGCAAAGTACCGGCTGGTACAACTGCTTTTCTCGCTCTTTATTTACAGGGTCCCATTTTCGTCCGTGAAAGTTTCTCACGAACCTCATTGCACTCTGTTCATCACCGAAATGTATCAATGTCAAATGTGTCTGTGTAGTGGGATCTTTGATGATTTCCTTCCATGAATTCAGTGGAGCTACCCTGTCAGAGAATCTATAGTCCCATAAAAGATCAGAAAGGGTTTGGCTGGACAAGCCGAAGGGTAAGTTTCTCACGAGGACCAGCTGATAACGTGAAGGAATTCCCATAAAACGCTGTAGAAGATGGTAATTTGGATGGGGATCAAGAAGAGATGTGTCCTTGTAACCTTTGTACCGCTCGAGCTGTCGAAGAATTTCAGATTTCTCTGTGGACTGCTTGAATATGCTGTCAAACGATGATTTATCATGGGCAGCTAAATTAGGGAGCGGTGAAAATTGAGATCCTGGTTCAAGTAGAGGCGATCCCATTCTTTTAAGATGAGTATGCAGTGGTGAAACAAATTCGAGTTTCATGTTAAAGCCGTTCATCACTCTGTTTCTGGTCTCCATGTAATAAATGCAAGCTTGAAGGTGGTTGGGAAACACCAAATAGTAAGCTCCTGAAAATAGCAAGCTGAGTGGGTTACGTGCCTTCACAACGTCAAATCGTAGGCCCTTCGTCAATGGGTTTTTGTATGAGTATAGTCTTTCCCTTGGTATGGGCTGAATATTGTAGAAATCTCTTCTCCCCACATAGGCGTTTCTGCATTCGAACCGTAGAACATTTGATTTGGGTGCCTCGGTAAGCAAAGACGCCACATCATCTCTTGCCAAAAGCGAATTCTTCTGCTTGGGCCCGTTATTCACCAACTCTTCTAGAATGGATGAGCTGCTTTCATTGGGATCAGCTTCATAGAGCCTCCGCATGACCACAGGTATCTTTGCAGGAATTTCCGCTTGTGCCTTCTTCACGAGCGACGCAATGCGCTCAGGGCTGGCCTTTGGCGGTTTCATGACCCTATGTGTGGAGTTGGCTCTAGTTACTGTGTTTGATGTTAGCGCGATAATGTCTTGTTCTGGCACAATAGGGCATTCCCAGCTTCCCGCCACACCACAGAAGAAACGAAGAAGGAAGGAGAAAAAGAAAGTTTAGCTAAATCGGTAAGAATAAGCATCTTCATACTCTTCACCCAAAATAATAAAATAACGGCCCTTTGTACTTACCCTTGGAGTTTCTCGAAAAAGCGTAGCTCCTGCAGAGACGTGCCATGTGCCAGTTATCAAGGTGCACCGTTACAGTAATATCCCAAGACTTCCTCCTCGCAACTATAAAACTGGGGGACTTCCGCCGTTTTATCGAGACTACAATCTTTACTCGCTACGCTCTATTCCAACGCCGTTTAACAAGCTTCAGCTCTCGCTGCTGCTACCCCAAAGCTCGAAATTCTATACTCCAAAAAACCGAAAAGCCTCAACCCACCCACACCTGTTTGTGATCCTCGGAATTATATCATTCCCTTGTATATAGCTTTTTGATCATGTCGTCGGATACCATCTGGTCTTCAAATACGAATCCGACTGTTTCGCCGACGGGTTCCTCGATTCGCCTCCTGGATCAAGTGGAGCCTGATGTTGCCAAGTTTTTGGCTGGTCCCCCGCCTTCAAGTGGACGGAGGTTCTCTTTTGCAGAGACGGGTGAGTTTGAATCAAACTTGTTCGACTTCAAGCAGAACTTCCAGGCCTCCTATGCGGCTTCTACTGGTGGGCCTCATGCTCCCAATGTCTCGAATGTGCAGAATGCGCCACAGACGACAGGGAACGGCAACGCCAACTTCAACAACCAGGCTATCCAGCTCGGAACGGCCTCCATCAGTGGAGGCATTGCAAGCAGGCATCCACCAAAAGAGAGTTTTTTGAACAAATTCGCCTCTGTTGCCGACGCTACTCGTGATATCGAGTTGTCCAACGGCTTGGGCTCGTTGTCCTTGGAAGGCAGCCAAAGAAGGACAAGTTTCAACAATGAACATGTCAATCCTTTGATGTCCTCGCCTCATGGCTCTCTTAGCGAGAATTTGAATATCCCAGCCTCGAGAACCTCGAGACAGCAGTCTATCAGTGAAAAGATCGACAACTACAATAACAGCTCACCTATTCAGAACAGTGCAGCCTTGTCGATTTCTTCAGACTTGAACGCAGGCTCGCAACTGGGCCTCGACCACTCTAAAGCACCTCAAAATGGGCCCAGCTTCTGGAACCCAGCTGCTGCCACCTCATTCACACCATCTTTTGCTCAGAACAACTTTCTCGAGAACTCCGCTTTTGCAAACGGAAACTTGAACAATTATCCTTATAACCGTGGTAACATGCCCGCGATGCCTCCAA
Organism: Candidozyma pseudohaemuli; assembly: GCF_003013735.1. NCBI lineage: Eukaryota > Fungi > Ascomycota > Pichiomycetes > Serinales > Metschnikowiaceae > Candidozyma > Candidozyma pseudohaemuli. Next base: position 864,991 of record NW_020194435.1, on the reverse strand, counting down.
TCAGCCCACCTCCTTTTATGATGGCTAACCCGGCCCAATTCGCAGAAGGTGGCATGTACGGCTTTATGGGATATCAAGGTGTTCCACAACCAGGGGAGGGCCCTGAGCAAGGCACTGAGAAGCAGACGTCCGATGAAGACAATTCGGCAGATGAGAAGAAAGCGTCAGGTGCTACTTCATCTAAGACCCTGCCTCCTAAAACAGGTGCCATTCCCGGTGTTGGCTTGATGAACCGCCAGGTGCACCCAGGATTTGTGTTCAATCCTTTCAATCCTTACGCAATGTACCCACAAACCCCACCAGCTGGTTCTCCGCCGAACGCTCCTATGGAGAATATCCCTGGTGTTGTTCCGCAAGCTATGCTGCCTGCAGCTTTTGAAGTTGGTATGATGCAACCGCCACCTCCACCACCAAGTGCACCACTGTCTTCTCAAGAAGGAAGAAACTCTGCTCCATCAGGTGGTAAGAGAGGCAAGGCTGGTAAAGGCAATGCAGGCCACGGTAAGGGCGGTAACCATATCTATAGGTCGCCCTTACTAGAGGAGGTGCGCTCCAATTCGAAGAACAAAGACTATTCTTTGAAGGATATATATGGTCATGCTGTGGAGTTCACTATGGATCAGCATGGCTCTAGATTCATCCAACAAAAGTTGCCTCATGCAAGCGAAGAAGAGAAGGAGGTTATCTTCAACGAAATACGCGAGATTTCCTACGACTTGATGACAGACGTTTTCGGGAATTATGTGATACAAAAGTACTTTGAGCATGGATCAGATGTACAGAAGAATGTGCTCCTCGAGTGCATGAAGAACAAGACCTACGAGTTGTCCTTGCAAATGTACGGCTGTCGTGTTGTTCAACGTGCTCTTGAGGCAATCTCATTGAAGGGACAAATTCAAATCGTCGAAGAATTGAGAGACCACGTTCTTGTTTGCGCAAAGGACCAGAATGGTAATCATGTTATCCAGAAATCGATTGAACGGATACCATTCAACTACATCAGATTCATCTTGGACAGTTTGAGCGACCATATCTACCATTTGTCAACTCACCCATATGGATGCAGAGTGATTCAAAGGTTACTTGAGCACTCCGAGGTCGCTGATCAGGAAAAGATCTTAGCTGAATTGAACAAGTTCATCTTCTACCTTATCCAAGATCAATATGGTAACTACGTGATTCAGCACATTCTCGAACGTGGTGATAATGAAGACAGAGAGAAGATTCTTGACGTTGCCCTTGGTTCCATCGTCAATTTCTCGAAACACAAGTTTGCTTCCAACGTTATCGAGAAGTGTATAAAGCACGGAACTATCGAACAGCGCAAGAGAATACTCCATGAGGTTATGCTCGGTAACGAAGATCTTTCCAAAGAGTCTGTCGAAGACGATTCTCCTCTTGCGTTGATGATGAAGGATCAATATGCAAATTACGTGATTCAAAAGTTGGTGGAAGGGTTTGATGCCAAAAGTCAAGAGAAGAAAAATTTGGTAGTGAAGTTACGACAGTACTTGAAACAAATTTCCATGAGGAACAACTACGGCAAACACCTTGCCTCCGTTGAGAAGATGATCATTGTTGCTGAGACTGCTCTTGTTGAAGCCGATCGTAATTAGCAAAACTGGCGCCAACAAATGTGTAAATATTAGCTTTCTCGCACAGTGATTAATCTTCCAACCAAGAATTGATATTTAGTTTATGTATATACAGTTTATTCAATAATTTCGAAGTACGTTATGTCAAAAATCTATCATTTTCCCTACCATATAGACATAAATACGTGGGACAAGGTTTGGCACTATTATAAAACCTATCCAGAAGTACTCGAGTACAAGATTGTTTAAAAAGAATTAAAGGTCAATCATTTTGAAAATCGGCAACAATTGTTCCATACCGGCCCAGCCGTTCCCAGACGCTGACTTGTAGAAAGCACGGATGCTCTTACTTGTCAGACCAAAGGTGGCACTTTGATCTTGGGCCAGGAAAGTAATGAATTCGTTAATCGTAACATTTTTGAGGAGATCCATTTCGGTCCATGAAGCAATCTCGTCTTGCTTCACGCTCAATACCAGATCAGAAGGTGCGCTTTTGATTGCTTGTGAAAGTTCTTTATCGATCCTCGACTTGTACTCCAACAGCTCCTCACTGTCAGAGCTATCAAGCGATGTAGCTTCTGAGCGGCCCTCCACAGAGCTTCCAGCTCCAAAAGACTTTTGCACTTGATTGAGTGACAAAAGAGACGAATAGCTCTCTGTGTGAGTGGCGGTGCTTGAAGACACCGAGTTGAAATTGCCCAACTTAGCAAAGTTATCATTTAAATAGCTCAAATCAGAGCCTATGGATCCACCTGGATGCTTCATGGAGAAGAGCTTGCGGCGTTTAGCCTCGTCCTTCTCGATCATCTCCGATAAAGCCAACAGAGCAGCATCTGCCAAAACCAATGACAAGGTCGTCGAGACTGTTGGAGCTGGAAGACCATGAATGATGTCTTCCTTCAAATGTGGCGGTAGTTCAGCGAAAAGCAAAGCACGAACTTGAGGGTGTTCTGACAACTTCGAGGTCTTGTTGCACGTTAAAAGCACAATGGGCAAGAATGGTGAAAGGTGGGGCAAGAGCTGGAGGAGCTCTGGGGTATTCCCGCTAGCGGTAAAGAAGACCAAGCAATCACGGTCTCTCAATAAACCAAGATCACCGTGCAACGCCTCTGATGGATGTAAGACATCAGCGTCAATAGTCAAGGACTTCAAGGTAGCCACAGTCTTGGTGGCGATCTTGTAAGATTTTCCAATACCACAGCAAACGATCTTGCCGCCCCTTAAGTGGGTTTCATAGAAAATCTTCAATGTGTTGGCCAAGTTAACCTGCGAGAACTCATCCTCATCGAACTGCTTCATAAGACCAGAGACCGCTTTAGATTCATTCAGGAGAGTCCTCCTAACCGACAGTATAGCGTCGCTGGACATCCGCTGGTACTCGGACATTGTGGTTGTTCAGCGAATTCGTAGCGAAAACGAAGATGAGTAAGCCGTGTTCTTATAAAGCGGAAGAACCAGTCGCACGGAAAAACAGATAACGCCGTGCCAATAACACAAAAATGGACGCAAACGAAAAAACTGCTAGAGCAAGAGACTTGCTTGTACGCAAAAGCCGTGGCGTGGGTCGAAGTGCAGTTATATATGACCAGTAACCTCAAATGCGACGATGCGAACCTGGGTAAAAGAAAAAGCAGAGGGCGCAGGGAGGTTACAAAAGCCGTTGAGTATGACGGAATACTGAGGCACAGAAAATCAAACACCGGTGTGGCCCACTCCTGCTTTTTTATGTCCGATATTGCATGTGAAGACGAACAATAGACTTTTTCCTGAGGCCTGGGCTAGGCGGTAGTTTTAGTATAGAGTGTTATTAAAGGGATGTGTAGAAATCCGTTTTTCGGAGACCAGGGCTCTGGACAGGTTATGGTTTATGTGGGCTTGCAGCACCCAATTTTGCATCGCAATTGCACGTAATTGCAGCGTAATTGCAGCAGCGAATTTTCATCACCGAGCATGCACAGTCAGGCTCGCTTATTCTCCACTCATTAAATCCGTGAAACTATGGAGGAATGGTAAATAAAACGGTGTATTGTCGTCAAAAGCTTCGCCAATCAGGTCTGGCCAATCTTTGTAAACGTGCCAGCCACCCCTATGGCATCGCCATTATCCGTTCTTGGCTCTATGCGCTCCCCCTATCTGTAAGATCAATGCGGTGGCTTCGCACTCAATTTGCCTCTTATCAATGAGCAATTTGCAACCGCCCGAAAGCAAGTCTGGCCCAGTTGCACACAAAATCAACGAAAGCAATCGTAAATAAAAACATTGACCTCTCGTCTAAAACTCGAGATAAGCAGCGGTGCGCGAGCTTGATAAATGAATTTAACCTTTGTCTACGTATAAGAGCCAAACTCAATACGTTGGTAGGCTCCGTGGTCCTCACCCGTTGCATAGTCATAACGGGAATTGGTAGCTTGGTTGAATTCTTCTCCGCTACCATTGGTAACGCCTCCCTGTAATTGCTCCAAAAACGAGTTTGTCATGTCAGTGGCAATGACGTCAGGTGCTGACATATTCGGCCCTCCGACGGCGCCGTCTGACGAGTGTGGATTTTCCTTGCCCTGCTTCTTCTGTTGCTCCTGATTCGTCTTGTGTAACTCTAGAGTTCTTTTGCGTATCGATTCGATTTGGCGCACTCGTAATTGCCAATTTGAGACGTATTCTCCGTTGCTGCAATTATGCCAGACCTGTGCAAACTTGTCGGAGATCAAAATGGAGTTTCGGATAAACGTGGGTAATTGTTCCGCTGAGATCAATTTAAAATGAGTCGTTGAAAAAATACCAGGCACCCCGTGGCGCCGGAATGTTTTAACTTTGAATACCTCCGCCTCGACGTTACCCCCTGCTCTCTGAAGTGGCGTATGCGGCGTGATCACAATATTTAGGAAGTTGAACTGTGACTTGATGGTGTTAAAATTGAAGCTGTGGCCTGATTCATCAAAGTAAACATTGACATGATTGTTTCCAATATGTCTCTTTTTGAATGAGTGATACTTGTCGGATGCAACATTCGGCATGAGCGTTGTAACATGAAAAACCGTCTGTGAAATTGTATCACCCCAAATATAAGCATACTCCCCGTCGCTGCCATTTTCCTTATCTAAGCCTCCGACATAGACAGAGTCTGCATCTTTCAAGCGTATAAGCCTTCCAAGCAGGTCAAGGAATCTGTGATAGCTGGCCGATCCAACGGTGTTCCCCAATATTGCCGTTTCATCAGTCTGACCTGACCCTATATATACAATGCCGGCCTTATGAAACGAAACAACAGGAGTTCTATCAAGGGATCCAAGTGCACGTTCTGTGGCTGCATCCTCTAGCAACGGAACAGGCTTCAATTGCTCCTTGACCTCTAAAAAGTTGGTCACTTGCAATAAGAAATATGAATTGAGCACCAATCTCTGGTTTCCATCAGAGTTTGTCGTTGTCTGTAACATTGAGGGATCAAACTGAATACGGAATACGGAGACGCTGGTGGGCCTTCTCACAGTGATCAAAGAATCGCCATTTATGGTGTTTGTCGTGATTGTCATGATAACTGATCCTAAAAGCCAACTGTTAGTAACATCATTGGTCTTTTCGAGGCTCGGCTTTGGAGGGATGACAACTTTGAGCGGGATGTCGCTGCAAGCAAATCGGATGAGGAAGTCTGCCAATGCAATTGTTGGCTCATGTTTGATGTCAGTTTCATCAATTTGATTTGCAAGCACCAAGTTCCTCAATAAAAAGGGACTCAACTTACGCCTGTCGTTGAGATTAATGGTAAGGAATAAACGAGCGATCAATCTATATGATATAAGATAAAGATACTCGTTCATAATAGGTGTGATCGGTGTCAATTGTGTTGAGGCTTTCTGTTCAACTATTGCATCTACTCCGTGTTTCTGCAAAACATCTTCCTGTTCTTTTGACGCTTTACCTTGCGAAATTTGAGCTCTCAACATCGAAGCGTATTGAATGTACTTGAATGCAATTGCGAAGAACCTCTTGTAATCATCAATTGTGAAACTCGAGGTGATTGCTTGCAGGTTGATCAAAGACATCATGAATTCCAACGTTGGAGGACTTGCAAATGAACTCGTGACTCCAGTCTGGAGTTTTGTGAGAATAGCAGTCAAAAATTTCTTAATGGAAAGTGGAATCTCGTAGCAGCAGACATTCAAGATATGGATGCACGGAATTGCGGTCCTCTCGTAAGAGCCCATGGCAAATATAATTGAGCTGACAACTTGATCTTCATCTGCTTTTGTGAAAAGCCCGTGGTAACCAAGTAAAGAAGAAAGAATACGCACCAATGCCACCTGTAGGTCCGACTTGGTGACACTCGTATGCTCAGTTGGGAACGCTTCGGACGTTGGCAAATTGAGCATGAGCTGATCGCAGACAATTTTTTGAAGATCAAGAATATGAGCCTCTTGAGTCTTGAAAAGAGACATGTTACTCAACTGCGAGCAGTAATGAGCCCAAACAAAGGAATAGACCTCCCAATGGTAATAGTTAGTAATAATAAGACGCACGGTATCCACCCAGTGCCCAATATCTAAGGTGGATTGATTCTCGGATCCTTTCGTCTCTGGTAATGAAATCAGTTGCAGAAGTATAATCTTGGTCGGTCTGTCGAGATAGCCCTCAGGAATATATGCAAGGCTCTCTGGATATTCCCACAATATGCTCTTACTTCCATCGAAATTGGGATCAGAAGAAGCTCTTTTGAAAGCACTCGCTAATCCACCCATATCTGTAACCTCTGTAAAATAAACACGTCCTCTGCTTGATACTCTTATTCTGACTAAGCTTCGAAGCAAAGCAATCAGCGCAGATATATGTGCTTGATCAATGCAAAAGCGAAGAAACCTTGTCATGAAGTTATACGTTTCGATTGCATCATCGGGATTCGAAATTGAGGAAGTAATGAAAAATTTTGAGATGGTTTGTGCTAGGCGATCGAAAACCTTTGGATTGAGCGTTCTTTGCAGCTGTGTGCTTCGGTCAGAAACAACACTCAATTGGCGCAGTGAAGTTTGAAAGTATCTTCCAGAGCCTCTTGAGCTAAGCGAGCGCATGCTTTTCTGTCTTTCTGGCTTTGGGGGATCAGGTTTGAACGCTGAGTGAAATACTTCAAATATTTGCTTTACCATTGAGTGATTGGAAAGTGACATGAAGTCATGCAAAAAGTCACCGTAGAGATACTCAATTGTGACGGGATCTTGTTCTTGGAAAGAACGCTCAAGGACATCTAAAATGATGCGGGCGATGCTCGCATCATCAAACAAGGTTAACGACGATTCGTGAGCTTCTTTGATTGTGATCAATACATTCTTTTTGCTTTCTGAAGATGCACCGCTAGCGTAAAAGTGTGCGTTGAGAAGTCTTTGACAATTTCCTTTCCACAGAGAATTGAACACCAGGCAGAGCCTCTCATCCTTGAAATATTCAATTGCAAAAGTAGCAGCATTGTCACTCACAGCTGATGGATGAGTCATGAATAAATCTGCCAATGCGTCCTTGGGGGCAGTGAGGTCTTCTTGAGCGTATCTAGCGTTGAGAGCATCGCAAATAGTGAGCCAATTCTCTGCATCTTGTTCTGTATTAACATCCATGAAGCGAAGAATATTGAAAACAGATCGTGAAGTGGAGTACCACAGGTAGAATGGAAAAAGCTTTGTAAACAAGCTATCGTTAGCGAATGTACTGCCATGCTCGTCCAGGTCGAAAAGTCGACTGAACATACTGAGGAAGGCGGAATTAATGAATGGAATTCTCAAACTCAAAGCGTCAACGATATCATCGTATGCCTGGTCAATCACAAACGTGATATCTGACATCTTTCTGTCCGAACATATTTGTATAAAGACACTTTCAAGAATGCTAATTGCTCCAAGGCAAGACGAAATGTGCAGCATGCCATCAAAAGTTTTGGTTCGTGTCATATCCTGCGATGGGTCTGTATCATTGCTATATTTTATGACATCATTGTTGAAAATCACAGACCCCAACGTTGAGATCACAGGAGTAGGTGATTCAATGCAACACTGTTTGATGAGATCGGAACAAGTCAGTCGTAAATCAATAAATGTGGCATATACGTAGCATAATAGTTTCACCACATCCCGGAACACGTCCTCTGCAGCTGAGATAAGAACAATACTATACTTCACCAAATCAAGATACACTGACACAATTGTCAGATTTTTTGTTTCAAGGCTCAGCCTCACAAGAACGTTCACAATTGAGCTGAATGATTGATCTTCTGTTAATGCGTAATTGAACTGAACGCAATTGGTGATATAGCTAGTGAGATCGATAAGGTTGTGGAACGTTCGATCATCTTTGGAAGGGTCCGGCCCATCTGAGTACTTCTTTGCATGGCCTGCCAAAGCTTTGAAGCAGCGAAATAGGAACTCAGAGAAACTTCCATTCTGATCATAAATGTAAAGGTCGTGTATATCTCTTCCATCATTAGTGAGAGCCTTGAGAGCACTCAAGAACAAGTCAAACTCGTTATCAACTTTTGTCTCGGAAACTTTGCAAAACTCAACAATATCAGAGTAAAACTTGAGTCTGTTGCTCACAGCATCCTCGTCCTGTTGTATGCATTTGACGAGGAGTTTCAATGCCGATCTTCTTACACCACCTGGGTGCTGAGAATCGCATAGATCTCGGGCGAGGTACCAGACCTCAGGAATTGATGATAAGTAGTACTTTTCTAGTGCTTCTGTGATTTGTGTGGCAACCTGTGCCCTTGTAGAAGCGCTTCCAGTTTGAAGTTGCAGTAGGAGCTTTTGCATATCAGCTCCACCACCGACCACTTTGGCGTTGATAACCACAGGTACATTACCCAGGGCAGGTTTGAGCGACCTGGTTATGGATTTGAAGACACTGCCAAAGCCAGACGCTCGGGCATTGGTCTGTTTGGGGTTTGACATTGAAGCACAAGCGATTTAGATAAGATGCACAATGGCAGTAGACAGGTCGCACAGTATCTACGATGCTGATCTAAGATTTGTAGATTAGTCTATAAATGCTGAATAAGAGAATTTTTTTGATTAGCACCAGAAACGATAAAGTCTGTAATACCAAGGCTTTCCACGTAAAAAGGCCCTTTCTTGTCTGAGCTGTTCACGCAAAAGCTCCAAATCTGGCTCTCTGCGTCCAGTGTCGAGATCAAGTTTTCTAGAAGGAATTTGCAAGATCCAGTTTCTCTTCCAGATCTTGTGACCGATGTAAAATACAATCAAAATGACACCTCCCAAATATGACAAGAAGAAATTGTAAGCACTCGACTTGTCGCCCACTGGGAACAATGCGATCCAGAATTGGGCAATCAACACCAAAACGAAGATGGTTCCACCAAGATAAGAGCCAATCACACCGGTTTGAGCAACGAATGTCAATTCGTCGGTACTTCTACCTTGCGTTTTGAGACCTCTTCTGAACCTAATGTGGGCCCAATTGATACTAATCCATGATGCAATGGAACTCAATGCTGAAATACTCATGAGCCAATCGAACACTTCGGCTTCCTTGTTACTGGCAGCGATGAATGCAAGAAGGGCGAAAATGTTGCAAATGATGATGGCAGCCAAAGGTCTGCCCGCTCTGTCAATGTAAGCGCAGAAAGATGGGGCCAAACCTTGTTCAGCCAACGAGGTGAGCGTACGAGACGAAGCATATACTGAGGTAGATGCCACTGAAATAACTGAAATCAAAATGACAGCATTCATAACATGAGGCAATCCGCTAATACCACCACTTTCGATAGCAATGACAAAAGGAGACGCAGTCACATCCACAGATGATGCTCCCAAAAGTCTGTCGGAGTTGTAAGGAACAAGGAAACAAATCAAGGTGAGGGAAACCAAGTAGAACATCAAGATTCTCCAGAACACCTGTTTGATAGCACGGGGCAATGCACGTCTTGGGTTTTCAGATTCAGCTGCAGCTAAACCAACAAGTTCAACACCAGCATAGGCAAAAGCAGCGGTAACGAACACAGAAGCCACACCCTTGAAGCCATTGGCAAAAGCTCCAGGATTGTGCCAGAACTCAGCGCCGTGATGAACTCCGTTTGGAGCGCCGCCCGCAGCAAGAACGATGCTGACAATAATGAATCCGATAACTGCAGTGACCTTGATCAAAGAGAAGATGAATTCGGCTTCTCCGTAGGCTCTCACGCCAATCATATTGATGGAGCAGACGACAATGTAAAATATAAGAACCCAAATGTCGGGATTCACCGAGGTATTCCAGAATTTCATGGTGATAGAGCTACTCACGAGCTCCAATGGGAGTAACACCAAGAATTGGATGAAGTAGTTCCATGCCACAGCAAATCCAACAGAGGGATCAATGAAACGACTGGCATAAAGATTGAAGCCACCGCTGACGGGAAATGCTACAGAGAGCTCTCCCAAACTCTGCATTGTCGTGAAAATAGCCAAACCAGTTATTGTCCAGCCAATCAATATACCACCGGGTCCACCCGTACTAAGAGCCGAGCCGGAACCCACAAAAAGTGCACTTCCAATGGAGGACCCGATCGCAATCATTGTGATATTTCTGGACTTGAGCTTTCTTTGTAGCGGCAGCTTCGACGTTAGAAGATTGGCTCTCTCGATATCCGAAAGATCGGGATCGATGTCATCTTCTACATTAACACGTTTGAATGAGTCTTTGAAGTTCTGCCATCTGCCTGGCTTTTCAGAATTGGCATTATAGGATCTTTGGTGGATCTCATTGTCTGAGAACTTTTCTAGATATGATGAGCTCTCTGCCATCTTGCTATATGGGTTGGAGAATGTCGGAGTCAGTGAAAAAAAGCGAAGAGGAAATTCGCAGCCAATGTCAGTTCCAAGAAAAAGAAATTCGTGACACATCGGAACAAAGCGACATACATCATCTGACAGCCCAGTTCCATTGGATATTCGCTGAAGTTTAATCGGTAAAATCAAACGAATAGGAAAATTCTTTTTGTGATATACTTGTGCTACATTAAGTTCATTCATATGTTTCCTCGCCTTTTCTAGTAAAATTAAGTAGGCTGCGAAAACCGTTGCCGTCATTATCTATCCGTAAATCAAATCCACAAAAAAGCAAAATCCACCGCCCCATGTTACTTGTTGCAAAATCTTTTTGAGCCACCTTGGCCTCATGTTGACAAACATATTGCCACAATTATAACCTTCACTCTCCACGCCGATTCCCCACTTGATGTTCTCTCTCACATTGCAACCATTCCAGAAATTCCACCACTTGTGCCTCTCACAGGGAATGATACGCAATAAGTTTTTCTTCAATGGGCCCTTGGGACCATCGATGTATTTGAAGCCACCGATGAGAGAATGGCTTTGCCTTGGGTCGTCGTTCGCGAGTTTCTTATCGCCCCAGTGGCCTGTAAAGGTCAACCAGTCACCGTAAGTCGCCTCTCTACCCCGATGCTTAGTGTTGGTGTTGTTCTCAGCAGGGTAGACGAATTTGCCATCGTAGGAGTAGGCCAAGTAATTCTTGGTAGGATTCCACAATGGACCTCTATCAGTAAAATCACACAAGATTTCGTATGGCAAATCGTGAGGATGAGTACCCACCGAGACGTAGTTAGCATGAGTGCCTCTGGCTGAGAAAATGATGGGGTGTTTTGGGTCGAGCTCGTACTTCTCGAGGTGCTTGTAGTAGTAGGCGCCACCTCCGCCGTGAGCTGACATCCAAACGATCACGGGCTTACCCTTGTAAAATCTTACCAATGAATGTTCCCAGTCACCCACATGGTTTCCATAAGGGCCCAGCCCCATCACAAACGGACCAAGGTTGAACGAGTAGAAGTAAAACCAGAATGCATCCACCCAGCCGTTTCCTTTGTCCACGATGATCAAAGTGGCTGGTGCATCCTTAATCTCTCCGTTCACCAAGTTTGGCTTATTCTTCACACCCGTGATCCAGTCAGGGTCAGTGTCGAAGTCCTCATCTGCCGTGAGATAAACGGCCGGGCGCTTCGGAAGTTTACTTAACGATGTGATGTTTAGCCTGCCGTTATCAGTACCGGGAATGGTTGTACCGTTCTTGTGAGTAGCATGGAAATGGGTCACATACTCCTTGATGTCGTAGGGCAAGTACCTCTCCTCGGAGTAGAGATGTACAAAAGGAGCATAATCGATCACATATTGTGGTATCTCTCCCTCTTTCAAAGTCTTCTCGTGGCTCTTAGGCAGCTTTAGGATCGGTGGCAAGTCTTTGAAGTGAGTGGGGGACTTTAGTATATTATCTATCTCTATCTTCTCTTCGTCTATCTGATTGAGAATGTAGCTGTCCTCGGCAATCCATTTTGGGAGGGTCGATGCGGATGAAATGGCCATTAAAAGCCAGGTAGCTATAAGCATATTGATTCGAAATTTGGGGTGTGATACGTGTGGTGGAGTAAAGTAAAAGAAGCGAATGATGGTGTTTATATAAGTAGGGGGAAGCCGATAAAGGTCATGCACGATTCCTGTACAATAGGAGTAAACTGTGGGAGGCTCGGCAGCTGGTCCGGATTTGTCGTATAAACTAATAAGCCAATAAGGTTCAGATCTACCAAAAAATACAAACTCGTTTTTGAAGTCAAAAATTTATAAATTTGTTACTTCTTCACCTATGAAAAATTCATGTGATTTATCCCCAATTGTGGCTTCTACATGGGCCCTAAGTTAGAACAATCGGCAACAGAAATTCGCAACCGACCCCTCGATAACGGTATACGATGTGATAACTAAAAAGCAACAGCCAAACTAAAAAATTGAGGAACGAGACTTTTCAACGTTAACGTCTTGAAGTTGATTGGTCCTTCACAATAGCAGCGTTGGATTCACGGCATTAGTTACCACTACTTACGCCTTGACTGGGCCACGACATAGTAGCGAGAAGTATGGTGAACCTGCTACACGAATTTGACCTCATAAAAAGAAAAGCTTGTTACTTGTATGTAAATTTCTATTAGTCGTCGTGGAGCTCGAGGTGATTCGCTTAGAAGACAAACACCTGGTCACCCAACTTAGACACAGGCTTGGCCTTAGGGTAACCCAAGGTCTGAGCAGCCTTCTTGATGGCAGAAACCATCAATGGAGGACCACAGATCAACAAGTTGGTGTCGTCGGTGTTCTTTGGCAAGTGCTCGTCCATAATCTCGGGGGTGACGAAACCAACAGAGCCGTTCCAGTTCTCAGGAGGGTTGTTCAACACGTAGTGGATGAAGAACTGGTCGGGGTTCTCTCTTCTCAACTCCTCCAACTCGGCCTTCAACAAGATGTCCTCCTCAGACACATTAGCGTAAACCAAGTGGATCTTGGTCTTGTCCTCAGGGTTGTTCAAGATGGCAGTCAAGATCTGGTACATTGGAGCGATACCGGTACCGCCTGCAACCATACCAAAAGACTTGGTCATGTTAGGGGTGTAGGTGAAGAAACCCTTGGGGCCTCTGATGTCAATCGACTCGCCAATCTTCTTAGACTCGACGTGCTTGGAGATGTTACCGTTTTCGTAGGTCTTGATCAACAAATCAAACGAGCCCAACTGGTCGTTGTTGGAGATTGGGGTGTACGATCTCACCACCTCCTTGCCGTTGATGACAGCAGAAATGGAGATATGCTGGCCAATAGGCAAGTTCAACTTGTCGGTGGATCTGGGCAAGCCAAACTTGTACACGCAAGAGTTGTGGGAAACACGGTGTTTCTCGATCAAGGGAAATTTCTTGTAATCCTCTGGCGATAAAACCGGAGCGTCCTTCTTCGTTTTCTGAAGAAAATACAAGGCCACGAAAGAGCCAATAATGGCCGCAATCGTGGCAAACACAATCAATGGGTTGGGTTCAGAGTCGGCCATGATGGAGTAGGTGCTGAAAAAGACTGGGTGGTGTTGGGAAATGTCACCTGGTATATAACGCTTGACACCGCGAGAAGAGCCAAATTCATACGCTTAGCGCGGTCCACCTGTCCGTAATATTTTACCCCGTTGGGCTAAACGATCCCCCAGCTCGTCTCACGGAAAATGGCAATTTAAGAGAATATTCAACGTTTCTACGGAATTTACAGATCGTAAAACTCAATATTTGGGGTGAAGAGTAGTCCGGTTCCGGCCTTCGCACTTCCGTAACCAGCCCATGTGAAGAAGCCCTGCAAGCCTCTGAAAAAGCTCCTGCAAGTCTCGGTGAAAGGATCACAGAAGCACGGTGGGGTTAAAACGTGAAATTTAACAGCAATGATGTAGGCTTTGCTAGGTGCTGTGTGTGTCTAATCGGGTCCTGTGATACTAGCTTAAAGTTTTTCATCTTCGTATATGTCCTATTGGACCACTGTTGATGCGCTTACACCGTACCATAATGTAGGCTGCTACTACACTATCCTTGATAATACATTGTCTTCGTTTCTATGCTATTAAAGCTGCCTTGCAGCGGTGATGATCTCTTCCAAATAATACCTTAAGATCCTCTTCTTACTCTTCCTCGCCAATTGACTTCACATTCCATTGGGCACTTATGTCCCAGCGGGAGCCTTTGGCATTGATGCTGACATATTTCACAAACTTCAACACCGATGGATCTCTAAGCATGAGACACAAAGAGTTCCACTTGCATTGGCTGCTGTACAACACACTATCATCGCTGGCATCACCAGCCTTGTAGATAGCTGGATCGTCGTCTTCAAACTCTTCATCTGAATCTCCTCCTGTGGCCATACACAATTCGTAGCCGCCAAATTCACCTGACTCCCAATTCTTTGGGTTGGTGGCCGTTGGTGTGAGTCCGAGAGTGGCTTCGAGGAGAACGTTGAGCTCCCCATTGTGTTCTCTGGCCAAATCCTTCTCTGTCGTAGTCGCCAACATGAAATCTTGGCCAGGTCTGAACTTTCTAGCGAGAATCTGGTCACTGGTAACAGCAAGACTCGTCACATAGGCAAGCCATTTTCTGAATGCAACCGATTTCAAAAATGCCATCACTTCAAGAAGCATCTCGTCTGGACCGTTAGATGTGAGGCGCTTGGTCAAGTCAAAGTTGGGGAGCTCTTGAGGACCAATGTGATTGTTGTGCTTGATGCCCTGTTCGGTTTGGTCAATCTCGCCCTTCCCGTCTATGTACATAAATCTTTGCTTGTGTGGGGGGACTGCGCATTTCCAAGGAAACTGAATCTCCTTTGATGTTTGTGGAACCTTATTGTCGATTTCGAACTTTCTCATCTTCTCCTGGAGGAGATCGGCATACTCAGGTTTCAACACATCCTTGATCTCCACCACGGACTCTTCCACGAAAGTCTGATTTAGCTGATCAAGAGCACCCTTGGTCAAGTAAGTAGGGTTGAGGTATTTTGAGAGGTAGGCCTTCTCACCGTCGTCAAAATTCTTACTGTCCAAGTCCATGGTCTCGTACTTCTTGATTTCTTCAGGATATAGGTCGTTCCTAAAAGGCTTGGGGAAATCAAACTCCTGGAGCTCCTTGCTTTGGAGTTGTTGTAAAGTACTCTTTGCCTCGGTGGCTTCCTGTTCGCCTGGAATGTATCCATCCTCACCTGGTTGTGGAATATGGAACCAGCCTTGGATAGATAATCTTTGCTTGTCCACACGGACTTCTTCAACATCATGGAATGATAAACCAGGTTGTACAGTGAAGAAAGCCATCTGATTAAACTGAGGTACAAGCTTCACCTCATGATCTGTCTCTGGAACATTAGGCACAACAGCAGGGAAGAGGCGCAATCCACCACCGTAATGTGCTTTCCACGTGAACTTGGGGTCGGGCATGTACAAAATGAAACTGACTCTTCTGGAGCCAATGACATCATCATGTGTCAAGAGGTGGCAACCCTTGGTGTAGGTGTTGATGGACATGTCTGTCTTAACACCACTAAGCTTGCCACAACCAGTCACATTGGAAATGAAGTCTCTGAATTCTTCTGAATAGATTGCTGCCCTCAACTTGTATAAAGATGGCAATCTAGACAAGTCATCCCAATTCAATCCAGACAAGTTCGCCAAATCTCCTGACTGGAAAACTTTATAGATATCCGTTTCCTTTTTTGTGAAAGCAATTTCGCCCAAGATTTCCTTTCTCACCGAACGCAACAAATCGTCGTTGATCAATTCTGTAACAGTGCCCCATCTGTATGGCTGTGAGTTGGTGATGTCCAGCTTCAAGTTCTGCTGAAAGTCATTTTCAAATATCTTATTGTTCAAGAAACTCACAATCTCATCGTGAGAGTAGGAAGTATTAAGCTTTTTGTTGGGCTTTTCGGCCACTTCTTCATTTGGACGTTTTTCGACAACCATGGCGTTATTCGGTGTTATCAATTTTTCACCCAGACATCACTCCACATACTAGGCATCAAGATGAGCCATGCATGCAGGCCAGATGAGTCGAGATGGAACTGATAGCGTACTTGTGGAGGAAAATAATCTTCAAAGGGAGCCCTCTTTCCCCGTAACTATGTCTTCTTGTGTGACAAGTTGAATTCTTATCCTGGATTTTACATCGATTTGTTTATTGAATAGACCCCTCTGGACTTTCGCGTGTTTTGCATAATTTTGAGACATTGCGCCAAATATTGAGATATAGTTGAAATCGTAACAAATTGAGTACTTTCAATTTTTATTCAACGAACAAAGTTCCTGAGAGGATGATGGAAAACGATTACAATACCCTACTGAATTTTTTCTTATTCCGATGGCTCGAATAAAACACCATAAATACTAACTGACGACCGTAACATCTATTTCAGAGCATATTGACCTTCTAAAGTATCTCCACAGTGATCAATGCTATAGAAACACCCATCTTTTCAGTCTACTCTCTACCAAACGCTGATTTTTGTGAACCTTCTTTTGACGTCTCGCTTAATGGGTGCAAAAAGTGATATGCGGCGCAAGTTTTCACATATCTCAGATGCAACAAGTGGAGATCTACACGAAGGCATTTGGGAATCTTCCAATCAAATCCTTGCCAAATAGCAAAATACAAGGTACCCATGATGACTTCACTTACCACGAGGCGCCCGAAGAGTCTTCAGAGCCGAGTCACGTGAATGCGTCTAATCGCTTATCGGCAGGATATGAATCATCCGACACAGGACCGACAGGGTCTTGACTCATTTACTGAAAAATTACAAAACCATCCTTCTTTGACTGTATTCCGCTCCAAAATTCTTCACACTCACCAAGATGGGCTCATCATTACCTTCTTCGGCTGCAAGCTCGTATAATTCTGTACTCGATTTCAAGTCGATCTCTACTGGCGGCTGGATCGTCCAGAAGTTTGGCGGTACCTCTGTTGGAAAGTTCCCGGAGAACATTGTCGATGATATAGTCAAGGAATACAGTAAACTGCATCGTGTCGCTGTTGTTTGTTCTGCCAGATCTTCCAACACGAAAAGTGAAGGTACTACTTCAAGGCTTCTCAGAGCGGCGGACTTGGCTACCGAGATGGGAGACTACGACAGCCTATTGAAAGTTATCGAGGACGATCACGTCAACAACGCTAAGGAAAAAGTGAAAGACTCGAATCTCCAAAATAAATTGATCGAAGACTCCAAATTAGAAGTCGCCAGAGCTAAGGAACTTTTGCATGCATCTCAAATCATCGGCGAGATTAGTCCAAGAACGTTAGACAGTCTCATGTCCGTGGGCGAAAAATTGTCCTGTCTTTTTATTGCAGCATTGATGAAAGATCATGGACTCAATTCTGCTTATGTGGACTTGTCCCATATTATCCCTCTTGACTACGATATCTCAAAGGGCTTTGACGACTCATTCTACCTGTTCCTCGTTGGTGAACTCGCCAAAATTGCCCTCTCTCAAGGTGAGAATGTCATTCCAGTTTTCACTGGGTACTTTGGCGTGGTTCCAGGTGGTCTTCTTAATGGTATTGGCCGTGGCTACACTGACTTGTGCGCCGCATTGATCGCTGTTGGTGTTCAGGCTGATGAGCTTCAAATCTGGAAAGAGGTGGATGGCATTTTCACAGCCGACCCCCGTAAAGTACCAAGAGCCAGACTTCTCGATTCCGTCACACCAGATGAAGCTGCCGAATTGACCTACTATGGTTCCGAGGTGATCCACCCATTCACTATGGAGCAGGTGATCAAGGCCAAAATCCCAATCAGAATAAAAAATGTCATGAAGCCTTCCGGAAAAGGTACTATCATCTACCCTGACAATATAGGCAGAAGAGGCGAAGCTACGCCGCCCCACCCACCAGCTGCTTACGAGACGCTTCCTAATTCTTACATCCAAACGCATAAAAAGAGATCTGCCACTGCCATCACTGCTAAGCAGAACATTGTCGTCATTAACGTTCATTCCAACAAGAAAACGCTATCTCACGGTTTCTTGGCTCACATCTTCACAACCTTGGACAAGTACAGATTGGTGGTGGACTTGATCTCCACTTCTGAGGTGCACGTCTCTATGGCCATGCAGCTTCAAAGTGAAGAGGAGCACAACCTCAAAGAGGCATTGAAGGATTTGAGGAAAATGGGTACAGTGGACGTCACCAGAGAGATGACCATTGTGTCTCTTGTTGGTAAGCAGATGGTGAACTTCATTGGTATTGCCGGTAACATGTTCAAGGTTCTCGCCGATGAGCGTATTAATATCGAAATGATCAGTCAAGGTGCTAATGAGATCAACATCTCTGCTGTTATCAATGCTAAGGATACTATCAGAGCTTTGCAATCTATTCATGCTAAGTTATTGGAAGGAAACTTTGGTTTCGAGGAAACGGAGTCCGCCACCGACATAAGGTTGTCAGCCTTGAAGGCACAAAGCTAGTCATACACATAATTACATAAATCAATTCACTAGATATCGAAATCACCGGACTCGGAGTTGCGCTGGCCAGAGCCCTTACCCAGTGCGTTTTTGTTTTCTTCAATCAAGCCCTCAAAGTCGCCAACCATGTTGCCCAACAACTCAGAGGCCAACTTGTGGTAGGCTAATTGCGCCTTGATCAATTCCAAAAGCTCTTCGAGAGGCTTGGCGTGCTCCAAGACATTTTGCATGACACTGATACCGTCCTCTACTGTGTTTGCAAACTCGTCCTCTGCGTTTTCCATGGCGACTCTATATTGAGGCTCCTTGGAAGGATTCGTGCAGTTAGTCAAAGCTTGCCTAGCCAAATCATAGTCTATTCTCTTTTGCTCGACCTTTTTCTGGATGTTCGAGCTCTGAGAAAGCAATGATCTCAACGTCGAGGTCAATGGCTTGTTGAACTTGTTTTTGATCAACTGATCTTGACCGAGTCTAGCATTGGCGATTTTGTTCAAGTTGCCGGAGTACAAGTCTAAAGCTTTGATCAAGGGGTCCTGGTCTTTGCTTGTCGAAGATGTCAAGACAGAACCATCCGTGGCACGGGCGAGAGCATGATACAACGTCTTGGGAGGCTTGAACTCGCCATGGTCAGAATTGATCAATGCAGCCTGTGCTTCGGCTGGAGTGGTTGCCTTGGACAAGTTGGACACTCTGTTTGTAATGTTCTTGCTGAAATCAGTGAATGATTCTTGCAAGTTGGTAGGGTAGTCATATGACTCCGACTCATAATTGTGGGTGATTTTCAAAACATTTCTGTACAACTTCTCGACATTGTTACACTTGTCAGCCAATTCACGATACTCCTCGGGTAATTGACTGATTTCGTCAACATTAACCTTGCCCATTCTCTCCTGGACCATTCTGGAAGTCCTTTGAGCGAAGGGCATGAATTCATTGTTGAATTCGGTAGAGACCTTGTCACCAAGGTCCTTCAAGTTGTTGGTGAAGCTGGAGAAATTGAAAGACATGTTACTGGTCTTTGGTGCTTATTTCAGTGGAAGATTGGAGTCTTTGCTGATGTCACTACTAGAAACTCAAGGGGGTGAATATGCACTCTTGGACCACATAGCCCTCCAGACAATGCATTCCTTTGACACTTCAAAATTGTCATAGATTGAATTATTAATACTTCAAGCCCTTTTGAAAAAACTCGTATATAGCCTTAGAAAATCTCTGCGCTCCCTCACGGAGTTCATGGTCTGACGCTGCAACCGCGTAAGTCAACCTGAAGAAATTGCCTCTTGGCTCGCTGAACTTCTTATCAATGGCCATATTGAGGCCAGTGACAACCTTGACGCCTATTGCACGGAACTTGAATTGTAATAACTTCATTTTGTCAGGCACATTTGTTCCCTCAGGGAAATTGACAATCACACTTGCAAACATTCCCGCCCGCGGATCAATAATGTCAAAATAACCGTTCTTATAAGCATCCAGATCATAGAGCCCACCGAGAAGAACATTTCTTCGGTTAATGTAGGCGAGCCTAATTTTGAGGACCCATTTGAGCCAGCCCTCAACACCACCAAAGCTTTGTTCGATCACATTGTTGACCAAGAGTTGAGACGTACCGGATGACGATCTAGTCACGACATTGGCATAATTAGAGATTGCACGGATGACATCCTTGTGGCCCACAATGAAACCAAGTCTTAATCCAGGAGCAAAAAGCTTTGAAAACGTCTCAATACGAAGAACTCTTCCCGAGGTGTCAAAAGTGAGATAAGAGGGCATTAAGTGGTTTTCCAAAAAGTCCTCGATGGTTAGGAAGTCAGTCATTTTTGCTAATCCATCCGGACTAGAGAATGGCGGCAATGTCAAATATCCGTAAGGATCATCTTCAATGATGGCAAAATCGTACTTTTCAGCCAAATTATAAACCCGCTGACGGAACTTCACGGACTGGGTAAATCCAGTGGGGTTCTGACCCGAGGCGATGGTGTACAAAGCTTTTGGCTTCTTACCTGTATGTTCTGGCTGGAGCTGGTCCCAGTTTTCCAACAAATTGATCAAATAATCAATATCTAATCCATTACTCTTGTCAGGGGTACTGTCAAGATCCAACTTCAAGGGCACAGGGATTGCACCAGCATTGTTGATGTTTTGCAAAAAGGGAGTGAACGTGAACTCTTCAACTAGAATAATATCACCAGGGTCTAAAAACGCATCTGCAGCTTTGTTAAGGCCGTCACCAGCTCCGTTAGAAAGAATAGTCGTCCAATCTTCGTACTTGGGAGGGTGTGCTTTCTTGATAAGATCTCTTGTAAACTGAAGAAGTTGAGGAATTCCTTCTACCTCGGAGTACTGCAACCCACGACTCAAGTCTATAAGTTTCAGATCTTGTGATTTTTTGGGGATTATAACGTGGTTCTTGGACTCACCAGTGGTAGTTAACCTTTTTAAGGAGTCCTCTACCCCAGAACCACTAGAGTTCAAATTCTCTAATGAAATATTGCCTAGAGGCAACAGCAATGACTTTTGGAAAGGATAGTCCACCACATTTACTTGCAACAGCTCAATTGGAAAGAACCCGGCGTTAGGCATGCCAGCATCAAGCCACAAAGGGTCTGGGTGTGGCTCAAATCCTTCCGGAGCATCATCCGTGTCGAACAAAGCAAAATGGAGTCTCCGTCTAGAGTTCGCCCGTTGAGAAATCAAATGTGCCATCGCAAACGTGAAGAATAGCCTCAATTGAAAAAGAAGTGGTTGTTGCTCAAATTCCTCCCAAAGCGGTCGCTTACTGATGCAGCATGCGAGGCACTGATAAGGGCGCGCCTTCCACACTAATTTTTGAATCCACAGCGGTGCGATTTCTAATCAGGAGGTACCTGCCAGTACTTGGAGTCCCCTTTTTCTTTTGGGAAATTGCGTCTAAGTCATTTCTTCGTCGATGATTTCATCCCCAAGATAAGAATCTGAAGAGCATGCTTTGTATTCATCGATAGTTTGACGCACTGTCTCTTTGCACTCTTCAAACGCATCCAATACTTCTTGCCTCTCCGAGGCATCATTGGATGTAGTGTAGAAATTGATATAAGCTGCACGCTTAGCCAATAAATCATACTGCTTGACTGTTTTACTGAGTAGATGCACGATCGAAGTATTGTTAGACACCTGGAACCCGCTTAAGCGCTTCTCCTGCTGACTTGTAAATGCCGATTGCTTGCCATTGACGACGCTAATCGAGCTAGGAGTCCATGGTACAAAGGAAAGTCGCTGTTGAGCCTTAAGGATGCCTCTTCTAATCTCCTTTTGATTAAGATTCTTTCCGATCACGTAGTCAAGCACACTGATGTACTTGAGGGGCTCTTTGTAGGAATTGAGCTTATACTTATCGTTCAAAAGCTCGAGTATAATGTCATATTCATTGAGGCTCACGTAATTTTGACTAGGAACAACATTGGGTATGTTGGAGTATGGAGCGATGGATGTCAGGAGGAACTTAAGTTCAGGTGTTGGAACGACGGTCGAGATGATCGACTCGTAGGAGCTGTACATGTAGCTAGGAAACCTGAGCGGATTGGTGATACCAGCTGCGACATATGCTATTAGCTTGTTAGCACTCTCGAAAGCAGTTGAGGGGCTCAAGTTTCGTTCTAACCCTGATCCGATAAAAGTATTGCCCAAGGCATTCAATGAATCATTATCGAACACAAAAGTCGCATCACCGAAGTCAATTAATCTTCTGAGAGTGAGCATTGTATTGTAAGGCTGGACCACAACATCAGATGTTTTGTCGTTAGACGGAAAGACAGAGAAAGTGCTAACAATTTTCTTGCTGCCATATCTATCATTTAATAGTTCAAGTAACAAGCTTCCAACTCCAGAGCCAGTACCACCTGCAACACTATGCATGAGCTGGAAGGCCGATGGGTTATCGCACTTGTCCAACTCTCTGTCTATCAAGTTCATCATCTCTTCTTCGTGATTTCTGCCGTAAACATAGCCGTGTTGCCAGTTGTTGGCTGCACCACTTCCAGTCTCACTAAGGTGAATATTTCGAGGATTAAACATGGGAAGCTTCGAGGTGGCTTTGTTCACCACCGATGGTTCGAGGTCTATTAGTATGGATCTTGGGGTAAACTTGTTCTGCTCGCTTAGGGTGAAGAACGAGTCCATCACGTCAGGTCTCTGACTTTGTGGCTTCTTTGAGAATTCTGGACTGTCGCTTTCAAACGCAAGCTCATCACTGATATAAGGTTGTGGTGTTCCGTCTGGTGCAATGCCATGATCTAGGGCCAATTGTCTCCAGTATTCTAGACCAACCTGATTACCACACTGGCCAGCCTGAATTGTTATTATTTCTCTGATTGTTAGTTTCCGTTATTTCGTTGTTATTATTTTGTACATACCCTGGCATGGTGTTTCTTGAATGTGATGGAACGCGGTGATGTTTTGAATCTGCGCGCTCGAAAGTAGGTGAGTTAGTTGTAGTGGTTTTCGAGAAAACGCAAGAACCAAAGGCAAAAAAAGACTCAGCAAACTATTTATTTACAACTAACTGGAATAGCGTTTTAAAAAAAAAATCCATTCTATGAAAAACTAAAAAAATAATGGACGAGACAGGATTCGAACCAGTGACCTTCTGCTTGCAAGGCAGACGCGCTACCAACTACGCCACACGCCCTATAACTTCTGAGATCTGACCCTTGGGGTTTTATGAATATTATAAACGCCTGTATATAACCTAGTCACATGATCACTTAGAGGATGTTATCAATCATTCAAGAGTGACTAGTCAGAGTATCAATGCAAAAAAAACTCCTATGCAGAGATGTTGCATTTTGGCATTTTATAAGCGAGAGATACGATGCCGGTGAGGTCTAGGTTCTATTTGAACCGCTAGTGTTCCAAAACGAGATTAGGTGCCCTACTTGATCTGACATTTATGGCATACTTCTACTGTTGTTAGCGCATTTTGTACCAGAACTACAATTAACGGGTTGCACTCGGTGTAGGAATGATGCTTACGAAAGCAATCCAAATGAGGAATGAAACGTTTTGCCGCTCACTCATTCTCCAATCCTCTAGAGCCTGTTTAATACTGCACATAATTTCAAAAGTTTTACTATATAAGGAACAGATCGCGCCCACCGTTGAAGGTTTTTCTTTTTTTTCTCATACTTACCTTGAGATATTACAGGAGATCAAGTAGTTCTGTAATCGCGGCACCTTGTTTGCATTGCACAGCGCTGCAAGGAGCTGTTGCCAACTCTCCCTTTAATGGAGTTGGTCTGTGTGTTCCGAGTGGATCGTCTTCGGATGGTTTACTTTGATTGGATACAATAGGCTTGCTTCAGGGTTTGTGTGGGTCTTTCAATTTTTGATTTAACTCCTCGAATGGGCTAGAATTTATTCAGCTCATCCTTCCTTAGTCAGCGCAAGTCGGGTGATTTGATCTGTCCAAGGGCTATGAATAAAGAGGCCACTGAGGCTACCGTTGTCCTAATTACTGCCTCATCTATGTCCTCGTTATAAGGCGAGAGACACGATGGCTCAAGAGCCAAGCATTGAAATTCGTAAAGAATATTTCATCAGTAAATCGAGAGAGTTCTTCTCAAAAATTTTTTTTTTTGATTTTCAAGGCCTTATGGCCTTGCTAGGGGCGCCAAAATGAGATCTGGGGGTCAGAAGAAGTTGCGCTTTTGAATGGTAAAAAGTTTTGTTGGAAAAATTGACTTTTTTCGCATTTTCAAACCCGCAAATTTGGCGCTATATAATGAGCCTGCATTCACCGATGGCAAGAGGTACCGGTCCTATAGTGTAGTGGTATCACCTCGGATTCTGATTCCGGTAACCTGGGTTCGAACCCCAGTGGGACCTCTTTTTTGCTCCATCCCATTTTCAATGAGATTTACTTTTTTATGACTATTACGGCAATCTACGGGGGCGCCAAGAACCTTCGGAGGTAACTGAACAAACTCTACGTATCAGATCAGTATGTACCTATTGAGCCGAAGTTGGCTGCTTCCAAATCAGTAATCGTTAAAAAGATGTGAGTTAACGAAGTGATGCAAGACACTCAAAGAGGATGAAAGGTTGCCGTGATGAGAAGCGTGTTTCGATACGCCTTCGTTTCACGAGGTACGAACTCAAGCAAGTCTCGTAAACACGAGAACGCAAAGTTCTCGACTCGGAACGTTTCATCCGGGATCCGGCTTTAAGTGTTCAATGGGCGCCATTATTATGGGTGACAGCAGTTTGAAAATGGGTTCTAGATCTGTCAATTGCCTTGTTTAGTTAACGTAGGCGTCTTTGTTTAGGCCCTTATTTCCTCAATTAGGAAACAATGACAAAGCGTGCTAAAGTAGATCGCAATTTATTGACGCCGAAGGCACCAAATTTAGTGACTTCCATTTGCAGTGAAAGAGTGAGCATGAAGCCTGTTTAACCTTTCTCAGACACTTCTTGAATAGGAAATTTTTTCGCAGCCATGGATTCAAGAGCATCAAGTCGAAGTCTAACTCTACAAAATTATTTCTCTGAAAATCATTGATTTGAGTATGTTCAACACATCCTATGAAATGGTTTTAATAAATGACCGAAATCAGCAAGAAGAAAAGTGGTTCTGGAAAAAAAGAAGATATCGAATAGAAAACGTAATAAACGTGCTCACAGAGCACAAGGTATATGCTGTTGGTAATTAGCACTTAGCGATTCGGATGGATTGGGCATTTCAAGGACATGTCGAGCACAACTCAGCATAAAAAGAAGTGTACCCGAACTGGAAGCTTTTGTGTGGATCTTATGCCACTTTTGATGAAAATCATTCAACCATCTAGTAGTTGTAAGATCTTCTTCTTCTTCTCTTCTTACAGCCAGTTGGCACAGAGGTACCAGTGGCAGTGAAGGTAGGAAGAGTGGTGGTCGAGGTAGACTGGGTAGTAAGACCAGTTGGAGAACCAGAAATGGTAGAACCGTCACACTGGCCGAAGAGAGCAGCCAAAGCGTTGACAACAACAGTCTTCAAGGTCTCGAAGTTGAAGAACTCCTTGAACAAGGAAGTAACCAAACCAGAGTTGGCAATAGCCTTGATGATGGCAGTGATGTCAATGAGGTCACGGTCCCACAACTCCTTGATCAAGTCAACACCGTACTCCAAGAACTGTGGGTCCACGAGCAAAGTTCTGACAACAGAAGAAGCCAAACCAGAGTTGGCCAAGGACTCCAACAAGTTGTTGACAACTCCGTCCTCGTCGTATCTCTTCATCAACTCGTCGTTCTCCTCAACAGATCTCTTGACCTGTGGTGGAAGAGTGAACTCGTCCTCCTCAACGAATCTCTTGGCGGTACCGTCGTTGATCTTCTCCTCGATCTTGCCAATCAAGTTAGAGACAACCTGCAAGGCCAACTTGAAAATGTCCTCGTAAAAGGTACAGTCGTTAAGAAGGTCCTTGATAACAGTGGTAGCCAAACCAGACTTGTCCAAAGCCTGGAACAAAGTGTCCAAGGAAATGAGACCGGATCTGATGATGAGGATGACAGCCTGGGTGACAATTGGCTGAAGAGTCTTGTTGGTAACCAAACCCTGGATGATCTTTGGAGCAAGACCAGTCTGGTTAATGGCAGCCAAGATCTGGGTAACAAGAGCGTACTCTCTGGCCTGGAGCTCGACAGGGTCGACAATCTCAGATCTCTTAGCCTGGAACTGCTGGACAGAGGCAGTGATCTCCTTGATCTGGTCCTCCTGTCTTTTAGAGAGACCAGTCTCGGCAGTACCGAAGTTAGCTGGGGCAGCTTGGACCGAAGTCAACAAAGCGAGAGCGAGAGTAGTTGAGACGGATTGGACCTTCATGATGTGTGATTAGTTAATAGATGTAACTAAAAAAAAAGAAGAACGGAAGTGGGAGGAAGCTGGGATACTTATATGGGGCCGGTCAGGGCAGAGGGCCCACAGAATCCATTGTGGAAAGTACCTAAACGGGGAATTGTTGGAAGCAGGAGTATGCAAGCAGCCCATATACCTTGTGTAGTTAAAGCACAAGGCACATTTTAGGATAAGACAGAATATGGAAGCCTGTCTGTGGGCTGCAAAAAGCGTCATTTCCGCATCGGGTAATTCGGCCTGCAGAGGGGCCTCTTGTCCTACTATAGAAACCCCATAGTTCGCTTACATTAGGAAAATGCGCACATTAGACACCGTCCTCCATGACATTTCCTGATTGGGATATACATTGGAAACAACCCTATGCCACAAAGGGGAATTCTCCTCTTGTAAAAATAGTCAAATTCTCTCTGCCATTACAAGCTGCAGCGTCCAGAACGTTGGCTGGTTCGCTCGTCCATAGTTTTCGCTCCCGCAGAACCCTTTATTCTGCCTTAACAAGGAAAACCGTCTGTCAGTGTCTGCACTTGGCAGCATCGTCCACCATAAACACACCATTTGGGCAATCGCTATACTGTCTTTAATTCCGAGACGGTAGATCAAGCGACACCTTTTTGATATTTCCTTTTTCTGACAATCCGTAAAAGCGCTTTATTGACGAGAACCACGAACATATTTTGCAACCGCGTCGCTCTCCATTTTGCGTAGTAGGCTTACCATACCAAGGTACAACAAGGCTTACGTTCGGCTTTTTCGGAACTTCTCCAGCCGACACAAAGCCTTTCGTAAATCAGGGCAAAAACCTTGCGCTCGAAGATCAACGCAATTACTATTGAGCCTGGATCACTTGATGATCTCGATAAGGTCCACGAGGTGAGTTTCCAGGTATTTCGATGTATCCACTTATTTTTTTTCAAGTGAAGAATGTGCTTCGAAAGCCTCTAGAACCGGGTGTGATGTAGCCGCATTCCACGAAGCAACCTCTGGACCCTGTAAGGCTTACTACGATAGGGGCTGGAATCTGCAATGGCTTTCGCCGTAATTGTCAAATCATTTAGCGAGAATATCACTCGCTTAGCGAGAATACCAGTAATGAAAGTATCAGCTACGAAATGACGGCCATATGTTGGAAATTGTAATGTCATCCACTGCAATGCCGTCTACAGCATGCTGAAGCAGCAACATCCATGTGTCTCCTGAAAATACACTCGCCCCTGAGTTATTTTCTTTTTGTCAAGTCAGAATGTTTTACTTTCTAGAACGACTTCTGAAACCAAAAGCCATTTTGGAAGCCAACCCGAAGGAGTCTTTGATTCTGCACTCCACCACCATCTCCTGTAAAGCAAGAAGAGCCGTCAAAGCCTCAACTCCTTTTTCAACTACGTAAATGAGCGTAACTGAGCTTTAGACGGTGGAAACCTGCTGATCATTGGATATACTCTGCGGAGATACCTTTTACGAGCTACTGCTTCCAGTAACGTTGTTTTGCATTGATTAGCTTACAATGTTTCATGATGATCTCTTTTCGACAATTAGCGATCATCAATTGCGTTACCATTATTCTAACTGAACGTGAATATTCCAAATCAACTACTTTTTCTTTCTTCGAATGTGATTGGTGATTATTCGGCCGTCCGCAGGTCTTCAAGCCATTTCCAAGAAGACCGGGCATAATAAACGGCACATCAGTGATTCTCATTGGTGAACCAAGAGTTATTGGAGAATTTGTGGCGGAGGAAAGCCACCAGAAAGGTGAAAAGTCTTGCATCCGACCAATGAATCAATGATTTTTCAAACCCACCAAAGGAAGTCAGCTTTGGATGAGGAGAAGTATCTAAAGAAGGAAATCAAAGCCAAATTGGCCCTCTGAAAAATGTTCAAATCGTTTGCTATTCTCCATTTACCCGTGCTTGTGTGTGCGATCTCGTTGAGAGTCAAATCTCGATTTCACTAGTCTTCAACATGGGCAGGTTTTGCTCTCCTATAAAACAAAAAACAAAAAAAAAAAACAAAAAAAAAAAAAACAACGTATGACAAAATCCCCAAAAAATTTGTATCCACTCCAAGTCTTCATTGGTCCAGTTCCCCACGACGTGTACAGAGTAGGGACGAGTCAGGAGATGCTCATGGCCAATGTTTGGCAATCTCAGTGCACTAAACTTTACAACACCTTAATTTCAGAGATCGACAAGCCTAAACGCCTGGCAAAAAAATACCTGGAAATCCCCAAATTATACCGGGTGAAAACGAAACAATTTACATTTGAAAAAACCGTCATCTCGTCTACCCCAAGAGTTGACTTACGTCCTTTGCATCTTCTCCAATTTCACTCGATCAGGTGGTTCAATTCAGTCCAGGTACATCTAGGAACAAATCGCACCCACTTTCTGGCTTCACCCACTACTCACCATGTCTTTCGCAGCCAGTGTTGGGACCGCACCCGTGCACCAAGCCCTGGAGACGCGGGTCGTATTCTCGTACAAGGCAGAAAAAACGAGTAAAAAAAAAAGTCAGCCTTATGCGTGGGTTGCATCTCTCTACACTTCAATAGATCAGATGCTCCATTATTTACAGACAGCCACCGCCAACTTGGCCAGGCTATCAGCCCACAAGCCGATCCACGTGACGCTAATTACCTCCTTACTCGTTTCCATTGCCTACCTCGCCGTGGTAGACGAGTACATCCCTAGTCTGTTGGAGAACAACGGCTCTGTGAGCTATTACCATCCCAAGGGCTCCAGCGATTACCTGAAATGGATTCAAATTGACGATGTTGCCGCCTACCCGGACGCCGACGCTGTATCTTTGGTGCCGTTGGTGTTCAGAAGAAAGCACAATCACGTTTTGCCCAATGTCCCCGATACCATTACTGGTGCCCACTACGAGAAGATCTTGGTGGTGAAAAGTAATGCATTGGACTCGAAGTTGGGCAGCTTGACCAAGATCACCGTGGACGGCGTCACATGGAAGGCCCGGTCCCACAATAAGGTGGCACGTCTTTTAGAGCATGGTAAGCTGGCCTACGAGAAGGTCTGCTTCTTGATCAAGGGTGCCGAAACCTTTGACATTGGCTTGATCACCGTTGCATACATTGCCATGGCCTACACAATTATCAAGGTGTTTATCGATTTGAAGCGCAAGGACTCGTCCCTCTGGTTGGGTTTCTCCATCATCATTTCATCCACATTCGCTTTCATCTTTGCCTTGGCTGTGACGACAAAAATTTTCGAGACCAAGGTTTCCTTGCTCAGTATGACTGAAGGCATTCCCTTTTTAACTGCCATTATTGGCTTCAAACACAAAATTTCCATTGCCTCCGCCATCATCAGTCAGTCGACCTCCAACGTTGACGTGAAGACCATTGTCTCGTCTGCGATTGCCAGCCATACCACCAGCTTATTGAGAGACCATGTTACAGTCATTATTGCCTTGCTTCTGGCATTGTTGTACGCCGCATCCATGGAAGGATTAAGAAACTTCTGTTTGTTGAGCAGTACAATCTTGGCATTTGACTTGTTACTCACCTACACCTTCCTTTCTGCTGTCTTCGGATTAAAGATTGAAATCAACAGAGCTCGCAGGACTCACGATCTTCAAACTGCGTTGGAGGAAGAGGGCATCTCTTCCTTCGTCGCAGCATCAATTGCTAACCGCTCCGCCAAGAATGAGTACCCTAAGGGCGACTCCCGTACGACCGTCTTGTCTTTCAAAGTCATGTTGCTTGGAATCTTTTTTGCCTTCCACGGTTTGTGGTTGGGCAGCTCTTGGTTGTACGGTACCTCAAGTGAGCTCTTCAATGATACCACCTCGCTCTCTGAGATTGCCGCCAAACAAATCCAAATTGGTTCTAAGGGTACCGTTGTGTCTATTCTCAAACCTCAGGTGTACGTTCCAAACGGCCTTCTCGTCACCTTCGAGGATCTTCTTTCCACAATTTTGACTACCATCTCCAATGCCATCAAGGATAGCTTGATTTCCAAATTCCTTTTATTTGGCTTTGCTATTTCCATTTCATTCAATGCCTACTTTTTGAATGCCACGCGTTATCAGCGCAATGCCACCAACAAATTGGTTGAAAGAGAGATGTCGAGACCTCAGCTCAGCTCTTTGGCCAAGCCCTCCAGGAAGTCTAAGAAACTGAAGAAAAAGAAGGCAGCTACCTACGACACGGATGACAGTTCTTCCAACGATGGTGCCCTCACGTTCAATGCGTCTGTTAAGCAATTGCCTCTTGAAGAATGTATCAAGCAATTTTCGGAAGGCAAGGTCAGAGAGTTGAACAACGACGAGGTTTCATCCTTGGTTGTGTCAGGTAAATTACCCCTTTATGCTTTGGAAAAACAGTTAGGTGACAACCTTCGTGCTGTTGTTGTTCGTCGTAAGGCCATCGCTAAGCTCGCCAATGCCCCAGTGCTCGACACCGAGAGACTTCCATATGCCCACTACGACTATGATCGTGTGTTCGGCGCTTGTTGTGAAAATGTCATTGGTTATATGCCATTGCCAGTTGGTGTTGCCGGTCCATTGATCATTGATGGTACTCCATACCACATTCCCATGGCTACTACCGAGGGTTGTTTGGTCGCTTCTACTATGCGTGGTTGTAAGGCCATTAACTCTGGTGGTGGTGTTCAGACTATCTTGACCCAAGATGGTATGACCAGAGGTCCATGTGTCTCCTTCCCATCTTTGGCTAGAGCTGGTGCTTGTAAGCTTTGGTTGGACTCCGAAGAGGGTCAGAAATCTATCAAGAAAGCTTTCAATTCTACCTCCAGATTTGCCCGTTTGCAACATGTCAAGACCGCTATTGCTGGAACTTTGCTCTTCATCCGTTTCAAGACCACCACTGGTGACGCCATGGGTATGAACATGATCTCTAAAGGTGTTGAACACTCTCTTAGGTTCATGACGGAGGAGTGCGGTTTTGATGATATGTCTGTCATTGCCGTCTCTGGTAACTATTGTACGGATAAGAAGCCTGCTGCGATCAACTGGATCGAGGGTAGAGGTAAGTCTGTTGTTGCTGAGGCAAGAATTCCTAAAGATGTTGTGCAGAAGGTTTTGAAGTCCGACGTTGACGCGTTGGTCGAATTGAACGTCAGCAAGAACTTGGTTGGTTCTGCCATGGCTGGCTCTGTTGGTGGTTTCAATGCCCATGCTGCCAATTTGGTCACTGCTGTCTACTTAGCATGTGGTCAAGACCCAGCCCAGAACGTGGAGTCTTCCAACTGTATCACTCTTATGAACAAGGTCGGAGACGATCTTCAAATTTCCGTTTCTATGCCCTCGATCGAGGTCGGAACCATCGGTGGTGGTACCATCTTGGAGGCCCAAGGTTCTATGTTGGACTTGTTGGGTGTTCGTGGTCCTCACCCCGAGAACCCTGGTGACAACTCCAGACGTCTTGCCTGTATTGTTGCATCCGCTGTGTTGGCTGCTGAACTTTCTCTTTGCTCTGCTTTGGCAGCTGGCCACTTGGTTCAGTCCCATATGCAACACAACAGAAGCAAAGCTCCTGGCTCTGCCGATTCAGCCGCTGCGAAGCCCGTGGCCAATGGTACTACCAACGGCCAAGACTTGAAGCGTCTTAAGGAGGGATCTGTCAATTGCATCAAATCATAGAAGTATCAGATCAAAGGGAGATCAAAGGTTGAGGAAAAAGAAGTTGCATGAACAAAATGTTCGCTTTACTACATCATCATCATCTTACTCATCGGGAAATCGCAAGCTAATTCAATATAAGGGTTTTCACCCATCGCTTGCATTTCATCAAAGGTTATATAGCTAATCAATTCCTCATTGAGTGCAGTATTTGCAAAATCAGTCAGAGTCGCAGACGCATTCCCCACGAAAAAAAAGTTGGTGATTAGATCTGAAAAAAATAAAAGACTCGTATAGACCAAAACCATGCTGCAGCTGCCCTCTCAGGAAGTAGGCACGCCTATTCCAAACAACACAGCCCATGCTATTTCTGTGACTTTACCTACTTGGGAAGCCACGGTCGGTTACGAAGAAGGCCAGGAATGGGTTACCAGTAAGATGAATTCTGGATACCCCAGGTTTTTCATTCATCTGATTATCCAAGATTTGGCAAAAGCTATTGAATCAAAGTATGGGCGTGAGGGCGAGAGATGCATGATATTTCCATCCTACAACACGGCCAAGAGGTGTCGTGAGTTCATTAAGCAGAAGACCGAGACTGCAAACATTTTGGTCAGAGTGTTACGTTTGAGAACACCAGCTCCCACGACTGATTTTGAAAAGTCTTCCGTTATCGAGTCCGAAATCGGTATTGTTCTTTTCCCAGCCTCGGAGTTCCCCTTGGCCAAGCAGTACTGGCAACACTCCGGAGAGGGTATCTCATCTAGAATGGGTGAGTACGTCTTGAAGGAGTTGTTCGACAACGAGGGCAAAGACCAGGCTAGAGCAAGGTCAAGAAATAAACAAGAGCTCCAAGCTCAGAGCATACAGAAGAAGTCTCCTTCCATCTCCGCTTCCATGAGATCGAACTCCTTGGGTCAGAATGAGGAGGCTGAAAGAGAATTCAACACATTCATTGAGCAGAAGTACGGAAGAGTGCTTGATTTGAAATTCTCCAAGGAAGCGAAGATGGCATTGAGAAGACGTATTTGTGGTAAGGCTGACAAATCACACAACCAGGAGGAGGAAATGGACAAGGCTAGAAGAGGCAAGTTTCTCAGTGAAACGGACGTCTACCTTTATCCGACGGGAATGGCCTCTATCTTCAATGCCCACCAGGCCGTACTTGCTGTGGAAGAAAATCCCAAGAAATCCGTCTGTTTCGGCTTCCCATACGTCGATACCCTTAACATCTTGAAAAAGTTTGGTCCTGGCTGCTATTTCCTCGGTCACGGTGACGATGCTTCCTTGGATACTCTCGAGGCCGAGTTGAAGTCTGGCGAGACTGAAATCTCTGCTTTGTTCTGTGAGTGTCCATCGAACCCACTTCTCAAAACCCCAGACTTGCAACGTATCAAGGCTCTTTCCGAAAAATACAACTTCCTTGTGATTGTGGACGAGACCGTGGGTAACTTCTTGAATATTTCTGTGTTGCCATATGCCGATATGGTGGTATCCTCGCTTACCAAGGTTTTCTCTGGAGATTCCAACGTTATGGGTGGCTCGCTTATTTTGAACCCTTTGTCGGAAAACTACAAGCGGTTGAAGCAGTATTTCGATGAGAACTATGAGGATCTTTATTGGGCCGAGGATGCGCTCTACCTTGAAAGAAATTCTAGAGATTTTGAGGCCAGAGCACGCATCATCGACCAGAATGCTGAAGAGGTTGTTAAATTGCTACAGGATAGCGATATCATCTCGGAGGTCTTCTACCCACGCTTATCGCCCTCTAAGCACCATTATGACACTGTCAAAACACCAAACGGAGGCTACGGTGGATTGATGTCCATGTTATTCAAGGAACCCAGACAAGCCATCACATTCTTCAATGCCGTCAACTTGCATAAGGGTCCATCCTTGGGCACCAACTTCACGTTGGCGTGTCCATACTCCATCCTCGCCCACTACCAAGAGCTCGACGAGATCGAGAAATGGGGAGTTGATAGAAATTTGGTGAGAATCAGCATCGGCATCGAGGACAGAGACGAGCTCCTCGGTGTATTGAGAAGCAGCTTGGAAGTCGCTGCCAAAGAAGAATAGACTACAGCAAATCCAAAAGTAATTCATTCATGCATGTCCAGGGTATCTCTGATGGTCACAGGGCAGAGGTATTTCACCTGTAGGTTCCGGTAGTTCAACAGTACCAGCGACCCAGTATCGAGAATTCCGACTGAAGAAACGCACCCAACCTCCTAGTTGATCCTCGATCTCTTCTGGGTCAAGACCTCGAAGATCGTGTGTGAGTTCATCTTCCTTATCGTAACAGCCGGTCACAAAAGCTCGGGCACTATCTTTTCCACTGAACACATGGTAGGCACCGCCAGGGCCGTATATTCTAGCCGATTTCGTCACATCATAGACCGTTCCATTGATTGACACGTAAATAGGAAGTCCGGGAATATCACCATTGTATTTAGCCAATTCTTCAAGGGTCAATTGCACTGGCAGCTCTATAGTTAGATGCTTAAGGTAACGATAGTCTACCCATTTACCATCGTATCCCCAGGTCGAAGATCCAGTAAACCACCAAGATAGAAGTGCGTTTGCAAGGACTAAGCCACCTAGTACTCGTAGGATATCTATTGTGGAGGTAAATGCGGAAGAAGCTTTAACCATTGAGTTGTACCTTGACTTGGTGATGCGTGCGACATATTAAAGTGCATCGTCACCTTAGGGTTAGCCCACAATGAGGCAAGTGATATTTTTAGATTTCCAATTAACTTATTATTCTATAGTACATATGCTGATTAGTTCATAAAAAAGATCTCGTCGTTGGGACCAGGCATGTCTTGGGCAAAGTGGAGTTTGTTAGAGTCTGCGCTCAAGAGGTACAGCCAGAATTCCTCATTAATACTGTTGAAAGGCTCCTTGCCCAACATTTTGTCGAGATCTTGTCCATCAGTCCCCTGAAACTGCATCGAATCGTCTTGCGAATTCATAGACGGATTCGGTTGCACCATCGAGTTGTTATCGAATACTGAGGGCACCTGATTGCCACGGTCTTGATATTGATACTGTCCTTGTGGCATGTAGTTTGGCATGGGCGTGTTGTACTGCGGTGTGTTTCCTGTGTTTGCAGAACTTCCAGTCATCATGCCTGGATCCATCTGCATCGGTCTAGATGCAAAGTTCTGTGGTGGATATTGGTTGGCGGCCGACATGTCGACATTCTCCTGTGGCTGAACAGGATGAGTGCCGTTATTGACTTCATTGTTCTCCCTCTTGACAGGTTCTCCCTTGCCAGCATCTTCACTCTTTCGCCTAAATGAAGCAGCGTATGAGAGAAGATCCAAGTGCATTGCTGGGGCATTGTATCTTCCAGACTCAGTGGTCATGATTCCGCCTCCGATACTAAACATGTCTGTTGCTAAAAGAGCCATCTGCTTACGCTCACTTCTGCTGATGTCTTTGGAAACCGGTTTAAATTGGTTGGGAGTCTCACTATGACTCTTCAACAAGTCCAGAACCTGGGTGACATAGGTTTGGATGAAAAGTTGCAAAATCAATCTCATCTTAAGAAGGAAGTTATTTGCTGGGTAGGACTGGGACGTCTCGAATATTAGATTTTTGAGCTTTTGAATGGACTGAATAGCATAGCGGGGGACTAGGTCCTTTTCAATATGTGAAGGCAACGACAAGATCAAGTACCTCATTCTCATCAACATACCTGCAGTGTAAACGATTCTGGAAGAGTAAACCAACGGTAGAGAAGCAACATCGGATGGCTCGAGCTTCGCCACTTCGTCCAAAGCGCAAAGGCAAGAAACCGTACACTGAGAGATGGCCTTGAGTGTATTACCATCAAGCTTCAGAGCACAGCCGGTGCCATCAGTGTTAGCAAGCTGAACTTCGTTGAAGTCAGGTTGATGAAGATATGCTTCAATGGAATGGTAATAGGCCTTCTGAAGGTAGTTTGTCGGATGAATTCTTCCTTTGAGTGACGAGAGTATTCCCTGAAATTCTTTGATAACATATTTGGATACTGCCGATTTGTTCTCAACGGAGTCGGGAGCATGAACAATGTGGTGGATTCGCTCCAACTCATGATTAAGCCTCAGAAAAATAGCCAAGTTTCGAAAGCGATCGCTATCCTCTTTTTCGAGACACAAGCAACACTCATTCACGTAAGGTGTCCATTTGACATAGATATTACGCCGGAGAATCAAGCAAATGCTGACAGTGCTGATGTACAATATCATGATCAAGGCCCGGTATTCAATAGCTGTATGCTGTTCTTGTTGTTTGACAATAGTCTTGTTCTCGGCCAGGTAGGTGTAGGAGGGTCGGCTGACAATCCCCAAGTCGTGCAAAAGACTGACAGATACGGTGTTAAGAATGTGATACCGACGCTGCTTAAAAAACTCTGGGGAGTTATACCATAAGGAGAGGAGAATGAGACTCTTGACGAGCTCAACACTCTTAGATCCCCACACCATGATTTCAGTGCACACGGCTTCGATAGCAAAAATTTCGACTTGCAGGCAGATATCGGGGCTGGAGTCCTTGTTCATAACAAGCGAAGCGATGGACACAACAGTATTGAAAAGAAAAGGCATCTCCTCAATCAACTGTTCGACCAGCTTATCCTCGGGCACATCGACCAACGGGTGTCTTTTGAACACCTCTGTCTTGTAAATGTGCAAACGCTTCGAGGCTTCCTCCATGGTGATGATTCCAGCCGTGACGACATCCTTGACTCTGTTCTTCTCTATATGGGCTCTGCGGTAGGCGCTTCGCTCTTTAATGACCGAGGTGATCTCGCTCAAGTTAGTTCCGCCCTCGGTGAGCATAGAGATTTCTCGTTCCAAATCGGCCTTCGACACGAAAAAAGGCGACCCTGTATCACTGGGAGTCTCAGTGATCCCAGGCACCCGAGGGGTCTGGTTTACACCAGGGCTGGACTGGTTTTTGGCGTGGAGCTGAGCATTCAGCTGTCTGAGCTGCTCCTTCAACTCAGCAATCTGTTCCTGAAGATCAGCCACCAGTTCGCTGCCAGCAGCACGACGACGGCGTTTGCGAGGCTGGTCGACGTCGATTTCACACACTTTGCCTGCGTTGGAGCATCTCACACAAGGCAGATGAGGATCGTTTTCGTCCAACGGGGTACACCTCACTTTCAAAGCATGACACTGCTTACATGCTTTTGTTCTGCGGACTCGTTTCGATCCGTTCAGACTGCCTGTGCCTCCAGCAGGCAGCAGGTGGTTTGACATGTCTCTTTCGTGTTCAGGCATGTCCTAGTAGTTGTAGGAGATGAAGGTGCGACTGATCGGTTCGGCTGGTAGGGGCTCATGTGACTGGGGCGGAACTGTTTGCACCCAAGCTTACAGAAAGAGGAAATAGGACGAAGGGAAAAGGGATGCATTAAATTTAGAAGAGATGCTTTATTTTTTCAAATTCTTGGCCGAATTGGTCTGAAAGTTTATCCGTGCTCTGCCTGTTTATCAGATATGACTTTGACAGGTCCTTGGCACGCCAAGCTGAGCCCGGTTTTTTTCAGGCGGGGATGGGTAGGCCGAAGAAGTTTATTCGTTGAAACTCG
Source organism: Candidozyma pseudohaemuli (assembly GCF_003013735.1). Taxonomy (NCBI): domain Eukaryota; kingdom Fungi; phylum Ascomycota; class Pichiomycetes; order Serinales; family Metschnikowiaceae; genus Candidozyma; species Candidozyma pseudohaemuli. The sequence continues at coordinate 827,574 of NW_020194435.1, read as the reverse complement.
GTGTACATTGTTTATATTGTAAGAGGACATCGTCATACGTATTGGTGGGCTTGACTGGTCCGAAATGCTACGATTCATTGTTCGGCCGAAGTGACCGAGGCCTCTATACGATTGCCGTGTCATTGCGACTCCCCAACAATGGGTATTCTAGAACACAGATGTAATCTTCTTTCGGAAGGGTCTAGTTACGGTTGGCAGAAGAAAAACTGTTTTTGTGACTCAATGGCTACCCGTTCCTGGCTGCTGATGCGGCGAGCTTCTGTTGCGGCTTGTCGAGCATAATCTCCGAGAATCCCTGAAAAAAAGGTTTGGGTTCGAATCGATTTTACACAATGTTCCTAGATCCTCGCTTGTGATCAGGCCAGGTCGCCCCTTCCCCTCTTTTGTCATCGCTTTTCAAAAAAAAAAAATAGGCATGGATAGCCGAAATGCGTTGGCTGCGAACGTTCCACAGCGGCAAAGTCTCCGCCACTCGGTCTTCACACGGCTATATGGACCCAGCCGTGTCATGAAGGGTCCAGTATAATTTTGACATTGGATGATTTGGAGGAGTTGTGAAGTGGTGATGTTTTGTGGAATTTGCTACTTTTTCGCAGATGAAGGGACGGCTCGGGACGGCTCCAATGTTGAAAAATGCAGGAGGTGTTGTGGTCCATCGACTAGCGAAACGGATCTACTAAATGAAGGCCTAGGTAGCCGAAAATGTGGCTTGATCTGCGTATTCCCTGTTTTTTTCATCTCCTCTACGCTGCCCAAACGTGAGTCAACGCCTCGTAAGGCCGCCCCAATCAAGATAATCGATTTTAAGGTTATCGCCTACATATACGCATAACCAGTACGGCTTCGGAAATGCGTCATGCAAAAGATCGAAACCGTGATGGATAGTAGGAGATATTTAAGTGGGCAACTGTGGTCTTCAAATACGGTCGTATCGATTTTCCACTTTCTAAAGGGAATTCCGGGATCGGGCCCTGTAGTTGCATGACGTCTCACGCATCCAGGTCTTGAGCATGGTGGTTATAACGGAAAGCCGACGAACATGATCCTGCCCTGGGACCTACGGATGTTTTGGGTGGGCTGATGTAGCTAATGTTGGGGCTAATTTTGACATTCGTTTGAAAGTAAGGTTTTCAATGAGCGTGGATTATTGAGCTCATGAGGTGTGTTTGATGTAATTTATGGATCAGTGACGTTTGGCATCCTCCTTCATGTTTCTTTCTGGAACTCGAGAAGTTCGATAAGACTGAACAATTGTATAGGATCTACACGACACTGGATTAGGCCCAATGTCTCTCATCCAGCGAAGTTATCTCTTATTCGATGTCCTCCTACAAGCATTAGAGGTATCCCAAATGATTCAAAGAATGTATAATCCTAGTAGAGCGGGGATGTAGACTTCTTTTACTTTATTTAAAGCCCTTGCTTACTTTACTGCATTCATGATTGGAATACTGACTCTCGTTCGAGATACCTCATCGTGATCCACCCTCAATCCGTCCAATTCCACAATGGTTGCAAAAATGTCGCAGAACATCGTTAATCATCCACACCACACAACACCAAAATAACCTCATTGAATCATGAAATTTCTCAGCATTCATCTCTTTCTTAGCACAAGACCATTAAATCACCAGAAACCACGGAGGGGTTCTTGGCGTGTGGGTTCCCACGTAACAAGGGGTTCTGTATTCAGCGCGACAATAAAATAGCCAGGTTCACAGCCGCAACTGCTTTCTTCAACATGAGCGCCCTAAAAGACAGGCTCCATCTCAACAAATCCCCCCAATTACCCTTGTACAAAGACAAGCCATCTGCTGCTGCTGGCTCTGCTTTTGTTCCATTGAAAGGCCGTCCTAATCTGAAAAAAGTCATGGTCCTTAAAGCGTTCGCCCTGTCAGTGGTGGTCTACCTTTTCTACCTTTTGATCTCGTCGGCACCATCACCCCGTTCAGCCTTCAGGAAGGACTGGAGTGTAGCAAAGAATGAAGTCAGAGACGTGTTTTTGGAATCCTGGCACGCTTATGAGGATGCCGCCTTTGGCAAGGACGTGTATCATCCCGTCAAGGGAACCGGTGAAAATATGGGCCCTAAACCTTTGGGCTGGATCATTGTGGACTCCTTGGACACCATGTTGATCATGGATGCCCAGGACGAGTTTAAGCGGGCCAAAGACTGGGTTCGGAACGATTTGAACTACCACTTTGACTACAACGTCAATGTGTTCGAGACGACGATCCGTATGCTTGGTGGCCTCTTGAGTGCATTCCACCTCTCAAACGATGATTTGTTCTTGGACAGAGCAGCCGATTTGGCCAATGCCCTTATCGGTGGTTTCAATTCGCCCACGGGACTTCCCTATTCTTCCGTGAACTTACTCAGCGGAGAGGGCCTTAAAAACCATGTCGATAATGGAGCTTCTTCCACAGCCGAAGTTGCAACGTTGCAGCTTGAATTCAAGTATCTTGCTAAGTTGACAGGTGAAGAGTTATACTGGAAGAAGGCCGAGGAGATTATGAAGGTTTTGGATGCCAACCAGCCTCAGGATGGTCTCGTGCCAATTTACGTGAACCCCGAATCAGGTAAATATCAAGGTAGCTTGATCAGAATGGGTTCTCGTGGTGATTCATACTACGAGTATTTGTTGAAGCAATACTTGCAGACCGAACAGCAGGAACCTATCTACTGGAAGATGTACAAGGAATCTGTCGAGGGTGTCAAAACTAAGATGACAAAGAAATCTGAGCCCAACGGCTTGACCTATATTGGTGAACTTCCTCGTGGAGTTGGCGGAAACTTGTCTCCTAAGATGGACCACCTTGTTTGTTTCTACGGTGGTTTACTTGCTCTTGGAGCTACTAGTGGGAAGACATTGAAGGAGGCTCGCCAGCTGCCAAACTGGGATGCAGACAAGGAGCTGGACTTCAAATTCGGTGAAGAGTTGACCTACACATGCTACAAGATGTACGCCGATGTGGTGACTGGCTTGTCACCTGAGATTGTCGTGTTTAATGAAGACGCCACTAAGGAAAGAGACTTCTACATCAAGCCTGCTGATACTCACAACTTGCAAAGACCTGAGACTGTCGAGTCCCTCTACTACTTGTATAAGCTCACGGGCGACGAGAAGTACAGAAAGTGGGGTTACGAGATTTTCCAGAGCTTCATCAAGCACACGAAGGTGGTGAGCAAGAATGGAAAGGTTACTTACAGCACGCTTAAGGATGTGACGAGTCTCAATCCTCTGTTCGGCGACAATATGGAGTCATTCTGGCTCGCTGAAACCTTGAAGTACTTGTACCTTTTGTTTGACGACGAAGACAAGATCCCTCTCGACAAGTATGTGTTCAACACAGAGGCACATCCATTCCCTAGGTTCCTGATGGGTACTTTATTCAAGACTGGCTGGCAACGTTCCTTTGACGACCCCAGAAATGCCGTGAAATTCAGCGACGCTGTGGGCAACCCTGATCAGGCCAAGAAGCATGATGCGGCCTTGGACAAGAAGAACATCCCCAAGGCTGCACCAGCGGCGAAGAAGATCGATGAAGAGGTGCAAGAAGAGGTGGAAAAAGACCCGCTGCTTAAGGAAGAGCCACGGAAGTTTAAGAAGGCTGAACAGGAGGTTCTCCAGGCTCTCAATGGTCAAGCCAAATAATCATAATGGGCGACTCTGCGGGTGCAGACATGGTTGCAAGAATGGCTGCAAACAATCAAACGCGCCATGGAGAAGGCGTGGCGAGACTAGGTGGCTGAGTAACCAGGGATACGGTGAGTTGACGGGCACAAAACATCCACCGAGCCGAGTTTTGATTTACCTTGACGCGTTTAAGGAATATCATACCTTTATATCCGTGACTGCGACACTCGGAAGCTCGATCCCCTTTTGCCTCAGGCTCATCTATCTTGTGTGTCGCACTCAGGGCGGGCCTTTGTCCCATTCGTGTACATAGAGTCTAGGAGGCATGACGTAAGCCTATGAGAAACACCTCACTAAAAAAAAAAAAAAATAGCTTACCTCAGACAGTGATAACGTTAGTTTCTGCACGATCTAAGACTCCCTCGCTCCCACCGTCTCCCACTTCGACACCATGTCCAGTGAAGTATGTACTATCATTTAGGTTATTTGAAACCACCCGCCGAGAGCGCCACCGTTATACCTCTCGAGCCCATGTTGAATTACGTCACACTAACATCCAGCTGAAGAACTCGTTCGACTTAGAGTTGAACCCGTTCGAAAGATCCTTTGCCCCTTCAGATAACCATATTCGTGCTGGTGCAGCTCCACAGGCCCCTACGGGCATGGCTCCCGGAGAGCCACCTTTGCCCAACGGCCAGAAACCCAAGAATATCGAAAAGACTGAAGGAACACCTACACTGCTGGCTTCCTCCAAGTTAGAACATGCTCCCTCGGCCCAGTCTACGGCTACTCTGGCTCTGCCCGTGCCTGACCAGACTGAGAATAAGGAACCTGGATCGGCCGGGTCTAACAAACACAACCTCCGTCTTCTGAACTTCCAGAGCGTTGCTGCCTCTGAAAACCGCTTACCTGGCCTTACGCCTCCTATTTTCACTCCAGGTGGCCGTCGTCTTCCTCCGATCCATCTCTCTCCAAATGCGGCGATGGGAACACCCGAAACTCCCGGATCAAGTCTTTGGAGCAGCTTGCTAAATGCAACCAACGGCCAGGGCGGCCACGAGGGCCAGCAGGGCCTGAACCTGAACTACGCACAGTTTGCCAATATGATGAGAAAGCTGGGACTCACACCCAACGAGCTGAACCTACGCCTGGGCTTCACTCCTGGCGTGGGTCAGCAGACGTTCAACTTTGGTCATATCCCAGGACTCACCCCTGGCGGCTTAAGCAACGGCCAAATGACGCCTGGATTGCTGAGCTTTTTGGGTCTTTCTCATCAAGGCAACCAGGAAGGTCCCTCGAGTCAGAACCAGCCGGTGCACCTCAACCACGCCCCGGTCAGGCAGACACAGCTGTACCAGCCTCCTCCTCAGAGCCGTCCTGCTCCCGTGCCTGCTCCACAACCTTCGGCATCTGCTCCTGCTGCCGGTGCTGCTCCATCTGCTCCCACAGAGCCTGAACCTACTTTCGCTATTCCTACAGAACCGCCTAGACCTATGCCTGTGGTGAAGCAGGAGGAGGATACCAAGGTGAAGGAGCCACCGGCAAAGAAAGCTAAGGCTAACCCTCGGGCCAAGAAGGAAAAGAAGAAGGAAGAGAAGAAGAAGGCGCCCACGCCAGTGGACGAGGAAGAAGAAAAGAGAAAGCAGTTCTTGGAACGTAACCGTGTGGCTGCGTCCAAGTGTCGTCAGCGTAAAAAGCAGCTTTTCCAGAAAATGGAGGATGAGTTGGCCTTCTACTCCACAGGTTACCGAGAGTTGTCTGCGCAGGTGACCCAGCTCAGAGAACAGCTTCTCACGCTACGAGGCGTGGTGACAAGCTTGAAGAACCTGCCTGTGTTGATCAACGCCGTTGGCGGGTACCAGCAGTTGCAGAACATAATTGGCCAGACAGACTACATTGCTCAGGCAGCAGTAAATTCGCAGCCAAATTTCCACCTGATACCCAGCACGATACCCACCACGCTAAATGCTTCTCTGCAACCGCTGCAGCAGCTGTCACCCCAAACCAACAAGGCAGGCATGAAATACATGGGGCCTCAGGGCCAGGCCGCCCCTGAAGAGCAGCCACATATTCAAGGCGACAGACGGCGTCTAGTGCCGGGATCCAACGGCTTGATGCCGTATCAAGATCCCAACGGCGGTCAAAACGTGACGATCCCCGCGGAAGCTCCCGTGGAAGAAGTCCCTCGTCACTTCTCCGGTGAAATGAACGGTATGGCCAACATGCAACCAGTTGACCAAAGCGGACTTCGAAACCTGAGCAGCACCTCAAACTTGCAGAACAAGCAGATGGAGCAGGGGTACCAGGGACTACGAAACGTGGCTTCGATGGCGAATCTCCAGCACTAGATGTTCAAGATTTACGTCATCCCGACAGATCTTACCACTTGTCATTCAAATCCACTACCAGGTGGGGACGGTTTCATGATCTTGTCCTGCCTGATGGGTGCGAAGTGGACAAGGCCCCAAAGTAGTAAAAGTCTGGGGCACTCCACCGTTGAGGCGCGGTACCTGCACGAAAAAAGGTGTCTGAAGAGTGTCTGAAGAGTACTCGCATTTGCTCAAAAACAGCGATCTGCTCTTTACTTATCCGCCTTGATCCCACGCTGTTTTTGGGGCCTCCACAATCCTAGATACATATTTATATAAGAAACACGCTCCCTCCTACCATGGCCCAGGCCAGACCTAAAAGAGACATGTCTCTTCCTCAACTCCCTCCCGCTGCTCAACAGGATGATTCGTCGTCTTCCATCATCCCTCGGGACCAGTTCACCCGAAAACGCATAAAAGACCTCCACAATTTCATTACTCAAGAGCTAAAGAAGAGAGGGACGAAAACTCCTCATGTTTTCCTTCCATTTCGACTGCGTGTGGACGACCAAAAACTTGAACGGTTTCTAGCCACGATATTTCCGAATGGACAGATGATAGACACGCTGAATGAATCGGCAACAAAGCGTATCTTGGCCGGATTTGATGAATTCACGTTAATTTGCGGTCTTAAATACCTTTGGTGCAGACTACCGAACCTGGAGATCATAGGTTGGGACAATTACTTGCATTTTAAGCGCCTCGAGCGTGAACACGGATATCCCAAGGATGCGTTTTTAAGGCTCATGCCCAAATGTGTTTCTACAAGAGCTCACGCTTCTATAGTGTACGACTTCCTTGATCTCCTCGTCAGCATTGCGTCATATTCACAGTATAACTATTTAAGTGGACGCAAAATCTCAAAGATGGCTTCGATGTGGGCCTTTAATAGTATGGGAAATTCAAAGCTGGCGTTTTACGACGCGACGGCATTCAAAGAGAATTCATTTGTTAGCGGTCTAGAGCTGTGGAAGAAAACGTGCATTGGACTCTTTCACTTGTTTCTCGCGTTCCTTAGAGCCATGATGCCAGACAACGAAGACCAACTTTTCAAAGGCCCGAAATCCTTACAATCATTACTTAGCACAAACTCATACCCGCCACCTGAGAACCTGGACTCCATCAAATCCGTCATCACCATCCCATGTGTACACGTCAAGACGACCCGGAGAAGTTCGGATCCCTACGCATTGATTACCAAGATACGACAGAACCTCAAGTTCGATCGGAAAGATGAATTTGTTTCCGTGGAAAACTACACCATCCTAAAAAACATCTTTTTGAAGGACTCGACCAACGAAATCATCTCGACGCTCACGGATGAGTCTCGGAGAATCTTGACTAGAATAAGTGACAACCCAATCCCCTCGAACTACGATCTCTACCCGGGTTGGACTAAGGATGGGCCACCACAAGATCCCGATATTCCTTTGTTTTCGGAGATATCCATCACAAACGTTACCCTACAAGACTACTACATCTGGACCTGGCTCTCATCGTTGGCTTCTGATCAGTCCAGCTACGCCAAAGCCTTATTTGGAAGATCGATCGTGGTTGAAGCTGGCTTGCGTGGATTCCAGAAATGGTTAATTTTGACGGAAACCTCCATTAGTTCAGATGAGTATATCTCTCGCATGAAGGGCTCCGAGAGACAAAGATCGAAATCACCTCTCAGAAGGGAAAAGTCTCCTTTGAAGGATCTTCCGCCACCTCCTGGATCCTCGAATGGCTTGGCTCCACCACCCGTCTCTAAAAATGGCTTACTTCCGGAAGTGAGCTTTCAGGAAGAGCCTTTTGGGATGGAGCAATATACACATGAACCAGATCATTATGAGGGCAAGCCCTACCAAGGCCGTATTGGTCATCCAAAGCCTGCCGATGACTACAGCCAGTACATGAGAGGTTTGAACGATGACGATCATATGGCACAGAACTTCAACGACATGAATATCAACAAACAAAGTGGCGGTCAGCAAAGACCCCGTCCCCCACCATTGGACCTTCTGCAACAGGAACAGCCTTTGAATGTCAAGAAAGTGCATAAAAGGTCAAAGGAACCGAACGGGCATGGCAATGGTCACAGCAATGGTCATTATAATCCCGAGCACTCTGGGTTTCCACAAGAGCAGTACCCTCAAGAGGCATTGCAGTATTCCGCAACACATCCACCACAAGACTATAGGGAACCTTACGACAATTATACCACGTTGCATGATAGGCCTGAAGAGCCACAGTCTACGGAGCCATTTGACAATTACTATGTTCCAGGTTCTCATCATGTCTCCCAACCAAAGGAGGCGAAGGCTGTCCATGACTCAAGCCATAAAAGTCCAAGGCGCAAACATCAGGATCTACCTCCTGCTCCAATGGATAACCGAGTGCAAGATGGCTATTCAGGCATGCCGCCTGCTCCATATTCACAAGAACCGCCTGCTCCCTACTCTCAGGAGCCTCCGATTTCACACGATCCATATCTGATGCCCACTAGCCGTGCAGGCAATGGTATTCCACATCAACCTCAGGAAGTTCCTCAAACTTACCCTGGCGATCAATACCAGCAGTACCAAGAGAATCACTTTCCACCTCAAAAGGAACTCGACAACTCTCAAATCCCACCACAAAACGGCGAGGCTGTGCCTGAGAAACCGAAGAAAAAGAAGAAGAAAAAGAAGAGTAAGCCGAAGGGGGATTTCGGCATACCAGTTGATCAGTTACCTGACGGTCCTCCGCCGCCTTTGCCTGCTGAACTTTCTCAACAGTTTGAACATCAACCTCAAAATGGAGATTACAATAACGGGCACGGAGCTTTCAATGCGACAACACAGCCACCTCCACCACCTGAAAAGTCTGAAGCAAAGGGACTGCCAAGGCATATTCAGCATCCTCGAGCCGCCGACAAGGACCATCAACCCCATGAGCATCCATTGCAACAAAGTATTCAGATCCCACCTCCAGAGAAAACTCCTCGTGGTACGCCAAGCAAGTCGTCTCTTCCCAAAGGAGTGTCTCATCATAATGGAATGAGTCTGGCTGGTCGCTCTCAAGAAAGATTGCATAGTCGAACGCATGAGGCATATACTGGTAGTCCTCCAAAGCATGGTGCCCACAGTTACATGATGCCACAGAATGCCTCTCCGCCTAGGCCACACGAGAAAGATCAAATGAAACTTTCATTGCCTTCCAAGAGTCAGCCGGGGCATCAGATGCCACCTGACCCCTCCCCCACTTACTCCAACGGAAGCTACAATGGGCCTCCATCCCATTCCCCATCACATCACCAAAGTGAGCCATACTCACAAGCACCCCCTACTCATATCCCTAATACTCAACGTCTTCCACCTCAAGAAACTCCAACTGATCAACCTGGTCATCAGAGGTCGCCTACAGGAAGAGGTCCATCGCCCACGTCAGCTTATACCTCACATTCACAGCCAAGATCTCATCATAGCGGTGGCTCTCCTTCAGGACAAGCTTTCCAGGGACAAATGCCTCAAACCCACATGCATCAAGATCCAATGGCTCCCGGACAGATGCAACATCAACCATCATATTCGGGTTCACCTATGCATCAACAACCACCCGGACACATGATGTCGCCGCTGGCGCAATATGCTTCTCCCCCTGTTCAGCACATGCCTCCTCAGGGTCAACACATGCCTCCTCAGGGTCAACAAATGCCTCCTCAAGGTCAACAAATGCCTCCTCAAGGTCAACAAATGCCCCCTACAGGGCAGATGCCTCGTATGCCATCGCAGCAAATGCCTCAACAGATGCCAATGCAGCAGCAAATGATGCCTCAACAACAGATGATGCCTCCCGGTCAGCCTTATTACTATCCCCCTCCACCTCCTCAGGGTTACTACCCGCCTCCACAAGGATATGGCTATCCACCTCAGCCAATGTATTATCCACCTCCCCCACAAGGTTACTACGGACATCCTCCACCACCACAGCAGCAGCATAAACCCAAGCCAAAGCCTACAACAAGTGAGCTTACCATGATGGGAATGCCTTCTGTTGGTGCCAAAGGTAAAAACAAACCTCCGAAGGCGAACTTGAGGGCTGCATTGAACAAGGGAGAGTTTGGTATTTAAAATTAATGCATTTGCAGACTAAACGTTCATTTAGAAATAAATAAGCTAGCGTCACCGTTTCGGTGACGGGATAAATAAAATAAATAAGTTGCAATCAGTATTCTGACAAACGCAATTTCCTTTCAATGTCACGAATAGAGAAGCCGCTGTCCATGCGGTGCATAAATGGAGGTTCAGGTGATTGCCCTCTTGATTTGATATCCTCCTCACCCATATCAAAGTAACCGTAACCACCCAACAAGGTACTCAAAGAGTCCTTGACTGGAGCTGGCTGTTTGGTAACAATCTTTGGTGAAAAGTATGATTCACTCTCCTCAATCTTCGTGTCGATTGGAGCGTGGATTTCTGCTGCCTCGTTGACTTCCTTGAAGATACGGTAAACCTCATCCAAATAGGACTCCAATGTGACAAGGAACCGGCTCGTTTGTCTGTGCTTCGAAGAAGCACAAATGGAGATGGAGTCGTCTTTGATGATGTAGCCAATACCAAACCCGTTGGCGCTGACCGGTCCGAATCCGAAAAGTCTCAAGGAAGGGTTACCACAATTCGAAGTAGAGAGGATAGTGTTATTCAACCTATCCCATCCGTTATCAGCAAAAATTGCAGGCAAGTCTGCCAATTCGGACTTCACACTGGGCTCGTTGTTGCCACCGACAGTATGCTCGGATGAATCGCTCTGATGGTCTGCCACAATTGTGTCATCCTCTTTCATGCTTGTAGCGCCATACTCATTGGGAAGTTCGCCACTCACATAACGTTTCCAGACGCAGAAAAGAGCGAACAAGTGTCTGTCGATACCTTCACCATTGGTGCACCTCTTTGTCTGCTCAGAATGCTTCTTGCAAGCATCTGAGAGGTACTTAAGCTTCTCAGAGCTAGGCATGTTAGGGTCAAAGAACTTACGCACGAAAAGGTTGGACTCTTGACTGACAGTACGCACAGCCTCGGTTCTGCCATGATAAAAGTGCTTTGTCATAGCTGGCTCGTAAGTGCACTCGACCCTGCCATACAAGGCGTAGTAAGTAGCCTGGAAAGCCATTTGAACGAAAGCATCAGGAGAGAACTTCATCTTTTTGATGGTAGATGAGCCGTAGCTCTTGAACTCTAAGTGCTTAAACTCATTCTGATTGATCAAGTCGGACAACCTTGTCTCACCGAAACGCAAGGCAAGGGACAAGTCTGGCGTCAAATCCCATTCGAGCTTTCTAGGAATGGTGACTAAGTCTGTGCGTCCTTCGTTTGAGTTGGACCTCGCTGCCAGGTCGGAGGTGTTCCACAAGGATGGAGCATTGGAATTGATAGACTGAGCAAACGACAAAATGGAGTCAGTGTAGATGTCAGACACGTAACGCAAAACGGTGTGACCGTCAACACCAGTATGTTCGAAATTGATTCCGGCTTTACCGTTTTGCGTGATTATGATCTGAAGCTTGTCGTACCATCTATTGGTACAAGTACCGACTTGGACACCATTGTCGACAATTGACAAACCACACAACATGTTCTTTGCCAAATCACTCAAGTCCAGCAAAACCAAATCATCAAGACAGATAACAAAGAGAGCAGAGTCGACGATGGACAAGATCTCGTTGTTATTGGGGTTGTCCAAGATGGTGGGAGAGTGTCTAATTCTAGCCCACACTCTTCTATTCTCCGTGGTAAGAACACCAAAGGAGGATTTTGCAACTTCATTGGAAGGAGTCTGGAGTGAGTCTTGAATGATCGATGTGAAATTGATGGTCAAATCTTGCTCAGACAAGAGTAAATTGTTCTCGGTATCCAAAACGTCGAACCAATAGAATTGAGACTTGCTCATGACGACAATATGGTTTGAGTTGTTATCCGATTGCATCACGCAACCATCCTCTGTTGGGATTCTGGAGGAGCCGAAGAGCTTCTTGTACTGGTACATGCAAAGTGGTTGGCCGTTCTTGAGGGTATCAGTGGGCAAGGTTTCGTTTTTCAAAGCCCTGATGAACTTCAAGGACGAAAGAGTCAATGAAGCAGCTCTCTTGACCTGTGGATTGACACAAGTTGTTTCGTTATTGAACGGATCATCTTCCAACAAGAAGAAAGGGTTCAAGTTAAGCACCACGGGGGAGTCGTAGTTCAAGTACGAATCATACCAAAACTGTTCAATGTAGGAAGCTCTGGACTTGGAATACTTCCTCAATTCAGCATCCAAAAAAGCACCAGACCCGTCCTCCAAGAACCGCCTCACCGCCTCTTTGGTCTTCTCATGCTCCTTTTCAGTTTCCAAAGGTTTTAGAGCATTGAGATAATTTTCACAAGTCTTTTCAAGCGGCGGAATGGGCAACCGTTTGAGGGTATGCTGTTGTGAAAACGTGGACATAAAAAATGATGCGGTTTAGCGGTGGGGGAGAGGGTGCTTATATATTCCTGAGACTCCGAAATCTGGGGAATATGACCTCATAGGTGGTGGTACTGCACCCCCACTCATCTACAGCCAATAGATGTGCCGAGAGAAATAATACAATTAAAGCGATAACCAACTGTGGTGAATATTATTGATCTATCTATGATGGGTCTTCATTAACATCTTATTTGCTGAATGAAAAAACCCTTTTTCTTGCTTTCTGAATAGATGCATTGTGGAATTGGCGGTGCGGTGCAATTGTGATTTGCAGGAAGGCCCCACAAAAATGCATCGGTGCGGGTGGAAGGGCCCTGTCCCGTGGGGCTGAAAAAACCAAGAGCCATTTATTGGCTGAAGATTCAAACTTTTAAAAAATATTGTAATCAGCAGTTGAATTTGTTCTATCTTTTGCGTGCAGCGGTGTGCGACTTCTGCCGCCACGCTTCCTCGGCGATGAGAATGCCCAGGTTCCGAAAGTCCAAACACCGAGATGCTAAGGAATCAAGGAACACATATCCTCGGACTTTGGAGCCACTCATAAAAGGCGAAACATTTCTTCAGCCTCTTGGGGCAACGTGGCTTGGTGGCAGTGTTTGCTCGGGCCGAGGAAGATTTGTCTTTTTAGCCGAGAATTCTGGATCTCGTTGCTGCCCAATGAAAAGTGGTACCCCCAAAACCCGAAACGCTCGGTGTAACTTTTTCTTGATTGAACGCCTCATTACGACAGAACATCAGGCACAATGCTTCAATCCCTTTACCTCCCCGGCTGGCATTTTTCTCTTTGGCCGCCTGCTCGGACATGCGGCTGGGCTTGTCAGATCTCGCAGATCTGACACCACAATGCACAGTGAGCAAATGGTGTTAAACTCTTCACGATCTGCAAAAAAACAAACTCCTCTATAAGCACCAAGAAGACTTGTAGCCGATGGGACCGTCTAATAGCCAGCAGCAATACCTCTTTTTCTCCAGTGATCGCTTACACCTTCCCACACATCACCCACTCTCTTTATGGCGTTCATCGCCGTCAAAGCTCCAGACTCGTAAAGCGTATGGTTACGCAGCTCTAGCTGTTTGACCACAGACTGATCAAGCATCTCGATATCTTCAACCATGACAAACTCTGGGATAAGTTGATGGTGCAATCTGGGATACAGGATGGTCTGGAGTAGCGGAAGCTTCTCGTAAATGGAGCGAACAATCGCTTGGAGGACTGCGGTCACAATACGAGACCCGCCAGCGGCGCCAATGAGCATGAAGAACTCCCCATTTTTTTTGATGATGGTAGGTGTCGTCAGAGACAATGGACGCTTTCCTGGGCTGATAAAGTTGTAAATGGAAGGAGTCAAGTTGAAAGCATTGCTGGTGCCGGGCATAGAAAAGTCGTCCATCTCATCGTTAAGAATAACGCCTGTTTCGTTGTCATAAACCAGCGAGCCAAAGATCAAGTTGACGGTGGTTGTCATCGAAACAGCGCCACCGTTGGCATCTACCACCAGGAAATGCGAAGTGCCCTTGGGTTCAGTAAGCTGAAACTTTGGTTCATAGTGGTCCCACAAAAAAGTCGTATTGTTGGAGTACTTTCCTTGCCTCAAGAGATTTTGCACCCATTCCTGCGACGAAAAACGCAGGACGAGACCCTGGAAAAATGTCGCGTTGTGGTCGCCCAAATTGGACCGCACACTAGCGGTCCATTTCATGGCCTCTACTAATCTGTGCGCAGAGAGACCAGTGTTTGGTGCCAGTTTCTCCAAAACAGAATAAAAATTGAGACCAGCAATTAATGCAAGCCCGGAAGAAACGCCACCTGTTGTGGCTAGTTCAAAATTATCTCCCTCGGCGTCGAACTTGTACCGAAGTGCCTTCTCTATCTCAGGCTTATAGGCGGCAAAATCATCTGGGGTAACCACACCTCCACACTCACTGGCGCGCAGGGCCAATTTGGGTGCAATAGGTCCATGAGGGTCGTAGAAAATGGCACTAGATCCATTTTTGGCAATGAGTTCCAACGTATTAGCGTATGCTGGACGCGTAATCCAATCGCCGGTGTCCACAATTTCGCCATCATTCTTGAAGATAAAATCCCACTTCTCTTTGAGTAGTGGGATCCTCTGCAAAAGGTCCTTGTGGATGCGGTGCAACGAAGAAATCCAGATCTCCTCAGCAGCCCAGCCATTTCTGTTAAGCTCAACCACAGGTTCGATCAACTCGGCCCAAGAGAGATTGCCCGAACCATGAGATTTGTGTAACTCAAAAAGACCTGCCAATTCACCAGGAACCGCGACTGCCAAACCGCCAAACTGAGCCAAAAGCGGGAAGTGTTCATACATGTACTTGTGAGCCTTCAGTGGCGCCGTTTCTCTGGCGTCAATGCTGATCGTCTCGTCATCTTTCCATGAAACTATGAAAGCACCTCCACCAATACCTGATGAGTGGGAGTTTATCAGACCGAGACAGAGCGCCACAGTCACGGCAGCGTCAGCAGCATTTCCATCTTTCTGAAGAATTCTTGTACCCATCTTCGAGCAAATCTCCACATCCAGTGCTACCATGGCCTTTTCGCCTTTTTTGAGGTAATCCGCCAGTGGATCTAGACTAGGGTGACCGATCTTGTCGCCGACGGGGTCATCTAGAATATGTGGTTGCAGTGGGACCTGCGGATCCGGAACAGCAAAGAACACGAGGGCAATAAGTGTCAGAACTGTTAGCGCTTTAATCACATATGCCCATTTTCGAAAATCGGGCTTTTGGGAAGCATATTCCGTCTTCTCCAGGAAAGACATAGTGGTATAGATAAGAAGCGATAACGTCAAGTGCGGTTCAATGTGCACTCACTGTGGATGTGTGTCGTACAAGATTTACGTTCTAGAATCGATGGAGGGAAAGGAGGAGCTAAATAAGAGCATGTTTTGGTGAATGAAACATAATTGAATGGCTGTAGGAGAACCCTGGCATGATCTGTGAATGTTAGGTGTTTCTTGGAGCTCGCGTAATGGTTGCAAAACCGTTGACGCAGTGGCTTAAAACGGATACTGACTCCTACTATACTGACTGAAAGAGGTGGCAGTTCAAGGGCGAAGATCATCAATAACGAAGAATGATTGCCTCGTTGAAGGTCTTGTTTCCCTCGTTGTAGAGATATGCAACATCGTTCATTGACTGTAGCAAGTACTATTCACGGATACACGATCCCTTGGCCAGTGAATCCTTAAAACTTAATGGCGTGAAACTTTAGCTCAAAAAAGTCTAGCCGAGACTGTTTCAAAAGTCTATTGGATCCAGACCATCATAAATGCTTTAACCTAATTCAACCCCACACTAACTGGCGCACTCTATACAATCGAATCCATTGCTCTCTCGAGGCCAAAAGTCCTAAAATCGTGACATTCAAGCAACTTCAGTTAAATTCCACTTCGAAGCACTAGACCGCCTCACAATAGCCCCTCCGTTGTCGCAAATAGTCTCGAAGCTTATTCTGCTGCACAACCTGTCCTGCCTGAGTCCATCGCACCATCTCCAGATTCCTCCCACAACCACTTCTTCATCATGGGAGACCCGCCAGAGTTCCTGCCACTCAACTCCGTGCGTAGCCACGAAGACGATAAGTTGGTCAATTCTATCCTACCGTCGTACCACATGTTTCAAGCCACAATACGAAGGAAAATGGTGCCTCAAGAGGAGAATTTCAAAGAGGACCCTCCCACTTACGAGATGTCGCCACTTCATTCTGCCGGTATAACCCCGGTTCCCTCGGGCATTCAGTCACCACAAAGTGAAGGTGCCTTCAATGCTTTCCCATTCCCGATCCAGGATTCTGAGGATGATGATGAGACATTCAACCAGAGAAGTGCGGATCTATGGGAACAGACGGTCCTAGCAAACGTCCACAAGCTCGACCAGTTGAGCGAAAAGAACCCAGCTTCGAAAAACTTGAATGTCAAAGTTCACATAACAAGCGCTGTCTGTCAAAAGGGTGTAAAGCCCAACATCATTGATATCTCAGACTACGAGTTCAAGCAAGGCGACTTTATCCATGGCTACATTACTATCCAGAACACATCCACTGAGCCTATTCCTTTCGATATGGTTTACGTTGTATTGGAAGGTGAATTAGCCGTGGTTCAGGCAAACCGAGGTCCCGGTGAACCCTTTTACCAACCTACAGTATTCAAGTTCCTCAATATGTTGGATCTTTTCGCCTCGTGGTCCTACGCCAATATTGATAGATTAGCCACAGATAATGGTGACCCTCATGATTGGTGTTACGGAGAAACCGACCCCTACGATAACACCGTGCTTTCCATAGACGTCAAAAGGCTTTTTCAACCCGGAGTCACGTACAAACGCTTCTTCTCCTTCAGACTTCCTGAAAAGCTTCTAGACGACAACTGTGAAATCCACAGCTTAGACGTTCATTGCCAACCTCCTCCAAGTGTTGGAAATCCAAGAAGTCTCAACGTTTACGCTCGGACAAAGCCTGAGGTGAACGACCAAAAGCTCAAAGATTTCTCTCTTATAGACACTTTTGCAAGCTATAAAGTGGCCGCCAGAGTTATTGGACGAGCATCGCAATACCTTAATCGAGTTAACAAGGACAGGTATATTCTTGCTGCCGACGTTAACCTACCGTTTAGGGTAATTCCGTATTCCGCTCGACCCGACTACCGGGAACAGTGGGATCAGCAGGTAAGAGCCCTGTTCAAGGCTTTTGTGGAGCTGGTTGAAGAAAAGATCAAGTATGGCAAGCAAGTATTGCGCTCGCGGGACGACGCAAACTCGTTAAAGAGTATCTCCAACTCCAGCACCACATCATTATCCAACAATCTCACCCCAATTTCATCGGCTTTGCACCCTGTAAGACTGGGCCTGGATCAGGAAAAGCTCAGGCAGCTTTATCGGGTATCCGAGTCAATGACAGGTAAAAGTACCTCGGTGAAGGTGAACGACTCGGCCGTATATCTGCATTTGAGTCCATTCAAGAAGAAGAGCTTCACAGGCTCCTCAAAGGTGCTCGGAGTTTTGTCGTTATCGACCCCAAAAACGGAATATGCCATTTCCTACGTCCCACCTCCACGGTTCAGGAACCCGATGCAAAATTACGAAACAAAAGTTCGTATACCGTTAGACTTGACCTACTCGTTCGAGAAGTCTCCTACTAATCAAATTCCCCCGGAGCCAAAGAAGATAAGCTGCGAATTGGTAGTCTTGACTGCTCGCTCCAAGAAACATTTTATTCCGGTTGAGATGAATCACGATATGTGCTTCCGTGAACAAGTAGTAGATGATCTTGATGTGAAGAATCACGGCGATGAGTACGACAATCTAGACTCCATCGTTATACGTCCCTTCAACGACTATTACAACACTATTGTCAAACTCATAAAGAAGATTGGCTTTGAGAGCGATGAGTTCAGAGTGGAGACACAGCTCTTCAAAGACATCAAGAGTTTGGCAATGCTACAGACAAAAATTATAAACTTGGTGGTTCCCGATGTATCCATTGGTTCCAGTACAGACAAGAGCAGAGGTGTCTATGAGCTGCCGGCCAGTGTCCCTTGGGTACAAGCCGATTCATCTCACTCGCAGTATAATATCTACACGAAAAACATCGAGCTTCTTCTCGATGTGAACAGCTGCCATATGAAGGGAACGAGTCCTCCTTCCCCAGGAAAGTCCGCTTTTGACTATATCTGTCTCGTCCCAGATTTCCAGCAGTGTCTTATGGTCCGTTTCTACTACTTCCGTATTTCTGTGAAGTATGGAAATGGACTCGTGCAGCTGGTAAATGTACCAGTGGCTGTTAACTGCTAATGTATATAGGTTATCGCATATTTGGCTGCAAATTCTACGCATCATGTATGGCATACAAGATTTAAGCATCGAGCTCACCAACTAGAAACCACAAGTCTTCAGCATGAAAATAGAGGAGATTTCTCCAGAGGACAGAGTAATCTCTGAATGGGAAAGAAGACGCTACAGGCCCAAGCCAGGTGAGCCCGAGTTGCCTCCTCAGCTTTCAGACCTAGCACACAAGTCCACCGATGAGGTTTTGAAGGAAATCAACCGTTTACCATTTTTCATGACCGAATTGGACGAGACGGACGGAGAAGGTGGACAAAACGCTAGCTTGGAGGCTTTGAAAACTTTGGCATATGATGGCGAGCCCGATGAGGTGGCCACCAACTTCAAGAACCAAGGTAACGAGTGCTACAAAGCTAAGCAATATAAGAATGCTGTTCAGTACTACACTCAGGGACTTGATGTGGAATGTAATGACGATAAGATCAATAGTGCATTGCTTGTTAACAGAGCTGCCTGCAATCTAGAATTGAAAAACTACCGTATGTGCATCGAAGACTGCAAGAAGGTGCTTCTTATGGATGAGAACAATATTAAAGCATGTTATAGAGCAGGACGTGCTTTCTTTGCAGTCAACCGCTTTGATGAAGCAAAGCAGGTGCTTCAGTACGGATTGACCAAGGACCCTGAAAACCTTTCCATGAAAGATGTGTTGACGAAGATCGAGGAGAAAGAGAACCAGATCAAGGCAGCTATTGAGCGCAAAGAGAAGGAAACCCAGCTCAAGCAACAACAGGAGCTTGTTTTGGCTAGCGCCATAACGCTAAGAAAGATCGAAATCATAAAGTCATCTAGACCAGCTGAGCTTCTAGAAGACACAAAGATTCGTCTTGAGGACCCATTGGACTACGAGTCACAGCTTATCATTCCTGCCATGATCCTCTATCCCACGACCGATGAATTTGACTTTGTCGCTGAAGTTGGAGAACTTTCCACGCCGGCGGAGGTTTTAGAGATCGTCTTGCAAAGGCCTCAGGAATGGTTCGAGGACCCTAGACATAAAAACTTCACTCTCAAGAGCTTGGAGTGCTACATGGAGACAGTTAGTGGAGGTTTGGTGAAGGTGGGTAAAAAAGCGCCAGTTAATAAGGCATTGATGGCAGAGCAAGCGAAGGCTCCTCTTTTCGACAATGGCTTGAGGCTCTACGTTGTGCCAAAGCAAGAATCAGCAGCCTGGTTGGGCAATTGGAACAGGGAGGTTGCATTGGCTAAGCGCCAAATGTGATGCAGCATTAATATTATAAAATTATTTTTTGTCGCCGGATGTAGACTCGAACACCTCGTCCATGCGTAAGTCCGAGACTTCGCCAAAGATCTCGGCAGGGTTGAGTTTGTGGTTACTCTGGATAAGCTTCTGGAGTTCTGGAGTGTTCGCCCAGTTTTTGAAGTATTTCTGCTTTTTTAAAGATTCGTCATCAGAGGGAATTTCAGGAAGTGCATCTCCTCTTATTGCAGGGCTTCCAGAAACGCCCACTCTGATGGGCGTCTTTGTGGATCTACCACTGGGTCGTATTGGTGTTCTCTTTTCCTCGATCTTGGGCTTCTCCTTAGCACGTTCTCTCACGAAGCGGCCCCTAGCAGCTTCGGGCAAAGGTTGGGCGTTGCCAACTGCAGCTCTTCTTCTGGAAAGGCCGACAGATTCGGTCTCGCCCAATTTGCGAATCTTGTTGGAAGCTCTAGCCTCATCTCTTGATGGCAGTGGTTCTCTCTTCACGGGACTGGGGGCTCTCTTTCTTGGTGGTGACCTTCTCGTTGCTTGTAAACTCTTCTTTGACTCATTAAAATTATTGCCCAGTGGGGGCAATGCAACCTTGTTTGCGGCAAGCTCATTCATTCTCATTCTCCTTTCCTTCAACTCAATGCGCTCCTTCTCGGCATCGGTATCCAAAAACCGTTTGATTGGTGAAGGGTTTTTGATTCTTGTCTTGACTGGGTTGAATTGAGGAGGCTGTTGTGGATTTAGCGTTGTTGTAAGAAACTTGTTTTGGGATCGTTTCTCCTTTCCCAATTTTTGGGCTGATTTAGTCAAGCCAGTCGACGAAGGTGCCATTTGAAGTCCTTCTGAGAGTTTGGTTCCACCAGGGGTCGATGCCGACGCAGACGTTGCAACTGAATATCTTCCCGGCTCGTCGCCACTCAATTCACCATTTCCATATCGTGTTGGGGATCTCGAGCTTGGTGCACTTGATAATTGCGGAACTTTATCTGGAGAAGTTCTTCGAGAAGCTCTCAAGGGAGACCTTTGTTGAACGGTAGGTGTTTTTCGAGGGGAGATGGTGTTCTTCTGTAATGCCTTGACGGGAGATCTACTCCTGGATCTTGGCTTACGTTCACTCGTTGACAAACGGGGTGGACCGTGTTGTGGAGAGCCGAGATTTGTAGTTCGAGAACTTTGCGAGCTCCCGGGCTTGCTTCTAGACCTCATCGATGCAGCATACAATGGAGAGCTGTGCTTCGTGGGTGACCTGGATGAAGCCGCTCTAGATAATTTGGTTTTCGTCTCTGAATCTTGAAGAATTGTGTCGGAATTTTTTGTGGGTTCAGCAAGAGATGCTTTGGCACCCGTGGGTTTGGAAAGGCTCTTCGTTGAAGGTGCATCTCTTCTATCATTTGTGATGTCGACAGGAATTTTGGAGGGTCTTACGGACGGCTGATTTGCCGCCTGAGTCAATGCCAGATTGACAGTAGGTATCGACTTGTCAGGTTCTTCGACCTTTACCTTGATGGATTGTCGTTTGTTGGACAGATAGGATATTGGTTCTCTGGAAGGTAGCGACACAAATACAGATGTACGTTTGGAGACACGGTTGGTGACAGAGGGTGCTGTTTTCGCTGTCAGTAGAGATCCGCTGTCACGAGAGCGCATCTCATCACTTTCTTGCTTGATTCTGACGTAATTCTTGCCACTAGATCTCCGTGAATACCCCAGAGAATTCTTTTTCGACAGACCAGGTGACTGTGCCGCTTGCTCAGACTGGCCCATGGAAACCTTGCCTGCAAAACTCTTACGGATGGCACTGCTGATCGCCTGAAAAGATGTATCACTGACCTCTGAATCTGAGTCTTCGACCTTCACACGTACTGACTTCTGCTCCTTTGGTGGTTCCTCAAGTTGATTTGGCTTGTCAGAAGTCAATTGAGGCGGACTTGTCGGCTGTTCCTGATGTTCAATCTGTTCTTGTGATATGCTTTCATTCTCCGGTTCTTCTCTTATCTCTAATTTGCTGATCCTTCGCAGAAGATTTGGCAGAGATGCACCCACAGGGGTCTCTTCTGGAATATTCGTGGCACTGGATATCTGATCTGGCAAGTTTGCCTTACCATTGCTTTCCTCTATGTTGACGGCATTAAATTGATTCTCTTCATCCTCCTCCTCTTTCTCGCTTGGCTCTTCCTCGTCGACATCTGCCTCGACTCTAGTAGGCTCCTTCTTCACAGGTTCAACTGTAGAGGCTCTTCTCATCCCCTTATTCTCATTCTCCTTTAGCTCGTCTCGAACCTCAGACCTGATGGCCTCTGCTAGCAGTAGTGTGTTCTCGAACCTCTCAGTCTTCACCGTTGTCAAGTCTGGAGTAGCGGACCCGCCAGCACTCCATAGTCGTGATGAGGACTCATCCATGCTCGACTCCACCGGAACTGACTCTAGCTTCGTCGACTCCATATACTCCACGTGCAGAAGTACCTTTTCCTTGTCTCCGTTGTTCAAAAGATCAATGAAGGAGTTCAAATCGGAAGCCAACGGACTGATCAGCTCTTGCATCGAAGCCACACCATCACGGGTTTTTTGCACGCCGTGGTGGAGCTCTGAGGCGTTGAATCGAGATGAGCCAGGGAACAATGGTTTTCGTTTCCGTCGTGCAGCCTCCGTGGCCCACAAACACGAGCTCATGAGGCAACAGTAGCAGTGGTTATTATGGTGAGGCGCGTAGTGCGAAGAAGCATCAACACACTGAGACCACAGATGAGGTTTAATCTGGGAGGAAATGTTTGGAAAAGTTTTTGAGAGATTTCAGTTTATTTTTGTTCTGCTTTATTTCGTTCGCCTAGGTATTTTAAATTCTGATCCGATCTTAGATTTTCGAATGTAGGGTACTGGGTCTGACTGTTGCAAGGTGACTCGAGACTACTCAGGTATACTGCGATACACAAGTATAATTAGTGACTGCTCATGAAGCTATAAAACTAATGATAGTCTAGAATCAAGACTAATGACATTCTTTTCAAGGTAGTGCTGAGCCTTGTCATACTTCACTACGACACATTGCAATAGCACTCTCTACTTTCAGAAAGGAAAGCTTCTTTCCTTCACCACACCCGTATTCTATGCAAACATGCAGCAGCTACATAGATCCCCATAACGTTGGTCAACCTACAACTCAATTGTCTACCCCAGTTCCATGTCATACGTTATTTTTCCATACGAGACACCCACCTAAAAGTAACCCCATTTCTTTGGAGCCGTTTATTTCCGATTCGGCCAGACGCCACTCAAAACCAGATAGAGTTTGTGCCCTGTGACTGAGCATCTTCTCCACAACCCCAGAGGTCACTCCACATAAAACGGGGAGATCCATAAAGCTTATATGAAGCAACACTTAAAACTCGAACACAAGACAAACTTTCTGAGTAACTTACAAAATTGTAGAGGTGCAGCGGCGGTGTTTCAAGAGGTCAAGTGAGCCCAGGAATCCGCAGAGGCCCCCGCTGCGGCACAAAGGCGGGGTGCCATACGAAAATCGAAAGATTTTAAAAAAACTTCAATCCACGACCCATCGAATCGTGTCCTTCTCTTTCGTTTGATAACAAATGCACCCTTGTTTGGTCGTGGCAGTGGAAACGGTGTGATTGGTCTCTTGGTTGCAAAAAGCCGTTTGAACCAAGACATGGCGCGCAGCTTGTGCATTTGGGCGTGCCAGATTCCTGCCACTTTCTCGTAAACGAGATCTCGAAATGCCACAAAGCGGCGAAAAGGGGGAAGGAATTTTTGTAAAAATTTGAGTTTTCAGCTGGTCCAAAAGGACAAGTATGCCAATTTTGAAAAATTATATTAGGCGTTGAGGTAAAATTGTCGCAGGCTGTAACAGGGATGCACCATCTCGATCCGAGATTTCTGCACCTCCCTTCGAAAGTCCGTCTCCGGGGAATACAACACAAAATTCCCTCACATTAAACGAAAGATCCAAAACACGGCTTCTTTAGATCCTTCCTCCACGACCGTCCATTAACAAAATTCCTTTTCTTTGTTCCGTCACCAAAGTGACCCCTCCAACGGGCTCCCTATTGTTAGTGCGCCCGGCTGCAATATGTGACTTCCGAAACAGGCATGGGTATATAAGCAGCATGTCCTGCTCTCGACAAATTTCCCTTTTTTTACAAATTTGTTTGCTATTCTTTCATAAGCCTGGTCTCGGGATTTGTTTTTTTGCCTTTGATTGCTAAGGCACCTTCCCCTCTGGACGGTACTCCGTGGGCCGGCTCTGCTTCCGCTTGACACATTTCCTGCGCCGTGTACTCCACATTCGAGCCCGCAGGCATCTCGATTTTATCCTTCAGCAACCACTACACGGCTTCTTCAAAGGGCGCATATTCTCAGGGCATTCAAACCATCCAAACACGTAAGTCCCTCCCGTTACGCCGCCAAGAAGTCCTATATCTCCTCGTCCCATGGGCCTATTTAACAAGTCATCGAGACATGGCTCATCTCCGATGAACAACAGCGCCTCGTGGTCCCATACATCGCTGAGGTCTTCCAACTCATTTTCTTCGGATGAGTCGCCTACTCAGGCCGGGCCACAGCCGTTGGTCTCTCCAGCGTACGAAGATGTGCCCATGTGGAACATCCTCCCCTCATACCAACTTTACGAGACCACCTTCTCCCAGCACGTGGAGCCCACTTCCGACGACAATCTCCATGATCCACCTATGTACGAGATTGCATCGGGGCCCTCTTCCTCAGAGGAGGGGACTCACGACGGTGACTACTTTCTGCAGCCTGCCAACAGAGGCGTGTTCACGAGATGGGAGAACAGTGTTTTGGGAAACACCCACAAGCTCAAGAAATTACTGAGTATAGCACTGCATCATGCAGAGAGTTTACGTATAGACATAAAACTCACAAGAAAGCCTTGTCAGATTGGCGTTGCCCCTGACGTTATAGATGCTACCAAGATGGAGTTCTCCCAGGGTGACTCCATCCATGGTTTTGTGACCATCCAAAACGTTTCGAAGCAGGAATTTTCTTACGAAATGTTTTCCGTGCTTTTCGAAGGACGGGTTTCTGTTAATGGAGACGATCCAAATAAACAGGCGGTCTTCTACAAGTTCCTCAATATGCTTGACTACAAGGCAGCATGGACGCCAGCGTACTTTGTGGGTGATACCTCGCAGACCACAGAAATTGATCCTGTGGACGGCTCGAATTTGATGCTTCTGAGCGACAAAAAGTTTATTCCTGGCGTGATCTACAAAAAGTTCTTCGATTTCACTATTCCTGAGAAGCTTCTCGAATCCGCTTGCGAGATTCATGATCTCCCCTGTCATTGCGAACTCCTTCCATCAATTGGTCTCGACAGAGAACAGTTTTTGCAAAGTTTGCGTAAGCTTCGTGAAAAATCCGCCGCTTCACCAAAGCCAGCGAAACCTTCGTTTGGTATCGGAGCTCCTCCTGAACCTTCAGCTACACTTAAGAAGCCACTCCCGACTTCTTTGGGTCGCAAACCTACTCCAAAGAATTTGCGTGTCAAAGACTTTTCGTTTCCTGACACTTCCGTGAGTTACTGTGTGGAGGCTAGGATCTTCGGAAGACTTTCATTATACAACAAGGACGCCACCAAAGACAAGGATGAATTCATCATCTTGAAAGACTCCAACTATCCTGTAAGAGTCATTCCCAAAAATACAGGTATCAGAACCGTGGAACATGAAAGAGCCGCTCAACACTACTACGATCTGTTCGTTCGTGAGGTAAAGGCTTGTATCGAAATTGGTAGGTCCTTGGATGGTAAGAGTGACAACCTTGCAAGGAGGCCATCAGTTTTGAAGAACAAGCAACTTTATACCAGAGAGAGCTTTGAAGATGTCACTGCCAGAGCCCAGGAGAGTCTGATGTATGAGATTTTCTTACCTTTTAAGAAGAAGTCGCTTACACAGCCTGCTAAAGTTATTGGCATGCTTTGTGCCAAAACTCCCAAAAATGAGTATGTGGTGAGGTACCAGCCCCCTTACACTTACCAGCCATACACGAAACAGAACGTCACGTTGGGTCGAAACTTCACTGTGCCTCTTGACTTGACGTTTCTGTTTGTTGAAAACAGCGGTGTTAATCCAAAAACTCACAACCCGCCCGATATTCGAAGTGTCAACGTGGAGCTTGTTCTCTGTACTTACCGCTCACGTAAGTATCCAATTCCCGTCGAATTCACAAAGCATATGCAATTCCGGAACAAACCATCCAGCGACTCTCTCGAGACCTACGTTATGCAGCCCTTTTCTACGTATTTGGCTGAATTGTCGAAGTTATCTGAGCGCTACACCCACCAGGAGCTCAACCTAGACAACCAGATGGTGATGGACATCAAGTGTCTTGCGAACATTCTGACTAAATACAACAGCTTTAAACTCGACAACGTCAAGTGCGATGTCCAGGGAAGTTGGAAAACCGCAGACACCAAGGGAATGAAGTTCCTGAAGAAAATTGGTGTTTCGATCAACCTTGATGGCCTCTTCAATAAGGAGGTCAACAGGCTGTCTGACGATATTCTGTCCGAGGCTGTCTGCCTAGTGCCTACCTTTCAAGAATGTATTGTAGGTAGATACTACTACTTGAGCCTCCAAGTCAAGCTTCTGAACAATGATAGTCTCACTATCAAGGTTCCTTTGAGGATACAGAACTAGTCTGCGAGAGAAATTTGGATTAATGATTATTTATACGCGACCATGAATCGAGAACCTTTTATAGAAAGATTGTTTTTGAAGAAAGAGTAATTTTGATACCGTAAGCTTTGACTTGTGGCTCCATAGTAAAAGTGGCTGCGAACCCGTGGCCACACAAGGATCACCCCAGAATCGAAAACAAACCATCACGAAGCAATCATTTCAATAGTTGTTCATATTGCCACTTCCAGGTCAGTCATATATGAATATTATAGCTTCCCTCGACTACACTTTCTTGTCACCCTCCAACTGCCTGTCTAGATTAGATAAGCCTGCACTTCTTATCCTCACTTCCCCACGTCTCCCAACATCAGCTATTCCTTAATCCCACACTATCATGGACTACACAACCAGCGAAGCTAAGGAAAGCTTCTGTGATGTATATGACGGAGCATCCGTGGTGAACTTTGTCTTTTCGCTCCTCATTACAGGAGGTATCTTCGTGTCTTACTTGCCACAATACTACAGGATCTACAAGAAGCAAACCTCCGAGGGCCTTAGTGTGAGCTTCTTGCTCTTGGGCTCATGTCTGTCGATCTTTACTTTCACCAACATTATCATGATATCGTCTAGAGCACGCTACTGTTGCCGCATAGGTGCTTTGACGTTGTTCAACTGTCTCAACTCACAGTTAAACCTTATCCAGATTGGACTTCAGTGTACCTGTGCAATTATGATTCTAGTGCTAGTCATTGTGTTTACTAGAGGTTCATTGAAACAGGATCGTGAGGAGTTCAAGAGAATCATTCACGTTGGAAGGCTTGTTCTCTTGCATGGAATTGCACTGGTGGTTCAAATAATCGTCGCCTTCACCACCAACAGATCAATCTTGCTTTATTTGGCACAATTGAATGGTCTCATGTCGACCTTACTCACCGTCATCAAATACGTGCCACAAATTGTCACAACTTACAACCTTAAGCATCCTGGAACCTTGTCAATTGGTATGATGTGCATTCAAACGCCTGGCGGTTTCGTTTTTACTGCCACATTGTTCTTTACGAAGGGTTCCCACTGGAGCTCTTGGGTGTCGTACTTAGTAGCAGCTTTGTTGCAGGGAACCTTGTTGTTGCTCTGTATCTATTACGAGTACATCGATAAGTCATCTAGCGAAGAAGAGCAAAGAGCTGTTGAGAGAATCATTGAGGAGAATAGAGAACAACCGGAAGAGACAACGCCCTTGGTGTAATCGAAGCACATGTCGCTGTCGTTTGAAGTATGGTGGCTATGACTCCGTCAGAAACGCAACTTGCAGAAATTGCATGATTATGTTTGTTTCTCCCAAAATTTGATTATCACGGCCTTTACTTGAGCAGAATGTTGAAACTAGCACTATCTCTTTCGTTAATCCAAAGGGTGCAAATAGTGCCATTTCCTGCACCTAGTCCAACACAATCATTTGTGCCAATTTCCCTAATAACGGCCAAATTTGTACAGTGTCGAGCTAATGTGTCTCATGACTGGTATTCCTTTTTTGCCGTTGTTCCGGCAGTCGTGACGCCTTTCTTCAAACCTGGTCGAAAGGGTCGTGATGATCACAAAAAGTCCAGTTCTACCTGCCGCGCTCATATTCCCTGCCTGAAAATTTTTACCTTCAACCAACCTCCTTTCTAAAGCAATGATTAGAACTGTTGGATCCCTTCGTGTCGGCACGTTGCGTCTTGGCGCCAGCCTTATGTCTAAGGCTCGCCCTGCCTTCAGAACCTACGCTGCCTTTGACCGTTCCAAGCCTCACGTCAACATCGGTACCATCGGCCACGTTGACCACGGTAAGACCACTTTGACCGCCGCTATCACCAAGGTTTTGGCTTCCAAGGGTGGTGCCAGTTTCTTGGATTACGGTTCCATTGACAGAGCCCCTGAGGAGAGAGCCAGAGGTATCACTATTTCCACTGCCCACGTTGAGTACCAGACTGATAAGAGACACTACGCCCACGTCGACTGTCCTGGTCACGCTGATTACATTAAGAACATGATTACCGGTGCCGCCCAGATGGACGGTGCCATCATTGTTGTTGCTGCTTCCGATGGTCAGATGCCTCAGACCAGAGAGCACCTTTTGTTGGCCAGACAGGTTGGTGTTCAGAACTTGGTCGTTTTCGTTAACAAGGTTGACACCATTGACGACCCTGAGATGTTGGAATTGGTTGAGATGGAAATGAGAGACTTGTTGACCACCTACGGTTTCGATGGTGATGAGACTCCTGTTGTCATGGGTTCTGCTTTGTGCGCCTTGGAGGAGAGACAGCCAGAGATCGGTGAGCAAGCCATCATGAAGTTGTTGGATGCCGTTGACGAGTACATTCCAACCCCACAGCGTGACTTGGAGCAGCCTTTCTTGATGCCTGTTGAGGATGTCTTCTCTATCTCCGGTAGAGGTACTGTCGTCACCGGTAGAGTTGAGAGAGGTTCCTTGAAGAAGGGTGAGGAAATTGAGATTGTTGGTGACTTTGACAAGACCTTCAAGGCTACTGTTACTGGTATTGAGATGTTCAAGAAGGAGTTGGACGCTGCTATGGCTGGTGACAACGCTGGTATCTTGTTGAGAGGTGTCAAGAGAGATGAGATTACCCGTGGTGACGTTTTGGCTAAGCCAGGTACCGTCACTCCTCACACCAAGATCTTGGCCTCCTTGTATGTTTTGACCAAGGAAGAGGGTGGTCGTCACAACCCATTTGCTGAGAACTACAGACCTCAGTTGTTCCTTAGAACCACCAACGTCACTGGTACCATGAAGTTCCCAGATGGCGAGGAGGACCGCTCCCGTATGGTCAACCCAGGTGACAACGTTGAGATGGTCATCGAGTTGGGCAGAAAGGCTCCAATTGAGTTGAACCAGCGTTTCAACCTCAGAGAGGGTGGTAAGACCATTGCCACTGGTTTGGTGACAAGAATTATCGAGTAAGTGTCGCCAGTAGTTCTTGGTTTGTAAATAGTGAACGGTTGAATAAAGTTATTCAAGTATCAACATTTCTTGTGTAGTGCGCATCTTCTCCACAACATATCTCGATCCATCGTACATACCGAAGATTATAATACGCCAAAATCGCGGTCCAACATAGCCATATGCTCCTGCCAGCTCTAGACGTGGAGCTGTATGTTGGCTTCAGACCCTATGAATTGACAAAAGACCGCGTTGAACTCTATTCGAATCAGCGACGCCTTTTGATCTCGAAGAAGCAGGTAACAGTGATCCATGGCATTGTGCTTTCAAAAAAGCTTGTATACGAAGAAGATGTCGTAGCTGCTGCCTACACAACGTTTCGAGCAAATCGCCAGAAGTCAGAGTCGACAAGTTCGTTAGATGATGTGGAAGCTTTAGCAGTTTGTCTATCCAAGGCGGCATATATCTATTACCCTGGAGGACAATACTACGTGGTGAGTTTCCCCTTCACATTGAAAAGAGCTTTTCCATTTGAGTCTGGGCTTATACTAGAAAGAGAGCAGGATTCGCTTTCGAAATTGCCCACATCCAGTCAGTACCATGGGTACCGCTTCTTCACGCTTGTGGACCCAATTGGCGACTTCCGTGTGGTCACAACATCATCGACATCTGTTGTGACTTCCCAAGAGAATTTGGTTTACTTTCCCAAACTAGGTATCAATAAAACGAGGTCCCTATGTGCTACTTTCAGCCCAAGAAACAATACTGTCACGATATATCACATCAAGGCTTCGACGAGACACGCTGTGGTGGGAGGTTCTAGCATGAGGAAGCGCAAAAATCACTCTCTCTCTACGCCCAACCCTTCCAAGAAGTTGGAGGACGACATCTTGCATGAATTTAATCACCCTTTCTCGGGTTCCACATCTCAGAACATGGAAAAGAAGCGCACGAGCACTCTTCTATCTGGCGTTTCTTCAATTGGTCGTATGGGCTCGGAATCGGGATTCTCTGAAAGCGGGAAAGTTACCAACAATGTGGAGTTTTCTGGTCTTCGAAAGGATATGATTCTCACGAAAGCTGACTCAATCACTGTATCGGCCAAAAAAGATTACATTACAACCACGGGTCTCTACTATCAGGATGAGGAGGCTATTGTCATCTCCAACAAAGTGTCCAAAGAGACTCAAGTTCTCATATACAAGCTGCAAAGTGGCTACATTTCCCAGCATGAGTCTTCAGTCACCCTTAATTGTCTTCATGCTATCCCTCTAGAGCATAGCAGGTTTCCAGGATGGCTTCTTGTCCTCAAAGATGAGCTGTCACTTCAATTGGTTCACCCCTTCTTGGACATTACTGCTCCTGTTGTTGACCTTTCGTCCAATTACCCAGCGATGTCTCGAATAAGTAGCTCGTACGACAACATCGTTGTTCTTGTTGCAAATAACGAAGAGACACATACTGTGAGATTGGTTCTCGAGCCGTCGAATCAATTTGTGTCCACCTGTCTCAAAATATGGAGATATCTTTCTGGTTCAAAAATTAACGAGCACGTCTGGGTGTTCTGGCGCTCAGCTTTGACGCTTGATGATCAACTGGATGAATGGAACGCTTACGTGATCATGATCCTCTCGTTGGTCTACCCCTTCGATAGTGGAGAGATTGAGGTCAGTAGCAATCCAATTACGGACCTTCTTCCTTTGGCAAAGAAGCATCATGAATACTTCGATTTTGGTTACTCGTTGCAGGAGCTTTTGTCCTACATTGTGGTTGCTCTCCACTTAATCTATGAAGAATTGAAGCTTGACACACTTGCGAAGCAAAATCTTGAAAAGTTGGGATTACTTCTTACGCAACTCACAACGTGGATGGGATGGCTGGACCAGTGGACAACATTTTATATGGTGGATTCCAGTATGATTGATAGGACTACGAAGCTTCTACTGACGGTTCTTCTCTACAATCCTCCAAACCTATTTGAGAGCCTAGCGTCAGTATTCGACAGCAAGCGTTCTCGGTATCCTAAGTTCTCGCAGTTGGTAGAAGAGGGTGACAGCATTAATATGACCATGACTCCAAGAACACACATAGTTCTCCACATTTTTGAGCTAATGGTCTCTCAACCAGCTAGAGCGGTTATAAAAGCCTTATCTGGTTTTGGTATCACATCAAATGACTTGGAATCTTACCCTCTCGGAATAAGCATACCTATTAAAGAGTGCCTTCTTCAATGTCAGCAAGACCCTGACCTTTCCTGGGGTAGTGATATTCTCAGACTTATTGGTAGAAGTGATTTGACGGTGACATTGGAAGACCAAGACGAACTCATTCACAGCAACGGTAACGGCCCATTGAGTCTCAAAAACCTCAAATCCAATGAAACCAAGAGTTCGGAGGCTATTGTATCCGAGATTTTGGAACCTTCGAAAAGGAAGGTAGACCATTTTCAGTCCGAATCGGAAAGGTCGCAGGTCACGGATTTGATTTTCGACCAGGACAGAAGGTTTTATGAGATTCTCAACCTCCTCAATCAGACTAAGGTGCAGAGTACAACTTTGGTTGTGGATGAGAATCAAAACGAATACGATTCAACGCTTCTTAAAAGAGAAGTTGCATCATTGGTTGCTCTTCGTACATTGACACTTCCGCTAGGCAGAGCAGCCCTCAACTACGAGGAGTGTAAGCCAATGTTTACCGAAAAGTTTCCAATTCCTGATCTTAACTTGAGTACGATAATAGCCCCTTCAATGTCCACCATTGTGCTCAATAAGGATCTGATATTTCATAAACTCTATGATTGGGGCTCGTTTCATAATGGTGCTTCGTCAGGTCTCAGTATCAGCCGGAAGTGTGAGGGCATTACCGGAAGTTGGGCGTTTTACAACAAGCCGTCCGAAAACTTTGCGCAACACGCTGGATTTCTACTTGGGCTTGGATTAAATGGCCATTTAAAAAAGTTGGAGGAATGGCACATCTACAACTATCTTGGTCCGAAGCATCCGCTCACCAGTATAGGTCTCTTAATTGGTATGGCTGCAAGTTTGAAGGGGTCAATGGATAACAAACTCACAAAAGTCTTGTCGGTGCATGCTGTGGCTCTCTTACCTCAGGGCGCCAATGACTTGAATGTTCCCATCACCGTTCAATCTGCTGGTTTGATTGGTATCGGTCTTTTATACCTCGAGACACAACATAGAAGAATGAGTGATATCTTGTTGTCGCAAGTGAGCGGAGCAGTGTCTCATATCGAGCATGATGAGGAGTTCGAAGGGTACATGCTTGCGGCAGGATTGGCTTTGGGTTTCATCAACTTGGGCAAAGGTGACACCTTGAGAGGTATCAACGATACACACGTCGTGGACAAGCTTCTTTCGCTCTCCACATCGATGAGGGACTCTCAGTCGGAGCTTGAGCTGGATAAATCTGGATCCGCTGCTATCATGGCATTGGCTTTCATGTACTTGCGGACGGAGAATCAGGTCATAGCCAGGAAGCTTCAAGTTCCGGATTCAGAGCACCTTCTTGATTACGTGCGGCCAGACTTGCTTCTCTTGAGATCAGTTGCAAAGAATGTGATTTTATGGGACCAGATAAGGGCTACCACGCAATGGGTCGACTCACAAGTCCCCGAGGTCTTAAGAGTAAGGCACAACTTCAACAACATAGAAAGCCTAGACAGCGACCAGGTAGGCTACTTCAATGTTTTGGCAGGTGCCTGCTTAGCTATGACTTTGAAATACGCTTCATCCCAAAACTTGAGTGCGAGGACAACCCTACTTGGGTACCTCGACAAGTTCATGGTCATCACAGAATCTACAGCGGTAAATTACGACGAGCAAGTTGCTCTCAACTGTGCCAGTCAGATCCAAAATGTTCTTGCGCTTGCAGTAGCTGTGGTGATGGCTGGAAGCGGAGATCTAGAGGTGTTTCGTCGGTTGAGAGTGCTTCATGGTCGGATCAGCAAGACGCATCAATACGGGAACCATATGGCGGTAAATATGGCCCTTGGGTTTTTGTTCATGGGAGGCGGCCAATACGCTTTTGCGGACTCTAACTTTGCCGTGGCGACTTTGTTCACAGCGCTTTACCCCATCTTCCCTGCCGAATCGAACGAGTTTGAGGTACATCTCCAGGCGTTGCGCCATTTCTGGGCATTATCTGTGGAGCCTAAGTGTCTCATTATCCGAGATGTTGCGGACGGACGGCCGGTCAAACTTCCAGTTACTATCGTCATGAAGGATGGATCTAAACGAGAGAGTACAGCTCCCCAGCTTCTTCCACGCATTGAGCAGATTGCGTCGATCGAGGTTAAAGCGCCGGAATACTTCAATGTGAAGATGGACTTTCTGGTGTCTTCGGAGTACATGGACCAATTTCGAGAGTCACTCACGCTTTTCGTCTACAAGAAGTGCAATTACGAGCTTCTCAAGACCACCGTCACCACTCTCCTCAAGAACGAAAGTAAGGCTTTGCAGATAGCAAATAAAGAGGTGGCCGTGAACAAGGAACTTGCGAGTCTCCTTGACGTCCAGCTTCTAAGCCCACTCACCCAGTTTGAGAAACAAATCTACCTTTACGAAAGCGGGGTGGAGCACCTGAGCGACCCGAACAAATCGGGACTTAGCATGTTCAACATGATCGCCAACAAAATCGACCTTCATCTCATGGCCACCCAGCCACGGGATGTTCAAGATCTCCTCAGTCTAAAGCTACTTTTCGCCTACACCGATCATGTGCTAGACGACGACATGCATTTTGTCAGTCTACAGTTCGTCGAGCAGCTTAAGCAGGAGCTCTGGGCCGTCCTGGCTGCGGACGCATAACGTCAAAAATAATAATTAGACTTGCAGCTTCAACACCGTGCTAGTCTCGAGCCGTCATCGTATCCCTATCACCCTGAATAGTTGTTTTTCTTAATCACCGCCGTTGGCCCATTGTTTGCAGTGAGGTCTTTCTGGGCTGCTGTTCCTGGCCGATAAAAAATGCGACCGATTACGCTTCTGGGAAGCTGATGGGCGCGAACAAGGCTGGAGCCTTGGCTCCTCGGAGGATCGCATTCCTGGAAAATCGCACTGCGGAGGTATGGGAGACATACAAAAGGTCCCGCGTCTAAGTTGTCTTAATTTTGAGGACTGTTTTTGTGAAGTGATACCAAAATAAAAAAGCTACCTGTTTCCACACCACACCCAACCACACCACAACATATCACTTGCTTTGAATTCTCTTCGCCATGGTATATCGCCCCATGTTCAATGCTGAAAAACTTGTGGCTAGAAGAAAAATGTACCCACACTCTCCCTTCATTAACGGCCCCCAGTCTATGAACATCGCTCAACCGTTGTCCAGGGCTTCAACAATCGCAGAGCTCAGAATCCAGAGACTGTTTCATGACAAATCCTTTCGTTCGGGCTCTCGCTTCCCAAGGATCCCTGGCATGCCAAGTATCCCTGGTATCCCTCGTCCTAAGAGAACTGTGTTCTACTACTCCACCTGGACAAGAAGCGGCAAACGCTTCGTGCCCAACTTGCACCTCTCTCGCCGTCATTTTACCTCGGCTCCCCTGAAAATCAGACACAAGACGAGTAATCTTAAGAGTGGTATTCAGAGACGCTTTTTCTCGACCGAGGCTCGCAAGAAGAGACGGGAGAAGAGACGCTTTGTGCGCTGGTGGACCTTGACGTCTTTGGTCATTGTTTTGGGCGGTGTCGCTGCCAAGGTCAGATATGAACGCTACCTCGACGAGGACTACGATGAGAACTACAGTCCGTTCGGAGATCACACTGTCAAGCCCACCTCTTGGTCATTGTACGCGTACTCAACGTTACCTTTGAAAACAATGTCTCGTTTGTGGGGCCAGTTTAACTCCATCAACTTGCCTGTTTGGATGAGAAGTCCATCCTACACTCTCTATTCTCGCCTTTTCGGTGTGAACATGGATGAGATGGATGAGCCTGACTTGACGACATACAGCAACTTGTCAGAGTTTTTCTATCGTCGTTTGAGGCCTGGTGTGCGGCCCTTGGCAGACACTGACTTGGTGTCTCCATCTGACGGTAAGGTGCTCAAGTTTGGTGTCATCGAGGATGGTGAGATTGAGCAGGTCAAAGGCATGACCTACTCTATTGACGCCTTGCTTGGCTTGTCTACGACTCGTCTTGCGGCTCCAACCCACTCTCTTGAATTTGACCACAAAGAAGAGCACGAGGCTCTCATCAAACGTGATGAGGAGTTCGCTCGCTTAAACGGAATTTCTTACTCTGTGGATGACCTCATTGGGGGAGAAAGCGAGAAGACTCACCACATTAACGAATTGGAGTACAAGGATGAAGGTGACCAGACTGCCAGTGACCGCAAGCCAACCATTGGCAAGGATATCTCTGTGGCTCAAAACTTGACGCCAACCCCACTTGAGAAAGTCAGCCAGAGCTCTCACAGAAATCTTTACTTTGCGGTTATTTACTTAGCCCCAGGTGACTACCATCGCTATCACTCTCCTACTAACTGGGTTACTACTTTGAGACGTCATTTCATTGGTGAGCTCTTTTCCGTTGCGCCATTCTTTCAGAAAACCTTGCCCGGCTTATTCGTGCTTAACGAGAGAGTCGCTCTTTTGGGCTACTGGAAGTACGGCTTCTTCTCGATGATTCCAGTCGGTGCTACAAACGTTGGTAGTATTGTCGTGAACTTTGACAAAGACTTGAAAACTAACGACGTGTACGAACACGAGGTCTACCTGAGAAGCTCAAGAGAAGCTTCCCCTAGCGAGACCACTGCGTTACTCGAGGATGGGAAGAGCATCTCGCTGGGCTCCACGGATAACTCAGTGAACAAACCAAAGAAGTTGAAGAAAAACACCGTCTATGAGGCTACCTACACGAAAGCGTCCAAGCTTCTTGGTGGGTTCCCCTTGAAGAAGGGTGAAGAGGTGGGTGGTTTCAAGTTGGGATCCACCGTTGTGTTGGTGTTTGAAGCACCATGTAACTTCCATTTCGATCTTGAGGTTGGTCAAAAAATCAAGATGGGTGAATCTCTCGGTAGATTCAAGTAGCATACTCTTATATCGGCATTATAGATAACATTGGAATGGAAGTGTAGAAACCTGGGTCTGTTGCACCGATAAACAGTATAAGAGCCAAGATTGCTGTAAATTTGAGGCATTATTGGGTAGCACTTCTCAGCAGTTCTGGAGAATGCTGAACAGAGGTAATGGACCCATCTGCTTTAGTCGGCAACAACAAAAGAGAAGCTGGATGGTACAGCTACGTTTCATGATCTAGTTTCGATAAATGTGTACTTTCTGGATTTTTAATGACTTCACGAATTTATAGCTTTGCTGTAGATACCTTTCATGCTCCAGAAAACCACTCACAATTGTGTATTTCGCAACCAAAACCGCACCTATTCTACAAACGGTAAGCACTTCAAGTTCGCTAATAAAATCAAAATCACCTCAAATGCTCTGAAACTAACAGAAACGAATCTTCAAACAATAAACGAATCACTCTAACCTACAGTAAGCAAAAAAATCAGTTTCATTATCGTTGTTGACCACAGCGGCCAGGAGGGACAGATCGCGAAGCGCACATTTTCTACCATCGAGCTGTTTCTCTGCAGTGCTAAGCGTGTTTGGATCTACTCGCTTGATCCACCTTGAGCACACTTTTTTCCTAAACAACTACCCCACCACTATGTCTTTCCTCAACACCATAAGAGGCTTTGGGCGCTCGTCTAAGAAGACTAAGAAGGATTACGAAGCGCCAGGGATCCTTGCGCCTCATGGAAATGGAAACGTCTCGCCCATGAGAAGATCACAACTGCCGTCCAAAATGTCTCCGTCAAAACGTGGATCGCAGATTCAATTTGCCCCTTCGTCACCGACAAGGATTTCAAGAATGGCTCGCTCTCGTCTGCCGCAAAGACAGACCTATAGCACATCAGAAACGGAGGAGCCCCCTTTATTCTTGTGTGAGCCGTTCGTCAAGACAGCCTTGGTGAAAGGTTCGTTTAAGACCATCGTACAGCTACCTAAATACGTGGACTACGGGGAGTGGCTTTCTCTCAACATTTTTGAGCTTTTCAATCATTTAAACCAATTTTACGGCATCATATCAGACTACATAACGCCCGAACTGAATCCGACAATGAATGCTGGGCCAAACACAAATTACTTGTGGATAGACACTTCTGGACAGCCCGTGAACTTGCCTGCTGATCAGTATATTGAATATGTCTTGACATGGATATCAAACAAGATCAACGATCAATCAGTATTTCCCACGAAAGACGGCGGAGCCTTCCCCCCCAACTTCATTAAAGACTGCAAAAACATTGTCAGACAAATGTTCCGAATCTTTGCACACATATACCACAATCACTTTGAAAAGTTAGTACATCTATCGCTAGAGGCGCATTGGAACTCCTTTTTCGCTCACTTTATAAGTTTCGGCAAGGAATTCAACTTGATAGACAAGAAGGAGCTAGTGCCTTTGTTACCATTGATCGAGAATTTTGAGAAACAGGGGAAAATCATCTAAACTTAGGGACGATGCTTCATATATTTACAGGTTTGGAGCATCTATATACATGCGAAAATGTAAGGACAATCAGGAGAAGAAGTATTGCGAGTCTCTCACAACCTTCACGTCAAGATCGCCCTTAGCTGGAACCTCGGGGAATTTGAGCGGCGCAAGGAACTGGAAGGAGTATTGCGGCGATGTAGTAAGGCCAGCATTATGCAAATCGTAACCCTCAGTGACACTGACAGTGGTTTCGAGATTTTTGCCCTGTTCGACCTCTTCAGGGTTTTCAGAGTTGAGCAACTCTTGCCTTTTCTTTTCGAGATAAAGCTCGTCGGCGATAGTGAGTGCCCTACCAAGTTTTTGAACAATCTTTCTTCTCACATCCTTCACTTTGATAGCAACATCATGTTCGTGAGGAACAGTCATGACTTGTAAGAAGCCCTTGTAACGTCTCTCGAATTCGTCCTTCAACTTTTGAATCGAGTCCTCTTGATGGATCTCCACAAACTGGTCTCTAATATGCTTGTTCATCAAATCAACGTCACGAGCATGAGTCCAGTAAGAATCGTGAACAGCAGCGAAAGAAAGGCCGTCAGTACCACATGCTTTAGCAGTCATCAACATATGAGTGGCGTCCAACGAATGAACGTAATTGGGAGGGAATGCTGCTTGCTGCTTTCTAGCATCAACTTGAGAAACTGCAAATGGATCCGAAATGATGATGTCTTGCAAAGTCGTCTTCACCAATCTTGACTTATCAGTTCTATAAGGCTGGACACATGGCAAACCAAGAGGGGTCGTCCAAATGACGGAAGACATATGATGAGGCTTGTTGGCATCCTTGGGGTCCGCTTCAAAGTCAACTCTAACAGATTTGGAAATACGCTTAGCAGCTTCTCCCAACCAGTCTTGAATCAAGTGTGCACGTTCGAACAATTCTCTCATCGATGCAAAAACCTGGGTAGTCAAGTAACGAGAGTACTTGGAAAGATCACTCAAGGTGACGTCGTTGTCAAACATGTGAGTGATCTGCTTTTCAATCTGAGCAACGGCACCAACATAGGTGACACCGTAAACATTTGTCATGACAGTTTGCTTGACAACCTTTCTAGCAATTCTGCCCTTGAAAAAAATGGCACGTTCGTCACCTGCTTCGGCATCAGCTTCTAAACGTTTTTCAACCAAACCGGCAACGTGAGCGTAAACATCCTGTGGTCTGTCTGCTGGAACCAAGTTGACCTGCTGAGCACCTCCAATGTCACCACCCAATGCTGCATAATGTTGCAAACCGTTACAAGTACCGTCTTGATGAACGGGCATGTAAGAAACGAACTTGGTTGGATCCTCAAGTTTGTGAGCCTCGTACAATTCGAAACAGACTCCCAAAACCTGCCATGGTTTCTCACCTTTTGTCCACCATTCCTCATTAGCAATAGGATCTTTCGCTGCTTCGAAAATTTTATCCATGTTCTCCTCGGCAAACTTCACACGCTCGTCAAGAGGGGCTTTATCTTTACCGTAGAGGTTTGCAAGGTGGATCTTCAACCATCTAAGACCACGCTCTCCAACTTCCTGACCCTCCCAGAACAAGAAGAGTGATCTTGTCACATCACCACCCAAATGGTTAAAGTGAGGTGAAATTGGGTAAGCTCTGCCTCTAAAATCAACACTGTGTGGGAAGAACATCTTTTCACCGACGAAACCTCTTGCAATCTCTAACTTGTAGTTAAGGTCGCACCTCTGAGATCTTAGACCCGCCAGTTCACTCATGATGCTCTTTACTTTGTTGATGTATTCTGTTCTCACAGAAGGCTCTGCGTTTGGTGGAGGAGGTTCGGTAAACTTGGGGTCCTCAACAACGGGAGGAATGTCCAAGAATTTCTTTCCAGTATTCCAATAATGAGAGATCACGTCAAGAACCTTGGAGTTCACCGTCCATGCGGTTTCACCCAAGATATTCAATCCCTTGTAGACTTCATCCAAATCATGGGCATCGGATGCAGCCTTGACGTATGCAATGTTCTCTGCAGAGTCCTTGATTCTCACTAAGTTGGTAGAGTTGTACAAGTATCCACCGCTATTG
Organism: Candidozyma pseudohaemuli; assembly: GCF_003013735.1. Lineage (NCBI taxonomy): Eukaryota > Fungi > Ascomycota > Pichiomycetes > Serinales > Metschnikowiaceae > Candidozyma > Candidozyma pseudohaemuli. The sequence continues at coordinate 787,823 of NW_020194435.1, read as the reverse complement.
TGAGCAGTCCATGGTCTTGGTGGGGACAACATCGGAAGATACGATGGCTGCACAGAGTTTTGGAAAGTTTTTCCGCCAAGTTGCTTAATAAGATTCTTGTGCAATTTGATGACGCCAACTTTCATACCCTGACTAACCTGGTATGTATGGTGGAAGGCGTGCTGAAGGCCCTTGACAGGTTTACCTGTGGCAGGATCAGTGCCGCTGACTTGGACTTTGGCGACCTGCAAAAGAGGCATTGCCAACACAGAGCCAAGTTTAGCGTACAAGGTCGTAGTCCACTCCGCATCAAAGGAAGATGAGTCGATATTTCTTCTCTTAAGGAGTTTCTTCAATTGGTTGGAGCTAAGACCCTTCTTCTGAGCGAACTTCTTGTCGGTCTTCATGAGATGCTGGCACTTGTACTCGAGCTCGACAGCACGACCAACAGCCAAGATCGCTCTAGCTGTACGCATGCCATCGGCAATACCACCTGTGTTGTTGAGCTTGAGCAACTCAAAAATGACAATAAGACAAAGAGTCTTTGGAGAAAGAAGGACAAAGTATGGGGCGTAAAACGCTCTGTCAACCATTTCTTGATCGTTCTTGTCCAGGGTGGGAATATTGCCGTTGAGTACGTTCTGGCATAGCTTGTGCTCCTCTTCAATATAAGGTAGCATGTCCGAGTACCACTTGTAAAGTTGCACGTTAAGGTTCTTGTTCATGGAGATCTCTCCTCTCTGATTGAGGGTATTGAACTCATGGTCCCACTTGGCACGAGCGCCCTCGAGTCCCTTCACCTCCAAGTCTCTCTGACGTTTCTCGTTATAAGCGTCTAAAATGCGATTGAACTTCTCCTTAGCCTCTGGGTTCTTGAGCTGCTTGTAGAATTCGTGACAATTTATCTTGGAACCGGAGACGTTGTGAAGCACATGCGAGCCCAAAGTGCTATCGAGGTCCTTGAAGAACTGCTCAAGGTCGATGCCGTCAGATTCAAGACCGAGAAGAGAATGTCTTACGACCTTGATACCGAAAGAGTTAACAGGGCGTAACTCGACTGCACCATCTTTCTTCAAAGAAGGAGCATCAACATTATCCTTTGCAAAGTATTCAGGGACTTCTTCCACGACATCTTCCTCTGTGATATCTCCGGGATTTCTCACCTCGTTGAATACGGGGACTAAATCATCAGGTACCTGCAGCTGTTTGAGTGTGGGGTCTTGAAAAATTCTTGTGAGCCCGTCCACCGTGATGACATCCACGTTGTTGAGCATGTTGCGGAACAAAGAACGGTTCTTCTTGGCCTTGTTGAGCCATTTGTCGAAATGCTCTGGCGAGCTCAAACTCTTCCCCAAAAGCACTGCGTAAGTTCTCTCATTAGGCTGAATAGAAAACCTTTTGAGAGCCTTCTGGAGATAAGCTTCCACATCTTCAATAGATGTAGACTCTTCAGCGGCGTACACTTCCAAGTATTTGTTCAAAGGGTTCACGATGTTTTCTGGCTGCTCAAGTAAGACGAAGAGCGTTTCTAGAATGTTGTCAGCTCTCTCAAAACTCTTGGATGCTAAGAGCGCATCGAGTAAGGAATGAAGATGAACCACGTCTTTAACGAAAGGAGATCTTGACACTGGGTCATGACTGGAGGTCCATGCCACCTGCTTCTTGTCTTCTTCTTTCACCTTACTGTACATGCCAGGCCCAACATGGTCGAAACTGGGCGCTTCTATGGAGAGTGAAGGCTTTTTTCCCTTTTTGCCTCGTTTTTTGAGATCATCGACCAACGAGAAGAAATACCGCTCATCAACTGAGGCCGGTTTAGTTGCAGCCGATCCGGCTTTGCGTATGCTATGTCTTAGAAGACCTCGACTTAGAATGCTGGAGCCTCTAAGCATCATATAATTATGGAAAGAGGGAAGTACTGGGACTTGTCGTAACCTCAATAAAGCTATAAATGTTATAGACGGAAGATGGTTTCGGGTCGGATGAGGTTTCCAGTTTTCTCATCGCAGGCATCCTGTGCAAACTGGAGTGTTCCATCGCAGGCCTTTCGCCACACCTGTACACCACGCCATTGGCCAAAGTGGAAAGATGGCAATATTAGACTAGTGGCGGGGGAAATTTCAATCTAGATAGAAACTTGTGGGTCCTCAAGTTATGTCGATGGTGATCGCCTCATGTGGCGCAGAGGCCACACTCGCAGCATGCGCTTTCGCAGCGATTTGCAGCCATACCGGTCTTGCTCACCGCTTGCGCTGGCACACTCGCCTCCACATCAAGCACTATCGGAAGGACCTGTCAAAATTAAACATGAGTAGTGATTAGATGCACCGGGAAAACTACAAGCCCATCTCGGCTTGCAATGCCTTCAATGCCTCTTCGTCCTCGTCCTCCTCCTCGGGCTTGTTCTTGTTCACGGTAGGGAAGTTGGGGAGTTCCGGCTCCTCGGCCGCAGGAGCCTTCTGTGCTGGAGTCTTGGTTGGAGTATTCTTTTGCTTGCTTTCCTGCTCCTCTTCTTGCAAAGCTGCCAACTCCTCGTCCAATTCGTCTTCGTCCACGTATTCCCCTCCCACAGGACGTGAGATGGCCTCGGATATCTCATCCGCCAATTCAACCTGTTCCCGGATATCATCCATGGTGTTCTCAACCTTGTCAACATCGTACTCGCCGTGTATTTGCTTCATGGCCAGGGCGCCCTGCTTCATGGCCTTCATGGTCTCCAAGTTCAAGTTGGCGCCCTCAATGGCAGTCAACTGAGTTTCTAACGAGTCAATCTGGTTTTCTATCTTCATCAAATTTGTTTCATAGCCCTTCTTGCGCTTCAATGCATTTTTGGCAAGAGCCTTGTTGGTGGCAATATGCTTCCGGGCAAGCTTGTCCTGGTCCTCAATCTGGGATTCTAGATGACTGCGTTTCTTGTTGAGCATCTGAATATGCTCTCTCAACTCGACGATTGCCTTCTTCGGCAACTCCTTTTTCTGCTGCTTGTTGCCGCCGAAGATGTAGTTCCACATGATGTCTAGGTCTTAATGTGTGCTGTTGGTTTGTCTCAGGATGACAAGCAGGTGAGAGATAAGCCTGAGTGTGGGTTCCCTGTGCAGCACACGACCCAATAGAGGTACCACCAGCCGCCGCTTGATCACAGTGTATCGGCAAATAAAATTTCTACAAACGATCTGCTTTCTTCTATCACATTACTAGATACATCTGGCTGGAAAGGGCTGCCCGGGTATTGGTGTCTTGTTCGCACCGTTGCGCCCCTCCCGCCAGCACTGAGATCATCATACATAGGCCACCAACTAGCTCACCATGACCCACAAAAAGAAGAAGAAGAGCAAAACTCCAAAGATCTTCAAGAACAACCATCTGTTGTTCGATATATGCGCATAATACTTGAGCAATTCCCTCTGGGCGCCTGATATATTCATATCAATGTCCTCAACGTTTTGATCGATTCTTTGGATAGTTTCTCCCTGCTCGGTAACCATAGTAGCCAACTGTTGGAACAAGTTGCCCACTTCGTTGATAGTGGCTTCGATTGTCTCCACAGCACTGTTTCTCTGCTGTAGGTATTCATTGCTTTGCTCTTCCATTAGGAGAAGCTGCCTGGTCTGGTCAGGAATTGAGAGGAGCTCATTACCGCCGTTTTGTGATGCTTCCTCTTCCGCCCCGACGGTAAGTAAGTATGGGTTTTCGCCCAAATTATGCAATGAGTTGTTGGCACCTGTTCCCCTGCCAGAATCGCCACCGTCGCTTAGCGGCGTCAGAGAGTTCTGTCGTCTATTAGTTGCCGCACTGAGGAAGTTCTCTGTTCTGGTCTTGTTCATAAGCTCGTTCTTCTGTCTAAGCTCCAACACATTCTTGAATTCACCACTGACATTCTTCATCTTCGAATTAAGTAAGTTCAACACATTCTTGGAATACTGTGTGACTTGAGAGTCCATCTGAATTGACAGCTCTCCCTTGGCGAACCTCTGAAGGTTCTGAATGCTTTGTTCGATCTTGAATATATCCTGCTTGATCACATACGTCAACTCGCCTATCTCCACTGGCCTGTCGTCAAACAAAGGTTTCTTTTTGGCCAAGAGTGCAAGCTTCAGTAATAGCTCTGTTGTGTGTGCGATGTCTTTAGCTATGATTGAAGCCTGTTGAGAGAATCTTGATTTCTTAGCTGGTTGATTATCCTGCCGCTGAGGGCCTTGCTGTCTTCTGTTTATCTTGTCGTAGGACGACACACATTGCTGGAACTCGAAAGTTCGGTTCTGTATCGCCAGCGACATCTTGCTTTGTGTGGGATATTAAAGAAGCCGTAGATTGAGATTGTATAATGAGATAGTCGAATGCTGGTCTTTTCGATTGTGCTGGTGTGCGGATGTTTTAGTACCACCCACCAGCATTTGCAGCCAGTTCACTAAACCTTACCTAAGGGCCAAGTTGCAGAAAATCTTTATTTCTACTTGTTGACAATTTTGTCGGACTCATTTTGTATACTCATGGTGAATTACCAGGATGTACACCTGGCTTCAACTATGGGCCATGGATTTAGCGACATGAAGATTAGTATGGCTAGGTGAGGCAATAGCCGATGATTCTGGATTACTGAACTCAGTGACAAATCTTCTTCATTCTTTAAATGCCCAAGAAGTAAATATGGACAAATTGGCGAAGTCAGGCCTAAGTTAGAACGCCGAGTAAAGGATGCGAGATTAAATGAACATAGTAATCTATGCTAACGAGGTAGATTTGATAAACAGACGGTATTTTCAGAAACTAAAAAAGCTTTTGTTATGACTTCATATACAACAGCTAGATAAGTAGTCGTGTGTGTAGTTTTTAGGTAGCTTTCACATTAATTACAACTAGTTATTCCTAAGTTTACATGACTGAGGCAGTAAGAATTGCTAAAAAAGTCTTCAATATAAAAAAAAAACTAGTTTTACAAGAACGGTTAGCTTTCCAACTACAACATGATCCTTGTGGTCTGTTATAAGGAAAGAAGCTCTCTTTTTGCAACTACTTGAGCTAGTTTGTTACACTTTTACACCCGTGCACCAAAACGTCAAAATGGCACAGTTCCGCAAACCAAGGCCCAGGCCCATAGAGGCTCAGCACCAAAAGGGTATAGCAGCACCGATTCACACGAAATTACATATAGATTCGAAAGTAGATGGTAGAGAGTGAATTTCAAGAACTGCTTCACAAACTTGGGTGGATTTATCGCTTACTGTAATCTGCTTGACTGTAATCTGCTTGACCAAAGACGGAGAAAGCGACGAATCGCTGTAATCAAACCCAATCAAATTAAGACGCTTATAAGAATGATCTTAGAGATCACTACATTGAGCTTTTAAACCTCTCTTGTTCCCCTTCATCAGTACTCATTTATACTCGTCCGTGAACTACTTGCTTTTTTGATCAATGGCTGCGAATTACACGAGAATGCCTAAAACAGCCTTGAAACAAGTCCATGCAAAATACATGCACAGACCTGACAACAATAAAAATCATACCACTGTAATCGCAAGATCAAGAAGACCATAACCATACTCTTTAAAGACTAATTTCCTTAATTCGTAGATCCATACTGATACAGCCTAGCACACGCGCGACCGAAAAGGGAAAAATACAAACAAAAGAGGGCCGCTCGCACAATAACAGAAAAAAATACTGATACTACATAGTCGTGCAGCACACACCTTGATCCCTCACGAGTATCAACAAAAACATTTCTTAAAACTACACCGCCAGAGAACATGAGAGAGATCGTATGTACCCCATTTGCACGTGTATTTTACTCTTTACTAACCTCAGATCCACTTGTCCACCGGTCAGTGTGGTAACCAGATTGGCGCCGCTTTCTGGGAGACTATCTGTGGTGAACACGGTTTAGACAACAATGGTAATTACCATGGCGACGACGGAATCCAGAAGGCCAAGTTGGACGTCTACTTCAATGAAGCATCCTCGGGTAAGTACGTGCCCCGTGCCGTTCTCGTTGACTTGGAGCCAGGCACCATTGACGCCGTGAAGCTGTCCCGTATTGGTAACTTGTTCCGTCCCGACAACTACATCTTTGGCCAGTCCTCTGCCGGCAATGTTTGGGCCAAGGGTCACTACACCGAAGGTGCTGAATTGGTCGACTCCGTCATGGATGTCGTAAGAAGAGAGGCCGAGGGTTGTGACTCCTTGCAGGGTTTCCAGATCACCCACTCCTTGGGTGGTGGTACCGGTTCTGGTATGGGTACCTTGTTGATCTCCAGAATCAGAGAAGAGTTCCCCGACAGAATGATGGCTACCTTTTCCGTTATGCCTTCCCCTAAGGTCTCAGACACCGTGATTGAGCCTTACAATGCTACCTTGTCCGTCCACCAATTGGTTGAGAATTCCGATGAGACCTTCTGTATTGATAACGAGGCCTTATACAACATTTGCCAGAAGACCTTGCGCTTGCCCCAGCCATCTTACGATCAGTTGAACAACTTGGTGTCGTCTGTCATGTCTGGTGTCACAACCTCCTTGCGTTACCCAGGTCAGTTGAACTCCGACTTGAGAAAGTTGGCTGTCAACTTGGTTCCATTCCCCAGATTGCACTTCTTTATGGTGGGTTACGCTCCCTTGACTTCCATGGGCTCCCAGTCATTCAGATCCTTATCTGTGCCTGAGTTGACTCAGCAAATGTTCGATGCAAAGAACATGATGGCTGCTTCCGACCCAAGAAACGGTCGTTACTTGACTGTTGCCGCTTTCTTCAGAGGTAATGTCTCCATGAAGGAAGTTGACGACGAGATGTACAAGGTTCAGACGAGGAACGCTGACTATTTCGTCGAGTGGATCCCTAACAACGTGCAGACTGCTGTTTGCTCTGTTCCTCCTAAGGACTTGGATATGGCTGCTACCTTCATCGGTAACTCCACCTCTATCCAAGAATTGTTCAAGAGAGTCGGTGACCAGTTTAGCGCTATGTTCAGAAGAAAGGCTTTCTTGCACTGGTACACTTCCGAGGGTATGGATGAGATGGAATTCACTGAGGCTGAGTCTAACATGAATGATTTGGTTAGCGAGTATCAGCAGTACCAGGAGGCAAGTGTGGAGGAAGAAGAGGATGTGGATTACGGCGCCGAGGAGGCTCCTTTGGTTGACAACATGGACTAAGTATTGGGCACTCCGTCTCAATACTCTGTTCATGTATAGAATTATACCCTAGGTACACGGCAGTGTACTTCTGTGTTGCTCAAGGCTGCTCATTTACCCGGTTGTTGTTCGACTAAGGGTCGCTTCCCGAGCGGCTTTATGTCCCACACTTTCTCTTTATTTCGTATCATTTAATTTTAGTCGAGTCTTTTACGCCTTAATATATGGAAAAATCTACTCTTGCGTTCATTAAACGTGAATTGTATTGTATGTAAAGTTTTATCTGATCTGACACTATCATCTGCAGCAGCTTGCTACTGAGAAGACACCACCATTATAATGCACAAAAAGGTTTAGTTTCCTCTCAAGAAGTTTCTGACGAAATCGTTCTTGTCAACGTTGTTGTAGCTCTCTTGGTCCTCGAAGTATCTCATGACATGACACTGCTGCTTCCAAAAGTTGATCAATTCCTGGAACTCCATCTGGCCCTTCATGTAAAGAACGTTGGTAACATCCAAGTCGTTAACAAATCTCTGTCTCTCAAACTCCTGTCTTATCTTGGTCTTGACGTTGGACACTGGCATATCCAACTCGTACAAGTTGGAGAACTCCCTGGAGTTTCTGATGTATCTTCTGTACAAGTGAATGACCCTCTTTCTCATGTCAGGGTGGGTGAGGGAACGACGTGTCGTCTCAGCGAATTCCGTGGCAAGGGTCATGGTGCCTCGTGTGTAAGATGTCTATATCAAATCTGTAGGACAAATTGAAAGTTTTTGGTTGGTTAAAATGCGGGTGTGTGTGCGCGCACCATAACATCAATCATGAATCTGGTTGCGAATTTCTTTGAGGAGCTCTCCGGAGGGCTCCAAGAGCTTAACAAATCTGCAAAGCTCAAAACAATGATCCCAGCTGTTTGACTCCTGTAAAAGACTGATAATTTGTAAAATAATTTCTCTGTCTTTTGCATCAAGGATTGCCTGCTCATCTTCGGGTATATCACCCGCTTCATATTCTTTCTTGAAGTTTAAGTAGACAATGAGGTAGTTATAGCAGAGCTCAACATCCTGAGACTTCATCAACCTATTCATAAAATTGAGCGGTGTCTCATCCAAGAGGTGGAAAAATTTGTGCCAATAGCGTACCTCTATTTTTCTCAAAAGATTCACAAAAATGCTATCAGCTCTCGAAGTACTCTTCACAAGATTCACGACCTTTTCAAGATCATTGGTTTCGTCATCGATGAAATCAAAGAGGAGCAACTCCAAGCAATAGTCAAGATTAGGAATGCTTTGGTACCGCTGCACAATCGATTGGACATCTATGTTGCTTTCAAATAGATCGTGTTGAATGAAACGGTTCAGAATCAACTGCCTGCTGGGTCTGTGTTTAACAAGTACATGTTCGTTTTTCAAGATGGTCTGGTATTCGAAGCCTGTGACTTCAACAGCCCCTGTTATCTCCTGAGTAGTCAAAGGTTGCATTGAAGAGAGCCTTACTTTGATAGGCTTGAGTGGTCGCTCGACGTCAACACCAGGATGTGATGCCACATTCTCGAAGTGATACACTCGTTCAACTAATTCTTCAGCTTTGTAGACAATGACATCTTCACTGGTAACGACAGTAAGGTGTGGAGTACTTTTGGACCCACCGAAATTGATATGGCTCATATGCATTGTCTCGACTGCTTCACGTATCTTAACCAACTCATACATGTTCGTTGTTTGTACTGAGCCACTATTCGAATTTTCATTGTCCGCAGGATATTGATTCTTCAATAAAAAGAGATCACCTGTCGTAAGCAAAAAGAAAAAGTGTCTCTGATGAATCATGGCCATCTTTGTAATCAATGGAATTGCGAGCTTATGTTGAATGCTGGACAAATGGATCGACCTGCGAATCCCGATACCTGGCTTGTTCTCCTCACCGTGTTCGAATTTTTTAAGCTCCATGATCACGATTTTCAGATCTCCAGTTACCAATACTAACAATTTAGTAGCTTCATTTTCCTCATTCTGAATCTCGACGTTGAGGATTCTTGTCTTGAAATGGTGCCTCCATACAACTAAATCTGTGTCAAACTTGAAATGAACACCACCCGCTCCAGCAGTAGAGCCTTTGGTATTCAAAATGACCACTTCATCAGCCATGAGGTCAATGTGACCATGATCGTCTATGTCATCCCTAACAAAACGATTGATCAAAATCAAATATTCGTCAGCCCAGTAGTGGCTGACAATATTCATTGATTCCATGTAGTGGTTAACAAAGTTAAACCAGAGAGCATGGTAAGTCTCCAGCCCATGTTCAATTGGAGTGCTGATCGATATGCGGTCTCCATAAGAGATCGAGATCTGGTTGTACTTATTTTTTCGAATGGATATTTGTCCTGTCGGCTTTCTGAACGAGAGTCTTTTTGATGTCCCATTAATGTGATGCAACCTCGTGATGGCTTTTTGGTAATGTGGGATCATAGGTACTCTGAGAAAAGTGTGGTCATCTCGAAGAACCTTGATGGAGTTTTGATCATAAAGTATCGGCTGACCAAAGCAGTCCTGTTGAGATGTGAGTGGAAGTACGTATACGTCCTTGGCAGACTTGTCAATCACATACAATGCTAAGGCATTAGGCGAGATGATTACTTCGGAAGCATTACAGAAGTCTAAAGCCCGCGTGATTCCAGGACTGTCTGGCTTTGTTGTGGCAATTTCAGATTTTATGGATCTTGAACTGAAAAGCACAGAGCCAAAGCGCGATACAAGCTTCCAGAAACCTGTTTCGCTTTCAACTATAACGAAGAAGGTTCCACAAGGCGACCAATGACATCTTGTCTGAAGTTCTGTTTCGTAGACGGACTTGATGAAAGCCATCGAGTGTTTCTTTCCAAGGAAGGCCAATTTGTATAAATCATAGGATGACTCAGTCTTGAGAAGTAGTAGGTCAAATTGTGGATTGAAGAGAATCTCTTGGACAGGCGATTCAAGTTTTAAGAGTTCGTGCTGCTCAAGGTGAAGCCGATCGTCGTCATCAATTACGAATTCAACGAGCAGTACCTTCCTGGAAGAATCGATAAAGACAAACCGGTTTGTCGTTAGATTGTACAGCACCAACGCACCTGAATCGAACCATGGTTCCTCAGTTAAAGTTAAGACCTCAGATTTAAAGGTCTTCATGTTAAGAACTTGAATCTCGCTGTGGTCGTTGTAGAAAATTAACGTCTGTGAGTTCAGCTTGGCCCAGAAGTGGTGAATGGCAGCATTCATTCTTAGTATTTTGACAAGTGTTATTTTTACCACGGGAATGGAATCGTTACGCTGCTCATCATCATTGGCGGCATTGCTTTGGTGTTCCACATTCTCTAGGTTCACGATATTCAGTCCTCCTTGAAGGATAGATCTTGTAGCAGACTTGAACAATGCAGTCAATGAAAACTTGGACAGCAGAGCAAGCGGTAAAGAATTTTGTAGTAGCCTGTCGTCTTCCTTTTTATCGTGTACTTCGTACAAAGATCTCGAGTAGTTGGCCAAAATATGGTACACCAAGACAAAGTTAGATTCTGTTCGAACGAATAAATTAGCTGTATGGAGCTGATCAAGACGAGAAGTATCCACAGAGACTTGTCTGACCTCCAATTGCACCGCGTTACCGTGGCTTTCAATGCACTCGGGACTTCTATCATGTACAGCGATTGGAATTAAGGATTGGGCATGGTATATGAGGACGGCAGTTTTAGTGGTTACAGCAAGGAGTGGAAGTTGAGGAATTGGCACGAGATCAACATAATCTCTCGGAAGCGGAACATGGAAGGACGGGCTTGATGATACCCAAGCCATTTTGTGCGATATACCAGTAGTTGGTGAGGTGTATTTAGATATCGCGATAACTGCCGAGCCTGGAGATAGCCATGGAAGATAGACACACTTTGAAGGAGATTAATTGCTATGAAGCCCTGGGGCTTTATATTTGGATTTAGGGAAATCTTTTTCAAATTAAATGATGAATTATATTTAATGGAGATACCTGTAGGGGAGATTAGGTTGGGTGCAAATACGACCCGCTATTCAAGCTATGTGGAGGTGAAACAAGTTTAACAGGAATTTCAGAAACAGTTTTTTTGGTCTAGAGGAGAAGCGCATGTCGATTCCACTCACCTACGACAAGTGCAGTGGAGTTGGTCGTAAGTTCATCCAGAAGGATGTCTAGCCAACTAACAAGTGTACAACCATACTGTGCACGATAGTACTATGATATAAAGTCTTTCACAAATCAGCACCACCATCCCTACAATGAGTCTTCTTATTTGTACATTAATATATGACGGAGAGTGAAAGCCAAAAGCACCTTAACGGTAAGACTTCTGGAATCTGGCTCTGGCACCACGACCACCAAACTTCTTTGGCTCCATTCTTCTGGCGTCAGCAACCAACAAGGTCTTGTCGAAAGAAGCGAAGATCTTCTTCAATTCGTTCTTAGAGGCCTCGTCAACGTATTTCTGGTGGTAGGCAACCAAACCCTTGGCAATAGCCTGTCTGATGGCGTAAACCTGGGAAACGTGACCACCGCCGGAAACCTTAACTCTGATGTCGATGTTCTGGAACTTGTCCAAGCCGGCCAAGGTCAATGGCTCGTAGACCTTGAAACGCAAGATCTCTGGCTCAACAAGGGTGATTGGGGAACCGTTAACCTTGATCAAACCCTTACCGGCCTTAACGTGGGCAACGGCAGTAGCGGTCTTCTTCTTACCAAAAGTCTATTGTTAGTATAAGTTTCAGTGGAGTGGCAGCAGTGAATGTGAGGTAGTTGGGAAGTCAAATCTCGTTGACTGGCGATTTTTCAGGACATTGTTCAACTGATCAAAAGTGGATGTTCGGTGGGATGTGGGAATTTGGAAATGTTCAAATTTAAATTGGGATTCTGCCGGGGAGCCGTAGGTGGCCAGTGTGGAGTGGTAAACATACCTGGACAGATGGAGTGGACATCTTGGGTACTTGAAAGAGATTGGGAAGAAAAGTTTGCACGAAAGAGAGGTAGTTTTTTTTACTGATGCGAGGAAATTTTTTTCTGCCTGCAGGCCGTTCGCTCAGAGTTAAGTATGGGTGTACAGGTGCGGACCACATAGTTAAGGTGCCATAGAGGTTGAGGGTGCGGTTTGGCAGTAGCGTTTGGTGCGAATTAGTATGATAAATCGTGACACGTGACAGACTGTGACGGCTTCGCACCCAGCGCCCAGGTAGTACGAAAAAAAAATCTTCTTCTTCTCAGATCTTCCTACCACCACTCATCAAGGAAAATGGCTATCGCTAAGAACCAACCCATCTTGAAGAACCACTTCAGAAAGCACTGGCAGGAGCGCGTCAAGGTGCACTTGGACCAGGCTGGCAAGAAGGTGTCCAGACGCCAGGCCAGAGCTGTCAAGGCCGCCAGAGTGGCTCCTAAGCCAGTGGATCTCTTGAGACCCGTGGTCAGATGCCCAACCATCAAGTACAACAGAAAGGTCAGAGCCGGTAGAGGTTTCACTTTGGCCGAGGTTAAGGCTGCTGGTTTGACCCCTAAATACGCCAGAACCGTTGGTATTGCTGTGGACCACAGAAGACAGAACCGTTCTCAGGAGACCTTCGAGCTCAACGTCGCCAGATTGAACGAATACAAGTCTAAGTTGGTCGTTTTCGACAAGAAGACCAAGGCTGAGGGTGAGCAGGTTTCCGTCCCTGCTGCCTTCCCTATCTCCCAGCCTGCTCCAGAGACCGCCCCAAGAGCCGTCGAGGTGCCAGAGAAGACCGCCTACGAGACCTTGAGAGCTGCTCAGAACCAGAAGAAGTACAAGGGCATCAGAGACAAGAGAACCAAGGAGAAGGAGGAGGCCGAGGCTGACAAGAAGAAGAAATAAGCTATAGGCGGATTTCTCTCCAGGTGTATAAATTAATAGCTACGCGGTTAAGTAAGCTACTGTAGGTCCGTAATGGATATTTTCTATTGAAGACTGTTGATTTACGATGTGGGGTCATCGCCATCGCCATCACTTGGGATGTAGTGCTCAATAGTCTTTTATGAAAGAGTGTTATTTAACAGACTAGATAGACTTTTAGTTGAGTCAATCGACGTGAAGTGAAAGTAACACACGGATCAATTCATTGCACATCGTGATAATGCGGTCTACGGATGGGCCAATTCAGGCATTCCTCCCATGGGCATTGCATTTTGTTCATGCAATTGATGGGAGTGATAGTGAAAACTTTCGTTTACACGGATCTGACATGGAGTTTTACAGAAAAGATCTCGTTAAGTGCCGGCAAAGCTATGTATAACAGGACCTTTGTATCTTCATCAAAAACACTAGTGGTTGCAGATCATCAAGATGAGTAGGACTATAATGCCAAATTATGGAGTCCTTCAAACATCAGTAATTATGGCTTTTGTATGGATGGCAAAATCCAAACAATATAGCTGAGGTCATCTTTGTAGATACTTTATGATGTTGGCATCACTCCCAGTTTTCGCAGCCATTATCCACAACCGATGAAGCATGAGTTAACGTAGACAGTCACTTACAGCAACGTCCAAAATGTGCGTTCGACAATAAGAGTGGACCAGTTAACTACATCCAATCTTGACTCCAAAAGTAGTGTAGTAGTTGATCCCCTCTTTTGGCTCCTTCGTTCTAGTGCAGTTTGATGCTCTTCGGCCTGAGGAGGGGATCTCATCTCTTGGTTTACATGAATACTCAGGCTCATCTCCATGGGATCATGTCATCATTTTATGAAGCACTTAGAAAGTTGAGTAAGTTAACTCACAACCGGACAAACGTCTTAGTTGCACAGACACAGGGTCATCTACAATCACTACACACCACCCACATCGGCGGCACATTCTCATAATATACTTGTATTAATATATTACAGCAGGAGCGTCGAGGCGACAGGCTTAGTCGAACAAACCGAAACCCATGTCGTCGTCAGACTCCTCCTTGGCCTCTTCCTCCTTCTCCTCAGCGGCAGCCTCTTCAGCACCACCAGCAGCGGCAGCAGCGCCACCGGCAGCGGCACCACCAGCAGGAGCAGCCTGGATGTTGAAGAAGAAGTCCTTCAAGTCCTTACCCTCCAAGGCTCTGGCGAAGATCTCGGACCAGATAGGCTCGACCTGGACGTTGGCCTTAGCGGTCAAGGCGCCCAACTTGTCGGCGGAGATCTCGAGACCGGAGTCAGCGAGAATCAAAGCGGCGTAAGACAAAGCAGATTCGGTAGACATTGCGGAACTAGAAGTAATCAGATTAAGCAATAGGCAGACTATTTCTTAGTTTGTGGTGAGTAGGAAAACGGTGAACATTTTTTTTCAGTGGGGGTTCGCGGGCAGGCGCTGGGATCACGTGAGATGGACTAGGGCTTCAACCCTTGGACAAGGCAGAGGGCCACAAGACACACAAATTTCAGCAAAGACGGTGATTTTTGACTAATTGGGCACCTGGTTTCGTGCTTTAGGCGTTCTTCATTCTGTTTTGCTGTTTTGTGTGATTGCAACTAGTGGTCCTGGTGCGCACCAATGGCTGCAAAATGGCAATGGGTCCCAGGGAAGGGACCTCAGTTACCCAGGACACCGATAGGCTGAACCGGTAGACCGTAGACTCATCCATTGCAACATTCACTGAAAAGAGATAGAAAAGATCCCTAATCGAAAAAGCCAAACATGAACCCTCCGTCCATCAGATACGCCGTTGACGAGGATACGCGGTTGCAACTACCAAACAAACAAAGAAATCTAGACCCATCGTCGATCGCCGTTGATTCACGACTGTTCGTGACATGGCACTACAGCTCAAGACATCGCATCACTCTGGCCGATCAACACGATACCCGATCATCGAAGAAGATCTCGAAACACCTCCACGCCAAGTCCGCATGTACTAACCCAAACCACCTATTGTTGCATGCCAGGTGCGACACAAAACTAAGTTTAGCCAGCGCCGACCAAACCTTATTATGGCAAGGCTAGCTGACACCAATGAGGCACAACAGCAAATAAGACAGCCAGCAGAAATTGCCAGAGACACGGGGTGACGGTATTGTCCACGCAGCTGTCAGTGCTGATCACATTGAAAAATAGCTCATTCATCGCTGCAGCGGTAACGGCTCCAATTGGCGTTAAGGTGTGCAAGCGCAAATCGGATTAAGCGAATGTACACGTGGAGATGACTCCGGACATAAACACAAGCAGCAGCTTAGCGAATCTAGAAGCTGGAGGCTGCAAACCGTAAGGTTATGGTTTGAGGCCATGGAGCTGTAAGCGGCTGGCTGCTGCGGGAAGCTGCGAATTGGCTTTCCAGAAGGACCCTGCTGGGGGGGATTCTGGCGCGACGTGAATTGCAGCCACCAAACAAATAAACAGACGGCGAGCACGACAACGACATTTGGAGAGAATTGGGGCCCAAAGAAGGAGATTTTGCTTGCAATGGCCCACCTTTCATCGAGAGAATCGCCTGTTCAGGTAATCAATGGCAGTGGAGTAAGAGCCGGGCCGAACATAAACAATGCGCTGGGTCAGTGGGCCACTACGTCAGGCCTCCACGGTGAGTGCGAGGACCTAGTACACCGGCGGGAATCACAGCGACTTTGCAGCCACCAGCACAAATCCCCATAGACGGTCACCAAGCTGCACGGTGACTGAATTTTGTTTATTTTTATCGCACTGAGCGGCTTCCAATTGCACGGTGGTTTTTGAATAGAGCCGCCGCTCAGTGTCCCCCCCAATGTGGGGAGAGTCACAGGCCTCTTCTAACCAGGCCAGGCAGGGCACGCGATCATTGGCCCTAGACGGCACCATTCCTGCTGCACAGGTCCCCACGACTGTTTCAACGCAACCGGACCGACTCGGCGTGCCTCCCAGTTCCCCGGATCGAGTGCGAGTTTCACAGCAACCAACTCTGTTAAGCCCTGCCAAGGCGCATTGTGAGAATCACCCTGGTGACATTGGCTCCAGCGCCGGTTTCACAATTGCTGCTTCCGAAGCGCCAAGGCTGCGATCCAGATTCTCCACCAACGTCAAGTCAGATTTGGAAGCCCTGACAATCCTGAAACAATGCCGGAACAATCGCCCCTAAGCTAATTGCCCAATTTTGTAGAACCCCCCCAAAACCCAAAAACAGCATGGCGCTTCACATTTCCGGGTGCCAAAGGTAAATCGGAGGGAAGCCTATTTGGAGCTTTCAGTGGCTGGAATGTAGCCTCAGTGCGAGCGCTTGTGGATTAGCGCCCGAGCAGGACGAGCCGGGAAAACAGGACGGTAGGAAAAAAAATGGGTTATTCCGCAAGGGGGTGTGCTAATTTTGGCCGCACCAGGGGAACACCGGCTGGATTTGGTGTAGTCAAGAAAAAACCAAAATGCACCTTCTATTTAAATCGTTCGGCCTACCCCACCTACGTCTTTCCCTCACTCCATCTTTGTTTGCGCTGGCTTCGCCAGGCTGGTTAAGCCTGGTGGGACTGGCGCCTCCTGGGCCTGAGGACTGCCTGTGACGTCGGCATGTGCAGCCTTCTGTGCAGCCTGCAGGAGCCGCGGCATTGTATATGCGCCTGATGCGTCCCTCCACGTCTACATGCCTTGTCTGTATCGCCAACGCCTCCTGCCTTGTTTCCCTGCCCCAGCCTTGTACCACACCTCCTGGCAGTATATAAGGCGCCCCACCCGCCCCATACTTGTGTTCAACATCCTGTACATTTTTTTTAACTTCACGTCGTCTTTCGCTAGAGCTTTCATTCAAGGCTTGATTTTTCTTCTTCGTTAATCACCATTCCCCTTTCTTAATCATGAAGCTTTTATCCCTTTGGACCTTGGCCACCTCGGCCTTGGCTGCTTCCACCGCAAAGAGATCCAACAAGGCCTCTGACTGGGACTACCAAAACAAAAGAGTCGAGGGTGTTAACTTGGGCGGCTGGTTCGTGTTAGAGCCTTACATTACGCCGTCCCTCTTCCAAGAATTCGGCGATAACCCTCCTGTGGACGAGTACCACTACACAAAACAACTCGGCAAGGACGAGGCCCTCAAGAGATTGAAGAAGCACTGGGACACTTGGTACCAGGAGCTGGACTTTAAAGCCATGGCCAAGGCCGGCATCAACACCGTCAGAATCCCAATTGGCTACTGGGCTTACGGTTCTTTGGACAATGACCCTTATGTGCTGGGTCAGGACAAGTACTTGGAGAGAGCTATTGGCTGGGCCCGCAAGCACGGCCTCGCCGTCTGGATCGACTTGCACGGTGCTCCAGGCTCCCAGAACGGTTTTGACAACTCTGGTTTGAGAGACCAGGTCGAGTACCAGACAGACGAGAACATTTCCCTCACCCTCACCGTCTTGCAGAAGATCTTTGACAAGTACGGTGTCGCCGAGTACGAAGACGTTGTGAGCGGCATCCAGTTCTTGAACGAGCCTCTCGGCCCAGCTTCTGACTTGAACCAGCTTAAGAACTTCTACCGTTGGGCCTATGGCAACATGAGATCGGTCTCGTACAACAATGCCATCATCCATGACGCGTTCGAGCAGACCGAGGGCTACTGGGACTCCTTCATGAACGTCAAGGACGGCTACTGGAAGGTTGTCTTGGACCACCACCACTACCAGGTGTTCTCTGGTGGTGAGCTCGGCATGAGCATTGACGACCACATCAAGACTGCTTGCAACTGGGGTCCTCAACACAAGAACGAGTACCACTGGAACATTGTTGGTGAGTGGTCTGCTGCTCTTACTGACTGTGCCTTCTGGTTGAACGGTGTGGGCCGTGGTGCCCGTTGGTCTGGTGACTACGACGGCTCGCCAAACTACGGCTCCTGCGCCCCATACACGAACGCTGATGAGTGGACTGACGAGCACAAGAAGAATGTGCGTAAGTATCTCGAGGCTCAGCTCGACGCCTACTCGACCGCCAGCGGCTGGATCTTCTGGAACTGGAAGTGTGAAGACGCTGTGGACTGGGACATGTCCGAGTTGATCAAGATTGGTGTTTTCCCTCAGCCTTTCGATGACAGACAGTACCAAAACCAGTGTGGCTACTAAGTATATCGAATCGCAATAAACAGTTTTTCGTGCATGCCGATCGGATCCTCCACGCCAGCGATCTGCTGAAACAGTCCGGAAAAACACATAAGCCCACCGTTGCTACGCGTTGCGGGTCTAGATGTTGTGGATAACCACAATGCGATTCACAGGATTCGCAGCCAGATACAAAAATAAATTAGCTGTCAAATGTCGCTCCTGCAGCGCCGCGTTTGCAGCCAAACCCACCGTGTTTTTCCGCTACGAAGCCTCGGATTGTTTTGGCAACCAGAATGCCCCTTGTGAATTCCCGATATTTCTTAGCAATCTCACGGCCCATTGTTTACTGAACAAGCCAGCCTCAAAGCCCTTTAATTTCTCGTCAAGTCTGCTGCTAGCTGCTTCACGTCTTATGGTGAGCAAACAGTACGCGCCAGGAGGTGACGACAGGCATTTGCGTAGCAAGGCAGGAGGAGGCTGATTTAGGTTTGATTTTGAAGAGCGGTTCCGCAACAGCTTTTCGCTTAATATGTTTGCATTTCCATAAAAGTACGTTGTTTTGACTTGACAAGTAGTATCTCTGGCCGTTCCCATTGTTCAATGGTTGAAGAATGCTCCGAGAATGAATCTGCGGATCACCGCCTTGATCAAACTTGGCTGCTGGCCTTATGCACCTGATAACGTTCGCCTACGTAGTGGCGGCAGTTGCTGCTATCAATGCTAGGATGGTGATGTATTTTTGGAATTATGCGTGGAGAGTTATGTGGCCGGATATGTTTGATTGCAGTACCGAAGGAAGGTGGTGAAACGGGCCGAAGGGCATTTTGGCCAAGTTGTATGGTATTGTACGATTCGTTTGATGTCAAAATTTAGGCAAGCATGAGGCGATCTTAACTTGCACTTACGGGGGACAAGGCACCTAAACGGTAGTTCTCAAGACGTCGGAGAACGACGCTTCTACGAAAACGGTATCGCAAACCTAGGCTGCAAGGGGGCTGTAGATGGCTTTGTGGTCGGATAGCTACGGCAATTTGACAAGAATTGACGAATATTTGTATTCTGCCGAGGGTAGCACTTGATAGGGAACGATAGGAAAGTGCATCCTGGAAGATTCTGTGGCATGATACTGAGATTGTCCAACTGTTTCTAAATTATGCTGAATTCCAAATGACACAGTTCTAAAGCTTCAGGTTGTCTTGGAAGTACGCCTTAAGGGCGGCATCAAGGGCCTTGCAGGCGTAAACGTAATCGCCAGGCTCGTTGTATAACTGGGCGGAAAGACGACCAAGCACCTTTCCACCATGGCCATTGATGGGCACGAATGTGTGTCTGCGGGACAATTGCCATTCGGAGACGAATTCTATTAATTTTGCCAACGCTGCTGAGTCGTTTGCATCAAAGTCCTTGGAATACTCCTCTATAGGCAAGAAGAACGACACCATTGCATTGGAAAGGGTCTTTTCCTTGTTTTCAATGATCCTTGCTTCGGGCCACTGCTTCAATACGATCTGAGCTGCTTTACCAGCCAATTCATAGCAGTAGTTCCGAATATTCTCCTCTCCTCCGCCATTTTCGTTTCTAAATTCTATCGCTTTGGGCACCGTTGCAATGGCTGCAAAAGTGCGCAGGCCGTTAAAGGCGAACTTGTGGAAAAGTAAATCGGCCTCCTCTTCCTTGGTGAGCTCTGCATCTGGTGAAACGTAATTATGGCTCACCGGGAGCGATTGGATGGTCCGATGGAAGCGTGGGTGAACGTACAAAAGGGCACATCCTCGAGGCACATGGAACCATTTGTGGAGGTTGGAGCAGAAGAAGTCTGGTGCGGCAGCATCGAGTTCTAGCGGAATAAGACCAATGGCGTGGGCCCCGTCGACCAAAGAAATCACGCCAAACTCTTTACACAATTCCACAAGGCTTTCCCACGGAACCTTTACACCGGGCATCAGCACCACGGCATCAAAAAGCGCCAACTTGGGCCGGTGCTTCTCAAACGCTGCGCGAAATTTTGCAACCACTTCTGAGTCCAGCAAAGGGTAGACAATCTCCACCCACACAAACTCGATTCCTCTGTAGTCGTGCAAATACCGCACCGTATTGGCACACGCCCCGTACGTCGACGTGGGCATCACCACCACATCTCCCTTTTTCAAATCCACCAGCTGGAGAACCGTGTTTACTGCAGTGGTTGCGTTCTCCACTAGAGCCAAGTTTTCCGGTGCGCACTTAACTACCGGTGCCACACTGCGAACCGCCCGCCGGTACTGTTCCTGCTGGCGCAAGCGAATGAACTCGTCGGGGTATGCCACGTCCTTGTTGAAGGCAGAATGGTACTCTCTGATGACCTCTTCTGGGGGAAGGCCGTAGGAGCCATTGTTTACAGGCACGACGTGGTCGGGAACCTGGGAGAAGTGTTTCTTCCGGAAGCTGCGGCCGAACTTGGGCATAAAGAAAAGTGGTTTGCTGATAGAGGGTGAGTCTTATCGGAGCGCGGGCCATAAGTGGACTAGGGGCACAAAAGCGGGAACACGGTGCTACTGGAGCATGCAGGGACTGGGCTGGAAAGGGAGAAGAATTTAGAGGTGAGAAGGAGAGCAGAGTTGAGGGAGGCGTGGACGGGGGTCTTTGGGTTTATAGGATTAAAGCCCCGGTGTTGACAGTCCAGTACCTGGGGTTTAGCTGCCAAAGGGTCCACTGAAGTCTTGTGCGGGTAGTGAGTCAGGCTGGTGCTACGGGGAAAAGCTAGCTTACGGTCAATTGAGGTCAATTGCAGGGTAATAACGTTTAATGTTGCTGGTTAAGTTACTGGAAGACAATCGTGGTGCTGCTTTGCCTGGTGTGACAGATTGCAAAGTGTGGTAGGTGGAACAACTGCTAGATGGCTGCGAAATGTGTCTTGGATTTAGTCCCGCAGGAGCATGAACCAAAAGAGATTGCGAATCAAGCTGTCCTACTTTAAATCCAATTAGCGACCACTAAACCCAAATCAGAGCTCAATTGGAATAGAAATTATGCTAGAGCTGAAACGCTCAGTGCCAACCATCCACTTCGGTTTCCTTGCTTTGCCCTCCCAGCGCTCTGGTGCATACTAAAACCGATGCGAGTTAGTCTCCACAGTGCTCTTCGCAGCCAAGGACCCCTACCGTTGCAATTTCGTAGCAGCCACCATCGTCAATCCGTAAAGATAAAACCTAACAATTCCAACAATTCCTCCCCTTCAACCTCTTTTGCTTCTTTTTTCTTTCTCTCTCGTCTCCACCCATCCTCCTCGTATCCCTCATCTGCGACGTTACAATGGGCCCACGCTCTGCGAGAAAGTCCGAGCCATAAGCCACAGATCTCAACCTGTCAAACCCTTTTTCTTCAAACAAAACCCGCTTCAAACCCACTCTCGAACCCCAAATCCATTTGCAGTCCTCCTCCTCGACTACCCCGGTCTTGATAATCCTGCGCACATCTCATCTACAGATCTCCAGGCCATGTTCTGCTTTCGGCAATTGACACACAGAGGTCTTGCCAGCGCCCGACCGGCAGTACGGCGGCTTCCATGGCGACCTATTTCTATGATACGGCCTGCTGTTCCGTTGATCCGACAATATTCAAGCCAGAATCAGCCTCATCGTGAGGATCCCGACTCGGCTAAAGAAACCAAGATAGACCTTAATGAGCTCAAGAAGAAAGAGAACTTGCAAAGCCCGCAAGGTTCCCGCCTTCCAGTCACCAAAGAACAGCTTCTTGCATCAACCAGGGGCTTCTTGCCTAGGTTGTGGATCCGCCTACGGTGGCTCCTCAAACGTTCCAACAGACCATTCAACACCGATGACTACTCTGCATTTTTCTCCTGGCTCGTCATGGGCAACGCCCTTGTGTTGATTCTAGGAACTACTACGTTTGTCCTGTTGGTCATTTTTACCATCAATACGGTGTTTGCTCAGGAGCTTGTTGCTCGCAAGATGGGTGAGTTCATCACCAAAAACTCCAAATTGACCGTCACTTTCGAACACGCTATTGTGCCCGGATGGTCTGACGGTAAAATTTCCTTTAAAAAATGTTTCGTCAGCAGAAGGCCCAAGGCGATTCGTCAATTCTCCAAGGGTAGTCAAGCTGAGGCCTATGCAAAGAGTTTAGATTCTCTGGATTTTGAAGGCGAACCAGTGGATGATGGAAACTACACCCAGTTTGACTTGACTATTGAAGAGGTGAACATGTCGCTATCGTTCCGAAAATGGGTCAACGGAACGGGTATTGTGGATACGTTAGAAGTAAAGGGCATGCGAGGTGTGGTGGACAGAACCCATGTCCACTGGGACCCTGATGATGATGCGAGAAATTATAAGAACGTGCACCAGTTTGGCGACTTTGAATTTAATGATTTCAGAATGGAGGATGTGTTGTTCACGCTTCTTCAACCTGCTAATTTCCGTGCATTCAGTGTTGCCATTTACAACTGCGAGTTGGCCAAGCTACGAAAACACTGGCTCTTCTATGACTTTCTTAACGCCAACATTATGAGCGGATCCTATGACAACTCGCTCTTCACAATCCACAAAAGACAGAGACTCGACGATTTTGACGATGATGGCTCTAATAAAAGTGTGGCACAATTGCCCTGGAAACGTGTCACCAGACTCCGCGTTGATTCGCTAAATATCGATCATCTAAATACTGGTTTAGAGGGCCCCTTTGGCTGGATCACATCCGGTAAGGTGGACATGATCGGAGATGTCATGGTACCCGAACAAAACAAGGATTTCCATGTCCTGGAAATTGTCAGCATCATTACTCAATCAATTAATAAGGAAGCAACTCGCTACATCAATCCTGAGATCCGGGATAGAGAAGATCATATCCTCCGACTCACTAACGGCAGTACAACAGGATCAGATGATATCTCGAAATACTTCGTGCTTGACTTGACAATGCGCCTTAATAATGTTCGAGCCCTGGTACCGTTCAAGGCCCCTGAATTGAGTTATGTCAACTATGCGCTTATCAGGCCAATTGTGGCGTACATTAATCTGAGAAACGCCTTTATCGAGGTGAAGTCCCGGATTGTCAAAAATATAGAAGATTTCAGCGGATCCTGGACTGTCTATGACTCGCTTTTGATGGACGACATCTCCGAAGAAGTATACGATGGTTTCGCAAACTACGTTGCGGATGACGAGGCCAGATTGGTCCGTATGCGCAAGGTAGCTTTCTGGACAATGCAATTGCTCGTACAATTCATTGTCTTTGGTCTTGGAGCCGTCACTTAAAGTCGCAACACCAACACTAGCATGGCCACATATGAGGCAAGACTGATGCCTGTGAGAAGGAGAACCAGATCGCCTGCGGTCTTGAACTCCTCCATGTCCTTCTCCGGGTTATAATAAGTGTCCACAGTGGATGCCTTGACCACGCCAATGAAGTATAGCAAGCAACCGTACACAGTGTAAACGGTGCCTATCGGAAGAAACTCTGACGAAAAGAGTTTAATCATGACAATGGAAAATGATAGACATGATATAGCCGTACGAGTGTAGGCACCCTCATAAGTTCGCTGATGAGCTCTCACATCAAGCTTGAGATTATCGGCGAGATCGCCTAGGCGTGACCGTCTTCTGGTGAGTTCCATAAGGACGAGCTAGTTTATTACGATAAGTGTGGAGCGATTACCGCGAAGTGCATGAAGCCTCACCGTGGGAAGTCTGGACATGTCTCAAGTCGTACAATTGTACATAGTAATTTTTCAAAGACAAAACATCAAGGAAGGCGTGATGTCCAGAATTTTCAAGACTTATACTAGATTGCTCCATTTTGTTGTTTTGATCATCCTCCAAATCACCATAGAGTCAACTCTAGATTTGCATCCACTGGTGCACTACAATTCGCACCAGTCGTTGATCAAACTCTCTTAACACATACTTACTCGCATTTCGAAAGTGAACATTCAGCTAATAGCTTGAAGTTTGTCAGCTTAAGGAATCCAGCGCAATAAGATGCCACCGAAGAGACAACTTGTGAAGTTGAAGGTTTCGCCTGAGTTCCTAAAGACACTTCCAGTTTTCGCTACACCCAAGGCAAAGCGAGTCAAGAAGATTGCCGAGGACAAGAAGAATGAGAAAATCGATAAAAACCTGCTGCCAGGTCCCCACGACGACAACTCAAAGGTGAACTCGGGCATGAAGGAGTTGTCCACGGCAGGTTTAACCGTACACAGCGTCAACGCCAACTTTGCTCTTGATAAGTCGGGCAGACCGGCCAAGAAGTGGGTTCGTGGATCCAGACAGTTCAAGACATTCAGTGGTTTCAAGGTGAAGCTCAAAACATGGAGACACAAGAGTGAAAAAGAGAAGCACGATGCTCCCAAGGAAGAGACGCCCCAGGATAGTTTGCCCAAGCAGGAAGAGGTCGGTCTGGAGACTCCCTCAGAAGCTACAGCAATCACAGCATAAACATGTAACATAGGAAATATAGGAAGGTACCGACAGTTTACGGAAGAGGAGGTAGAGAGGAGTGAGGTGATGAGACCATGCATGAATGAAAAGTTCATATTTCTGACTGGAAATCTTGAGGCGGCCAATTTTGAGGACGCCGCTTTAGCGACAATTCTATTAAGACGCTCTCAAACAGACTATCTGATTTGAGGAGACGGTCGAGTAGCTTGGACTGTTATCTCAATGCAGCGGTTTGTTGTAATCTGTACGAGAAGCACACAGCATTATAGCACAATATTTATCCGGAAACATACAAATATCATCAAATCAAAAGTGCAATGAAAATTTAAGAGATTCTAAAAATTCATCTACACTGTATGTATCTGTTGATATCTGGGCATCTCTAAACGTACCGAACCGCTACATACACACCAAAATCAACTACCATCTACACTGACCATGTTGGTGGGACGCAGGGCGGCACAGAAAAGCGTAAGGAGCTTTTCAAAGACAGCTCTTTTGTGTAATACCACAGAGCCCGCTTCGTCCACACAGGCGAATCATGCCATTTCCAACAAACAACTTCTATATACCACCGACCGTCTCACACCAGGACTGATATTCTTCTTGCCTCATGGAACAAGAATCTTCAACAAGCTCGTTGGTTTCATGAAGAATCAACAGACCAAGTATGGCTTTCAAGAAGTTATCTCCCCGTTGATCTACAAAAACGAACTTTGGAAACAGTCAGGCCATTGGGACAACTACAAAGAGGATATGTTCAAAGTAGTGGGTAATGATCTCTCTAAGGAGGAAGGAGACGCCTGTGAACATGAGGATCAACATGAATACGGACTCAAACCGATGAACTGTCCAGGCCACTGCATTATTTTCTCGAAGTTTGACAAGTCGTACAGTGAGCTTCCTGTGAGATACTCCGACTTTCTGTCTTTGCATAGAAATGAAGCGAGTGGTGCTCTTTCTGGGTTGACAAGAGTAAGAAGATTTCATCAGGATGACGGTCACATTTTCTGCGCTTTGCACCAGATCAATGAGGAGATCACCAACACCATCAACCTCATCAAGGACACATATAGTGTCTTCGGCATTGACTCAACCAAAGACGTTGAGTTTTACTTGAGCACAAGACCAGAGAAGTTTATGGGCGAGATAGGTGCGTGGGACGAGGCCGAGAACCAGTTGAGGGATGTGTTGAACGCCACAGCTGGAAAGGATGGTTGGAACATTCGTGAAGGAGATGGAGCATTCTACGGCCCCAAGATCGACATTTTGCTTACGGACGCCTTTGGAAAGAAACATCAAGTAGGCACAATCCAGCTTGATTTCCAGCTCCCCTCTCGTTTCGAGCTACAGTATACTGCTCAATCTGGTTCCAAGGTGCAACCAATTATGATTCACAGAGCCGTCTTTGGTTCCTTGGAGCGTTTCTTCGCAATCTTGCTAGACCATTACCAAGGTGCATGGCCATTTTGGCTCAATCCAAGACAGGCTGTGATCGTACCAGTTTCTGAGAAACATGTCGAGGCAGCCAAGACCCTTCAGAAACAGATTTCTGGTGACATAGCTTACAGTGACTCTGTGGCACCAATCACCGGATTCAACTTCTACGTCGATATTGATTCGAGGGACGAGAGTGTCGGCAATAGAATTAGAGACGCCGTCCAAAAGAAGTATTCCTACATCTTGATGCTTGGTGACAGAGACATAGAGCAAGGGACCGTGGCAGTTAGAACCAGGGAGAACAGAAAGGTGAAGAACATGACACCAAAAGAAATTGGTGATCTCTTTGTCAGCCTTGAAAGAAGCTTCCAGTAATTTTTATTTGTACATAGTCTACACGTTACGGCCTTTACTCCTGAGCTCCGTACCCTCTACCCACAAGGATCTTTTCCAAATGGATCCACAAATCTCTGATGATCATTTTATCTCTGAATCTTTTTTCGCCACGATCGATTCTCACGACATTGACGTTCCAGTCCTTGATCTGCTTTGGCACCACATCATTCTGGTAAGCGATGAAAAAACCCGGGTACTTTTGAAACAAAACCTCAGGCTTCGAGTACTTATATTTGGCAAATTGCCAGGCTTGTCCTGTTGTAATGATGGCCACCACTCTGTCCCAGTATTCTGGTTTAGTAAACATGTCGACATTATCCACAACCATGATGGAGTGGGCAGAAGGAGCTAGTTTGTCGGAAACGTGGTTGATGGTGACCACACCTGTCTCTGGTCTCTTCATGGTACTGACGTTGGGCTCCACGAATCGGCTCTCCTCCAAGAATTCCTTGATGTTGGCCAAAGAAAGTAATGCTGTAGTGGCTGGGGAAATGATGATAATGGGCAGCTTTTTGCTAGCAGCAGTACCCGTTCCGTTAGAGCTAGAAGGCCTAGAAGACTTGCTTCTCTTTAATTGAGACGAGAACCTCTTTGCATCAGATATGAGGTTCTTGAAGACGATATTTTTCGAACCTCTCAAGGCCGAGTTATGGTCCACAGAGTCTTCCTGGTACTTTTCTATACGGGCCATCTGAGGGTCCTCCAACTTTCTCTTCTTTTCGTTATCGTCTGCGGCATCACCAGCCTGTCCAGAAGCCTCGTCTTCTTTCACAAACTGACAAGAATCAGAGCTTCCACTCAACCAGGTTGTTAATTCAGCCTTCACCAAGAACTTGAAGTCGGGTATGCCATTCTCTAAACAAGCATTTTTGTAGTCCACAATGGAGGATTTATCATGCATCCAACAGAAAATGACAGCCCTGAGCAGCTGGCGTTGGTCTTCGTTGTAGAAGTTTGTGAGTTCGTCCAAGGCGTATTTGTCGTCGCTACCAAAAGAGGCATGCGTAGCGTCCTTGATATTATCAGTAGCATCGCCATCCTTGAAAAGCTCAATAGGCTTTTTGCCCGTTGTGGCTTTTCTCAACTGCCTGATGGGGTCCATGAGTAGTAGTACTGACGATAACGTTGATATTTTCGCATCCGCACTGCTAGTACTACTCACACCTACAATCAACATACCCACTCCAGGCTAGAAACCAGTCCATACAGAATCAAATACGAGTTTCGAGGGCTACTGATAAAATCTCGCTCCCCAGATTGACGTCGTGGAGACTGTCTGTTCATCGAGCCGTGATCATCACACTACCCTAAAGAAAGGCACTCCCTGAATATGTCATTTTCTATCTCTGACGTCCAGCAATGGGCTCAGGAGGCGTTCAGAACACTAGAGAAAGCCCGTGAGCTCTCTTCCTCGGCACAAGCGGTTCTCGAGTCCACAGCTCACATCCTTAGAGATCAATTACCGAAGAGAGTTCAAGTTGCATCCGAAAACCTGGGCCTCATAATGGATCAACATGCCAACATATCCGCCTTGATGGAACACATACGCGTTCAGGTGAATGATGGAATAATTGGGTCGCATAAATCTGCTGCCGAAACTCAGCTAAAGCCAGTGATGGAGAGACTCGACCAGGTGCTCAATCAATTGCGTACAACTCCTGTTCCCGAGGCACTCTTAAGTGACGAGGTTGACGATAAAGCCAGCTATAAAAACTTGGGTGATTTCATTGCCGACGAGGAGATTAATCTACTCAAGGAGAACATCCAAATCTACTTAGCCAATTCTGCAAAGACATGTGATCTACTAGCTCAGCAACTTGAGGTCCTACTAAAGGAGTATCACCGAAACTCAAAGAAGTACTTGAGCTTACACAAAATGTACAAGTCCTCGGTCGCTGAAACGGCGACGCTTCTTCGTTTTGCAGCCATGACCCAATCCCCTCCGAAGGAACAAAGCAACATAGTTCGGGCCATTTTAAGAGAAAATGGCTCGCTAGAGCAGGAGCTTGTATCATTATTGGAAATGCTCACCAATCACTATGACCAGTGCTCGATTGCGGTAGACCTTTTGAAGTCTAATGGAGAGAGTAGTGGAGTTAATTATGAGGTTCTTCAAGCGGATACCGCCGAGCTTCCGCACGTACTTCGAGAGTTTGCTGCAATCCACGACATCATTATGAATAACGAGACTAGGGCCGCAAAGTTCGTGGAGCTGAAGCTTCCAATGATAGAGAGCTTTGTAGAGCAATCTACGGCCCACACAGAAACGAACACCGCGTTTAAGAACGAGAAGATAACAAAGTTCGTTTTACTCATACTCAGGGTGGAAGAAGTGCTCAGGCTGTGCCTGATTGAAACCGCTGAGCCACCTACGAAGCTGGCCATAGGGCTTTATACGGATGTGGTAAACCAGCTTCTCCACCACTATACGCAATTCCTTGCGATTTTCAAGCAGCATTACATCACAGAGCTTCATTATGAGCAATACGTCTATCCAAGGAAGTATGTTAGAATGCTTGATGACTTTTTGCATGGTCCACTTTTAGAGCTTGAAGAGGATGAACGAGCAAGGCGAGCTCAATGGTTATCTCGCTACGGTGACTTTATCCCCAAAGAGCTCATACTTCCTGGGTTTCAGAGCCAACCGTGCGTGGTACAGGTGACCACAGAAGGTTTGGAGATGCTCCAGGCTGGTACTGCTGAGGAGGATGAGGCGAGACTTCTTCTGCTTCTCAAGAGGCACCAAAGCCGAGGTGCCAGTCCGACAAAAAATGGCTCAAATGAAGGCTGAAAGTTACCTCTGTAATTAAAATTTAATTCTAATATTTATTTGAAAACAGTAACATCAAGATGCGCCTGGCTGCAAAATCTTGCATCTAATAGAAGTCTCACTCACCTGCAGCCATATCAACGGAAGTAACCATAACACTAGAATACAACGAAAAGTCGAATGTCGATGAACTTCGGCCTCCTGTTTACGAAGGCTTCAGGAGGCTCATCTCAACAGAGTTCCAACAATGCCTCCTCAAATGGGCCTTCAATGTCCATGGCTGTTCGAGATGAGTACTCAGATCTAGAGGACTCCGAAGATGAGCCAATGCTGGAAACACCGGCGGTTCCGGAACCACCCCAACCATCAGGCTCTCATGTTAGCCAGTATGGTATTGGTGCTAAGCTTCTCATGAAAATGGGATACAAGCAGGGCCAGGGATTGGGTGCAAACCAGGAGGGAATAGTAAACCCCATAGAGACGAAGCTACGACCTAAGGGATTGGGTGTTGGCGGAGTACACGAGAAGACGAGCAATGAAGCAACTAAAACGATTAAAGAAGTTTCTGTCAAGGTGGATGATAAAGATCTGGAGTTAGAAGGTCTACGGCGCAGATATTCAAGCATAGTGCAGAGATTGAAGACTAGAGGGGTCAAATTGCATTATCAGTTTGAGGAGATTCTTCGCTTAGATTTAACAGATGAAGGCGGTTCTCAGGAAGAAAACGCCACCAGGCTACGAAGCGGCTGGGATGACCTTGTTAAGCTAGAGTCTGATATTACCGCACTTGATACAAATATGAGGTTGGAGTCTGAGGAGGCTAAAGCATTTGAAATAGAGACTGCCGAAGGACTATCTCTTATAGAGAGCCTGCAAGATCTACAGTCAATTCTCGAAGACTATAATCAACAGCAGACCAAAGAGGCCGCTACACAGTGTGTCGAAAAGATCACCAGGATGAGAAACCGGCCAGAAATTGTACTGGCACATCTTCTAATTGTCATTCTTTCGGAACATATACCATCGAAGTTGGATCCTCGTGACGAGGATCTCGCGTTGTGGTGTTCGTTGGTTCGGGAATTAGAGGTTCACCTGTCTATGCACCTAGGTGAGTGGGATTCGCTTCTTCTATCCAAGCTCAAAACAGATATCGAGCCTCTTCTCGAAGAAGCACAATTTGACGCTGTTCAAGATCTAGTTGTCTCGTGGAATGACCTGCCTGCCATCTCTGACAGCACCCTATTCAAGAGAACATTGTTCGACCAGGTGCTCCAGCCAATTATCGAGCGAGAACTTGACAATTGGAACATAGTGGAAAGTGAGGATTCCAAATTGCACGTACTTAATCTTGCTATTTCTGTCGGTCTTGATACCGACATTCTTTCCACAACCTTTCAGCCGCTTGAAGCTAGATTCACAAGTCTAGTTCAACCAAATAGTGAGCTTTGGAATCTGGTGCTCACTGCGAAGGATATCAAAGCACTCTATCAATCAAGCTTGAAGAATATCCTTGTGCATCACAACGCGTGGGCCGAAGTATTTTACCTATGGTCCCTGAGGTCTCAATTCCGTGACGAACTTATCCGGGCCATAGTCGGTTTAGTCTATCAACATTGTGGACAAACTGTGGAATCTCCCAATTTCAACGTCTTATGGCTTCTTCTGAAACTCACTTATGACGAGCAAGAAATTCTGCAAAGCCAGTTGGAGATTACTCTTCAATTTTGCTTTCTCAACCCTTCGTTGAGGTATCTCTCGAGGTTGTTGCAGAAAACTCCGCAACAGGTCCCGTCATGGTTTTGCGAAACGCAGTCAATGTTTCAAGTCCTAAATGACAAATTTCCAATTAATGACATAACGCTATGGTTTTTCAATACCTGCCTTGAAAAAATAAGCATATTCACAAAGACGGGCCGATTGGCTCTAGGAGGTCTTCCCAGTATAGATGATGATGCATTTCCAACTATCGATATGGTTATCAGGCTTGCAGAGGGCGATGGTACTACAGGTAATAGTGACGTCAGGGCACTACGTCTGTCCCAACTTATGGCTGTTTTCCGTGACGTAGTTGCCGACTACTGCTTCAAGCATGGCATTGGCTTCATCGCGACCGATCAAAGAGATGCGACTATGAACAGAATCTACCAATTGACGTTACTCAATGGGAAGGAAAAAAAATGTTTCATCAATGACGACATACTTTGGGTTGAATTTGGGACCAAGTTCGAGCCTACTAGTGTAAACGATTTGGTCAAGTTGAAGTAACCCAGTTTGGGTGCAAATTGTGCACACAGTGCGCAGATTTATGTCTGGAGAACATACGATCGAAGAAGCCTATCCTTCTTTCCCAAAATGTTATCCCGGAGAATTGCACGTTTGTCACCTTTAGGTGTCAGGTTTTATGCTAAACCACCCAAGAACAAGGTTTCCAAGTTCATTGACGATATTGGCAGGGAGGAAACTAAGGCTTCCCAAAACACATTGAAGGTTGTCCGTTGGATGGGAGGTCTTACGATCATTACGGTATGCTGCTCGCTTTTTTGGGCCAGCTCTATGTCTGCTCCTGTCAGGGAGAAAGAGATTGATCTTGGCGATTTGTCCAAGGATGTCCGTAAGGAAAAGGATTGAGTGACCTGGAGAGGTTAAGACGAGACTCAATCCACGTTGTCTTAAGGAGATGCGAATGGGATCAACTAGTTGGCAACCACTTGCTATTGGTCATGTAAATAGAAAAAAGGGGCCTTCATATCCTCAGATTGAAGTTCCTGGGTCCAGATTTCATGATTGCATCTTCAAGGAGGAATGACTCATACGGATTGTTTTGGCTTCGGTTGGCATAATGCTAGGCAATTTGAAGCTAAGCTGAACGAATTACGAAATAAATATTACGATATTGTACTAGTCTTCATTCCCTCATCTACAAATGGGTGCACCTGAGGTGCACTCACACTCATTGTTTGGAACTCTTCCTCAACTTTCGCTAATAAATAAAAAGCAAACATTTTCAGCTTATCCATGTAGTATCATCTAGCAGATATTATCAAGGCCTTTTTCTACGGACTCCACGTGCTTAGTCAGCTTGAGTTGCTAGCATATGGATTTCGCATTCAGTACTGATTTTTTCACCTCAAGTTTCTATTCACTTCTCTGAACTGCAATAAAGCACCATATCAGCGATGTTTAGAACTGCTTTCCATTCTATGCGCCAAAGCGCCATCCTTTCAAGAAGGTACGCTTCATCCGGCCGTGCCGCTCCAATCTCTAGGGTCGGTTTTGCTCCTAAAGCTGCCTTGGGTGTTTCGCTTTTGGCAGTTGCCATCATGTACCCTATCAACCAGGCTCAGAATGATGTGAGAGAGCAGGTTAAGGAGCACACTAAGGAGCTTGTAGAGGATGCCTCCAAGCAAACCGAGGCTGTGAAGGAGGATATCAAGGCTGCCGTTACCCCAGATGAGAAGAAACCCGAGGATGACTCTGAGAAGCCAGAAGAAGCCCAGGCTGCTTTCAACCCAGAGACTGGTGAGATCAACTGGGACTGTCCTTGTCTCGGAGGCATGGCTCACGGTCCATGTGGTGAGGAGTTCAAGGAGGCATTTGCATGTTTCGTTTACTCAGAAACCGAGCCAAAGGGCATCGACTGCATCAAGAAGTTTGAAGCTATGAGAATTTGCTTCAAGCAGCACCCTGAGCATTACAAGGAGGAGCTTTACGAGGATGAGGAGGTGCCAAGCGTCGAGACGGATGCTCCATCTGCGGGCACTGCTGCTGCTACTGCCACTGTTGCTGAAACCGCCTCTTCTAGCAGTGAAGCAAAGGAGGTTGCTCCTGTAATTGAAAGCATTCCTTCTGAGGGTCCTTCTCATGCCCACTCTGAGTTGCCTTCCACTGCCCCTGCTGAGGGTGCAAATGCATCTGACGTTCCTTCTTTGAAGGAGACAGCCAAAAAAGACGCTGGTTCGGCAGAAGAGCAACCCAAGCTTTAAAATTAAAAAAGTATCGTGTAAATAGAAAAATTAAGTCACAAATTTAGATCAATGTTTATGTTTGTAAGGACCGTGTATATTGATCGTTCAGGTTGATTAGCAAGCGCAGGAGCCTCTTCGTATTTTGTTCAATTCTATCGACTCGAAGCCCGTGACGCTTTGTCTTCTTCCGCTGGGTAACTGCACCCCAATAGAGGCAGCACGCTTGAAGACCAGCTCCACAAGCAGAAGCTGTTTGCATGAAATTTCCAACAAATCGGTATCCCAATCAGCAATGTAATCGTCAAGATTTACCTTCGGGTTGTTACGGCAAAGAACCTCCTGGATCTCATCCTTATCGATGCATCTGTCGTTCTCTCTGTCTATCTTGTTGCCAACTAGTACCACGCCTGGCTTGTCCACCTTGCAATGTTCCTTAAATCTGGAGAACCAGTCTCGTATGCTTAGCACAGATTCGTAGTTGGTCACGTCATACACAAGAATGCAGACATCGGCGCCCCTATAGAAAGCCTGAGAGATTGAATTGAAACGTTCCTGGCCAGCAGTGTCCCACACTTGAAGATTCACTTTCATGGAGGTCGAGCCCTGTTCTGTTTCAACAAAGGCTTCGTTACCTATGCTATGCTTTGGAATGCTGACGCTAGTGGTCAAGTAGTCACCTCCAATTGTGGCTTTGTAGGCGTTGGTGAAGACATGGTGAACGAATTGGGAGCGTAGACACGTCTTTCCCACACCAGAGTCGCCTAGAAGGACAACCTTGAGGAAAGGCGGATCCATGTATGCTCAGATAGAATTCTAGCTGTGATGGGGAGGGAGTATAACCTGTGGGTGCTTGAGGAATGGTATTGATAAATGAGGTGTGTATGCGAGTATACGATGGTGTAGCAAGCCGTCTAGCGGTAGTAGGAGGAAATTAGAGAATACAGATGAGACTTTGGTGAAGACTTAAATGAAAGTCAGGAGTTGATATTTGGGATCACAATTGCATTGAGACAAATTTTGCTGGTAAATGGTTTATGGGGATATTCACGAGGAGGTACTGAATTCGTGAAGTGTGTGAGAATTCCACCAGAGACGTAACATTGTGATGTATTTAAAAACATGAATACCGCAGAATCTCTCATTTTCGTCTAGATAGAAGCATATATAATTAGCCAGACAAGAAGAAACTTTCATATAAAGGAAATAATTGTTCACCAACCGGATGGGAAGAACGGTTGCAAAATCAGGTATCGGCAGTCGATTCCCGTATGAAGCAAGTTGATTTATTGAACCTAATTGAGACTATTCTTCATCACTGAAAAGCTACCAGCGGAGGCATTTTCCAATATACCCGTTTTGTTTACCTTCTTTCTAACAAAGGCCTCGTCAAGATATTCATGCACGGCTTTAATGGCTGCGAATGACACGAACCAGCCCACAGCCTCAACATCAAAATATTTTCGGGAATCAAAAACATATTGCCTGAAGATCAAGTGAAGCCTTTCAGGATGTGACAAATTTTCTGTATGAGCCAAATGCCTCGAACGCCGAATTCACATATATCCCCTCGGACTTCCCCTAGGTCTCATCCCCACCGAGGAAACGCCTATGCATACCGAGTCTCAAATCAGGATGATAACCCACCAAAGGTCCAAAGCGCAACCCTTTTAATAAAACTTCTGGGAAATGCAAATCCGGACTATTCTTAATTTTCCTTTTTAGGCCCTTCCACCTTAGAAAACGCCACTTTGAAGGGGTCTGGGACAGCCTTATCATCACGTGCCCAGTGCTCGTCGCATAAAAGCAACATCCACCGCTTCTTTCGCTCACACTACCATGAAGATCTATTACATTGGCATCTTGAAGGTCAAGGACTCCGTGGTGGAGCTTGCCGCGGCCAGAGACCTCAGCCAGTTTTCATTTTTTGAGAGATCCTCGGTATCTCAGTTCATGACATTTTTCTCCGAGACCGTGTCCCAAAGAACCGCTGCTGGTCAGAGACAGAGTATCGAAGAAGGCAACTACGTTGGCCACACATATACCAGACTGGAGGGCTTATCGTGTGTCGTGATCACCGACAAGGAGTACCCCGTTAGACCTGCCTACACGTTGATCAACAAGATTTTGGAGGAGTACCTCTCGTTGCATCCAGCCAACGAATGGAGCACAATCACCGAGCCAAGCGCTGCTTTTGCTTTCGACAAGTTGGACACCTACATCAAGAAGTACCAAGACCCATCGCAGGCTGACTCCATCATGAAGGTGCAGCAAGAGTTGGACGAGACCAAGATTGTTTTGCACAAGACGATCGAGTCTGTTTTGCAGAGAGGAGAGAAGTTAGACACTTTGGTGGACAAGAGTGAAGCGCTCTCATCGTCGTCAAGAATGTTCTACAAGCAAGCCAAGAAGACAAACTCGTGTTGTGTTATTGTCTAATTGTATATGTGTATCATGGATCGTCATTTTTATATGCGGTATGTCAAATACCACCGTAGACATGTCGAGGCACCGTCTAGGTCTACAATCTCGACTGCTTCACGGCGTCAAATGCCTTGAGCAATTTCCTTCTCGCTCCGAGCGCCTTAACGCCCTTGTTTTCTAAGTCCTCATCTGAGAGTTCCACAAGGTCTTTCCAGTACATGTCCTTCAAGCAGTCAGTGTACTTGTGAAGACGAAGAAGCTTCAACCAAGCGGGGATGTTATTGAGCAAATCGAGTGTGGCTATCTCAGTGGGCATCAGCAGCAGACCAGCGTTGGAGCTCTGGCCGCCCACCGGTGTCGATGCTCTGGATCTCGAGGAATCGTCTTTTTTCATTTTAAGTGCTGCAGCCGAAGGCCCTTGAGAAGCTGCCACGGAGTACTTTTGTGGCTGAACTGGCACCAGCGAGGAGTTGGCCTGACGGTTGATCAGTTCTTCAAAAGCGAGAGGATTATGCGAGTAAGGCTGCTGCAGTTGCAGCGTTTGGTGCTGGTAGGCTGGACCCTTTCTGTTAGAGTCGAGAGCCACACGAGAATTAATAGTGGCAAGTGCACCCAACTTCAGGGCAGCATTGAGGTCGTAGCCTTCATCTGGCGAAGGACCATGCTGGGCATACGAAAGAGGCAGATTGGAGGCGGCAGCCAATTGCAAGAAGTTGGTTTTCTCATGCAAATGGGAAGTAGGACTGCGGGCTCTGTCCAAAGGATTGGGCTGCTGCTGTGGCTGTTGCTGTCCGTTAACACCCTGAAGCCTATTGTGAAGGCTTGGATCCGCCAGTTTAGGCCGCTGGACCTTC
Source organism: Candidozyma pseudohaemuli (assembly GCF_003013735.1). Lineage (NCBI taxonomy): Eukaryota > Fungi > Ascomycota > Pichiomycetes > Serinales > Metschnikowiaceae > Candidozyma > Candidozyma pseudohaemuli. The sequence goes on along the minus strand of NW_020194435.1, from coordinate 751,415 downwards.
AGCTCTTGGAAAAGATGCGATCTATAGTCGTTGTTCTTGGGCTTGGGCTGTGCAAGTCCGTTTTGCAACTGGGAGCCTCTGCCCAAGGAGGCGTTGTCCATGCTTGAAACCAAATCCTCGTAGCCGTAGTTCATTTTTGGCGGCACCAGCGCCTGCTCAGAGGAGTGGTTGAGATGAGCCTCGAGGCGAGACTTCATGGTGAGCAAAATGTCAAACGGCAAGTTGTTGCACCAGTGGTCAAGCATCGCCACAATGTCCTGTGGATCCAAATTCTCCATCCATGACGTGAAGCCCACTAGGTCGTCGTAGAAAGACAGGCCAGAGGCTTGGAGTCTGGATAAGCCCAGACTGGCATTTTGACCCCTGCCCAATAAATTAGAGAAGTCGTTAACCAGCTGCGGCCTCAGCGGCACCAGCAAGGATGGCGGCAAGAAGGACAGCAGTTTTGAGCCCAAGAGTCCCAGAAGATGCGAGCCTGCGCCAGCGCCTGGGGCCATGTTGTTGCTCAAGTGGGCCATGGAGGTTTTCTGTGGTGTCAACGACAGCAAGTTTTCCAGCAACGAAGGGCCCAAGCCGTGGGAGAATTGGGGCAGCAAGAAATGGCCACCAAGCGAAGGCGTGGCACTTTCGTTGCTTGAGGTGGTGCCCTGGTTTCCAGCATCGTCATTGTTGGACATGCTCAAGTCCAAATCCAAATCGGCTTTCAAAGCTTCAAATTCCTGCTGTAAATTATAGCCGACCAGCTGCTGCCTCTGCGCAAAATAGTCTTTTGGAAGTGGCGGTTGCAGCATGCTTGAATCAGGACGTTCTGTCTTAGAGTGCTGAGAGTTTGTAGAGTCGACGGGCGGCGGGGAAAGAACAATAGGTCTTTCGGAAAAAGACGACAAGAACTCGGGATTTTTCGAGAAGAGCTCCTTGTCCATGGTCAAAACTGGGGCGGTTTTTCGATTAGGGCCGGGTTGGAGGACCTATGGAGAGCTCATCGATGAAGCGTTGCGAAAAATCTGGGACGATGTTGATCACGTGGGTGGGGTCACGGGCTCAAACGGACGGTGATTCTGGCCATCCCGTTTTTATGTCAAAACTGGGCAGCAGAATAAGATTTAGCGATTTTATTCATTTGGTTAGGAGGTGTTTGTGGCAGATTTTGGATTTGGTCATGTGTGGGGTATGCATGCTGTCTGGGTTATTGCATATGTGCTGAAATGAATCGAGGGCTGGAACAAAAAGCCACTTATCCGGACCTATGAACAGTTTTAGAGTTTGAATTTTGAATGCTTTGGATTGTTTAGTACAATGTAGTGAGAGTTTAGTTTGGTGCAGACCTATGTCGATCATTCAGTTCTTGTGACTACCGAGGGCTTGTAACACGCCGCTGAGTAATCCCTCTAAAAGGCATTCACCTAAAGAAAAAGAGCTTCTTTAAATCGATATAGTGGTCTAAGTTATGCTACCATGGTTATGTTTTAGGACATGCTGGCATGCCTACATTTGTTCGGCTTCTATGCTTCTCTCCAATTCAGGTGGTTTAGTTATAGAGGAGAAGAAAAATCTCAACAGTAATATGCTTGATTCGAGGCATGTTTCATTCAACAAAACTCTCTTTTGCAATTAATAGGAAGAATAGATTGAAGTGGTGAGCGCTGGTCGCTTGTGACTGTCTTTCCTCGGCTGCCAAGAATGGCTGCGAAAAAAGCCCGAATGAGATTGTAATCGTCAAGTTCGTCGGCAATCTTGACGGCTATCTAGCATTCATGATAATAAAGATAACTCTTGATGTTGGAAAAAGTAATATGATGTCCGCATTATCAATGAGCTATCGAGGATTGGCTTAATCGTCTAGTAATGATCCACTTGATGTGCCTAGTTTACAGATGGTCAAGCGTCTTTAACGAGGATAACAGCTAGACTCCGTTTAAACCACTTTACCTCCCAAATAATCAATCTACTCCATGTCATGACCCAAAATCTATTGAAACGAAACCATACTTCGTTTGATCTATAAAATGTTCCTTCCGGTAAGGATACCCAACTATCCATTTAGATTGGCCTCTCTTACGAGCCAGTATTCTTTGTTCTCCATAGCTATGTCGCTTGTGAATTCCAATTCTGGGAACAACTCCAGAATGCTTTTAAATAGGCCCTCAGCAAATGTTTTGATGAAGAAAAGCTGTCCTTTGTGCATGGTAGGATTCGTCGTCAACACGTCTTCCACGGTGGTTGGGACCTTGTCATAACTGACATCAAGATCAACTTCCTTGTTGGCCAACTTCTTTTCGAGAGTCTCGATTTCAGCAAACTCTCTTGACAAGACCAAGGCCCACTGTGACGATACACGCAAGGGACGAGTCACGTTCGAAATGTCTGCACATTTGATCAAGAGTGACGATATAAGCTTGACCTTATCATCCAACGGATCGGAGGTTGAAAACTTGAACTTTTGCAACTTGTCGACATACTCGAAATGCTCAGCCATATCAGTTGCAAGAATGCTGCCGATTATAAGGTTTTTGAGTGTCAAGTTTGATGTAGAGTCTGTGACAAATTTGAGGAGCCTTGGGAGGCAGATGCGGAAAATTCTGTTGATGAAGACGGCGCTATGATACAGCTCAAGCACCGATCTTTCATTGTAAACTTGAGAAGCGGATGCTTCATGGGAGATCATAAATGCATTAGTGACGCCAGGATGACCGACGTCATGGCCAATGGCAGCGAAAAGCAAGCCAAGGGATTGGAGGGGATTGAGGTGTGGTACAAGTGCTTCACCTTCGGGACGTACCGTGGCGAGAGGGTACACCATGTCTAGTAGGACAGATGCATCTTTGCCTACTGGATTTTTCAATGTGGCGAGCTCATCATCCTTGGGGTTCTTGCGGAATTGGGAGAATTCCGGTAAACAGCCTAGGCGGATGAGATAGTGGAAACAGGCCTGCATCACATCAACGGCATGACGGAAGTTGTGGAATGGGTTGCCGTGCTGGTAGTTGTCCCTGACTATGAGAACGAACATCATGAGTTCGTTTGAAGAAGGGACAGGAAGTGTTGACCACATGGCAAGTTCTCTGATGTAACGGAGAGCAAACTCGAGCATGAGAAAAGCGCAGTAGGCCAAATCATCGCTCAGAAGCTCATGAGAGGGGAATGCCCAGTGGCCGACTAGATGAGCGAGTTTGGCGAGATGTTCTGGTTCGCTGTTGGATAGCAAATCCATTGTGTTTATGCTGCTATTCATCAAAGCCAAAAGCTCGCGGAGACGTTTTTCCGTCGAGTTGGATTTGCCCAGACTCTTGCTGAGTAAAGAGTTCATAGTGGGCATGGCATCGGCCACGATGGTGGAGTAATCTTTCGAGAAGGTGTCGTTGATTACCTCGGGGGCTGTTCCCGTCCAGAGCTCAATTCTGGAGATTCTATGGGCAGCGAGGCCATTGACAGTGGTAATTGCCTGGCTCAAAGAAGCCACCGTCGTCTTATCTAGCGTGTTTTGCTCCACCACAAGAAGGTTCAAGTGGCAGAAGAAGTAGCGGAGTATCAACGACTTGTCGGAAGCACAGAGGCTGTCCAAAGGATCTTTGCTGTTGGGGAAGTCGTCCAAAACAACCAACGTGGCTCTTTCTGCATCTCGTTCGCTATTTGACTTCTTGAAGAAACACAGAATAAGCAGTTTTATGCTGGTGTGGTGTTGTAGGGAGTGAGCTTGTAGAGCCGCTGAGACGGACTGAACCAGCAGGGGAGACGGACTGAGTACGTATACGTCTGCCATTTGGTCTGATTTGCTGGAAGAGACTAATATCTTTGTGTATGTGGTGGTTGTTTGTAGTAAATGTTGGAAGTGCTTGTCTTATCTCTGAAAAAGAGATTTTGATGAGCGGAAAAAAGAAATTCACAGACAGATAGATGGTGAGACAGGGGTGCTGGGGTTGCCGACGTTGGGGGACAGGCGGTGTACGGGTTTTCGTGATTGCACGGGGCCAGGGGTTGGCGGCAGTTGCAGCGTCTGGGGAAGGTTGAAAAATAAAAAGTGGTCCCGATCGGCAATTCCACACCACCAACGACGGTAACCAGGCTATGACGTTTCCTGCTACAGGGAAAATGTACTGCATGTGGGCGTCCCCGGCTGGTCTCAACGCACAACCACTAGACAGGCTGCCGCAAAGGAAAAGAAAAGTGGAGGCACCAGACAGCGTGGTACTGCAGGCAGGATGACAACGAAACATCCTGCCAGCCTCACACTCACCCCACGTCGGTTGGAGGTCCCCGATTCGGCCAATCGGTTGCAAACCGGGCCGTTATGAATCTCTGATTAGGGAGATTCAAGCGTGATTTTGTGTGATGGGGTCTGTAGTATCGAACATCTTGAACAATGGCACTTGGCAACGCGCTATCCGCCAAGCTGTCTGACGTATTCCGCTCTCTCGGTGCTGGTTTCATTAGTACCGCCGGGAGGTACCTTGGGGGAGCACATAGCTACACAGGTTGCGATCCGAACCAACACACAAATTTGTTAACTTTGTTAAAACACTAACCTATTTTTTTCTTTCCTTTTTTTTTTTTTTTCTTTGCCTTTGACTCCGTCTGACTCCAACTCTCAATGTATTACACGCCTCGAGATCACCGCCGCCGATGACGTGATATTCTGTGACGGGTCAAGAAAACCGAAACACAAAATGCAAGTGTCTCAAACGGCGATTGATCAGCACCCTCGCCTGTGCCTTCCTATTCTCTGCTTTTGCTGAGTGTTTCAACATGTTGAACTTCCACTTTTTTGTCGGCAATCAGCTCTAAATCCATTTTCTCTCCGTCGAACAATTTGGCAACCTCCTCGAGCGAGTAGCCCTTGGTCTCAGGGTAGAAGAAGTATGTGTTGAGAACAATGATAAAGAGCAACACGCAGAACACAATGTAGTACCGCCAGCCGATGTCGTCCAAGGCGATGGAATTGCAAAAAGACGCAATCACCAATGAGCCGTATACTCCAAGAAGCTCTACTGTGACACCTTTGGACCGCAACGAGTATGGGAAGATTTCCGTCGGATACGCCAAAAGCAAAGGCGTATAGGCAATGTCGTAATGGAAGTAAAAAATGAAGATAAAGCCCACCACAGCACGTCCCGCTGCCATTGACCCGTTCTGGTCGAAAACAGCCAGGCAGGCCGTCCAGATGATGTACGACACAAGCATACCAATTCCTGACCAGAGGAAGAGGGTTCTTCTGCCGAGGAAGTCCACCAATAACGCCGCTGAAGCGGCGGCTATAAGGTTGAAGATTTGCAAAAGCCCGTTGATGAGCGTTTGCATTGACGAGCTGGTGATGCCAATGGTATCAAGCACCAACGTGAGGTAGTAGGAAACCACGGCCACACCGTTCCATTGGGCAAAAATTCCCAACGATAAGGCAATGTACGTTCTTCTTCTGTTGCCTGGCGTAGCGATCAAGTCCAGCCATTTCGTCTGTTTCGCCAGTCTCTCCATGTCCAATGCTGCAAGGATCTCTCTGATCTCAACATCCACCAAGGCACTATCATTGTCACCACCAGCATGGTACTTCACCATGATTTCCCGTGCCTTGTCAACCTTACCCTTGGATATCAACCATCTGGGACTCTCAGGCACAAATACCAAGAAGGCAAGTTGCACCACAGGATATCCAGCCTGAAGAATGGTGGGTATACGCCATGCCCAATTGTCGCCCAGACCAGCAGTACCGTAACACGCCCAGGATGCCAAAATAGCCCCCAAATAGTACAAGCACCAGTACATCGAGGTCATCTTTCCTCTGAAGCTAGGGTATGATAATTCAGCCACAAGAAGCGGAGCAGGCTGAACTGCAAGCATTCCAGCGCCTCCTACAATAAATCTCGAGGCAATAAGCTGGGCCAAAGAGTGACCAGTTGCCTGGATTATAGTAGCAATGACAATCCCCCAAAGACCAATACACAAGGTCCATTTTCTACCGAGGTAGTCTGTGAGCCAGCCACAGAAGGGAAGAGCGATAACGCAGCCAAAGTTCTGAGCAGCATTGATGAAGCCAAGCATGGTGCCCTTAGGGTGTCCAAACTCGTCCTTCCATTCATCAATGGCCTGAAGCCCATTCATCAAAGAGCCATCGTAACCAGCAGTGGCAGAAGAGAGAAGAGGCACAAGCAAGATAAGGTTGAGTTCCAAGAGGTGGCGGACCCGATACCATGGTTTGCCGTGGTCGGGAAGCACCTCAGCGATGGATTTTCCCACAATCTCCTCGATGGGAGTCGTTTTGAAAAACATGCTTGTGTGAGTGGTGCCAGTAGAATGGCTGCAAAATGGCCAACTTATATGGTTGTGAGCATGGAGCGTCCCGGGAATGCCCAAAAGAGCTCCGAGACTAGGGTGACGTGCGGGGCATGTGTGGAAATACGAGGGCGACAGGGGTCCGAGGCAGCTTGATCTGGAGATTATGTGGTGATGATTTCCGGAGTACAGGAGTGCTTGGCCGACTGGTTCTTTCTGATTCGACGGTTGGACGCTCGGCAAGGTACGTATAGTGGGGTATGTGGGGCAGGCAGCTATACGCGCAGGCATTTTGCAGCCATTCAATGGGGTTTTGCAGCAAGATATTTTTCACCGAGACTCGGTAAATGAGGATGCAAGGAGGAGAAGAACAGAAACATGAAATAATGGCACTATGGCCAAGACGCCCAGCTCACAGTGAGGAGGAGGTATCCTGTGTCCGTTTGATGTGGATCGTATCAGTGATCTTCTTGGGACATGGAATATTGACTACCGGAGAATGATGAGATATCGAGAGAGTCAACTTTTCATTGGCGGAACAACGATGTATTATTCCAATTGAACGTGAGGTCTTTCGTAACTGGTGAAAAATTCGCCTTTACGACTTGTTCTACACTCCACTTATCATTCTAATCTTGACTATTTATTCCTCATGGGCAGCAGTGACCACCGTCAACGATAAAGTCACTACCGGTGGTGAAAGTGGAAGCGTTACTGGCCAAGTAGAGGTAGATACCCTTGAGCTCCCTGGCATCGGCATCTCTTCTCATTGGTGTTCTTCTGTACCACTCCTCCTTGACCTCGTCCGTCACCTTGTAGGAAATAGGTGTGTCAATGTAGCCTGGAGAGACCGAGTTGCATCTAGCAAAATCGGCCCACTCCACAGCCAAAGACTTGGTCAAGTGGATCACAGCAGCCTTGATCGCATTGTAGTTGGCCTGGTTCTGAGGAAGGTTCACGATGGATCCAGACATGGAGGCAGTGGTGATCAAGTTACCGTGGCCCTGTTTTTCAAAAACCTGACCAGCAGCACGAGCACAGTAGAACACGCCGTTGTAGTCGGTTTGAACAACATTGTTCCACTCCTCGAAGCTCAGCTTGAGAAGACCTGTGGTAGCTGGGATACCGGCATTGGCAATCATCACATCCAAGTGACCAAAGTCCTTGATCACTTCCTTGACACCATTGTCAACCTGCTCCCATTCTCTCACATCGACCTTGTATGCCTTTGCCTTGACCTTGTATTTCTCCTCGAGCTCTTTGGCAATGTCAATGGCTGCGGTGTTGTTGCCATACCATAAAGCGCAGTCTCCTCCAGCCTCAGCCAATGCTCTGGACACTTCTGCTCCGATTCCGCCAGCTGCACCAGTGATGATGGTGACTTTCCCCTTCATGGAGAACATCTCAAAGACGCTGTCGGAGAGCTGTGGGTTTGGCTTTCTAATGGTGGACATGGTGGCTGCGAAATCTGTGATTGACTCTTGTGATGAGAAACCAGGATAAGTGACAGCACCCCAGACATTTATACTACTGGCTTTGTGACCGCTGATGAGCTATAGTGGGGTTAAGTGTGCACCGGGCCTTTATGACCCCGGACTTCTGTCACCTCGGACTTCTGTCGCACTATCGTTCGGGCGGGCTACCCAATTGAGGATTGATTTGGGGTACTTCGAATGATCAGAGGGAGATCCTCAAAAGGATGTTTTTAACTTTAAAGTCCTCAGTGAAGTTTTGTGTAACTCGGAGTTGCTTATCTAAATCTCATTAGCCGAGTTGCGACCACCCATTTGGAGGTGGAGTAGCAATTGACTAGAGATTAGATCGAAGCAAGGTGGGTTCTTTATTGACGTTGCCATTGAGCTACTGACCTATACTTGTGAGAGAGGTATGCATGAGGATATCTGGTTTGGGCATGCAACAGTACTTCTTGTATTATCATACACCAAGGCCACAAATTACCCCTTACAATAAAAAAATCATTCACTCGTTTATTCTCTATCCTGTTCCGACTCAGATCTTGGTCTCGTCGGTGACACCGGCGATCATCACCTTGATCACATCGGTTCTGCCCTCCTTCACCAATTCAAACGCCTTCTCGGCTTCCTCAAACTTGAATCTGTTGGTAACGAGTCTCTTTACGTCAATCTTGCCAGAGGCAACTAAATCAACTGCAGTAGGGTAGCAGCCGGTGGAGTATCTGATGGTACCAGTCCAATTGAGCTGCTTAACAAGGGCCTCAGTAACTGGGAAGCTAACAAACTCTCTGCCCATTCCTGTTTGAACAAATCTTCCCTCGTGTCTTGCCAAAAAGACACCAGTTTGGATACATGGCTCGGCACCGGTAGCTTCCAAGATCACATCAGCTCCGTGCTCACCAACATCAAACTCCTTCTTGATGGTAGCAGAAACCCTTTTGGCGTAAGCCTCGGCGTCCTCGTTCTCCTCCTTGGGAGGCATCTTGAAAACACCATCGGCCCCGTAGGTCTTTGCAAATTGCAAACGTCCGTCAGAAATATCAACACCAATCACTTTTTTGCACCCAAGAGCCTTGGCCACAGCCTGGCACAATAATCCAATTGGACCGCAGCCAAACACAACAACAAAGTCTCTTCCTCTAAGGTCGGCCCTCTTGCATGCTTGAACGGCAACAGTGACTGGTTCAACAAGAGCAGCCTCCTCCATGTCCATGTGGTCTGGGATCTTGTAGCAGTAGTCATATGCAACATTGTAATAACGCTGCAAAGTGCCATCCCATGGAGGTGTGGCTGCAAACACCATATCCTCACACATGTTGTATTTACCATCACGGCAAAGATCACAGTAACGGCATGGCACGCCTGGTTCCACCGAGACTCTGTCACCTTTCTTCAAAGTGGTCACTTCTGAGCCAAGCTCCACCACCGTACCTGCCAGTTCGTGTCCCAACACCATGTCTTTTCCATCCTCCATGATGAATTTTCCAATACGGCCCTTCTGCCAGTAGTGGACGTCACTTCCACAGATACCGGTTTGCTCGATATGAACCCTCACTTCCTTAGGCTGCAAGGGCTTCATGGGTCTGTTTTCCAAGACAACATTTTTAACTGTTTTGAGGACGAAGGCTGGGTTTTCGGAGGACATTGTTGGTGAAGAAGTTTTCTGGATTCATGGCCTTTTTAAGTTCTCCAGCGGACTTCTGTGGACCTCTGGTGCAGTGCATTTGCAGCCATTCAACGGACATCTGGCCTCCACACGGGGAAGGCTATTGATCAGTGCTACGATTTACTTCTACGGGGAAGCTTCAATATCCGCATTCTAATATAACTGTCACGGGGTTATTCAATCGTCTATAGCAGAGAAGTACGTCTACCTGTCAGGGCCTTATCGCATGCTTTCACACTCTGAAGAATCAGGAAACCCACCTGTTGTGCTCCACAGATCTAACAGCCCTAGAAACCCTCCGCGACTTTGTCACTATTGTCCGTTATGGCACAAAGTTTTCTCTATATCGGAATCCGTTGTATGTCTCCCTGGCACAGGGCCAGTCTGCTCCAGCGGACACCTGTGACCCCAGAATCTGGGGTACTGTCCCGCGCTGCCCCACCATCGGTGGCATATAAAGACCAGAATCGCCAAAGTCTGGAACCAAAGTCCAATTGTCAGAATCATGCTTTTCCAACCCCAGGAATCATCTGTTCTTAGCCTTTTCTCTCTCAAGTCCGAGGTTGCCCTCATCACTGGAGGCGTTCGTGGTATCGGTCTCGGAGCTGCTATAGGCCTCGCTGAGGCTGGTGCAGATATCGCTGTGACGTACAATTCGCTGAAGCCCGAGGAAGTGAAAGAAGTGGAGGCAAAATTCAAGGAGCTAGGAGTCCGCTTCAAGGCTTACCAGTGCAATGTTGTCAACAAAAAGGAGATCGAGGCCTGTGTCGCCCAGGTGCTCGAGGACTTTGGTCGTTTGGATGTGGTGGTTCCAAATGCCGGTGTTGCAGTCCAGCAGAAGGGAGAGGACTTCACCGAGGAAAACTACCACAAGACTTTGAGTGTCAACTTGGATGGCGCTTTTTTCACGGCCCAGGCGGCTGCTAACGCTTTCAAGAAGCAGAAGGAGAGTGGTAGCTTCAAACAGGGCAGAATCGTCTTCACTGCTTCCATTTCTTCCAGCATTGTGAACTACCCACAGCCTCAAGCGCCATATAATGCCTCGAAAGCCGCTTTGGTGCGTTTGGCAAAGTGTCTAGCGGTGGAGTGGGTCGATTTTGCCAGAGTCAACTGTGTTTCTCCAGGTTACATTCAGACCGAAATGACTGACTGCCATCCAGAGGAATGGAGAAAAGTGTGGTCAGGCTTGATCCCCGCAGGCAGAATGTGCTCCACTTATGAGCTCAAGGGTGTATATGTCTTCTTGGCCAGCCATGCTTCCTCATATGTCACTGGAGAAGAGATTATTGCAGGTGGCGGTTACGCCCTTATCTAGGCATGATAGAATATAAACTGTTAGAACTGTTGTTCGATGTCAAAGGAAGAGGGCCAGAGCATCGTATGTAGCTGCATGAGCTGAGACATGGGGCTTTCGTCAACAGCTATAGTGGGAAAGGCCATATTATCGTTCAATGGTGTAAAGCCCGTGGTGTTTTCCTGGTTTCCGAGACATCCTAATGCCATGCTACTGATAAACTCGGAGATTCTAGCCGCTGGAGGACAGATTTTCAGGATTTTGTCTATCACCCTTTGCGCCATTACGATCTCTTTTCGCCATGCATTGGCTTCCGAAGAAACAGGATCGTTCCTTAAACAGACAAGTGGCATAACAACTGCTGGAATAAGGAAGAAAAGCAGGTACCATGCATCCATCCGGTTGTACTGGGCCTTTTCGCTCCAGAAGGTATCCATGCTTTGGATGGTTATGCTACACTCACGAAGACAAACCTCACCTGCCTTTGTCTCGTAATCATCCACGGGCTCTTGCTTGTCGGAAAAGAGCCTTTTCAACATGAAAGTTCTGTACATGATGATTCGAAGGTTCCGGGATCTCCAGTGCAAGACCGCATGAGCCAATTTGAATCTAGCAGAGACATCGGCGTCTTCTCGAAAACTTCTGGGAATCAACAGCTTCCAGCGCTCAATATATTCACAATCCCACCGCAACAATGTTTGAGCCAGCGGAAATGGGTCACTGATGATCCTCTCGTATATGCTGTTGGTGAATATATGGAAAAGCGCTTGAAGCCTCACGCTTGTGTAGACAGTGGGTCCTTTCTCTTGTTGAGGAGGAGCTGCGGTCATAGCTGTCAAATTCGAATCCACAACATTCATGGGCAACTTGGCGTCGAGTCCAGCACACGGAATGCCCAATGGTCTTCCATAAGTGATAGTCAGTCCACAGTCAAAGATGTACAAGCACCACCACACACGGCGACGCATTTCCTGGTTCAAAAGCAGATCGCCTGGCTCAGCCAAATCTTTATGGAGCCCAAGGCCAAGAGCCATTCGTGCCGCTAAGCCAAGGTAGTTGTAGCCTGAATTAGGTCTGTCTCGCTTTTGGAGATAATTTGAAATCAAAGCTAGAGTCTGAACGAGCGTGAGGGAGCCTGTTTCTAGATCTTCAAGGGAAAGTTCTTTTTTGGCACAATCAAGGAGGGTAAGATCATCATCCTCATCACCGGTTGTGGCTGACATGAACAGGCCTATAGCGGCTACTATGTAAAGCAAGGAACGCCATCCAGGGGGTGCCTCCACGACCTCATTAAGCTGAGCTAGGAAAAGGGGCCGATGTACTATGGGGTACGACACATGGTACGTTTCAAAGTACATGTTCACGTAGTGCTCTATTCTCAGTCTGGAAGGAATGGAGATTGATGCAAGGGAAGACGCTGAAGAAGGCGAATCGCTTTCTCGAATTTTTGGCTTGTTTTGCTGAAGGAAGTATCCACCTCCAATAAGATTGATCAATGCAGCTGAACTGGTGGTACCCAAGTAGCAGTTACTTTCAGTTGTAGCCATTCCGTCAGTCACCGAGAGTTTTCTATCCAACATGGATCTGCGTTCATCCCACAGGCATTTGCTGCTGTATGTGTTGGATAATGGAGAAGATGAAGTTGAGCTTTTCGAATTGGACATAGCATCTGTCTCATTGATAGAAGGTGGAAGATACTGAGGAATTTGGAGTAGCATCAGCAGCAGGCTCAGAATGTCATCATGATTCTGCAAAAGCAGCAGAATGTTCATCTGCGGGGTATGACCGATGAAGCCGTTTTGATTCGGTACTTCAACTTTCCTTCGCTTCACCACCACATCGTCTGGAAGATCATCGATGCTTGTCCCGTTTCGAAGCTTGCCAACTAATTGCTGAAGATCAACTTCGGGGCAGTATCGAGCAATGATTTGCCTTGTAACACTGAGTTCTTCCTCCACTTCTGTCAAATGCTTCCTGGTAAGTGGCGATCGTTTGGGCTGCTCATACAAGCAGTGCCGTTTGGCTGTTCGACATGTTCCACAGACGGGGAGCTCTCGAGCGCAGCGAATTCTCCGCCGCTTGCATTCATTACATGCAAAACGATTGAAGTCACTTTCACTGTCTGAAATCATAAAGAAATGAGGTAGTTGGTGGCATTTTGGATGAGGGTGACAGAAGTCCGTCTGGGGTAAGGCATGCAGAGTTGAAGTGGGGCAATCGCGTCACCGAGCAGAAGTCCGAGACTTCGGTTTGGGTCTTATAGTCGGAGCCGATATTACGTCAATGTGTGAGGGAATCAGATGTGAAATTTGTTTGATGAGATCAACGGTTGCTTTGAGTTTTCCTTCAATGATTTACAAAGGTGACGCACCTCTTGGATCACAATCTACATTGACGTAGAAGTGCATGACGTTTGCAGCCAATGCTTTAAAGACAATCCGAGAAAAGAAAGACATCAAACTGGATCTGTGTGAACTTTACGTCTTGTCTATTTCTTGTTCGCCGCCATCGGCGCATGCATTTATAAATACCATGATACTCGAGAGGGTATGGGTTAATCATGCTGCGTCCCTTCATTCAGAATATTCCCAAATACCTAGCCAAAACGTAGATACAAAGACCTCCAATGACGCAGCAGAGAAACGATATCAGTTGCGTCACTCTCCTTTGTCTCACCAACTGATCATGCTCGTTGAACCTTTTCGCAACATACTCCAATACAGCAATTTTGTCTGCCATTTCCTCCGTCATCACCACTTTGGAGCTTTGCATTCGCTGTCTGCTATCGTCAAGTCGTCCAGTCAAAGACTTTAACAACTCATCCAACTTATCAAGCTTCTCCATGCTCACCTGGAGCTGCAGCCTGAAGTTACTCTTCAATCGCAGTGTGGTTTCCGAAAGCTCTTTATGCAATGTCTGAACCTCCCCTGAAAGCTTGCTTAAATACTCACTGAGCATGTTCAACTGCTCCGTGGGTGCACAAGTCACATTGAGGTCCTTTTCAAATTTCCGCTCTAGCGCCAGCGCTGAGGTTTCTAGGGCCAGAACAAGCCGGTCAATTACTCTCGAGTCGTCGTCTTCATCATCCACGCCTAGAAGCATCTCGGCCACTTTAGCCGGACTTTGGATGTCCCGGTCTATGGGTGAGTATTGTAGTTTTCCCTCTTCCGCCAACTCCATGAATGACTTTTTAGCTGTCACTTGCAGCCATGGGAAAGCTTCTTCCTGTCGAGGTTCTCGAGAGGGCGATTCAGCTGACGGTTGACCCTGCCGAAATGCTGTTATGAGATCGGAATAGCTGTGTGCTTTCAGTGGAGGATCGGATCGAGGCATGTAAAATTGCTCCACAAGTCTCTTTTTTGCCAGAACCTCAGTACCGCTAAGCTGGTTGCCTTGAAGAGGCAGCACCGGACTTCTCGGCAGCATTGGGGTGCCTTTTGGCCGTTTCCTTTGAGTCAGAGACATGCCAAATGAGTTTGCGGCCTTCGGGCTCGGAGTGGTCTGGTCTGAATTTCGGTTCCCATTATGGCTGCTACGTTCACTCATATTTATAGGTCCCTTTGAGTGACATGCAATGGGTGGTAGAGATTGTAAATGTAGTAGGCTTAAAGTGATTCAAGTATGTGAGACATATGTGTACGGATGTACCAGCACGCATACTATCAGCAGCACCACGAATCATGAATCTAGAAGAGAATTTGGGAAAGTCAAAAATAAAAAAAGTTTTCCAGAAACCTCTCTGTTCCTGAATTGGTAGTTCATAGAATTCAATGCTACGGTGATCAGATTATGCTCGACTATCAGACCTCACTTGAGCCCCAGATCAACAGCCTACATTTTGCAACCGACTATTGATATTCTGCTACACCACCATTCGTTACAGTATTCTTTTTTTTATATACACATTTTTGATTGTTTTAGGAAATTACTTTCCCGCAGATCCACGGGCACCAGCACCAGAGGCAATAAGGTCCAAGGCCTCTTGAGTCAACTCAATCTCAGGCAATGGCTCACCCTGGTTGGCGGGAGCTGGCAAGAAGCCGATCTTCACCAAATAGCTGATGTAAATGCCCATCTGAGCAGCATCAAGACCATCACCGGCAGATCTGTCTTCTCCCAGAAGGTCTTTGTCTGCCTTCAAGGACTTAACGGCGTTCTGGTCATCCAACTCAGGAGCCTTAGTGTCCTGAGGCAAATTGTCGAGAACGAAATGGAGCAATGGGAACAATGCAGAGTCTCTGGAGTCAGCAATGACAAACTTTTCCAACGATGTTCTCCATTCAGGGTAGTCCTCACACTTCAAGTCATAGCCGTAGGTCTTGAGTGAGGCCAACATATCATTGAATCTGATTCTAGGATGGCCAGTCACCTGTGCAACAGCCAAGTAATCAGCGTGTGGTGGGTGAAGTGCAGTAGCCACAACAACACGAGCCACCTGGTCAACAGGAACAGCATTGACGTTGTTGGTGATGTCTGGGTATGAACCAAGCTCGGCACAACCCTTTAACATTCTCAAAAGGAAATCGTCGGTGTTGGAAGCACCAGATTTGGAGAAACCAGTAACGTAACCTGGTCTGGTGATGCAGCCCTTCAAACCTCTTTCACCGGCTCTTCTGATAATGTACTCAGCAGCCCATTTAGACTGACCATAGCCAGTACCCAAACCGGTGCTGGATCCATTCAAATCGTCCAGCTCAGCAATACCAGCAAAACCTCTAGATGTCAATTCGTCAGAGGCGTTGATGAAGTAGTCGCTGTCAAGAGTGGATGTGGTGGACACGAAAGAAAACTGCTTAGGCTTGCCCTCTCCAGCCAAGTTCATCACGTTGATTGTAGAAATGACATTGGCGTCTCTCAATTGAGAGTATGGGTACACCCAGTGGACCAAAGCACCATTATGGATAATGACATCCACAGCGTTGGCAAGCGTAGACCAAGTAGAGGCATCCAAGCCAAATTGGTGCTTGCTCAAGTCACCAAGAACAACCTCAATCTTAGAAGCCCACTCCTCGTTCCAAATACCGTACGTCTTACCCGTCTTGCGCAATCTTTCAAGACCAGCCTCTGCAGAAGATGCTCTGACATGGGCGTAAACCTTGAAGTCACCCTTACGGCCCAGCAAAAGATCACGAAGGATGAAGGACCCAAGGAAACCGGTGGCACCAGTGAGGAAGACGTTCACAGTTGAAGAAAAGTCCAATTTCTCCAATGATGGGTACAGCTTGAGAAGAGCATCTCTGGTGAGCTCCTTGGCATCATCGCTGTAGGAAAGAGAGTTATCAATTTCCACTTCGTGATGCTCCGCCTTACCGTCAGCCAATTGAGCAAAGTCACCCTTCTTGTACTTGGCAACCTCCTTGGAGAACAGCTCAATCGTAGGGTTCTTGAAGATAATTCCCAAAGGCACATCAACATTAAGCTTCTTTCTCAACTCGAAAATCATACGAGTACCCAAAATAGAGTGGCCACCAAGGTCGAAGAATGAGTCGTCCTTGGCGATAGTGGCTGGTCTGTTTGGCAAAACCTCGATCCACAAGTCACGAATGGTGGCCTCCAATTCGTTGAAGCTCTCCTCCTCATGATCAATACCTCTCTTATCAGCAGCCAACCGGGCCACAGCTTCAAGCTGGGCGGTATCTGGGAAAGGCAACTTGGGCTTGTCGACCTTACCATTTGGATTAAGTGGCAACTTGACCAATGGGACAATAATGGTGGGGATTGCATAAGAAGCTAATCTCTTCTTCAAGTGCAGCTTGATGTCCTTAATCAAAGCACCGTAGGCAGCCAATCCACTAACGATAGGGTCGTCCTGGTCCTCAACATCAGCCTTAAGCTCATGCAACTCGGGACACTCCTTGGGCACAATGTAGGAGATCAAAGTGGGCTCTTCACTCTTGTCTCTTCTCACCAAAGTAACGTTCTCTCTGACCAATGGGTGTTGAGATAAGTGGGTGTCAATCTCACCCAATTCGATACGGAAACCTCTGATCTTCACCTGGTCATCGGCTCTACCACAGCACTCCACATTACCGTCTGGCAAGTATCTGCCCAAGTCACCGGTTCTGTATAATCTGTCTCTGGGTCCAAACCAGCCCTGCTCTCTCCATGGTTGCTTGGTAACATCAGCATTGGCCTGATCTTGTTCGGTCCATTGTTGAGGATCGACGTACCAGTTTGTGACAAACTTTTGCTTGTTCAAGTCTGGCAAGCCACGGTAGCCCTCAGCCAAACCAGCGGCTCTGACGTAGATTTCTCCAATCTCACCAACACCACATGTCTGCGAAGGGTCGTTTCTGTTCACCACCAACATTTGCACATTGTACATACCGCTTCCAGCAGGCATAACATCCTTCAAGTTCTTCAAGAAGGTAGGGTCAGCGGCTCTGGACTTGATCTCGAAGTAGGAGACAGCACGCTGGGTTTCAGTGGTTCCGTACATGTTCACGATGTAGACGTTCTCGGCCAAAGTTTGCAAACGGAGACAATCTCTCTTGGTCAAAATGTCACCAACGAAGAATGCGTGGTGCAAGCTTGGAATAGCAGTAGTGGCTTGGGCACTTAAAAGCTGACCCATAGCTGGTGTAAGATGGGTGACAGTAGTGCCATATTCGGCCATCCAATCGGCCAACTTACCTGGAGTACCAATATCGTCAGCTGTAGGGACAATAAGCTGAGCTCCCAAGAAAAGTGGTGTGAACATATCTCTTTGGATAGGGTCATGGGCGATACCAGACAACATGGTGAATTTATCGTCGGAAGAAAGACCAAAACGCTTAGCCATCCATGGGAAGTAGTATGCAAGTGAGTAGTGACGACCCAACACACCCTTAG
The DNA here is from genome assembly GCF_003013735.1 of Candidozyma pseudohaemuli. NCBI lineage: Eukaryota > Fungi > Ascomycota > Pichiomycetes > Serinales > Metschnikowiaceae > Candidozyma > Candidozyma pseudohaemuli. The sequence continues at coordinate 733,885 of NW_020194435.1, read as the reverse complement.
GCACACCTTCCGAGCCGGAAGTGAAACTCAATGTTGGGTTACAGTCAGGACCGACAATTACTCCTGTAGGCTTTTCAGCAAACGACTGATATGCCGCTAAGACGTCTTCAGAAGAGTTCTCCAGACCACCGATAATTGAACCGTCATCCTGAAGCTTCAACTGTGGGATAGAAGTCACCACATTTAGCTCATCCTTGATATAGTCCTTGACAAGATCGTCCAACACGCCAGCCTTCTCCAAGCCAATAAGACCCTGAGGCTTGGCCACGGAAAGGTAGATGTTCTGTCTAGCTGGAGGGTAGGCTGGGTCAATGACAGAGAAGGTAGCACCAGCCTTCAACACACCCATTACAGCGACCATCAAATCCACACCTCTGTAGGCATAGATCATGACAATGTCACCCTTCTTGATACCGGTCTCCTTCAAGTAATTGCCAACCACGTTGGAAGCTTCGTTGATCTGCTTGTAGGTGAAAGTTCTGGTTTTGGAGGAAGGATCCATGAACAGCTTTGTCTCGACCACACATGTTCTGTCAGGGAACTCCAAGGCGTTCTTCATGAAAATGTCTTGAATGGCCCCTCTGTAGCCGCTCCAGTCAAGGTCCAATGTTGGGTCAGGCAAATGTGACTTTTGGGTAGGTGTGATCAAGTTGACCTTGGTGATCTCAACGTCAGGATTCTGACTCACAGCCGTCGTGAACTGGCTAAACTGCTCGGCAAAAATGTCCATTCTCTCTGAGCGATAAAGCAAAGCATTGTAGAAAAAGTGCAATTGTGCCGTCTTGGGATCAATGAAAACAGCCAAGTCTCTCACAGAGCCCTTGACAGAGGTCTCCAACTTCTGAGACTCTCTGGCGAACTGGTAACTGATCTTGAACAATGGAGGACGAGTTTCTAGTCCCTTTTGCTCCTTGATTGCTTGCGCAATGTCGTCCAAATTGTGGTACTCCACCTTGTGTTGGTTGGTGTCGTATTCCTGACGAATCTTCTCCTCCAATTGCTTAAACAGCATCTTGGGGTCCACCGTCAACCTCACAATAAAAGGTTCGCCTTCTGCCTCGGCATCAGTAGCAATGACAACATCATCGTCACCGGTCAATCTGAAAATGAGTGCTGCCAATACAGCTAAACCAGTAACAAAGTCCGGCTTGACTGCAATCTGGATCAGCTTGGTGGCCTCCACCGACCTATTGTTCTCGGGCTTGAGGAAGTCATGGGGAAGCACCGATAGTGTCGGATTTTCTAGGTAGTTGAGCCAAAAATCAAGCATTGGAAGTAGTAGTAGGGAGGTGATTGAATCGCAAGACCTTTTATGTGGGGAGGTTTTTCAGTCTGTGTCCTGCAGGTGCCCCAGTAGATGGAGAGGCATTTTTGTTATCGCCCGTGAGTCACCTACGAGTGTGCAGGAGCGATAGCAGATTAGAGACGAAAGTTTAAATGAATTCTCTTTTCGGGAGGGGCGGATGAACTCTGTGAATCCGGTATGAACTTTTTGTGTACAATTTATGGAGAGAATCCAAACATAGCTTCATAATTACCGATTTTACGCCACGTGGTTTGCGTCACGTGGTAATGGCTGCAAAAAAGAGCCATAGCGAATACGGTACTGACTCATGACAGACAGAACCTGCTAATTCTTCTACTAAGAGAATAAAATTGTGTTGTCTTGTTGGTGTCATGCTTTCTCAACTTTGTGAATCACCGCATAGGTCATTCTACGTGTGGTGTTACTGCTACGGATATCGTGCTATTAAATATGGGGCGTTATGCTCCCTGTGTATGTAACTTTCCGTTTCCCCACAAGAAGATTAATTCATGAACAAGAACTGAAGATCGTCTGGGGTAAGTCTGTTGACTGCGGCATCGTCATGATTGATGGTGGCGTGGATCATGTTGGCCTTTTTGTCTTGCAACTCGATGATCTTCAGCTCAATACTATCCTCAATACAAAATCTCGTGATACGAATAGGCCTCTTCTGACCAATTCTGTGCACACGATCCATTGACTGCCATTCCACACTCGGGTTCCACCATGGATCCATGAGGAAAACTTGCGACGCCTCACACAAGTTAAGGGCAACACCACCTGCTTTCAATGACACAAGGAAGATCTCCACCAGAGTGTTTTCCATGAAATACTTGATTGTCTTGTCACGCTGCTGGGGTGACATAGATCCGGAAAGTTTAACCGTCTGGAAACCTGCTCTCTTGAGTCTCCACTCAACTAAGTCCAACATCGAGGTAAATTGTGAAAACACAATCGACTTGATTGTGTGTCTATCAGATCGAAGTTTGTAAAGCTCCTCGACCAATGCCTCGATCTTCGTCGACAGTCTCCATTCTCCACCATGTGTACCCATCTTGATTCTGTTGACAATAGATGCTTTGGAAAACTGTTCCTCGTCCACAGCCAAGGCGGGTTGTTGCAAGTCGATGGAGAGACCAATGTGGCAAACAGGGCACTCGAGTTTCTTCTCCTCTCCAGAGAAACTCTCCACATACTCCTGGATACACATACGGCAAAACTTGTGATGACACTTAGACTCGATTGGTTCCTCGGCCTCGTCGTCACACAACTGACACATGATCACACCCTCGACATCTTGTGCAATCGCATTAGTACCTATCCTCTTGAGGACTAAATCAGGGTGATCAGCCAACTGTCTCATTCTCGTGATCAAAGTAAAAATGTTAGCATAATTATTGAGAACGACACCCTCGGCAACGTAATCGTTGAACTTTCTCTTCGAATCACTGTATAAAGACTGGTATAGGTCCTTCTCCTCCGCATTAAACTTATCTTTTCTGATCTCCACGATTCTCGGTGGAAGACCTAAATCATCTGCACGCTCCAATTTAGTTCTTCGAAGCATGACATTTCTCAAAAGCAAGCGAATGTGTTGAAACGAAGTGAGACCATCGCCTTCGATACCGTGCTTTTGAATGTTCTTCAACATAAAGTGGTTGAAGAAGTTTGTGTGAAGCATGGGTGAATGTCCACAATGGTCACAATGCCTCCAATCGGAAAACTTCCACTCCGACAGAGAACACTCACACTTTGTACAGAAATACTTGTAGAAAGGGTCGAGCTTCATGAATCGAATCAATGAGTACATTTCACCAATTCTGTTCTGTAACGGCGTACCAGTTAAGCACCATCTCTTCTGGCAATTCAAGTCATTTGCTGCCTTTGCTGTTCCCGAGGTACGATCTTTGATGTTATGGGCTTCATCAAGGATGACTCTGTAGAATGGTAATGCATGCAATGGGGACTTCTGCTTCACAAGACCGTTCTTTCTGCGGAAACCATAACGTTCTTTTCTGTCGACACTTTCCAACACCGAATAGGAAGTCAAAATCACATCGTATTTCATTAGTTCTTCCATGTCGGTTTCTCTATTAGCACCGTGGAATAATAGCGTCTTGAGCTGGCCATCATGCGTATGTGCCTCGATCTCGTTTTTCCATTGCATCAATGCCACAGTAGGACCCACAACCAAGTTTGGCCTTTTCTGCGTGTCGCTCATAAAAAGAGCAATCATTTGAATTGTCTTACCCATACCCATCTCGTCTGCAAGAACACCACCTTGGAACTCACCATCTTCTTGTGCCAACAACCAATTAAGACCTTCCAACTGAAATGGCAAAAGACGGATATTCATCTTATCTGGTTGTTCGGCACGTTTTACAGGAATGCCCGGAAGTGACTGAAGGTAGGGGAAGACATCCTTAAGCTCTGGGTGTTGCTCGTAGAGCTTATTAGTGGTTCGGGTGAAATAAGGAACCTTCACTTTTGGCTCTTTCTTTTTCCGAGGCTTTTTTGCCTTTTTACCGGAAGCCCCTGGACTCATGGAGAGACGTTGTTTCGGCTTTGGTCTTTCCGCCGCATCTCCGTTTCCGTTAGCTGCAATCTCCAAATCTGACTCACTATCTAGGTTCACAGCAGTTTGAGGGTTGGACCCTTCTTCATGGCGTGAGTGGCTGATTATCGCCAAGTCATCATCCTCCTCTTCCTCTGAGTGGTGGTCTTCGATTTTGAAGTCCCCATCGTTCTCATCGTCTGAGTCATCGACCTTGATCTTCTTGGAGCCTCTGCGTGGGCCTCTGGTGGCCCTTTTTCTGCTTCCATTCACCTCTACCACATCGTCGTCAGACTCCTCCTTGTATGTTTGAGATTTTGGTGTCAGTTTTCTTCTGGATCTGCCTTTCGTCTTCTTGCGATCTGGATCATTTACGAGGAAGCCGCCTTCTTCGGCGTCAGATGTGTAGTCATCTTCTGGGTGCTGTGGACGCGTCATATGTTATTTGGGACACTTGGTAAGGGTGTGGGATAAGTTTTTCAAATTTTGTGGAACCAGGATCGTGTAGCACCGGTTTGAAAATCACCAGTGCTCCAATCTTATCTGCTTTATGACGTGCAGATGCGAAGGTTGATATAGTCCCCATGCAGTCTCCATCAACGGTCGTTGCTTGCTAATTGAGATGTGACAAAGCTTGTGAAGATAAAAAAGGTTGATTATTACCCAGATTCTGTCAAAAATGGTTTACTGAAACTATATTTCAAGGTTGTCATGGTAGCTTTCAAATGTGGCATCTCCTCGGAATTCCAGAGATGAGCTCATGGAGTGCGTTTGCCACAATTTGAGGAGTAAGGAATGTGGACCAATAACGAACGGCTTCAGAGATGTCATGAAGGGATGTCACATTTTGCGGGGCTTTTGATTCAAATATCTTGAGTTGGGAGTTCTTTGAGTCATTTAACCTTTAAGTCGTTATAATGCTAGCTTTTCGTGCTATTCTAGCGCAACAAATGTCAACCCACCATCCTCACCAATTTTGTGAAGCATATAGTCGTATTTGAATAGGCTTGGTGTGGGTTGTGCTTTTTTAAGTATTAGAGGATATTGTGTAGAAGAGCAGGAATGGCTGCGAATTTCTGTAAAGATTACTAGTGCGCATGAAGACTATAGACAATATAACTTCAACTGGAAAATACAGAATTTCAGCAAAAGCGTAAACAATGTATTTCATCCGATTAAATAACTTCCTTTCCATGAAGTTTAGTCGAGGTTTCACATTTTGTTGTCCGGCTTCCACGTTATTGACCACACCATCTTGCTTTAATCTTAGTTGAAAAAAATAAATTGTAGGAAGCTTGAGACTGCTTTCCCTAGCTGTCCAATCTATGAATAACAACAATTCTAAATGGAGCTTAAACGCTCATCAACTAGTTTAATGGAGCCACAATCTTCACTCTTTTGGTTTTCTCAGACTTATACTTTTCACTTAGAGCTATGTTCATCCAATGAACACCAAGAACTGAACGAGAAGCCATTGAAAGTTTACGGGTAAGAGCTACCAGTTCTTGATAACTTTCACTAATTAATCGTACAGTGTTTGACATGTTCACACACCAATGCTTGTGCTAAAACCGGTGACCGTCAACAATACATGTAAGCCTTTCGACAACGTCATCCATCCCCGACATTCAATTCATCTACAATCTGGCGTAAGCCTTTTCTCCAATACGTAAATTAATTACATGTTACATGCTTGCAGCTTAACGGCCACGAGAGGTGGTCTTGGTGTGCTGACCTCTCACCTTCAAGCCCCAGAAGTGTCTGATACCTCTGTGGGATCTGATCTTCTTCAATCTCTCCAAGTCATCTCTCAACTTAGACTCCATGTTGTTGGCCAAGACGTGGTAGTCCTTGCCGTCAACCTGGTCCTTCTGTCTGTTCAAGAACCAAGCTGGGATCTTGTACTGAGTTGGGTTTTGCATGATGGTGACAACTCTCTCCAACTCTTCCTGGGTCAACTCACCGGCACGCTTCTTCAAGTCAACGTCGGCCTTCTTGCAAACCAAGTTGGAGTATCTTCTGCCCACACCTCTGATCTTGGTCAAGGCGTACATGATCTTGATTCTACCATCGATGTTGGTGTTCAACAAACGCAAAATGTGCTGGAACGATCCGTCTTCCTGGACAACTAAAGACATGGCGGATAGGCTTTTGGTAGTTGAGAGGGAATCTTTTTTGGTTAACGGTTGGAAATTTTTTTTCCCTCTTCCTCGCGCGTGCAGGTGGGATTGGGCACGTGACAGCCTCACATTATGGAAAATGGGTGCGTCGCCAACGCATACTGGACACAGGCGCGCTAGGGCTGAAGCCCTATCCATATCTGTAGTTCAGCGGGAAGCTTCATTTACGTGGGGACTAAGGGAGTGTGAAATGTGAAATTTAATATGTTGATCCATTTGAATGTAGTCATAGCTTCAGTGAAAAGTCTCGGAAGTCATTTGTGTTCGATTGGGTTTTGTGTGGTGGTAGGCTAGTTTGCAGCCAATGTGACGCTGCAAGTTTGGAGTCCTTAACTACCAGGTCTGATTTATTTCGTGGACTTCTTGTTATTTTTTGACAACAATTGACTGAATTTCTTTACAGGCTGCCTTCTTCTCATTAACCTCTCACGTCGGCACACTTTTCTTGAAGTCTGCTTCTAAATGAACTCTATCTTTTTTGAGCAATTGCAACAGTGAGGCAACAAGAGTTGAACTAATGGATATGCTTGTCTTCCAGATGTTGATCAACTCTTCATAATTGTTCACAACTGCTAGGTAAGCTCACCCTCTACAGCAATTTCTCATCCCTGGACCATTTGGCCCAATCCCATTAGCTATTTACAATTAGATGTCGTGCTGGGCCACAAGCCAGTTCAAGGCAGCCTCCTCAATGTACACTCTGTTAGCCTTCAACAAGTCTCTCACCTCGAGGGCCTCCTTCGTGACCACATCGGCCTTCTTACCAAGACTCTCGGTAGCCTTCAACAAGTTGTCTCTCTCCACATCGGTAATGAAAAGAAGACTCAATCTCTCCAAGTCGTGAGTTTCAACAAATTGCTCAATCTGCTGAGGGTAAGCATACTGGAAGTCCACAAGTAGACCATCTGAATCTCCCTTCTGCTCTCCACCAATGACAAACAATTGCCCATTTCTATACTGTTCGCTGAAAGCGGTCTGCACAGCCTTGGCATAAACCTTCTTGGGTAATTTGGTCAGCCAGTCGTGAGGAGCCTTGATACCGTGGGCCTTCAAGCCGTTATCTCTGATGGGCGAGTTAGCATCACCAACTCTGGCCCTACCAGTACCCTTCTGGGGGTGCAATTTTCTGTTGGAAAATGGCTTATCTCCTTTTGTTGGGACGTATCCAGAGCCAACACGAGCTCTGTCAGCTTCAAAAACTACCGCACTCCACAAGAAGTCTCTTCTGAGCGGCTTGTTCAAGAAGTCTGTAGGATATGGAACGACAGTGTGGGGCTCAAGAGAGGGAAAGCTCCGAAGCGATGCTAGAGTGTATTTGGGTGGCTTGCCGACCAGCAACAGCGCCTCCTGGACGCCTGTGGCAAGTGATCTGGCGAAGGATCTGAGCATGATGGTTGAAGTTGAAGACTGTTGTAGATTTTTTCCTAAACTATTGTGGGTACGCACGTGCCGTATCACGTGGGTACAACCCGTCTTAAAAAGAGGATTTATTATGGGAAAGTGTCCAAAAAGGCGATTATTTTCAAGGTATATCAGATGTACAAGGACTTATTGTCCTGACGCATTACTGTCCTGACGCTTTGTGTGGTGTCTATTCTCAATATTCCCTAAGGTGGACATGAATATGGCTGCGAAAAGGTCACCAATCTGCAACACATCAAACGTATCATCATACTTTTTAATCTCGATTTTCCAGACAAATTCTCTTTTTAAAACTCATTGTAAATCTTTCTGTCTATAGGCCCTATCTCAATGCCATGCACGGAGACTCATGTTCTTATCACTCCGCTAGCATCTACACTTCATTCATACTTCGTTTACCAAAACTTTCCTATGCAACTTGAATATTTAGTCACCGTAACTAGCGGCAGTTTTTGAATCCCTTTTTTTCCATGATGGCTTCATGTCTTATTTTGGCTGTTCCTCTTGGTCTGGCAATTCGTCGTCACTTGCGATGATAAAGTCGTCCTCCTCGCGTCGCGTGCCCTCCAACTCTATGTCCTCATATGGCAGTGTTGCGGTGTAACGCCCCTGAGGGTCACCTCCAGTCAACTTCAGGTAGGCCCTGGCAAATATCGAGCCCTTCCCGTCAGTAGGACCCATGCCCAACTCTTCTTCCTCCAACTGATCTGCCCACTGGACATTCTTTTTGCGGTTTGACAGCTTCGTCTTTATAATAGAGGCAGGTCTCGAGCGATAAGCCAGGAAGAGAGCACACACGCCGTAAATGAGCACGATTATTACTGCAAATTGGATAAGGCGAACAAGTGCGTTACTGTAGTGGTTCTCTGAGGAGTCTGCTGGAACCGTGCTGTTTCCGCTGGCAACAGGAGAAACGACTGGAGACTCAATGATGCTAGACTCTTCAGGCTCCGTTGGCTCGGGCTTTGTTGGTCTGCTGTCCTCCGCTGGCTGGTTCGACAACTTGTGTGTGACAAGTCTGGGCTTCTGGTCTTGCTTCTCATCGAGGTCGTAACGAGCGTACAAGAGATCAACAATGGCGCTCAGCAACTCAGGCTTGTCAAATGGGACCATATGAGAGGCATCAAAGACATTAACGTAGGTCAAGTTGGCCTCGCTTTGAATGTAGCCGCTCTTTTCATCCTCATGGAACCAGTCGTACGTGGGCAACAGCTCTGAGAAGCCTTTCTTTCCGTTCCAGTCAAGGTCTTTGATAAGATATTCGGCACCAATGTAGTTACAGATGATGTCTCTGTTACCATGGAAAAGGACAACCTGTGTCTTTTTCAAAAGGTCAGGGAAAAGGTCGATGGCAGGCGGCACACTTCTCGAGTTCAAGTGGCCACCAACGTTCCCTCTGCATTCCTTCCAATCAATACGATTGATCAAATTCAAGCTCTTCTTAACGCTGTCTTGTCTCAAGAAAGGCGTGACATATTGAAGGTCAGGAGGCCAATGCATACCACACAGCGGGAACAGATCCTTGAGGGTGTAATCGTACATGTTGAAACACTGCTCGTTCTTGGGACCGTGCATGTAGCTCGTGTACTTGAGCATCATGTTCATGACGTTATCGCAGGTTCTTGTGGCCAAGTCTGCGGCAGCTGGGGATCTCGAGGCTTTTGCCTCGGCAACCCTCTTCTGACATGCTTCCTGGCGATGAAGAAGATCTTTGAAGTTAGGGTGGTCCAGTGAAATTATGCCCGCCTGAGTTGCAAATGGCAAATAGGAGAGGCCCTGCGTGTATGGATCGATGAAACCATTGCCGATCAAGAGGCCCTTGACATTGATCTCAGGCATGCCCTCAATCACACGGTTGGCAATGTATGGAATATACTGACCGGCGTAACTCTCGCCGGCAAACATCACGTCGTACTCCTTCTCGTCGGGGAAAAGGTCAAAGTACTTTGTCAAGAAGCGCTGGAAGTGCCACAGGAGATCGTTCAAGTCTGTGGCCCACTCGTCTGAGTAACTGAGGCCAGTTCCCGCTGGCTGGTCCACAAACACAATATTGGCCTTCTTATGCCACAGGCCTTCGTTGTAGACGACCTCTTTGTTCTTGTTAACACGCAAGGGACCAGCCTCCATCAAGGCCCCATCCATGGACAGACAACCGGGTCCTCCATTGAGCCAAAAAATCAATTTCTTCTCTGCCACTGGCGCCTTGTGCTGGTCCTCGAATTTCCAGAAGAAATAGTGTGTATTATTTTCATCGTAAAGCTTGAGCTGTCCAGCGAACATCACAGGGATGTCCTCCCCTTTGATCTTGAACAAGCCCGGCAAGGAGGAGACATAAAAATCATCTCTTTTATCTCCAGAGTTCTCTGAGAGCTCTTCCCGAGCAAAAAGAATCGGATTAGCCAACGCCGTAAGCACGAGAAACAACAACGCCCACATGGTAGGAGTGGTAGGTGGTTGGGAAGATTTCGGTACTAATTGGTGATCTGGTGCGCCCCGCGGCCTTGGCTTCCAGGAATGGAAAGAAGCAAGTCAAAGGAGAAGGAGAAAAGGGCGGAGTACGTTTTTCTTGAAGAAAAATGGAAAAGAAGGTGAAGTTATCGTTGATAGAAGAATTACAGTTTATTTCTGGATTCCACCTGCTCGGACCTCCGGTGGCTTGGTTCCGTCTTCTTTTCGCAGCCATCTGAACCCCTCCTGTGAAGGGGATAAGCCGTGGTCGTAGGGGATACAATTTTAGGCAATGTTGGTTTTTTTGGTTTGCATTATGAGGGTGAAGCTTTCATAAGTTTTTGTGTTTTGCAGGCTGTGCTCGATGTTCTGCGGGTTCGGCAGTTGTAAGTGCCGAGGGTCCTTTGAGATCAAGAAGCACACATGATTTTGTATTTCTCGAGAGCAAAGAGATTAGTAGCTTGTTATTCGATTTTTGAAAAGAGAAGGTTGGTTATATGTATTTTTGCTGCCTAGTGTTGATTGCTTTTAGAGTTGTGAACTCTGATCTTGCTTATCTTGGGTAGACTTGCAAGAGCTCGAATTCACAGAGGTGTCCTCTGAAGAAAGTATAAACTTAAGGTTTGCAACAAAGCTGAACCTTTCAACGTAAGCGCAAGAGTGTGGGCCCTTGTTCTACAGACCAGAGCGGAATTGATCTGGAAACTCCGCTATTATTCAGAATCGAGGGGCTCTTTCCAGAATACATGCGCCATGACGTGCCTCGGAAATTTAGATATTATACAAGTTATCGGAACTAGAGACACTTATAGCGGTAATAAGGTTTCCCTTCATTACTTAAACTCTGTCACTCTCGGGTTCCCCTACGATGGTTGTGAAAAATTCTAGCTCCCTTATCTCATGTGAGCTGCCTTCTAAGCCACCTCGATAATTTCAAAGCCACTCAACTAGAGAAAGATACTGAAGAGACTCAAGTCCTCTTAGTATGGTAAATGACATGCCATAAATCTATTCAGCGTTTTTTTCTAAATTGGGAAACCAGGATTAGGCGTTGTGAAGAATTGCACAGCCTATGAGATCGCTATTGTGGGCACATACGCAAATTTCCTATATCGCGAGAACGCAAGTATTAATAGGTCACCAGGTGAAAAAGACCGAATTGATGCCGTTTTCAAAATATTCGTATCACCACGCATTTACGAAGGGAATGAAACGCGATTTGGCTTTTTTCACTCACGGTGGACAATAGGTGATTGTAGATCCCTTATGTATCGAACCGTGCAACAATAGACCGAGAAGTATGAGAGACTGAGTATTTTGTGAAGCTGTTGAGAATCTAGTCTGTGAGGCGCTAATTCACAACGTTAGCCCCGCATTACGACATGATACATCTTAAAATAATAGTATTCGTGGGCACAAGGATCAAATGGTGTTCCGTGTAAAACTTACTCGTTAAGTGGCTCAACATTCCAGATGTTCTCGGCATACTCGTCAACGCATCTGTCAGAAGAGAAAAAGCCCATGTTAGCAACAGACAAAACAGACTTCTTGACCCATCTGTGCAAATGGTCCTTGTCCGTCAGATCACCTCCGTGGTGACCATACACTTTCTCCAACCTGTCTTGACATTCCAAGTACAAGTCAAAGTCATCTGTCACCAAGTAGTAGTCACCATGCTGAGTGATGGAGTCTATCAAAGGTCTAAACTCTGATGGGTCACCGAACATACCCAGGTTGATGGCATCAAATACCTTTTGCAAAGTCTCTGGCACCTTCACACCTTCGAAAAGATGCTTGTGTCTGATCTCTTCAACAGACTCGGCCAAATTGCCGAACAAGAAAATATTCTCTTCTCCAATCTCTCTGGTAATCTCCACGTTAGCACCATCAACAGTTCCAATAATGAGGCCACCATTGAGCGAGAACTTCATGTTCGAGGTACCCAGGGCTTCGGTTCCAGCCGTCGAAATGTGGTTTGACAAATCAGAACCAGGGCAGATAATCTCAGTCTTGGAGACATTATAGTCTGGGATGAAGACCACCTTCAATAAGTTGTCAATCTCAGTATCATTGTTAACTACCTCACCCACAGTATTCACCAAGTGAATGATGGTCTTGGCCATGTAGTAACCGGGAGCGGCCTTTCCACCAATAATGGTAGCCTTGGAGATGAAATGTTTCAATTTAATGTCATCAATGGACACACCCTCTCTTTGCAACTCCTTAATTCTCAAGTACCTGTAGATTGTTGCAAAGATGTTCAACTGCTGTCTCTTGTATTCGTGGATACGCTTGACCTGAACATCGAACATAACAGTAGGGTCCAAGTCAACATCAGTTTCAGCCTTCACAAGAGCAGCGAGTTTCCGCTTATTGTTGAATTTGATAGCATCCCAACGCTTCAAGAAATCATCGTCATCAACAAACTGCTCAAGCTGCTTCAAACGGCCCAAATGCGTCAAGAACTCGTAATCCTTGTCGTTGAGTTTCTCAGAAATCAAAGCAGCCAATTCTGGATTGGCCTGGCGCAACCATCTTCTCGGGGTAATACCGTTAGTGACATTGATGAACTTGTCGGGACCAAAAATCTGGACAAAATCCTTGAAAATAGTCGTCTTGATCAACTCGGAATGCAACTCGGCAACACCATTAACCTTGTGGGATCCAATGATTGCCAAGTAGGCCATTCTAACGGACTTGGGCTCACCCTCTTCGATAATGGAAACACGGCCGAGCAAATCACGGTCGTCAGGGAACCTCGACTCAACGCTCTTCAAGAAGTAGTAGTTGATATCATAAATGATCTGCAAGTGACGAGGTAACAAATTGCCCAAAACGTAGACTGGCCATTTCTCCAATGCCTCAGACATGACGGTATGGTTGGTGTAAGCGAATGTTCTGGTCACGACAGCCCAGGCATCGTCCCATGGCAAGCCCTCGACGTCCACCAAGATACGCTGCAACTCAACAATTGCCAAAGTTGGATGGGTATCGTTCAACTGAATTGCCACCTGCTCGCTAAATTTGGAAAAGTCGCTCTTGTGGTTCTTCTTGTATCTTCTGACAATGTCGTGCAAAGAAGCTGCCACCCAGAAGTACTGCTGCTTCAAACGCAACTCCTTTCCCTTGTCAAAGTTATCGTTAGGGTAAAGAACAGAAGTGATTGATTCTGCGTTTTGCTGAGCGGCAACTGACTGCTGATAGTCTCCGGCGTTGAACTTGTTGAAGTCGAATTCACTGGTGGGTCTAGCGTTCCATAAACGAAGGTTGTTGGTGTTGGAGGTGTTGTAACCAGGAACAGGGAAATCACAGGCCACAGCAAGAACCTGGTCACCACTGTTCCACACTCTCTTGGTTTCTCCAGATGCCTCGTCGTATACCTCCTCGACATCACCGTAGAAGTTCACAGGAATCTGAATTTCGTGACGGTCGATCTCCCAAGGGTTCAGGTTTTTCAACCAATAGTCGGGCGTTTCCACTTGGTATCCGTCGATGATGCGCTGCTTGAAGATACCGTACTGGTAGTTCAAGCCGTAACCCCAACCAGAGTAGTTTCTGGAAGAAAGGGAGTCTACAAAACAGGCAGCCAAACGGCCCAAACCACCGTTTCCGAGACCTGCGTCGGGTTCTTCCTCAAGCACATCCTCGAGGTTGAATCCCAATCCACCCAAAGCTGTTTCCACGGTCTTACGGCCTTTCAAGTTGATCAAGGCATTGTCCATGGCTCTGCCCATAAGAAACTCGAGCGACAAGTAGTAAACCCTCTTTCCGTTGTGGATCGTCTGTTTCTGCTGGGTATTGGCCCAATCCACAAGCAAGGTGTCTCTGATAGACTCCAGCGCCGCATGGTAGGCAGCCATGGCATCACAATTGTACATGTTTCTGGCCAAATTGAACTCCACCTTGCTAACAAAGCTGCGCTCAAACTCGTCGTTGGTAATTGTGTTTACTTCATCCTTGGACTTGTGAAGTTTGGAGTACTTTCTCCAGATGGCCTTAGCAGACTCAGGGATCTGTGCATCAAAGGCAATGATCTGGTTTTGAGTGAAACCGGTATTGGTTCTTTTCAAGCGGGGATGCGGCATTTCTGCCGGAGTAACGTAGTCTCCCATCTTCTGAAGCAAATTTGGAAAAAAGGTGAAGAAGAGAAAAGGTGGAAGGAGTGTACGGGCGGTCTATAGAGCTACTCCGGGACCGAGACAGCGCGGCGCCAAATTCAGGTGGCCTGACATAGAAGGTACCTCCATAGTGAGGGAGGAGCCCGAAAATGATATAACCTTTTTAGATTTTTAAAATTATATGATGCCGATATCTGCAATTGAGTGGTTTTTGGCAAATTATTTCTCAAAAACGTGCTGGAAATGTGGACCTCTGGCTACCCGTGTTCTGCGGAAATTGGTTGGGCGCCCGCGCTAGCCTGGGGTAGACAGGACAAAGTGCCTTTAAAGGCGGAGAAGGAGTTGATTTAGGTAAATTGAGGCGCAATTGAAGAATTCTGTATTTATGTGTTATGGTTCTTCTCTCGTTTTGAAGTTTTCTGTGCTTCCTTGAATTTCCTCGTATCTATCCTGAAAATCTGGGTGCATCTGCAGAAGACATGGGCGGTTGCAATCCTGCGGCTCGGAGCGATCGGAGCAAATATTTCAGGGAGAATGTCGACCAATTGGGTTCTACAAAGTCAATTTTTGGTAATTACGGAAAAATCAAAATCCAAGGATTGAGCGGTAGTCCTTATCCTTTTTCAATAAAGCGGTGAAACTCCATTACAGTGGATGCTGCTTGTGGGGCTCCGAGCCGCGGGGATCTGCTACAATGGCACATTTAGTGGAAGTTAGAGAAGCAGCGAAAAGGAGGTTTCAAAATGTTGGATTATTCTCGCTGTAGCTCCTGTGGGATCTTCCAGAATGCGCATTGTTTCTGGAATTCCCGACTCGATGGTGTCAATGGCTTCTACGCCGCCTCGTGGCCTGAGGTTGAGCCGCATAAATGCAGCCCAGATTTCGCAGCCAAGGCCTCCAATAAATCACCAAGGTCTAGGGATGCAATTCGGGCTAGCTTTGTGTGTGTGGATTATTAAGTCGGCTTTTGCTGCTTGAAAAGTCACGTCAAAGTGCTCAATTGGTGCTTGTTGGATCTCACGGTTAAAAACCAGCAAAGTGGTGGTGGTATGATGTCTCCTTGTGCGCAATCCGCCCCAGATTCTGGTCCATGTGAAGAGACGATGGTTTTAGAGCTCAGAGGTAAGTTTGGTGAACGTTCTTAGTTAGAATAATGTTTGTGATTACTTAGTGTTTTTGTGGACTTCTCTGATTCGGGTTCTCTGGATGTCTGGATCGAAGTGGAGTATCATAGACCACACACAACACTTTGTAACTGGAACAAGAGCTCCCTACTTGTGAATATACTTTTGCTGGCTGTATTATGAACTGAAGACTGACTTGTTGGCTAGACTTCTTCCACTTCTCTTGTACTAGTACATCATGTTTCAGATCTCTTGCACACCTCAAACACTAGCCATGACAGTACCGTAGAAACCTCCAGCGTCCGATTATTGACACCTACTCGAGTCAATGAACACCCTTAGCAACAGAACTTCGTTTGTTCTCCCAGAAGAAATAGTACAAGATGCACTTATAGCACAAGACTTTCTCCATTTAAATGAGAAAGAACCATACATCAACACTTCGCCTCATTCATCTTACCTTCAAATCTCAAGATGTGTATTGGAGTTCAATGAATCAATGTTGAACTTGAATGATAGCCTTCTCGATCCATACTTTGACTCCCTTGCTAAAAGCTCAGATAGTTGTTCGTCTCAATCAACTATTGATGTGATAGAGGAAATCACCTCCTACGAAGCGACTCCCAGATTACAGGTAATGCAAAAACCTCTGCCAGAAGAAACCGAGTTCAAATGGGATTTACCAGAGGATGTTGCGTCCTACGAAGCGAGACTCAAGCAGCAAAATTCCTGGAAAAGCAGTCAGAAACGCCTATGGCGGAACATCTGGTGGAAATTCACGAGCAAGGTGGAGAGGTATTTTGTCTGTTGAGGTAGGAAAGTCGGCCACGTTCATGCTGGAATTCATTATATGTAACATACTAAAAAAAATAGAGGTTCATCATTTGCACGTTTCTTGACGGATTGTAGAAGATATGATCAACTCCTCATTAGCTCCTATCATACTGATAATGTCGCCAACTACGGCTGGAAGTCTGGATCGGTTTGGCGACTGGTGCTTGATTCTGGACTAGGAGTCAAATCTTTAGCTTCTTCCTCTTCCTTCTTCACAACGTCCTTTTCTTCTTCTTCTTTGTTTATGCTTTCATCTTTTGAGATTTCCTTTTTTGGCTGTTGGTCCGTCTTCTCCTCAGACTTCTTATCAGTCTGTGCTTGACGTCTCCTGGCCTCAAGAACAGATAATGTCGGACTGTCTGGCAAGGGCAGGGAAACACAACTATTTCTTAGTTTCGAAGTTTCAAGATTAGGTAATGTCGATACTTCCTGGTCATTTTGTGCATCAGTTTGTGGCTCTTGAGCAGCACCTTCAGAAGGATTCATTGGCACATCCGGGTTATTCGGCAAATTATGACCATTCACCGTCTGGTTCGGCGGATTGACAAAACTCGAGTAACCGTTATAATAATTATTGAATTCGTGGTTCCCATTGGTATGGCTCGCTGGAACTTGCGGTTGGGCCACCGTCATGCTATGGCGAAACCCCCCTCTCTGCCGGTAACTGTAATACGGAGGCGGTGGCCTGCTACTGTTAATATGGTAATTCAGATTGTGATACCAACGCAGCACCTCCACCGTTTGCGGCATTCCAAGAGGGTCTCCAGCTTCTGTTGTGTTGGGCCAAACATGAGGACGTTGTGAAGTGAGCAGAGTGGCAAAGCACCTGGACTGATTGCCCTCTATGACTATGTACTCGAGTGTTCGACCGTCAAAGTAGGAAATGTAGGATCGTGGCTGGGGCAAGTTTGACATGTGTGGAAGAAGGTGTTTGTGGTGATGGCTGCAAAATGCGGTAGTAGTATCAGCAGCTGGATTTTGGTGATCAATCCCAGGATTCGGCCACTATCATTGCTGAGTGGAATAAACTAAGAGTATTTCTTTCGAATACTGGGTTGAGACAGTTGATTATCCATTATATCAAAGACAATTGAGTACTATGCTTCGTGCTGCAGTAAACGAGATACAACGAGCCTCCATTTCAGAGTCAGTGGGCAATACCAACCCAGCTCTCTATTCAGTCCTCATCTGACCAAAACAAAGGACAGGTATCACTATGAGGATCAAGCTAGCTTTAACCTTGTGTTATGTCTTGTGAATCCTGGTCCCCTTGCTCAATGATCTGCCATGATCGTCATACTTTTGGCTATTTCCCTTGATTTTTCTGAACTCAGCCCCCAATTTCTCTGTTGATAAATAATATCCCACAGAATATTAATGTCTAATTTCCCATGCATCAAACTTGCTACATTTGGAGATTCATACCCATGATTCGAGACTCTCAGACATCGCTGAAACAATGCAGCCGCTACACTATAAATTCACGCCATATCCTCTGAAGTAATCCTCTTAATTTTGTCATAATTCTTAAGTTATCTTCTCCCTTTATTTTACAGTTGAACAGCAACTAGTTTCTACTACTTTCAATCTAAACGATGTCAAATCAGACTCCACCTGGCGGCTTGCCCAGGCCTCCAAAGCCTCCAAGACCACCAAGACCACCACGAACCCCAAGGGAGCCAAGAGAGCCAAGGGAGCCTCGCGAACCAAGACCTTCAAGACCACCGAGAGATTCCAGACCCCCAAGGCGTCCGAGGGCATAGCTAACAACAGCTTTCAATACCAATGAACCGTCAATCAACAGGGAGAATTTTCCAGTCCAAGAAAGTACTTCCATGAATTCGTCAACATTGGTATAAGTGTTGGTCCTGGAAAGCGATATAGCTGGCCAGGGTAGGCTGCACGTCAACGAATGCTTCGGAATTACCAACTTATCAATGCATTCACAAACTAACATACTGTAGTATCACTTCAAAAAAACTTGCTCCTCCATTTGTCTAGGTAGCACAGAACTTTGACACCCTTTCGTGTGGTGGCTTCCATCGTGACATCTTTTCGCAGCCATTCTTTATTGAACTTCCATCACCACTCACTACAACGAGGTCCAGTCTGCTGCAATTATTTTACAAAGAATCTGGTTCAATTCCTTTTGACTGACTACCCTTTCCCAAAGACCTCACTCAATTCTTCCCTATGCGCCTTCCTTCTCGTCCACCCCATCTCTACTAGTCGCGCTCCACGAACTATCTCATCTACCACATCTCTTCCACAGAACCACCCATGCTTTCAGCGCTAGCGGTGGTGCTGCCGTCACACGCTGTCGTAGGCACCACCGAGTCCTCGCTAGCGCTCGTTCTGCTTGAAGACGCCCTACAAAATGCCCAATTCGCTCAGTCCAATCCCAGTCAATCGGGCCCACACCTGAGTTACCTGCCCAAGGCGCGCCAGAACTACATAGGCGGAAACGAAGACTCCCCAGGCCCCACAAGCCCATTGCAATTCTACGCCCCAAAGAGCTATTTTTCCAAAAAGTGTTCCTCCCTGGCTGTTTTGGACGTTTCCTTTTGCGACGCCACCAGCACCGTTTTCGCCGCGGCAGGGTCCACGGTTCTGACGTGGGACGTAATTAAGGCCCAGCGTACGGCGGTGTCGCGGCCTTCGGCGCCAGATCTGGCGGCAGCGTGCGCCTGGCTCAGTCCGCACTGCGCTGTTTCTGCTGGCGCCGCCTGCGCTGTGAGCTTCTGGGACACTCGCGCGGGCGCCCGAGCGGTGCATCTGGCAAAAGTGGCTCGAGACAATTTGTACGCTTTGGGCGCTGCTGAAAACGGTATTTACGCTGGCGGCGCCGACGGGAAGGTGCAATTTGTCGATTTGCGGAACGAGGTCCACGAGGAGCTTGATTTTGGGCGCCACGGTGCTGTTGTGGGCATGGACACCGAGGAGTTGGCGGTGGTGTTTGAGGACGGGGCCGTGCGAATGGCTGCAAATGGGGCGAGAGAGGCCAGTTTCTGCAGCGAGGCCGTGGCTGCGAAATCGCGGGTCGGTTGCGCTCTGCTGGAAGGAACGGTGGCTGTTGGCAGCGAAAACGGGGTTGTCAGGCTTTGGAAGGGGGATAATCTAAAGGAGATTGATGTGCAATTGGCGGTGTCGTGTTTGGAGTTTTGGGATGATGACCTTGTGGGCACCGCTGGAGAGTGTCTCTGGAGGTGGTCGCAGGCCGGTCGCGGTGAGACATAATCGGAATTGCAAGATCGATATAAGAGTTGATTTGGCTGTGAAGTGCGGTATGATTTCTGAAGGTCAATTCAAATTGAAGTGAAGTTAAGTGTTTTTGCCCTTCGAGTGGTGGAGCAGGTCTCGCTGTCTCGGGATCTGAACATGTCGGAGATTGAAAATGTTCTCCTCCAATTTACGTCAATTTGGCCCCTCTCAATTGGAGCAAAAAAGCTCTTATTCCCCAATGACCAAAATTAAACAGTCAAACAAGGCACTGCGCCGCAATCGACGCGACTGGCGGCACCCACCTCAAAGGATAATACCACCAACCCTAGGTAACCGTTAGTCAAAATATTGCTTTTGTTCGGAAGAGAACATTCAAAAATTCATATAATTTATTTTTAATTCAGAAGCAAATGTAGTGTAAATGCCCCTTGCTTTCATCCTTCGGTTTCGCAGCCATCTGGAAGAATCACTTCACAATCCCGCTCTCCAATCCTATCAATCAAAATGTAAACAAACAGTCTAACTTAACAAAAGTTATACTTTTCATCTCCACACTCATATGTCTTGCCCAAATCGATTAGTTCTCTTTTATCAGAATCACAAACGGTCATCCACATTGTGACCTGCATTCGATACGCGAGACCGTTGTTTCTTGATCTTTTGAATATGCCTGAAGCAGAACAGATGGAAGCAAAATCGGATCTGACGCTACAAGAAGAGCTTGGATTGGCACCTAGAACGATTGTTCTAGCCAAGGTTAAAGGCTACAGAGCTTGGCCCGCTATGGTGCTTGATGAAGAGATCTTACCAGACAACATCAAGAAACTCAAACCCAAGTCGGTGAAACAGCAGAAGAAGACGCTGCCGACAATTCTCGTGCCTGTGAGATTTTTCAGTGATGACACTTACATTTGGATTAGAAACCATGACCTAAAAGTGCTCCTGGATAACGATATACAGCTGTTTTTGGATAAACACTCCACGGCAGGGAAGAAGAAAGACGAACTTCTTGTCTTCGCGTACGAATTGGCACAGAACCCTCCAGACATGAATGAATTCAATTTATGGGGATCGAGAGGACCCCCAGATCTGGACCCTGAACCACCTCAGAAGAAGCTCAAGTTGAAACTCAACCTTAAGCCGAAAGATAAAAAGGGTAAGAAACAAGCACCTGCTAAGCCAAAGACCCCAAAAAAGCCGAAGGTTGAACGCTATTCATCCTATGAAGAATACGAGAAAGATCTTGAGAACGCAAGTGAACCGGAGAATGACGAGTATGGCAGCGATTGGGGTCTCAATGATAGCGTGTTTGATTTCGAAACGGGCGACTACGTTTTTGATGATGAGAAAGAACAGAATGCCTTCGTAAGTGAATTCCCCACTTCGGCCGAATTGCAGGAAAATTCAGCATATTATAACGAACAATTCGAAATAATATTTCAGAAAGTCGCCCCCGCCTTGCTTGATGGGGAAATCTCGAACGAGAACACAATCAACAAGGAGCTTCGAGCAGCAGGAAAGCTCGCCCAGGAGGCCCCATTGGCTGTGTTTACGAAGTCTCCACTCTACAGGAGCTTGCTCGTGGCTGCTCACAAGCCAGAGGAGAAACTCCCTTCTAAAAGTGTGAAAAGCACAATTGCAAACTTGCTTAAAAATTTCTCTTTGGAGACTTGTACATTAACTATGGAAGACCTCGTTTTGCCAACGCCGCAGGAAACTCCGAACCAAACTCCTGGCTTGACCCCTGGTCCTGAAAACGGAATCAAGCAGGAAAGTGAAGCAGCTGCAGAGGTTCAAGAGTCTGACTCGAATGGCCAAGAACAACGCGATGCTTCCGAAGCAGCCAAGACGTCTACAGAATCAGTCGATCTGGTTTCCGATGTGGCACACCCAAATGAAACCGCTGAATCAACTGCAGTGGCAGAATAGGTTTATTGTTTCGGCAATATTGGTAATCCAAACTGCTTACACGCGGTATCAATTGGCGTTTCAGGAGCGATTGGCTCGTACATAATGAGCGGCTGAAGGCACCTCAACTTTTACGTTGACTACTGCAACTCGTGTCTCGATGGCTGCAAAATTCACACGCTGACTCCTAATGGCAACCTGACTCCTATTTCCACTCAATTGCATTCTACAGCCTTGTTGCTCGCCAATCAAGCTGAGTCACCTCCACTAAGCTGTGCCTCGCCATTGTCTATAATCAACCCAACATTTACAATTGACAATTGCACTCGCTTGTTCACCTCGGCGCCATTCTACGCTCGCCACGGCTTCTTAAGTGCCAAGTTTTTGAGGGGGTCCTTTTGCAGCCAAATACATTAGGCGGGTGAGCATCAGCCTCAGCACCAGCCGAGAACAAAGGGCTCTCGAAGGCGATATTCACAAGCACAAGCGACACCTGACAGCACAAAGAACCATTTATTTTAAAAATAGTCCACAGGGTCTAGACCCCAGTGTTGGACCCCATGGACTCCGCTGGCCACACAAAATGTCAACCTCAGTTGCAAAACATTCCTGCGAGGCAGTCAATCTTAACTGTGTCGGGGCTCGGTCTTTTGGCATGCCGGCCGACGCTCGAACATTATTTCTATGTCCCTGAAAACTCGGGGGTGCAGAAATAAGGGAGCATGCGAGGCCCCGGCTTGGCCTGCCGCAGTAAATCTGAGAGGTATTGTGCGTAAAATTTGGTACGGGACGTGCACAGACCGAACCTCCAAAAGGAGTTAAATTCTCAAATTCCCCAAGTCCTGTTTTGATCTTGCTTGATAAAGCTTTACCATATCAGAACGTGTCGAAGGTATGTGTTCGAGTTAAAGTATAGGGGATTTGATAGAAGCTTTAGGCTGTCGTCAGCCTACCGCAAGTATTCGATGATTTTCATTCAATCGCTGGATCACTGCTACTCAAGGTGAGACGATTCAACCATGTTACCCAATTGGGCACGAAGACCTTCCCAAAGTGGACGGTGCATCATGAACATCATCGTGTCAACAACAACCTGAGCAATGATTCAGCCGTGTCAATAGCAAAGTACCCGAAGCCCCGAGAGGGCTGGTGGCGTTGGTGGATTTGTTGTTGCCGGTGGCACGGAATTTTCGCTCAAATCCCCTTGTTATTTTTTTTTTTAGAGATATACTAACAACAAGATGTCCGGAGTGACAAACCAAGCCAAATTGGAAGGCAATGATGAGCTTGACTCTCAGGAGCCACAATTCGCTCGAGGCTCTGTCGGTGGTGACGAGGAGGAGGACGACGAGCCCACGGGGGGTAAACAGCAGAAGGAGAGAAGAAAGATTGAGATCAAGTTTATTCAGGACAAGTCTAGAAGACATATTACTTTTTCTAAAAGAAAAGCCGGTATCATGAAGAAGGCGTACGAATTGTCGGTGTTGACGGGTACGCAGGTGTTGTTGTTGGTTGTGAGTGAGACCGGTCTTGTGTATACTTTCACCACGCCCAAGTTGCAACCTCTTGTGACGAAGTCAGAGGGTAAGAACTTGATCCAGGCATGCTTGAATGCGCCCGAAGAAGGATTGGGCGACGAGCAAGGGGAGCAGAGCGACGGCAACTCGCAAGAGCTGCCCGACCAGAGCCCAGCTCCACCTCAGGCTCAGCAGCAGCCTCCACAGCAACAACAGCAGATTCCACATCCCCAGCAAGTACAGGCACATCAGCATCAGGCAGCAGCTGCCCACCAGCAGCAGTTACCACCTACACACATGCCACACCAGATGCCGTACCAAGGCCAAGGCCATCCTCTGGGAGGATTGCCGATCCCCCAGGGCGGGAGCTACAACGACCCTTACGGCGGTTACTTTGGTGGGATGGGCAACGGCAACATGCCCAACCAGCAACAGTACCAGTAATTTTAAAAGAGCGGAGAGATGTTCAGTTCTTGAGGGAGAGTTGTGCAGTGCTGGAGATAATCGGACAGTGAGGATGCCAGGTACGTACGACGGAGTATGGACAGGTAATTGATAATCTGAGACAGGCGATGTAGAGTAGTGGGGGTTAGGGGGCCAGACTGGGCGCTGGCAGACCCTGTGCAAGGGTCTCCTTGAAATGTAAGGTTTTGGAGGGAGAAAGTCGAGGGGTTATTGTGTTGAGGTGAGGCGGTCGGTTAGTGACTGGGGGGGAACCGGGATGGGAACCTGGGGTAGATGGAAAGGCGAAGCCATTCCAACAACTAAACATTAAGACTCCCTAGGAGAAAACCAAGATTTGCACTAAATTCTCTCTTAGTGCTGGGCACGGCAGATAAGCCCAGATAAGATAAGGTTCTACGAATTCGGAAGTCTCGAGTCAGCCGCAGGCCCAGGCCCAGTACAGCACAAGAGCCTTTGAGAGACTCGACAAGAGGCTGCTCCAGTCATTGAACTTGGAATTGTTCGTTTGTGAATGGAGCGTTGTAGGCAGAATATACGAGTTTCTCGAGGCACCCAAACGCCAAAAGAAACAAACCAAACCTCGCTAGAAAGTAAGAAGCAAATTCCCCCAGGCCAGGGATCCAGGACAGGACTGGGGAGCCTGGGCTTAAGGACCCTGCGCAGCACAAAAGAGGAAAGCTTCAGCCTCGCGATACTAAGGCGGTGCGGAGGTCGCGAGAGAAAGCATTGTCGTTCAAGGCAGCCAAGATGCGCCAAGCTGCGGGCCAAAGCTAAAATGGAGAAGGCGGTCAGTCGAAAATCTCGACGTATTGGGGGAACTTTTTCAAAATCTTCAGCGGGTGCTGCCGCCTCGAGGGGTTTTGTGAACCCCCAGGGAGCCCTGGCTGCAAGGCGGTTTGGAGACTGGAATCAATGCGCGAGGCGATTGCCGCACTACGTCGAGGGTCCGCAACGGTCAGGGACTGCTCGGGGAGCCTTGTGTGACCGAGCCCCCAGGGAGTCCAGGGGGTGAAGTCCTCCCAATTTTTTCAGAGGTTTTTCAAAACACCTGCTTTTTCAAATCTTCTCAACATTCTCTTCTCTGCCACGGTAGATCGTCCCGCTCTCGCTCTCTCTTCCTTCGGTGGCCTCGCCGGAGCCTGTCTCGTCGTTAAGGTTGGGCAGGCAAGGGGCGCCAGGCCATTATGCTCGGGCCACTATGCCTCACGCGATTCCGCATTCGCAGCCAAACCGCCCCTCCCACCCCATTCTGCGGTGCCATATAAACCGGCCCACGCCCTTTTTTCCCCCGAGTCCGAGCCGTCTTTTCACAACCTCTCAACACAAATTAGTCGCTCCCGGCGTATTCCACACCCCACTAGACTTAGACTCGAGCTTCCCGCCACAGGCACCGCTCGTCCCCGAATTTTCCACTTCCGCCAGCGCTTCTCGCCTGTTTGCGCTTTAGACACTCGGGACCAACCGCTCCAAGCTATCTCGATAAGCTGTTGTCCAGAGACCAAGAGCCAAAACCAACTCAAGGCTCGGCTGAAGATTGATCAAGTCGGCCTATCCTCCAAGTGGCATCGTTACCTCCGCCACAACACACCCTAGAGTGGACCCCCCAAACACCCCTGTCCACACACTTTTGCTACTTTGGCAGATCCTCCCATGAACACATCACCACAATTTCTGCCGTTCCAAGGCTCCCGCCGCAATTCGCTCGAGCAGAGCATCTGGGCACCCATGCCCTCCGAACGGCAAGTAGACTCCTCCGCGCACCGGGCCTCGTTGCAGCCTCGCCAGGGCAGTCTCGACCAAGGCCCAACCTTCGCACCGGGGCTCTGGGACCCTTGGCGCCCGCCCGAGCTGCCCCAGTGGGACTCTGCCCGCCGTCACCTGGTGGGCGACGTTTTCCCGGGCAACCAGTCCCAGCAACAGCAACAACACCAGCACCACCACCTCCAGCCGCCAGGCTTGCACCCCCAGCAGCTTCAAAATATGCCCCAATTTGGCTGGCCCGGCCCCCTCCACCACTCCGAACAGCCTCACGGTTTCAATGGGCAGGCATTTCTGAATTACGTTCCGCGCAGCGCTAATCCGCCCCAGAACCACTCCAGCCCCACCAACGTGCAAAGTCCGCCAAAAGAAAACCACGAGTTTCCCGTCTCAGCGCCCGCCGCTCAGCAGCAACCTGAAACGACCGCTGTCGACTCCGTGGATGCCTATTTTTCGGCCGACCCCCACCAGCGTGTCAAGGTCACGGCCGAATACCTCTCGCAGCGCTTTTTTGACGAAGAAAAATATCTTCTGGACCTGTACCAACTCCCCAAGTTTCCCGTCGAGAGCCAGTTGCATGATGCGCAACTAGTGCTCGTGGCTTTCAAGGCCGGCCGTATCGACGTCTTCTACCTCCCCAGCTCGCTCACGCAGCCAATTGGCGTGGGTGACTTGGTCATGGTGGAAGCAGACCGCGGCCGTGATTTGGGCAAAATCGTGAAATTGAACATTTCCATCGACGAAGCTCGTCTTCTCAAGCTTCTTCAGTTCTTAGAGCAGCAGGCCGCTCTCTGCGACACCTCCGTGGGCGATCTCCTGGTGAGGCTGCTCCATGGTACACCCCACGGCGGCGCCGCGCCCCCTACACTTCACTTTCCCAAGCCAATAATTGGTTTGGCCCAACACAGCGAGACTGTCCAGATCTTGAACAAGAAGCAGGACGAGGAGAAGGCTTGTCGTTTGTGTCTAGCGAAAATCGCCTCGACTTCCAGCGCCTTGGACAAGAACGGCCTGAGCCTGTTGAGCCTGCTGGACTTGAACCAGATGAAGTTGGTGGACGCCGAATACCAATTTGACCGCAAGAAGTTGATCTTCTACTATTCCACCTCGCGCAGAATCGACTTCAGAGACTTGGTGCGTGAGTTATTCAGGATTTACAAGACGAGAATCTGGATGTGCGCAGTCAACGGCATCCCTTATAAGCGTCGCCAGTCCCAGGGCAAGGCACAAGCGCAGACTCTGGCCACTCAAGGGGCTTCTAATTCTCCTCCAGGTCTGTCCACCATGCCCCAAGAAAAAAGCTACTCGCAGGCGGCAGGTGGAAAACCACGGAGCCAGTCTCAGAGCTCGCCGCAAGGCCGGCCCTATGCCAATGTTCCACGAAACCTCATGCGCCAGCCAGAGGAAAATGGCGAGGGTTTCGTGTTGAAGCTGCTTGTGGACACTCTCAACCACTAACCTCGGAAGAGGTGGGATAAAATGTCACAAACTTTGCCCCACGGCGAAATTGGTATAGGGTTTCCGCCACGGCGCTTTCAGAGCAACTCGCTCGTGCGAAAAAATGGACTAGAATTGGCGAGAAGTTGCATTTCGCAGCCATCGCCGCAGGGCCAATTGCATAAACGAGCAGATTACTTGAAAGTCAATGACAAGACCGAAGACAAGAAAGCCTAATGAGGCTCGACCTTGCCATTTTAGAAGCACTCAAGGCCACTGGATGACCCTGAGCAATTGCCTTCCTACTTCTGGCGCTACACTGTCGGTGGTAGGGTCTCGCCATGCGATGAGCTTGTTTTGCCGCCGCGATCAATGTCGACGAGTCTCCTCCACGTCTGCAATTACAAAGGTACCTTCAACTTGCACCTCCTGGCATGGGGCGCCCCACCGCATAGATGGAGAAAGAAAATAAAAATTCACCGCCCCATCTCAGGAACGACGCCGCGAGCCACGTTGGTGCATAAAAGGCAGCGATGACCGCGGTGCAACTGTGCTTATTGCCCATGGCGCATGGGCTCTTAAGTGATATGAAAATTTTGCGAAACCGGAGCCGCCTTTAGTGGAGTTTGGGGCCCAGGCCGCCCCGAGCTTTCCTTGACAACCGGCTTCCTATGACACTAGAAGGGTCCTGGCACCCACTTACGAACTAGAATCTGCTATGTTTAGGCAGCAGCACCCCTTGGTGCCTGGGTATATACAAAAGGACTAAATTTGGTATTTGCCGAAATGTAGCTGAATGTATTTGTGAAACGACTGGAGAGATCAAAAATTAGTTCTGTCGATTTTTTTTCCGTGGGTCAAGTTTGTGACACTAAGCATGCACTGGTCTGCAGCTGAAGATTGCACTGAGGGCCAGTAGCATTGCTAGTGATGTCAGAGTGTTAAACAAAATCACAGCAACTGGGTTTTTTGATCAGCGACTCGTCTAGGCAGGGAACTTCATAATAAAGCTATCTGATGTGATAAGACATAGGGATTTTCCGGACTTTGGGATTGTTAAGTGGCGACAATGGAACGAAAACGGTTTCTCGCCTGATTGGCTTGATTAGTGCCTATTCTGCTCAGCCGACATTCCAATACAGCTACCCCTGGATCCCCCAAATTGTGAGAGGAAGGAAAAAAAATTAGGAAATGGGTTTTTACCATCTCGGATTTTTACACAAAAACTATTTAAGTCGACCGGATTAAGCTGCTCCGCCATATCACCCAATCAACCAAATGTTGAATATACTCTCTTGAGCATGCTCGCGTGGGGGCCTCGGTTGGGTGCAAATCGCGATTGTGGAAGTTCCTGGTCTGGAAAAAAGCGTACAATTGCAGGGATCAGCTGTCGGAGATATTGCCGTCATTTTAATTGGGCGACTTGATGCTCAGCGGAAGATTACGCCTGGTGCCGACTTGGCTTAAGCATTGCCGCTAGAATAGCCGCTTTTGTTTTCTAATTTGGTCCGTACGCCCGCGGTTACGTAAGCAATTATGTAAGCTTAGTAAGCGATTTTTCACCGCAAACTGGGTGCTCTACACTATGTGACATGCTCAAATATTCGCTTGATACAAATTTTTCCCATTGTCGTCTTACCACAGCTCCATGGCCTCGTCGAGTATGGTCGTTTAATCAATTAGGGAGTGCAGCGCTTAAATGGCAGGTATGAGTAAGTAATTCGCAGCAGGAGCAAAAAAAAAAAAAATTTTTCTGACTCCTCTGATTCTGTCGCACAACTTAAATACCGTCGTTTTCCCTCAATCAAACAACAAACTCATCCACCATGAACTTCCAACCCTCCGACTACCTTGCCGATCTAAATCTAGAGTGGGAACTGCCAGCTCTTGAGGAGCAAAGCCTGGGCCTGATTCCCGACTTGGACGTTTTTTCCCACACTGACTTTTTCGACTTGGATGTTTTCCTGGCCGACCACCTGGCGCCCTCTAAACAGCAACAACAGCAGCTACAGCTCCCAACTCCCAAGGTGGAGCTCCCCCTGCAGAGGGTGCCATTGGCTCAGATCAAGGAGGAGGAGACGGATGGCGTTGAACCTGATGCCGAGTCTCTTTCCGCTCATGAGCCACTTTCCGTCGAAGAACTCAAGCGCAAGAAGAACACTGCTGCCTCCGCCCGTTTCAGGGTCAAGAAGAAGTTGAAGGAGAAGCAGATGGAGGAGAAGGCCCGCCAACTTCAAGACAAGTTGGGCCTGCTTGAGAAGAAGGTGAAGACACTTGAGATGGAAAACAAGTGCTTGAAGCAATTGATTTTGGAAAAGAACGAAAGGAGCAACCTGGAGCTCTTGGACCTGATCAAGAAGCGGTCGCTTGAGACGCCCACCTACTCGTTCACGTAGAGCGCCCCAAACGAGCTGACATTAGCATCGATTAAAATCCAACTTTTAACGACGTTACGATAACACAACCCCGCCCTTTAGATCCAACTCTACTGGGCATGACTAATGGCTTTGGTTGCCGTCCGGCGTGGCGGCATGACAGAAAAACTTTATATACATTTAATTCTTCAACAGAGGCTCGCACCAGTTGCGGCCGCCCGGGTTTCCAACAAGCCGGGCTTGACCTTATGGTCTAATTGATACTTACAGTCTATTTACGTAGAACATCGATTTGCAGCTAGACCAATTGATATTTTATGTTGATTTCTTCGTTATCAGGCTGCAGACGTCCTGATGCATGTCATGACTCATCAGTATGAGCTGTCATTTCTACTGACATCAGCCTAAAAACTGATTTGAATATTTAATTGTAATTTATTGATTGATAACGGGGGCTTGTATCTAACCAATGTTATTCTGGGCTTTGGTTTGGAGAATTCTTCCCAACTGTGTATTTTGTGCTTGATCTGCGAAATTCGACTCAAGCCACAGACTTTTTCCTTGCATTTGAGGAAACAACTCACATAAAAATCAAAAACATCACTATAAAAATTCGACCAATACATTAAATTTCTTGAAATTAACAGAAAAGTAACTGTATCTCTCTTTGTCTCCTTCAGTTTTAATGAAAAGTCTCTAGAAAGTGTGGGGACGGTAAACATCCATTTTTGTGTACCCACTCCTACAAATTTATCATGCTTGAGCCAAGAGAAAACGTGCAGCTGCAATTTGGCCGTCCTCAGCGCTTTTTATGGTATTACATAAAATTGAGACAAAAGCCGGCTTTGGAGATTTCATAAAGAGTTGGCCGTGAATACCCCCTTCCAAGCGTGGCACTGCAAGCTGCTCGTACACGCTTGCGGAATGAATGTTCGGTAAAGTGGTTCAACTTCAAGATGCACCTCATAACGTAGGGCCGGCTATATTCGGAAAGTCTTCCCGGAAGTATCATAACTCAGTGGCCTCGTTGCCACAAAAATTAAAAGCCAACAAACAGTTATGTATTCCTTTCTGGGTACAATTTCATGCTCCAGGATTTTGTAACTTCGGAAGCCGTTATGCGACCGTATCGTACCGATATGCACCGATACGTCGTACTTACTGATCGATGCGCTTGTGACAACTCCTTCAAAAGACGGCAGGATTTGTCATCATCAAAATAACAGAGCAAACTCACCCCAGCTCTATTCAATATTTGCATCCAATTGTTTGGCATCTGCTGGCCTCCGCCTTATCTCAACTAACCCATGTGCCATCTGCTTGACCACATATAACATAACTGAATCGAATAATGCTGTTTCCAGAACAGTCTAAGCCCCAATTATTACCCCTTCACATCAATTCTCTTCAAAAAGTAACATTTCGGTTCTTGCCGGGAAGGTGCCTCACTGTTCCGGGTGGTATACCTGCGAATGGCTGCGAAATGGAGTCCCGAGCCGCTTCCAGCAGCCCACTAGCAAACGCAAACGAAACACGCAATCTGTAAAGACAGTCCGATTTCAGTCCGATTGACATTGGAGGACCCGATATATCTCATATCTGAAAAGTGTTGATACTGGCGCCCCACACCTCAGTCCTGTCTGAACCCCAGCTTTTTTCTCAATCAACAGATACACTATCATGGCAGAACCGAAAGACAAGGAGGCACTGGGACTCCTACGTCCGGACAGTGATCGACAAAATCCAGATCCTCTGAATGCCATCTTTCATGATCCCGAGTACAATGCCGGCCATATCGACAGAAAGGACTTGAGGTCCGTATCACCTTTGGAGGTTCCCCTGGAGTCTGAGGCTGAGCGGAAGAACATAGGCCACGATTTCACAGATATCCTCAAGGAGCAGATAGATCTTCGGCTTGCTTCGAACAACCCAGCTGTGGTAATGGAGTTGGATTTGGACGGTAACATACGATACATTCTGAAAAACTGGGAGTTGGTTGTGGGTACCCAGGTAAAGAAGCTCGTGAACAAGCCCATCCTGAATATCCTCATTGGATCTTCCAGTCAGGACCTACAGGTGTTTAATAACGCCGTGGCTCAGATGATCCAGGACAACGCCTCTTACAAGGTCAAGTTTCTAACTGCCACGAACGATGTGGAGGAGAAGGATATCAACGACGTGGAGGAAGAAGATCTAGGAAAGGCTGTACATGAGTCAACCACCACAGACCCAGAAGGAGCTCTAGGGTCTACGGCAGACCATAAAAGTAGTCCTACTACGTCTGCAACAGGAAGTTTCGATAATGCATCTACAAGCTCTCAGGTATCCAACAACGGAGAGGTGATTGAACTTGAAGCTCAAGGCATTCTTATACTGGACAGCAAGACAAACCTACCGTCTTATACCATTTGGACGGTCAAGCCGTTTGTTCACATAGATATGGAGCTTACGATCCCCGACGCTCTTTTTGACCTACTAGGGTTCGGCTCAGAAATCTTCGAGGGCTATCTTTTGAGTCTCAAGGAAGCTGGAATTATTGACGAGGATTCCGTGCCCGACCCAAAGCTCATCTTGTGTCACATTTGTGAGTCCAACATTCCAGCATGGTTTATAGAGAAACACTCGGACTTGTGCATTGTTGAACACAGGGTGTCAGAAGAGCTACAATCGTGCCATGATGCTCTTGCCGATCAGCGTGATTTGATTGTGAAGGTGTCGGACAGTCTCTGGCTGCAACAATTTGAGTCTCACTCAGGCTCTCTGAGCTCCTTACTGACCCTCAGCTCAGGCTCTTCTACATCTTCGGTAGCGTCTGGTAACGTGTACGAGTACAAGGGCCTTCCACTTCCTTCCATGAGCTCAGAGGGATTATCCCCACGTGGTAGCATCCCTCTGTTGAAAACCATCACGAAGCACTCGATATTACGAACACGGAAATTTCCCTTCGGAATACTCCTGCGAATCGTGGAATACTGTGATGAGGCTCTTGATATCAACCCAGCTGACAAAGATGAAGAAACTGGAGAGCTTCAATTCTCTCCAAATACGGAGCGTGCCATTAGCGCTGTGATGAATTGGAAAGCGTTGGAGACATCAGACCCTGCCATAAAAATGATGGTAGAAGATACTCAAAGGCTGGTCAACGAAAAAATGGAATCACTCACCCGACTCATTTCGATCATTCAATATGGTGATAAAATCAAGCAGGAGGTAGACTTCTTAGTGCTTCAGTCAGTCAAAGAGACTGTGAACAAAATCAGAGAGAAAACTTACCAGCATGAAAACCCAGAGCATAGACCCAGAACACTGTCGTCAAGGACAATATTTCATCGGAGATCAACGTCCTCAACGGACTCTGGATACCGCAGTCACCGAAATTCTGATTCCTCTTCAACAACAGGCCCTCCATTTGTGTCTGCATCACCCTCTGCCCTTCCGCCGCTGCCATTGTCTCAACCTGGAAACCTTCTATCTCCACAGCCTTCTCGAGTTCGGAGTCCTCAGTCCAGGCTTCTTGGCGAGCCGTATGATAACAAACCAAGAGCTTCCTCATCAACTTCTCCACATTCCATCACTCCTCGAGATTTACTCAAGGATAGAGTGAGTCCTCTGATTGAGGAGATAACTCGCCTGGTCTCCCGACCAGCGTCAGCTGCTTCCTCTAGCTCCTCGCAGACAAGACAAAGCAGACGAGATGTCGAAGATGCCTTGCGGGATCTTGACATCACGAGGAGGCCACCCGAATTGGCCTCAGATGCATCGACGGTATCTTCACCAAGACGTCATCTATCTCCCGCTCCGTATACGGAACGCTCGAACTTGAATTCTTTTCAGAGAAACTTCATGAGTCGAATGGAGTCTTCACCGTTGAGCTCCCCATCCATGACACATTCGGACATCAATGATGAATACCAGGTTCCTCATGCTTCCTTGTCCAAGAAACGAACCAGTTCTTCGGGTAGCAACACCCTTCCTACACTCATGACAACACAACAGGGCACTCCAACACAGCACGGTAACTCTGGCTTGACACCAGGTCATAATAGAAACAGCTCATCTTTCTCAAGCAAACCTCCATTATCGCCATTACTTGTCTCACAGATGCCGTCGTCGAAACCATCGACAGGAGGAATAAGGGACTACGAAATCATCAAGGCAATTAGTAAAGGAGCTTTCGGTGCCGTGTTCTTGGCTAAGAGAAGACTTACCGGTGACTATGTGGCCATCAAGTGTCTCAAAAAAAGGGATATGATTGCTAAGAATCAAGTGCTCAATGTGCGGTCGGAGCGAGCTGTTATGATGAAGCAAACAGATTCCCCTTATGTCGCTCAACTATACAGCAGTTTCCAAACCAAGGACTACTTGTACTTGGTGATGGAGTACTTAAATGGTGGTGACTGTGCCACATTGCTCAAGATGTTGGGTACTTTGGGAGACAAGTGGGCAAAGAGATATATTGCTGAGGTTATTGTGGGCGTCAACGATTTACACACGAGAGGTATCATCCACAGAGATTTGAAGCCAGATAATCTCTTGATTGACAGCACGGGGCACCTTAAGCTTACCGATTTCGGTTTGTCAAGAATCGGTGTGGTTGGAAGACATACAGCACAGCACAGAAAAAGCTCTAGTTCAGAACATGCTATTGAGCTTTTCAGGAAGAGTATACTGGGTGGAGGCCCATTGCCTCAAAGCCCGCTAATTCCAAGTGGTAGTGGCGATTCACCAGAATTGTTACCAGCCATGCATCACAAGCGTACGTCGTCAGTGACTCCCTTTTCCTTGTCTCCAACCTTGGATCATCTCAAACACAAACCAAGCACAAGCTCAACACTCCCCATCAATCCTACAAAGATGTCACCCTCTGAATCAAACACGCACGGCTCACAAGCAAGCAAGAAAAGATCAGGATCAATGCTTAAGTCGAGCGGTACTAGGTCGGGATCTAGTAGCAGTGGCGTGGACTCACCTGGGTTGAAACCGTCCCTTCCAAGAACATCATCCGAGTCTTCATTTGCCATTGTGGACGATGATTTTCAGTACAGCCCACAACAGAATGACAATAGCATAAGTTCCTTCGCTCTCTACAACCCCGAGGAAGAAGGTGAAGTCAAGAAGTTTGTGGGAACTCCGGATTATCTTTCCCCTGAAACTATCACTGGTGATAAACAGGGAGAATACTCAGATTGGTGGTCCATGGGCTGTATTCTTTTTGAGTTTCTTTTCGGTTATCCTCCTTTTCATGCCGATACTCCTGATCAAGTGTTCAAAAATATTTTGAATGGTGACATCGATTGGCCTCCCTTGCCTGAAGACGAAGAGAAGGAAATCTGTCCACCAGAAGCAAAAGACTTGATCAAGAGACTCTTGGTATTGAACTACGAGGATCGTCTAGGATTTAATGGCGCTGACGAGATTAAGCAGCATCCATATTTCCGCCAAATCAATTGGGACACATTATATTCTGAACTGCCAGATTCCTTCATCCCAATGGTAGATGACCCAGAATCGACAGATTATTTTGATGCCAGGGGTGCTGACATGTCACACTTCCCGATTGAGGATGAGGACGCAACAGTGGACGATGAAAGGGTTCCATCCTCAGCAAAGGAACTCGAAACACATGAGAGCTACTTTGATTCCAATCCCTCCCCTCAACATCTCTCTTTACCAGGCTCACCAATGCTAGGTAGAAGAGAGCGCAGAAGCAGTAAGCTAGCAGATACCAGTGAGTTTGGATCATTCCATTTCCGAAACCTCAATGTGCTCGAACGTGCAAATAAGGATGTCATCAACAGGTTGAAAAATGAGCATCTTGAGCATAGGAATAGCTTCTCTTCTTCTTCCTCAGAGTCTACACCGTTAGGACAAACGAAGTCAAGAGGACTGTCTATTTCTTCAGCGATTGTCAACCCAGGCAGCCCATTCAAACGTCCAGTATCACCCGTTGGTAATAGGTCGCAATCACCAGTGAGAGACAAGAGTAGCTCTGGCTCGATAAAGAAGGATAGCACTGGATCACTCAAAAGAGAAAGTTCTGGGAAGAGCAGCAGTGGGTCTACCAGAACGATCGAAGAAAGGACGCTATCCACTAGACAAAGCGCTTCCTCATTAGCCAGAAACATACTTCAAAGAAACACGGGTGATGTCCTTTACTCTCCTCCAGCATCTGACCAAGAGGATAGCTCCTCTGCACTTTCCAGGGTGAGACAGAGAAGAGATAGTTTAAGAAGAGGAGGCAGCTTTGGGGGTAATCAAGTCTCAGGCAATGTTATATCCCCCGATGGATCTATGAAGTTTGGAGGAAGCGAACTAGACGTGCTATATTGCGAGCCGATTCCCATCGTCAGACACACTGTGGGTAAGCTTATTGAGAAGCAGGGCTGCGTGGTGCTCTCTATATCTGATGGTGACGATCTTATCAGGAGGGCCACTAGTCAAGTGAAGTTTGACTTAATTTTTACTGCACTCAGATTGCCAAAGGTCGATGCTATCGATGCCGTCAAATTAATCAGGTACACCAATGGTATCAATAGCGACACGCCGGTGATTGCTGTGACCGGTTTTGCAAAAGAAGCGCAAGATCTGAACATGTTTGACGCCATTTTGGAGAAGCCTATTGATTCAAATCAAATAAGAGGTGTTATTGACAAGTTCCAGTGCCACGATGTCGCTGTCGAGTCTGATCCTGAGGACTGATAAATAGTATAGATAAATCTGCATGAATGAGCTAATTGTAAAGTAGGCTTTTTTAAAATCCACCGAAGTTTATTGAGTCCCTACAATTGCAGCTGATAATACAGTTGAGACTATTGAGATACTATACAAAAGACAAACCCACCACTCTAATTTACAAACTATTTTACATGGTATTACTTGCTCGAGGTGATGATATGTCTCTCGATTTCTCTGATGCCATCCTCAGTCTGCTCAAAAGACTTCTCCACAGTCACAGTCGGTTGGTTGGGCTTGGGGGAAGCTTCCAAACGCCCGTCAACAATTTTCTGCGATCTTGGAGTCTCAACTTTCTGTTTCTTGTGAACTGGTTCATCCTCAGGACCACGGAGATAGTGTTCTCTATACCATCTCAACTGGGCGATGCTATCCAAAATGTCTGATTTAGCAGTGTGAGCTCCATTCTTGCGTGGACAGGCCTTCATGAGCTGTGGGTTATGGCGCTTGCCTACCTCCATAATAGAAGAGACATCTACCAAGCGGTAATGAAGGTGCTCGATAACCTGGGGAAACTCTTTCATCATGAAAAACTTATCCATGT
Source organism: Candidozyma pseudohaemuli (assembly GCF_003013735.1). Taxonomy (NCBI): domain Eukaryota; kingdom Fungi; phylum Ascomycota; class Pichiomycetes; order Serinales; family Metschnikowiaceae; genus Candidozyma; species Candidozyma pseudohaemuli. Next base: position 697,941 of record NW_020194435.1, on the reverse strand, counting down.
GGATGGAGTTACCTGCCAACAAGCCTGTACGTGGCTCAGGAACCCACTTCTGGATGTAGTCGAGCAACTCATCCTGGACCTTCAGTAACGTTTGCTGGGGGTTGGCCAAGACCTTTGCTGTGAGACCCAGCTTACCGTGCTGGTTAACGCACCACTCTCCCATGTTATCAAGAATCTTTTTCGACACGTATACAGTCGATTCGTACCCATTCTGGCCCACGATGTTCAAGTCTCCATCTGTGATGATGCAGCAGATCTCGATGATATGGTCCTTTTCCACGTTGAGACCGGTCATCTCACAGTCTATCCAGACCAAAGGCATGAAGACTGAGTTTTTCCTTGTAGGAACCGCCCGGGCAGCTGCCACAGGGGCCTTTCTGAAGAAACCGGCTATTGAAGATAACATGGTAGTTGCGATGAGCCTTCACACAGGGAAGATGAGACGTTAAGAGTGTGGGGTCGATGGAAGAGATAGTCAAGAAGAAAGAATTGAAGAGGTAATAAGATATAAAAAACAATGAAAAATTATCAAAAAGATTGTGTTTGCAAGTCTTGGAAATTTTCATATGTGAAATAGGCGGTGAGTATTGTCGGACTCCGTTTTCGTGGGGTTGATAGTGGCTGCAAAAGTCCGAAGAAAATAATCAATGGAATCCATAAGACCCGGCAGGCATATTTAAACTTTCTTAGCCGTTGAGGAATGAACGTGGATTCTTTGAGTACTGACCAGGTTGATATTCACCAAAGGTTGACCTAACTATTACTAGAGGAGGGCATCAGGCGAGTCACTTCCACCCAAAACCCTGAAGGTACCGTTTAAAACTGTGATACCGGCTTGTCAATCATCAAAGCTTCGAACACTGCCCGGTGGTCTCGGACTTTCTAGTCTAGACAACTCGGCTTGATGAACCCTGCATCCCCGGACACAGCCCAAGACCTGACATGCTGCAGCATCACCAAAAGCACAAAAGGCACTAAAACGTCTAAAGAGCGGCCCAGCCAGGTCATCAAAAACGTTCTTCAATAAAAGTAACACACCTTACTCCGTTTCCGTCCGGATGCCGCAGAATGCCCGAGGGCTTATCAAATCACCATAAGCCTCGTGGAGTACGAGTCCTGCCTGACCCGAAAGTCGAAGTGGCAGTGGAAAGCACTACGCCTAGCGGTTTGTGCCACATTTTAAAAGAGCATTCCATTTATCGTCCAAGCTTCTTATCTACCTCTGTATCAGTCTCTAGCCTACTACAAGTGGTTCGTGGGCACGAATTGATCCATCTGGAGCCTTGGCTTCCAGATCTGGAAAAGACCGGGGAAATTAAGCAATTTCAAGCAATCCACAGTTTGTTCGAAATTGTGGGGATCTCTTATCTGTCTGCCGTATAAATGTGTCTAAGCATTTTAACGACAGGACCTCGTGACTTGGCACGGTTGATGTGCGCAGCCGTTTCGTATTTTGCTCGCTACGCCCTTCGGTTCATATCGGCACGTCTGCCGACCCGTGACTACGGTTTGCACATTGTGCAGGATATTTCAGCATCCACCTACGAATTTTTCCCACGAAACCCACGATTGACAACTCATGAGATCCTTATAATCCAGCTGATCAATTGGATCCCATCGCCTGCACCATTGGTAGCACAAGCTTTGGAAGGTGCACGAAAAAAGTGAAAAATTCGTCGGGATACCTGCCTAGTGATTCACGAAATGCAGGCTGAGACCTACCCATGACCGTTGAACAGGAACGGCTGCAAACCTACACGGCGACTACCGGGCCGAATCTGATATCATTATGCAACAACCACTATTATTTATATTCCGCCAAGTCCCTCGCAAATCGTAGAATCTTCATTTTTTATAGGCCTCCGCCCACCTCCCAGCCTCTGTTTATGAACAACCCCACCCCGAATTTCAACAGCCTTTTCACCAACTCTGCTCGCTTGCCGTTGTCTGAAGCACCTCGAAATGTCTCTTTTTCGCAGCCAAACGTGCCATCGCTTTTTGCACCCATTTCTGATACTCCCACTGTGCACGAGACATTGGCGCTTTTGAAGCTCTGGAGAGCCGTGGCCGTGGTAAAACAGCATCTCTGTGGTGATTCCCCCACCGTGTGGCCACTGTTTGTGGCCTGGGCTTTACGCCGTTTTGCTCTTTTTGCAGCAGCCTTGACAGCCCTGAATAACCCAAAGCTTCATGTTCTTCCACCTTTGGATATAGCCTGGGTGTGGCACTCACTCTTAGTGGCACCCGAGGCTTGCTTTGCCATGTTTGCCAGATCAGGATTGTCTGAGTTTTTGGACATTTCGTTTCCAATGAACCAGATTGCCGATTGCATCGACTCCAGCTTTTGCTACTTTCCAGACAAGCTTGGTGTCCACAACTTCCACGGCTTGATGGCCAACTACGGCAAAGGATACTCCTTGTCGTACGACTATGGAAGCTTCAATCCTGAAGAGGTCTTCCCTATTTATTGTCCTGTGTCAAAGAACCTCCTTGCACAGGTATCCTTGTCCCACTTTGTGTGTTCTTCATTTCTGGTGAGATCACAAGAGGGCGTGGTGACCCACCATTCCCTAGCTCGCCGTCAGAGTGATGCTGATCATAAGCTTTCGATCAACACGCCTGAATGGCCCAACTTCTCGTCTCCAGGAACTCCAGATACATCAACACCACCATCACCGCTTTCTTCATGTCTGCTGCCGATATCACTGAAATCGCCTTTTGAATCTGCTCTGCCATTGCTTCATTTGACCATCGAGGAAGACTGCTTGCAGATCCTGGGTGACTGGATCGACCACTTGGTACTTTCTCCAGTGCAGAATATGGTGGATGCTGAAAACTGGATCTTCCACCCAAACATGCATATTATGTTGGCGGCAGCCGTGAAGAGATATTCAAAGTTTTGGAAATTATTCAGCCGGAGTCCTGCGGGACAGGTCCCGGTGCCCACTCTTGATATCCGCCTAGTCTGGTACGCCCATATGGCTCGTTTTAAGGAGTACGCTGATTTTTCGCTTTACCACTCAAAGAGCATAGTTGTGCCACCCAGAAGTGGCTCCCAAACTACACAAGAATTCAAAACAACTGCAGCACTTTACCAGAAACGGTTCCACACTCCTTACTGCCCTTGTGGCCATTTAGAAGGGTCTTTGGCTTATGCCCAAGACACTTGCACACTCTCGTGCTACAGACATGTATATGAGCTTTTAGCACCCAGCTACGACCAGTAACGACAATAAACTATAAAGTATTAATGAATTGTAGAAGATGTAGGTGGATGGTACCCGCAGAGCGTAGAAATAATGCAATAAAGAACAGCAAATCGACAAACTGAATAGAAATTTTGAGGGTTCATTATCTGGGTAAGGATATCGGTCCCCTGGTCGAACTAGCGGTTGCAATTAGTCCCATAAGCACTCGTTTGATAATGGGAGGTCCGAAGTAGGTCCTAGCGATGACTATTTTTCGAATAATGTCAAATCATCAAATGAATTAAATTCAAAAAATATAAATCAAACATAGATCATTGCATGAGATCTCTTCCTGCCAAAGCCTAAACGAGCGGTCTGGAGTCCTGTCTCAGTTCTCGCGCCTACTACAATTCTTCCCATGAACAAGAGAGATACATTCTATTACTGGTACTTCGTCATCCATATTCCCGTGACCCTTGTCATGGACCTGACGATCGTGATTCCTTCGGAGTGGCAGCCTGCCTGGCAAAAGGCTCTCCTAGCCTTCCACATCAACACCAACAAGGACTTCCTTCTACGGGAATTGCCATTGTGGTTGAAGATCTCCGGAGCTTTTGAGCTCTTTGTTCAATTGCCCATCTTCTTCATTGCAGCACGGGCCTTGCTGCGTCAGTGCCAGAAGGTGTACGTGTTGATGACCGTGTATGGGTTCAACGCATTTTTCACCACGTTCTTGTGTTTGGCATATGCATGGAGGGACGGTCCTGCTCACGGATTGACCAACGGAGAGTTGACCAACTTATTGGCTCTTTACACGCCGTACTTTTTGATCCCGTTGTTCATGATGGTGGACTGTGGAGTGAGAACTACCAGGCTCATAGGAAAGGCGAAGACCGATTAAGAGAGACAAAATACCATTGAGAGTGTCCCGGAGAAGATAATCAGAGAACGGTTTGAAATGTTTGGGCAGAACCTTCAGTCGGGTGATGGGAGCAATTTCACATCAGATCTCATCACAGCCGATCTCATCACAGCATTGGGACAGGACCAATGTAACAAGACATAGTACTGCAAATGACAAGGAAAGTCAATTGAGCAGATGACAAGAAGCTCCCCATTTCAAAATTATACCAATGAGTACGCAATCTGGCATCACTTGCACAAGGCATCGCCCATGTAGTACCTATCAACCTCTAACGTCCCTTCTGTGTCCGCCTAGTCTACAGAAACTTGTATAACTTATTCATTCATTGATTGAGACATCCTTTCTAGACATCTTGTCTAGGCATCCTTCTCGATCAACAGAGAAGCAAGCTCGATGTACTGCTTCTCGGCGTCCTCCTGGGAGGTACCCTTGAGGTCCTCCCAAGCTTGCCACTTGTACTTGCCCTTCAAGTCAAACACACCAGGCTTAGCGGTGGTGTTGTCACCCACGGTGGCCTGCTTGTAGAGACCGTACAACTTCAACAAGGTGTTGTCGTCAGGACGGTTCTTCAAGTTGTTAACAGCTTGGGCCTGCGGTTAGTTGATTCCTTTTGTGGATCACAATGAATTACACACTTTCTCTTCGAATTCAGCAGATGGCATGATGGTGGGAAAAAAAGTGGGTGTGGAGGGCGTCGCTGGCTTTTTATATGCGCACGGCAGGACCCCAGAAATTGGGTTCCTGAAACCACACCACACACTACCGGCCACGATATTATATGAGTTGGTGGCTTGGATGGAAAAAGGAGACCCTTTGTTTTTTGATCAATATGGGAAATTGAATAAATTTGTAAGGAGGGGGTGGCGCCGCTGGTGTGATGGTCTGCTACCGTCTCTTGCCCTGAGATCGCCATTTGCTACCCACCAGCGGGGGTCATTTCGACATCTAACATTTTCGGAATTATCCGGAATCTCAACGAATTGTGGGGACTTTTCAAATCATAAACGTTGTTATTTTCGACTTTCCAAGGTTTTCGCCTCGCTTCGGCGAACAATGGACCGTTGGGCCATCGGGTGTTAGTGGGGCCTGGCTGATCTGGGCAAACTACCAGACCGCGGTTGTGCCAAGCACCGAGGATCACCACAGTGCCTCAAATCCTGGTCATCTTCCGAGAAAAAGCTGATTTAATTAATTGAAGCTTCGAGAGCTTGAAATCATGCATTGAATAGAATTTTGTCGTGCAAAACGAACTCGGAGTCGGAGATTTTCGGACACATTACCACGGCCTCAGTATACGACCGCCACCGCCACCGCCACCGCCACCTAAATTCTTAGCCTTGCTGGGAGGACAGCTAAAGAATTGAGGGGGCTGTTTTTGAATCAAGGTTCAATGGCGCCATGTGGCAGGATCAGGTAGGAGTGTTCCTAAGGAGGCGACTGTGGCGGAGGATTAGCGTACCTCAGTAAGTTCGATGAACTAGACTCCAATCTATGTAGACAGCTTCTCTTGTTGAATATCCATTCGGGTGGTTACTTATTCTTGTGGAGTGAAGCAAAGATGAAAAAGCGAAAAAGCGAAAAAGCGAAATCCATGTAGTTATCGGTGACCTCTTAGTATGGTCACTTCCACCTTAGACAGAACACCAACGTGCATCGATACCACAAACTGGAGAAAAGTGCAATAAATGCTCTGCCATAGGTCTATAACCAATTGTGGACTTTTTTTTTGTCCATGAATTGGGTGCCTTTGCTTTTAGCAGCTTGACTTGAGCCCATAAAACCCTTCTCAACCCCAATCCGATCAATGAGCGAACGTCTGAGACCCTGAAAAACACTCGATTTACACGGCTCCAAGCAACACCTGGCCAATAGGAACAAATCTCACTTGCGATGCAAAACTTCAGGCACACAGCAGGTCATTCGCAACTCCTCGACCAATCATGTTATTCTATGTGGATGAAATTGGCGTGTTTCTGGAAGTGGCTGCGAAAGATAAGCGAAGCCGCAGCAGTGTTTACATGTCCATGATAAAGCAGGACAGTGGGCGGTCCACAACGCAAAATTGCATGAAGTTTTTTTTTCGGGAGCCAATCAGATTAAAGCAGCACAGCCTTTTTTGTCGAGTAATTTTGACGCTCTGGAAAGCAAATCGATGTCAAAATCTTGGAGCAATAGAACTTTCTATCAATGAGGGACAAGCTTTCGTATTGAAATGTTTGTAGTCAACCGTGAATTACCCAAACTCTAAACATATACCTTGAATGGATTCCAATCAATTTTCATTCAGCTTACGTGTCATCATTGTATTCTATACACAGCTACTTTATCATTTAGCCACAATACGGACCAATTAGATTTCAGATTGCCCGCTCAATAGGGGCCACGGCACATTATTCGCAAGAATAATGCGCAAACTTCTGAACTTTTCAACCAATAATGTCATTCGTAGCGGGCTCGTCCAATCAGATCTGGAGGCGGGTGGCTGCAAATCCGACGCAAGCAAGGCTATGACAGTATTTTGAACCCTATTTTGGAAATTGAAATAGAATACCTCTATGAATCTAGGCGGTAGGGCTGCACATATGGTCAATTTTGTGGAAAAGTAGCTGGCTTGAGCCAATCAGGTTGGGGGATTCTCTCTAGAAGTAGACCCCTGCTGGATCATATTCCAGAATATAAAAGGAGGACGGAATGCCAGGAAAACTGCTATTAAACATTATATATCACCGGCATGTCTACCATCAATGACCTCACCTTTTCCGACGATGAATGTGACACTTCGTTCATTGAGGAACCCAACTCATCCATCATTTACGAGGACGATGAATCATCTTTCGAAGACGACACTGATGATTTCGTGGAAGATATCAAGGATAACTTGATGGCCAACCAGATGACTAAGTTGAAGGTGCAAAACGAATTCCATGATGACCCGTACTATGACGAAGACGCCGACGAAACGTACAGTTTCATGGAAAGTGACGACAGCGACGGAGAAGAACCTGACTTTGAAGAAGTCTTTGATAAGAAAGCCAACGAAGAATTCTGGAAAAGGTGTATTTCCTTATACCAATTGCCTGAAATGAACCATTAGATACCCATCCATAGGACAATTTAACATATTTAGACACCATTGTACCAGGATTTGCGTCGGGGAGGATAATTAACATATGTGTAGAAGCTCAAAGCCATGATGAAGGGTTCACAGAGAAAGGGTGTTTTATTAGCCGGACTTCTTTCGGTTTTGATGCATCGAGATGTGATAAGAGGCATGGAAGGTTCCAATTGCCCGCCAAACCAAACCATACCCAATATCAAAAGCCTCCGTCGCGTCACGATCCAAAAATACCCCTATGGTCCAATTTCATGTTTATTCTTTTTTTGGAAAATTCTCATTGTGTTGTTGACATTCTTCACAGAGTCGCTCCACAATGGACATACAATGCAAGTCCAGCCCCCTTCGGCTCACAAAACCCTGCATTTTTTTTGGCCGACTGCCAAGTTCTCGTCTAATGTACTCTACAACACTAGTATAATAGTATGGCCCAACATTCCAAATGGGGAGTTTAGACGGGGCTTTAGACTACCTAAATGGCGGGGTGGGAGGAGAAGAGACAAATTGGTAGAGATTTAGCTGAAAAAGGAATAGGCGTCTTTTCGTTTTGAGAGACCCAAAATAAATTTAGAATAAATGGAAAAACGGGGAACTGCTTTAGGTGATATAGGTTGTTAGGGACCGTGACGCACCGCGCTGTCAAGACCGTAAATGAGTGCCAAATATGTGACACTCCCATAGCTAGTAGGCGGTGGTTTTACCATAAATACGTATGGTGGTCGGAAAAAACGTAAACACAAAAGAGACAAATCATAAGACAATGTGGCAGCCGGGACTCTCGGAACAAGGGCCCCTCTGCTGCTGAGCGGATGTCTCGGAAGCTAAGACACGCCGATTCCAGAAAGAGCGCAGATGACACAGAGTCTCCACCAATGAGCAATTTTGACTCACTGACGTCAAATGCAAATATTCACGAGGAGTTAAATCGTAAAACATGATTCAGCTGAATTTGCAGAAGGTCAGCGTACCCCGGACTCGTAATTGTAGGTCACAGGGAAGCCGGGTGGCCAGCCGTGACCCATGGGGAAAACCCGACTTCAGCCGTATCCGATGGAAACACGATCAGTCATCAAGAACAGGCTTACAAACCGTTATGAAGCAGCTTACGGGGGTTGTTTTCGCCACTATTTCGGCTGCGGTCACGGGAAAGGCTGGCTGCGAATTCGGAAGCCGGGAGCACTGTATCTCCGCCCGCAGGCATCGTACAAAGATTCTAAACACATATTCGTAATCCTCACATCTCCCGCTGCAGCTACATCCAAATACCGCCTAAAAAAGCTCAAAACTCGGCCGTTTTGACGGAGGGTAGGAACTGCTGAGGTAAGCTGGTGTACGGGTGTCCATCACGCTTACTCACCCAGCGACGGTTTTTGGCCTCTGCGGCGGCACTAATGCGTGCCGCTTACATAAGCGCCGCGGCGAACACCATTGTTTCGACTTTCTCCGACGGAAGCCGGGGGGTTGCGAGCCCCGCGCGTCTTGTTTTCTCCATTTCTCTCCCGCGTCGGCTGGTTACGGCCGGTTCTAATCCCGACCCAGCTTAGTATATAGTGCAGCAGCCGGGGCCATCTCGTAAAAACGCTTCACTAATTTCGAAAAACCTTAAAAAGGCCCTCTTCTCTTAGAAAACATTTCGGCCTTGCCCACCACCCTAGCCTTCGCCCACTTGCCTTGCCCTTAGACCTGCCTGGCACTTGACATATTTTTAGGGCTTTCACATCGCTGCTGCGTCTCTGGCTGCGAAATCGAACCATCACAAAAAAGTCAGATCGACTTATTTCTGTTAATTCATCCCTGTCTCGGCCCATCACTACGGGATCTGGACCTTTACCGAGGAACATACCACTCTCAGGGTCCTCCAGCCTTGGCATTTGCACCCATATATCACTCGGGGCTCACGTCACTTTACCGGCATCACCAACTTTTTCTTTCTCCCCATGTGGCAACAGAAGTTCGACCAGGGCCTTCAAATGACCTACTACGTCAATTCGGATGACGGCCAGGTCTCCTTTGACCTACCCTGTGAGGTCCACCAGAAGAAGAAGAGCAAAGAGAACCTTCTTCAGCGCATCACCTCGGCTCTTTCCCTAAGGCGCTCCAAATCAGAGGAGTGCCCAATCTCCAAGAACGAAGAGGAGACTTACACCACTGCGGCCACCAGCCTTCAAAACTCGCCTGAACCAAAGGAGGAGCCTTCACTGCCCATCAACATGAGCAGGGTTCCCAGTGAAAGCTATCTTTTGGAAAAGGCATTCAACCTACATCCCCATGAAGGCGATGTGGCCAGCATATCCTCTGACGAGCTGATTCAGAGTTTCTACTCCGACATTGTCGCCAACGATGTTTACTACGACTACGCCCGTCTGGTTTACTGTGACGGTGACTCGGAAGAAAAGGAACAAGGTTTCTTCAACGAGGACTACGAAAAAGAGCTCGAAAGAGAGGAGCTTCGGCTTCAGATGATCAAGGAATTGTATTGAATAGGAGAAGCAACCTGAGTCATACAGAGGTAATACCATCGTGACCTTGCTATCTCCCGAATTAAGGGCCCTGGCCCTCGGCTATTTATTCATGTATATATATCGGTGTAATGGACGGATTGGATAGAAGTTTGTAAACATGCCTCGAGCTTTTCTTGGAACCCCTGTTTGGTTTGAACTCTAGACTAGCGGTTTTGAGCTAAACTACTGGTTTGATGCATCACCCCAAGATTTGTGGTTTGGAGCCATTTGTTCTACCCTGCATTATCACGTCATGCTTTGGATCTATATCCGCGGTTGGGCACGGCCCATATTGTACAGTAAGACACTCCCGGAGCTAGCAGGAACAATTAAAGCGTGGGCACAATATTCACGTCCACCTGGGCAATCAACTTGTCGAAAACGCCCATTTCTCTGTACGTGGAAGTGGCAATCTTGGCTTCAATCTCGTTCTTCTCAGCAATCATAGTGTCGTAGTTGGCCCTGGCATCTTGTATGGCCTTCTGGTTTTCCTCCTGAGCAAGCTCCTTATAGAACACCCTGGCGTTTGTCTTGAGACGCGAGAAAGCATCGCCCTCGATAGATTCAGAACCCTTCTTCATAGATTTGAGCTCGGCTTTTCTGACGTTCGTCTGGTTCAACTTTCTGTTTCTCTCATTAACCTTCGACATACTAGTCAAAGAGCTCTTACTGGCTCTCTCGTTATCCTTGAGTAAGATCAGTTCCATCTCTCTGATACGACTTGACAATTCTTTAACCTTGTCGACATTGCCTTCTTGTCTGGCCACCCTCAACTCATCCATGGCCTTGGACTTTTCGTAAACAGCATCGTATGCTCTCATTCCGTTCTTCATCTTTTGCTTTCTTGAAATCATCTCATCAATGTCTTGGTTTGTGAGACCACTGTTCATCAAACGATGAAGATCCTCAGCCTTCTCGTTCACGTCATCAACATATGGAGGATCCTCGTTTGTTTTGCCCAATTCTTGGAGATATCTGTCAAACTCCTCGGGGGAAATATCACCATCACTGAAGACTGTGAATGGAAATTCTTTGGTTTGCTGCCTGTTTTGACTGACGAGCAAGTACATATCCGTTCTGGTCTCACCAACCAGGTATTGTTTCTGTGGATACGTAACAACCTCTTCAATTTGAACCACTCTGTACATTGGACGACGAGTTCTCTTGTCGACTCCGACGTTAATTTTACCAAACGCCTTCGAAACAGCCTCTCCGAAGTTACGGTAGTAAAGATATTTGGAAAGGAAGCTGCGGCCGATCTTGATCTTGTTGATATGAGCCGCGGAAGCCTTTTCGAAGCTGCGAGGGCGGTACTTGGATTTCCCGCTTCCCCATACGACTTCATCCTCCCCATAAGCATCCTCATCATCTTCAATCTCTTCCTCCTCCTCTTCCTCTTCTTCTTCTTCAGATTCATAATCGTCAGCAGCTTTACGGGACTTGCGTTCTCTTTGCTTTCTCAACTCGCTCAACTTGTCCAACTTGGAGGACCTAGCGCCCAGAGTTGCCTGTCGACTACTGGTTCTGGTTTTCTTTTCCGTACCTTGAGCCTGCTTCAATCTCTGCCTGAGATAAATCTTCTCATTGTATCTGTCCATTTCCTGAGATCTTTCAAAGAGAGTCTGTTCTCTTTCAATTTCGTCCATGTCGAGCAAATGCTCCCGATCTTCCTCATCCTTGTATTTTCCTTCTAGAGGATATGGGTTGGTCAATTCTTCTTCGTCCTCATCAAGAACCCTTGAATCGTCCACGTCGGCATCATCATCACCAGCATCATCCTCAAAGTCGGGTTCTTCATCCTCGTCTTCATTTTCACCTTCTTCCTCCTCTTCCTCTTCATCAGAAGATCCTGTCTTCAATCTCTTTCTGGGGCCATCATCAAGACCCGCCCTCTTGGCGACATTGTCGTTTTCCTCGCTACCAGAATCAGCTCCAGCAAGCGCCAACAAATCATCATCCAAGTCCGACATTTTGTTTGATGATGTGAGTAAAGTTAGGGTGTTGTAGTTGGCGTCGTGATATCGATGATAATACATGCAGGACCCCAAGTATAGCTCAAAGGTTATCTTGACAAAACCGTTAAAATAAATCTTAGGAAATTTCGCTTGTTGAATTTTTTTGATTTACTATTGACTAATTACTGGTGAAGCTTATAAGAGAGGCCCTTTAATGATTATCTCAGTATATGAGTGTGGACATCGTGGGTAAGCAGGTTGCAAAAGTAATAAAACTCAATACTCGCAACCCCGGACTTATAATAACACCAATAACAATTCTCATTAGATAAACAATCAAGTAAATAACTCTGATGTACACCTTGTGCCCGATTAATTTGATGATCTTGAGAGGTATTGCTTGAGCGAGAGTGAGGTAGTTTTGAGAAGAACCGAGTGGGGCTCGTGTGAAAAGGTGTTGACATAAAACAGCTAGTTCTAAGAACCGTGCTGATACGTTAATAAGCTGACTTGTAGAGATGGATCAGGCCAAAACCTATGCTACGTGATGTATCTGCAAGTTTAAGAGGTGATGGTGTCTCAAGATCATGTGTGAAGAAGTTTAGCAGCAACTTAGATCAATGCAATTCATCTTGAAACATTTTGAAAAGAAGATGAACAATTCACCAAATGTTCGGTCCACTCTATAGTCTAACAGCACTACGCTCGCATGATGTCTCAGATTACTTCCTTACCGCGAGTGAACAACTAGTGGACCCTAGTTCACAAAAAGAAAACAAAGATGACTATGGGAACGGACAAGACAAAGCTTCTTTACAAATATTGAACTGTAAACTTCATCCATGTCCTAGATCTGTGGTACCTCCCAGGGCTGGGGCCGCGACCTCACTCACGTGACCCGAGTGACTGCTCAAATTACATGCTACAACAAACGTCTCTGATATGATGTTTTATTAATATGACAACGCTATGCCGGAGCTAATACACACCCACGTAGTATGTGGCAAAACCACCACACTTAACGCAATCTTCTGGCCTCACGCTCAGACTCCATCAAGCACAAGATGTCGTTCTCTCTGACTGGACCCTTGACGTTTCTGACAATGGTTCTGGAAGAGTCCTCGAGGAACTCAACTCTGACCTGGGTGACACCACCTCTGGAACCGGTTCTACCCAAAACCTTGATGACCTTAGCAAGAGTAACTGGAGTCTTAGTGTCCTGATCTGTTAGTATATGTGTTGAAGCGAAAACAAATCGCCTGGCGAAAGGTAGGTGCTTGTCATTGAACGAATCTTCGATGAATCCGATGAATGTCTAAGGAGTTGGTCTTCATTGACTTGGATACTCCATCTATGAATATTGAACAGACTAAAGGGAAAATTGGAATTCTGATAACACGGGGATGACGGGACAGCTCAGGGGATTCGGATGCCAAAATATCATGGCGTATTTCAAACATACCATTTTGTATAAGTAGTTGTATGTAGTGGAAGGACTGTGATGGGGAGAAAAATTTGAAAAAATTTCGTGGTAGTCGCTCTACAGAGTTGGCCAAGACACGACCGCGACAGAGAGAAGACTTCGAGGGGCCAGGACGTGCGAGCCACAACACGTGAGCAGGAGCATGTGAGACATCACGAGATCAGGAGCACGTGAGTTTCTGATGATGCAGTTGCTGATAAGGCTTCTACTTTGAGCCGCCATCGAGCCAAAACCAAAGCAGATCACTACAAGTATTTAAGGGAGGTCTTGGATTATACCGGAGACTTATTGGGCAAATTTCGCCGGATATTGCCAAATTTAGATATATCTCCGTTGCCACCGTTCGGGCGCCACCGGGTCTATTTGCTACCGAAAGCCGCGCACTTATACCTCGCGTCCGCAACATTAGATCTCCTCGATAGATAACGGTTTCTGCAACATGTCTGAATCAAAACCAAAGAAAAAGAGTGAGTTCAACGACGGCAGGAAGCAACCTGTGTACAGATGGCGAGATTCCTTCTCTGATTGGTGGAAACAAAGCTGGAGTCTGGAATACTCCGACTCGAAGGTTGAATCACGGCTACTCTCATTCTTGCCGTTTTGGCCCGATCCTGATTCCAAGAGACAGGCAAAATTCATTGACACGGATATTGGCAATGGAAACCATATCCACGAGTTTTATATTGAAAACACCGAAAAACCAGCCAATGGCGAAGCCGCATTTCCAAATCAAGTGAGCGATTTGGTGCTTGTCCACGGTTATGCAGCATCTTTGGGGCTTTTCTTCGAGAATTTTGACTCGATATCGCTGGTGCCAGGCATCAAAATTCATGCTATAGATCTTTTGGGCTTTGGGTTGTCTTCTCGCCCTTCTTTCCCCAAACTTCCTTGCGACACCAAGGAGGATATTTATAAGATCGAGGACTGGTTCATAGACGCTTTAGAGAAGTGGCGTCAGGAACGAGGCATCAATAGGTTTGTGCTTGTGGGTCATTCCTTCGGCGGTTATTTGAGCTGCGCTTATGCACGGAAATATAACAAAGAAACCGAAGGAAAGCGCTTGATCGAGAAGCTTGTGCTTTTGAGCCCTGTCGGCGTGGAAAGAAGCAAATACTCCTTGTTAAAGGGCGCCGAGCTACCTAAAGAACAGATTTCGGCAGATGCCAGGTCTGCTGAGAATAAAGAGGAACCCACTGTCCCGCTCCAGAGGGAGTTTTCGGCTAATCAAGCTGACATCATCGATGGCAAAGAGCCCAAGACGATCAACCACCCCGGCTCTGCTACAGAAGCTCAAGAGAATTTTGGAGCTGATTGGTTTATCTGGCTCTGGAGGCATCACGTTTCACCATTTTCCATCGTGCGTAAAAGTGGCCCTATGAGGTCGAAATGGATATCCAACTGGACGGGCCACAGGTTCTCGCACATCTACTTGGAAAACCCCGAGCGGTATCAAAATATTCATGATTACTTCTACCGTATATTTAATGGGTCAGGCAGTGGCGAGTACGCTATAACGAGAATCCTTGATCGTGGCGGTTTAGCGAGACTACCCTTACTTGATAGATGTCCTGAGAAGTTTGTTCAGATGAAGCTTCCTTCTTTGTGGCTCTATGGCGACAAGGACTGGATGAACGAGGTGGCAGGTGAGGAGATGACGAAGGAGATTAACAGAGTGGCCAAGCTGAAGGGAGAGAAGCCTCTAGCAGATTTCGGTATTCTTTCCAACGCTGGCCATCATTTGTACTTGGACAATCCCAAGGATTTTTCCAGCGTGTTGTTCAAGTTTTTAGAGAAGTGAAGTAGAGCATAGCATAGACATAGATGTACCAATAATAAAGATAAGATAAGAGAGAGAGAGAGAGCGGTTCTCCCCTAAGGATTTCAAGTAGACAAGCCTTGCGGAGGTATCAGGAGATGCTCCCAAAGACGACATCCTTCAAGGGCTAAATTAGACATCTGAAGAAGGAAATCAACAAGTGAACCATCTGATGTTTTAACTCTACTGGGTATTTCAATGTTTTTGCTTATCGAGAGCTAATCTTATTGCACAATAGATATTATATCGCTGATCAGACTACAGATTAACTCACTCACAGGTGAAACCTCCTAAGACACCAAGCCTCATTTCGGTTCTAGAAGCCACACTGTGGAAAATCCCAAAGCTTATAATGGCCGATTTCAATGACCTCAGGTTGCTGAAATTCACGACTTTAATGCGACGTCGGTGACTTGCTAATTGCCTGAAAAAGACCGAGTCGGACACTATGGATTGTCCCGCCTTAGATTTACAATGGAGTTCAACAAAAGATTCACAATGAGCTCACACGACAAAGTCTCATTAGAACAAAGAAGAGGAGGAGGCTTGTCACATCTCGGAGCTGGAGTTCCGAGGCCATTAAGTTGTTTCTGCGGAGAATTGAATTACAAGGGAATATTGCAAAGATCTTCAGACAGGTTTGGGTGAAAAATGAGAGTTGAAAGCAGAACAGTAAGTAACAACAAATGCGGGAGAGTTCTTTGTAAACTTGGTGTCAAAAAAAATTGTAAAAGGTTGGTAGAATAAGAAGACAAGTAGTTGAGCCACATTGACAAGAGACTAAAATTTCAGACTCAATGCTGGAGAGACTTCGGGATATACGTAAATGGGTGGCTTGGCTGGTTAGACTTTAGAGACATTTTCAGCCAGTAATGCAGGGATTTTCCTAATACGGCGGACCTGGTCCGAGACCGATTCCGTTCTAAGGAATAGGCCATGGCACAGATAAAACAAGCGAGTAGGGAAAAAGTGTGCGGCTAAAGCACATTACTCCACACATAGGCACAGAAACTAATTTCAACATGATTTACTAAAAATAAAAAGATCGGTTGTTTCAATGGGATAAAGTTTGTGCGAGGGTCTGTTGGGTGTGAATGGTTGGAAGGATCTTGGGCGACGCAGGAGATGCATTGTTTCAAGAGGCTTTATGAGGCTGCTGCGTGGAAACGAGGTGTGTATGCAGTACAAACATGGGCTAGTCTTGTTGGGGCTGGCGATTGCGGAGAGGTGCTGGGCCGCCCAAAGGGGTTGAAAATCAGTGGAGGCTAGCCGGGTTTGGAGAATTGATGATCTAGGGTTCGGAAGTGGACAAATCGGGGGTTAAACCGGGGGAATTAACGAGGGTGATTTCAAACTGAGCCGGGGGTTCCACCGAGGGATCCTGAAGCTGCTCACACAAAATAGCAATGTACATAGATTCTGAGCCAGATTCTTTTCATAAACTTACGCCCTCCCAAACCTGAACTCAAGATGCCATTTTCTCTGACTCCATTCGATTGAGGTGAGCCCTAGGGAGAGTCGTGCGCAAACCAAAGGTTCACCAAGACTCACCAAAAAAAATCCCAGCTCAGTTTTGCATATATCATCTATCAGAATCATCATGTCTTCAGAGGAGCTCATAGAAAGATTCCAGAGCATTGGGCTTTCTGCACCCAAAGCCAAGGAGTATGCAAGAAATGCAAAGACCTCTGCTGCTTTTGTGGAAGTCCTAGACGAAGGCAAGGTCACTAGCGAGAACGAGAAGAAGCTCAGTCTTTTATACAACTTAGCCGTTTTGGCCAAAAATGATGGACTTGACCCCAAGCACCGTTCCTTGGTTACAAAGGCTGTTGTCGATGAACGCCTTAAAACAAATCTCCAGATCCAGGAAGCTGTGAAGTATCTCAAAACCAAAGGAGACGACGCTACTGAGGAAGGCATGAACGAGGTGTCTGGTGTGGGCATTGAGATCACCAAGGATGACGTCCGCAAGGAGATCTTGAACTACATTGAGCAAAACAAGGAGGAGGTTTTGGCTAGAAGATACGCTGGTGTTCCTTCGCTCTTGGGCCAGGCCAAGAAGATTCCTGCTTTGAAATGGGCTGCTCCAACTGACTTCAAGCCTGTTGTGGATGAAATTGCATTGGAGCTTTTTGGCCCCAAGGATGAAAGAGATGTTGTCAAGAAGGAGAAGAAAAAGAAGGAATCCAAGACCGAAAAGACTCAACAGCCAGTGAAGGAAAGATCCATGTACAGTGAGGGATTCTTGGGAGAGTTGCACAAGCCAGGCCAGAACCCACAGGCCTTCCCTGAATTGATGGACGAACACTTGGCTTTCACCAAGGGTAAGGTCTTCACGAGATTCCCTCCAGAACCAAACGGGTTTCTTCACATTGGTCACTCCAAGGCTATCATGGTGAACTTTGGCTATGCTAAATACCACGGCGGCAACTGTTACTTGCGTTTCGACGATACCAACCCCGAAGCCGAGGAGGAGGTTTACTTCAACTCTATCAAGAGCATGGTGTCGTGGCTTGGATTCGAGCCTTGGAAGATCACCTACTCTTCCGACTACTTTGACCAGTTGTACGAATTGGCTGAGAAGTTGATTGAGGTTGGAAAGGCTTACGTTTGTCACTGTACTCCCGAGGAGGTCAAGGCCCAGAGAGGCTTGAAGGCTGATGGAACCTTGGGTGGTGAGAGATTCCCATCTCCATACGCTTCTCGTACCGTGGAAGAGAACTTGACCGAGTTCAGAAAAATGAGAGACGGTCACTACAAGCTGGGTGAGGCTGTTTTGCGTATGAAACAGGATATCCAATCCCCCAACCCTCAAATGTGGGACCTCGTCGCTTACCGTGTGTTGAACGCTCCACACCACAGAACCGGTGACAAGTGGAAGATCTACCCTACTTATGACTTCACCCACTGTTTGGTCGATTCCTTCGAGAACATCTCCCACTCCTTGTGCACCACCGAGTTCCGCTTATCCAGAGAGTCTTACGAATGGTTGTGTGACGCTTTGCATGTTTATAGACCCGCCCAGAGAGAATACGGTCGTCTCAACATCACAGGTACGATTTTGTCCAAGAGAAAGATCGCCAAGTTGGTCAACGATGGCCACGTGAGAGGCTGGGATGACCCTAGACTTTACACTTTGGAAGCCATCAAGCGTCGTGGTGTTCCTCCAGGAGCCATTTTGTCATTTATCAACACTTTGGGT
The DNA here is from genome assembly GCF_003013735.1 of Candidozyma pseudohaemuli. Lineage (NCBI taxonomy): Eukaryota > Fungi > Ascomycota > Pichiomycetes > Serinales > Metschnikowiaceae > Candidozyma > Candidozyma pseudohaemuli. The sequence continues at coordinate 679,756 of NW_020194435.1, read as the reverse complement.
GTGACGACTGCCACCACTAATATCCAGGTTGTCAGACTCGAGAGTGCTGTTAGAGCCTACCTTGATAGTACCACACCTAGATTGATGCTTTTGCTGGAGCCATTGTTGTGTGAGGTGGTGAATGTGGACGAGAATTTTGCGGAAGAGGTTGAAATTCCATTCAAGCCTGGTGCTGAGGACAAGCTTGGCACTAGAAAGCTCAAGTTCACCAAGAGATTCTACATCGACCGTTCCGATTACAGAGACGAAGTCGACAAGGAATACTTCAGATTGGCTCCTGGCCAGCCTGTTGGTTTGATGAAAGTTCCTTACAACGTTTCTGTGAAGGAGGTTATTAGAGATGAGTCTGGTAAGGTGACCAAATTGTTGGTGAACTACGACTCTGACGCCAAGAAGAAGCCCAAGACTTTTATCCAGTGGGTGGGCGAGAGCAATGTCAAGAAGATTAAGGAGACCAGATTGTACAACCAGTTGTTCACAAGCGAGAACCCTAGCGCTCATCCTGACGGTTTCTTAACTGACATCAACCCTGATTCCGAAGAGGTCATCAAGGACTCAATTATCGAGGCTGGTGGATTTAACGAAATTGTTAAAAAGTCTCCATTGAACATTGGAATCGAAGGCTCTGATTTCAACATCAATGAGACCGAAGGCCCTCAGACAGTCAGATTCCAGGCTCTCAGAATCGGCTACTTCTGCATGGACAAAGACTCTAACGGGGACGATGTTGTCTTGAACAGGATTGTCACATTGAAGGAAGACTCCGCCAAGGCCTAATCCGGATGTAACCGCTCGGTTATCCGAGGCCAGAAAAGCAGCTAATGCTAAATTTCGAGCTCGTTCAAGCACGGCATCGTGTTTTTGCACGCAAGCAACCAAACGGTGTCTGTGCCCGCGCAAATTCTCGCCGTTTTGGGACCCTTACTTCGTGATGCGCAGCATGGGCTGTTTCAAGTGCGTTCAATAGCTGGTGATTCCCGAAGAAGTGTTCCGCTTAGTGTTCCGACGGGGCGATTTAACTTTGTGGCCATGAGCAATCAACACTGCCATGTTGTCGTGAGGCTAGTGTTTGGGGTTGATAGGTATGGCGGGTATATTGTGAGATACGCATGTTACGTCAAAAGGCTGCGTTTATTGTATGGGGAAAGGTCGGCAACTACAAGCCTGAACGTTTACCCCTAACCTTGAGTACCTTCCGTGTATCTTGCCGAACCCTCGGTTGACGTTGATGTTTCCGTGGATAATTGAATTGCGTGACGATGTTGCAGATCGAACTGATGAACGCAGGTCGAGAAGACGTCAGCAGCATGTCTCAAAGGGGAAGCATCAACGGTGAGGTGTAACTTCATGATGTTCTGCAACAATTAGCGAGCCATCTAGGCAAGATCTACGTTTTATGGAGCATAAAGTTCAGATCGAAAGACTGAAGCATCGAGATCGGCGCTCAGCTGATGTCAAACCTACATCCAATACAAAGTTTTAATTGAACAAGAGGTTGATCTAGAAACCGTTGATGATTGTAAAGAGCACAAATTGTAAATTCTGAAGGGCTGGCTCGGCCTTGGTACAATGCAGAAGGACTTATAGCAAGCACGGCAAGGAGGGGCGGGTCGTCTTAACTAGATAGCCGAATCCCGAACTCCGATGTAGGCTTTTTTTTTTGAGGTAAACGATTTTAAGAACCAATTCCAGGAACTGAAATTTTAGTGCTCATTTAAGATTAAGGTTCAGGCTGAAATGGGTGCAAAAAAAAGCACACACATTACGAGGGTGCGATGAGGGCGCACCGCACCGGGGGCTAAAATTTTCTAAGGTTTCTTATCAGCAGTTTAGGGAAATGGGGCGAGGGAGCACACCCTGCAGTCCGTACATATGGAACATAGAAAATATTCGGTTTGGCAACTCAAACGTACATAGATTTTCGGAGTTTTTTGAAACTGATTTTTCTTCGATACCCAAACGAGGGTCCAGGCTTCCCGTAATTTTTCCCAAATGGGCGTCATGGTTGCTGCGGCCCGTGCGGCTCATCGACGGCTGTGGAGGAGATGGGGTAAGGAGTGGGGCATTAGCTGGAGAGAGCGTGTCGATGCATGGAATTCAAGCCTCGCGGCGCGACTTCCGAGGGCACCGAAGAGGATAAATTACCTAGGATGAGGAAGTTGATGATGAAATAGACTCCGATTTGCCATAAAAACCTGATTTATGGGGGGTTTTGAAAAAAGGTATTGCCAGAAGGGGACGGAATGGAATCGGATACGTGAGGCGTCGAATGATGTTTGAATAAAAAAAAACATCACATTGTAGTTGGCCTCACACAATTTTTCACTTTCGTGCACTGAGGCTTCTACTCGCCTAGGCTTAATACTCAACACTGTGTAGGTTAGATAGGGGCAAGAGGAATGTATTTACCCAAATGTCGTTAATGTAGTGATTTTCTGATGTGCAAAGAAGTTCGTATTCGATACTCGGAGATCTCACCCCCTATTGTGTATTGAGGCGCCTACCACATATCGAGTTGTGGCACAAAAAGAACAAACAGCCTCAGTCTCAGTATGAGTCAAGTTTCATGAGAATCTCAACCTACGTAATCTGTTGTTGGGATGTGGCAGACAAAAAAAAAAAAAAAAAAAAAGATCGGATCTGGAAGACCCGGTATGTCACGGCCGGATCTCGAGGTCGCCGATCTAGAGGCTCCAATGGCACCACCGGTCGGAGCTTGACCGGATTGACCGGCAAAGACCTTGGCTGGCCGGTTTCGGGCAAACTGGCGTCCGGTTTTGCGGTGCTGATATTCGGTGCATCCGGCCAGTATTAGCTAACCTCTTTGAGAAAGTTTTTCACTTTTCCGAGAAACTTCAGCCATTTCCTCGGGCAGCAAAACACCATGAAATGGGGGTTCCAAGGCTGGCGGGACGCGCCAAAAAAAAATATCGTGAGGCGTAGGAAGATTACAAGACATTTTCATGCCGAACTGCATCAACCTTATTGTCTAGGGACTGCATAGCGCCGTGGGCAGCCCTCCTGCAGCTGCATGAGCCGCTGTGGTCGCGGTATGCATGCATCAAGAACCCCCTGCTGGTCTTCAACAATAAGCAGATTTCAACCCAATGAAGGCAGAATTCAGCAAATTCAATTTTTTCATCGGCTCTAGCTGCACAATTACCCTCGAGTGATTTGTTTTCAATAATCTCATACGTTCGCGCCGCACTATGCGGATGCGGCGCCCGAAAGCTGATCATTTCTTTTTCGCTCAACAAATTGCACTTTTGCCCCTCCATCCAATATATAACCAAGACTTCCGCGCCGATTCACAAAAAAAACCTTCAAAAAGGGCCTCCACTTCAAGACTACTCCCACTTCCACCTCGATCCACCAGCACCTCTGGTTGTATCCCGACCCCTCTAGTCTGTCACAAATTTTTTTGTAAATGTCCACCTTAACTCTTGCGGTGGCAGACTACTTCAAACAAGAGCCGCAGCAGGCTGCGCCAGAAATCCAACACAAGGTCGGACCCGTGGGCATTCCCAATCATAAACAGAGACAACCATGCCACACTATCCTTCTGACGTCACCTCGTGACTTGCTCCTGGCATCGGCGCCGCCTACTTTACCAAAAACACCGCCCAGAGCCGTCCACAACATTGATTACTCATACACAAGCTTCTCCAAGCTGGCGCCCGATTTGACTTCCTGGGAGCCACTGGGGGTTGATCCTTTGGTTGCTATCCCATCCTCTCTTGCCGGTCCGGCCACTCCGGAGACCCCGGCTGCTACGCCACAGGTGCTCATCTCTGAGAACAATGAACCTGTCGGAAAAGAAGATCCTGTCCAGGAAACACAAGCACTTCCCAAGGCAGCTTCTCCTGGTTCGGAGAAGCCCCGCTCGGCTTCCGATACAATGCCTCCGTTGCGCAAGCTCAAATCCTCATTGAAGCTCCCTCAACTCCACAAGTGCAACTCCACCTCCCTGCTCTCACCAAAGCTGGTTCGCTTCGCCAGCCGCCTTGAGAACGTCAAGACATTTGATGGAAGAGATTCACCGCTTGCTGTATCCGTGCAAAACACACCTTTGGGATCACCATCGCACCATGACTTCGATGTCGAGGACTACTTCTCCAACAACAGCAACTTCACCGATTTGTCTCTCGGTTCAGACGATTCTGATCTGGATCTGGATTCCTTCTTTGGCTCCGTTCCTCAGCACCAATACAAGATCAGTTTCACCAACTTCACTCCTCCGCAAAACATTTACGACAAGCTTTCGTCCCCCGTGTACCTTCAGAGCGTTTGCATTTCACTGGACAAGAAACTGATGAACCTTACTGTGATGTGCGAGAATTTGGCTTTTGAAAAAAACCTTAGCATCAAGATCACCTTCAACGATTGGCACTCCACCGTCATCTACAACAATGCGCAGTACGTGAAACTGTTTTCCCTGTTGAATTTCGACCAGTTCAAGTTCAATATTCCACTCACATCACTTCCTAGTGCCATTAACACTCAATTTTGCATCAAGTACTGCGTTGCTGGCTCTACGTTCTGGGACAACAACAACACTAAGAATTACTCCGTGACGTTGACTTCTACTGGTAAACCCAAGCCAAAGACCAGAAAGGCGAAGATCACCAGCTCGTTTGATTTCCTCGATAATCTCAAGACCACTGGTGACAACGTTGGCCATACAAAGAGCACCGTCCCTTACACTGAATTGGTTTCAAAACTCAATAGTGTGAAGAAGGAAGAACACAAGCGCGTGCCATTGTTCAAGTCGTTATCGACCACTAATGTTGGATCCCCACCACCTAGGGCCACGCCACAGTCCAGGCCGAAGTATTCCAAGTCGTATAAATCTCGCACGGCTACTTCACCCCCGGCACTGGAGTCATCGGGTTTGCTGAAGGAGCAGGTTGTATCACCAGCTGAGCCCGCTTCCCAAGAACTGAAGGGAGACTCTACCCCACGGTCTGTGGGTGCATTCCACGAGACCCAGTTTAATCCAACACTTACGCAGCTTTGTTGCGCACATACTGCTTCAGTGGAACACCATCTGCGAACAGCCCTGTTGCTACTCCCACCACATCTACCACACCAACCGGGCCAGGATTTGACTGTGCCTCCCCTGCATCAACGTTTCACTCATTGAGTGATTCGATTCACATTTAAAAGACGTCGACGCGAGATCTGGTATCTTGCAATGCGTCGAGGTTAGTTATGCCATCTACTTTGTGAGTAATTCTCGCTGACTTTGTTGCTTGGTTTTTTATTTCTATTTACTCCGGGCACCTGTATAGATTTTTGTAATAAAGATTCCTTATCTTTTGGCTATTGTGATCTCCCTGCACATACTGGCGAGCTATAGTGCTAGCATATGCACATCGTAAATACATCGAAGGCTGCAAAGAAGGTGTGGCGATATATGCAGGTTTAGATCAAAGATCAGATAACCACACTTCACCAGCCACACCTTCTCAACTTGCATGAACATATGAAAGTTTCAAAAGTCAGGCATATTCAAATAGCAGCAAATAAGGGGCTCTATTAGGGGGAATTGGAGGGTTTGTTATATGCAGGATGTTCAAGTCTTCAAACCTAATCGTCGTTTCATCTATCCCACTGAACTTTTTATGACTGGAGATTAAGCAAATCTAGCCTTTACTGAGTGATTTGTTAAAGCTAATGATAAAGCTCCTTCTGAGAGATGGTCAGCCACAGTAAACCTGGTTTACTTCAGCCACACAACGTAACTTTCAAATCCATGGCCAGCTGAGTCCAATTGAAGCAGCCTTATACTTTAACCATAATCAAGACGTTCTTGCTTTCAACTATAAAGAGCATCCAGTGGATCTTCAGAAGTACCTAGACGGTATCATATGCGGCGTGTACGGCTCAAAACGATAAGCGCGGAAACTGACTCCAACCCCGGTTTCGCTCAACTCCACCCACTACTTCCTCATGTCTCTCGGAACTAAAGCTGCTGAACGTTTGGCTAATAAGATCGTGCTTATCACAGGTGCTTCCTCCGGTATCGGTGCCGCTACCGCCAGAGAATTCGCCTCTGCCGCCAATGGTAACATCAAGTTGATCTTGACTGCTAGAAGACAAGACAGATTGACCGAGTTGGCTTCCGAGTTGACCAAGTCATACCTGCCCATCAAGGTGCACACTGCCAAGCTCGATGTTAGCGATGTCAGCACAATTGACCCCTTTTTCAAGGCTTTGCCCAAGGAGTTCTCCGACATTGATGTGTTGATCAATAACGCTGGTAAGGCCTTGGGTAGAGACCAGGTGGGTAACATTGCCACGGATGACATCAACGGCATGTTGCAGACCAACGTCTTGGGACTCATTACCATGACGCAAGCCGTTATTCCTCACTTCAAGGAGAAGAATGCCGGTGACATTGTGAACATTGGTTCCATTGCTGGTAGAGAACCATACCCTGGTGGAGCCATTTACTGTGCTACCAAGTCTGCCGTCAAGTTCTTCTCCCACTCTTTGCGTAAGGAGTTGATCAACACCGGCATTCGTGTCTTGGAGGTGGACCCTGGTGCAGTTGAGACTGAGTTCAGTGTGGTGCGTTTCCACGGTGACAAGGCTGCCGCTGACAAGGTGTACGAGGGCACTGAGCCATTGACACCAGAGGACATTGCTGAGGTGATTGTCTTTGGCGTTTCTAGAAAGCAGAACACCGTGGTTGCTGAGTCCTTGGTGTTCCCATCCCACCAGGCAGGTTCTGCCCACATCTATAGAAAGCAGTAGGCGGAGAGAACCTGTTTGCTAATAAAATTATCATTATTTACATGTAGCATGGCCAGGGCAATAAAACCCTTAGGCACTCTCTTTTACGATAATACTGTCCTTATTTGATAGATCTATCTTGTTCCATTATTCCCTATAATTTAAAGACTTGCACAATGTCCTCATCCAAATCCAAACCACCCAAAACTTTATCAATGCTTGTCTGGCAATGCATGTCTAAAATGTCAACTGCTCGAGAGTTCTGGTGAGCTTCGCCGGACCATCCTTGGATCCATCCTCAATACCCACTTTAGCCCTGCTACTCTCCAAACCCGCGAGCAAGACACATGCCTTGCAAATCTTATTGGACGTGATGTAGCCGCACTTTTCGCAAGTGTTACCGTCTGTCTTGAGACTCACAGTGCCATCCGGACGGATTTCCTGTTCCATATTTTCCTTTGACTTGTTTTTGTATGCGACTGTCTTCTTTTTCTTCTTTGGTGCCAAGGCCAAATGCTCTCCGCTGTAGATGATGTCCATGATGCAAGAAGGTCTGACAGCCTCTAAGGACTTGAGAAGCTCTCTGGCAGTACCTCGAAAGGCTTCAGGGGCATATGAACATTCCGTGGAGAAATAGTCCAACTTTTTGTAATGAGCGTAGAGCACAATTTCCTTCTGATAAGAGTACTTGAATGGCTTTGATCTTTTGATGGGCAGGCCGCTCGACTGAGTCATGATAGATGTCAGGCTCTCTAGTCTGGCGGTATCACCTCTCAAAATATTCATCAACACCGTCTCAGCCATGTCATCAGCATTATGGCCCGTGACAACATGCGATATGCCCAACTGGGCGGCTCCACGATCTAGAGCCTGTCTTCTAAGAACTCCACAGTATGTGCAACTGTTTCTCATACCAGCACAGGCAACGATCTCATCCATGGACCAGGAGTAAAGATCTTTATATGATACAATCTCAAGATCCATCTGGTATTGGTCCTTGTTACGCTTAACGGTGGCAAGAGAGTCATCTCTATACCCCTTGATGCCCTCATCGATAGACAAGAGCACGAGGTGGACGCCGTAGTCATACCTCTCGTTGAGAGTCTTGAGTACAGATGCAAGGACCGTCAGATCTTTACCTCCTGAGGCACCAATAGCGACTTTTTCGCCTCTCGAAAAGAGCTCAGCGTTGGTGATGGTGTTGTGGATCTCAGTTTCGAAAACAAGGAAGAAGCACTCTTTACAGAGCTTTTGATGATTCTTTGGTCTTTTCATAACGGCCTTGCGCCCGTGACAGTGCTGGCAAAGCGCCGTGACCTTGGGTCTCTTGGCTGTCTTTTCTGGCATGGTAGTTAAGATGAGATGAGTCGCAGTGGTGATAATGGAGAAAAAGGAAGGTGGGTGAGACAAGACAAAAACGGTACAGCAAGGAGCTTTGATGTTTTGAATCAAAGTTGAGAGATTTTAGGCATCAGCTTTCCCTCTTACGTTGAACCTTATTTATCAATTTTTTGAATTAATGGAAAACTGAATTATTAGGTGCTTTTGATATATGGCTGCGAAATCAGCTCACGGGCACAAATCAATGAAAAAGTCATGAACCGTCAGTTAAATATATTTGAATCTTCATTAACATTGATCAAAAAATCGTAGAGACATAATTTCAACTAGAAGTTGCTGTCATCTGCATCAAGACTAACTGCAATGGGACTATCACCCTCAGAAACTCAAAGTTGAGCTGCTAAGAGAATAGTAAGATATCACCGGAATAAAAACCTCAACTTTTGCGATTGTCAATCATTAACATCATGCCAAGCTTTTAAAGTTGATTTACACGATATTTCGTTACATTTTTATTACTATAGCCACATGTCCCTGGCGGCGTATCTATGAGGACACAGTGAGACAGTCAGGCAGACCGTCTCCGTAATGCCTCGTGCTCATGCAATGGAAAATGACGTAACTTCGACCGGCCGAATCTATGGTACAAATCTCCCCGTCGGAAAATCACGCTGTCTTAGGCTGTAACCTGAAACTCGTCGTTGTTGGTGTTCACGTTGGCGTGACGGAACTTGCTGTTCTCCTCCTGTTGTGTTTCCTTCTGCTCCTTCTGCTCCTTCTGCTGCTGCTGTTGTTGCTGAGTAGTCTGCTTACGGCTGTGACCGTTAGAGGCAGTCTTCTCATTCTTGTCGAGCAAAAGTCCGAGCTTCTCGTTCATGATGCTGGCCAACTCCTGCAACTTGCTTCTCTGAGGCTCGTCGGTAGTGAAGTTGACAAATTCCTTGGACTCGTCCAAAGAACCCAGGATCTCGTTTTGCGTGAGCATCTTTTCAATGATGGACTGGACGTCGTTCTTCTCAATGTCAAATTGCTTGGACAACTTCTGCACAGACAACTTGGTGAAGATGGACTTGTAGGTGAAGATGTAGGTTCTCAAACCCTCGATCTGCAACTGGTGCTTCAACATCAGCAATAACAGGTCGTTGTCAGCGAACAACCTCCAGATCTTGATGGATGACAACAACTGGTAGGCCTTGTCCCAGTTACCCTTTTGCAAGTAACGCGAGGCGTAGATCAAGTGGTCCTTGATGCTCTCTGGAGGACCAGTGAAGTATTGTCTCTCGTGGAACTCCAACTTGCTCTTGAAGGACTTGATGCTGGCCTTTCTCTTGTTGTCTTTGGGGTTGGTGGAAGAGGCAGCCAAAGCTGGGATCTCGATCAACATCGACAGGGTCATGAAAACGCACTCAACCAACTCCAAGTTGATGTGCATGTGGAATGGCAACAACTTCAGCTTCTCCGCCGTGGTGACCTGGCTAGGGTATTTCGAGTTGTAGCCTTGGCCCAACAACTCCTTGAGTCTCTGTGTGTTGACGATTTCGTTCAAGATTTGGTGAGACTCCTCGATCTTGCCAGCCTTGAAAGCACCCAAGCCCAACTGGACAAGTGCACGGTTATACAACACCTGAGAAGCGGAGTCGGCGCTGTTGATGTTGTTGTATATCTGGGAGTTCAAGAACAACTCTCTGGCGTCAGCATATCTGTTGTTAACGGCGTAGTAGTAGGTCTTGCACAAGAGAGCCTGCTTGTTGTAAACCTTGCTGTCTTGCTTGCTCAAGAACTCGGTCAAGGCAGCGACAACCTCGGATGGAGACTTACCCTTGGTGTAGAGCAAGGACTCCTTGATGCCAGCAGCGTCCCAGGTGGATTCCCAGGCGACACTCTCGTTCTGGGCAATCAATTGGTCAGGCTTGAAGTAGATGTGGTCCAATCTGCGGAGGACGATTCTGGCCAAGTGGTCCAGAATGCTGGTGGTGGACTCGACGTAAACCTGAGCACGAACGATCAACAGGTAGAGCGTTGGCTCGTCCTTCAATCTGTCAACGTACTCGATGGAGTGAGGGTCAGTGTTCTGCAAGGATCTGGTGAACTCGTCGTCCAATCTCTCCACAATAGCAGCGACGGAACCCAAAATCACCTTGACGCCCTTCTCATTGGCAGGAGGCTCAATGTCAATGTCGTCAGTGGCAATTCCCAATTCGGAAACACAGTACTCATCGGCATGCTTCTCCAAAAGCAGCAAGAAGTCGACAAAGTCCTTCTCGTTCTGTTTCCAGGCCTCAATAGGCATGTATGACTGAGACGACGAGGCGTCAAATCTCACAGAAAGCAACATCTGGTAGACAGAGATGATTTCAAAGAGTTTACCTTGTGGCAAAGCATCTTGCAACAACTTCTCCAAGACGGCAACCTGCTCAACCTTGTCGATGTTCTTCTTACCTCTGGACTCGGAGATCTGCTTCAAGGTGTGGAACACAGGGCTCAATGAACGGGCAGTACCTGAAATGGAGCCGACAACAGCACCACCGACACCTGAATCGTTGTTAGAGACGGCGATATCCAAAGGCTCCTCGGTGTCGAAAGCAGCTGGGTTCTCTTTGTAGTAGTCCAAGTACACCTGGTACTCCTTAGCGGCCTTCTTGACTCTCTGCTTCATTGTGTTGAAAGACCTGTTCTGGTCGGTAGGAAGCTTCTTCTTGTCTTGGGACGCAGCCTCAGATAACGTCTCCTCCAACTCACCCAACATCTTGTAGTAAAAGTTGGGCACGGCAATGTTTTGCTGGTTAGCTCTGATCAAGGTTCTACCCAATTTGTCGAATTCAGTCAACACAGAACTCCAGTTCTCGAGGTTTCTGGAGTTGTAGATCAAATCGACCAGCTCTCTCATATCATCCAAAAGCTTCTCTTTACCACTCTTGACGACCTTACGGCCCTCGTTGTCCAGGTCCAGATCGCTGTCAGCCAGGCCTTTCAAAAAGTCTTTTTTCAAGAAATAAGAAACGCCAGCACCCAGGTAATCCTCATCTTCCAGATCCAGATCGTCTGAGTCGTTGTCGAACTCAGAGTCCGTGGAGAATTCTTCCGTCAGCGACAGCATCAACTCCTCGGAGCCGCTCAAGAGGTCCTCCTCCTCGGACGACGTGTCGGACGTGTAGCCAGCCGCAAAAAATCGGGACATTTTTCGTGTGTGGATGGTTTGGTGAACTTGTGAAGATGATTTTTTTTAGTTCATCGGTGCACGAAAAATTTTCTTAGTGCAGGCACTTACGCGGAGTAGGGTAACAGTCAGACCAGATATTAGGTGGCCCTCCAATGAAGGAGGCAACTTACTAGAAAATAATTTCATTCTTTTGGTTTATCGTATTTGAGATTACTCAATGACATGCAAGTATCGTTTTTGAATTGTGAGTGTGGCGCCGTAGTTTGAGAATCAGTGCGAGGCGTTCACGGTAGACGCTATGATCTTGATCTTGATTTAAATCCATGACAAGTTTGACGAAAATAGTGAAGTTCGGAATAATAATCTACGGTTCATAATTATGTGAATGTTTGTATAAATCATGTAGCCCTGGAGTATGTAGTCAGGAGCACTACTCAGTTAGACGTGAGCCTCAGGTACTACTAGTGCTCCATCCAAACAGATATGGTATGGTATTGGGGAAAGCTTTGGCCCATTTACTATTTACTTAAATTATTATCGCCTCTCAGTAATCATCCTCGCTAGCGTCTTGATAGGCAGTTTATCCAAGCTCACTCATTAGTGAAAGACTTGACTCTTGAAAACTTGAATGAAGTCTCATTCTTCAAGGAAAAGTCGATTTCGTCACCAGTAGGAGCGTCACCCGACTCTGTCTTTTCAACAGCGAAATATCGTACCCACAGCAATTTACTGTAATTTGGTTTTTGCCCTAGACTCTTGATTTTGAAATAGTAGTAGAACGTGTAGTAAGGAACTGATCCCTGATAAAGACGAATCTCCAACTCGCCATTTTTTTTTAGACTCCAGCCACCAGTGTATATTTTGTGAGGATGTGTGGCAGGGTTGAAGTGAAGGGCAACATCTTTAGTTTCCATGATGCACTTGTTCGTATTGCTTTTTGTCATCTGATGAACCACTTTTGTTGGGTCCAATGCTGTCAATGCCATGAGGCATACGCCATCAGGGTACAATCGAAGATACCGATAGTACGTATTTGTTTTCACTGGGTTAGACCAGTTAAGAGAGTACTCACCTCTACCACCCTCAGTGTAGTAATTGACCACGCTGATGTAGCAACCCATAAACTTCACAAAAGGGTTTTTCCAAAGCACCTTTTTCCATGAGCCGCTTTTAGCGTACAATTCCTTTGGATCGTTGAGAGCAGCCGTCTCGTGCCTTTGATGGGGGTAGATCAAGTAACATAGCTTCTCCCACAATGCTGACAGAGCAAACGCCAAGTACGCGTGTTTCTTGCACGTCATGCCAAATTGGAACCACAGCTCGGGCAGTGACTCCTGTAAGAACCCCAAAACCCTAACCCATACTTCACCCGGGAGGTCTATTAGAGGCGATACCTCCTCATCCGGTGCATTCAACGCCAAATTGTCAATTTTAACAACCACGTCATCGTTCCAGTGGTCCGGATCGTCCTTGCTCGGAGCCTGTGCCTCCACATGCTCCCACAGTGATAGTAAGCGATCAACATCTATCTTCCTTACCTCCTCTTCATCGACCTTGTGTGCCACGTTCTTTCCGTGTTCAGCTTTAAGTTTCTGAATCGCTTGAGGCACTCGCTCCTGCCGGTATAATCTATCCACCTGCTCATTGAGTCGAAATGCTTGTCTATAGAACCCCACGGCGTCTGACATGGAGCCATGCTGCTCTTTCTCCATGGCTTGCTCAAAGAGCGAAATGGCTTGTGTATCTGTCTCTGAGAGGGCCATGCTGGTCTATGGTGATGCTTGTTTCATGCAAAATAATCTTGTGTGTGAATGAGCGGAGTAGTTGATAAACGCTGTGGCTGATATCGCGATAAGGTGGGTGCAAAATATCGCAGAGGTTTGGGAGGTACGAAGAGATCTGAGTTGACTGATGTAGGTTATGTGATGCTCAGTTTCTTATAAGATGCAATTACGATGACCAAAAGATGATGAAGACAAATTAAGGAAATTTTTTAGTGTTTCGCCAAATTGTGGGACAATCTTGATAGTGTCGGATGCTACGGTAAGGTTTCCCAAATCATAAGGAAGAATGCGTGAGAACTCTATCTCACGCTATAATGGTTCAAGCTTAAAAATGCCAATCTTCCCAATCCTTAAAGTTTAGATCCTGCTTCCTTCTACATTAAATTCCTTACACTGACATTGCTTGCAAGCTCAGTTGTATGGAGCCATGAAAATGTATATTATAGAGCTCCATGAGTTACTCGTGATTAAATCTGTTGGTATCTGCAGCTAAAAAAGCACCACACCCACGCCAGAACCCTTGTCTTCATCAATTTGGTTCGTTTTTGGATCAACACCTCCGCTGATAGGCTTCATACGGTAGTTAAACAAGTAGTAGTTCAAGAAACCGTCGCCGCTGCCAAACTTGTTTTGCTTGATGAAAAGAGGGTTGTCTTGTGACGTCAATGCATTGAACACGTCCACATTAAACTCTTTAGCAGTAATCAAGGCATCGTTGATCAACTGGTTGAGGCGAGTCTTGTAGTTGTCAGCATCGTTGAGCGCCAGCTCGGATGCATAGTAGAAGAGGTATGCAATGCCCAATTCGGAGTGTGAAGGGTTATCCAACACGGAGAAAGGAAGCAAGTAGTATGAAAAGAAGTCAGTAATGCGTCCTTCCTTCTCCACCACGTATGTCTTGATCACACTAGCTCTGGCGTCACCACCCAAGAACCAATGGGCTGCTTCCTCCTTCGTGAAGCGCTGAACAAGATCGAAACGCTCCTGGAATCGGTGGAGCAAATCGTGTACTTGGTCAATGTCCTTTGGTTCAATAGGTCTGAGACCCTCTGTGTTTGTGGCATTAGGCAAGGAGTAGTGAGCTACCATCTTGGCCTTGGTCAGGCCCTGAGGGAGATGGGAGAATCCCACGTCATACAACTTCAGCCAGTTAAGCGGACGGTGAGTGTATCTGCAGCAGGAGACTGGTGAAGGCAACACGATTCCAGCAGTATAAAGTGCCTGCCAGATATCCTCCTTGTTGACTCGCCTCGTGATTTCCTTGATGAGTACTGGTGTCAAACGCTTGGAACGCAATTTCTTGTGGATGCACAAAAAGTTGATCTCAACCAGCTTGATTTCGTTTCCTGGTTTTGTCAATCTCAACATCACAGGCACAGCTGCAATAAAAGCCACGAGCTTGTCTGTACCACGCACTCTGACACCCAAGTGCCAGTCCTTGCGCCATCCAGGTGGCTTCAAAGCCCACTTGAAAAATTCATGGGAGTACTTGAACCTAAAGGTAGCATCCTGGTCCTCCACGTAGTGTTCATACAAAAGCTGGTACACCTCATCCAATTGGTCCAGAGACTCCACATCTATCGTGGACCAGTAGAATTCAGCCAAAAGTGGCAATGGCTCCAGCGGTACCTCTTCCGGAGTCTTGACCTCGATTGGTCCATAGTTGTCCACCACTTCGTCCAAGGAAGGAACGGGCTGGGTTTTCCAGAACTTGTAATCTTTCATCTGTTTTTTCTGAGTTTCGTTGAGCGCCTCTCCCATCAGCAAGAGCTTCAAAAGCTCCTCAATCAGCTTGGGCGGCTTTTCGGACATGATGTTAAAGAGAAGTAGTTGAGGTGGATCCGAGGTCGCGACAGGCAGTACAGGTGGAGGAGGGGGGGATGGAAGTATCTTTCGTTGGAGGAGGTGCTTCACAAGAAAGATTTTGAAACTGCTGATCTCGACACCTAATTGGTTTTAAAAAAGGTGGAGCTTATTGGGACTTTGTGACCTTTTATGGGAGGTGCAGAGTTAGGGACCATTTGGTCTGGACTGAGGTTGGCGGAGAGATGCGGATTTTTCAGTGTGGACTTTGCAGCAAAATCCGGCCGACAAGTTTTGGAAAATTGTTATTTATTGATGGCCACTTAGCGCTTTATATATATTTCAAGTGCTCTTCATGGTCATGAGAATCTGTCAAGTTTGCTGGGAGGGGTATTTAAGTGATCCTGCTTGGCTGCAAAATGACCCGAGATACTGTTCAAGAACCACATGGAAGACTTGATTGAAGCTCCATGGCCAATGAAGTGAGTCATTGTTTAAATTTCGAACAGAAGCTACAGAGGACTTTCGGAAATAGACACTGTAGGTGTGATGCTTCCTAGGGGTATTTCAGTACTAGGTCTTGTTGAAACGAGGCAGGCGGGATATAATAGTCACGATACGAAGAAGTGAAACAAGCTAAACGCGAAAAAGGTCTAGGATTCAGAGTTTCACGTATTTCTATTTTTATCAAATTTTGGCGAAATTGATCGGTCCCTCTCACCTTCTTAGACCCTCTGAGAACATCAACAATTTCGCACCCATCAACCACTACTATGGTGCTCCACAAGTCAAAATGGGACCGCAAAGCGAAGAACAAGTACATGAAAAAGCATGGAATTGTACAGCAAGAAGCACCCAAGCCAGTGAAAACGAAATGGTCAGCCAAAAAGCTGTCTAGTACTCCGAGAGTGCTTCACTTTGATGAAGAAGATAGTGATTGGGACTCTGAAGACGAGGCGCTTTTGGACCACTTTTACCCGCAATTGGGCGAAACAGAGCTCTCTGTGGAATCAAAGTTGGCCATTAAACGCCAGATTGTGTATGCGCTCATGCAGCACCAGAATCAGGAGGAGCCAGAACCCGAGAAGAAAGAATTCAACGAAGAAGATGGTATATACCTTGGCACAAGACATGAGAAGGCAGAAGAGATTCCCGAAGAGGGAGAGCTAGAGATTGACGAGGAAGCTGCGAAGTATCTTATGCCCAAGGACCAGCTAGAATCAAAGATAGTCGAGTACCTATCTTCGGAAATCAAGCCACAGAAGAGCCGCAAACTACTTAAGAGCAAAATATCTGATAACCTTTTGGACGAATACGGCATTGAAAGTTACACAAGTACGGTCAAAAGTTCGGACTACTCCAAAGGAGACGAGGATCAAGTATGGAAGGACTTGGACAAGCTCACAGCAGAAGACCTACATAACTTTAAGATTGGTGGCAAGCTAGACAGGCCCAGCAAGGGTACCATGAGAGAGCTCACCGAGGAGGAGAAAGAACAGCATCTGAATCGTGCTGAGAAGCTTGAAAGTGCTAAGCTCCATGAGCAAATCAAGAAGAAGTTTGGAACTTCAAATTCACAGACTCGTAAGATCCTTGAGATCAACAACATTAACGAGAACGACGATCGTGCCATGGAAGTGTTGAGCAAGAGAATAGCTCAGACTGGTCCTGATGACGCCAACACGCTTGAAGATGATCTAGAAACGCTTCTTGGGGTCACCACAAATAAGCCTCAGCACGAGCCAGTGGGTGAGCAGGATTTGGATGAGCTACTCGAGCTGCTTGATCTGGTGAATCTAGAAAAGGAGGCTCCAAAAGCGAAGGGGCACATTTCAAAGGAGGACGAGAGCTTTCTCGATGAACTACTCGGTTGAAATTTGATGTGATCTATATGAAGAGGTCTCATTGCATGGTGCATAATGGTTGCAAAATGAAGCCCAGTGTCACTGCGTTGATGGACTACGTATAACAGACAGCTTCCAATCATAATTCAGGGTTTAATAGAAGAATAACGGAGTAAGGAGCGGAACCTGCTCAAATAATATAGAACCAATTTAGTGGTGTTCAAGTCAAGAATAGGCCCTAGCGTTGTATGGCCTGCACACCGAGACGAACGCTTTTCACTGGGGACATCGCGAAGCTCATCTTAAAAAAGTGAAAATCGTGAAGTCCAGATTACGCATTTGAAGAAAGTAAAAGTTCAGTCAGAATGATTTCTTCGAGTTGCTGGGTACCAAGAGGCTTTGCTGCCGAATTCCCAGAAAAATACGAATTGGACGATGCCGAGATGGAGAGAATAACCCAGATGGCTCAGTTGGAGTTGTCAGATGCCAAAGCTGACTTGCAAGAGGCTCAGAAAAAAGAGTTCAAGCTGGAGGAGGATATCGATGATGACTTGAAAGAGTACAACCTAGATACTTATGACGATGACGAAGAGGAGGAGGGCGAGACTGTGTCCATGTTCCCAGGTCTCAGTAACACCGATGCATCCTACAAGGAGGACGAAGATGGTGATGGCTACCTTTCGTTACCAACTGCTGCTGAGGAAAAGCAGGAAAAGCAAGAATTGCAGGTCTACCCAACCGATAACTTGGTGTTGGCCACAAGAACCGAGGACGATGTCTCCTATCTAGATGTGTATGTCTACGACGATGGTGCTGGTGCACCAGAGGGATCTGAGTTGGAGAAGGGCGATGAATTGGATGAAGATGTCGCTCAGGGTATGACCAGAGAGTCCAACTTGTACGTGCACCACGACTTGATGTTACCTGCTTTCCCACTTTGTGTCGAATGGGTGAACTTCCGCCCTGGTACTAGTGGAGAGGACAATGCTGCCAACATCGGTAACTTTGCTGCAATTGGTACGTTTGATCCTCAGATCGAGGTGTGGAACTTGGACTGTGTCGACAAGGCCTTCCCCGACATGATCTTGGGCGAACCACAGCAAAACTCCTTCCAGTCATTGCTGAAGAAGAAAAAGAAGAAGAGCAAGGGTAAGTTTGTTTCCACACACCATACCGACGCCGTTTTGTCGTTGGCTCACAACAGAACTCACAGAACTGCATTGGCTTCTACATCTGCCGACAAGACAGTGAAGCTCTGGGATCTCTCGCAAGGTACCGCCGTCAGGTCTCTCAATGATGTCCACCAGGGCAAGACTGTCTCGCTGAGTCTGTGGCACGCCCAAGAGGCCTCCATCTTATTGACCGGTGGTTACAACGGCGCTGGAGCCATCTCCGATGTCAGAATCTCTGACGACAGCCAAATGACCAAATCATACTTTGTTGGCGGTGGCCAGGACGTTGAAAGCGTTCAGTGGGGCGCCCAACCAGAGATCTTCTACGCTGGTACTGACGGTGGTAATGTCTACTGTTTCGATATCAGAAACCAGGACAAGCCCCTCTGGACTTTGCATGCCCATGACACTGGAATCTCTTCCTTGGACGTCAGCAGTCACGTTCCCGGCATGTTGATCACATCTGCCATGAGCGAAAAGCTTGTGAAGTTGTGGAAGGCACCAACCGAGGCCAACAAGGGTCCCTCAATGGTCTTATCCAGAGACTTCGGTGTTGGTAACGTTTTGACCTGTTCTTTCGCCGGTGATGCTGAGGTTGCTGGTAACATGACTGTGGGCGGTGCCTCCGGTCCTTTGAAGATGTGGGACTGTTTCTCCAACAAATCCGTGAGAAACTCTTTCAAGGAGGAATTGAAGCAGCTCCAAAAGGTGGCTAGAGAAGAGGCTGCTCAGCGTGGCCGTGCATCCAGAATCGCCAGAAAGTATCATGGTGATGCTAAGGAGACATTGATGACAGCTGAGGCTGGTGGTTTCACCGACGAGGATGATTCGGACGATGATGCGGGCATGGAGGAATAATTGTACATTATAGCATAGACTCAATTCATGAGCAAGTGAAGGAAGGAACAGTAGGTTTTGCCGGTGTAGGTTCTTGAATTTCTGGGGCAGGCTAGCATGTGGTAAGGTCTCAATAACTGTATCTTACTCATTTACAGATTTTGAGGAAACATAAGAAGGAAGAGAAGGTGAAGCGTTTATGAATAGAGTTGATCAACCGTTATCTTCGAGAGATCCGGAGAGATAACTTCTTCAGCACTAGTAATGGCACGCACTACTCCGCCATAAAAAACGAATGTGAATTCAAAAAAAAGAGAAGAGATCAGCAAATCAAAAGGTCGATTGAAAAATTTAGTGAATAATCAAAATCACAGTCGTGAACACACACTTAAAAAGAGTACACCGACCAGGGCACAAATCTGGGTGTACGGATGTCCGACCACGTCGCAACAACTGAACCGTAGTATCAACTGTTTCAACACCAGCATGCCCCGTTTGGAAGAGTGGGAAATCAAAAAGTACTGGGAAATCTTCCAGGGGCTTAAACCCGAAAACAACAAGCTCACGGGTGATCGTGTTCTGCCTGTTCTTAAGAACTCCCGTCTCAAGGATGACCAATTGTCGAAGATATGGGATCTCTCAGATATTGATGCCGATGGCCGCTTGGACTTTGAAGAGTTCTGTATCACCATGCGGTTGATTTTCGACTTGGTCAATGGCTCTATGCTGGAATTGCCGCTGGAATTACCAGGCTGGCTTGTCCCTTCCTCCAAATCTCACTTGATTCATGCCAACAAAGCTGTCGCAACAGGTTCAACAGGCAATTCATACGATGGCGACGATGACGATTTGTTGTCTAACGACTTTGACTGGTACATCTCGCCTACTGACAAAGGCACTTACGAAACGATTTACAACTCAAACAGTGACTCATATGGCCGTGTGCGTTTCGATTCTCTTGAAGGCTTGTACCTGACACTTTCCAAGGTCCCACGCTCGGACATCTCCTCGGCCTGGAACTTGGTCAACCCAAAGCTGTTTGAAACAATTGACAAAGATCAGGTCTTGGTTTTTCTCCACATATTAAATCAGCGTGAGAACGGAAAGCGTATTCCACGAGGTGTACCAGCATCCTTGAGAGCTACATTCTCCAAGGAAGTTCCCTCATATGATTTGAGTGCAGCAGCAGCTTCAACACCCGCCAAAAATATCAGCCAGCCAAAGGCCAATGACAAAAAGCTGTTTGGCATGAGCTATCTTAATAAAATCGGCCAGGGCAACAATGCCGACCGCGAGAAGGGAACTGATTTCTCCGCAACCGAAGGTACCGACTGGGAAGAGGTCCGCTTACGCCGAGAATTGACTAACTTGGAGGACCTTTTGGAGAAGGCTAAGCAGGAGCTGAACAACAAGAGCGACAGCGGCAATAGCGATCTGGCATTGCTAAAACACGAGTTTGAACAGCTACTTAAATACAAGCAGGGCAAACTCTCAGCAGCCGAAAACGTGCCCAACACCGACAAGGACTTGACCGATGTGAAGAACGATATAGAGTTGATTGGGTCTCAGGTGCAAGTGCTTGAAGAGTTCCTCGCAGGCAAAGAGAAGGAGCTAGCACAACTTCAGCAGGAGCTTCTGACGGTATAAACGCATAGCTACGTAACGAAAATGATATTTCCTAGAATATATTAGTGTATGCAAGGGTTGTTGGTGATGCCCACCACGCGGGTTATGAAGAGATCTATTTCTTGTCCTTTTCGTCCTCCTGAGGCTCAGGCTCTGGTGTGGGCAACTTGAAAGACTCAGGTGTGAAGTCTTTACCATCGCCAACCTGCTCCCACACAGAGGAACCAACAGTGAAGTTTCTCCAGGCCTGGGTCAACTCCAAAGGCTCATAAACCACTCTCTTTTTCTCTTCATCGTAACGGACTTCAGTGTAACCGGTAGTAGGGAAGTCTTTTCTCAATGGGTGGCCTTCGAAACCGTAGTCGGTCATGATTCTTCTGAGATCGGGGTGACCTTCAAAGAAGATACCGAATAAGTCGTATGTTTCTCTCTCAAACCAGTTGGCACCCTGGAAAATAGGCACCACAGATGGAACCAGTGACGTCTCCAGCGCATATGTTTTAACTCTGATTCTGGAGTTGTGACGCACACTCAACAAGTTGTAAACGACATCGAAACGGTTGACTCTCGATGGGTAATCAGCAGCAGTGACATCCATACAAGACTTGAACTGAGCTGGAGTGTGGTTTTTCAAAAATGTCATCACGATACGAACGGCTGATGGAGGAATGTAGAGCACCAACTCATCTTTCCACACAGAGAACTGCTGGATGTACTTTGGCAAACAGGACATAAGGTAACGACCAAATTTGTGCAACTCTTCGGAGGTTTCCTTGTACTTGTCAGCTGGGTTCTCAATAGGAGCATGGATGGGAGCATTGGACTTTCTGGGCAACTCATAGAGATTCTGAAGAGGCTCTTCTTCCTCTTTTTGGACAGATCTGGAAGTGGAGAAGGCAGCGGTTCTGGAAAGCGCCAGCACCGTAGCAGCCAAAGGCCTGGAAGCCTGTTTAGCAACACCCACTCTGGCGAGGTTTCTCAACATGGCCTTGGTTGTGGTTTGGTTAGGTTGGATGGTTGAGAATTTTGTGTATTGAAAATGCGATATGTGGAGGATTTGGTTGGTGGATTTCTGATGTACGGGTGTAGTAGGATGAAGTCAGACAAATGGGTGTTTTAGTTACCATAGGGAGCAAGCTTCCGAAAACAGACCAGAAAAAAGGAAATTTGAAAAAAGCAAAAGCTAAACTTATCACTGTCTTCCTTGTGTTTTGCTCTGACGGTTGAGCATGTAGATTCAATCTCGAGGCTTACTACTGAGGTGTACAGGTGTTTACTGAACTGGTACCATAGGAGATACACTTTCTTCACAAAACTACTTCAGTGGTCTACTTTGTGTTTTAAGAAGATTATATTCTTCTTTCAACAAATGTTTCCCGGTATGCGGAAGCAACGTGGGCAGCGAATTTCGAAGCACAGAGCTTGAGAAAACTTGTAGATGTATGCCCCCATGTCATTCTCTCTCTACTACTCTGGAGTCAACATTAATTAGTTGATACTAAGGGGAAATTGAAACAAGCCACTTCAACTTTACCCGGGGAGGCTGTAAGCTGTTGGATTCGGACGGCTAATCAGTAGACGACCCAAGAGGTCATGGGGAACAACAATGGTTCAATTGTCAGCATGAAGCTCCCAGGAACACTCGAATAGCTTCAAGAGCTCTAAATTTCTTTTCAGGAGCAAGGAGGACGGAGGATAGAAAGATCTCTTCCAGGTGTACCTGTTTCGATCGAGTCCTTTAACGAAGTGCCAAGAGCTCTCTATGTGTTATTATACATGAACTTTGAAATAATGCTACAATAACACTTAGTAACTCAATCTTCTAGTAAGTGCAAGTGCTTTTTGGTAACGGTCAAAATAACTCAACTTGTGATGGATCCATTTTTTGAAGTTTGTCTAATCATCTTCTTGGCCTGCCTTTATCAACATGAAGTTTCTCCATTTTCCAAACATAATGAGAGTATCAGGCCCCTTAAGCCAGCGCTCGTGGATCTGCCAGCTTGGAGGTTTTATGTGGTCTGGATGGCAGCCTTTTACCATTCTTTAGCCCTCTCAACGACTTATCATGAATACTTTGTAAGCGAAGGCGGCAGCTGGATTGACGGGATGATGGGATTGAATCTCGTTATTAGAAGAATAAGTGAAACCGTTTTCTTGGTGGCAGTGTTGGAAATCATTTTGGGTGGAGTTGCAATAGCCCGTGCAAACGTCACAAAAGATGATTTGCACGAAGAAAGCTTCAAGGATAAAAGTTTTTCCAGTGGATGGTGGATTTTCTTAATTTTATCCACAACTATTCCCACAGCATTTATGCTTCCATGGTTGGTGACCCTGTTGTTTCTATGAGCAGCAGCACTGCAACATCACCAAACATGGCACGGCAATACTTACTACGGGCGGATTTCACATGTACCATGAAAACATGATTATATGAAGAAAATTTTTGGATTGCTTGTAGCACGGGAAAGAGAATGGGAATGTGAAAATTTTGGGCAATTGTGTTTGTTTAATGTTTCTTACACTGCCCACCAGCAACGAGAAAATCTACGAAAACACATGAGAAAGGTCTTGGCAAGATGTAGCTGGGGCAAAGCCCGAGCTGCAAAAAGCAGATAAGCTGTCAACGGGCTATTTTGTCGTATAAGGTTTCTTGGAGCTGCAGCAACATGTCGTTCGTAAAGTCACGCCAGAAGCCTAACAAAAGAGGGAGGTGAGGCCGGAGATAAGGGATGGAGGGGCTTAGCGCAAGGTTTAGTAGTTGACACTTTAGTCAAGTCGAACCGGCGGGACGGCACGAAATAGGCGGACGGGCCTGGAATCAAGGCGGCCTACAGCAGGGCTGCTTTCCAGCGGTGTCATCTTGCGTGGTGCAGCCGGTAACGGAGGACTAAGGTGGAGGACATGAAGATATCGAGAGGGAGAGGGAGAGTTAATAAGGGTGGGAAAGTGGAGGTTTTATAGAAAAAGTGTAGTGGCAAGTTGTGGGGCATGGTTTGTAGCGAAATGCCCTGGGTACACTCTGGGGCGAAGTGTCAATGTGGTGGGGCAAGGTGTCAAGGTGGGTCGCACGCTCTGCGGTAAAGCGGATCATTTTGTATCGACGAATGGCCGTAGGCGACAGTAAGCACGGCGGGTGTGTGCCTGCTGTGTCGAAGCAGCGGTTAGGTGCCTGGAAGAGTCTATTCTATGTGTTTCAGGGCACCGCTGTATTTACACAAAAGTGGCAGATCTGCCGCCAGAGTGAGAAGTGAGCAGCACCCCACCAAAACGGTGCCCCAGAAGATCAGGGTTAGGCGAGCAGCAGGGTCCCGCTGCGGGCAGCTTAGCGAGACGCAGAGAAAAGCCCTGGCGCGCAGCAACAGGTTGTTCCAGTCCGTCCAGCGATCTGGGGCCGGTGGTAGGTGACGTAGAGGCCGTGAAGCTACGAGGCAACGAGGCACTGGGGCAACGAGGCGACTACCAGGCAGTCAGTACCGCCACCCACCCACCCACGACTATCAAGTCACAAAGAACAATTATGAATACCAGGCCCCTGACAGTTTGTGCCACTTCAGAGCCCTGGGCACCCAGCGCTTCCAACCGTTTGTCGATGTTTTCGACAAGTGGAGGAGTTTGTCCAAGGTGTCGTCCAGAGGCTGGCTGACGGACATTGTGCGCGGAGGACAATGGGCCCACAACAATCAGGCCAGGCCAAAACAGGCAAACAGGCATTGGGTTCCAGTGCGGGTCGCCAGGGCCCCGGCGGGTATATGCGTCGGCGGCAGCGACAAGAAACCTGGGGCCGCAAGGCCACACTTGATTGCAGCGGCGGCGGTGAAAGAGTGGGCTGCAGCGGCGACTCCACAGGAAGTTACGCAGCCGCCTGGCATCCTCACTTTTTTTTTTTTGTTTTTTTGTTTTTTTCGTTGCCCTCCCACCAATTCCCCCAGCCACTGCCACCAGCGTTTGCCCCGGAGCCATGGTCCGACCGGCACGCACCGCCTCCCTTCAAAGGACTCCCTTTGTTCACCGCTTCCATGACGGGCTGCACACCTCTATTTCCCGTCCGCACGGCAACTGAAGTTTTGCAAAAACCACCCGGATCGTAGAAATCACTCACGTAGGCCGGCCTCTGGCTGGGGGGCCTCAGCAACGTTCTGCGCCCTAGTAGCGCCGCGCATGCCTCGCCTGGTCGCCTGTTCCTGGGGTATATAGCTGGCTGCTGGCGCCAACGGCGCCTCACCGCACTGCCGGCCTATTACCTGACCTTCGCTGCCGGCAAAAGGCATGTTCCTCTGACCGCGGCCCTCCAACCCCAGCAGCACCTGCTCTTTCTTTCTGGGCTTTTCGATCCACAACCACGAAACGCCATCTTGCCCTGACAAGCCGTGCCTTTCCTTCTGGCGCTTGCCGTCCACGTCCACTCAAGTGTCAGGTAAACAAACAGACTTGTGATTCCAACGGTCCGTCACCTTTGACCAAAAGATCTACGATCCAAGCGGCAATTGTACCTTGGCCCCTGTGCTTCCCCATTGCCATCCCTCACAGACAATTAGTGGCCTATCCATCCACCGATTACCGCCAACGTCGTATTCCCAGTGCTGCCTACCACAACACTCCTACACCCTCCCCTGGCCGCATCTCATCGACTCAAATTACCCGCTCTGCTTCCGGTCATTCCACAGAAGCCACGCAGATCAACAACACCCGCCGTTGGGCCTGATTTCTCCTCGCCACCGCTGTTCCTGAATTCGTGCCGCTGGCACCGCTGGAGCCAAGACATCGTCGGCGCAGTTCCTCGCAAACTGGGCCTCCCGCCGCACCAACCTTCCCCAACCTCAAACTCAAACTTCGAAAGCCCACCACATCAATCATGAAGCCTCGTCGCTCCCGCCGTACCTACTCCTGCGGCCCGTGCAAACGCTACAAAATGAAGTGCAATTTGGAGCTCCCGTGTCTGCTGTGTATCCGCACCCGCCGCGAGCACCAGTGTCGCGAGAACCCTCCCAACCCTCCGTCAGAGAAGGAACGAATTGTCCAGCAGGAGCGCCGCTCGCGTAACTCTCGTCGTAAAGACCGCCTCAGACATGAAGTAGAGTCCTCCGATGAGCTCCCCCACTCCCGCCTGGGCTTGTCCTCCCATGCTCCCAAACATGTCTTTGGCAACCCAATCCCCCTATTTGGCTCCCTCCAACACACTCCTCCATGGGCCCTGCTCATGGACCATCTGCCCCAACTGCTGCTTCTGCTGCCGCCAGACCACCTGCTGCCGTTTCTGCCCCATGCAACGGGCGTTCCAAATCTGCCCACTGGCCTTCCCCTGCCTGACCAAACTCCCCCTCGCAGCATCCACAACCTGGGCCCCATGATCCAGTATATTGCTCAATGCCAGGCAAAGACGGTGGATGTGCCCCCAGCGGCCTTCACGCGTTGGCAAAACCTTCAACCCCATGCTCCTCCACTTGCAGTGGCCTTCAATTGGGCACATCTGATTGAGAACCTGGGTTTCCACGAGCTCGTGGATTGGACTTCAGTCTACGCTGCAGCTCAGAAAATGCTCGATTCCTCGTTTCAAAAAACCGATAAGCACACTCTTCAATGTATGGCCCTTGCTGCAGCGTTTTTCGCAGCCGGTTGCCTCGCAGGCCCTAGAGTCTCCAGGAAAGCTGTGCTTCGCTGTAATGAATGGCTTACTTTGCTGAGTATGTTGGCGAAGGCCCTTGACCAGACGACCTGGGAGGACGCTCTTTTCACCATCGTCCATGTCATCCTGTTGAAGACAACGCTTATGGCCCTGGCCCAGTTTGAACGTGTTGCGAGAGAGTTTCGTAAGCTATTTGGGGCCATCGCTCATAACACTCTGTTTCTTCTGTTAGTTCATGAGCTCGAGTATCTGAAACTTCCGCCAGATAGAGCGGAAGAGTTTGCTATCCTTGCTCGCTGCTGGACTTACATTAAACTAGTTGAGACTGAGGCCCTGGTACTTCAAGCAGAGACACTGTTTCAGTACGAGCACGCAGAACTCAAAGACACGATTCAACCTGACAGGGATCTCGTGAAATGGCTCTACGGTATAGATCCTGAATCCCCGCCACTGACATTGCTGATTTACGACACTGGGCTTATCGCTTCCAGTTTGTTCTTCCGTCGTTTTGAAAATTGCAGATCCCCAAGGGAAATCTCGTATGCATATCTCACACTTTACAGTGAGTTTTGCGGCGGTAATCGCCTTGCTGCAGAATCATTGTTTACTGCTATGGAGAATAATGATATGATTCTGGCGGTTCGTTCCAACAAAAGCCTGCTTGGTGCCATACTTAAAGTTTCGTTTATATGCGTACGTTGGCTTCTGATCATCAGAGCAGAGCCAAACAAGTTTGTCACGCTTCGTTTTGCCCACTATGTCACCACCCTTATGCTGATGTTCAATCCACTTTTTGCAATCTTGGATACTGATATATCCTCCCAGACGCTTATGAGCTCGCTTCAAAACTGGGCTCAGCTCAATACCGTTTTTGACTTGTACAATATGTTGACATTACAGGCACTTTTTATTGCTGTTATGAAAAACTTTACCAAAGAAAGCACCACTCATTGGGGTCTTGATTTGCAGTGGCTCGTGGACACCATGAAGGCTTCTTATTCCAGGGGTCGCAAAATGCTTGACAATGTACAGCCATATGTGACCCTTCCACTTGCAAGCGCCCTACTTCTGGCCAGTGAGTCCTTAGTCAAGATGAACTGCCACGATAATCACACTGCTCAAAGCTTTTATGATCAAATAACAGACATCATAGACAGGTCAACTTGGAAGACGTGCGTCTATTCTTTATTTGGCTTGGAGCTGACGGCAGTCAACTACGTTGAGCAGCTTTGGCGCTTTGGTGAAGTCACCAAGTTTCATGGGCCAAGCCCCATGAAAATCACACAAACGTTGGTGTTAAATACTGCGTTCTTGAGGCAGTTCGAAACATCACTCAGAGGCTTTTGGTTCTCTCGCCACCACGTTGAAGAGTATTTGGACCTTTGACAGCCTCGAAGCAGATATGAAGGATATGATGTTCGTTTTGCGACTTATTGGACATGCCTCCACCATGTTAATAATATAAAAAGTCTCGCCGCTGGAGGCTAAGAGACAATGCACTCACAAAAACATTGCAGCTTGACAAGATCGTCCAAGTAGCTTCAGTGAGCAGCATATGCATATGACCACCGCCATAAATATAAGTCATTCTCCGGATAGAGATGGCGCCCTTAGGAATGTAATATACATGTGTGATCATTCAGGCTGATTTGCAGCCAAGAATGCAGTAAAACAGCCTAGAGACTAAAGCAGAATCAAATTTCTGATATGCAACTATCTTCAAATTTTCATTATTTGAAACAGTTGCTTTTTCTACCCCAGGATATTTATACGACCTGGCGTCAGAACTCATGCAGAGAAAGTTTCTTGCAGCACAGCTCATAGTTCCCATTTCGGACCATCAAACATAAAGATGCATATTCTTTGACGGAGTTTTATCCCTCTTGTCTTTTGAGTTTTTTTGCAACCTACGTTTCAACCCTCTTTTTTAATCCCTATTCATGGCAAACGGACTTAATGCTGTTGATCGCCTCTATGCGCGACAGAACGCAATGGAAGTCTCTCCTTCCTTAGTAGTCACCCATTAGTCATCATCAGATACCTTGAAGACCGGTACCAAAAGACTGAAGCTCTTCATTATACGGGTGATTCTTTTGATTTCCAAAAGAAAGCTATTTAGAAAAGACAGGCCATAGTGTGATCTGAAAGACCCTTGTCAGCTAACCTCATTTGCAGCCAGTGTGTATCGTATCGCAACAAGGTCCCCTTAAAAAAGAAGCCACCTTCAATGCCGCTAGAACCTTCTATATGCCAAATAAAGCAATTTTACAATCTCCTTTATCAAAATCCAAAAGTAGAAGCCACACGAAGGAACCTAACAGACGAGGACAACAGTCACATGACCGGTATAAGAAAACCACCACTACGTCAGAGGCGCTCCCAACGGTCCGTGCCTGACTCTTCCTATTTTAGGTCGGTTTTTCGAATAATAAGCCACAAAAGCTCAACTTTATTTATTATAATTCCTTTTCAACACATACTCTTTCCAGAGTTTCCATTTTATCCCTCTGACTAAGCAAGAGTCGGCTTCACCCTTCAATTTGATCCCCAATCGACCATGAGTCAGCAACCGTCTGAGGACGATAGGCCACTGAACCCCTCTAATCCTACGGATCCAGCATCAAATGATGACCAGAATCGAGATAGAGGGTCTGAAAGTCAGCCAGAACCAAACTACAACTTGTTCGACTACTTGCTTGATACAGCACTAGGACGGTCTCAGGATCAACCTGGCCACAGTGCAACCCCTACCAACTCGACCAACGCAAGTACAACACCAACAGTAACGCTAGACCATGGTCCAGCTGCTGACGCCACGGGAGCTGCATCAGGCACTGAGGCTCAAACCGGTCCACAGCTGTCTGAACCACAATCTGGCCTGAGTGGACCTGCGTTGGGTTACCATCCGTTGGGCATAGTCGGAACAGATCTTTCTGGCTCCATAATTATCACCGTGAATTACATGTTTCTAGATGGGACGGAAGGAGACGGTCCTGGTAGAACTGGCTCTTTGGTGGTGACCTTGCCTAATACAGCTGCTAACAGGGAACCTAGAGCCATCCAGCTGTTCATCTCCTTAGCTACTCGTATGGCATACCTGGTTTTAGTATCAAGCACACAAAGAAAGAAGGGAATTCACCCTGATACCTTTCAAAAGTTTCCAGTTAAGTCTCTTCCAGGGCTTACGGAACAAACTTGCGCTATCTGCTTTGAACAGTATGAGCAGCTCCCACCACCTATAGACGACTGTGTCACAAAGAAGCGTAAGATGAACCTGAGGGAGCCCACACCCACTGCATCCACCTCCAGCGAACGTGAGGAAAAGGCAACTCTAGAAACTTGCGACATTGAATGGAAACATGTACCAGTTGAACTTCCGTGTGGTCACGTCTTTGGCCAGTCATGCTTGGCTCATTGGCTAAATGAGAACCGCAACTGTCCCTTGTGTCGTAACAACATCCCTGACGAAGTTGGGGATAGAAATGACTTACCGCCTGTTACTTACTTGCGCTTTGGGGGACCTGGTGCTGGCGGTATGCATCTTTACGATGACAGACAACCTTCTACTGGTGAGGATTCGGCGCCACAGCCCGAATCTCGTCAGGATCAATCCGAGGAGCAAGCACCAAACCCGCCACAAGACACGCAGAACCCAGGTCTACTTCGAAGGGCAACCTCTGTCATTTTCCATCCTCATAGACATGTCAGATCGACAGACAGAGCGGGGCTGCCTTCATTGGGACGTCGCCGTAACTCTCCAGTTTCGCCAATGATTACCCAAATTCTCAACTTGTTCAGCAGAAATAGAAGAAGGGAACAAGAAAGAAGAGATTCCGGTGAGGCCGAGAGAGGCGCGTCATCCATATTTGCATCGGGAGTTTCAAGCAGGCGGACTGCTGATGGTGTAGAAACTACCACCACAGAGCATGGCCTGGAGGATTCTACTGAGTCTAACCAGGGCCTGTCTCGTGATACCCCACAGGAGGAGGAGGAGCATTAGAGCTCATTATTGAGCATTTTTATGTAGCGTAGATGTACATTAACTAGTCTATTGATTTTGAAGTTCTTTTTCACGTCTCTTTTTCTCCTTCTCTTCTCTTACCGACTCTCTTCTAGCCATACCTTCTTTCATTTTACGCAAGCGACGCTCTTCTTTTGATTCCACAACTTGCACTTTTTGTGGCTTTCCCAT
The DNA here is from genome assembly GCF_003013735.1 of Candidozyma pseudohaemuli. Classification (NCBI taxonomy): domain Eukaryota; kingdom Fungi; phylum Ascomycota; class Pichiomycetes; order Serinales; family Metschnikowiaceae; genus Candidozyma; species Candidozyma pseudohaemuli. Next base: position 649,636 of record NW_020194435.1, on the reverse strand, counting down.
CAGTTCGATAGCCCTCGTGAGACTTTCCATCTTTCTGAAGTTTTCAGTGAACCTGTCAAGAGAAAGTTTCGTAATAAGCTCAAGATAAGACTTCGCAACAATGGAAACCAACTTCTCATCATGAAGGTAGCCAATTGGCGTATCTAGCTTGATTGAGATTCTGATACCCACGATGTTGTTGGACCCAATGCCCGATTCCCTGAAACCACATCCCATAGCCGTGGAATATAGTAGATTGGCAGTATCCAAATCACGACACTTAACATGCAAAATGAGGGGCTCAAACTTGAAGAGAATGAATCGTTGGGAATCTTCAGTTGGTCTGGGCTCTTCATATACAAAGTCAACCTGATCATACCAATTCGGTAGTTCCTCAGGATGATGCGTTACAAAGAGCCAACGACCCTCGTTGCCCTTGGCGCCAATCTGAGTATCAGCTTTCTTCATACCCTCGAGGAATACAGAGACCCTTCCTGAGCACAGGGACGTTGTGACCATGTCAGGATGAGCATTGATCACATTGATGATGGGGAGGCAGAGTGAGTCAATCGTGCCCTTAGGAGAGGAATCTGGTACTTCCAGAGAAGTGAGGCCTATCAGCTCAAGAATAAAAGCTTTTTTCTGATCAAAGGCACTCATGTCACCAGATAACTAAGAAGGCTTCTCCGGTCTTGGAGATCGAGCGATGGAGCCTCTATGCACACCATTTTTGCAGCCAACCGGATTATTTCAATGCGTTCATGAGTTTTGCTTCATCAGAATCATCGAGTTGGAAAAGTGTCTTCACCACTGGCAAAAGCTGCTCACGCTGGTCCTTGTGTTCGAAGAAGCCGAAAAGAACATTCTTGAGGTAAGCAGTGTTCGTATCCTTATCTGGAGTAGACTTAGCGGCAGGCAGTTCGGAAGAGCTTCTGGTGGATTCGGGAGGAGTAGCTTTTGTACTTTGCATTTGGCGGTACTGCTGTGTGACGTGCTTGTAATTTTGCAGGAGACGTTCAACCTTGAGAGAAGATTCCTCGTTCAACTTCTTGAGCGTGCGATTCATGTTTTCGTACTCTTTGACCTTGGCACTGGAAGACTGAAGGGAGCTTCGTAACTCCTCGATTGTGTTTTCCAAATCCTTCGTCTTCTTTGCTGCCTCTGGAGGGATTGCACTCTCATTGAGTAAAGGCTCGTACTTCTTCTTAAGGCCCTCAATCTGGCTTGTCAACTCCTTGATTTTGTTGGCGGACTCCGACAATGACGACTTCAACTCATCGATTTCACGCTGTCTTTGTTTGAGCACACCCTGGAGAGAGGACTCAAGCTCCGACTTCTCGTTATTGATGGATCTAATATCGTTCTTGAGATTAGCACACTCAATGTTATTGCGTTCTTCAGCCTCGAGGAGAAGCTTTCTTATGGTAGATGACTCACGAGTTCTCTCTTGTAACATCAGTTTGGCCTCAGAAAGCTCATCCTCCAAGGTGTCAATTCTGTTTTGAGCCTCCTTGGATTTCATACTAAGCTCTTCATATTGCTGCTTGTATGACTGAACTTCATCGGATGAGTTGGCCTTTGTCTTCACCATCGTGTCGAACTTTGTTTTTAGCTCGTCAAGTTCGCTGACTACTTCATGTCTGCTAACTTGAAGTTTGGAAAGTTCTGCGTTTAGGGAGCTGATGCGTTGGTTCGTGACCTCCTGCTTGTTGATAAGATCCGACTTTTCTTGAACAAGCGACTTGTTGCTACCTTGCAAACTAGAATTAGAGTTTTCGAGCTGGGAAATTGTTGCTTTCAACGTGTCTCTCTCTTTTGCTCTCTTTTCTGACTCTTCTCTGAACTCCTTGATAAGCTCATCCTTATGCGACACAGACGACTGCAATGACGCAATCTCAAGCTTCAACGATGAATCGACGCTTTTAGCCTTAGCGAGCTCATCGATACGCTGATTCAATTTGGCCTTCTCCTGGTTTAAGCTCTCTATTTCTTTCTTGGATTTCTCGAGATCTTTGTTAGCTCTTGAGACTTGTCCCTTCAAATCCTTAATTATGCCAGACGCCTTCTCGGAGCTTGATTTGAGTGCTTCGATCTCTTCTTTTGATGACTGCTGCAGGCTCTCAATAGCTTCTTGCCTTATCTTTTCAACTTGCTCAGCATGCTCGGCCTTCAACTTTTCAGATTTCTCTTCTGACTCACGTCTGATTTTCTCAAGTTCCTTCGACGATTCTTCCACTTGCCTCTCGAGCTGATTGTACTTCTCATGTTCTTCTTTCGAGGGCGAATCCAGCTTTAATTGCTTAATCTCATCTTTTGCGGCGACCAAGTCATTGCCTGTTTCTCTTAACATATCGTTCAACGACTCAATCTCCTCTTTCTTTGACTCGACCATCTTCTTTGATTCTCTGAGTTCTGATGCGAGTGACTCTTTCTCTGCAACGAGATCATCATACTTCTGAGTGAGCTCCTCAAACTTTGCCTTGAACTCAGAAGCACCACTATTTGCGTCAGGTGTCTCTGGTTCTGGTGCTGGAGAAGCGGACTGTGCCTTGGCCTTCTTATTCTTCTTCTTTTTATTTCCAGTAGAGCGGGGCTGAGATTGCGTCTCTGGTTCTGCTTTGGACGCTTGAACCGATTTAGCTTGAGCCTCATCTCTTTCCTTCTGAATCTCCTCAATTTGCTTTTCCGTGTCTGCGATCTTGCTCTCCAAATCGGAAACTCTCGCTTGAAGGGTACTCTTTTCTCCTTCCAATGATTTGTAATTGCTCTGAAGAGTATCCTTTTCATGTTTAATTGACTCGAGTTCCTTAGTCAATGTCTCATGCTTAAGCTGCAGATCTTTCAATTGTCCAGATATGCTATCACCATCGTTCTTTAACGAATCCAACTCCTTTTGCACCGAGCTCAACTCAGTGTTCGACTTTTCTAAATCCTTTGTGAGTCTTTCCTTTTCTTCCGTGGCATCCTCCAAGGTAGTTTGAGCTGACCCAAGTTGTTCCTTGAGTGCATCGATAGACTTCTGAAGCTCAGCGTTCCCTTCCGATGCCTGTGGAGTAGCCTCACGAGTTGCATTCAGGAGATCCAGCCTGAGAGAATCAACCTCTGATGATAAACTGTCCTTAACTTTCAGGGCCTTGTCAAGCGCTTCCTCTGTGTATCTCACAGTCTTGTCAGCATCAGCTAGGCGTCTTGTCAATTGAGTCACCTCTGCCGTCTTCTTCCTAAGCTCCTGCTCCGTTATACCGGTCTTATCGTGTATGCTTTTCAAGTACTCCACAAGCTCTCCGGCGTCTGCGATCAGGGAAACTGGGGTGAACTCCTTGAGCACCTTCTCAAACGCCAGAACCAATTCACCCTTACGCTTTTCAGTTTTATAAGCATCAAGCAAGACAGGATATTTCTCTTCATATTTGACGAACTTCTTTAGTTTGGCCCTAACAAGCTGAGGTAACTGCTCCATGTCTATGTCTTTCAAAGGTCCTGAGGTTGCAATTGGGGGAGCTGTCTGTGCTGCTGTATCTTCGGATTGACCTTCTTGAGCCAATTGGGTTTGACTGCCATTTTTGGATTCGTTGTCGTCTTCTGGTTGTAGAAGGTCTTGGGAGTCTGGGGTCTTCGTGTTCAAGATATTGGATCCATTCTTGAGCTGTCTTATATTGTCTATACTTTTACGAGGTGGTTCTCCTTGTTGTATTTCATTAAATGATTTTGCCACATCCTCTGAAAAGGACTTGAGTTTATTGAACATGCTCGATGGCGAATGGCCTGGACACCAGTGTTACTTACTAGATCGTTCCGGCCGACGTAAACCACTACCGATTCTGTCCTGCAGGGTAGTGGTCTAAAGACGAGCGCAGACCGCAGACCGGAAGCGGTATTCTGCATTCATGGCTGCGAAATATTTTACTTAAGGCCCCAAATGTTCACATTGACCGCCAGCCGAGGCTGCTGACTTTCGTCTTTTCCGGTTTTCTTCTTCGAAACTTTCCGGTCGATCACCTCACGTGGCTCAAGGTTCAAGGACAATTGATATTGTTCCTCGATGGAAGGACACTTGTCGAACCATAGATCGAGATACTTCTGAATCTCACCAACGCTTTGGAAATTGTAAGCAATCTTCTGGAATCTGTCAATTCCCTCAACAATCTCAACCGTCTTTGCTCTTTTCGCAAAATTGATCATACGAGTACGATTCAACAAGTGTTGTGGGTTTCCGTGGTAAATGAAGGTGAGATCACTCAAGTACACTCCGAAGAACGGAACACATGGCTCAGACCCAATGAACTTGAGAACATCTCTATACTCATTGAAATTTCTCGTCGAGTTCATAAGTCGGTTCATGTTATGAAGCTGGGTCAAGATGTCACGAGAAACAAACGCCCATGTCTTTTTAAGACGATGAATGGGTGATGAGTAGAGGGCCGAGATGATAGCTGTCATCGACGAGAAGTTGTTATATTGGCGACACTTCTCTGCAACTTGAACAAAGTAGCGGATTGACCTGACTCTTTTCTTTGCGTCTTCCTTCCTCAAGATCATGTACGCCACAAAATTTGTCAACTGGTTTGATGCTTTGATGAAGTTTGTAATAGGCTCTATGCTTTCCTGTAGACCTGACTTCTTGCCCCAAACCTTGTTGATACAAGCAAGTTTATTGATCTGGCAGAACAACAGGAACTCTCGGATAGTAATTTGTCTGGCAAACTCAATGTAGTCGATATCTTGAAGCTTCAATTTTTTGATAGAGAATCCTTTGAGAATGGGAGCTGGAGGCTTCCCAAGAACCACGGCGGACTCGTGCCTCTTGGTGGTTGGCTCCCCGCGGAGGATCTTTTCAATACCCTCAGAAATCTTTTCAGAGACCGGAAAGCGCTTCACAGTGGGCAACTGGGCGAATGCCAACCAACGTTGCAACACTGTAATGCTGTAAAAGGAGTCACACCAGTGGACGTCAATAAGTAATTTCATGATGTCCAAGACCTTTGCGCGTACTTTGCTCTGCTTCAACGATTTCCATGACAAGTATTCTTCATAGCTTAACCCTTCAGGAGCATCCATATTGAATCTGTTGATAAGAGTCTGAATGAATTCACCGATAGACATCATTGTGGCAAACGTTATCAAGAATACAGAGATGAAGCCGCTGTCAAGAGACCCATGTCTGGTTAAGTGAGCGACAAGAGCTTCTTTTGTTCCTCCCTTGATATTACCCTTGATATCAAGTAACAAGTCACCTTCTTCATCGCCTTCCAAATACCATGGCGTGTCTTCGTCGCCTTTTTTGCTGCTGTAATACTGTGCACCGCTATCCTCGTTCTTCTCGCTGGCAGCGGTGTTGTTTCTCTCAATCACAAGTAGCTGGACGTTGAAGTCATCATGCATAACTCTTGTGGCGTAGTTCAAGATTGTCTCACGTTCTTCGACTAGCTGTTGCACAAGCGCTGTGATATGCTCACAGAAGTCGATTCCTTCTAGAAGCAAATCGGACACCACTTCATCCTTGTCAAGGGTAATTGCGTCTGGAGCCTTCATTTTGTTCTGCTGCATTAAAATGTTGCTCAAAACCATGGCAGATCTCTCAAGTGGATCTTTTATAGTCTCTCTATTGTAAAGGATTGGGTCATCCTCTTTCATAGCCGTGAAGACATCAGGGTCATCCAAGGTCAATGATTGCGAATACATGATAACCTTTGACACCAAAGTGTGAAAGAACTGCTTAGCCTTGAAATACTCAAGGACAACGGGATAGTCGAATGTAAGGTTTCCAGTGGTGTTATCATCAGTTTGATCCCCGTACTTAAGTTCCTCATTACTTCCCAAGCTATCACCAGAGGAAGACCTTTTGATGAGACAAAAGACTGTGAAATCAAAGGATTCTAGCAAATCAAGCATGGAGCTGGCATGATGCAAGTACTTGTAGATGAAACGCAATATCTGCTCATTACGCCCGTTACGGAGCTGCTCGTTGTAGTACTTCTCTTGGTTGTCTGGTCCCAAGTAGTTCAATGTTTCCGAACTAATCTTGACAATCTCAGTAGCAGACAGTTTGACCCGTTCGTATCCTGCATTGTCGATGATCACTTTGAGATGATATCTGTTTTTCAAGTGTTCACCACTCAAGTTGAGATAAGGCTTGGTGTTTGTAAAGAACGGGTTGCACCAGTTTCCGCCATTGAATTCGTCAGCAAGAAAGCGAGGGTAGACTTGTGGAAGCACATTGAAGCGATCCTCTCCCTCGTCTTCTGAAGCATCAGAGCTATCATAATCCTTGATTGTCACTCTTTTGCCCTTACTAAGACGAAGGAAGATTTTGATGAGACCATTCATGTTGGATCTCACAGCGTCAACCTCATGGTCGATCTGCAGAAGGTAAGACTCAACGGAGTCATGGGAGGCCAGATCATCAGTCAGACCTCTAGTGTTGGGGCCTGTAATAGAAGAGCTTATGGACTCTGATGGCAGCACTGTAGATGCTTGTGGGGTAGGACCTGTGGATCGGTTGAGGCTGCGGATATCTAAACTGAAGAGCTCTGCATTTGATGCAGCGACAGAATAGTGCATGACGCTGAGATGTAGTAGGCCATTGATGTATAATTGGGAAAAGCCATTTGTAATACGCTTGAGCTTTCTTCTGATGGAGCCTTCATATTTGGAGTCAGCGAAGTCATGGTGAACTAGTCTTGCCCCGGCCAAGACGATCGAAACCACCTTGGTAAGCTGTGAGAGGTGCATGGAGAATAGTTGCTTGTTGGAATCCTTCAATGCCTTGTGGGTCAAATCGAGAAGATAGTTAAAATGGTCCTTGAGCTCTGTCCACTTGTTGATATCATCAAATGAGTTGTAAAACAACCCGCTGGTGGCAAAGAATGGTTGCAGGAAGTGATGATACGATGACACAGAGCTCGTGGTGGACATTGAAGATGCATTGGAATCTCTCTTCATATCGAATCCCTTCACACTAGAATTCGACCGGCCGTGGGGATCATCCTCCGCCTTGTCGTCTCTCACCACATTCACCGGTGTGATGTTATCAAGCGCTTCGCGTGTTGGAAGCAGCAAGTTGCCTCCATTGAAGTCAACTTGGGGCATAAGCGGCACCAACGGTAGCGTTTCGCAATACACCTCCAACTGCTCAGAATAGAAGGCAACGTCACCCGTAGTGGTACCACGTGCGGTCCACACAAGGTTCTTGCCTTCAGTCTGTTTAACCTCGAGAGTCAAACGCTCGGCCTCCTCCACGGGTATGAACTTGATGGGGGTATCCTGGGCAACAGGCATATCCTCCGAATGAGACGATAACGTGGAGGCGAAGGAGGGCTGATGGGCAGCTGGTGCCGGAGATGCACCCTCGGTGGCTTCTGAAGAAGGTGAAGGAGTATGGTTTGAAAGCGCCGGGTTCGACCGCAGTCTCTGGTCCGATATGCTGGTTTCCAGACTGGCAAAAGACACCACGGAATTCTTACGTGTGTTGCTTGCCGGGCTGTTCTTGCCCAGGTCCACGAGCGACCGTTGCAAAAGGCTTGTAAAGGACGGTATTAGCACGTTGGCGGCTGTGTTGGCAGCCGTTATGGAGTCGATTTCCTTATTCAGCTTTAGTTTATTCAACACCGGCTGAACATAATTCACCAGTCGAACGTAGTTATGCGGGAACCAGCCTCGCAGCATCTCACCGTCGGCAATTAACACGCCGTCCCACCAGCCGCTGTCACTCTTAGCTAGAACATAAACGGTGTCTCCGAGGTCCAAGGGAAGGTGGGATGGCTGGGTGCCAGGAAAGTCGTACAATGCTATCACTGTGTCTTTGCACTTGAGCGTCTGCTGGATTGTCTGTGTCGCATCATGGGGCGACACGACGTCCGGAGGGATTTCCTCGTACGACATGGCTTGCAACTCTTTCTCCCGATAGTGGTAGTTGGTTAGTCCCGGAGTGAAAACTGTGCAGGTGCAGTCCTATGCCCCAGAGACAAGCGTTGTGAGAGGGTGAAGCAGGTCAAGGCGACGCAGGATTTAACTGAGAATTAGGTCTCTTAAATGGACAGGTAAAAAAATGGCCCTGAATGTATTTTTGGGTTCCTGGGGTCTAGTCGTGGTGGTCGCATTGAGAGGTTAGGCTTTGGCAAAGCGGGAGACACGTTGCTTGGCCGGTGACGGGGAAGTTGTAAATTCGCCAATTCATACATTTGTCAAAACTACTGTCTTGTTGATCTGTACAAAATTCTATGGGGCTATTTTTGAAATGCTCATCTCGGGATGCTGTAGATGCAGCCCGGGTCGGCGCTCGGTACTAGCACCGAAGTCTCCACGCACACTGGCAAAAATATGGATTTGATTAAACGGGAGTTTTTGTGACGATGGTAGAAATCTAGTTTTAATCAATTGAGGCCGCTGGGATCGATTCTCAGGTTTTGTGGTGGAGATGGATCTGGCCAAGATCTTTCTTGCATACCCAGCCGCTCGGAGGTACATTCTTGGTGGTACAGTCTCGGGGTCTCCGACTGGCCAATTGGTTGTGAATAAGAGGAGGTTTATGTTTTTGAGGTTGTGGTTATCGAAGAAAGATGATTTTCTGCTTTCCGAGGTGGATTTTCCAAAGTGGCTAATATCGTTACTCTACAAGCCACATGGACTCAAGCCACTAGGCAAAGCACCAGCCCTGAGGTGGAGCACATAAAATCTGATTCTTGAGTAACTAAAGCAATTGAGCTTTGAGGATTCAGAGGAGGCACTTATGTCCTCGTCTGGCGCTACACGTTGATATCAGGAGAGATCCGAACCCACACCCACCGGAGAACCCAGAAGTGGATCTCCCCACCAAAGCGCATATCTCCCTGGAAACGGCCCCGGACCACGTTATCGCATCAAGACCCTGGAGGTGGCCAAGCGCTGTTTCATCTGAAGCAAGTGGCTCCCATTCAAACGGCGAGAGTGATCTGCGCTGCATTGGTGAAAAATGTGGAAAAATCACAACCAATGTGCCCCCTCCACCTCCCGGCACTTCTAATCGCCTATCCAATAAAAAAAGCTTTCAACGTCCTCAGTCCACATCAGTTTCAACCTAAGCGCATGACCCGCTCCGAGATCAGCTGTGGGATAGGCGAGTTGCACTAACGGAATCAACCACCTGATGCCAGACGCACTCGCACCCTCTAATGGCTGCAAAATCGACACTTACCCAGACAATTGCAGCAGCAAAATAAGCAGATTCTAGTCTGCCCTGCATTGACCCAAAATAACCTTCGCAGGCGCCCCGAAACCGAAGCTTAGCCCCTCGAGGGCGACATCACACCACCCTATTTCACACTGGGTGAGCCGCACCATCACCATACGCTTGAAGGGCCACCGCCAGGGTATAAATACCGTTCCCTTCAGACCCAATTGCTCCTCATCTTCATCCCTAATTTAATTACATAAAATGGTCACTATCGGTATTAACGGCTTCGGCAGAATCGGACGTCTCGTCTTGAGAATCGCCCTTGAGAGAAAGGACATCAAGGTTGTCGCTGTCAACGACCCTTTCATTGCTGCTGACTACGCCGCCTACATGTTCAAGTACGACTCCACCCACGGTCAGTACAAGGCTGAGGTTTCCAGCGAAGGCAGCAACTTGATCATCGGCGGCCAAAAGATCAAGGTCTACGGTGAGAAGGACCCAGCCCAGATCCCATGGGGTGCTGACGGTGTCGACTTGGTTGTGGACTCCACCGGTGTTTTCACCAAGCTCGAGGGTGCCCAGAAGCACATTGACGCTGGTGCCAAGAAGGTCGTGATCACCGCTCCTTCTGCTGACGCTCCAATGTTCGTTGTCGGTGTCAACGAGAACGAGTACGCTGGCCAGCTGATCATCTCCAACGCTTCTTGTACCACCAACTGTTTGGCTCCATTGGCCAAGGTCATTGACGACAACTTCGGCATTGAGGAGGCCTTGATGACCACTGTCCACTCCATCACTGCTACCCAGAAGACCGTGGATGGTCCTTCCCACAAGGACTGGAGAGGCGGTAGAACTGCTTCTGGCAACATCATTCCATCTTCCACCGGTGCTGCCAAGGCCGTCGGTAAGGTTATTCCTCACTTGAACGGTAAGTTGACCGGTATGGCTTTGAGAGTTCCTACTGTGGATGTCTCTGTTGTCGACTTGACCGCCAAGTTGAAGAAGGACGTCACCTACGAGGAGGTTTGTGCTGCTGTGAAGAAGGCTTCTGAGGGTAAGTTGAACGGTGTTTTGGGCTACACCGAGGACGCCGTTGTGTCTTCCGACTTCCTTTCTTCCAAGTACTCTTCCGTCTTTGACGCCAAGGCTGGTATCTTGTTGTCTCCTAAGTTCGTCAAGTTGATTGCTTGGTACGACAACGAGTACGGTTACTCCACCAGAGTCGTTGACTTGGTTGAGTACGTCGCCAAGAACTAGATATAGTAATGCACCGCCGCTCTGGCTTGATGATAAATTGAGAGTAGACCATTACTGTAAATTGAGTTGAAAACTATAACCCTCTGGTTTGAATGTCGATCCATCCTATGCTAGATTGGCTGCGAAATATCATATCACAACCGGTTTCACTAAACCCACCAAAAGAGCAAGCAATCTGGAAGAAATAAACTTAAGGTTTCCGTAAATCCACTCTCAAAATTACACTCACCAAGCAATTGACCAAATTCTCAAAATATAAAACTCCCATTGGTTCGGTCTCTTGTAGCCTCCGGACCCCAGAGTGTACGTAGCTTATCTCACCACATTCTCACACACTCAACTCCACGCCATGTCACTCTTTTTCAAGGCGCCATTGGACATCGAAATCCGCCTAGATGATGAAAAATCCCGCAAGCATATCGAACTTAAATCCAAACAAGGCCGCATCGACCTGTTGCCGCTCTTCAGAGATGGCGAGTCGGTCAAAGGACAAGTGACCCTCAGAACTAGAGGTGGTAGAGATGTGGAGCACATCGGAGTTAAAGTCCAATTATTAGGTACCATAGAGTCTCCTTTGGATACCATCACGCTGTCCGAGTTTCTCAGTCTAGCCACAGAGCTTGCTGCCCCTGGCCACTTGAACCAATCGGATACCTACGGCTTTGCTTTCAAGAACGTGGAGAAGCAGTACGAGAGCTATAGAGGCAAGAATGTCAACTTGCGTTACTTTATACGTGTTGTTGTATCCCGCAAAAACAAAGCAGACATCACCAGGGAGAAGGACTTATGGGTGTTGCAGTACGACAATTCACTGAGCGAAGAGACGAATGGGAATGCCGAAAGGAAGGCCAGCACTGGCAGCGGCACTGGTGGAGAAGTCATGGCGAAAAGTGCCGCTAAGACGATAGCGTCATCGACAGTCAAAATGGATGTGGGCATTGAGCACTGTCTACACATTGAGTTTGAGTACAACAAGAGCCGATTTTCGCTCAAGGAAGTAATTGTGGGTCGGATCTTCTTCATGCTCGTGAGAATCAAAATTAAACATATGGAGATCTCTCTTGTCAAGCGAGAAATGGTGGGTTCGGCTCCGAACCAGGTGGTCGAGTCAGACACCACTGTGCGGTTCGAGATCATGGATGGTGCACCGGTCAAGGGTGAAAGCATTCCGATTAGATTGTTTTTGAATGGCTACGATCTCACGCCGACCTACAAGGATGTGAACAAGAAGTTCTCGTGCAGAACATACTTGCTGTTGGTGTTGATTGATGAGGAGGGCAGACGCTACTTCAAGCAGAGCGAAATCGTTCTCTACAGAGAAGAGTAAACACTGAGAAGAATAAGCTGTCTTCTGTGAGAAGTTTCCAATCCCATGGACTAAAAAGCAACCTGTGACTTTTTCCCCACGTTTCGCAGCCATTGGAGTAGCAATGGGTAGCATCGATCTTCACCATACCAATTTCGCAAATTCCCATTGATTGGCTCAAAATAGCACTCGAATTACCGGTTTCTGCTTACTATTTTCCCGCTGGTCCCGGTCTTCCGGGGCAATCTGTGCATTGACAGCCGTTTGTGGTTCCTGCATTCTCATATCAACATCTGCGCCATTGGAAGTCTGCTTTCAGCAAGATACAAACGCCAATCCACAATGCTGCAATGAGTACGGACCTCGCTATAGGATCCGACGACGATCATGTTCGACGTGAGAAGGTGAGCAACCAAACGGTGTCCCTCTCAACTGCTGGTATCAGAGCTGTCTTGTACCAACTTCAGTCGTTATATATGAGAACACCCATAAAACTCTTTCGTCCCTCCCGATTCGACTACATGGTCTATGTGAGGGAGTTGGCCAATAAACATGATGGCATAAACTCAAAGCCTTATAGATTCAGTACACATTCGACGCTTGGCATGCTACATAATGTTATCAAGAAGGAAGGCTGGAAGTTCATTCCCGACCAGGTACTTCCGCCTCTCATTGCCAATTCAGCAACAGGAATCATCTTATACGGCTCATACTTGACATCCCTAGACTACCTAGAGAAGGATAGGCCCAAGGGATCTAACAAGGACTACTACTATCCACCTACAGATACTTGGAAAGCAGGCTTCATAGCTGGAGCTGTTCAATCCCTTGCTGCAGCTCCTGTGGATGCCATTTTCACCAGACTGTCCATGGCAGAGATCATGAGCGGCAAACATCAGAACCTCTGGGTTTTCGGTTGGGAGAAACTCAAGGAAGTTGGATTCTTGGGAGTGTTCGCAGGATACGGTTTTTCACTCATCAAAGAAAGCTTGGGCTTTGCTTTTTACTTCTCAACCTTTGAGCTTGTCAAGACAAGAGGATACAGTTTGACGTACAGGGTCATTTCTTCCTTCCGTCGCTTCAAGCAGAAGGTGAGAGAGAAGTTATCCTTGTCGCTGAAGAACCAAGAAACGGATGCAGCACTCCTCCGATTTGAGCAAACCAGACTGACCAAAATTCTTAAATCCACATTCATTCTTCTAGCAGGGGCCTCGGCAGCTTTCTCTCTACTAGCTGTCCAGTACCCCATCTCAAAAGTACAGAAGATACATCTACACCGCTTAGAAGCGCTAGACATCTATTCAGCGACGATGCACAAAAAGCAACGTCATTTTTTCAAGATTTACTACAACTCCTATGTTGATACGTTTCAACACTGCATGGCCATCAAACGCAGAAAAAACCAGACTTGGTTCAAACTCGCGTACAAAGGTTTTGCTAGAAATGCGTTGACTACCATTCCTGCAACATCCGTTGGCTTACTTGTTTTCGAGATTATGCGTACTCGTCTTGCCGATAGTCTTGATGACATGAACGAGCGTTTCTGATTGGCCCCTTGTACATATCTATTTATTGGCCTGTCTTCTTAAGATAGGCGTTCCATCCAGCCGATCTGTACCGTTCACCCTCCACTTGGGGATCTCTTCCTTTTCCAAACAAACCGCGTCCGACAATGATAATGTCTGTGCCGGTGGAAATGACTTCATCCACAGTTCTGTACTGCTGGCCCAAGGCATCTCCTTTGTCGTCAAGACCGACACCTGGAGTCATGATCAACCAGTCAAATCCCTCATCTTGGCCACCCATATCTCTCTGAGCAATAAAACCAATGACAAAGTCCTTATCGCTCTTGGCAATCTCAACAGTCTGCTTGGTGTATTCACCGTAAGCCAATGAGCCTTTACTGGAGAGCTCAGCAAGCATCAACAAACCACGAGGCTCCTGGGTGGTTTCTTGAGCGGCCTGTTTCAATCCACTGACAATACCGGTACCAGTGACGCCGTGAGCGTTGGTGATATCAGCCCATTGGGCAATTTTGAAAGCACCACCAGAGTACTGGTGCTTCACGGTGTTTCCGATATCAGCGAACTTCCTGTCTTCAAAGATCATAAATTGGTGCTTCTTGGCAAGCTCGAGAAGTGGGACAATGGTACCTTCATAGGAAAAGTCATCAATGATATCAATATGAGTCTTCACCAAGCAGATGGAAGGACCCAACTTGTCGATGAGGGCCAAGAACTCACTAGTAGTGTTGACGTCCACAGATGCACACAAGTTGGACTTCTTCGTCTCCATTAGACGGAGAAGACGCTGTGCCACAGGCGAAGGATGCTTTTCAGCCCTCTGGGTGTAAGACTCTGCCATTTTTTGACGGGGTTGGAGTAGATTTCCGTTCCTCTGCTCTGCTTTGTTAGCCTTGTATATGCACTACTGCAGGACTTCAGCTTTAGTTGCAAATGAGATAGACATGAAAGACTGAAAATTATATACCACTAAATTTACGACTCCATTTTTCTCCCAGTATGTCAAAAGAAAAGTCACTATCGATGTGGTAGAATTGGTACAACTCGCTTCTTTTAGCATTTATTGTCTATTATTATGGCCCTTATTTGTTGGGAAGTTCTTTCTCGAGACCAGGATAAACTTGCTCAAGATTTTTCCACGTTGATTCCCATAAATCCTTGTTATCCGGAACAAGGAATTCGTTGTGTAAGACCAAAATCATGTTCTTCATCACCTCCAAGCTAGACTCCTTCACGTAACTCTTCTCTTGATCAGAGTTCATCTTGTTTACTCTAACGAAATGTGTCACAATTCCTAGCCAAACCGTCTTTCTCTCCTCCTCATTGAGTTCGTTGTGATGCTGAAGGAATACCTTGCTCACCAAATTCAAAATCTGCGAATGAGTTTCTGGGAATCCCTTCTTGTCGGTAGTGATCACATCCTCTTTCTCAAGTTCAGCTAAAAGAGGGAAGAGCCCATACTCGTAAATTCCTAATGCAGTGAAATTTTCGTTCAATGCTCCCGAAAGCAATGTATTCTGCAATACCGTGATAGCATGTGAACGCACCTCGCGGCAGGGGTTGAAACATTGATGAGCTAAAGCTTGTATCAATGGATACGAAAGCTTCCTGGTGGAGCTTCCTAAGAGTCCGGTTTGGTCAATTGACCTCGATGAAATCTTAATGAGTTTTTGGACATTCTTGTTTTCTTCAGAATCCTCATCTGGTTTGTTGTTCACGGTCTGGCCATTGTCCCTTGCCTGTTCCCATTGGGCACCCACAGCACCAAGAGACGATACCTCATCAAGCAATCCCAACAACAAGATATGGTTTTGGTCTGAGACTTCATCGGAAGAATCTTGAACAATGGATTCGACGAAGTCTAAAACCTCATCAGCGAGGTCTGATGAGGAACCAGCGAGTTTGAGGAAATCCCAGAAACCTTCCGTTTGGATCAAAGGTCTCGATTTGGAGTCATGATCAACAAATGAGAAAAGGGACTTCACCAAGGAAGCACCGTGTTTTGTTATAATATCTCTGTCAAAGCTGTTGATACGTTCGAGTGTCTCTCCTGCTTCCTTCTCGTAACTGTGATCGCTCTGTCTTGCGAGCAAAAACAAGTATGTTGAAAGTCTCATATAGCCTCTCTTTGAGACGTGATTCTTCATGTACTCGTGTAATTTGCTGATGAGCTTATCTGTGACTTCTGTCTCGCTCACAATCAAGGAGAAGCAAACGCCGACTTCGAATAGGAATAAGATCTCAGATTCGTAAAAACGCTTCTTGTCATCAGAGAACTCTGGCAAGTTGCCCAAAAGCAAATCCACGAACTGCTTGAGCTCTTCTTGAGTACCCTTTGAGACAGTGTCAAAGATACCAGGAACATTGATTGATCTGACACAATCAATGGTGGAAAGAGTCGACTCTATCTCTTGGTCTGAAGGCTCAGGAGGTTCGTCGGAGTACCCCTTCAAAAATGATGAGAATGTTGACAAAATTCCAGAGTTGTTCAATGGCTTTGTTCCTTGAATAATAAAGCGTGGTTTCACTTTGGCAAGGGGAGCCAAATTGACCTTCTTCTGGAATTCGCAAAACAAATTAGGGTTAATCAAACAGTTTTCCAACAATGTGAGTATGATTTTGACGACTCCGTCCCAGGATTGACTCACTCTGCAATCAGACTTTTTGATCAATCTAAAAAGAACGACTGCAGCCAATTGAGCCTTAAAGTCACGGCCAAAGTAAACGGCCATGTCACTAATACTAATAGGCTCCTCTTTCTTTTCGATGGTAATCTGAGTGATTGGAATCTCCCGACGAATATTCTCCTCTGGGTGTGGGGCGGGGAATGTCTTCCTAGTGAGATGCGTAATGGTGGTCAATTCCTCAATAAGATGGTTCACAGGCTTAGCTAGACCATAGTTAATGCAGATATTAGCACACTTGTCGATGGATGACATCAATTTGGTGATGATATTATCGTCAGAAGCCTCCTTGAAAACCTTAATGAGTGTTTCTATAATAACATCAACTGAGCCTTCAAAGAATAGTTTGTCGAATTGACACAAAGTGCCAACGTCAATAGAGTTCAACGATATGTCTTTATCGCGAGCCACTTTTGTTTGGGAAGAGATGAGATTATGCCACACATCGTCGAACCACTTATCGGTACCATGGTGTTCCTCGGGCATGATGATCTCACGGTCTCTAATAGATGAGTAAATCTTCGAGAGGTACCACTCTGGGAAGTCTTTTCCATTGTTAACGCCCTTCAAATTTCTCTTGTAAGAATCGAGATCCATCTGCCTCTTAACTTGTGGATTATGCAAGTCTGTGTTGAGCATGATTACCGAGTAGGATAGCACGAACACGGCATCCTGGTCAGGGTTGACCGGCTCGTTCTTTTCCTCTTCAGTCAATTCATCTGGGGTATATGACTTCTGACATTCAACATAAGCTTGCGCAAAAAGCTCAACTATTCTCTCAATTTGCTGAGACTCACCAGGAAGTCTAAAGGATTTGAGTAAGAGTCTCAATGCCTCATCCACTCGCAAACCGGCGAATTCAAAAAGATTCATGAACTCTCGTAAAAGATCAGTATTAGAAGGTTTAGCGAGGTATTCACCGAGGATCTTCTTGTTGAGACGAGCCGACTTGTTGAATAAAAGAGATGCCAATTCAGAAGTGTCATTAGGGTCATTCAAGAACTTCTTCTCCGCAAACGCAGCGACTCCTTTCTTAGGACTGTCGTTGAAGATTTCGGTACACCTCACAAATGCTGTCTTCTTGTCCTTGTCCAAGAGTAGTTGATGAGATGGCTGGTCATCCAGGCGAATGTGCTTACCCTCAGAATTCTTGATACGGTCATTTATGCCAGACACCAAAGAAAGGATACCCTCCAAGCAGATTGGGGGAACGTTGTCTGTTGAAATAACGGCGGCCTCGGGTAAGGCTAATTTGCAAAGGAAGTTGACAAAGTCGGATGCCATGTTGAATCTCTCAAAGTCGCAGTCGTAATCGACAAACAACAGTGAAAAAAATTGGGGAGACCTGATCCAAAGCAAAGAGAGACTCTCCACAATAGCTTCTTTTGAAGAGGCAATCCTGGTCGAAATTGCCATCTTGTTGCCCTTGATGGTGTTCTCCTTGGAAAGGTCAGGGGGTAAAATGGAATGGAATAGCAAATTGAAAGTAAGTTCAATCTGTGATTTGATATGCTTGCCAAGAATGATCGCCATGGTAGAGAATAATCTCAAAGCGGCCAGTAACAAAGGAGGTGAGTCAGTAACGGTAATGATTTGTAAGACGTCCTTGGAGACCGGGTCTGCCACAAGTCCCATCAAGGAGGGATGTTTGGGGATTTCAGAGCCTGTCACCTCAATGGCTATATTTATGAGCAGCAAGGCAAAAACACGCGTACTTTCCATATGCTGGTATTGGTTGGTTGGTGAGATCATGGAGATCAAAATGGCGAAGAATTCGTTGATGCAAACAATGTCAAATTGTGGTTCCTTTTCATCGGTCATGGATGGCTTTCTTTTGGGCGATGTTGGGGCAAGGTCCACAGTTGGTGGCTTTAGGTCGGCCTCTGCGCCATCCTGTGCCACGGCACTTGTATCTTCTGTTGGCGAGCTAGTTCCGCCTATAACATCAGCAGGTAATTGATTCTCGGCATAATTTGTGGGGATTTCCTCGACATGAGTTGTTTCGGGGGTAAGCTCACGAAGGCGCAGGAAGACTCGGATTGTCATGGAGATCATAGCCATCTCGGCGGCTCTTCGAAGCACCTCTGAACGACGCTTGTTGCATGCAAGGGATAAACACGTTTGAATCACTTCAGACACCACTGCATTTGGTAGAAGTTTTGAGAAGGATGAATCAACAATGGACTCCAACAATCGCAAGACCTTGAGAAGGACGGAATCATCTGAGCTTTGGTCTGCAGCCTCGAAGCGGCAGTGTGTCAAGGAGCTAGTGATTTGTATAAGCGAGTTTTGAATATTTTTTGAGTGCCACCCAATGACACCGTAGTCTAAGAATTTGGTGATGGCATTGAGAGCTAAGCCCGTGACATTTCCTGATGTGGAGCTTGACTCCACAGCCAACAAGAATGGTTGGAGGATCGTCAACGAGTCCACTGTGTTGATATCGGAGGTCTCCGTAAGTATGGCACGCAACTGCAAGAAACTCGAGTGTAAAGGGTTGGAACTGGTGTTGGGGTTAGCCGTTCCTCCGTTCGAGGGTCTAGGAGTAGAGACAGCCAGTCCGAAATGAGATCCCGAGAGACCCAAGTTAGAAAGCCCGTCTTCCTCTCCGAACAAATCGCTGCCTCCCAAAATGGCAGCCACGCCTGTTTGAGGCCAGCGGCTCATCTTTCTCATGGCGCACAGAATCACCATACATTCATTGATCACCAAAGTAATGGGGTCTATGGAGGCGGTTTGTGGCAGAAAAGGCGGATGTGCCTGATGCAGCCACGCCGGTGCCAAGCTGCGTGGATTTATTGGTGTGGGGGACTTCGAGAACATGGTGTTTCCGGTAAGGTCCTGTAGTCTCCGTGATTGTTGATGTGGATGTATGGAGTTACACGTAAAGCCTTGTGTCGAAAAGTGCGAAACCCATAAACCAGGGCCACATATCACGAAGATGGAACAGTCCGAAAGTAGTAATTGCTAAGAATAGAGTTTAGTGGCCTTGAGTGGACGATTTTGATTCCTATTTATCAATTTTGGAAACTCTCGCAATATATTTCCGATCGAGGTATTTGAAGTTTCGAGGGTGCAATTGCAGTTCAGGCGAGCCGCATATGGTCTAAAAGTATAGTAATCTTACTAGTCTGCGGGATCAGGATCGACATTTTGCGCTCTCCTTCGGACGGTATCTTGAAATAAACTTCTTTTTTCCTTTGAAGCAACTTATATAAATAAACCTTCCATTAAATCTATTTACTTGTTAGGAATGGCTGCGAAAAACGCACGAAAGACCGCTCTAAGCCTCAGACATGCTTTTGAAAAACCTAGATCGATCTGGTGTAGTAGTTTTTGAAGGACCTCCAGCCGAGACGCCACTCCTTTTGCTTCATTCCTGGGCGGAAGAGGTTGAAGTCGTTCTTCTCCAACTTCTCCAAATATAAGGATGTGGGTATAGCGTTCATGAAGGGGATGAATACAACGTCAGGAATGCCTCTTCTCCACTTCTTGACATTCTTCTGTAGCAAAGAGTCGTGCGGCTTGCTCTTCACCAAGTGTGCTATGTCGTTCTTCACCTCCTTAAGCTTAACACGAGCCGAGAGAAGATGGTCGTTAGCTGTCACAGCCGTTTCGAAAATGACATTTTGAAGTTTTTCCTTCGCCTCTTCCTCCTGACTCTTCTCCTTGAGGTGGCCCTGGGCCAAACGAAGGGCAGTTTCTTGAGAAAGCTCAAACTTCGTCATGAGGTCCACAGGTAAGGTAACGATGTTGCGGGTGCTGGCGTAGTATTCAAAGCCCAAAATCATTGAGCTCACAGCAGAAGCCTGACCAATGTGAGCTGCAATATCACTGACCTTGTTCTGCAATTGTGGAGAAAGCTCCAAGAGGTGAATGACAGATGGGGATATCAGCGGCAGAAGTAGCAATGCCTGCGTAGCATAATTCAATTGAGAGTAAGTACCCTCGCCGTATGAGCAGATATCCTCGACGGTCTTAAATTGCTTTGACAGAAGGAAATGCCTCCTTGTCTGTAGGTATTGGTGGAAATACGAGATGTCCAAGTTGAGCCCCAGTCTCAAAGCATCTCTTAAGAGAAACACTGTTGGTTCATGTACTTCGCCTTGGTCAGTGAACGCCTTGGACATCATGTCCAGCCAGAACTTGTACTTCATGTCTGCTGTAGATAGACCCATGGAAGATGAAAGCTGGTTCAGCGCCATCAGAGCTCTTGATCCCGTGGCAGCGCCTCCATCAGTGATCTTGTTGATTTCTAATCCAAAGGCTTTGATCGCTAAAAAGCCATTTCTGGCTGGCTCAGGGATGTATTGTGCTAGGATGTACGACAGTCTGTCCGAGTTCTCCAATAGAACATTGATGTTTTCAGCGGATTTAGCTAATTGCTGCTCATAGCTGTGGCGAATAGCTGACGACGTAAAGGCTCGAATGCCTCGAATCGTTTGTGTGCTCCTGAATGACATATATCTAGAAGACTAGTTGCGATATTCGATATAGTAGGGCATCGCGAAATCCGGGGCATCTTCAAACCACCATGAGAGTTGAAGAGGTGCTACCCAAAATTTACCTTGATATCTCGGTGGGAGATGCCAAAATCGGAAGAATCGTTTCCGAGCTTTACGTGAGCAAGGCTCCTTCAACCGTTGCTGCATTTCTCGACCAGTTGCATACCTACAAAGGGCACCGCTTCAACAGGATAATCAAGAACTTTATGATCCAATGCGACAATGGCAACGTTGCTGACTCTGAAAAGGTTGCTGAAGAGAATGTGGAGGAGAAGTTCGAGGAATCCTTTCTTCTAGCATTGGCAGGTCGTTCTGTGTCTCAGTTCTTCATCACCACATACAAAGCACAACATCTCCTGGGCCAACACACCTGTTTTGGCCGTGTGATCAAGGGAAAGTCTGTTATAAGAGAAATTGAAAACGTTCAGACGGATAGTGCACATGTGCCTGTGGACTCTGCACCTGTCGTGATCACTGAATGTGGTCAATGGGAAGATGGAGACCCCGTACCTATATTCAATGCGTGCTACGATGAGATTGCAGGTGATATATTTGAGGAGTACCCTGATGATGATAGGCACATCGATAAAGAGCTGTCAGCGTCTGTGTTGAAAGCATCCACGATAATCAAGAATGCTGGTGGTGAACTCTTCAAACAGGGAGAGCTCCAGAAAGCCCTTTTCAAGTTTAAAAAGGCATTGAGGTACGTGATGGAATTTTTCCCGGATCCAGATGAAGAGCCTGACTTCTACCAGAAATACATGGACTTGAAGAAGAAGATCTATCTCAACTTGTCATTGGTCACACTAAAACTCAAACAGTATTCTAGATGCCTCGACTACTGCGAGTACCTTTCAGAGATGTCTCTTTCTCAGCAGGAAAAAGCAAAGACGCTATTCAGAGCTGGTAGTGCCAAAATTGAGCTACGAAAATACAAAGAGGCCATCAGCTCTCTCGAGGAGGCACAAAAATTGGTTCCTGATGATGCAGCCATCCCTAAGGAGATTTCAAAAGCCCAAGAGTTATTGGATCAATCCAAAAAGGCTGAAAGAGCCAAGTACTCTAAATTCTTTGGGTAAACTTATAGATAACAACGTATCAAAAGTATAGTAAGGAAGTAGAGAAAGCCTTCTAAACGTAGGGATATAATTAAAGACACTAAGTGACCTAAGTGAAGGAAATCTAAGTGGATTTTAGAATTGAACTCTCTAAAAAGTAGCGCTTGTTCGTAAGAATCCTCGGTGCACACGCCATTCTGACACAACTTGGAAAAGTTGTAAAATCTGTTTATAAACCAACAATTAGATAAAAAGAAAACAAAGTTGCTCAGCTAGTATCTTAATTACGCAAGAGTTCCAAACTACTTCAACAATTAAAGATTACACTCAAAGAACCCAGTGAACGTAGTAAGACACTGTGGAGACCAATGGTGTACCGCAAGAAAAATAAAATGCAATCCTTTTTTTCAATCTGCGTCACAAAAGCTTCAAAAACTTCTCGGAATTCTAAGCAACAAAAATATTAATGACCGTCTTCAGTCAGTTTTTCGTACAACCCTATACCGAAAGCCGCTTCTGTAGTAGCAGGAAGCACCTCGCGGCTGCAGCCCTGGCCAATGGGACGGTTTTTCGCTGCGCGCACGTGACCTAACATCTCGGGCTCACCACCTACTGAAAAAAAATTTTTTTTCACACATCTTCTACATCACCTACAAACAAACATGTCCCGTCCACAAGTCTCTGTTGTCTCCGCCAAGGGCGAGAAGACCTCCGCTCAGTTGCCTCTCCCAGCTGTATTCAACGCTCCAGTCAGAGCTGACATTGTCCACTCCGTTTTCGTCAGAGTGAACAAGAACAAGAGACAGGCTTACGCCGTCTCCGAGAAGGCTGGCCACCAGACCTCCGCTGAGTCCTGGGGTACCGGTAGAGCTGTTGCCAGAATTCCAAGAGTTGGTGGTTCTGGTACTCACCGTTCCGGTCAGGGTGCTTTCGGTAACATGTGTAGAGGCGGTCGTATGTTCGCTCCTACCAAGACCTGGAGAAGATGGCACGTCAAGGTTAACCAGAACGAGAAGCGTTACGCCACTGCCTCTGCCATCGCTGCTTCCGCTGTCACCTCTTTGGTTTTGGCCAGAGGTCACAGAGTCGAGCAGGTTGAGGAGTTGCCTCTCGTTGTCTCCAACGACTTGGAGTCCGTCACCAAGACCAAGGACGCTGTCGCTGTCTTGAAGGCTGTCGGTGCCCACAAGGACATTGTCAGAGTCATCAAGTCCAAGAAGTTGAGAGCCGGTAAGGGTAAGTTGAGAAACAGAAGATGGGTCCAGAAGAGAGGTCCATTGGTTGTTTACGCCAACGACAACGGTATCAGCAAGGCCTTGAGAAACATCCCAGGTGTCGACGTTGCCCACGTTTCCCGTTTGGGTTTGTTGCAGTTGGCTCCAGGTGCCCACTTGGGTAGATTTGTTATCTGGACCCAGGCTGCTTTCGAGTCCTTGGACTCCGTCTACGGTTCCGAGAACACCAAGTCTGCCAAGTCCGGTTACGCTTTGCCAGCTAACGTTGTGTCTAACTCCGACTACAAGTCTTTGATCAACTCTGCTGAGATCCAGGCCGTTGTCAGACCAGCCCAGGAGAGCTTCACCAAGAGACCTCACACCCAGAAGAAGAACCCATTGAAGAACAAGCAGGTGTTGTTGAGATTGAACCCTTACGCCAGAGCTTACTCCGAGAAGAAGTTGGGATCTGTCAAGGTTGAGAAGAAGAAGGCCAAGCCTTCTAAGGGTCAGTTCGCCCACTTGTTGAAGCAGTAAGCTTGTAGCGATACATAGTAACAGTTTCATCTATATGAGTGTAGAAAATGTGCTTTAGAAGCTTAATTGGCTAGTATGTGCAATGCACGGAGCCGTCAAAGAAGTCAAATTTCAATTGATGGTTTTCGAGTCCAATTCGGGAAATGATGAAAGTAGACGGCTCCCCGTCGAAGCTCATTCGGTTGACGCATCAAACTTATCTCGGGATCGCGATTTTGCAACCATTCCATCTCTCACCTACAAGCGAATCGTAAATCCATAGCATTAAAAGTATATATCGAAGAAAACCGAAGATGCCTAAGCCAAAGGCAAAACGTTAGAAGAAAAGAATTTTTCGGTCAACAGCTGGGTGGTGCCCACAACGTTGCCTCTAGGGGAGTACTCACAGATAGTGTACTGGCGCCAGATGTTGTCGCAAGTCACCTTGGCGCAACCCATCTGGGTGGAGTCTTTCCAGATGAGCTGGGTGAAGTGGCCCGTGGCCTCGGAGTAGCCTGGGTTCAGGTAGTCGTAGTCCTTGATCTCGTCGTACCAGGCGTCAACGGGGTCCTTGCCGCCAACGTAACCAGCAGCCAAGTTCTCACCGTAAGGACCGCCCGAGTGGATCAATTCGACGTTGTTACAGTCGAACTTCTTGGCGTATTCCGTAGCAAACTCGGTCAAGGTCCAGTTCCAGGCGACGGATGGAGCAGAGTGGAGGGCTCTCTTTTTGTTGGTCTCGTCCAAGATGTCCTGCTGGAACTCGTTGAGACCCGCGCTTGGGGTAGCACTGCTGCTGGTGCTGGATGCAGAGGACGAGGAGGAGGACGAGAGCGCGGTAGACATGGTGGTTGGTGTCCAGGTGGCGCTGGAGGCCGCGCTGGAGGTAGTGTCTGTTGGAACAGTAGCGATTGTTGATGACTGCGAACTCGTGGTTGGAGTTGAAGATGTAGTTGGCGTCGACGATGTAGTTGGTGTCGACGACGTAGTTGGGGCCGACGAAGTTGGCTCGAATTCCACGGTAGGTGGGGTTGTTGGGGTCGAAGGAGCGGTGGAAGTTGGGTAGATGGTCTGGCCATCGGTGTCGATCACCACGGTGGTGGGTGGTAGCGTGCTGATGGTGGTGGTGTCGTACAGCGAGGTGACGATGTTCCAGGAGGTGTGCCATCTAGTGATGGTGGCAGCGTGGGCCGAGGCGGCCAAAAGGAGAGTGGCGAATTTCATAACGATAGACGGTAGTTGGGAAAGGAGTGTCGGGGTTGGAGTGGGAAAATCGAGGAGGAGACGGTCGTTTTATAGCGGGACCGGCTGGCTGTCATGGCCGTGTCAGGAACAGGAAGCGAACCAGATCTGGTGCGGTTTTTTGCACCCACACCAGCGTTAGCGAGTGCGGCTGCACGCTGAAAACGTCTAGCAGCCAGATGCGAAACACCGTTGGCACACCGAAACCGGTTTGTCCAGCCAGGCAGGCCCCAAGGGCAGGAAAATGGAGCCAGAGACAGGAATTTTCAGCTCGGGGACAGGTAGAGAAGCAGAAATAATGGGAAAGAAGAAAGAACAAGGAGGCTTCGGTGAAGCAGTGGGTCGTAGGCCGCCCCATTAGCAATTGGGTTCTCCTGGGAAGCTTCTTTTCTTCAGTACACCCCTTTATGTTTATTTTGGGACCCTGACTTTTTACCTCTCGCCAAAGTCTGTTCTTCCTTTTGGGTGGCTCGCTAGCTTGTTCGGACTAGGTGCGCCAGTCTAAACCGACTAATGCATGCCGGGGGCTGGCTGCGAAAAAGTGCTGAATGCGACCCAACTAGGAAACACCCAGATCCGTTCAGGAACCACGATCTGGCGAGATCACTGGAAGCACCAGGATGGTAATTTGGTTTTGAGCAAGCGAAAGCAAATCTACAAGCCGACAGAAGGCTAAGCTTAAGGCTGAGTCTAATCGAGTAGTGGGGCGATCCAACAACGCATTCCCTGCGAACCGATCAAAAACCGATCAAAACCCCAATCCAAGCATTTGACATAATTGCAAACATAAAAGACCGTTTAAAAAGTTCATTGACTCATCCTTCCCTTCTTTGCTTCAATCATCCTTTAACGACTCTTTGATGGTCGGTGCGATTCAGCCAAGGTGGGGGACTGGATATAGCCCAGCAAGCCAAGGCTGGTAAGACAAAGACATGGACTACTTGTGGACAAACCGATGGCGTCATAGCCAAAGCCGATCTCAAAACGGTAGTCCCCGGATCATATCCCAGCCTTCGCCAGAAAACGTCAAATCTACACCTCTTACATTAAGCCCTCTTGGAAGGCGGTGCTCAGCCAGCCCAGCAGGAGACTCAGCCAACCACCATAGCCACAATAAGCACCTACCACAACCTTCACTTGCACTTTCCCGAATCGTTCTTGATTTTTGATCCGCCTATGTGAACACACTTTTTCCACATTCATCCTCTCATTGCCCGACTTCGGTTCAACAAAGAAACCTTGGTTGCCTATCCAGGTTACCCACCGTGCTTATGCCCACCGCCTCGTCTCGGCTAGCCCCTTCGATTTTGCGTTTTAAGCTCTTTTCAACCCAAAAATTAATTTTTCTCTTCACCTGACCATATCCAAAATCACCACCTTCCTATAAATTCCTTTTTGACTCTTTTCACCACAAAGTCAAGTGTAAACAGCCGCGACCTGTCATTGTCACAGATGTCAAGAGGACCCGCCCGGACCGCCCCACATCACGTGCTTGTACACCCTCTCGAAACCTGTTCTTGTTGCGTCTGATTCTCCTATCCTGCTTGACCCGCCTATTTTCTGAAACTTTCCAAGAGTTTGTCCCTCCCTTCTTCAAGTCGCCATACACAACTACCGAAATGTTGAAAGGTTTCAGGAAAAAAGCTTCCTTGCTATCCTTATCTCTGCAGCCCGAAGAGACCCTGGAACAGCATGATCGTTATCACAAGGTCTTGAGACAGGTTCGTGATTTCGAAATCGCCCTCCAAGCGATGGACTTCTTGCTCGACGATCGTGGAGACCAAGGCACGGATCTTTTGAAAACTGAAGTGGAAAGACACAAGAAGGCCCACCTGAAGGTGCCTGCAGCGATCTTCCCCTTGGCCCTAGGTGTCATGGAGTTCATCGAAGCTACCTTGGGTTTTGAAACTGAAGTCATGAACAGGGCTCATCATACCTTGTCGGAAGCCGAGGAAGCCTCTCTCAGCCACTCAAAATACAACCAGAAGATCCATCTCTCGACATCCCACATCTACCCGCCAGGCACAGAGTTTCAAGTCACGTACGCCGAGTCGACTTTGCTTAATGCCCTTGTTATGCTTTTGCACGAGAACAACGGAATGATGGAGCAGGCGAAGGCGTTGTTCAAGTTGCGTAGGGCTTATCAGATTCTTGACGCAACTTTCAAGAAGATCAAGGAGTCAGAGGGCTTGTTCAACCACAACTTGGCTAAATTCCGCAAGCAAGCGGATGCCTCCCTGGTATCATCGGTCGACCTTCCAGGTTACGATATCCCAAGCGCCAGAAGCTCTAGCAATTCATCTCTGTCTTCATTGCCAGAGGACGTCAAGTTGATGAGAGACATGGAACAAATCTACAAAATGAGGAAAGCAAGAATAGAAGGCACCGGTGTCTCCTCCCAAGTTGACTTGTTTGCTCAGCTGAGCTCGCCATCCTTGTCTTCGAAAAGTAGCTTGCCTTCTTTCCAAGACACTGGAGCCCAGTCGAGCAGACCTGGCACCATGTCCCCACCAGTTGCAGCCAACGCAGCTTTTACTCGCAAAAACAACGAGAGTCTGTCTGAAGAAGAGGCAGCTGATAACGACGAGTTCTCGGACGCTGGCGACTCCTTCGCAGTGTCCAATCCAACGATGAATGAGTACCCGGGAAACAGAGAGTCGTTAACTCCACCCACTACTCAATTTGGATCTATCAGTATCAATGAGGGTGCTAAGGGTTCTTCAGCTGGATCTATAGTCACCGGCGAAAGCTCAACTGGCGGCTCCAATGCGCACTTATACGTTTCTACTATTGACGAATTTATTCATTCCGGAGTACAGTTGTGTTTTGGTATCCTCCAAGTTGTCCTTTCTTTGATTCCTCCAGCTATCGGAAAGGTCCTTTCCATTGTTGGTTTCAAAGGTGATAGAGAAACTGGTCTCCGTATGCTTTGGCGTACTGCCATCACCGCCAGAAACATTCATGGCGAGTTGGCTCTTTTGTGTCTTTTGGTTTTCTACGATGGTCCGATTCAATTTATAGACGTGGGATTCCAACTTCCAGGGCACGAGGATTCCAATATTTCGGATGTGCTCCTGATTTCAGAGAGATCAAGCATTTCCGATGAGGAGTTGACACTTATTATCAGAAATCCTAACTTATACACCAAGCAGATTTTGGCAAAAGCTCGCCATCTTTTCCCACACAATGCACTTTGGCTCTTGCAAGAAGGCAGAATGTTGGCGGCACAGAATAACATCCATAAAGCCATTGATCTCATGCAATCATTCACTGATGATTCTGAAACGAAGATAAATATGGAGCAAGTCGAAGCCCTTCTTACGTTTGATAGAGCTATGCTATACGCATTTGTTCACAACTATGAGAACGCTGCAAGAGACTTCCTAAGACTACTTGAGATCAATTCGTGGTCTCTGGCAGTTTACTTATTTTTCGCTGGTTCATGCTACTTGGAACAGTGGAGGATGATACAAGTTGGTGAAGTCAAATACGATACTCCTAAAGAGACGGAGGATAAATTGGCTTACTTTGCTAAGAAGGCTGATCACTACCTCAAATTGGCACCTACCTATGTTCCAGGTCACGGCCACAATGCTACAAGAAAGAAAGGTGGCATAGGTGGCAGCAATAAGCAAATGCCTTTTGACAAGTTCGTTCTACGGAAGACGAAGTGCATCGAGGAGACACAACGCAAAAACCCTAACCTTACTTACATTGAATGTGTTGGAACTTCGCTCATTCACGAGCTTGTATACTTTTGGAACGGATACAACCGGATGACATTTGAGGACCTCCAAATTCTGAACCGCATGTTAAAATTCTCCGCAGGTGAGCATGCCAAGATTACGGAGACGTTTGATGAAAAGATGACGAGAAACTTCTTTGAATCGATTACCTTGAGACAACTTGGTGACGTTAAGACAGGATTGGCGCAACTTGACACCGAAGTCATCTCGAAGTATGTGGTTCAAGACTCCGCAAATGCTCCCTTCAAGTTCACAAAGATGACCTATTCTCCATACTTATACCCTACAGCTCTCTATGAGAAAGCTATGTTTGTCTGGCTTCTCAAATCCGGAGACGATCCGCTCAGAGCTATCAACGAGAGTGTCAGTTGGTTGAGAAAGGCAGAAACCACCTCCGATATCGGCGATTACGAGTTGAGTAACCGAACCAGCATGAGAATCAAGGCTGCATCTGAGAGATTGGAGCTGTTGAAAGACCAATTGTGATCAATTAAAATAGTTGTCAACCATAGTGTAGGCGACGTTGACACGGAACACTATAGTGAGAATCCAACCAATAGCCAAAATAGGTAGAATACCCGCTATTATAATAAGTTGTAGTACTTTAGCTGGGTTAACTCCCGCTCCTGACCTGGTAACTGTTAGACTGTTGAAGAATGGGAGAGAGTTGAACCCGTAAAAGGTGATGACGAAGTAGTACCCCACAGCACCGAAGTAAAGCGAGTTTCCCAACAACAAAGAAACGAACAGTTTTTTGCTGTTTATAAGGGGAAGCAAGAAGAACTGCAACATGTAGAGAAGGCACCAGATCATCAAAAACGAGTTGCAGTGGACATCGAAACAGAAGGTCCAATCGATGTAGTTGACATTATAACGAGAAGTAGCAGAAAAGGCATGGGGAATTGAGAACAGCGGGTTTGCCAACTTGTTCGTAAGAAGCCACAGCAAAGTGGCGATGAAGAAACCCGTCACGTAGAAGTCCACGCACACCATATTGATAATTAGCTTGACAATGTCCCAGAAGTGTGGCAGGTAGGCCAATCCCCATGCAATTGCACTAAAAGACAAGAGTGCTGTAAGCAAGATCAAAAACGAAGGGTCATCTCTGGCGTAGGAGGATCTTCTGCTGTTCTGCTGTTTGTATGTGTAGTTTGATCTGTACATCTTTCTAGGGTTCACGATCAAGTGGAACACCTCCCATGTTGCGGTTTCAAAGTCAAGAGTTTTCGGCTTGAAGAGTCGTTTGAACAATCTCTTCCAATTGCCTAACAAGCCTTGTCTATCATGTGTTCTGGCTGGAGCGAAGGCCGATGCAGTGTTTCTCGAGGATGACTCGGCAAATGACGCAGCCGAGATGGAGCCAGGAGTTCGGAAGTCACGGGGCAGGTTGGCTGCCTGAGGAAACAAATCCTGGTAGGCGTACGGCAAATTACCTCTTTTACTCATGGAAGTGTTGTAGTTTGTGAGAAATATCTGGGGGTGCGAGTAGTATGGAGGTCCAGCGTGGTTGGATCCATTGGATCATTCTTGCAGAATGAAATCGTGTACCCATCGAATGTACCCGATTGTCGAAAAGAAATAGCCTTTTACAATTCCTTAAGGCTAAAGCTGTGATGCTTTCTTTGTGTGTGTGAAATTGGTGAACTACTCGCAGCTTTATAGAGTTTAGGAAGCCTCGAATGTCTACAATCTACACGCAGTAGGCTTCAGAACCAATTGATTTGAAGAGTAGCGCTAATTTAGGATAGAATTACCAAACTCCAAGCTCGACACGGAAACTTCCTTCAGAAGTGTCCTCGGTGGGACAGCTCATTTGAAGTCAGTTGGCTGCAAGACGAGAGCTAATATCTCCGAATAGGACTTCTCTGGATACGAAGCCGTTGATTCCGGACACAAACCTCAAAAGCTCGCCGAAACAGCACGGCCCAAAATCTTGTCATAATCGGATCGCCTAGGACATGTGAACCGACCCACACGTACAAGGCGATCATGGCTGCCACGCTAGGACGATGTCTAAGGAAGTATTCGTAGGATCTGAAGTGGTCGGTGTTTTGAAACCACAAAATGAACAGATCAGAGAAGGAATCGTAGACGAGGATTCGTGATCTGAGTATCCTGGCTCTGGAGAGAGTCTGGCGACGAAGTCTTTCACGAGCGGACCCGAGTACCTGAGAGTCAGCACCGAATTGCCTGACTCTGTATTCTCTTTCTCGAGGCCAACGAGTAGTGAATTCGGAGCCTCTGGCAGGAGGCCTTGGGGGTGGAGTTTCTTCTTCTGAAGTTTCTTCCTCACTATCGTCGCTGGCTTGAGGCCTTCGAATGTCTTCACCGTAGAGCTCATCTTCCGGATGTGTATCTGGTGAGGTAGGATGGGTAGAATAGCAACGTCCATTTCTCTCAGTAAATTCTCTAGTCATTTGGGAAAGCAATTGAAGTAGTTGTAGTTCGTAGAGTTGGTGGTACAAGAATGGTTGCAAAAAGCTCTCGCGAACTATTTGTGCTACGTCCCGCCATGGAGTCAATGTATTGAGAATGCAGCCTCCCGGAAAATTCTATAATCTATGTACCAGTCTAGCTGGCGGTCCTGGAGTGAAGGGCACGCAGTGCCATGTGGGACATGTCGGATGGCCCGCTGTATATATCCTCGCCTTCATCATTGCTTATCAGTGTCAGCCTGAGACGACCGTCGAATGTTTCCTGAAGCTCTTCAGTCCACAAATTCATGAGGTATTCGTCTTTATTAGATGCATCCACCATATTCGTCTCATGCGATTTGGCCCGTAGTGGGCAACGTTGAATACTTCCGAGTACTCCTGCAGAACATCTGAGGTTAGAGTTAGAGTCTCCAATAACATGACTAGAGAATCGAAGTCGTATTGACGTCCAGGTAGATAAAAGTGCCTCGTTCTGGATTTTCACAGCATGGTCGAGCAGGTGTGACACAACCAGCGCATCCTGCTCTTCCTGATATTGCTTGAGGTCAAGCATCTTTTGTGTGGTACGGTTAGCACCCTCGGACTTCTGGTTACCTTGTCTTGCAACCAAATCTTGAAAGTCTTGAATCTCTTTGGCAATCTCAAAAATTGCCAGCATATCCGTGGTCTCAACGTCGTCCGCATCTCCAGTTGCAAGTTGTCGGTCCTCGTCCCTATCAATCCTGTCATTTATTTCTTCGTCGTCGTCATTGGCGCCTCTGTTCAACTCGATCTTGCTCTTGGGCATCGGCACAAGTGTATTCATCGATGCATGGCTGCTTACTTTACCCGAGCGACTCAACAGAGCCCATGACTGGCCCAGAGACTTCTCAGTAATTGACGAAACATTCGACGGATGGGAATGATAAGCATCTGATGCTTCAGCTTGATCTCTATCACCGGGCGAGCTCTCGGAATCTGATGTCTGAGATTGTAATGCAGGTTTTAGTTGAGTCATGGGAGAAATGTTAATACGTCTCTTGTGTGGAGCAGGAGCTGAACTATCAGCGGAATCACCTGTAGCTGATGTCGGCCTCTGCTGTACTTCTTCCAAATTGAACTGAGCCCATCTGTTGCCAAACTTATGCGAATGTGTCGGAGGATTAAGGGTTCTGAACGGGGCATCATGAACCATTTGAATATTCTTCAAGGGCGGTGCCACTGCACGAGGAGGTTCGAGGGCAGAAGTGGAGCTATGTCTGATCTGCTCGTTTCGAATGGCTCTGTGACGAAGCTCATCCGGCCTCGGCGTATGAGGGAGTTGTGTGGACTGTGAACGTTGGAATGGGTCACTTATAGATTTGGGCGTATGAATCTTACTTGCAGAACTTGCCCTTAGAAGAGGCCGCCCTCGGTTGGTTTCAGACATGATCCCTGTGAAAGAAAAGTAGATATAAGGGTTCCAAATCTTGGACAGTCCTGATGTCCTGATAACGCGCACGCAACCACAGATGGAAGCGCAAATTAGACAGCCGTACTTTGACGCTGAACAGATTTGGAGAATAAGGGGTAAGCTGAATAAACAAGGAATCCAGCAATAGAATACTCCGAAACTTTGATGGGCCCATCTGATCAACGGACACAAAAAGCTCCCCATGAGCTTATCTCCACGTGACTCAAATCAGACAATCCGCAGGCGCATCGACGAGACGCGGAACTTCATTGGGTCCTGCAGAAGTCCTTATCAGTAGCTCTGGATCAATCACGTAAAAGATTGATTATATATAGTCTTTGAAGATGAGACTTTTATCATCGAGTCCTTGCCCAGCACATTCGATCAAAAGGCGCTGTCTTTTCGAAACTAATGACGACAAATGAACAATTTTTGTCCTCTTTTTCGTTAAGGCTATCATGATGTTTTCCTCCGACTTCTTTTTCTTTTCCGCTCCAACATCCTCGAAAATCTTCGAAAGCGATTCTACGCTGTCATTGAGATAGTCTTGCATGCCCTCAAGAATATCGCAATAATTGCTCTTGTCAAGGTAAAACATGAATGCGTAAGACCACATCAATGTTCTTCTGCCTCCAATAAGACTCCGGATCGCATCTGACATGAATTGAGCATCATTCCACGAAACATTTTTCTTGTTGTTAGTCGTCTGTGACTTCATGTACAAAAGCATGTAGCGATGTATGCTGGCAAGGGTTTTTTCGTCTCCTTTCATGGAGCGCTGATGCACCGCAAAACGCTTGTAGTAATGAAGATAACGGTTGAGAGCATTCTGCCTCTCTGCCTTGCCACCAGTATCGACTTCTTTTCTTTCGTGGAACCTGTTACATGACCAATGTGCTTGCGTATGCTGATTCCAATCGTGCAAACAAATCCAACAAAACTTGAAGTTGCAGTGTTGGCAGACCATGTGGTTGCAGCCACCATTTTTCTCAATCAGCGAAGCACAACGAGGACAGTTTTGGGTGTTGGCCTCTATCCAATTAACAGTTTCGGAGTCATCCTGACACCTTTTCACCCATTTTGCAGCCGTAACACAGGAGCAAGGGAGATGATTTTCGTATTGGCAGTCGAAGCAGAATTCATGCGAGGATGGGCAGCGCACTATGGGCGTGTGTTTCAAAAGCTCATTCTTTCTGTGATCATAATCGTAAGGTCTGGTATCGCCAGAAAGTTCAACAAAACCATCGCAGTCCACGGCCGGGCACCATTTATACCGTTTTCTTGATGCTTCGAGTGCCAGCTTTGCCGCTGCTTGGAGAAGCGCATTTCGGAGAAGTGGCTCACTGGATTCATTGGGCCATGACTCATTCTTAAACTCAACATTATTGAAATGAAGGTCGTATTCAGTGGCAAGATTCACCTCGTAATTGTTGAAATCGGCCACATTGTTGTCGGCATTTTCCTCCTCATCGCTGCTATCAGAGTCAATGTCTAGCTTTTCCATGGGCACCTCTTCCTCGGGTGGAACGAACTGTAAGAGTTTCTCCACATCAGAATGATACAAGACCATCTTGCACTGAGGATCCATGCACTGAGCGAGTTCTCCCTTCTTGATGATCCCATCTAGATACTGGCCATAGCACTGAACGCAAAACTCATGCCCACAAGATAAGCTGAATGTCTCCATTGGTCCTGACTCACAGCAAATGTAGCACATGTAGTCTTCATGCTTGGTGATGGGATATGTCATGTTCAGTTCTCGGCAGAGACCACACTTCTCTCGTAGTCTGTCCAGGTCATCGTAAAAGTCGCTTGTTAGCTCGTCAACCAGCCACTTCTTATAGTGCAACATCACCAATATCTCGTCCAAAGAGTGTCCGAGAATCAAGGTATTCGTGAGCTTCCGAGCAGGTATTATCATCCTTTCCATGATGTACCAGCTGAGCTTCATTGGCCTGTAATGGCACAGCGTAAGGTAGTTTGGCGAAGGCTTCAGACGCAGAGTAAGGTTTTGCGGCTCATCTTGTGGATAATCCTCCTGGGTGCCTTGAGAAGCATCGTCACTGTAGGCTTCCTCAAACAGGATCACCAGATTGTCGTCATCTTCGTAGTCGAAGCTGATCTCCGACCCTGTGGACTCAGTATCTGAATGAGGCATGGAGACGGCCCTTTTATGATATTGAAAAGTAAAAGACGGATTTTTTGGTTATTTGTACAAGGCGTAGTTTCGAGATACTGTCATTTCGCAGCTGCCTGTATGACGCCACGAGCCGGCTCCGATAAGACAGCGCCTGATCCATATTATTTTTACGGCAAAATTCAAATTCTGAAATGTATATTTCGTTATTCTAATAATTGGAGAGCTTTGTTCAAGAGTGTTTTCTCTTCGCTCAACATGTATGCGATGGTCTCGGCACGGGGTCCCGATGCCTCGGTTGCCCTGTACCGTTGCAACCGACCCTCCACCCATCCTTTGAGTATGGTCTTTTCTGTCTTGGAGAGTTCGGGTTCCAACAAATATTTTGTAATTCTTCTAGCCATGCTTCGCTCACTTGGAGCCTGGCCAAGCTTGTGGTAGAATATTTTGAAAGGCATGGTGAAAAGGTGCAAAAGTGCCGTGGTCTGTTTGGTAGGGCATCCTGAGCGGTCGATCTTTGGCAGAAGTTGCCATGACTCTGGAGCTTCCTGTGATTCACATCTTTTCTTTCCGTTATCATCTCCACAGCAGCTGTCTTCGCAATTGCCTTCATTTTCTTTGCAGGCTGAATCCTCGCAGTGATCGTCGTTACACTTACCCTGGTCGTTGCAGTCGTTACAATCGTCATCTTGGCAGTCTCCACAG
The DNA here is from genome assembly GCF_003013735.1 of Candidozyma pseudohaemuli. NCBI lineage: Eukaryota > Fungi > Ascomycota > Pichiomycetes > Serinales > Metschnikowiaceae > Candidozyma > Candidozyma pseudohaemuli. Next base: position 614,746 of record NW_020194435.1, on the reverse strand, counting down.
AGATCATTCACCATGTCAAATCCACCATTTTCGTACCAGTCAAGCTTCATGTCCATTTGCGCCTTGATCCGCTTATTGGCCTTCAGCTTTTTCAAGTAGGCAAACATTTGCACCGACAAAAGGCAGCTTGCATTTGGGTTCCCCTTGCTAATGAAACCGTAGCGCTGGAGAAGGAAAGGATTGCTAAGCTCGTTGCCATAGGTGTTGAAAAGCTCAAAGTTGTGTTCTTTAGATGGAAGTGCAGTGAGGACAATATCGCAGCACTTTGAGCTTTCTGAAAGCTCTTTCGCCAATTCCACTTTGGAATCATTATTCTCAATCTCTGGCAGCGTTTGTGCTGTATTAGTGTTGTCCTCATCTTCGTCTTCACTGAGTGAAAGTGTTGATACCTCCTCTTCCTCTTGATCGGTGTCTGCGTCGGAGTTTTCTAGTCTGTCTATATCTTCCATCAGAAGGGTCTGGATCTCCTCGGATTCATTCACCTCTTCCTCCTCCTCAATGCTCTCAGTTTCACTCATGGGCTCTTCCTCTGACTCGGAGTCCGATGAGAGTGGTATATCCTCCATCAAGTCCGAAACGTCGTCGCCAGGATGCATGTCAGCGTCGTTATCGTCTTGAACAATATTACCATCGCTGTCAAATTCTGCATCCTCCTCTTCGAGCACATCCTCCTCCTCGTCATCACTCTCTTCGTGTTCACAGCCAACTTCTCCACAGCGATCACACAAGTCCTCGTCATCATCGCAAAGGAAATGCACATTTTCTCGGGGAACTACCGAATCTTCCTCTTTTATTGGCAGCATGTGGTTGAAAAGGTCTGCGCCTGGAACTAACGAAAGTCCATGGAACTTGTCCACGGTGAAAGCTCTGGAAATCACAGCCTGGACGCATTTAGCAAAGTATCGAAGTTCAGCAGTATTCTCATCGACTTCCTGGCCTTCAATGCGTAAGGTGGGTGGGATCGCCACAACAGAGCTGTTGGTCTTTGCAAAATTGACACACTCTAGATAGAACTGGATGAGCTCTGAGGAATCGAGCATATTCAACATATCACATTCTGAATTAAACAAAGCTCCTTTGCTCTCTTTATCCCATAAGCACAATGGAAGATAATCGTCTCCCTCGTCTATTTCGAATGTATCGAGGTAGGGGAACCATGGAGACCTTTCACCCAATGAATGTTCATACAAAAAGGTCAACACTATAGCATGCATGCCCTGGGTCAAATCTATGGTTGCATCTGAGGGCTCATAGTCCATGAGAAGATTGCAAAGAAATGAATTCTTGGGGGATAATATAGACGACTTTGGAATCCGTAGTATCAAGGCATCACCACTTGGATCAGGCTGGTCCTTCAATTTCCAGAACACGCCTGTCCCTCCTATCAGAGACTTTTCCACATCCACCAAGTCAGAGTTCCAGAATGCATTGTCCTCGAGCCACGCTAATAGTCCCTCAAGCTTGGTGATACTGGTTGAGGACATGAAGAGCCTGTTGGTGTCCGATGAGCATCGTGGTGTGCAGATGTGGAAGTTGGATCAAGGACCGAATTCACGAAAAGTCACTTATAACAGGTTAAATCAAATTTGTTGACGCTTACTATGGAAAGCACCACACGTATGCTTGACGATTTGAAATCACTTATTCAGATTCTTTGCTCGACGGCTCTACGTAGTGAGGGGGGCGTTAGCCACTGACTTGAAACCACATCGACATGACGAATTCTCGTCGACCGTTATGAATAGAAAAAGATTAATGTGATCCTACATCAAGGACATATTTATCTATGATGCCCCATCGTTCTGGCCTCGGATGAACCGTGGTTGCATGCTATTTCGCAGCCAAGCTGAATCCTCTTAAGACACATCACCATGGGAAACTACGTGAAAAAGGAAACCCTGTTTATTTTTTTCACCAGCCTCTGAAGTGAATCAACTACAAGACCGTGGAAGGTATTGTAAAAAAGAGAACCCAGCTTTCTACTGTCAATGTGAAAATCTAGCTCAGAAGTGTCTGTCAGCAGTCATGGCAGAGTCCTAGCGATTTGAAAACGGCAAATCGCAATAATCATCAATTCATCTTTAAACTTTGAATGAATTCCAAATCTGACAATTCAAAGATGGACAAGCCAGACCTGGCACAGACGATGCAGCCTGCTCGCGGGGTTACCCGACCATAAAATCTTTCGCACTATATAAGACCCATCGCACCTGCCACCTAGATTTTGAAAAGTAACCATCAGTAGTGGTTATACTACTCTAATACAAGTATAACTTCGTGCTACGGCACACTACTATAGAGACCCCAGTGTTGCCCGAACTACGCCGCGTTAGCGATAGCGTGACCGGGGCTTCACGTTCAGCTAAGTGTTGGTTGACCCACCTAACAAATGGGTCACAATCAACACTCCGTTTCGGTCTTTTAGAGCTACGCATTCTAAGGTTTTATTAAGCTCTGGCAGATGCAACGACCATGTCGTTGACAGTTCCGTCAGATCAAAGCCTGGTGCTACATTTTTCAACATCCTCTCAAAGTTGAGCTTCCCAGTATTACGACTCACTTTAAGTCCAGATAATCTCCTCTTCCCGTAAAAACCCCACACTATTGAATTTGCCGAATATCCATTCAAAAACCGTTAAAACCAATCCGGTTGAAATCTGGTCACGTGATTTTCTTCGCCTCTTGGTTTACAATTTCTCGGTCAAAGATTTCTCCACCTACCTATCCCAAATGGCCCACAGGTTACTCGTCAACGTCATTTTCACAGGTGCCTCGGTATTCGGGCGTGCCTTCACGGAAGCATACAAGCAAGCTGCTAAGGCTAGTGCCTCTGCTGCCGCTACTGGTGCCACTAAGGCAAAATCCACAGGTGGAATCCCCATCGAAGAGGCCATGAAGATTTTGGATATCGAGAAGGAGGAGCTTTCTCTTGAAGAGATCGAAAAGAAGTATGAGTACCTTTTTGATGTGAACTCCAAGGAGAAGGGTAACTCATTTTTCCTTCAGTCGAAGGTGTACTATGCGTCAGATACTTTGCGTAAGGAGCTAGAGTATCTACAAAAGATGAGGGAGGCCAAGGAGGGCAAGGAGGAGGCGCTGTGAGCATGGCGGATGTTTTCGTATTTCTAGCATAATGGGTCTGTAAATAACAATGATAAACAGGGCTTGTGAGCCTTTCGATGACATGGATGTAGGCTCCGGCGGCAACTGGTGGGACGTAAGCTGACTCATTAGATTGAATGGACTATCAAGCTGAAGTTTTAGACCATTTTACCTTGGAATCCGAGAATAATAAAAACTTGGGTATTTCATAGAAGTACGATGGAGTCGAGCTTCAAAGCGTTGTCTTTGAATACTATACACATATGTGTTTTCTACGTTTTTTATTCTTTTTTATTTTGTAGTGTTTTCAAGTTATTTGACGGTTAAAGAAATTGAAAATGTCGAAGTTTAAGGTAAATTTACCGTGGTTCCGGTATTTCTTGATGGGGTATTCTATGTTATGTTTCTAGGATTTGCAGCATACTCCCAATATGCGCTTATACAGCGAATAAATCGTAAGAAGAAGCAAAAATACGTCAAAACAATGTACTTGCCATCGCTTTAGCTGTCTACGCGATGTCTACGCCGGGTATTTGATACATACACAAAAATAGCAAAATGAATGGAACGGCTGCGCCATAATGAATACATAGATGCATCATGCTTCGCTCACTCCCCTCCAAGACCGGTACCTGCTTTTAGACAGCAGATTATGCAATAAATAAATGGCGCCAGATTTCCAACTCTTCATAATAAGTCAACCAATCCACTTTCAAATTCTATGAATTTTTATTTACCGTTAGAAAATGTGTCACACGAACGATGTATCCATAAATAGTGCTCGGAGCTCGTATCCAGAAGTCTTCGCGAAGAGTATAGCGCCGTACGAGCGTTGACAAGAGCTAAGCGAGCGAAGTCACTCCATCTCAGTGGGAAACATGAGTCGATAAAACTTTAGGTTTTGAAAATGCTGGCCTTACTTGTATGTTTCTAAAAGAGGATACGAAAAATGTGTCGTATATGTGTGTTGTGCACGTGACCTCAAGCGTCAAGTCGCATAGCATAGCTTGCCTATATCCTAAACCTCGTATACTCGAAACACCACTTTCTTTACCAGACTCTTCCTCATGAACAAGGAAAAAGAGAAGGAGCAGCTTCTTCAGGATGCCTCCACGCTCCTCATGTTCGCCAACGTGGCCCGCCAGGGCCTGGGTCTGCCTGGTGATTCCCCCAACGAACACAAAACATCATCTCCTCAAGAAACCCACAGTGCCCCAGGCCAGCCACAGAGCGGTGGATCTAGTAAATCAGCAACCATGAAGAATCTGCCAGCTCTGATACATGCTGAATCTCCGTCTATTTCGCAGAACTCTCCTGGGCTGAAACCTACTCAACCGTCTTCAGCTCCACAGAGGTCTCCAGAACTGCGAACAGATCGTTCTCCACCGCAACTAAGACACGCTTCATGGAATGCTCCTATTGGTTCTCAGCCACATGTGCAGCCTGCCAGCGGATCGCTACCGCCGACTCTTCCTAGTCGAGGATACTTCCCGTATTCGTACCAAGGCAGCCCATATGCTCAGCTGCCGCCTCAACAGCTTCCACTGCTTAATCAGTCACCTCACTTACAGGAAAACAAAATTCCACCTATCGCTCCTATTCACCAATATCGCAAGGAAGAGGTGAAGCAGGAGCCAAAGGAGGAACCAGTGCAGAGTCCAAGAAGTGAACAGATGAAATCACCACAGAATCTACCTGCCCAGGGCAACTTCCAAACACATAGACGGTCTACCTCGGGCGGATTTGCAACTTCTCCCGGAGGAACGAAAGTCCCCTTGTCCAGAGGCATAAATGTCGAGACAGGCCAAAGAAATGTCGATAATGCTGTGATAGCCGCAGCTGCTTTGAGTGCTGCAGCAGACATTCCACTCCCTCTCAAACGAAAGGATGAGAAGCCCGACAATAAACAGAGCCAACAAAAGGAGGATTTGACCGAGCCCGAGGATGATAACAAAACAGACGATGAAACGATTCCAGAGAATACCCCTAGAACGGGTGCTTTGGCATCATTTCCCCCGCTTCAATCAAAGCCAAAAGAAAAAAGACCCCTTACACCGCCTTCACCTCAACAGGAGCCCCCAAAACCACTTGCACTTAATGATGGGACTCCTGAAAAGGTTAATTTGAAAGAGAACCCGCATGAAGAACAGACAGAAGAGGAAAAATCAACCACTGCCAATTATAGACCTCCTCCACTTCACCTTTACAAAGTCGACCCTGATTCAGGAATCATAGGTTGCATTTGCGGGATCGAAGAAGATGATGGATTCACGATTCAGTGCGATATCTGCTTCCGCTGGCAACATTGCTCTTGCATGGGCTACAGAACAAATGAAGAGGTTCCCGAAGACGAATACAAATGTTACTACTGCGACGAGCGGAAATGGAATAAGTTCAACCCAGACACTTGTCGCAAGGACACTTTAGCTCGACTTGAACTAGAGAGAGCGCCTGAACTGTCGAAGACACTTCCGGGCAAACGTAAAGCCTCAACTGGAAAGGAAGAAGACAAAAAGAAGAGGAAAACAGAAAGAGACACCAAACCCACCACAACTTCCCAGAATGACGCACGTCCTGGAAATACCAAGCGGAAGCTGTCTGGCAATTTGGCGGCAGCAAATACTACTCCTGCATCACCTGGTGTTCTGGATGTTCCATTGAAGAATAATGAGTTGCTTGAGGATGGCGTTACTGCAGAGACTTATCAAAGCGTTTACTATAAACTCAAAGACAATGATTACAAGACTCCTGTCGTGAGACAAAAATTGGAGGCGTTAGGTGCGGAATTTGAAAATAGCTCTCAGAGATCGCTGGCGATCGAGACAGTTCCATTGGCACTTTACAAGACTACGAAGTTTAGCAAGATCGTTCTACCCATTCATCAAAAGTATTTGCAAGAAAGAAATGAATTGCGCAAATCGAAGGGGTATAACAAGACCTCAATTCAGGTGAAGCCGTATAGTGAGAACCCAAAGCACAAATTCAATGGCGTGCAAAAAGTTGGTCTCTATATAACTGAGCGAGCTGCTACTCCAGGCGTGGACTCTACCATCCCTGCTGGAACATCTGTGATTGAGTATTTGGGTGAAGTCGACTTTTTCGATCTGTACAAGGCAAATCAGGCCAATCAGTATTCTGTTTGGGGAACCGTGAAGCCTAGGGTTGCAGTTGTGCCTTTGACTCTTTTCCAGAACCAACCTCCTGTGTCCGTTGTTTTAGATGCCCGATTTGTTGGAAACGAGTCTCGTTTCATTAGGAAGTCATGCCCATCGGCCGCTAATTGCGAGATAAAGCCTATCTATGTTCCTCAGACAAGAAGTTTTAAGTTTGTTGTCGTCACAACTAAGCCTATTTTACTCAAAGGTGAAGCAATGGAGGAAGAGTTACGAATTTCTTGGGAATGGGACCCACTTCATCCTATCAAACAGATGTACCCTCCAAATGACTCAGCTGATGTCAAGGACTGCAAGAAGTTTGAGGATTTCGACGAAGATCTGAAGTTCCTTTTGATTTCTTGTGTGGATGCGATCTTAAACTTCACAGAATGTGGTTGTAATACTGCTCCATCGACATCACAGTGCGCCATCTTTAAGATCAAGAAAGCAACTTCCTATTTGCTGAGATCGACGAGGAAAGCTACAGGCTTGTCAAGCGCATCATTGAGCAAATCCAAGGAGGTCTTGATGATGCCTCAACAAGCGAGGGAGTTTGTATCGTGGAAAGAGAGACTTGTTGAGAGGGATGGAAAGTTACACACAGCGCTTTTCTCCATCACCCCGTCAGATGAGTCCAGCGATGTCGTCAGTGACGAGGAACGTGTTGCTGACGGATCGACCACTCCAGGTGGATATCAGGCTGGTGAAGGAAACACTGAAACCTACGTCAAGGACAAATCTTCATTCTTCCGTGTTCCTTTCAAGAAGCAACTCATTTCTCGAGGTCAGGTTTTTGCGGGAAGTACATCTATATCTGCACCCGCTCAAGACCAGAACATCGCTGACAATTCAACTAACGAGAGGCCAAGGACTGTGGCAATCCCAATTGTCCCAGAGATACTTTCTCTGATCAGAGATACTGTTAACGAGACATTAAAACCATTAGCCAGGATCACTAGTGATGTGAAGATTGCTGTGGACACCACGAACGATAGAAAAGAAAGCAACGGAGGACAAGAGAAGGAGAATTTGCCGGTTGATACTCTTCCGACTCGCTCTGATGAAAGTGTCGAAACCGTTACGAAAGCGCCCGCGGTAGTGAAGAAGCTCTCATTCGCGGACTATAAGAAGAAAATGAAATAGTTGGACTTAAGACTATCTTGTATTATTAAACGTTATAGAAATCAATACATTCTATCCTTTTATATCTTCTAGTATTGATGTAATGATGCTGAGATGAATTAGCCTTTGTGGGCAAAATCATCTTTCGTAATGCTGGACTTTTCACACATCTGTTGGAAGATGCTATGCTTCAGGTTGAATAAGTTCCAAGGGGTGTCGAACTCCTTGATCTCACCCTTGTCCAATACCAAAATTCTATCGTAGTTCACGATCGTCTTCAATCTGTGAGCAATGCACAAGATTGTGCAATCAGTGAACTCCCTCTGGATAGTTTCCTGAATTTTGCTGTCAGTCTCATAGTCGACTGACGAGGTGGCCTCATCCAAGATCAAAATCTTGGAACCTCTGACCAATGCTCTAGCGAATGAAATAAGCTGCCTTTCACCCAAAGAGAAATTAGATCCGTTGTCCTCAACTTCTCTGTCCAAATGGAATTTGAAAAGATTATCGCTGCTTTTCGTCTGGTTCTTGATTGTGGAGAGCTTGGAGCTTTCAATGAGACCGGCTCTTCTCATAGCATCCCACAAATCATCGTCTGGACTTGCACCGAACGGATCCAAGTTCTTACGAATAGAACCTCTGAAAAGCACAGGATCCTGTGGAATAATGGAGAGCTTGGATCTTAAGTCACGAAGACCAAGTTTGCTGATGTCAACGCCATCAATCTCAATCATACCCTCATTCAACTCTGACAATCTGTACAACGCTGTCATGATGGACGATTTTCCGGCACCAGTTCTTCCACAGATTCCAATCTTTTCGAGGGGCTTGATGTCCATGTTGAGGGACTTCAACACGTTGGGCAAGCCTGGTCTGTATGCCAACGACGCGTTGACAAAACTGATGCTTCCCTGTTCAGGCCATGTAGCTGGAAGATTAGAGTTCTCGAAAGTGTAGGGCGCTTCCTGTTCCAAGTGGAATGCATATTCACAGATTCGCTCAACGGCGTTCATCTCATTCTCCACTTGGGTATAAGTTCTCACCAACATAGATAATTGACCAGCAATTTGCAAGACATAGGATAATAATAAACCTGTCGCAGCAGCGCCAATGTCAAAAACTCTGAAAATACAGAGGAAACAGATGATAATCGCAAACAACATGGCGATGATGTCCAAATGAATCGCCAACCAACGCTGATTCGCAATAGTCAAGTAATATGCCTCGTTCATGTTATCGATGAAAGTCGAGTTTTTCTTCTTAAAACGCTCCTGAGCATTATAAGCCTTAATGGTGTTCATTCCACTGAGAGTTTCATTGAAGTTGTTGTAAACAAACGATCTTTGCGTAGCTTCAAGTCTCTTTATCTCTCTGGCAGATGCTTGATAGAAGTTAGCAACGGAAACGAATATCATTCCCAAAAACGGAATGGCGATAGCAAACCATGGAAGATAGACCACACACAAGATAATGACACCAACGATGTTTGACAAGAAGTAGATCAACATTCTAATCTGGTTTCCAATTTCGTTGTCCAATGTATCCGTGTCCTTCGTGAATCTGTTGAGAATTCTTCCCATGGGGGTTGTGTCCATGAACGACATTGGGGCACGCAAAACTCTGCTAACTGCCTTTAAGTTCAAGACCTTTGCAGCCTCGTTAGTCATGTAGGCCACGATAACAAACTCTGAAGACAAGAAGATGAAGGCGAGCACAGTAAACATGACGTAAAATCCGATGTAAAAACCGTTGTCTTTTCCGTCGAATTTGAACTCTGACCAGAAAGTCAACCAGGTATTCGTGAACAATTGACAGAAAATGGCAAAGATAGTCAAGGTGATGACGATGGGCACACCCGAGTATAGCTTAAAAACACCTGAACCATACTTGACATAATTCTTGTAGACGACTCCCTTGATTCGATTGACAGCACGTCCTTCTTGAGACATGAGACGACCATCTTGTTGTTCATTAACATTGTAGTTGTGACGTTCTGCTTCCTCGTCTGGGACGGTACTCTGCTTTTGAGAAAGTTGACGTTGAATCATCTCGCGATCCTCCACTTCAGGATCCTCACCAAGCGCCTCCTCTGGCAGTGTTTCTTCCTCTTCTTCCTCGGCCGATTCAGAACTGAACTTCATTAAGTGGTCAAAACCTGGATTAGACTTCTTTAATTCGTCGAAAGTACCAATATCTACGGTACCATCTCCATTGAGAAAGACCACACGGTCAGCAGCGCCAATCAAAGACAACTGGTGAGTGGCCAAGATTCTTGTCTTGTCCTTCAATAGCCCCAAAATACAGTTGTTCATAATGTGCTTACCGACACGAGCATCCACAGCACTCAAAACATCATCCAAAAGAACGATGTCCCTGTTCGCATAAACAGCTCTAGCCAAATTGATTCTCGCCTTCTGCCCTCCAGACAAGTTGATACCTCTTTCACCAATTTCAGTTTTATCACCAGCAGGCAAGATTTCTAAGTCACTCTCGAGAGAGCATGCAAAAAGGATTGAGTCATATTTCTCTTGATCAAACTCCTCACCGAACAAAATGTTCTCTCTGACGGTAGCGTTCTGGATCCATGGAGTTTCACAAAGCAAAAGACTTCCGTTCACATCAACAGAACCGCTAACACGTTTCATGAAGCCAGCAAGAGCATTCAACAAGGAAGTTTTTCCTGAGCCGATAAGTCCGGTAATGACGATAAACTCATTCTTCTGAACATCAAGATTGATGTTGCTCAAACCCGAAAAAATAGTGGCTTCCATAGTGGAGTCACCAGTGGAATATGTGGTAAGTTTGGGCTCGACTTCAGACTCCTTTGCAGTATTAGTTGACAGCGACAGCTTGTTATCCGCCTGTAGTTCCTCGATCGTGCCCTTTTCATTTTTCGAATCTTTTTTGGATTCGGGGTTCTTCTCATCATTCTCCTCTTCGTCATCATCATTTTGATCAAATGTCTCCCACTCAAAACAAGCCCCTTTCAAAGAAATTGCGAGGTTCTGGTAGTCCATTTCATCCTGAACATCTGGTGGGGCATAGATAGCAGTAGCATTTGCATCAACTTCTTCGGCGGACAAGAACTGGGCGGCTCTAAAGATACCGACAAGGGCATCAGAGCCAGTGGCCAACGCAAGTGGTAACATGATAACTTGCTGGGCCAAGGAGTTGAACAATGAGATGGATGAGAACAAACTGGCGGGATCCTTAGTGGAGCCGGCAGTGGCATATAACACCAAGAAAGATGCCATGGATGCAAATAATGTGAGACACATTGCCAGTGAAAGGATAATGTTTCTGCCAACCTGCATTTTGTAGATTATATTCATTTCCTTGGAACGGTTTTCACCAATAACATCATTGTAAGGCTCTTCCCATGAGTAGAATTTTATGATTTTGAGGTTGTTGAGCACTTCCTTGATGTAATTGATTCTGGCATCGGTGTACTTGTTGGCCTTCTTTCTGTACTGGAAAAGCTTACCAGTCAACACCATGATGGCAAACAAAAAGACAAACACAAGGCCGATACCCACCAAAGCGGGAGCTCCAATATTCCAGATTAAAATACCAATGGCAACTGCAGTAGGAACGGGAAACGAAACGAGGAAAGGCTGAAAGCCCAATGCGAAATCAATACGGGCCAAATCCGTGCCCATCATGGATGTAATTTTTGAACCGGGGTAATCGTGTCTGGCACGGTCACTCAAACGGAAAGACTTGTCAAGGAATGCTTTTGTTAACACACCCTTCACCTGGGCGCCTGTGAGCATGGCATTCTGGAAGCCATGGTTGATCAAGATACCGATAAGAAGCACCATGAAGGATGCACCCAACGCGTAACCAACACCCTTACCAACCTGGGTATCAAGGCCTAATGCGTGTTTTTCGACAAACTGGATAAGACGTTTGGAAAGCAAAGGATTCGTCACAGAGGCGGTATTGGCCAAGGTATTGTACAAGCATGCAAGACCGTATTGCCACTTGAAAGTCTCAAGAATTGCCCAAGCACAGAGCATTTTGGGAGGCTGATGGTCAGCAAGATCCTCTTCTGCTGGTACAGAGCTCGTTTCTGGTGTCTCACCTCTGGCCTTGCACTTGGCTGCGATGTGCTTTCTGCGACTATTACTAAGGCGGCGTTCGAAAATACCTTCGAAGCGAGCGGTCATAGCAGCCACTTCATTCTCGTCATTAAGTCTGTACAAATCTTGAGTTTGCAAAGTACGCTTGTACCCAGTGCTCATCACCGGGTGTAGCCACCAGAAGAAGACTGCTGAGATAAAGTTTGGTCTCTTTGGATAAACGATACGCTCATCTTCGTAAGGAATGGGCGGAACCTTTTTGGATAGGAAGGGCGTCAAAAGCCGCTTCTGTCGGGGTTGTTCCATATTAATGCTGAATCAGGAGAAACGGAATCAGTCTGCTTAAGTAGTTGCACGGAGAAGAAGCGGAGGTGCGGATATGCACGGAGTATACCAGTACGGTTGAAAGAGTGCACGCAGCCTAAGACAGTGGAAAAAGTTGCAGCCAACCGAGTAAACGGCTGGGGAGGGCGTTAAATAGTTAGAGAGCCAAGTCACGAGGCCATGAAGGGAAAAATTGAATGATAAGTTTAAGATAATAAGAAGGTTTGGGAAAGTTGTACGCAAATAAAGAAAAAAAGCATGACTAGTGGGATTAGTAATTAATGCTGGGCTTGCCAGGGGTTTTTTCTCCCCAGCCCTAAGTTGCCTTTGCTGTTGCCACTTCGCGAAGGTCTCGGTGATTGCGGCGAAAGTGGTGGAAACTCGGCCTCTCGGTGATCGGATGCGGAAAGATTGAGAACACAAAATGGTCCGGCCAGGGCAATCACACTCTATTCTCAGGGGGGCCGAGCTTATCTAGAAATTGCTAAGCGACAGCGAAGCATCTAAAGGTGGGTTGCCCAGACAAGCACGTACAAGAGAATTGCACTCATGACGGGGATGATGAAATTGTCGTCGATGCCGCCGATATCTGATGCCTCCAGGATCGATGCAGCCAAACCGGTGGCGATGGCGTACACATGCAAGCTCATTTTGGAGGTCTCTTCTGTCCAAAAAATCATGCCTGGCTTGTTAACGTGTGCATATGCCACACAGAAGTATCCGTAGAACAAGTAGCACAGGAAAACACCGGTAGCAAAACTGGCCAAGCATCCAGCCAATGACTTGCCAGGCATAACTTTGGGGGTGTATTTGCCCCAAAGGCGTCCGACAGTCAGAGCAGCGGTGTCAGCCCAACTCAACAAGAGAACAGCCATAACGGCAATGTCTTTGGGAGCAGACGTGAAAACAAGCAGCACGCCCAAGGCGTAGAAAAGCGTGCCGTTGTAACCGTTGATCTCGCTTTGTCTCAGGATAAGACCAAACACGCGAGTCATCACCTTGTTGACCTCAGGGTTGTGGAGACGAACATAGTCATTGATGAAAAGAACGGCCGTCAAGAAAACCAAAGGCCAGAGAATCTGGTTCATGGTGGCACCAAGCGTGTAGAGCCAGAGCGAGAATGGCCCGATCAGCAGGTGCAACAACTTCCGGGGCACTTCGTGTCTGATGGCCCATTCTTTCCAGGTTTCCTTTTGAGCTGGAGTGGAAAGGTTCTTGATATCGCCGTTGCCGCCTTTGGTTTCAACGGAGTCATCGTCGCTTAGCAGCACGTTGCTGATCACTGAAATCAGGTCCTCAGAATCGCTCACCTCGGTGGGCTCATCCACAAAAGTAGGGTCCTCTTCTTCGTTATAGTTATCAAATGACGCATTGACGAGCCTCTTGCGGGCTATGGGTGTCGTGGGTATCACTGGAACAGACATCCTAGGAAATAGATGATGTTTGTTTGGGCCTGTTTATTGTGCGATGCGATGCGTGGGTCAGCGATATGGCAATTGATGATTTGCTAGTGGATGGAAAAATGTATTGTTGCTATCCTAGTAAAATAAATGTGTTTGATCCGTGGCGTTGTTTTTTCTGTGGAGTACCGCTGCTGTCAAATCGGCGGGCTATGTAGGCTTTGTGGGAGATACCCGCTTTATATACTGTCTTCTCGGAGTTGTTCCTCGGTCCAGCTCCGCCAAGCCAGAACAGCGAACGATTTGTTGGGTTTGACCACAAAGGCGTTCTAATTTGACACAACCGTTTATTTAAGACAAAGAAAAACACGGTTCTGGTCTATTTTTCTGGATCGACAACGGACTTCTGTAGGACGATTAGTCGGCCAAATAAGCCTCCTCAGATAATGATCTCACAGCATTCGGCACGCCATTGTACCAAGAATGGCAATTAATCGGTGGACAATTGGACATTTGTTCTCTAGCTTATTGAACGCCCTTTGAAAACTCGTTGAGATACTTTTCCGGTAAAGTCGTAGATTACGCGTTTCACAACCATGTCTGGTTTGCAGCCATTGTACAATAACCATGCTTCTTATCCGTTGCTTCCTCCCGATATGTTTGTTACCCATATCAGTAGCAGTGAACTCCAATGAGGCCTTAGAACGATTCCAGGAACATCTCCGATTGTTCCGGGGCGTTTTGGGTGCAAAAAACGAAACCCACCTTGCTCTACTAAGACAAGTTCTTTCCAATACGCCAACGCAAGACAAAGCGGTACCGTCAATTACGAACGATGTTGACCAAATCTTTTCGATACTACCGGTCGGAGAATTGCCGCCTGTTTCGAGAACCGAGACTGCAACTGTGACGGTCACCTCAGTGACTACACCAGAGCCAACTGAACCATCCTTGCTCGAGGAGATCTTCCAGAGCCTCTTACAAAAGCATTTAGAATCTTTATCAATGGAAGCAAAACATGCCACAGTCAGTGCCAGTTCAGAACAACAAAGCTCTGCTGAAACAGAGTCAGTGCAATTGAGCTCAGAGGTTGGACTAGACTATCCTGCTTTCACAACAGCAGCATCAGCATGGGCGGCAGAAAGTGACGCTGATAAGTTGAATATGTCACCGACGCAAGACGTGGAGTCGATCGCAACGGAAACTCACGATTCAACTATCCTTCAAGAGCAGCCGAGGGGCGGAAGAAAGAAGCAACTCATCAATCACAAGAGCTCGAATAAAATCGAGATCTTGCCGCAATTCAGACATCACGATAAGGCGCCTGTGGTGGTTGGAAGAGCGTATGGGAAACCCAAGACAGCTTGGTATGGTGATTATGCGAGGACCCATACACAAGGTACTTCATCTGTGGCGGTGGATTTGGATCCTGAAATAACTACCGATTCCGAATTAAGTTCGATTGAGACCTCTTTGGTAACGGAGGTATCGGCCCTGACGGGACCGACCGTCGATATTGATGATGGGGGATCCATAAGCGGTAAATCCCACATGGAGATGGAAAATACAAAATCGTCTGATCAGGAGCGAACTGAAACTCCAAACAAGTCCACTGCAACTGAAATTGGTATGTACCCCACACCCACAACGCAGATAGACGAGGAGGTCCAGTCTTACGAAGCCACAATCGAGGCTGTTCCATCTAGACGACGACCGCCTGCCAGAGGTGTGGCCGCAGATCTGAAAATCTCTTCACGAGGCTCAATTGGTGTCGATCAGATCTCTTATGCCACCGCTGCACCTCGAACTCCAGAGTACATCAAGTCGACCAGAGACAAACGCAAAAAGACCAAGACCGCCAACATTTACGACGTGTTCTCAAACATGGCATCGCACCTGCCAGCATACTCCCTGACCACTGCAATCATCGTGTTCACTTTCTTTTTTGTCTTTTTATAGATGCTCGCCCTCCAACTTCTGTATCACCTTACGAGCCACATCCACGTACGGCTCCAGGATAGCATCATTTGGGTGCAGCACAACAACTGGCTTACCAGAGTCTGATTGTGTGCAAATGATCTCGTTGAGTGGGATGTCGGCTAAAACATCTAGTCCATTCTTTTCAGCTTCTCTGGCTGCACCATCGGTACCAAAGACATGGGATTCATGTTTGCAATTGGGGCACAAGAAGAAACTCATATTTTGCACCAAGCCAAGCACAGGTGTATTGACCTTGTTGAACATCGCCATACCCTTCACTGCGTCTATAAGCGCTATGTCCTGGGGAGTCGATACAATGACAGCCCCGTCGACTTTCAACTGCTGTGTAACACTCAATTGGGTATCACCGGTTCCGGGAGGCATGTCAATGACCAAGTAGTCAAGTGCTGGCCACTCGACCTCGAACATCAATTGTTGTAGTGCTTTCATCACCATAAGGCCTCTCCATACCACTGCATTCTCAGGAGGCACTAAGTAGCCCATTGACATGGACGGTAGGCCATAGTTAGTCATTGGAAGTAATTTGCCCAGTTCAGATAGTCTAGGCTCGCCATCTAGCTTAAGCAACTTGGGGATCGATGGTCCGAAGATATCCACATCAAGTATGCCTGTGTTCTTGCCCAACTTCTGGAGCCCCAACGCGGTATTCACAGCCACCGTAGACTTTCCAACGCCTCCTTTGCCTGAGGCTACTAAAATCGTTCTTTTCACGTTCGGGATTCTTTGCTTTATCGGAAGTCCCTTAGACATCCGGGGCATCTGAGGAGCATTCTTATCTTTTGGAAGGCCAAGAGGGTTTTCATGGCGCAAAGGCTGCGACAGGGCAATGCTTCTTGAAATAAATTGTGGCCGAATGAACCTTGTAGTTTTTGTTCCAATCATGGTATTCTTTGAATCTGAGTTGATGTGGATTAGTGATGGGTGCGAAGAGATGCGAAGATCAATATACCCCAGCTTTTCATCTAACACGACGGACTATGTTCCGTCCGACCATATATGCATTATCCACGAAGCCTGGGAGGGCAGCAATCGGAGTTATCCGAGTCCTGGGTCCACATTCGCTGTACATCTACAATCAGCTTACTGTTACCAAGAAACAGCCTCTACCTCAGAAGACGAGTGTACGCAAGTTGTATGAACCAGGCACAAAGCTGCTACTAGATGAGGCACTCACGGTCTTTTTCAAGGCACCAAAAACTTATACTGGGGAGGATTTGTTAGAGCTCCATGTACATGGCGGTACGGCTATTGTTCAATCTGTATTGGAGTCCATCAAGAATCTACATAGTCCTGAAAAGGGCATCGAAATACGACACGCCGAGAATGGCGAGTTTTCACATAGGGCTTTCTTGAATGGAAGGTTCGATCTTACAGAAATTGAAGGAATCAGAGAAATGATAGATGCAGAGACCGAGACACAGAGGAAGGCTGCCTTGGCCTCGCTTACAGGTGATACCAAGAAGACTGTCACTGGTTGGAGGACAGAAATTGTAAATAACGTCGCTCTTCTAACCACTGTGGTTGACTTCGGTGAAGAACATGATCTCGAAGAAACAAGACACTTGTTTGAGCAGGTGGACCACAACATTGATGTACTCAAGTCCCGAATCCAGGATTACCTACATAGGGTTAAGCAGTCTGATGTTTTACTCAAGGGGATCAAGGTGAGTCTTCTAGGGCCAGTGAACGCTGGCAAACTGTCTTTGTTAAACTACCTAGCCAATCGAGAAACAGCCATTGTTAGCGATATTGCGGGAACCACCAGAGATGTTATAGATGTGCCGCTTGATATCAATGGCTATAAGGTTGTTGTTGGTGACACTGCTGGAATAAGGTCATTGAAGGATGCTGACTCTATAGAAGCAGAGGGTATTAGAAGGGCTAAGAAGAGGGCTTTGGCTGGCGATATAGTTTTGGCTGTGGTCCCTGTGAACGAGCCGATTGAAGATTCTTTGGTGGAAAACATACAACTCTTGAAGGATGCCAAGCAAGAGATAGTGGTCGTTCTCAACAAATCTGACCTCACTGACAAGGTCAGTGTATCGTTATTTTCGAAGCAACTCGGTCTACCACAAGAGGCATTCCATGTGGTATCTTGCAAGACAGGGATCGGCATGAAGGAACTTCAACAGGCACTTACCGATAGATTCAAACTGGTAACCACATCCGAGCCTGTGCTTCTTACGGGCCGTACTCAAGACCTTCTTGAGAACGACGTTCTATTCGGTCTAGAAGAGTTCAAAAGATGGAAAGAGGAAGACGACATCATTCTTGCGTTGGAGAGCTTGAGAATATCTGCTGAGGGTATTGGCAAAATTACAGGAGACGCTGTCGGTGTTGAAGAGATTTTGGGCGTCGTATTTCTGAGTTTCTGTATTGGAAAATAGTGTGGTGATATAATACAAAGGTGGCGTCTTTTATGGGTTGTGGCAGTTCACCATGAGCTGGAACTTTTCCACCTCCCAGTTGAGTTTTATCTGCTGTAGTTGGTGTCTAGTGTGACGAGACCCTAGGTCATTTTCTGGCTCAGGTTCATCTTTACGAAGACTCTTAGCCAAGTTGGGTGAAAGGCGCAATTCAAAGTTGATGATATTGAGGCCGTAACTCAACTTCAACTCGAATTGAAGGCCTAAAAGAGACTTGGCATCATTAAGCGGGTCCTCTTCCTCATATATTTCGCAGCCAGATACCTTGTCGTCATTTATGAAGAGAGCAACCAGGAAGTCCTCCTCGGCGTTTCCTTTAAGAATACCTTGACCACCTACGAGGTCCTTCTTTTTCAAGTTGTAGATGAACTCATGTAAACTGACCTTGAGGGAAATGAAAGAAGAAGCCTCAGCAGGTAGATTGATTGTGTATGCTTTGGTGGAGTAACCGATAGGACCGAACTTGTATTGAAACAAAGTGGCAGCGTTCAACACGGACACATCGGGGAACATGTCTCTTTTGTAGTTCTGGGCTGGTGTGATAAGCGCTGGTCCCTGTTGAGCAAGGGAAGTAGCAATCTGTTGTGTGGCTGAATGCGAGGAGGAGAAGGTTGCACCTCTGATGAACACTTCGTCACTGGAAGGGGTGATTGGGGTCTTGCCCATGACATTGGACTCTGTAGCATCAAGCTTGTGTTTGGCATCTTCATCCTCATCCTCACCCTCTTCGGTATCGGAATCCTCCTGCTTAATTCCAGTGTCACCATCTGCTGCTCTGCGGGCATCTTCCTCTTCCTGAAGCACCTTCTTTGACTTTCTGCCTCTCTTTTTCTTTTGTGGTTGGGGAGTTTCGGACTTCAAGTTCAACTTGAGCTTCATTGGCTCCTTAGGTGCTTTCACCTTCAATTTGAGCTTTGACTGAGGAATAGCTTCTTGTTTCAAGGAGTCGAACTTCTCCTCAAACACCTCTCTCAACTTACGTGCATCCTCGTAAATCAAGGAAGATGGGTCATTGAAAGTTTGGGCATTGGTGAAGATGAGCACGGTAGCGTCGTAGAATGCCTGCAAATTGTCCTCAAGAGACTTGTCCTCGTCAAACAAGCCATTTGTGAGCAGATTCTTGACATCCAGGAAAGAAGTGGGCTGCTCAATTAATTTGTAGTAGTCAGGGTACTCGTCAGAATCGACAACTTCCATGAACGGTCCGCTGAGCACACCATCTTCTGGAAACTCATGGGCAATGACTTCTTCCAAGATATCGTCAGCAATCTTTGGCAAGTCAGCAACTGTGATAGAGCTCAGTGACTCTGTAAACTGATCAGCACGCGATGTCACGTACTCTAAGAGCTTCTTGGCATCCACCACAATCCATGACTCTGGGTCGTTATATTTCAGCGCATTCTCATACATAAGATTGAAGTCCAGCACAAAGTCTTGAGCGTTCTCATAGGTGCCTCTTGCCACCTTCTTGTTGATTTCATTCAATGAGATAGGTTCGTCGATGAGCGTGTAGTAGTCCGGGTACAATTTCTTTGATGGAAGCTTGACAAAAGCTGTCACCAAAGCACGTTCACCATTATCGTCCTGTAAGCCTTCGATTTCTTCTAATACAGATTTAAAAAAATCTTCAGCCGACTGACCTTTATGTCTTTTAGGCGCGCCGTGATCTCCAGCAGCGGCTCTCTTAACCCGAGGCATGGTTTATAGTAGTAGTAGTAGGTGAGCATTTGTTGATTTTGACCGCCGCAATGTATGCAGGTGCTGCAAAATCAAGACACTAAATAGCATCAAGAAGCCTTTACAGGAGTCAAGGTAATTTACTTCTAGATAAAAACTGATTATTTTTCTACTCATCAAGCTAACTTTTCCTCAAATACGTCAAAATGACTTCTTTGTCGTGATTTCACGTGAGATATCTGGAATTTTAGCTATACAGTGGTAGTTGTGTAGTTTTATAATTCAATTCCTATCAATTTCTGTTCTTTTCACAGAGCTGTTAACAAAAAGTTTCTTACAATGTCTTTGAACGTAAATTACAGGAGTATACGGGCTTAAGAGTTACGGTGGTGTAAGGGTCTTCCAGGGCTACAGAAGCGCTAGGCGGCTTAAGGTGATGAACCGAAATACCATTCATGACTGCTGCCCCACAAGTCAATAGTGTGGCTATTTTATATGGCAGCGAGTCTGGAAATGCACAAGACTACGCCTACTTCCTAGCTCAAAAGTTACGTTACAACTCCTTGAAGCCCATCGTATCCTCCCTTGATTCGTTCCCACTCAAGAGTCTAGTGACTGATGTTCAGTACCTTATTGTTGTATGCTCCACCACAGGCCAGGGCGAGGTACCTCGAAATGCAAAGAAGTTCATTAAGTTCTTGTTGAAGAAGAAACTACCCGACGATCTTCTAAATCACATCAAGTTCACCACTTTTGGAGTCGGTGACTCGTCTTACCCAAAGTTCAACTACGCGATCAAGAAGATCCACATTAGACTTCGGCAACTTGGTTGTAAGGAGCTTTGCCCAAGATGTGAGAGCGATGAACAGTCACCTGAAGGCGTTGATGGTTACTACGCGGAATGGGAAACCTCAGTCATTGATGCCCTTCAGAAAGAGTTCACCAATATTTTTACGATAGACGACCATGTTCTTCTTCCCCCTGTTTTCGGATTGACAGTTAGGGATGGCCCAAATATTCTGGCTGACTCTGATTTGACTACAAGCAGAAAGGCCAAGGGGTTATCTATGGGAACTATCGTAAAGAACGAGCGTAAAACAGCAGAGGGCCATTTCCAAGATGTGAGACATGTGGTTGTGGAGGATAAGGCTCACAATCTTTCCTATATCCCTGGTGACACTCTCGCTTTGTATCCACCTAACGATGACAGAAGCGTGGATTTGCTCTTGGAGCTGCAGCCTCACTGGCTTCCATTGGCTGATAAACCACTAGATTTCAAGGCTGCTCCAGACGTTGAAGGAGGTTTCATTGATGAAAGTCAACTCACTTTGAGGAATTTAATCAAATATCATTTGGATATTATGTCGATTCCAAGGCGATCCTTCTTCGCTCTCTTGCACCATTTTGTGGACACACTGACTGAGGAGGGAGAAAGAGAAAAGGAAAAACTTCACGAGTTCAGCACGTTGGCCGAGGCAGAAGATCTCTACAACTATGCGAATCGTCCAAGAAGACTGATTCTCGAGACTATCATGGAGTTCGAGAAGAATCTCAAAATTCCGTTGGAGTATGTGCTTGACTTGTTCCCACTCATCAAGGTCAGGCTTTTCCTGATTGCCTCTAAATCTTCATCTGACACTGTTGAGATTATTGCGGGCATCGTTGAATACAAAACAATTCTCAGAAGAATCAGACGTGGACTATGCACCAAATGGATCAAGCAGTTACAAGAAGGAGAATCGGTTGTCTTTTCGATTCATAAATCCAATCTCAACTTCAGTCTTCCTGACAAGCCAAACCCCCCTGTTGTCATGATCTCGCCCGGCACTGGTGTTGCCCCAATGAAGTCACTCATAGAGCAGGAAGCAGGTAAGCGGGAGCTCCATCTCTTCTACGGTTGCCGGTATTCGACCAAAGATTACCTCTTCCAGGAGTTATGGGAGGATTTAGAAGCAAAGGGACAGCTTCACATGTATCCGTGCTTCTCGAGAGATCCAGTATCAAAAATCAGATACGTCCAAGACAGGCTTTTCGTGGAGCAGCAAACGGTTGCAAAATTGATTCTTGAAGAGAATGCTATTGTATTCGTGTGTGGCTCCAGTGGAAACATGCCACGCCAGGTCAGAGTCACTCTCGTCGAGATTTTGAAAAAATCGGGACTTGAAGAAGCCGAAGCTGACAAGTACCTCTATAACATGGAGGACTCTGGCCGATACATTCAAGAGACTTGGTAACCAATCCTGGATAGCCTTGCATACATAAAACCGCACCCGCATTTTTTCCACTCCAACGACAACCTGATCACCAGAATGCTTTGCCTCAAAAGGGTGTCCCAATTGGGTATCCCGCAAAAAATTCCAATTGTGGCACGTCGGTGGACATCAAATATACCCCTGGAAATCCACTTGCATGGAAATACTTATAAGTCCGACGAGTGGACGAATGTTCCACCCCAGATTCTTGCGCTCACAGACAGAAGTTTACATCAAAACCCCAACCACCCAATCGGTATCCTTCGTCATTTAATCGAAGACAAGTTCAAGGGATTGGGTTTTACCTTTTATAACGATTTTCGTCCTGCTGTCACGACTTTTCAGAACTTCGATGTTCTTGACTTCCCCAAGGACCATCCTGGCAGAGCAAAGCTGGACACCTACTACTTGAACAAAGACAACCTCTTACGAACTCATACTTCTGCCCACGAGCATGAATGTTTCCAAGTTTGTGAGACACCCGGTTATTTCATCACGGCAGACGTTTACCGCAGAGACGAAATCGACAAGACTCACTACCCGGCCTTCCACCAAATGGAAGGAGCTAGATTATGGTCACAAAAGACACCCGATTTGGAGAAAGTTCTCCAAGCTGATATCGACGCTATACCCAAGACTAATATCATCGTCGAGGATCCCTTCAGAGAACATCCATCTAACGAGGAAAATCCAAGGCAGAAGCACATGACCGATCCAGAGGTCCGCCTCATAGCGACTCATTTGAAGAAGACTGTCGAGTACATGGTGAACTTAGTGTTTGAAAGCGCAAAGGCTGCTGCTTTGAAAGCCGGCGCTGAAGACGACTTCTTGAAAGAGCCATTGAGAATCCGCTGGGTCGAAGCATACTTCCCGTGGACATCACCATCCTGGGAGATTGAGGTCTGGTGGAAGGGCGAATGGTTGGAGTGCTGTGGCTGTGGTATTGTGCAGCAGCAGGTTTTGCTCAATTCTGGTCTTAGCGAAGACAAAATCGGCTGGGCCTTTGGTGTTGGCCTCGACAGAATCGCCATGCTTCTTTTCGGTATTCCAGACATTAGACTCTTCTGGACGCAGAATGAGAAGTTCACGAAGCAGTTCACTCAAGGTGAGATCACCTTGTTCAAGCCTTACTCCAAGTATCCGGGTATCACCAGAGATGTGAGTTTCTGGGTGCCAGCGGGTGTTGAGTTGCATGTGAACGACGTTATGGAGATTTTCCGCTCCCACGCTGGTGACTTGGTGGAGACAGTTGAGCAGGTTGATCAATTCACCCATCCCAAGACTGGCAAGACGTCGCACACTTACAGGATTGAGTTCCAGTCTTTTGACAAGAACTTGACCAGAGACGAAGTTAACGATATGCAAGGTGCTGTGTTGGCGGAACTCAAGGAGAAGTTCCAAGTTGAGATTCGTCAGCGTTAAATAGAACTAATAGACCTGAAAAATGAATGAATAGAGTGATGATATATCGTTACTTGGTAAAAAGCGAGTCGTGGTTTGGTTTTACAGGAAAATGCTGTTCCAGCAAACTATGCTTATTCTCTGTATTGCACATTTTTTCGAAGTCGTTTTTTATTCACTGGTGATTCTTACTACCCATACTCACTGAGTGCCAAATCTGAGTGCGATTTTTTTCTCACCTCAAAGAAAGATCACCACCACTTCTCTTCAAATGCTTGGGTTGGGCAGATTCGTCAGCTCATCCTTGAACGGAATAAGGGCTTCTCAGCTCCCGTGTGCTCCATCTTCCTTGATTACCAGAAGATTCAAGCACGAATATGCCCCCAGATACAAGAACCTTTTCAAGGCGTTCAAGGGCAGAGTCACTGTCAGAACTGGAGGCTCTGTCAAGGGTAACTCGCTTGAAAGCGGTACCTACGGTCTTAGACTTAAATCTAACGGTGTGAGAATGGCTGCCATCCAGCTTAAGGAAGCAGACAAGGTTATCCAGAGACAGCTCAGAGGCACTGGAGCTAAATACATCACCAGATTCACCTGTAACACTCCCGTGTGTGTCAAGGGTAACCAGACCAGAATGGGTAAAGGTAAAGGTGGCTTTGACCACTGGGCCGTCAGAGTTCCAACGGGTAAAATCTTGTTTGAGATTGTTGGGAAAGTCCACGACAAGGTCGCCAGAGAGGCCTTGCGTAAAGCTGGTGAGAAGTTGCCAGGTATCATGGAGATTGTTGACACGCTGTCCAAGATCCGTGTGAGTCCCACGTCGTTGGTGGAGAAGCCTGAGCCAGTGAACTGGTTGGAAAAGATCAAGCAGAACCCTACCAAGAAGTGGACCAACATCGAGAAGTCCAAGTTGCCCGACTACCGTCTTTACAGAAACCGTTAATGTACATAGAACACGAATAACTTATTCACTTTTTAGAGACAGAGCTGTAGGGTACTAGGTGACCTTGGGAATAGAGCCTATGTTCGCGCTTTTCAGCTAATAAGATAACCTAGATCAGAGCTACAAGTTCTGTGTTGATACCACAATCCAAATCCAGAGATTCTGGCCTTTTCATAATGCTGAAAGATACGCCGAAGTTGGTGAACCATGCTCTTCATCAAGCCCTTCAGCTAAACGAGTCAGATACCCAAGTCAGCACCATCGACATGAGCTTGTTGGTGAACCTCAACACGAACCAGTCGCTCAATTACATAAAGCTCGAGCAAGATCTCACGGAACTAGAGGTCGGAGCTAAAAAGTCTGAAGCTCTTCAAGATGAGTTCAAGCTGCTCCAGCAGGATTTGCAACAAATCGAGAAACAGGTGGACGTTATATCCGAGTTGGTACGTGAGCTTGATGGCTGGACCAAAGAGCTCGAGGAGGAGAACAAACGATGAATGAGCAAGAGGGTTTTGACGGAATGATGTTGAGATGACCACTGGTTTGGGTACTTGGATAACGAGGTTTCGGTGGCCATGACTGCTACTCAAACCGGCTTCAAAATTAATTGAAAAGGCAGCTATTTCCCAATGATGTGGAGCAATTTTTTGACAGGCAAAATCGAAAATCATTCCTGGTCCATGGTGTTGGTGAGAGTCGATATTCGGGGTATGGTTTCTGCGACTGCGCATTTTGCAACCATTTGTACTCTTTGCAACCCTTCACTAACTCCACCACACACTCATGAGAACAATTAAGTTGGTGATTTTCTCCGTGTTGGCAATGTCGGGTGTCAATAGCATGCATCCTGGAAACTTTTCATCGATGCCCTCTCCCACAATTGTGGTGAACGATACATCCACTCTGACCATGCCACAGACTACCATGACAACTTCATCTCAATTGGACGCTGAAGAGACTCAATCGCAACCGGCCGGGCCAGTGAATCGGCTCAAAAGCCTAAAGAATAAGCCAATTGACTTGCAATCTTGGATTAACCTATATCACGTTTTGTACCCTCAGGAGAAGGTTCAGAAGGCCAAGAACGTGGTCAAGCAGCGGTACATGGCCGCTTCCAAGCTTGTACTGAAGGAGTCGGTAAAGGGCTTGATCATGTCCATCCCACCGAAGTTGGACAGCTCTTTGAATGTCTCGTCTTTCGAAAACAATACAATCAACTCCACCAGCCTTTTGAGAACGCTACTTGGGAAAGATCTTGAGTCTGAGTCTGACGGGTCTGAGGAGTCTGACAGCTGCTCCGGTTCAGAGGATGATCTGGACTCAGACTCAGAATCAGATTGCGAGGAGGACAAGTACTCGTGGGACTACGATTACGAGAGTTGGTCCAAGTACAACAGAACTGGTGAGGTGCCTAAGGAGCCAGAGGCACCCAAGCAGCCAGAGGTACCCAAAGAAGCCGAAGTGAAGAAACCAAGGTTCAATTTCACTAACTACACAGTTTCCAGGCCTGCTGGTAGGCCTACAAGACCTCCAGCGGTGATATACCCTGAGTTCGTGAATCACACCAACTCAAGCATAGGAGCACTCGAGGAGGCAAATGCCGCTCAAACTACTTCGTTATCCTTATGGGGCTGCTTGCTTCCTATTGTCATCCATCAATTAATATAATAGTACATGGCTGATTTCGGCGACTTTGTAAGATTGACACCGCGAGCTGGGTTTGTGGCATCCACCAACTACACCTCTTCACTAGCCCACATGCTTCCAACAAAAGTAATCTGCCTAGTTTGCCTAGGTGGCGCCTGGAGCATTCCGGTCCGTGACGAAAATGCTCTTGAATCTATTGCCGATTTTAAAGACTTATCGTTCGTCGAGAGTTTGTTGGACTTTGCGAGCAGCTCATACAAATGGGACACCGCCGAGAATACCAACCATGAGTTGGAAAGCATTGAAGATGACGAGCCAGAAGGCGGTTCTAGTGATGAAGCGGAGATGTCTGAAGCACCGACAGTACCTGAGATCTCCATCGGTGACACTGAATCTGCAAACGCAGACACAGAGTACCACGAAGAGGACTCTCCAGAACCAGAAACTTCTGAGGTCAGTGAGGAGCAAGATCACGATATTGGCAGCCTCAACAATACAGTTCACGGCACAGACTTCCGAGTTGAGACTGGTCTCTTTTTCGATGTGAACAAGGGCGGCGACGAGAGCTGCGACGAGTACTCTGAGTCGGACGACGACTGTGACGATGACGAGAGAGGGCTTCTCAAGAAGATTCTATTCTTCTTGCCTGCCAGCGTCCAATCAGGGGCAAACACCACGAAGCCTGCTAACTTCATTGTACCTAGTGCAAACGAGCCGCTCAATGCCACCGTCTCGACTAGTCACAATGCCACCAATAACGAGACCTCTTTTACGTCCACACGCTCTGCAAGACCGAACCTCGACGATATCTATCGCATGATGGATTCCCTGGCTCCAAGCCTCTCTATCAACTGGCTCGCGGTTCTTCTATACTTAATTTGATGAAGTGAGTGCAACTCTAATGTAGTCTCGATAAAGTAGACTTACTCTTGCAATTCCTTGAGACGCTGGCGCATTTCGTCCAACGCCTCTGTGTCCTCCTCTTCCTCGATCTCGGGCTCTTGCTCCAAGCCGGTCTGAGGCACTTCAGAATCGATCTTGGAGAATTTGTCCTCTGTAAGGCTCTGTATAATCTTGTTCACCTCTTCCTGACTCTCGTCCTCTAGTTCCTCGTCCACGTCCAAGTCGACCATGTCGTCCATCATCTCATTGATGATACCTGCCTTCATCAACTCCTTGGACAATTCTTGCATGGTGCCCGTAATGACTCCAATGTTGGTCAAGGCATTCACATCTTTCATAATTCCCGTCAGTTGCTGGATAGACTGCGACATCTTTCTCATCTGCCACTGTTCGTTGATCGACATGGTGATGGACTCAAGTCGGGTTTTCAGAAGATGAAGCTTTTTGTGCTGGTTGTTGATGTTGATGAGCTCTCTTGCGTAGATTTTAGCCAGTTTATAATCTCCGGCCTTGGCCAGTTTCTTAACCAAGCCCTCTGTCTTCTTCTTTAATGGCTGAAGCTGGTTCAACAGTCTCTCCAACTCACGCTTGTTCTTACGCAACAAGGAGTTGATTTTGCGCATCTGATGTTAGTTTGAATCAAGAAATTGATAAATGTGAACATACCTGCTCCTTCGGGTCCGGCCCGTAGATAGCCTTCTTGATATACTCCATGGTGGTGAAGGTAGTTGTGGATTTCGCACCGATAAGAATTAGCTCTCCTGTACCATTTTTAGACCACCCCAACTACTTTTCTTCCTCTCGAGCAAAGCAGATTGTGATAACTATGGGTATTTCTAAAGTCTATACCGAAGTGGACGACTTGTCGTACACCCAGAAGCACCTCATGTGCATTTTGGGAATTCTTTTGCCACCGGTGCCCTTCTTCCTCATGACGGGACCCAAGTACACCGTCAAGACCAAGGAGTTCTGGATCTCCGTTTTCTTGATGATCTTTTTGTACATCGTTGCAATTGTCTATGTTGTTTGGTTTATCTACATTGGCTTCGAGGAGGGCAGAACTGGTCTGTACCATAGATTGGCTGAGGACCCTGAACGTGCTGAACCAGCCCCTGAGAGCCAGTCGGCTCCTGAGAGTCTGTCTGCCCCAGAGCAGCAGTCTGGGGCCTCTCCTTCTCTTCCTTCCTATGAAGAGAGCGAAGAGAACAGCTTCCCCAAGGATAAGAAACACTTGGGTGATCACAAGATTCAGCATTAAGTCATTTGAGATGACGGCTGACTTCGGCAGCACATATGCAGCAGTGCTACCCTATTTAAAGGTAGAGAATTATGTCAATTAATCACCAAAGGTAATTTCGACACGGTTGTAAAAACTGTTTTCTACAATGGGCTTACCCTTTCTTGGAAATGTCTTAGCCTCACGTGCACAGTGTTGGTGTTTCGCAGCCCCTAAGATCTGGAGTAACTCCATTCTTATACATGATGGGTATTTCTAAAGCATTTGTGAACGCCAGAGCTCCCACCAAGGAGGAGAAGACAATGCTCTATATCATGGCGATCATCGCCCCTCCGTGTCCGTTTTTTGTCTTGACCGGACCGGAGTACACGTGTCGCACATGGGAGTTCGCCTTGTCAGTGGCACTCCAAGTCCTCGCCATCGTTAGTATCCTAGTGACTGGAACTTTCAATGTGGGGTTTTTGCTATTCCATTTCGCCGCTCTCGTTTACTCCTTCCAGTTTGTCCACAGCGGGTTCCTGAGGGGCCGCAGCCTTTCCACAGGGTATGTGGATGACCAAGAAGAAACGGTATAAAGTTAATGACGGGGACATTGAGTATGACACTGAATAAATGATTAATTATGAGTGTTTGTTGCAGTGTAGGCTGGCGCTTTGGATGAAGCAATTTCCTGGTTTCCCGAGGGACACGTAGGTCAAGGACCAATTCCACACAATGGAGATACAATTAATAAACCAATCAACAGCGTTAAAGTTGTAGATGTAACTTTTTGCTCAATTAGTTCAACGCGACCATGGTTTTGGCCACAAACCCTTCCAAATGGAAAATGGCCTTCAGACCTAAACTCAAACGTTCGTCAAAGATAGCTGCAAGCTCCACCACAGCCACCACCTTCTTGGTGTCGTTGCCCAATGCACGCATAATGTGCATGGCTAGCTCCTTCAAGATAAGTCTTGGTGGAATGCAGTGGGCAATTAAATCGTAGAATGTCTGACGCAACTTACCAACGTTTGCCACAGAGCGTTCTTTCATCACCGAGTGGGCCAGTGTGACAATGATACTCTCCCAATCGAGAGGAACTGCAGTGGCATTCAAGTTGTTGACATCAAGTGTCTCCTGCTGCATGCTCAAGGTTTCGAAACTCAACAATGCTCTTCTCAAGTTGCGGCCCGATCCAGCAGCCACTGATTCAAGATACTTGTATTTAGCATCCTCGTCGGTAGTATTGAACTTGACCGCCTCCTTCTGCGATACATGTCCAAGAATATCAGCAATATCCTTAATTGAAGGAGCCGCCACCCTCACAAGGAAGGTTCTCGATTTAATAGGTGAAATGATGCTTGACACCATGTTACACACCATGATGATACGAATGTTGGAAGAATATTTCTCCATGGTTCTTCTCAACGCAGCTTGCGCATCTCTTGTCAACGAGTCAGCTTCGTTGATAATCACAACTTTAAAGCGGTGCTTTGGTCCTTGCTTCGACAGACTCGAAAAGTCAACCTGTTCCGTGGAAGCAACGTCCTTAAGCAAGTCCTGGATCACAACTCTGTCATTGTTACCCATATCAGAGGGAGTGATCTCCAAATGGTACGGCGACGATAAGACATTGAATTCTAGTTTTCTATTGGATGCCGTAGTGAACGTTTTCACGTCGATCTTCAACTTTTCCACCTGAGCCCCAAAGAGTTCGTTGAGTGTGGCATAAATTCTCGTCTTCTTACCTGCTCCGGTGGGTCCATACACCAAAAGATGTGGGAAATCTCCAGTGGATGCCAATGCTCTCAAGTGGTCTGTAGTAGCATTATGGTAGGAAAGCTGCTCGAGCTTTTTGGGCCTGTATTTGTCAACCCACAAGGACATTGGATAAGGTGGAAGTTTTCTACTTTTCTCTACGCGATACGCGCCGCGATGTAGGAAGTGCACCTGTTCTATATAACTGCTATGTGATGCTACTCCATGAATGATGAGAAGCGTTGAAGTTCCCTTTTTCTTGATTATCCCGTCCGGTTGTAATGCTATTTCTTGTTCCTGTTGAAGTGCTGCTCAAGCACTGCTTACCTTGCTTAAAGCCCTGAGCTTGCTCTAGGCCTTGGGCTTGGTCCGCAAGAAGTGTGTAGGGCACTCGTAGCCTCCGGGATTGTTGTCCAAGTACTTCTGGTGGTATGCCTCGGCGTCGTACCAGCATTCAATGTTCTCAATGGTTGTAGCGATCTTGTGGTTTGGGTACCATTCCTTCTGGAAGAATTCCTTGACCTCCTTGGCCACCTCGTAGTCTTCGTTACTGTGAGTCATGATGGCACTTCTATATTGGGTGCCAATGTCAGGTCCCTGTGCGTTGAAAGTGGTTGGGTCATGAATTCTGAAGAAAATGTCCAAGAGCTCGCGTAGAGACACCTGGGATGGCTCGTAGGAGATTTGCAAAGCCTCGACAAAGTTTGTAGCTCCAGAACAGACCTTCTCGTAGCTCACGGGTGGCGAAACCGATTTGAGGCCGTTCGCGTAGCCGACCTTTGAGTCAACAAGCCCCTTATCTTTGAAATATTTATTGAACACACGCTCAACGCCCCAGAAACAGCCGGCACCGACGGTGACGAAACGTGACGTGGCTGTGGTTTTAATTGTCGGAGAAACAACACTCATTGATATGCTATGGTTTTTGTGGAAGAATGTGGAAAGAGTGCTGGAATCTCGCTTACAAACGACGGTCTCGGGGTATCCCTAAGATGCAATCACGTGAGCTCGCGTGCCACAACTGTCTCAGTTGGGAAAGACGTTGTATTTTTTAAATGCGCATTATGCATCGGAACTCATGGCTGCAAACCTCGCCTTTGCCGTATTTCCTCCTATTGTGACAGCGTTTTTAGGGCAGATTAACTTTTGGATTTCCTTTTAAACCCAAAAAACGACCTTTTCTTTTTCTCTTCTTTGCTGTCAGAAGTTTTGTTGCTGCCATTGGTCAAAATGCTGCCGGTAGACCCTTTCCGCTCATTCTCTTGCAATTCCACCCGCAGTTCACGGCGCTTGAGGCCATTGACCCACGATTTTTTCACCACAGGTGGGGGCGGCTTGGGCTCTGTGTAGCCTGGGGAATTAACTGTCGGACCCACATTCTCGGCGCCGTCTTTGTTCGAAGGAGTTCTCGAAACTGCCTTCGAGCCGCCTTCTGAAATTCCGTTGATGTCCTTATTCTCTTTGCTGTCTTTACTATCGAACATGAAGGTCTTCTTAAAGATGGAAGTTTTGCGTCCAAGGCCAACCGAGCTGTTCTCGAGAGAAACCAGTGACTCGGGAACGAAATCTCTCACACTATCGTCATCATTTTCGACCTCCACCAAGGAATCGTCGGCTTTTTGGCCATTGACGCTCGCTGCGGACTCATTTGTGGGTTTCATATAGGCCATCGAGTAGTCACTACCATTGTAGATGCCATTGAGGTCAATGCCAAAATCGTGCACATCGCCATCCTCTCCAATGGTGGTGTCCAATTTCTCGTAGAACAAAATATAGGCGCTCGCCAAACCAGGTCCATCACCGAAAAAGCGAAGCACATACGACTCATCCACGATTTCTATCGTCTCGTCGTCGAACAAAAACCAGAGTCCAGCTCTGCATTTGCACAAGGCGACGTAGTGACCATGCATGGGCCCTCCACCAATGTGGACCACCAACGCATAAAGGCCATAAAGCTTGAAGTCACGACTAGGATTGGATTCGTCTGGCTCCTGATCTTTTGTAGTATTGAAAAGTCTCAATCGAAGGGGGTATGAAATGGAGTCAAACAACTTTACCATACGATCGAGCTTATCGTCGTATTTGAACCTTTTAAAGTTGATAATCAACACGTCCGGCGTGCTTTTAAGTTTGATTGTCTTGACAGCTTCTTGAAGTGACAGACAAGTGTTGCAGTAGAATTTGTTCTGGTGGCTCAAGATCTCCAGCTTGGAGAAGTTGTTGAGAGAGTATGTAAGGGAGTATGCCGACTCTCCGGGTGGGATATCGATGGAAAGATCAAGGAAGGTTTCGTCCTTCGATGTTACTGTTTCACACGAAAGACACTTGGTCTCATTTGTGATGATTCCTTGGAAAATGTCAGTGCACCAGTTCTTTGACGCACCCACCTCCAAGTTGATACTCTCAATAGTCTCGTTGATGAGGTAGTTGCAGAACTCATGAGCGTCTTGATGCATGTTTACCTGGCGGAATAGAGCATTCTTCGCCTTGAGTTTATCAATGAAATGGTTTGGGGAAACGACGCCAATTTGTGACTTGTTCTCAGTCATGGCCTCAAAAATATCCTTCAAGGCGTACAACAAGCACGTATCTGAAGTTCTCCCATCTTCTCTAAGTGGGTGATCAAGATTCACTATCGGCCCATTGATCAAGGCAGACCGCTTACGCTGATCGCTTGCCGGGTTTGGGTTGAACGGATTGATTGGGTTCGAAAGGGCAAGCTCGGGATATGGAATGCCCACAACAATAAACGCCAGTCTGGAAGTGATTGGAGCGGCCAATTCAGCAGTGTTAACATTATTGTTCGTGCTGTTGCCGCTATCAAGCAACGCAGTTGAGGATGTGGAGTTGTCGTTTCGAGTATCATTCGTATTCGCCAATGTCGAGGGCAGAGGCCGCGTCACAAGAATCTGGAGGCCATTGAGCTCCGGGTGCTTCTTGATCATCATTCGCTGTTCGGTGTTTAGAGCGTCACACGAACCAGCTTCGTACACATAATCTAGTTTCCGAGGCTGGCTAGTATTCTGCTCTTCCGAAGCCACTGAAGGTGTGTTATTTGAACTGAACTTCCCAAAAATAGAGTTTCGAATCGATGGTCTTGATGTGATGGGAGGTGCCAGCCCATTGCCCACACTGCTGTTACTTGAGTCTGGAGGCTTCCCCTGTTCTTTGAGACGTTTCTGGTACAATTGGTCGTACTTGAACGAGAAATTATGAACATTTTGGCCCGGAACCGATAAGGAGCGTTCGTGGTATTCGAGCTTGTACCTCAAGAGCCGTTCACGGAAACTTTGGGTATGGTATAGGCACTGAAGGATAGAGTTACAATAGCAAGAATTGCCAAAGTTTTCCATGCCAAAGATCTTATACAGACCATCGCCATAGGGTAGGTCTGAATAGCCCTGTGTCATTCCGGTGGCACGTACAATCGAGGATTGGGTTCAGATGATAGTTAGTAGTTCGGTGGATAGCGTTTGGAGGCAGGAGGAGTTTGGTCATGTGATGCTGCTCACGTGCTGGCTTCCTGATGTCTACGATAATGGCTGCAAAAGGATAAATACATAAAAATTTTTGTCTTCTATTAAACCCGGCGTCCCGTTGACCTGCGGAACTTTTCATATTCTGAGGAAGTAAAGTAATTAAGCCCATTTGCCAATGAGCGCCATAAGGAGACACCCGAGCGTGAGCATCGAGTATGCAAAAGCCACCTTCTTCCAGCGGCAGTTCCGCAAGAAGTCGCCGTGGATGAAATCCTGGGCCATCAAATCAACCATTCCGTTGTAGATAAGGATACCGGAGCAGAAAGAGTTAAAAATGCCCACCGTGAGAAGTGCCTCTCTGGAGTCTTCAGAGTAAGTGTGACGCACACCGAGGCCAACAGCCACACCAGTAGGCGTAGTCAAAGCAAACGCTAAACCGAGCGCCCATGGCACCCAGTGTTGGTTCTTCGGCCAGATGGCACCGGCGAAACGGGCACCAAGGCCCATGCCTTCGAAGAACTGGTGGAATGAAATAGCCACCAAAAGTGTCTTGAACCCGTCTTGGGCAATAGCGAGGGATAAGCCCACAAACACAGAGTGGAAAACAATGCCAAACTCAAGGATAAAAATGCTGACGAGCACACGGTATGTACTCTCAGAGAGCTCAGAAGCAGTGTTGGCCTCCATGTCTCTCTCTAAGATATCACTCTCATTAGTTTTCTCAAACTGAACATTCTTTTGGTTCAAATCTTCAAGCTGATGCAGATGCAGATGCTCGGCGGGCAGCAGCAGGGGTCTTCTGCTACTTTGGTGGTATGGGTCAGTGTGAGGTTCAGCACCCTCGTCCAACACCAACTCAGCACAGCCGCTGCAGCCGTCCAGTCTTTTTAAGCCCTTGTGCTTAACATACTCGCTCACACAGAGCTCAATAGTGAACATGATCCATACGCCCATGAGACAAAAGGCAGTCGCCCATGGGTACTCCTGCCAGATACCGCCCAAGCACTCGTTGGCCAAGTACTCAGAGGCGTCGCCTAGCAAGTGAATGAAAGCTGTGGCCACAATCACACCTGAACCGAAAAACCTCACAGCAAACAAGAGGAGCTTTGGGATGTGGAAGATGTGGTTCTTGAGACCTAGCAAAGGGAAAAACACTCCGATCGCCGAAAGTACAAGAACTATGAACACGGCGCCCACTCGGAGTGACATGTGTTCGTCGACAAAGTCGGCAGTCAGACACTCCCCCATCTTGTGTTAAAAATCAAAATATTTAAAGATCTTGAGAATGTGGGGACTATGCAAACTTATATGGCCAGCCATGTAGGAACCTTTTTTTTTGCTGATGCTTCAACTTCCATTGTTCCGCCAAGCAAAAGGGCGCATTTTGCAGTACACTGATGAACTGCCTACTTTACGCCCATATACTGACTCACCAGATCCTTCGCGCCGAGCCTACAGGGCAGCTCAAGGCGAGAACTACCATAACATCAGCCAAGTTGTAATCAGTCGGGTAGCAATATCGGGCTAGGATCTTACACAAAATTGCTTTTGAATAACCTTTTTGATTTTGTGGCTTTTATCAGATGGCATACGATGGGGTCTACCCACGCTCATCCTTCATGAGGCTGACACCCGTGATCGCCCGGGCCCGGAACCCTCAGGTACACCGCGATACACCCCTTGGCGACAATATGGGTCTAGGCAACCGGTATCTGCGGGCCATTTCCGCTCCTAGTGAGCTAAAAGCGTGTTTGGTTTGGGGCAAATTGAGCATTTTTATGAGTAATCCTGACGGCGTTTGCACATTGAGCATTCAGCACCCCTTGGGCCATCTCGCAGCCATCAGGGTATGGCTGCAGATTGCCGTAGCCTTGCAGCATTCAGTAAAGTGAGGCGCTTGTATGATAAGTTTAAAACGTCGGCAGATTTAACCAGTAGGGTATGACAGAGCGAAAGATCTAAGCGAAAGATGGTGCGTGGCTTGCATTGGCTATCGAGCAGCAGCTTTAGACTTTCACATCAACGGACATACAGCGCAGATACGGTATGTTGGAGCAAGGTTAAAATAGACGAACGGTAGGGGTCCCGAGCCCGGGAAACAACAATGATGTTGCAAAAGTCAAAAAAAAAAAACTTTGGGTAGCCTGCTGTGAGTCCAGAATTGAAGGATTCTATTCCATTCGTGGACATCTGTAAGCTCTTGTAGAGACCCAACTGTTGCAGAAGTAAGGTTCAGGGATGGCTGATAATGCCACAATTGCGTGTTATCTTGAGAAGAGCTTTCGTGATCAGCTAACTCGAGAAGTTAGTATTTTAAATCGAATCTCCGTACCCCGGGAAAGCAATACAGTTTCGGACGAACGACCATCAGATGCACTGACCACAATACATTTCTGGCGTGCAATGGCCCGGGAACTTCCTTACTCCCCACTCTTTGTTATCAAATGGTCGAAAGGACGGGCGGAGAGTATTTTCAAACAGATGAGCGTCAAACAGCGCCATCCCGAGCCCTCTCTTCAAATCCTAAAGCCTGCTTGGAAATCCTCACACTGTCTTACTTCTTGGCAGCCTGGTACTCCTCGTAGGTAGCCTCTGCTTTGAGACCCTGATATCTCGTCAACAGAAGCCATCCTTCACTCAATCCCTTCTCGTAAAACGCCAAAGTGTCACTGCGCTTCAAGCCGCTGTAGTGGGCCTTTCTCGCCAAATTCCAAAGTGTATCGACCGTGTCCCATCCTTGTTCTTCAGCAACACTTGGCAAGAATGTACCAGAGTATCCTCTACCTGAGAGTTCAAAATAAACCTTGAGTCCATGCTCTCCGACAGTCCATTCTGTAGGACTTGAGATCTCTGTAAATCCGTCGAGCAACGTTACACTGGCACTCAATGAAGGGAGCTCCTTCGCTGCAATCGGTGGAAATCTGGGGTCCTCAAAGGCACTCACCAAAGCATACTTTGCCACGCCCTTCTCGGTGTTCAATGGCAGAAATGTACCAATACAGCCTCTCAAATCGCCATCCTCGTTCCATGTAATGAACATTGGCGCCTCATGGGGGAATTCAGATGTGGAGGCATTCGTGGTCTGTAAGAAGTGGGTCAAATTGGAGGAGGAGCTTTCGGGAAATAAGCGACGGTTCAAGCTTTCAAATGCCCACAAACAAAGTGCTTTAGTCATGTTGTCAATTCGTAATGGTAGTTTTGTAAATTCAAATCAAGTTATCGAGGTGTTGATTAGTTATCTTATCGTACTACTCCCTAAATTCGCAGCTCCTACATACTCCGGACCAGGCTCAGACCACAGTGAAAGGGGGCCAATGTAAGGTGAAAAAATATAACAATTTGAGGGACATTGATAATTTTTCATTTCTTTGTCAGTTGCTAATTTCTACAATTCCTTTATTTGACCGGGTGTCATATTTCTTCTTTATTTGGTATGAGACGCATCCTTTTGCAGCCATTCACCGCACCTCTCTAGGAAGCTCTCGATTTACTCCACAGATCTGAAGCTCTCCGAGATTCCACAATTCTGCTTCTTGGATCAAGTATCTGGCAAACTCTCCATAACATTGATCTGAAGGCATGGCTGCGCTGACACATAATCTTCTTAATCCACGTGGAAATACACCAACCATCTGGTGACCATGTAAGGCGAAATAATTCCCGCTCACGTCTATAGAAACCACCAGCTCTGGAAAAGGTGTTATTTTTTCCAAAAGATTTTTGGATAGATCAATCCGCTTGACACGTTCAAACAATTTGCAGGAGAAGATTCTTCTATAATCGGCAATCAAATTGCCGGCAAAATTAACCAGCTGAAGACTATACATTGGACCGTCAAACTCAGAATAGTTCTGAAGCTCAATTTTCATGATATTGTTGTTGGAAAGGTTGAGCGACTTGAGTGCGGTCAAATGACGATACGGAAGAGTCCGGTTGTTGATGATCTTCAACAGATTATTTGAAAGATTGAGATGCTCAAGCGAGGTGGGAAGCCGGAGCGTCTCCAAAATGGTGTCTGTGATGTTATTGTAGGAAAGGTCCAAGGACTTGAGGTTTCTGCAGTAGAAACAGCCGCTTTCATCCACCAAGTGCTTCAAAAGGTTGTTGGAATTGAACAAATGCAATTGCAAATTGGTGATGGCAATTTCGCTGCCAGACTGGAAAAGCTCGTTTACGTTGAGCTGCAATGGCCCATTTTCCCTAACTCTTTTACCCATTCCCGGGTGGTACTTGATGGTGAACCAGTTCACGTTGTACTCACCAGAGCAGAGCGGCTCAAAAAGCAGCTTCAAGAGGGTGTTTTCCAAAGGCACATTCTCCACAAGAAGCAACTGGACACTGAAGTTTTTTGTAAACCGCTTCAAATAGGGGAAATAGCGGCGGAACATGGTGTACATGAAAGACACCAGATTCTTGTAGTCTGTGAAGTCAAAGAGCACCACCGTAATCTCCGAAGGAGCAATAACGATATCTTGCTGTATGAGATATAATAACTCTGGAATGGAGAATTTGCGGAACTCATCGCTATTCAGCATCACCAAATTCTGGCGGTAGTATTTGGCCCAAAGGGCCTGATGCCTTATCACTAAGTATGGGCTGCGAAATCCATCTTGTCGTAGTAGATCAGGAAGCTCAAATAGCCTGTCTAGATCTTCGCCATCCAGGTACTTCAACACCAACGTCTGAAGCTCAGCAGGAAGCGAAAAGAAGGTTTCCATGCTGCTGTGGTTATGATGACTCTTTAAAGTGTGGTTGTATCTGTCCCAGATCTCGAGGCCGAAATCGCGATAACCACTATAGTACTTTTTGACGTGCTTATGCAGCCGACGATGAACACGGTATGTGGAAGACGTGAAATTGGAAAACTTGGAAATGAAATCGATTTAAATGAAAAAAATCGCTGTCAAAGTCGGCTTGGTTGCTTGTGATTGTTTCTGCACGTGAACGCCCATGATCTACACGGTTGGATCCGGTGGTGAGGGCCCCGCCCTTATCCTCTATATTTCGTGGAGTATAGGTAGGAAAAAGTCATTTAGATACCAATGTGACGGACCAGCCGTGACTTGAGCAACAAACCTTAAGTGTAAAAAGTTGCTATCACAAAGAGGCCAATGCATATTTTGAACAGTGGTCGAATTTTAAAACTGTTGCTTTGGCATATTGGTGATCGTGGTGACCGTTATGTGGAGAGTTGAGAAGATCTGTCTTACCGATTTGGCACCGCATTTTGCAACCAACGTCGCATTTAGACAGATGAAGAAATAAGAGGGAAGCAATGGAAATTGTGCAAAGGGCGGGAGTTCAGTTGTTCAAAAAGGGCTAGCTTGTTTGGTAGGCAGAAAAATGTAATCTGCTTTTGATACCCTGAGTCGTATGAGTGGTAGTAGGGTTGGTTCTATCGTGCTCATCAGCTATGCTATAAAGATGTACCCACCGTCAAGAAATTGAAACACGGCCAAAACAAAGCACTCCTTCTCCTTTTCGATTTCCCCCAAAATCCCCATTTTTCTTCGTTTCTAACTTTTGCTTCGCCTGACTATCAACGCTTCCCTACTGGGAATCGCCTGTACAGAGCAGCCAGCGCTATCTTCAAACCACAACTTCTTACTATGGGAGCCTGTCTTTCGTGCCTAGGCGGCCAGGAAGACATTGATGATGGTGAAAGACAATCTTTGTTAGGAGGCCACCAGCAATTTGCAGATGAAAGCTACCAGGAGCAACTTATCAAGCAGCAGCAGAGACAGAGTGAACTCAACGGCATAGTCAGCGATTTGAACAATGACTTGATCGATGTCAGCACTTTTGTGTCGAATACACAGGTAGAGGACGGAATTCAAGAGCAGGATGTTCAATCGCCTGCCCTCTCGGCTGTGGCTAATTCGGGTTCACTTCCAGGAACCGCTCACGCATCTCCAAGCGTGGTGCCTGTTCTGCTTACACAAGACAAGTCGTTTCCTCATCTCTTGAACATTGATGAAAAGAAGAAGATTTTGGAGGATTCCAAGCAGTACGCTGGCCAGGTTGCTCCCATCAAAGCCTCGGGACCCTTATACGTGAAGTTCTAGGCACCAAAAACGGCAATGACTACCAGATTAAAGCCACAGCTTCTACCTAGAACTTCATGGTTTTCATTCTGGAGAAAGACAAATTCATTCGTTTACAATAGGGACGTTTCCCTAGAAGAAGCGGTAGACGTTCAGGTTACCGATACTTTACTCAAGTTCACAGACTGTGAAACAGCAAATTTCATGACACTCATTCAACCTTTCAGAGCCACCTCCGCACGAGCTTTGCTCTTTATGTTCACCAGCCATTCTCGTTTACACGTCGTTCTCGTTTATCAGATCGTACTCGCTCCCAGTACCGTTCCTGCGCGCCGAATCGGGTTAAGAATGAGACCATTTTTTGTTGGGGTCTTGCACTCTCGACTTCACTCATGGCTGAATCCTTCCCCTTCGTCGATAACGCCACGGATCTCGTGTGGTCCTACGCTCGAGCCTTCGATGACTGGTTCATGAATTTCATGCGCAGCCACTGGTTTCTCCAAGACCTTATACAAAACCCCATATCCCGCGTTATCTCGGAGTCGCTTCTCGTCCTTTTCATAGTCTTGTTTACGTACGAGACGATATACTGGTCTGGCATTTATCTTGACTTGTGGGAATACCACGCTAAGGATATCTTCACGGAGGTGCCTATCCATTGTGCACACGTTTACGTTAGAGTCAATGTCGCCAACAAGGACAGTCTAGCTGACGTCAAGGAGTACTACGAATTGAAGCAGCGGTCTGCTTACAATGTATTGAACTGGAAAAAGCTCAATGAGCTAGCTCTCCTGATTTTCAAGTTGCCTCAGTTTGTGAAGTATCATTTTGAGTTCAGCCCGGAAGACTTTGAAGGAAACCCGGAGCCTGAGTTTGGCTCCAACATCGAACACTTGCGTCAAAAAGTGCTCACCACATTCTTTGCGTCACCGCTCTGTAATCGCTTTGACAGCGGTAAACTTAACAAGGACGATGTGTTGGTCTACAACAATAAATCCATCGCGGTTGGTCCTGAGGACGACAAGACCTACCTCAGTAAGATCCACATCGAAACAGGAAACGTCATCGATGCCATAGTGCTCGTTTAAGATTCATTCAAAAAGCAAATAGCTTCATCAACATACCAAGCATCACAATTTACAAACCTATGTAAGTGCTCACCATCATCTTGGACTCAAAGCCATCTCTTCTCCCCCTTCAATTCTCTGTGCGGGATGATCTTCTTCTCCACTAGAACCCTTTCAGTCATCACCCATAGCTTTGCAATTGTCTCGAGTCGAGAGTCCAACAGGTTCGGCTGCTCTTCGGCAGTCTTATCCACTGAAGGAGCAAGTACCGGCTCTTTATCTGTAAAATCCTTGGGTATGAGATCCTCAATGTCTGTTGTTTCGCTGGAATCTTCCATATCTACATCCTCCTTGAGCTTCAAAGTCGGAGGAGGTCCTGCCCGAGCAAGCAGGTCGGCACTGAAGTTCACAGTCTCCTGTCTTTTGAACTGGATGGAGTCCTGCTCCGAGTTCTCCAAGTCCAAAATCACCCTATTCACCACCCTGTAACAATCTGCACGAAGCGATAAGTCAAAGAGCTGCTTCAACTCATCAGGAAGATCACTCAGCTCCTGAACTGGTTTTTTGGGATCGAAGTTAAAGCACAATAAACTCATTGTCATCTCGAGCTCCTTCAATAAATCGTATGATTGCGTCACCTTGCTTATAAGGTTCTTCCTCACAAACTTGAGTATATCGTCCAAGAACTTGCGCTCTGCTGCAGCGTCCTCGTTCATGAGGTGACTCATTTGTAGTTTATGTGCCCTGATCATTTCGATCAAGTTGAGCCTTAGTAGCTTAAAAAGCAAAAGGTTGTTGGAGTCAAGAACCGAAGGGAAATGTGTGCTGATGGCGGCAATTGCCTTAGTAATGTCACCTTTCAACACCAAATATTTGATCTCCTTTCTTTTTTCGATTGAAGAGAACCCCTTGATTGTATCACGAGCTGTCTCTTCGATTGCGTGGTCTTCTCGTGGGGCACCAGTCGTCAGTGAATTTAGGTAATTGTTCACAGCATCGATGAAGTCTTGTGAAGAGACCTTTGGTGTGGTAAGAAACTTTTTCGTCTCTTTCTCCAGCTGCACCCAAGATTCCTCATCTTGCTTCAAATCAATTTGAGCCTCCTTCGAGAAACTCAACGCAGCATTAGGGAACCCTTCTTGGATGAAGTAATTGAGTATGAGCTTGTTTATTTTTTGCCGTGGGATTTGATCATGAGTATACAATCGTTGTGATGGCTCCAGAGAGGTATGGAGAATATCCTCATGTTCTTGGAAATTGAATCCGGTCATGGATGTAGTAGAAGTTGGAGCTACTCACTCAGTACGATAATAGTGCACAGTGCGCACCAGAGTGGTCTGGCTGCAAAAGGCTCATATATAATATCTATGTTAATTTTTCGGGCATCTCCATGATAATCAAGATGGTTGAGGTCCAGCCCAAGAAGTTCTTTGCTCCTTTATTTTCACCGCTCTCGTCGTCGTACGACTCCCACACGAAACCGGTGTTCTCCCATTGCTTGAATACGTTCTTTATGAGATTTTCACGAAGTTCGGAGTAAGCCCGCTCAATCTTCTTCTTGAGCTGTGCACTTGCATGAGGCTTGGTGACTTCATGGTAGTGTTGTAAGCTTTCGAGAACCAAGTAGTTGATGTTGATCCAGACAGGTGATTTCCAGTAGTTTTCTCCAGTTCTGTAGTACTCGTCGGACTTCGAAAGCGATCTGATACCAAAGTCTGACCAGAGCTCCTCAGGGTCTGTGATTTGATCCACAACATGCTCAATCTTGTCGACATGTTCAACTGGAATCATCCTCGTCATGAATGGGAAAAGCGAGATATATCCCTTGTGACAGACGTATACGTTTTCATCATCGTCATCGACAGAGACGTCACAGTAGGCCTTATCCTCCTCTGACCAGTGAAGTGCCTCCACATTTGCGATAATGTCGGATTCAATCTGGGCGAATTGCTCCTGGTCCTCATGCAACTCGAGTACTTCGGCAATCATCTTGATAGATCTAGTCATGACACCCATCCAGCACAAAAGATCGACATTAAGCTCTGCAACGTCCAAAGGAAGTGGTCTAGGATAGTCATCGATACCGGAGGCGAGGCTGTGTGTCACGGTTCTACCTCTCCATCTATAAGCCTCTGGGTTAGGACCACGGTTAAACTCCTCAATAGATCCACGTTGAGTTCTTCTGAACATCTCAAAATGCGACTTGAGTTTAGGATAGATTTGGCGAGTGTAATTGGCGAGGAGCTCATGGTTATTCAAGACAATGTTGCCGATGTTATCCTTCAAATCTTCTGCGTCTAAGTTCACGGCTTCATCGAGCTTCGTTTTCTGAGAATTCTCCAAGAGGTATGTGAATGCAAGCATCAATGTTGGTGGGTTAACGATGGCAGGACTCTGAACCTGGAAGGCCTCAGGAACCCTGGATCTGGATTCCGCTCCCAAGATCTGTTCTCTAGCAATCCAGCCGTCGTCGTCAATGAGGTTGAACCAGGATTTGATAATCTCCAATGCTAAGTCGGAATCGTATTTTAAAAGAGGAAGGAGGTGGAAACCTTCATCCCAGT
This sequence comes from Candidozyma pseudohaemuli, assembly GCF_003013735.1. NCBI lineage: Eukaryota > Fungi > Ascomycota > Pichiomycetes > Serinales > Metschnikowiaceae > Candidozyma > Candidozyma pseudohaemuli. The sequence continues at coordinate 572,183 of NW_020194435.1, read as the reverse complement.
AGAACCCTCTTGGAAAGAATGGACGAGATGGGACAAGCGTGAAGAGCTCGAATGGGCCCTCCAATTCCCCCTCAAGTTTTGGTAATTCTGTACCATCGTTCTCGTCAACTGCAAACTCGTCGTTGTCGACGATGGATTTTCTATCAACAAGATGATCGCCATGGAAGTACGAAAGGCCACCCAAAAGACCAGAGAGCATCTCTTGGCCAAACTCTTGCTGTTTTTTCAGGAACTTCAGGATGTCGAAGTTTTTCTTAAAGTTTGTATTGACCTTCAGAAGGACTTCGTCAATCTTGTTATTGATGTTGTCGAAGGTGATCTTCTCGGTTGGAGGGGATGTGACGTCTGTGTAGATGACATCAAATTCGGAGGCACCTTCGTACACCTTTTGAACAAAGTGCAAGTTGCCCTCATAGTTATTCATGTTACGAAGAATGTAGACGACGTGAGGTGGGAATCTGTCTGCATCCTGCTCGTAAGTGGTAATGATATCTTGGACAGAATCCTTCAAAAGGGTCATGAAGATGCCTCTTGATTGCCAAACGTTTTGATTTGGTACACGCAAACTCATGTGGTGTGTTCTCTTGGGGTTGAGTTCCCTCAATGTACCCTTGGGCAGACCAGGATGTTTGTTGGAAGTTCCGGGACCACCATCATTGATCTTGATCTCAAACAAGCCTAAGTCGTCAGAAAATCCAGAGAGATCAACGGTTCCCTTGTATCCAGCATCGTTGTGAGGAGTATCAAACTTCAATACTCCCTCGTTCTCAGGCTTGATTCCATCGCTCTTCCTCTCGCCTTGAAGTCCAGACCACCAAACAAAAGAGGTTTTCACGTTTTCGTGGCCCTTATGAGGAGTCAGCTTGACTTTCACTGCCCAATTGCGACCATTGTCACTCTTGACGAAATCAATCGTGAGATCAATATGGCAATCGTTGTCGCTGATTACTTGTCTTCCTCCCAAACGTGGATCGAATTGCACCCAGTTCGCTCTAGCCATGTTGTCACCCTGCTCATAAAAGTCACGGAGACGGCTTACACCCAATTGTTCATCGGCATTGAACCACATGAGTCCCGAAAGAAGCGACTCGGGGAGTCTTGGTCTGATTCCCAAGTAACGGCCTGAGTTGTACGGTCCCCATAGTAACGAGTCGTATGATAGTCTCTCGTAGGAGCCTTCAGGAAGCTCATTCAATGGCAGGTCTCTAAGAATGTCGAACTCGTTGAAATCTTGTGTGGAAAATACTGCCACTATGAAGAAGGCCAATAGAGCGCAGAATTTGGCCTGAAGCATGGTTCTTTGATTGAGCTGCTTCTGATGAGATTTCGGCTTTTGCACCAATTAATATGATGTAATTGACGGGTCTTTGGGGATGGGAACGGCTTGGTGTATCGAAGAAGTTACCGGTTCAATAAGAGGCCTCGGTGGAAGGTAGACAATACTGCGAATGCCAATGCAAGACTCCATTAGTATGAGATACAAGGAAAGATGGATTTGGCCTTTCAAAAATTTCAGAGCGTGAATTCATGAAAGCTGCTCCATTTTTATCAAAATCAAGATTTGCTGGATTTTCTAAAAGATTTCATTGTTTGTATCCTTCTCTGATCTGATCAACCCATTAGCGATACTACGCACCTACGGTCTATTCGCAGCCATACCGTGAATTCCATAATACCCTCAACAATGCTTTCCAGAATATTCCAAATATTGAATCCTTTTCGACTTCTTCACGCTATTTTGAATAAATCACATCCGAATGCATAACTAATCTTCCATTGATTGACTCACGTCCATCTCACCAATGCTCCATCTCATCGTACTGTACGTTACTACTACTACCAAACCAACTCCGTGATCTTCAAAGATTCGTGCCGATAATGTGGCCAAGCAAACACCTGTTGGGTGTGCAGCTTGCTTATGGCATCCAGGGTAATGGAGTGGTGGCTGCGGAGGAGGTGTCTTCTTCACTGGAGGAGCTGCCTTCATTCCAACCTAAGCTCCACTTCCCTCGACTACGAGATCGAGGCCCTGTGTTACGTCCAATCAAGAACTCTTCTTGGAACCTACCGACTCCTACGGATGAGAAAGACGATTCTGCAGCCACCTCCATGTCTTGGTGGAGAAGCAAATCTCACTCTACGATATACGCTCCAGATGAACTAACGGAAGCACTTGTGGCAGAACTGGCGCCTTTAAACGAGCTGATTGCTCATGATCCCACCGAGGGTGACCATATGGTTTTGGTGAATTTTGGCACTGGCGTTTTTGCAACCCCAGTGGACCTTGACGGCCATAAAGTCGTTCCCAGCACCAAGAACAGTGTGGTGAACATCAAGGCCGTGGTTTATGTCTGTGGTGACAACAACACACAACTCCGAATTGCTCCGATTCTACCGCAGAACAAAAAGGTCACAGCGGAAGACTCTGGTGAATCCAGCAACCTATATCTACCTGCTCCACTTCAAGGTAGAACAAACTACGCGTCTTGCAAATTCCCTCATAGAATCCTTCAGATCCAGGTCTCGCCATTGCTTCCTATTATTGCCATTCGCTCCAGCTCAAAGGTACATTTCGTCAGATTCTCATGGCAAAACGATCCACACACAAAAGCCCCTGTCTTTGACGTTTTACCGTGTTCCATTAAACTGCACGAATTCACAGAACATGACCTTGCCCATATCGAATTCTCACCCACCGACAAGCACTCATTTTCAATTATAGATGTCCGTGGTAATTTGTCGATCTGGCGCCTAAATACCAAAACCTGGACGATCAAGTTGGCCCATCAGAATATCCCCTCCGCAAAACCAGGTAACGAGATTCCCCTCGCTATATCCGATCTAGAAGATACATCATCGTGGAAAAGCATCTGCTGGGCTCCCAAATCTGAATCACTAATTGCCTTTAGTCGGAACGAGGCGACCATTTTTCGCCTCAATCGCAAATCCTCGATTCCCGTTCAAAAACTTATTACATCAAATCTGTGGGCAAACATTTGGGACATTAAAAGTCATCTGGGATATGCTTTTCTTCTCACGTCGAGAGAAATAATATTCCTTAAACTCGGAGTGGAAGTTCCCTTCAAAAGACTCGTCTCGTGGAAGCACTACCTAGATAATGAGGACTCCTCATTGAAGCTTCATGTTTGCGAGGCTGAAGAGAAGGACCTGTTCATATGTTCAGTCTTTTCCAAGAACACTCCATTGGCTATGATATACACATTCGGATTTCACAACGGGAAGCCGGCTCTTCTCAATGATCCAAGCTGCATTCAAACCGATGACACGTGCAGCTACATTATGTTTGATAGGATAGTTTACGATGGAAGAGACAAGCTGACGTATTGTGAATTTCAGGCTACAGCCTCAGGAATCCAGTTTTCGAGTCTACATGGTGTGAAATCACTTTCTATCGCTGAAGCTTCTCAGAGCTGTCCATCTGACTCGCCTGACGATGAAACTGTTTCGAAAGATATTTTCAACATGATTTCGATAGCTGAAGCTACGAACGCCTTTCACTCATTTTCCACATCCAATCGAATGACTAACGAGAACGAGGAGATCTGGGAAGACGAAAAGTCTGACAATGTACCCCTCGTTCAGAACTATGCCTTCAGACTTGGCCATGATATAAAGAAACGACTTCGTATTGAAGAAGATTCTCCCGAGAGGACAGATGGGACAGAAGTATCGAATGGATCTGGCAAGAGTTCTGATGACTACCTTTCGAAATACACACCCATATCTGCCATTGCTGATTGCTTGCCCATCACTATCGACGATATGGAAGAGTTTGATTCGATGATCGAGCAACTTAATGATTTTTACGAGTCATGCGGTGTCAAACTTCAGAAGGATATGAGGCGCATGTTGAAAGGGATGGCTCTCGCTAACTGTGATTCCGTTCAACAACTTCAAAAGTCTCTTGAAGAGACCTATCCAGAGCATCCGAATGTTAGCCAAGCAGCAATGATCTTGGCCAATAGTTTTTACAAAGTGTCCAACGACGACATTGAGTCTCGCTTACAGGATGTATACCGGGAGGACCTCAAAGGCTGCAGCTCTGAACTCACATCAATGTTTGACGATTGGGACATCCAAATACCAAAGGTAAGAGCCAAATCTGCTCCACCCACAGTTGATACGAAGAAGAGAGGACTTTTGCATCGGGCACTCACTCAAAATTCACAGCATATGTCCCAGCTCACATCACAAGCATCTCAATTGACACAAGAATCGGCAGCATCTCAGTCTACTCAGCTTTCTCAATCACCACAGCCTGGTAGTTCGCAAGAGATTCCTGAAATCATGCTGTCACAACCATCATCCTCGCAAGCTAGACCAGCTACATCGAGGCTCTCCCAAAAACTCAAGCGGCCCGGCTCACAGGGCGCCAGTCAAAAGAAGAAGAAGAGGAAGGGTGGTTTTGCATAACTTATTTTCACACTTGTATTATACATTATAGATAATCATTAGACTTATATTTATTCTTTTTTTAAGATCGTACCTCGTATGCTTACTTAGATGGGTCGTCCTCGAATCTCAAGTCCCAGCCAATCTTCTCACCCAATTCAGGCAAAGCCTTTGCCACACTCTGGACATCCTTATCACCTCTACCGGAGACGTTAATGATGATGTGCTGATCCTTAGACATCGTCTTCGCAAGCTGGACAGCACCGTAGACGGCATGAGAAGACTCCAAAGCAGGAATGATACCCTCAAGTTGAGACAACAATCTGAAACCTTCCAAAGCCTGGGCATCGGTGGCAGCAACAAAGTCAGCACGACCACTGTTCTTCCAGTAGGCCAACTCAGGGCCAACACCGGGGTAGTCCAAACCAGCAGACACGGAGTGAGTGTCGTGAACTTGTCCGTCAGAGTCCTGTAAAACGTAGGTTCTCACACCGTGGAAGACACCTGGAATACCGGCAGTCAAGGTGGCAGAGTGACGCTCAGTATCCAAACCATCACCACCAGCTTCGACACCCAACATCCTCACGGAGGTGTCGTGCTCGAATGGCGAGAACATACCGGTAGCATTAGAGCCACCACCCACACAGGCAACAACGGCATCAGGCAAACGGCCCTCGTTCAACTCCTTGAACTGTTCCTTGGCCTCTCTACCAATCACACTTTGGAAAGTTCTGACAAGGGTAGGGTATGGGTGAGGACCGATGGCGGAACCAACGACGTAGTGAGTAGATTCCAAGTTAGAAACCCAGTATCTGAAAGCTTCGGAGGTGGCGTCTCTAAGAGTCTGTGTACCGTTGGTAACAGCCACGCACTTGGCTCCCAAAATACGCATTCTGAAAACGTTAAGAGCTTGACGCTTCACATCCTCAGCACCCATGAAAACACAACATTCCAAACCGAACTTGGCACAAGCAGTTGCGGTAGCAACACCGTGCTGACCGGCACCAGTCTCGGCGATAATTCTCTTCTTGCCCAATCTCTTGGCAATAAGTACTTGAGCCAAAGCATTGTTGATCTTGTGAGAACCAGTGTGGTTAAGGTCTTCTCTCTTCAACCAGATTTGAGCACCACCAGCGTGCTCAGTCAATCTGTCAGCCTTGTGTAGACTCGATGGTCTACCAATGTAGGAGTATAATGATCTGAACTCTTCCCAGAATCCTGGATCAGCAACAGCAGACTCAAAACCTCTCTCCAATTCGGCCAAACATGTGTGCAAGGCCTCAGGAACGTATTGGCCACCAAAATCACCGAATCTAGAGTTGTATTTGTGATCTTCCTCCAAAAGTGGCTTTGGGGCATTAATGTCTGTTGGGGCGCTGTAAGGCTTGAAGTCTGCTGGAGCAGTTCCGTTGAAGTCCTCGCCCAAGATGGAGCGAACGTATTTGTATGCGACCTCACCTCTCTCACCTGGCTTGGAGCTTCCCAAAAGGGTGATGATCTTGGATCCAATAACGACACCTTCTGCTGCTGCACCAACGGTCAAGAAGTGCTCTCTAGTACTAACACCAAAGCCAACAGCCAAAGGAGTATCGCCAGAGAACTTTTTCACACGGTTGCACAACTCTGAGATACTCAGAGAAACTTCCTGAGCGGCACCAGTGGTACCCATACGAGAAACCACATAGATAAAAGAGTCAGCAATGCCTCCCAAAACTTCCAAACGAGCATCACTGGTAGCTGGTGCAACCAAAGGAACGTAACTCATACCGTACTTGGAGCAGGTAGTTCTGAACTTGATAGCTTCTTCAGGAGGCAAATCAACCACAATGTAGCCATTGGCACCGGCTCTAGCGGAGTCCTCAACCATCTTCTCCTCGCCGTACTTCATGATAGGGTTGTAGTATCCCATCAAAATGATTGGAACGGTGACACCTTCCTTTCTGGCTTGCGCAACCATCTCCAAACACTTAGGAACAGTCATGCCGTTCTCCAAGGCCTGGGTGTTGGCAGCCTGGATAGTAGGACCATCAGCAATTGGGTCGGAGAAAGGAACACCCAATTCAATGATGTCTACACCACCCTTCTGCATTCCCTTCAAGATAGGAATAGTATCTTCCACAGAGGGGTAACCGGCCGTGATAAAGTTGACCAAGGCGTTTCTACCCTCTTTTTTGCATCTGGCAAAAGTTTCTTTCAATAAAGCAGACATTGTGTAGAGCTAAACTGATAGATCTGATTGAAAAATCAAGAATGAGCTTCGAGCGCAGCACAGCAGTCTTATATACATGATCGTTATCTTGTCAATGAGTCAGTTCAGGGTAACCCTTTGGCGAAATGTGGGGCAAAAATAGAATTTTGAATATCTCGAAATTCAGAGAGCCTGATACCTATGTGAAATGTTTGGAGTATCGGTTTAACCAAAATTGGGTGCTGGTCCATTTGAGGTTCTAACGGACGTCCGCAAAAGAAAAGCGGCAGGCATGCGCATCCGTCAAGAGGTGAAGGTTGGTATGATAGACTGTCAACAGGGATGCTAATTTTGCTTGTTGAACAGATAAATCATAACCTTCATCTGTATCTGAAACGAGTCTTGTCGAATAGCGGTTGAAAGTGACAGCTGAATCTTGTAGGTCATATCTAAGTGTTGAAATCCAGCTAGCTGCCCATTGAAGGAAGCTGAAACGACCTTCATGAAGAGATCCCTGGCACATTCAAGAGCCTTTCGTACTTGAAAGCGAATTGAAGCGTCTATTGTGTTCTTTGTAGTTGCCATCGATCTCAATGACCTTAAGCTGTGACGGGTCGTCAAAATGCAAGCGAGGATATTTCGAGCCTTGATATGGAACCGAGTGGAGAACCTCTCAAAAGATAATAAAAGCAGTCAACAATCTCGAGACAAGGCTCAATCATAACCGTGCGTTCGCAACCCTTGTTGATATATCGCAGTATACCACAGTTTAAGCTTAGAAACATCGTACTTTTGGGCTCTTCATTCAGCCCTTTCTCTGGCCGTTCTTCTGCGGTGAAGCGTTCTGTTTCTTCGGCAGGCCGTTCGCCTTGGCATTAGTCTCGGGTTCCTGCCCTAGTTTGATCTGAGACAAGTTAATGATAGGAAGTAGGCGGTTGTACCGAGCACAGTATTCCTTGATGGTGTTTTGAACCTGTGTGAGCCGTTGTTGAAGGGCATTCTGGTATTCTTGTTGGCTGTGTTTCTCGGGAATGGAGGCTAGCTGCTTGAGAAACAAGGACATGTCATTTCTTAGGATGTTGACTTCGGCTTTGAGTCGCTCGAGCTCGTCAAAGATAGCTTTACTATCGATCCGCCCGCTTGCGATGTCGTCTATTTTAATCGGCCCGGACAAATCACTCATGGTGGTGGAGAGTACCTTTAAAAGTGGAGAGTTAGAGATGTCGCGAATGTGGGAACCCGCACAACTATATTGCCTTGGCGTCTAACATTATCTATTTCTACTGCGTAGGGTGACTATTCCTTTTTCAACGGTCCAGCCGAGTTTGTACTGTTCAATGAAGCGATCTAGATCGCTGTTGATGAGCTGAGCCATTTCGTCGGCGGCCATTGTGAAATACAGCACTGTGAGACACTTGGCCATGTGGCGCATCATCTTGCCAGACCCGAGCTCCATCACCTGCTTTCTGGGTTCGTCTTTTTCGTTTCGAAATAGCTGCATCCATGTTACATAATCGTCAAGATCCCATGCCTCGAGCACGGCGTACAAAGGATCTTGTCTGCTGAAATGGCGGAAATATAGCAGCCATGCTCTACCACTGTCATGATTGCAGTGAGAGATATGTAGCGTCATTATAGCGGCCACCGAAGCCGTCTCTTCTTTAGTCATTAGGTTAGTTCGTAGAAGAAACTGCCCGCATGGCACATACGTCTGATACTTGCCGACGCTGGCTCCGAACTCGAAAGAGTACATATACACTTCCTTGGTGAAGTTGTCCAATGTCAAATGAAGCATTGCCTCTCGTAGCTTTCTGAGAGAGTCTAGGATAAGATCCGGCTTCTTGCGGTCCATCTTTTTGATGTCGCTGAAGTAGGTCTCACGGGCGGAAGCATCTTTTTGAAGCTTGTTCTCCTCGCCCCGCGACACGTAGCCATAATCCAGCTTTTGAGGTTTGTTAAACCTTTCCTTTCTCTCCTTTTTTTTATCAGGCTCTGATTGTGGACCGGACTTGGCCCTCCGGTTTGGAGGTACATACTTCTTGGACATGTACCGGTAGTGTGCATCAGTCGCGCTACTGCTTCTCGGGCTTGATGCCGGCTCGTTTCTGGTATAGAGAGCGGCTTGCAAGGTAGCGTTCGCCAAAATTAAATGTCGCCACAACAAGAATTGCCAAAACGCTGACGCCTAATGTGAGCTTGTACACCTGTCTGTAGCAACCGTTGCCAAGACTGCAAACTGTCACCCCCAATTCGGACATGACAGTGTGTCTGTCGTAAACCTTACCAAAGTGGTTGGTGAAGAAGAAGGAAGGGACGATCGGGGACATTCCCACGAGACCCCAGTTTCCTGAGAAGTTCTCCATTCCGAAAACATCTCCGACGATAATTGGCATTATGCAAAACGTGAAACCGTAGAAAAAGCCCTGAAGCATGGAGGCCCACTCTAGATTATGCGGATCGGTGATACTCAAGCCCATGATCTGTGTTGCCACAAGGCCGATGCCGGGGATAAACAAAAGCCATCCACGGGGTTTCCTGAAACTCTGACTAATAATGTCACCTAAAATGCCGGCCAGAAGGCGGCCCACACAATTGGCGACAGACAAAAGGCCCACTTGAACCTGCTGTTCCTGCTGGATGACGACCTCCATGGGGACGTACTCTGCAGTAGGGTCAACCGGCGTCGTGAACGTGTTGGTGACCAATGCCTTGACCATATAGCCGACGGTGTAGATGTACATTTGGCCTAGCGATGCAAAAGCGCCAGTGGCAATGAAAAGGAGCCAAAAGCGGGGGTTTCGTAGCAACTCGAAACCGGAGAGCTCTGAATTATGATGGAGGCCGTGGTACTTGATTGGCTCAGAGTCAATTTTTTGTCCGATCGTAGTCAATTGGATGATCTCGGAGTTGCTGGCTCTGTGGCGCTTCGGCAGCAAGTCTCTAAAGTCACAAAGCATCAATTGCGGCGAGCAGATGACGGTTATCACGCCCACAGACAAAATCAAGAAGCCGAGAAAGCCCGAGGTATCACCGGGATAGTACACGGACGCGACGACGGAGTAAAACATCGCCGACAAGCCGTACAATGCCAAAGGGAGCGACGTGGCCACGCCTCTGATATTGGGAAACAGCACGGCACAGCATTTGAGGCATGCTGAATTGATGAAGGTGGACCCCAGTCCCACGCTAAATAGCAAGAAGCACAGGTACCATAAGCTGGACAAGGCCTGGGAGTATTGCCGTTTGAGGCCATAATACGCCAAACAGATGGAAGTTCCGCCTATGAACAAACTGACCGAGTATCCCTTGCGGTCGACAACAACTCCAGCCACGGGTCCCGTCACGGCAACACCTAGTGATCCACAGAGTGCTATCAAGGAAGAGTCTGTAGCCAGGTAGTTGAGTCTTTGGGCCAACTGGGGCGAGTAAGACGAGTATAGATACAAGGTACCGCAAACAAGGCCCAAAAAGGTACACAGGAGGAGAACGAGCGACTTTGTGATTGTAGAAGGCATTATTGATGCATTGGGTGAAGTAGGTGGGTCGCGCTGATTTAGTGAGGTGTATTCTCACCTCGGGACGGAGACGATCTGGAGAGGGGGGTGTGTTCAGGATAAAAGTTGCAGACAAAAAAAAACTAAAGTAACAGATGAGAGATATTTTTTAAAGAGGGGGTCTTTTGTTAGCTGCATTCGAGAGATTGACGTTGAATTTTGAAAATAGGAAAGTCTATAAGGTGCTAGGGCATAAAGTTTGACCCAGTGAGTCTGCAGTGTACCGCAACGCGAGTCGTAATTTTCAGGAACAGTCGCCAGACATCAGGAGAGCATTGTGGCAGCGCAGAAGAGTCAATTTCAAGAACCTATAAAGAAACATCTTTTAAAAAGTCAAAACTTCGTCAAGCTCCCTCCTTCACTGAGGAAAACTACGGAATTTTTTGCACTGCCTGGTTCGGGTGGATGCGCAGTTTCAGGCGGTTTAAGAGAGTTATGCGTCGATCAGCTGTGGCCTTCAGGCGCTACATTACAGCCTCGCTGACTCACTTCAAACGGCGATTTATAGTTTGAAGGCGGTGAGTTTTTTGGTTTCTTCATTCGAAAAACATGAATGAATCGCCTTTCGATAAATCGTTGATCTGTGGGAGCCGGATGTCTGGGCGACTTGGATGTCAATCTGCAATTGGGATGACACCACTGTATTGTCTGGACCAAGCAACAGCTGACGTAAAATTTTGCTCTCTTCACCTGCTTGGATTATTATTGCAATTTGGAGAGTATTCACTGAAACAATGGTCCCACTGGCAGTCAGGTGTGCTGTTAGATTGGTGATTCTGCTGTTTGCAGCCATCTACTCGGCCATCAATTGTACGTCAACAATAACCGAAAGCTGTAAGTAAGAGATTTCGGAGAATCTACAAAATATAGATGCCTCTACCTCTTCTTCACTTATTTGGAAGTAAAATCACAGTTCAGATTTCTTGCTTCCTCGCTCTTTATGACAGCTCCCCTCAGCCTGCTTTTGGTACCCTCGCCTGGTGCGCAGCTTTTTGCAACCATTCTTGTAACCACAATACCAACTTCCCATGCCCTTGGTAAAATACGATGAATTCCCCCTCAATGCTACAGTTACTGCCGTCTCGGAAATCGAGGAGAGTCTCCAGGAAGCAGAGCGCCTTTTCGCCTTGCTTTTGATGATCTTCTACATCATCTTTGTGTTTCTCGTGCTGGGAGCCGTCGGACTTGGCATCTACGTCTGTATCGAGAGACTTATCGATAATCGTCGCCTTCAAAGAGATGCAAAGATATACGGAGACCCTATGGGCAGAAGGGCACCAAGGAGAGTAATGGTGGGCAAATGGTTCTACAAACAAAGCGACTCTGCATCCACTGAGGAGCTCAATTCTGAGGAAGCCTATGAACTAATGGTCGCTGAAGGCCTCATAGTGCCGGAAGAGGCACATACCAGGCGACCGAGAGGTGGAACTAAGGTTGATCCACCTAGTAGCCGATCCGGTTACTTCCCACTGCAACAGGGCTTTGTAGCAGCTTATGTTACAGACGAAGATCCTGACAAGCTTGATAAATTACATAGCTCTTCAATGACGTCGAATAATACGTGAACTATCGCAACGGTAAAACGACCAGTTTTTCGCAGCCATTCCTACACTGGAGAAGTAGCATCAAGCTCGCATTCAGCTTCATCCAAAGTGATCCATGACAATTCTGCCGGCTCTACGAATAGCCTTCTTTGGCTCTGACAAGTTCAGTGTCACGTCCCTACGCAGACTATACGATCTCCATGAAAGGAACCCGCTGCTTGTCTCGTCCATCAAGGTGATTACCAGATCTATCAAGCCTACCGGTCGAAACCTCAAGAACATGGTAGACGTGCCCATTGGCGAATATGCCCAGCAACGGGGTATACAGACGTTCAGGTCGGACTCACTGAGTCAAACACTAGACATCCTCGACACTGAAGAGTTCGATCTTGCCGTGGCTGTTTCGTATGGTAAGCTAATACCGGGCGGTTTCCTCAACTCTATGAAATACGGCGGGCTCAATGTCCACCCGAGCTTGTTGCCAATGTACAGAGGCTCTTCGCCAATACAATATGCATTAATGGATGACTTGAAGGAGACAGGTGTATCGCTTCAGACGCTACATCCTACCAAGTTTGATCACGGCTTGATACTCCTGCAATCTCAACCTGTCTCAATTCGGGAAGATGACAACTTCATTTCCCTTTCAGAGCGTTTAGGGGAGGCTGGTGCAGAATTGCTTACTTCTGCTATCGAGAAGGGCTTATACGCTGACCCCGTTAAGCCGTTGCAACTGCATTTTGCACCTTCATTGGCACCTAAAATAACACCCAAAATGGCACAAATAGACTGGAACAAAACAGCACGGCAAATAAAGCGCTTGAGCGATGCTTTGGGCCCTTTGCATGTCTACAAGGAGGTTGACATCACGAAGAAAAAGAAAAGGGTCCATGAGCTTCAGAAAGTTATCATAAACGACATTAGCATATCTCATAGTTGTCATGGTCTTCAAAACCCTGGTGAATTCCTTCTCGATCCCCAGCTGAACAGTCTCATTATTCGTACTGTTGATGGGTCCATTGCAGCTAAGAAACTAAAATTCCAATTCTGCGGCGATGAAGACCCTGAGACGTTTATGAAGAGATTAGCGAAGAGGGCGGGTCAAACTCTTAATCAATTTGTATATAAATCCTAATTACTGGATCACCTTAGCATGCTCATTGAACTTTTCAACTGCAACACGAAGCCTTGCGTACAAGAAATCCTTGTTTTTCTTCTCCGAGATGGGTATGAATGGACCTTCCTTCGCCTTGAGCTTGATAGAAATACCAGTACTCTCTAAGCCGATGCTCTTAACCTGGTCGAAGTTCGTCACCCAAATGACCTTGAGTGAATCGATAGAGAAGAGTATGATTCTCTTGAACGTAATCACCACCGCTTTCTCTTCTCCGGCAAGTAGCAAGTGTGCCAAGTAGGTCTCATTGAAGAAGCGTCCACCATCAATGGACTTAAGCCAGAACTGTCCCTGCGCTTCTCTCTGGGAGTATGGACGAATCACCTGGTCGTAGGAGACGTATCTGGGGAGACGAACTTTCTCTAAGCCATCTGCGTCGAAAACTGTCGTGGTATTTCTGATACCCTCGCCCACATTAGAGGCAAGATCGAAGAATCCAATCGCAGTTTTGGTGGGGAGACCAACGACACCCTTGCCAAGTCCCTTGAAGAAGCCATTTGCTCCTCCCTTCGCGGCTCCTTCCGCTGGAGCAGTTGCAATTCCGGTCACTCCAGACGAGATGGACTCAAAGAAGGAATTAGCTCCAGACGAAAAACCGTACAACGCATGTTTTGGTTTGTTCCTGCGTTGGTTTAATCTTCTTCTCTCCTGGAAGGACTTATCCATGGTTGCTACCGACAAACCCTTGGCGAGGGAGCCTGTAACCTTAGCGAATGAGTCCGAGAAGCCAAAGACAGACTTCTTGAGGAAACTTAAGCCACCCTTTGCAATTCCGATACCTAATTCTTGAGGGCGATCATTGATAACGAAACCCTGATATGGTTCGTAGAAGATATCAAGCACACCCGACGAAATGTTGTTGAATAAGCCCACTGGATTTCCTAAGAAATCAGCAGATCCCAATATCTTGTGCAACTGATAGAAGAAGGATTGTCCGTAATGCTTTTGAACAGATTCAAGTAAAATAGGAATTGGTACTCTTATGTTCTCAATGAACAATGCGTTCAACTTGATTGGAGCATCGTTGATATTACCAATGGCCATGGTAAGGACATTCACGAAAAACATAATCGTATTCTGAGATGAGGTTCTGTCCTCTGCATTAACTCTCTCTGTTCTCACGAACGACAAGTGTGTCAGAGTTGGCTGCAAATGCAAAGCCTCAAAGTAGATATCACTTGCGTCAGACAACTTTGTTGGTTCAGGAATCTCAAGATTGTTATCACAAAGCTTATCCTCAACATGCGCATTCCAACTAGCTCCGGGGAATTTAGAGAAGTCCAACAAAGCAAAGAGGAAATCTTCATCAAGTTCCATGGTCATTTCTTGGAGTAAAACTGTGGCATACTTGATGAATACAACACCGTGGGACTCATCTTTCACTTTGCAAATCGATCCTGAAAACGATGGGTGGCTATTCATCTCCTTACCTGACTTTGGAACCACTGTAGGATAAAGAATGATAGGGAAGATGCCGCCGTAAAGTTGGTTATCAATCTGAACCCACTTCAACTTCAAACTTAAGTTTTGATAAAGGTCGGACTCATTGTACCTGAGCTCGAGGCCTCTCAAAGTGATATAACAAAGTTCCTGCGATCTTGTGTTAATCAAAGAAATTCCCAAACCTTCAAAGCGGGTAAAGATCTTGGTATAGTAGTTATCATCAACCTCATCCACTTCGAATTGCAGTTTGGAAAGAGTGGCACTAGACCCTGCGGTCTCAGTCTTTTTCAACTTGTACAAACTCAATCCAGGATCGTAGTCTGAGATCACAAGCGACTGGGTGGGGCCATCAGCAACCACATTGAGATCAAGGATTTTTTGTACGTCACGCTCGGTCGCTGGCAATCTAAACGGTTTGAGATTACCAATCTCGGCTAAGTTCACAGCTCTCTCACGACCCCTGGTTCTGATAATCAACTCCTTGACAACTGCGTTTGGATAGTCGTAAGCATAAGGCATAACACTCTTTCCGGGTACCTTGTAATACACTGGCTTGTAGACTGTGTCTCGCTTGACAACCTCTCCGTTCAGATCGACATTGGGGTTAGCTTGGTAAATGTAAAGCTCTGTATCCGTGAAGTTTCTGATAGAGTAAGGCCAATTGTTGTGAGCACTCTCGACTTGAATAAATATGGTGGCATTTTCTGTCATGACATTTACTTTTAGAAGTGATTGCCCCTGGCCCTCCTTCTGGAGCTTCAAAAAGATCTGTCCCACATCATCGATCGCAAATGGGGAAGACCAGCCTTTTCCGTTGTTCTCAAATTTAAGCATAATGCTCTTGTGTTCAACTCGGTGGAGTGAGTAAAGAGGAATCAGTTGACCGGCGTCGAGCAGAATCTGTTTTGTTGAGCCATTCTCCACCAAACAAAGGGGTTCTGATATGGCATTTTTGATAACATATCGAGGTGAAAAGGTCACAATCTTTGAAAGCTGATACCTTCCTTCACCTTCAGAAATCGATACACCGAAGTTCATTTCCGTCTGTTTGTGGTTAAGCTGCACCAGCAATCCCATATTCTGACCAATGGCGTCGAAACTGATAGGAGCAGAGAGAACAGAGTCGGATATCTTCACAAGGCCTCTGTTCAGCCTTTCGCCATCCCTGTCAAATGAGAACATGTGTGGGATGTTTTCAAGGGAGCTTGAGGTTTCCAACACATTCAGGCGACTGGCTTTATCCACAACTGATAAGCTTTGACCAGTCCTATTCAAAAGGATGTAAGGACTGTAGATCGACACTTTCAAGTTCTTCTTCACGTCATGTTTAGGATAATGCATCTTCAAACGTACGTTTCTTCCTGATTCACTCCGCGTGTTTATGAGAACCTCCCGTTTGAACTCACTCTTCTTTGTCGAATTGATAATTGCAAACTCAGATTTACCGAATGAACAATCAAGAGGCTCAACACTGAGTAAGAGAAGAGCGTCAAGAGTCACAACATGGACAAAAGTGCTTTCACCCTTCTTCACAGATCCACTCCAGTCCTTCTTGCTGCTTTTGTCGTACAATCTGAAATTGAAATCGAAAGGAAGTAAATTCTCAACCTCAAGTGGTGCAGAAATCACTAAAGTGAAATGGGGATAGATCCTTGCAAGCGGCTCATCTTCGTCGTAGTTTGCTTCTGCTTGATAGTAGAACACGGAGGTTTCTCCGGTTCCCACTGATGAACAAGACAAGGCGGTCCCCTGCTTCATGAGGTCCCTCCATTCCAACGTCCCATTAGACCAATTGAATTTAGTTTCGAGGTAAGGTTTGATCTTGAGCTTGCTTGAAAAGACTATGTCAATTGGAAGTGCTTTGGTGTCACCAGCATCGACAACAAGTTCAGTGTCCCGGCCTTTCTCCGCGTCAACAAATTTAAGAGCGATCCCTGAATCAGAGTCATTTTGAACCTTGATAGTGGAACGCAAGATAATAGTTTTAACATTGTCGTCCCCCAAAACAATCTCCGTAGCAAGTCTATTGTGTACTCCTTCGATTGCTGGAGTTAACATGAATATCTGCTCGCCCACTCCAGCTGCATTTATGTTGCCGATCTCGTCATATGGCGAATCGAGAATTTTCAACCCAAGAACATCTTGTTCATTGTCAGTATCCAACTTCTCACGAATGACTCTCCAATCTTCAAACGACCATGGAGTCTTCTCCTTGTCCTTCAATACCTTCTTTTCTTTTCTCAGCTTTTCGCCTCGATCAGTCCAAAGCTCAAGGTCATAGCCTGTCTGGTTAAGAATGATATATGGAGTCACCTCATCTCTGGACTTGTGTTCTTCATCAGGAGTTATGGCTGAGAAAATTTGGGAAAGTAAAGCCACGGATCTCGAAGAAACCGTGATTTGAGCCATACTTCTAGAAACAACATCTATCATGATACTTGGCTTGGGATCAATAGCTTTAGAAGCGTATATCGAAACAGGCCATGGTTCCACCAAAGGCTCCCAAGTGGACTTTGCGTAGTTATAGATGTTCACGTAGGGCTCAAGATGACATTCTGCGCTTAATTCAGTAGACCAATTCACAACCTTAGTCTCGAACAGATTGATATTCGCATCAATAACAGGCAATTCGTGAACATCACCAATAAGAACAAATCTGGCACCACCAAAAGATGCATTGAACTCTTCGCCTTTGACAATCACTTCGGTGGTTAGTGAACGTCTTCTTCTCTTTGCTGATTCCCTCGAAAAACCTGATACCACACTTGGCGCATATTGTGAAAGACGGCGCTTGAAGTCGTCAGTTATGCTATGGTCTGGCTCAGATGAGTTCTCGATATCGGTTCCCATTGCCTCTGCGTAAAGCTCATTTGCTCTATTGGCAATCCGCATTCCCAAACGAACTTCACGCAACGAAAGTCTAACGAGCAAGGGGTCAATGGAGAGCTGAATGTTGGTCAAGAACGATGTAGAGGTCGAGCCTCTTCCGTCTAAGGCGAACGAAATCGAAAAGTCATCGATGATTCGAATATTTTTCTCAAAGTCGTTCATCCTTGTAACAAACATGCCTATACTGTCGGCGGCAAGTGAAACAATATTTTGACTTGTCACAAGAACTTGTTCCACCTTGAACACAATCGCCTCAGTATCCTCCTTAGTTGAATCAGCAAGAAGCAAAATCGATGGCTTGGTGATGTTAATAGAAAATCCAAGCGCTGAAGCCAAAGTTTGCTCCTCTTCCTTCTCTGCATTTTTGAGTCGACCTTCCAATGAATCTTCAGTGTCAGACTCATCATCTTCGGCTTCCAACGCGGCAGACACACTCTCAACTTGCAAACCTTTTGTAGCGAATGCTTGCAATCCAAACATGAAATCAAGAGCTAGGATGACCTGCGGCTCTTCAATAGTTAACATGACCGTCGTAGCCTTCTTATCTGCCACGCCCGTAGATCCTGTGGAAGCGTTGAGCTTAAACTGATCGCCCTCACTTTGAACCAGTGGAATCACCTCAGTATACTTATTCGAGGTATTCGATCTCACATCGCTAATTGTGAACGCGTTAATAGAAAGGTCCGAGTTAAAATTCTCGTCATCCTTCATGACAAACAGTGCTTTCAAGTCCTTGACCGCCATCAATGCAAGTTTCTTTTCTTCGATCGACGCCACGTCATTCGTGTTGTGGTAGAGGCTTAAAGAAATTTGTGGAATCTCCAATGCAACGTCAAATTTGATATGCTCTGGTGAGTTCTGAGCGGAGCCTTTAGGCTCAGATTTCTGAATTTCTTTTCCGTCGAAAGAAGTTTGATCCTTCTGCCTCTGAATAGAAGTATCATGAGCTATTAAAGCATTTGCGTTTTCGGCGTCGGCTTCAATTTCGTCCATAGAGTCGTCGTCGCCGGTTGCCATAAAGACAGAACTTACCTTATTTTGGAGATTGAACAAATAGTTAAGCTGAAGCTCAGACAAATGAAAATCGAGCTCTGGTAAGTTTCCAGATACTTTAAAAGTAGGCTTGTCTGCCTGGAACTCTTCAAGATAGTCAATCTGGAAGCCAATGTCTAGTTTCTCAACCATCTGACTTTCTTGAACAACATCAGCAAGATGAAACCTCGACGTAACCTTGGTGTTTCTAAGACCGGCGTACATCACGTTGTACACCAAAGAATCTCTGGTAACAAACTCATTGTTTAAGTAGAGTTCACCAAGTTCAGCAACTATAACATCGTACTCGTCTTTGCTAACATCAATGAGTTTGGGTAAACGAACCGTGGGCGCCCGGACCAAAATATTCATCTTTATCCGGATGGCATCATCAATTTGGTTTGCCTGGTTTATGGCAGCATCTCGAGCCTTATCATAGATGGCCTTCATCTGAGCAAACTTATTGAGATAGTTGAATATTTTTCCGAAGGCATCCTCTGCAAAGTTGATGGTCAGAGATCCGGTAATGAACTCAATATAGCTATCGAATGGCTCCTTGTTGGTGGCTGGGTCATATGTCTTGTAAGTGAATTCCGCCAAGTTGTCACCATCGATATTGATCAAATTACGGAAAATAGAGTCCCTTGGTGAGCCCTCGTTAGATTCATCGTGCAAAGACAAAGCTCCAAGGCAGCCACTCACTTGCAAAGCCTCTGGAAGGACGAAAACCTTGACATTTGCTGTGCTCAATTGTAAAGTGGCCAATTTTAGGTCGTCCTCGTTGAGGACGACGATAATACTATCGAGGTTTACCTTCACGTTGATTTTTTGAGGAGCAACTCTATCATCTTTGTAATCGTTGTGCTTCAACTTGTCGGCAGGTGTTTCTTCCGCATTTGGATCGGTGAAGGTGTTCAACATGAAATTAAGAATGCTCAAGTATGACATTCTTGAAACCACACACTTCACGGCAGACATATCCACGATTATGTCCAAATCAAATACTTCGATATCATTACCCTTAAATTCGACAATTCTTTGAGTCCTTGTGAGATCAACTTTGAAAAGTTCTTCTTGCTTGCGGTTGACGGCTTCAGTTTCCGTAAAGTTTCTCGAGGACACCAACTTTTCAAACTCGGGAACGCCAGACTTCTCAATATGGTCGATAATATCAATGTCGATTAAGGTCAAGTCAAGGTGCATATCGTAATCAGTCTTGTAGAAAGTAAATCTCAAGGTGTCTCCGATGAGGTTGAGGAAGGGCTCTGCTTCCAATGTAACAGCATCCTTGCATCTCTTCAATGACATATTCACCTTTGATACTTTAAAATCCATTTCAAACATGTGTTGTGGGTTCTCGGGCCTCTTGGCATTTGTGAGAGTACTCATAGATTCCTCGACGTCCTCTAGCTTGTATTCTTCTCCTTTTTGACCAAAGGCATGGAAAACACTGTTGTCATCTGCATCATTATCAGAAAGATCTGGTATAAGGACATCCACAAGCTTCATGATGGTTTTGTATTGGAAGTCGTTGAGCGCAATGTTGATCTCTGGTATTTCTCCACCAACTTTGAACCGTGCCAAGTTCGTAGCTTCGGGTATGATTGATACACCTAGATTTAGTTTGATATCCAAGTTATTGAGCATGACAGCTGACTGTTTTGAAGTCTCTGTATGAAGCTGTTCCATTGTATCCTTGATCGTAGAACCCACGAGGAACTGCGCATCCTGAAGATGGAGGTTAAATTGATCATACATGAGTGTTTTGAGTGTGGTCCAGTCCTCCTTGTCGTAGCTCTCTTTCGACTTGATTTCTTCAATGGTTGCTTTATCAACCAAGTTACTCGTGACGCTAAGGTGACCAGCATCCAATATAGCCACGGGGGATTTCCAACTCGTAGGATCAAGGGGAAGAATGATCAATGGCGCCTGGAGATCGAGCTTTACATTGATGGTCTTATGTTCTTCTAATGCATATTGAAGACCCAATCTGGTTTGCGCGGTGATACCTTCCATCGTGGCCTCAGCAGCATTCATTATAGCTCCAATAGTGTCAAGATGTATCTTGGGAGGTTTGAAAAATTTGATAATCTCCTCGATAAAGAATGCGTTGTAGAAAATAGTCATGGAATTAAGTTTGGCGAGAAGAATTGAGTCTGCGCTGCCGTCCAATGGATTATTTTCGAAAGATACTTGGAAGAACGGATCTTGTTTTTGGGACGTTATGGAAGAAGATGCATCATGGAACTCCTCCACAGATTGATGAAGATCTGAATGGACATGCTTAACGCTGACAATATGTTTGTAAAGAGTCTTTGAAGTCCCATCCTCGACCTTAAGCTCTTGCAATTGGAAGTTAGCAAGAAAAGAGTCGGGTCTTTGATAGAGCTGTGTTCTACAGCCCTCGACAATCACTTCTGCCAAGCTAGGGCCATGTTTCACAGGCTTCAAGGAAATGCCGGCTTTTTTGACGGTCATGAAGACCTCGACAGTAACCCTATCGCGTGGAATATTCACAGCATCAGTGATAGCGTCATCTTCGTTGAAGTCGATAGTTTCATATAAGGCTTTGCGCTGTTCATCTGTCAAAGTGAGGTTCAAACCGCCCTCAGACTTAGGAGCCTCGATAGTTTCCTGACTCTTGTTGCCATACCACCATGAAGAAATCCAGCCACCCTGCGATACTGGCTGTGGTGTTGCGGGAGGAGCATTGAGCTTCTCCTTACGAATCTCACTTCTGGCTAATGAGCGGTAAAACCTAATATCCTCGTAGGGTAGATCCCATTCCAACTTCTCGAACATGGTTTCGTCCAGCGCTGAGAGCGTCTTTTTGAGGACTTTCTGTTTCCATAAACCGATGTATTTCTTCCTCTGGTCTCTTCTCTTCTTGAAGTGATCCCAGCTCCAGCAATAGTTTTTCTCGTGAATCTCACCGAGGATGCTCTTTGCTGTGTATCTGAACCACTCTTTTGGATCCTCTTCAACAGATACCTTAGGTCTGTATTTGCGGAACTTCCACGTCTTTTGGTACCAATGAAGCTTGGAAGCGGTCCAAAGCACGTCTCTATACTGACTGCTGTCGAACTCAACGCCAAACTCATCAAAGAAGAGCTCAGTTGTTATATGCGGATGCGTTTCAGTGGCACCTGTTTTGTAGACGGTAAGACGCCCTTCTCCGGAAACAGGTTTGAGAAGGTACTGCTTCTCAGATCTGGTCGCAAGTGTGGATTTAAGAGCCTCAAGAACCTCGTCTGGCGTACCTGAAAAGATGCTGGAGCTTTCCGTGTTCATGTAGCACGAGAAGTTCTTGAGCATGAGTAGCTTTCTGGAAAGGCTCTGGGTAATCGAGATGAAGCTAGGCTTCCATTGATCATCCGTCGAAACGGCCGACAATTCATCGAGGGTAAGGCCCAATGCGTACGGTGAGTCTGTCAAAACGCCTTCGTCTTCATAGCGAACATGGATGTTCTTGATGGTGACCTGCAAGTTGTCGACGATCTTGGTGACCAAGCTTTCGGTGAAGGACTCGTTGGCGGCCTGGTTGTCACCCTTTGCAGCATTGAGATTGGAGGCAATTGCACTTTGTAATGCTTCCAAGTCCTGAAGCTTTTCTTGCTTGAGCTTCTGTTCCCTTGTAGCGTCTTCATCAGCATCAAAGTCATTGATGATGATTGGAGAGGCAAGAAGGTACACGTCCTCAATTATCACCTTTACTGGCTTTCCTTTCAAATTAGACCATGGAATCAGTAACGTAAGCTCTCCCAAGTGGCCAAACTTGACATCCACTGGCAATTTGAATTTGTCTAACGACTCCTTCTTAAGTCTCAAGTTCTTCAAGCGAACGTCACCAGACCATATTCCTATGTTAAGCTGCTTGGTATCGAAGTTTTCTATGTAAGACCCCAAGAAGCGGTTCAACAATGTTGCAACAACGGATTCAAACATGATCTAGTACTAATGGATGAAAAAGGCTGTGCTGCTGTGTGGACCAACAAGCATCAATAGAGCAATCTAGCGAGTGGTTGTGTATACAATTGTAAGACAAGACCTGGCACGTCAATCACCAGTGAATGTAAATTCAGACAATAGTAATTTTGACGTGATACTCTTAATAGTAGGAGAGAATTAAGAATCTGAAGATATTCTCATTGTTCAATGGGTTCATAATATGGAAGACTAGTGGGAAGTGTATACGCACACGGGCTTATGATGCAGAACCGTACTGAAGATCCAGCCGTATGGAGTTTATTGGGTTTTGGCTTCTCGTTTCTATTGTTGCTGACTGTGTGTGTCAATTCCACTTTTTAGTCCATGTCTGCACCGAATGAAGCGTTTATCATGTTACCCTTCCGGTAATGTATACACTAGATCTAACGTTGCAGGGGTCAAGTCAGGGGGTTTTAGTCAGCGGAGAATGCGCCACCTCACCGAATTAGCCACAGTCAGAAGAATCTGGGCTTTATGTGTTTTTGATGTAATTATGATTTTTCGAATTTATAGAGTAAGTTTTGTTTCATGAGATCCTATCGTACTTAGTAAGATTAGTAAAATCCGCAATCCTCAAGCCATTTCGCAGCCAACCGTCACGTACTAAGAGAAGCAACAAAAGTATATCAACACCACAACTAGAGGTCAGAGGAAAACTGTAATAATTCGAAAGTTTTGAGTAAACGACGAACTGGAAGAGCCCCGTATTACCCCAAATCTCATTTGGCCTTTTTTTTTCCTGTTTAGTTCTGCAGATTCCCCGTGCCTCGAGGCAAGTCCTGGTTCGGACTCATCACTTGACCAACGGCACATGACTTTATCTTATCGTGTATCATTCCCCCCTCTACTGTGGTTCCTTACGCCCTCAACCCCATACTACTCCACGGCGTATTTTGCCTCCACATATACACAAATAAGGGAAACTTTTGGCATTTTTCCTCATCATCACCGCATACACTGTTCTTTTAGGTTGATACGGAACTCCACAATTTTGGCCTACTCCCTCTGACTCACTCCCTCGCGTAGTGGCAAGGGCCATACTACATTATAGACTGCAAGTGGATTCAACTTAACGTCTCATCAGATTACAAATCCTGATAAACCTTACATTGCAACAAACAAATTAGGTCGACCCCTGATAGCACAGAACATCTGACAGATCATATCACCACATCCATGTCTAAAACCATAGGTGTATACACGATCGGACCCGAGATTGGGAAGGGCTCCTTCGCCACCGTATACAAATGCGTGGACAATAACACCCATGAATCCGTGGCTGTCAAGTCCGTGGTGCGCCTGAAGCTCAAGTCGAAGAAGCTTATCGAGAACTTGGAGGTGGAGATCTCCATTCTTAAGTCCATGAAGCACCCCCATGTCGTGGGGCTACTTGACTATCATCAGACGTCTACTCACTTTCACTTGGTGATGGACTACTGCTCCATGGGTGATTTGTCCTACTTCATCCGTCGTCGGGACCAGCTTGTGAAGACCCACCCGGTTGTTTCGCAGCTACTTGCACGCTACCCTTCCCTTGAGGGGTCCCACGGCTTGAATGAAACACTCGTCATACATTTCTTGAAGCAGCTCAGTTCTGCTCTTGAATTTTTGAGATCCAAGTCGTTGGTACACAGGGATATAAAGCCACAGAACTTGCTTCTTTGTCCGCCGGTACACTCTAGGGAGCAGTTTGAGAAGGAAAACTTCGTCGGACTATGGGAGCTCCCCATCTTGAAGATTGCCGATTTCGGCTTTGCAAGATTCTTACCCTCCACATCAATGGCCGAAACATTATGCGGCTCGCCGTTGTACATGGCTCCAGAAATCTTGCGTTATGAGAAATACAACGCAAAGGCTGACTTGTGGTCCGTCGGTGCTGTCTTCTATGAAATGACTGTTGGCAAACCACCCTTTCGTGCTGCAAATCATATCGAGTTATTAAAGACCATCGAGAAGACGCACGATAAGATCAAATTTCCCTCCTCTGCACAAGTTCCGGAATCGCTCCGCAAGTTGATCAGATCACTCTTGAAATACAATCCAACAGAGCGTGTCTCGTTCAACGAATTCTTCAATCATCCACTAATAGTGAACGAGTTGGAGGGTAAGGATAGGCCATTGGACACATCCGAAATGGATACAAACCTTTTCATCAGTGAGTACATCTCACCTATAAAGGCCTCTGATAGGGCCAAGTTTGTCTCGCCGATAATGCCCACGACGAGCGAGGACAACCAGAGGAACGAGGAGGGTCGTTCTCTGTCTAGATCAGGGAACTCAACGCCCCCTTCGAATCCTCAGCTTATCAGAAGAGACTACCCACGAGAACTCATGGCTCATGGCTCGAATTCAAGGGATGAGCAGATCAAACTGATCATCAATCAGAATAGCCCTGATTCTACCGCTCTCACACATTCTATTCAGCCAAGATATCCTGAGATCAAGCCGGGTCAGCGTCCTCATAATGACGTGATTTTGGAAAAGGATTATGTTGTGGTCGAGAAGCGTGCAGTGGAAGTTAATGCAATTGCTGATGAATTAGCAAAAGTTGGAACGAACGCTGTGGCCTCTCATACTCAACACTTACAACCTCAGGGGAGCGAGCGCAACGTTGTACTACTGAGGAGATCGTCACAGAGATCCTCTGGGTCTTCCGGTCGTAGACCAAGTTTCGGGGAAAGGAGAATCTCGATATCAATTTCTCCAACAAATGCCTTGGGCAAAGCTATTAGTCTTGCCTCTAATCGTCTATTTGGCGGGGCAGCGCAAGCAGCTGAGATACCGGAAGAAGGCTCTCAAACTGGCGAGCTCAACAACTTTTCGACATTGATTTCGAGTCCAGATTTTGCAAATAACTTGTTATTGAAAAAAGTGAAGCTTCCCACATCGAACACTCTCTTGGCTGCTAATAATCAGGATCAAGCTGGAAGGAGCGAATTGCCGTACGACGAGAAAGTGTTATCTCAATTGGAGTCTTTGGCAACAAAGTCTCATGCTATCAGTTTGTTTGCGGATGTCAAGTTCAGTCAGTTGATTCCTTCGCCTCCTTCTACAGACGAATATGATGATGAAATCATGCAGCATAATGATTTGCTTCCCCCAAAGATGATTAAAGCGATTAGTGAAGAGGGCGTTGTGTTGTACGTGAAGACGCTCTCTCTTCTTGCGAAAGGTATGGCTTTAGCAAGCAATTGGTGGCTTACTCACTATGACAAAGACGAGTCAACAGGAGAGCAACAGCTTGTTCGGTCCTTGGATCTTCAGGTTTCGTCTCAAATAAACGAGCTCGTACAGTGGATTCGGGATCAATTTAATGAATGTCTCGAGAAGGCAGAGTTTATCAAGCTAAGGTTGGAGGAGGCAAACGCCAGCATCAACAAGGAGGAAGAGATAACTGGCGTCTCGAATCTAACCGAGACTGCGACTGCAACTACAGTTAGTAGAGATGCCAACAGTGACTCCGTACATGTTGTTGCAGAGAAGTTGATTTTTGATAGAGCTCTTGAAATATCAAGGAATGCCGCAGTCAATGAGTTGGTGAAAGAAGATTTGAAAGGATGTGAACTCGCTTATAGCACAGCAATTTGGATGTTGGAGGCTCTTCTTGATGAGGAGTCTCCAGATGTTGATAAGTTGGATAACGAGGATAGGGCTATGGTCGAGAAATTTGTGGTCAGTATTGGCAACAGGTTATCTGTTTTGAAGAAGAAACTTGAATTGAGTTGAGTCAATTCATGTCTTTGACGCAATCAGCGACTTATTATGAACCAACTTTCTGGTTCGTTTGATTTTATTAGTTAGTTTAAAGGTGAGGGAAGGGTTCATCACCTGGTCGAGAATCCTAGGATAGGATACAATTAAACCGGAATATATAAAGAAAAGAATAATGATAAGAGAAAGATCACTTATGTAAGTTTACATGTGTTGAAAGTAGGTCTTTCATGATCGGTCAACGACCATGTCAATGATATATTAGCACACTTATTCACGGAACAATTACAATCTTACTGTGGACATGCCCAGAATACTTCAGCATGTCACAGTCAAATTGCTTCTTCTTTCATCGGGTCAGGACGAATGTGTTGGAGGAGCCCTAAAGTGATGGAGTTCGAACGCTGATGAACCGGGCGTGCGAGCTCTGTTCCTTCTCTCATCTGCTGCTTGACGACAGATTCCCGATCATTTTCAAGATGTTTGGATTTGGGAAATGGAGAATGAACAGGCTCCTTTTTATAATGATTCCTGAAGTAACCTGATCTCATTGCGGACTTTGCAACTCCCAGAACAGCATCATTAACCCGAGCTTCTCTTTCCTGCAGTGAACTGCCATTTGAGTAGGAGTCAAGGTTCACTTGATTCCGCAACGGCGAACGCTGTACCGATGGTTTGCGTGGAATTTGTAAAAGCGAAGGCTGTTCCTCTTGATCAAAAGTAATTGTTGCGTTGGAATTCAGGGAAAGGACAGAAACCGAGGCACTCATGTCAGTGTCAGCGGCCTTCTGTACATTTCCCATCAAGCCTTCAGGAACGTCCTCAAACTCGACAAGGTCATTTTGGAACACAACCGGTACGTCATAAACGTTATTCTGGTGGTTAATCAAGTCAGGGAGGTTGGATTCATGTGAATGAGCCCTATTACTCAATGACAAGAAGGGGGGACGTCCCCGGGGGGTCACCTTTGACGAAAACTTCAAGGTTAGGTTGCCAGCTTCTTCATCACTTTCGCTCTCACTTTCACTTCCGCTTCCGCTACCACTTCCACTGCAACTGCTGCGTGACCGAGAAGTCAGTGACCTAGTGCCCGTCGAGTATGACAGGAACCTAGACCGTGAGGTTGGAGCAACACCTTCATTTGTCTTTGTTTCCCTTGAGTTTTTCATGCCAGACATCAGTGAGCCCAAATTGAAATTTCTGAATTTCTCATTGATAGAATCGAAAGCATCAGGTTTCACAAGATCAGGGTCGGAGTTAATGACACCGGGTTCTGGCAAGAAGCCTCCATGCTTCTTTTTTCTGAACTCATGATATTTGTGTGAGAGATATTCATCATTGAAACTGTCCAATGAAGCAAAACTTTCGGTCAACGGCAATGATATGACGGATGAAGCGCGTCTTTTGTTGTCAATACTTATTGGGCCCACCTTAATCTTGCTCAGGACAGAGGAATCTGTCGACATTGGAATGGCTTGAGGCTGTGAAAGAGGGTGCTTGGATTCCAGACCCAGTATAGATTCCGTCTTGCTAGGTCTAGGACTCGATGGCGTGCTTGCATTGCTGTGAAGGAAAGCACTCGACTTCCGTCTCTTCTGATCTAGTTGTTGGATTCCCTTGAAAGTGTCAATAACAGATTGATTTTTCAAATAAAGATCTCCCCCAACGTTTCGCTTTGTCTCAATTTGAGGAGCTTCTTGAAAACCGTTGACACTTCCTCTCCTGCTCGAAGATGAACTATTGGTTTCTAAAACATCCTGAAATAGTAAATTGTTGCGACTAAGCACGACCGATGGTCGACTCCCCGTATTTTGGCGCGAGAGCGTTGAAGGTTCTGGTGAGTTTTGACCAGTTTGTCCTGAGGAAGACTTGAGAAAAGAACCTGCGTCATATGTCTGTAAGTGAGCTCTGGACAACCCCGTAGGAGGAGTCTGTACCGATTCCAGGAGAATAACTGAATTGTTTATGGAAGGATTGTAGCCCATCGTGTTGCTGTTCGTGCGAGTTGCAAGATTGGAAGATTCGTCACTTGAGGAGGTGCTGGCTTCCATTTTTAGTGCAGCTTTGCGAAGTGCCTCCAGATCTCTTGAGCGAAGAGCTTGAAGGAAACTGCCTTGGATCCTGTTTCCGACACCAATGACCGCATCATCTAACTCTTCTTTGGTGATTTCATGATTCTTCAAGGAGTCAAAGGCTGCCGCTGTTTCAATCGAATTGATGAAGAAAAACTCATGAATCTTATCGACGTCATCCTCGAGATCCATCAAGACGAATGGATGCTCTTTGATTGCGCTTATAGTGAGTCTAGTTTCACTATTCTTGTCAAGAAGTTTTCTGATCAAATCCTTAGCCATCTCAAATTCCTCATCACTGACCTCTTGTGGAGAATGGAAGGCGTCCTTACTTTCCGGGAAGACCACCTCTTGATTGACTATCACATCAAATAACGCGAACTCCAGTTCCGCGTTGAAAGGTACCTTGCCAAAGAGGAGGCAGTATAGCGTGACACCCAAGGACCAAATATCGATCTTGTATGTAATTTTGGGTGTTTCACTACCGCTCTTGGATTCCAGTTGTTCCTTCTCCAAAGATGTCATTTGAAGGGTGCTGTTGCTGGCAGAATAGGTTGTACGACAAAGCTCCGGAGCGAAAAAGGCCGGAGTTCCCACAGTCTTTGCAAGCTCTGCCTCAGTCATACAAAAACCTTCATCGGTATTTCCCAAGTACGATGCGAAAGAAACACCGAAATCACTGATTTTCACAGTATTATCTGATCCGACGAGTAGATTAGCAGGTTTTATATCTCTGTGGATGATTCCTTGCATATGAAGGTATTCAAGACCTAGAAGCACGTCTCTGAAAACCTTTCTGGACTGTCTGAAGGTGAGATTGGGAGAATAAATGTCGGCGAGCAATTCATTATCGTCTAGAGGAGAAGCCTCCGTTTTGTGATGCGATTTGGTTTCACAGCATGGTATGTTGGACTCCTGGGAGTCATGCAATGGTGCAGGGCACTTGATCGGCGTCAGCCTCTTCCACTTGATCTCACCCTTTTCGAGGTATTCAAGAACCAAGTAGATCTTGTGTGAACGGCGATCGTCGAGCACCTCCCTTAGATTGACAATGTACTTGTGATCACATCGCTTCATGATTGCAATCTCTCTGCGGATCTTTGTTTCGTAGTCGCTGTAAGGGTGGTTGGGAGAAGCGATCGAGCCTCGATTGCTCAATAGTCTGCGTTCCTTCTTGTTTTTTCTGTTCACAATCTTGATAGCCACAAGTTCGCCCGTCGTGAGGTCTCTCGCTAACTTAACTTTGCCATGCTCACCTCTGCCGATTTCCCCACGTATCTCATATGTGTTCAAAACCTTGCGTCGTGTGATTGGGTCATACTCTAGAGACACGTAATTCGTCTCTTTGACCAATCTCAGTCGTGGCCTTGATGGCGGCAGGATGGCCAGAGTCGGTATGTGGTCGGCGGCAGGGCTTTGTATGCGATTGAGTGATGCGTTGGAATTGAGAGAGGAAACCAGGTTCTCTCGGGATCGGGAAACCAGACGTTGTAGGAGGTTTGCAACCTTTCCAATGAGGTTTTGGCGTAGCAGCTTGTCTTCGGAATCGGACGTTTTCGACATGGATGGTCTTTGCGGGATCGAGTTACTTCGATGTTGGGGATCTTCCGACGCCAGCATCGTAGGTGTAATGTCATCAGCGACAGACACTCCCGTGGCCGGGAGTGACGATTTGGCCTTCACTTTGAGCAGGTCGGGAGGCATTCCGAGTTGTCCAATGTTGAACTGGTATGAACGGTGGAAAGTCGGGGAAAAGTCTGCCCAGGATGACCTGAAATTCCAATATCAATGAAGGTGTGAAAAGCTGGGATCTGTGGGCACTCAGATTGGGGAGGATTAGTACCAGATGTCGTTATTCACTGTGGTTCACTGATTTGTTGGCGTGGTTGGTTGTATTCACGATTGCTTAAACCGGGGACTAAAAAAAAAGTTACACTCTTGTGCGCAACCGACTGGAGAAGCACCGAGAAGAATGGATCTGGGCGTGAAAAGTGGGTAATAGGAGATAGGAATTGTTGATGAAATAAACCTTCCGGAATTGGTGGTTTTCAAAACTCTCCCGCTATTTATAGTTATGGAGTGTTTCAAGTCGGGCAGCTGCGTGGAAGGTGGTGGATCTTTGGGTGCAAATGACACGATTTCTCACCCCAAGTGACCCACCGAGATGGAGCCCTAATATATAAATCACGGTTTTGACACCTTCGAGGGTCCACCGAGAAGATGATGAAAAGTTTCTTTTTGATTTAAACTTTCGGAGATCATGCGCCGCCTACTCGAAGGAGATGTTGGGTGAAACCTCTACAAGACCCAGAAGTGGATGGTTCGGCAATTTGGGAAAAATTTGTCGGCATTTCGATTTTTGCAACCACTCAAGGGAAACCACTTTCTAGATCAACGGACAGTATTTTCTGAATCAACGGGGCTGAAAAGACTGTAGAATGTGTGATCTCGGCTTAGGCAGTAGTC
The DNA here is from genome assembly GCF_003013735.1 of Candidozyma pseudohaemuli. Taxonomy (NCBI): domain Eukaryota; kingdom Fungi; phylum Ascomycota; class Pichiomycetes; order Serinales; family Metschnikowiaceae; genus Candidozyma; species Candidozyma pseudohaemuli. The sequence continues at coordinate 541,710 of NW_020194435.1, read as the reverse complement.
AACTGGTGCACTCTTACGGTTTGCAGCAGATCTTACTTTAAGGTACAATAAGAGGCAGAGCAAGGGAGGATGCAAGTCACAGATTGTTGGATGATTCACGGTAAAGAGTCAGAATCAATTTGGGAACAACTGTCTAAAAATTCTGTTTAAGCCTGTTAGCCAGTGGTGAAGATATGGATCTTTCTAGAAGCCGGATGTATCGCAAACGAGATCACTATACTTCTCACTCAGAAACACTATGCGAGATGCCTACTGAATGCGGCTTCGAATCTTATTTAAAGAAATTTTTAAGAATGGCAGATGCCTACATTTTATCGAAAGGCTGCCATTCGCCTTGTCGGGAGTGTTATTCGTAGTAGCTACTACGCTCAACCTGTCCATACTTTCACCTCTTCTGCTTGATATGCTAGATCGCTTCATTATGTTACATGCTGTTGTGTGTATATACTGGCGCATGGCCTACTTAGACTTCCTTAGTCCCTCGAGGAATGCATCGATACCTTCGCCTTTGTACTCGTAGCCCAAGCTGCTCGCCAAGATCTGGCCCACACCGTTGTTCAATATCGTGCTGCTCAACTCCTTGTTGGCCTGCTGGAAAAAGCCGTTTCTCACCACCCGGGCGATTTCTTCTCTCGTAGGCTTCACTCCCTCCGGCAACAAGTCTCCATACTTCTCTTCAAGCTCCTCGCTCAGCAACAGCGACAAATGCTTCTCGATGACGTCCGTAGTGAGCAAATCGTCAATTGCCGTAATGGGCGCCTGTGTCCTCTGCTTTTGCTTCTCCTCTACCGGCTGTTCCTTCACCTCTTCGGGCTCGTCCCTGGCGTTAATACGAAAAACGACAAATCTTCTCTCATTACTTACTCTTCCAATGCCACAAGCGCCTGCACCGACAGCAACAACCTCTCGTCCTTGGTGGTCAAGTGGTCCAATTGCTCGTCGTCTCCCACGTCTTGAAGCCAGTACAAGTGTTTGGCACCCGAACTCAAGAATGTCAAAGAAATGACTCTTCCAGTCTTACACAGCTTCACGTGTTTGAAGGTGACGTCGCCTGGGATAATGAGAAGATCGTCTCTTTCGACGTTGCCCAGGCTGCTCTTTGGTGTCCACTGGAAACTGAAGAAATCCTCCTCTTCTTCCAGCGGCTTGATGACAACCTGACCCTTGTGGGGCAAAGGCGTGCACTTTTTAGTTTCTTCGTCGTACTGGACCTTGCCGGCGTTGAACTTGATGGTTTTGCTCATGCTGTCTAGGTGGTTGGAGAGCTCACCAAATGTTTAAAGATCGCCACACACAAAGTGCAGGCCAGAGGGCTGGTCCAATCAAGCTATTGAGTTTTTACTGTGTGGACAGTGGTAGAGCTAGGGTGAGGACAGTAAATTGAACAAAAAGATTAGTTTATGGATTTGAAAGAAGTTTTAGGGCACTAAGGGGGTGTTTGGGTTACAGAAGTGCCAATGGCGTGGGGTGCACTTGTTTGCAACCATAATGCCTAAACGAGCAATGTGAAATATCTGAGATTATTGAAAGAAGAATGTATATGTAAGCGTTTTAACGATTAGCAAGAAGGGTTTGTCAAGCAATTAAGTCACTTCATTATCCTTTCATGTCTCCATTTGTTTGGCTGCGAAACGGAAGAACCTTCTTTCCCCAGGAGAACATGATTCACGTAAACAGACCTCCGATCGAGGCCTTCACAAAGAATGGAATACTACCACTCGGGTTTGATCATATTTTCATCTTTTCCAAAATTATCCCACAAAAACTAGCCGTCCGAGCCTGGCCCTTGATCTTGGACTCTACAACATATGGGCGCGAAATCGGGCATCTTTTCACTACACCATGGAGTTTCCACCAAGTGAGATCAAGGCGCTAGTCGAGGAGATCGCTCAAATACTCCGCTCCAAAAACCAGACTCTTGCAATCTCAGAGGCAGCATGCGGCGGTCTCCTCTCTGCTTATCTTATTTCCGTTCCTGGAGCCTCGGACTTCTACATTGGAGGAAAGCTCGTGTACTCTGTTAGACAGAGATTGAGGCTCTCGGGATGGTCAAATGAGGACATTTCTAGCTATGTGGGTCCTTCCAAGCAGGTTGCCTTGAAATTGGCCCGCACCACGAAGTACGACTTGGGTTCGACGTATGTGCTTTCCGAGACCGGTTTTGCTGGTCCTACTACCGATTTGCATCTCCAGACAAGCAGCAATCTGGATGCTGGAGTCGGTACAGTGTACTTTGGAGTCAGTGGTCCTACAGGAGACCATGCTGAGGAGATCTCCACGGGTAATGGTGATAGATCCACGAATATGACCGAATTCGCTCGCTTGGGTCTCGAGTTCTTATTGAAAACGCTCAAAGAGGGTAAATGAGGGGACAATCGATGAAAAATAACTCATTCACAGCTCATTTGGAATCTTTTTGTGAGGATGGGACGATAGGATAGGTAAGTTCGGGTCCACGTGCTGCCTTTTTCACAATGAATCGCTTTCCTTCTTCTGAAGCCAATTAGAAGATATGAAGTATCTGTTGGCGATTAGAATGACGAAGCGGGGTGCAAAGAAGTGAAACACGAAAGGCTGTTGGCTAATCAATGGTCCACTATCACCGAGTGCATACACAGACGAGGGCAGAACTAAAGGAGGATGTGCTATAACGACTTCAACATCTTCGATAGAGCCATATCAATGCATCTTCACTTAAACGAAGTTAAATCAAAGCAGAATCCACGCTACTGATGGTGAAAATGTGAATTTTGCAGCCACAGGACGCGCTATCCACCAATAGCTTCTAAAAATTCGACATTTCATTCACTTTAGAACCTGAGCACGAGAGTTCAAGCGCAACTTGAAACAGACGATAGCCAGAACCCTCCTTATTCTAGGGCCAATCGAAAGTCTATTTTTGACAACCCAGACCAGGCACAAAATAACCTATCGCGCGTGAAGATCAATAACAACCAGGTACCACTTTCACGCCAATTAGCACATGCGAGGATATATAGTGCAATATAAACAATAACCGGGGATTTCATGGCAATTCTATTGTAAATTATCTCACTAGTTAAAGGATTATCCCATCTTGTACACGGGAAACTGAAGATTTTAAATAAGTTGCACGTGACCTCTACGCCCCGAATCCGTCAACTTCTTCTTCGCACCAAACACGTAAATTACCGACTACAAACACAAGCATGGCTTCAGGTATGTTCGACGAATGCCCTTCAGACATCCTCATTACTAACATTCAGTGGACAAGGCGCCGGAGACGGATATCAAGATCATCCGCAGAAAGCTCAACAGCTTTGTTGGTTTCGCCAACTTGCCCAAGCAGTGGCACAGAAAATCCGTCAGAAGAGGATTCTCTTTGAACTTTATGGTTGTTGGTGAAAGCGGTTTGGGAAAAACTACTTTGGTCAACACCTTGTTCAACAAGGAGGTTTTGGCTAAGGCAGCTGAGCCCGAGGAAGACGAGAATGTGGAGAACCCAAGTGGAGAGATTCCAGTGAGAATTGAGACCACAAAGGCCGAAATTGAAGAGGACGGCGTGAAGTTGAACTTGAATATCATCACGACGCCCGGTTTCGGCGACTCGTTGAACAACAGTGAATCCTGGAAGCCTATTGTGGACGAGATTGACCAGAGATTTGACCGCTACTTGGAAGCCGAGTCTCGCGTCAACCGTAGCCAGGTGCCTGACGAGAGAATCCACGCCCTTTTGTACTTCGTGGAGCCAACTGCCCACTCTTTGAAGAGCTTGGACATTGAGCTCATGAAGGCTGTGCACCAGAAGGTGAACTTGATCCCAGTGATCGCCAAATCGGACACTTTGGTGGACGAGGAGATCCAGGGTTTTAAGGAGCGTATCTTGGCCGACATTGAGCACCAGCAGATTAGCGTGTTTGAGCCCTCTGTGTATGACAATGACGACGAAGAGACTGTCACAAACTCCAAGTCTCTCATTGCGGCTTACCCATTCGCTGTGGTTGGTTCTTTGAACGAGGTCACCACCCCCGACGGCAGATCAGTCAGAGGCAGATCTTATCCATGGGGCACAATTGAGGTCGACAATGGCGACCACAACGACTTTGTCCGTTTGAGACAGTTGTTGATCAGAAGCAACTTGGAGGAGCTCAAGGAGAGCACGAACGAGAAGTTGTACGAAAACTATAGATCGACCAAGTTGCTCAACATGGGCATCGAGCAAGACCACACTGTGTTCAAGGAGTTTGACCCCATGACGAAGCAGGAGGAGGAGAGAGCCTTGCACGAGGCCAAGCTCGCCAAGATGGAAGCCGAGATGAAGGCTGTGTTCCAGCAGAAGGTGAGCGAAAAGGAGAAGAAGTTGCAAAGGTCAGAAGCCGACTTGTTTGCCAGACACAAGGAGATGAAGGAGAAGTTGTTGAAGCAGATCAAGTTGTTGGAAGACAAGAAGGCGCAGTTGGAAAAGCAAAAGAGCTTACCACAAGAACCGCCTGTGCTGTCGACGCCACAGAAGACCCGTAAGGGATTCTTGCGTTAGGTGACATGGGTAGGGCTAGAGTGAATATGTAATGAAAGATACCTCAGAGGCTTGTAGCATGCCTCGGTATGCAGCGAACAAAACCGCAACGATAACAAGGATGCAGCATCAGTCACAAGACCGCCACAGCAAGCGAATGTTAGACGAAATTGGGATTGAGAAGAGGTCACGAACACACTACACTATAAATATTCCATTGCAAGCCAGCAAGTGAAAAAAATAGAAAAGTATAGTAAAAAAAAAAAAAAAGGATCTGAGATTTTTGCCGGTGAGCTTTCATTCTGTACACCTGCACTATCACTCCCGTTACTTGCGCAAAGTGCCAGCCTGCGAGAAAAAAGTTAACTTACTAGACTTTTCTTCACCACCAGAGACCAATTGCCATGTCTGCCCCAGAACAGAAAGTCAACACTGGCGCCGAAGGCACCTCCACCAGCACTGCTCCTAAAAAGGACATTGCTGCCACCGTCCAAACCCTCCAGTTTGCCTGGTATGTTGGTCACGTCGTGACTGTTATTTCCACCATCTTCTACGCCCTTACCTACGTGAAGGTGTTCCCCAGATCTTACAAGTTCTGGTACTCCTTGGCTCTTTTGGGTGTCATTGAGTCGTTTGGCGTGTTGATCTTCCAGACGATCAAGAAGCATGGCTTCAACGCCCCCAAGTTGCTTGCTGAGGACAACGCCCAGTACTTGTTCTTGAGTGTCTTGCTTTTCATTGCTCCTCCTCACGTCTTGTTGACCTTGTTGGTTTTCTTCTTGTTTTCCACATTCCACGTTTTGTCCTACACCAAGCACTTCATCTTGCCTGCGTTGGACATCCCAGAGACCCACCCATTGTCCAAGAAGATTGGTGACTTTGTCGCCGCCAACAACAACAAGTCCATCCAGCTTGCCGCTCTTTTGGAGGTGGTGACCTTGGTTTGGTTGCTTATCCGTGTCATTACTTTCAGAAAGAGATCCTTGACGCCATTCCTCGCATACGCCTTGTTCATCAAGTTGAGATACGAGAAGAGCGCCTTCACAAGAAACTACTTCAAGCAGGCCGAGATCCGTGTCGAGAACCTCGTCAATGGCTCCGGCAACCCAGCTGTGAAGGATGCATGGTTGAAGGCCAAGGGTGTGTTCCACCAGGTCGGCTCTATTCGCTTCTTTGGCGAGAACAAGGACAAGGCCACTTAAGCCAATGGCATATAGCTTTTGACAAGGCCGCTTTCAGGTCATCTATGGCTGGCGCTGCGTCTGACTTAGTGGGTCCACAATGCGCCGCCGCCCCGCTTGTTTTCTGTTGCACTCTGTGCCTATCTATGTTGTTTCATTACTCAATGCCGTGAGAGACTGTAGCTGTTAATTATTTACGGTTGAATATCAAGATTCGGAGAGTACATTTTGTAAGTGCATGGTTGTAGTCCCTGATGAGGCAGTGGGGGAGACGGGTGATGTACAGCCTTTCACATGCTAGGGAAAAAATGGGGTGATTTTGATGCCATTTCAGTGGGCCTTCAATAAGTATTACTGAAACGTCACAAAAAGTTAAATTTAATAATTCTAGTATTGCTGTCAAGGAGTCCTCGTAAAAGGAAGCCACACTTTCACTACCGAGATGGCTGCGAAAGTCTTAATCGCATTCAGGCATGACACTTGACACTCCTGATGAGGTGAAAGAATAGGAGTTGAAAGGCTTTTTCAGAAATTTGTCGAAAAGCCGTAAAGAAGAATGTCTCGTTCTTCGTATTCTCTCGAGCTATTTACATTCTTTGAGTTTTGTGCTGAAAGACTTGAATCAAACTGTTCAATCTTAACTCTGCAAAATTTGCATATTACATCAGAAGAGACTGTCACTTACCACAAATCTTGAAAATTTCAATGAACCTTCTGGGAAAGAAACGCTCTGACGCCTATTATTGGGCGTGTAAAGCCATTGTCCCAAGATGATGGAGCCTAGTTGCAGTCACTAGACCTTGCACTGGTCAATCGTGATGTAATTTTTTTTAATATTATTGGCAATTTATTACTCCTTCGAGTATAGACCTCATAGACTCTATTTTTCAGGCTCCAAGTGCTGTTACCAAGAGAGAACTTTCAACAGCCTCACTATTTGCTGAACATGCGAGATAGAAGGTGCCTTCAGGAGGAAAAAATCACCTAAAAGACTGGAGGTGCCGAATTGGGTCAGATCGGGCTTAAAAGCCACCATAAAGCTTTGCGTAACATCAAAAGCACTATGTGTGAGTTTGGTGAGAAAATACTTATTTTTGAGACAATGAGATCGGACTAAAGTCTCTTGATTGCACGATTTATTTTACCAGGGTACTGATGGTGTCAAGGAAGCCTGGTTAGCTCAATCGGTAGAGCATTTGACTCTTAATCTTCTAAGGTCAATCAAAAGGTTGCGGGTTCGAGCCCCGCATCGGGCTTACTTTTTTGCTTTTGCCCTAGGTCGACTGATTGTGGCACCTGGATTCATTTTTGTAACTCTTCAAGATTAACGGCTTCGGCGGGTGTGTAGCCGAAATCGCCCACTTACTTTAGTCCTCTCTACCGTTCCATGAGATCCGGATGCGATTTTCAGTCTGGGCGCCGAATTTTTCAGGCTATGACGTAGCCCACATGTGTATGTAAGCCAATCAGAATCCTACGTTTGAGACCCTTCACAGATTTCTGGCAACAAGCTACAGACCTAGCAATTGATTAAATTTAGACCCGGTCCCCAGATTGCTGTGCAACAGAAAGCCTCGTACTGGACAATAGCGATGCGAGCAAAAGCTAGAACATTCTATGAGTTTCACATCTTGCTTCTTGCCGGCCCTCAAACCTCTACAGTGTAATTCTGATGGTTCCGTATCTCCAGCTTCCCGATTTAGATAATTACATCATAAATTTTTCCGGAACATACTGGAGTCTTCTGGAGAATTCCAGTTGGTGCCATGCGGCATTCTGCAGGAAGAATCTTCTTTCCACTTCCAGGGCATCGGTTGGTATTGCATGCACGTCTTTCGCAGCCATTAGTATGGAACCCTTTGGAAGCTTCTTCGACGCTACGCATAGGATATATAAGAGGCCCCCGGCACGCACATCAATTTCCTTTCTTACCTAACTTTTTTATATTACATCATGTCTAAAGCTGTCGGTATTGACTTGGGTACTACGTACTCGTGTGTCGCTCACTTCGCCAACGACCGTGTGGAGATCATTGCCAACGATCAGGGTAACAGAACTACCCCTTCTTTCGTTGCCTTCACTGACTCTGAGAGATTGATTGGTGATGCCGCCAAGAACCAGGCCGCCATGAACCCAGCTAACACCGTCTTCGACGCCAAGAGACTTATTGGTCGTAAGTTCGACGATGCTGAGGTCCAGGGTGACGCTAAGCACTTCCCTTTCAAGATTGTCGACAAGGGTGGTAAGCCAAACATCCAGGTTGAGTACAAGGGTGAGACCAAGGTCTTCTCCCCTGAGGAAATCTCTTCCATGGTTTTGGGTAAGATGAAGGAGACTGCTGAGTCTTTCTTGGGTACCACTGTCAACGACGCCGTTGTCACTGTCCCAGCTTACTTCAACGACTCCCAGAGACAGGCCACCAAGGACGCCGGTTTGATTGCTGGCTTGAACGTCATGAGAATCATCAACGAGCCAACCGCCGCTGCCATTGCTTACGGTTTGGACAAGAAGGATGAGCAGGAGAAGAACGTCCTCATCTTCGACTTGGGTGGTGGTACTTTCGATGTTTCCCTTTTGTCCATTGAGGACGGTATCTTCGAGGTGAAGTCCACTGCCGGTGACACTCACTTGGGTGGTGAGGACTTTGACCACAGATTGGTTAACCACTTCGTCAACGAGTTCAAGAGAAAGAACAAGAAGGACCTCTCTTCTAACCAGAGAGCCTTGAGAAGATTGAGAACTGCTTGTGAGAGAGCCAAGAGAACCTTGTCCTCTTCTGCCCAGACCTCTATCGAGATCGACTCCCTTTACGAGGGTATTGACTTCTACACCTCCATCACCAGAGCCAGATTCGAGGAGTTGTGTCAGGACCTCTTCAGATCTACTCTCGACCCAGTCGAGAAGGTCTTGAGAGACGCCAAGGTTGACAAGTCTCAGGTTCACGAGATTGTCCTCGTTGGTGGTTCCACCAGAATTCCAAAGGTCCAGAAGTTGGTGTCCGACTTCTTCAACGGTAAGGAGCCAAACAAGTCCATCAACCCTGATGAGGCTGTTGCTTACGGTGCCGCTGTCCAGGCTGCTATCTTGTCTGGTGACACTTCTTCCAAGACTCAGGACTTGTTGTTGTTGGATGTTGCTCCATTGTCTATGGGTATTGAGACCGCTGGTGGTATCATGACCAAGTTGATTCCAAGAAACTCTACTATCCCAACCAAGAAGTCTGAGACTTTCTCCACTTACGCCGACAATCAGCCTGGTGTTTTGATTCAGGTGTTCGAGGGTGAGAGAGCCAAGACCAAGGACAACAACTTGTTGGGTAAGTTCGAGTTGTCTGGTATCCCACCAGCCCCAAGAGGTGTTCCTCAGATTGAGGTTACCTTCGATGTCGACGCCAACGGTATCTTGAACGTTTCCGCTTTGGAGAAGGGTACCGGTAAGACCCAGAAGATCACTATCACCAACGACAAGGGTAGATTGTCTAAGGAGGACATTGAGAGAATGGTCTCTGAGGCCGAGAAGTTCAAGGAGGAGGACGAGAAGGAGGCTGCCAGAGTCCAGGCCAAGAACGGTTTGGAGTCTTACGCTTACTCTTTGAAGACCTCTTTGGGCGAGGAGCAGCTCAAGTCCAAGTTGGAGGAGTCTGAGGTTGAGTCCGTCACCAAGGCTGCTGACGAGACCATTGCTTGGTTGGACGAGAACCAGACCGCTACCACTGAGGAGTACGCTGACAAGCAGAAGGAGTTGGAGGGTGTTGCCAACCCAATCATGTCCAAGGCCTACCAGGCCGGTGGTGCCCCAGGTGGTGCTCCAGGTGGATTCCCAGGCGGTGCTCCAGGTGCTGGTGCTCCACCAACCGACGACGGTCCAACTGTTGAGGAGGTCGACTAAATGTGTTGACCGGCTAGGTCTACAAAAGACTTACGGTAGATCTAAATATGTAATAGATTTAATGGGTATTGCGAAAGAGCTGTAAATGGAACAATCCATTGATATAGAGCAAGAAATGAACAGTTAAAAAAAATTAATTTTGTAGAAGCAAATGGTTATGTAGACTAGACCTTGGGCGAAATTTTTCAGTTACAAAGTCACGCAATCCTGCTGCAAAAAATACATGTCAGTATTGGAAGCCTTGGCGATTTTCGTCAGCTCATAACGAGAACTTCACCAATGCAAGCAAATGTGTTAGAGCATGAATGCTTACAGTAATTAAGGAAATATCCAAAAAAAGCAGATTCCGAGATTCCAGAAAATCCGGATTTTTCACCTCTCCTAATAGGGGAGTATTGTGCCCTATACGGTTTTGCGCTCTACAGCATCGCCACAGTGAGCACATGGCTACGCGTGTTGCGTAACGAGTTCTTCACTTTTCAAAAAAGTCCCAACAATATTAAAATGACTAATCCTATTCCGTAGACCCACTACCAACCGTAACTGGGTAGTTGCAATATGCTGTCCAGCATTGGTGCAGATTGATGTCGCCCTGTACACAACCGGGCTTCTTCCATATACCTCCATGGCGACGATAGGGTACTTTGGGTAATTTCTCACCCAACGGGTCCAACAAACCCACGCACGACGCATACATAAGCAGGTAAACGGAAGTACCTATAAATGTAGCAGAATCGACTCACTTTATTTTCTGCTCGCCTATTCCCCTCCTTTAAAAAAATATCCGCCCGCTGCTGTCAAGTCGTAAAACTACTAGACAATGACGTCTCGGTGATGCGCGTTCGAGGCCGCTAAACGAGCACCTCAGGCCACCCAACGGCGAGACACAATTGTGTTGATGGATTCTGAAGTGACATTATCGGCCAAATTCGCCAGTATCTCTTTGTTGTCTACTTCAATTCCACCAATCTAAGTCTATGCTGACGCGGCGTCGGAGTAAGCGAGCCCAATCGCCTGTATCTGGGGGGCCCAAAAAAACGGTGGTGGAAAAAATATATATCGTATAGCAGTAGCTTGTTTTTTCATCCGACGCCTTGCGAACCATTCCCCTCGCTGCCTCGGACTACTGCTTCTGAAGTTGCAACCATATCCCAGCACAAGAAATTGAAAATGACTTCGGCCCCATCCCACAAGGTGGTGCACGAGGCCAACAACGTCTCGTTAAGAAACACCCCAGACGAATTCTACCAAAGACAGCCCCGCCAGGGCCACATTACCTCGATCGACGAGTACCAGAAATTGTACAAGCAGTCGATCGAGAACCCAGACGAGTTTTTCGGCAAGCAGGCCCGTGAATTGTTGGCCTGGGATAAGGACTTTGATAAGGTTCTGGCTGGCGATTTGCTTCACGGTGACACCCACTGGTTTGTTGGTGGTCAGTTGAACGCTTCCTACAACTGTGTGGACAGATGGGCCTACGCCCACCCAGACAAAACCGCCTTGATCTGTGAGGCCGACGATGAGAGCGATTCTCGTACTTTGACGTATGCCCAGCTTTTGAGAGAGGTGTGTCAGACTGCTGGTATTTTGGCATCGTGGGGCATCAAGAAGGGCGATAATGTGGCCATCTACTTGCCCATGAACGCCCAGGCCGTTATTGCCATGTTGGCGGTGGCCCGTTTGGGTGCTGTCCACTCGGTGATTTTCGCTGGTTTCTCTTCTGGTTCCATCAAGGACAGAGTCAACGACGCCAACTGTAAGGCTTTGATCACTTGTGACGAGGGTAAGAGAGGTGGCAGAACCATCAACATCAAGAAATTGTGTGACGAGGCCTTGCTTCAATGTCCTTCTGTTGAGAAGGTGTTGGTGCACAGCCGTACTGGTAACCCAGAGGTCGCTTTCGACGAGTCCAGAGACTTCTGGTGGCACGAGGAGGCTGCCAAATTCCCTGGCTACTTGCCTCCCGTGTCTGTTGACGCCGAGGACCCATTGTTCTTGTTGTACACCTCCGGATCTACCGGAACTCCAAAGGGTGTGGTCCACACCACCGGTGGCTACCTTTTGGGTGCTGCCATGACCACCAAGTACATTTTTGACGTCCACCCTGAGGATGTTCTTTTCACTGCTGGTGACGTCGGTTGGATTACCGGTCACACTTACGCTCTCTACGGTCCTTTGTCGTTGGGTATCCCCACCATCGTTTTCGAAGGTACCCCAGCCTACCCAGACTACGGCCGTTTGTGGCAGATTGTCGAGAAGCACAAGGCTACCCACTTCTACGTGGCTCCTACTGCCTTGCGTCTCTTGAGAAAGGCTGGCGAGGCCGAGATTGGCAAGTACGACTTGACCTCGTTGAGAACCTTGGGTTCTGTCGGTGAGCCTATCTCTCCAGACATCTGGGAATGGTACAACGAGAAGGTGGGCAAGAACCAGTGTCACATCTCCGATACCTACTGGCAGACAGAGTCTGGTTCCCACCTTATTGCTCCAGTTGCCGGTATCACTCCTAACAAGCCAGGTTCTGCTTCTTTGCCTTTCTTCGGTATTGACGCTTGCCTTATCGACCCGGTGTCTGGCCAGGAGATCCACGGCAATGATGTCGAAGGTGTGTTGGCTGTCAAGAGCCCATGGCCCTCTATGGCCCGTTCCGTGTACAAGAACCACGCCAAGTACATGGACACCTACTTGAAGCCTTACCCCGGCTACTACTTCACCGGTGACGGTGCTGCTCGTGACCACGATGGCTACTACTGGATTAGAGGCAGAGTCGACGATGTTGTTAACGTTTCTGGCCACAGATTGTCTACTGCTGAGATTGAGGCTGCTTTGATCGAGCACATTGGTGTTTCTGAGGCTGCTGTTGTTGGTATCAACGACGACTTGACTGGCCAGGCCGTGGTGGCTTTCGTTGCCTTGAAGGACGAATACCTCACCACCATCAACGGTAACGAGACCTCGGAGGAGGCCTTCAACCTTAGAAGAGAGTTGATCTTGACGGTGCGTAAGGAGATTGGTCCCTTCGCCGCCCCCAAGTCCGTCATTATTGTCCAGGACTTGCCAAAGACTAGATCGGGCAAGATCATGAGAAGAATCTTGAGAAAGATCTCGCTGAACGAGGCCGACCAGTTGGGTGACATCACCACCTTGGCTAACCCTGGTTCGGTCGCGGGCATCATTGACTCTTTTGCTGCTCAGTTCACCACTAAGAAATAATCACATACAGTCACGGGACCACTAGGAACTAATTAGATAGAGTGCTATGGTTTAATAAAATAGAAATACCACGATCAACCGTGTATGGTGCACGTGATGAGACCTCGACTGTGTATATCAGAGCATCGAGAAGTACTCCACCGAGTATGGCTACCAGGCGCTTATTCTTGGTCTTTTTGACCGTGAAGTTGCTTCATTTGCTTATATTTTACCTTCTGCCCGGTCAATTCGATATTCTGTCCAATGTGCTTCTACAAAAATACGCCCCAGAGAAACACCTTATAGTGAACGGTATACTGACATCGATCAAACCCATCGACACTTTACTCCAAAACTTCATTCGTTCATTTCTAGATAATGTTGTCGATAAGTTTGTTACTTGGGATGCCGTGTACTTTGCGGACCTATTCGCCAATGGCTTGACTTACGAGCATCAGTATGTCTTCTGCCCTCTTTGGTGGAGACTCGTTAGAGTGATTCCAATCAACTCCGACGTGATTTTTTACCAGCGCTTGATATTTGCAACAGCGCTTTCAAACATTTGTCATTTTGCGGCCGCTGTGGTGCTCTATCACTACACATTCATTCTTTTCAACCAGGCCAGACTCTTTTCTCCACTGAAGATGGCAGAATTGACGGCATTCTTCTTCATCCTTCTGCCTGGTGCGGCATTCTTGACTGCTCCATATTCCGAGAGTATCGCTGCTTTGTTCAGTTTCACTTGCTTGGGCTTACGAGAGAAAAGTCTTGAATTCGTCGTGGGTGCAAAATCTAAGTCGGATACTAGAAAGGTGCTTTACGTGCTTAGCGGACTTGCTGCGGCACTAGCGTTTGGGTTCAGAGCAAACTGTCTTCTTTTAGGTCTCATCTACATCTACGATTTGGTCAAGTTCAATACCTCTGCGCCATGGCTTCCGTTAGTCGCTGGTCTGATCCTAGGTTTTGCTTTCCTTCTTTCGAATGCTTACAACTACGTCGAAATCTGCCTACCAGGCACCCGTGGTGAGTGGTGCTCTAAGACAGTACCTTCGCTTTTTGCCTATGCCCAGAGCCATTACTGGAACAACGGCTTATTCAAGTACTGGACTCCAAACAATATTCCCAACTTTTTATTTGGGGCTCCTTCAATTGGCCTTTTGGCTTTCAGCATCAAGTACTTCACCCACATCTATCCTGTGAACAGGATCTTGCCGGTTTCCTTAGTGGGTGGTGTCTTTCTTGCAGCACTCATACTATTCTGGCATGTTCAGATCGTCACAAGAATCCACACCTTCCTTCCATTGGTGTACTGGCTTGTAGCAGGATTATGGGTCCACAACGACTTCCCAATAGCTAAAAAGGTAATTTTTGGCTATTTCATAGTATGGAATGTCGTACAGCCTGCCCTTTTTGCGGCATTCCTCCCACCAGCTTAAGCGAGGCGGATAATCTAACCAATTTAGGCAGGCTTGTGCGCATCCTATCGGTTGCGAAATCTGGGTGATAAGATCTTTATAAGAGATTCAGGAGAACTATGAATTCTTGAAAATCTAATTTTTTTTATTGGCTAAAGTATGATCTCATTCTCAGAAATCAAGCTTTATGTTTACTTGATTGGAGCAGTTGGTCTAGCTCTCTACTTCAAGTCCCAGAAGGGATACAAGCACCTGAAGGGGTCCAGTCCCAAGAAGACCATCAAAAAAAGTCCTAATGAGAACCGTAAGAACGGTACATGGGTACCTGAAGATTACAAAACTCCCGTCCCTCCACCATACCCAAATTGGGATTACGAAAAGACTAAACCCTTGCCATACAGAGCCTTCAGAAACAAGTACAACATCACCATGGGGATCCGTAATATGGAATGGGATTCATGGATTGAGCTTGACAATGAGTGGCCCAAGTTCCATGACGCCAAGGTACAGAGGCTTGAAGAAAGAGGAACCGAGCTTTATGACACTAAGCCTGAAGCTCAGGCCGCTGTATTCGAACTCCTAGATGAATTTTGGGGCTACTTGCCAGTGAGATATCCCTCTCTCTTTCAGCAAACTCCAAGAGGTCTTAAGAATTTGAAGACAGGTGAGGAGTTCGTGTTCAGAGGTTGTAAGCCCAGCGATATGGCGGAGGACCCGATGGTAATGGCAGCAAAAATGGTCCAGGATGACTTGGCGATTATGATGGAAGGTCCCACAGGTGAATACTTTTTGAAAGCGGGTGCTATCATCCTCCCTGGGTTCTGGAGATTCAGAGACAAATTCGGTCTTTCGTTGAACCAAATCCATACCACCGGTGATGTGCCACAGTACAGGCAGAAGTTGCAGACGGGAATGTCCAAATTCTTTACTCGTCTCACTTGCGATAAACCAGTCGTGAGGAACAACTACTTCATTCAGCTCGATGATGTCTTAGGCTGGTCCAAGTCAATCGGTAATGAAAATTCAGACACTGTGGGATGGTACACCGCAGACAAGGCTACGACACCGGAGCAATTATTCTACAGGTCAGAAAGACAGAGTTTGAGAAGACTTCCTAAAACCGGAGCTGTGGTTTTCACCATCAGAACATACTTTGCTCCCATTACTGAAATCTGCAAAGAGCCATATATTCCACGGAGACTTCTAGAGGGAATCGAAAGCTGGAGTGATGATGTGAGGGAATATAGGGGATACGAAAAGTTCAAAGATGTCATTTTGCCTTATTTGGAAGAAGAGGCGGAAGAACAGGAGAGACGTGGTTATGTTCCAGGAACTGAGCCCGCAGTGTACCCATTTTAATTACGAAGAAAGCCTGAATATTCAAATCATCTTTTGATAAGAGAACCTTCAGAATGAAGGAATAATTATCCGATACTCAAACTGTAGTGAATTCTAGACTAGTGGGTGGTTTGACTGGGTGCAAATTTGTGCACATACCTGAGCACCACACATGTAAGTCCCCAACAAGACGAATCAGTCATGCCACTCAACACAGCGATTTGCCACCAAATGGAAACCTACAATGAACAAATTATGAAGTCGTGACGTTACTAATATACAAAACATAAATAATACATGGAACGAAGTAAATAGAAGGGGACCCGCTTAGGATCTCTCACCTCTCAATCTTCTGGCCAACTGGATGTCCTTCTTCTGGATGGTGACTCTCTTGGCGTGGATAGCACACAAGTTAGTGTCCTCAAAGAGGGAGACCAAGTAAGCTTCAACGGACTCCTGCAAAGCACCGATAGCAGAGGACTGGAATCTCAAGTCGGTCTTGAAGTCCTGAGCGATTTCTCTGACCAATCTCTGGAAAGGCAACTTTCTGATCAAGAGATCAGTAGACTTCTGGAATCTTCTGATTTCTCTCAAGGCAACGGTACCTGGCTTATATCTGTGAGGCTTCTTGACACCGCCGGTAGATGGGGCGGACTTTCTGGCGGCCTTGGAAGCCAACTGCTTTCTTGGGGCCTTACCACCGGTAGACTTTCTAGCTGTTTGTTTAGTTCTAGCCATATTTGCTGATGATGAGAAATTGAGGTGGTGGGAAGGGGATCTGTTTATATAGAATGTAGACTCGTGGGTGTGTGCAGGCTGTATACAAACACCCCGGGTCTCCGCAGCTTAACACTACTTTCTTTTGTGCCAACGAAAAGATAAAGAGTGCGACCAAAAGCTAGGTATACTTTTTACTCGCGCATAGTGTATATCATGGCACTGCGAAAAGACATCTTTTGGGGTGTTTCAAGCGCGCACCCGTACACCGGAAGCTCGTCTCAGGCTTGCTTCGCACACTGAAGCGACTTTTCCCGCGCACAGAAGTGTACAAAAAAAACCTGCCCCAGTATGCTCACTACGCATTACTATGGAAGTGGAGGCACAAATTGTGAGGCTCTTTACTTGGGTGCCGCAATCGGAACACTGAGAAAAAAAATGTGAGCCCCCCTAAGGACCCCCGGGTCTCGCCACCCACACATATATAGCGCGAGTCCGCTCGCATTGTAAAGCTCTTCTTTTTTTTTTCTCATATAACACACACATTTATTAAACATGTCTGGTAGAGGAAAAGGCGGAAAAGGTCTCGGAAAGGGTGGCGCTAAGCGTCACAGAAAGATCTTGAGAGACAACATTCAAGGTATTACCAAGCCAGCCATCAGAAGATTGGCCAGAAGAGGTGGTGTCAAGCGTATCTCTGCTTTGATCTACGAGGAGGTCAGAGGTGTCCTCAAGTCCTTCTTGGAGAATGTCATCAGAGACGCTGTCACTTACACTGAGCACGCCAAGAGAAAGACTGTTACTTCTCTCGACGTTGTCTACGCTTTGAAGAGACAGGGCAGAACCTTGTACGGTTTCGGTGGTTAAGTTCACTTCTGGGTATTTGTATATTATTGAATTTATGATGAATGAGAAATGCATTTGTAGAGTAGAGTTTGGTTTACTGAGAGCAAGTCTGGGGCCAATTTGTGGACTCAGTTGATGGTCGACATGGTCAAAAGGCTGTGATTGGCCTAGGCCTAGAGGGGAGTTGGAATGGTCATTCATAGTAAAGCGCTCGTTTTGAGGGGGGGTCAATTTGAGGCAATTGACTGCACAATCTGCCATGTGGGGCCTAGGCTTCCAATACAGCCAATGTATGGAGAGTTAAGCTGAGGGAAATCTACCTGAAAAACAGTCAAGATGGAGTCTGAAATTGAGAATGTTTTGCAAATCATTTCGTTGTTGTGGTGAAAACCGTGGTTTGTCTCTGGAATGTTGTTCATACCACATACCGCCTCAGGTGCCTCGCTATATGTCTACCATGTAGCGATCTTTGTTATGAAAATTGTGTGGATAGAGGGGTCATTTGCTGTGGATCTTTGACGCTTTACATTGGTTTTGCTGTGAGCAGCTGATAAAGGAGATTATAAAAGATCATTGCTTAGAGTAATGGATGGAGGTAGAAGGGCTGAATACACCGTTGTAGATCCTGATGAAGCACTGGGTTTACATTTGTAGCTTGCCCTAGTAAATTTTAGGAAGCAGTTTTCTGTAGTATGAGGTTTTTAAAGATGCTAAGCTTCAAGCTTGCTTTGGTTGGTACTCAGAGGTTGCAAACACTTGTCCCTGGACTCTACAGTCATTTGACCACCTAGCTTCACAAAAGCCAGCTGAAGTGTTAAATTTGATTCATAAGTTTTTTGTTCTCAAAGATGAAATAGGGGTTACTGTTTTCCGTGGTGAATTCCGTTCAGGTGCCACACCTAAATCGATGGATCCCAGATCTTGGGCCCTCCAGCGATAATAAATGATATCCTAATGCAGATTCTCTTCATTCCCGCCTGACTATAATCAAAACTAGCAACTATGAGATCATGAGTCATTAATTCTTATTGTCACACACCTATATCCTCCGCTAGACGGAACTGGTACTCAACCATTTCACACATTTGCAACCGACAAATCCTACACTGCTTTTCACTCTATTTCCATTCCCAAGATGCTAATAATACAATATCTAAATAAATAAAACCTCTAAGATGCTGTGGCTGATGCCGGGTATACGAATAACTCGAAAGACTATGCTTTCAAAGGAATGCCAGGAGTGCCCAAAATCTGAGCAACCTGCTCTCTAGTCATGCCCTTGACCACCACGTGGACGTGGCTGATCTCCTTAACGCTCTGGAGGGCTTCCCAGTTACGGAACCAAACCAAGTTCTCCCGGGGGATCCCGAGACCCTTGACGAACGTCTGGTCCACGTAGCGCTCTATAATGTTTCTAGTCTCCTTCGAGAGGTCACCGATGGAAGAGTTTGGGTCACTCTCGATTCTTCTCTTGGTCCACACACAGAGATGTGTGACGTCGTCTTCGAAGTAGTAAGGAAAGTCGTTTCTGACGATCTTGAGGTCATCCGGGTTGGTGAAGATGGGATCGCCGGAAGCTTCCACAGTGATCTTGTCGTCCTTGACACCGTCCAACTCCTCCAAGCGTCTCCAGCCCAAAGTCTGGGTGACAATGTGCCTAAACACAGTCAGATTCTGCTGCTTCAACAATCTCTTGAAAGCCAAGTAGCTCTCGGTCTGGGCCCCCAGGCGTGCAAAAGCATCAAGGTCGTTGTATCTGATAATATCCTTGACCTCGGGCCATGTGTATGGGCGTTCGGAAACTTTAGAAGCGGAAGGCATGTCTGGAGAGTGGATGACGGTGATGGGGATGCGGGTAGGTTGGATGGTGAGGGTAGAGGTCATCGTGCGCAGACCAGGTGGCTAGGAGAAAGCTACATCATGAGAAAACAGGGCAGAAGTCTTGTTTATATAGTTGTAGAGTGGCTGCAGCCGAGGTGGGATGACAGGAAAAAGAAACCGTGCGAAGAGGTTACATCTGGACCGGTGATTCCGTTGACCAGGTGTATCGACATGTACATGAAAAAATGTGGAATTTTTTAAACTTTATGTTTTTGCTGTTACTATAAATATTCAAAAACACTGTTTCCCTTGGTTATAGCTTTTTGGTGGCCGGAGAAGTGGGGTGGCCCGGTGCGGTTCAAAAATGTAACATGGGGAACAATACGGTTTGCATCCATGGCATCAGTGCAACCGTCTGCCCAAACAGGAAGCCTTGAAGCCGAAAAGAACAGCCGTGTGGCTCTACACGTTATGTCAAATGGTAGGCCTGAAATTGGCCATTTTTTCGAATTGTGGGTTTAGATTTATGGTAGACATCTAAATCATCTAGGTGTACTTGGTGAGACAGCTTTAGAGGATAGTCCAGAGGCTGGTTTATTATGATGTCTAGTTGTGAGTGGCATTGTCATTTCTGAGCCGCTTGGCGCAGAAGCTTAATCTTCCTGAAACGGCCCCAGATGGCCGTAAACGGTCCTTCAGGTTTGGAGCAAATGCATAGATAATTCGCCTAAGCAGGTTTCAGCTCTAAATATTATTTTATTTTTAAAAGAGGCGTTGCTGACGCGTTGAGGGCGTCAGGTTATCAGTAGAGACGTTTGTTTCAACAATGGTACCGAGGTATCTGACTTGGCTTCCACGGCATCGTGGCTGGTGAATTATTTCCAGAAGCAGCCGAGATCAATACATTGATTGTGTATTGTCTATGCTGGTAGTTTGAAAAATTGCATGGTCTTAAGGATGGAAACAACGGAATTTTGCCACACCTTGTAAGAGTCATAGATGTGGAATTGGACGAACCACCTTAGTGGCAAACCCGCCCAAGGCTCGTGAAATTATAGGAAAAAAGCTTCTGCTGCAATCAGCAATTAATAATGTCTTAAGAAACCAATTGCAGACTTTGCTGTCGATTTGGCTTCTCAGCCTCACCTGAAGCCGAGAGCCCCACATCGATCTGAAATCTTTCTTCTCTGCAATGCCCTAACCCAATGCCCTAGGCTTTCTACTCCAATTCAAAAAGAAAAATCAATTTTCTCGTATCATACTCTATAGTCTATTTGTCGTTCTAAAGCATGTTCTCAACCTTGTAGATCTGCTGAGCACTGTCGGCAATGGTCTGCTCAATGGAGATCAATGGGAAGTCCAAGATCTTTCTAGTCTTGTCGTTTACTGGAGTACATCTTGTCTTGATCTCCTCCTTCTGCGAGCCGGGCGTACCCACTGGGACGTTCTCAGCCTGCTTAGGGAACTTCTTGTGCAAAACGTCTAGTATGTCCTGCTGAGTGAACAGGCCGGTAATCAAAACCAAACGCTCATTCTTGGCCTCGTCCTTCTCAAAGGCCACTAGGTGAGCCTTGGCGACATCACGAACATCCACTGCAGAGGCATTGACAGGGTACACATCTGCACTAGGGCTCAGGAGCTTCATAGCGGCGTTGATGATTTCAGAGGAGGTGTTCAACTTCTCAGAGTTGAAGTCATCGGTGGGCTGAGGACCAAAAACGTAGGCTGGGTTAACAGTGGAAAGCACGAAGTTGGGGTTCTGTTCCTTGACAAACTCCCATGCTGCTCTCTCAGCAAAGGTCTTGGAACCGTAGTAACCGAGAAGTGGGTTTTCAAGAGCCTTCTCCCAAGTGATGTCGTTCCAGGAGGTCTCATCGTACTCCTTACCAGCCTTCAGGTCCATCTCAGCCGATGCAATTGCAGCGTAGGATGAAGTGACAACAACTCTCTTGATGTTGGAACCGTAGTCTTTGATGGATTGCAATGCCGACTTGGTACCACGGATAGCTGGCTGGAGCAAGTCTTTTTCAACGTCAGTGACATTGAAGTGGAAAGGCGAGGCAGTGTGCAAGAAGACAGTAGCCTCTGGGTGTTTCTTGACGAATTCGTCGAAGGCACCCTCCTCGGCAATGTCTTTCACAATCTCATAAGAGAACTTCTCGGGGTTACCCGAAGCTTTCTTGACGTATTCGCCCTTCTCAGAGCTTCTGACTGAACCCACAACAGTATAGCCCTGCTTGATGAGTTCTTGAACGGTGTGCAATGCGATGAAGCCGGAGGCGCCGGAAACTAAAACTGTGGTCATGATTATTGATGCTGTTTGTTTTATGATGATGAATTTATGGGAAAACCAGGGCTTTATATACTTGGAGCCGCAGTGCCGAGTAACCGGTTTTCGCAGCCATTGCTTCGTTTGTTGCAGATTATGACCGGAAACGGTCCGCATTGGGAATTTCTCCGAGACGCCTATGCATAACAGGAGCCCACTTACCGACCAAGCGTTTGTTCGAAAGACCAAATGTATAATGTACAATATACATGGTCATTACATTTGATTTATGATTTTCTTGGGTACCCTCTCGAACAATGTCGCTATTTTCTTTCGTGCTAGATCTCACTAATTGCACTGGAGAAAAGTGACCCTACAATTCTTAACCGCCATGCATATCTCCGGACCAACATACCAACGTTTTTTTCTGACAAATACGATTTCCAACGTGCATGAGCAGGCGTTTTTGACATGATTCCGCTTGGAAAGGTCTCGGAAAATACCAACAAACCATTCCGAACACGAATAATTGTCTGAAAATCAATGATTTTCAAGATTGTCACTGCCTTTGCGCTGCTGATCTATCACTATCAATTACCCTGGTCCATAGTTGGATAGTGTGGCTGGAATATTCTGTCTTTCTATATCATGAGCCAGATAGTTCCACCATTTCTGTTCAATTGTATTGCGGTCATGTAGCAATCTACACATAGCGTATTAACAATATAAGTTGAAAGCAGAGGCTCATGCCAAAACGTGAGATCTTACATGTAGACCAATAGTAGGAGACATAAATCAGTGAGAGAGTCAATTCAAGCTATAATTGATGAAAAGTATTATAATTGGCAGCTTTGAGACCTCTAGTCAATGATAAAGTGATATCTGTGAACCCTGATCTCCTTGTTAGGTGCCTGTGAGACCAAGAACTAGCCAATAACTGTGCATTTGACTCAATCTATGTAAGTAGTGTAGTTAACTATTAAAAATCGAAAGTTATTATAAAAAAGATTAAAAATAAAAACGTGCCTCGTTGTTGGGCTAATAACCATGGATACCACATCCGCGGTCTGATGGGTGCAAAACATAGTCGCATGAGATCAGTCCGAGACATCAGCGCATGTATGACATGCCCACACAAAAGAAACGAAATTGAAGATTGTGTCTAGGCTGAATTCCTCAGAAGATTCAATTATCAGAAAATCACGACTCAGTATAGTCACAAGATCTAACCGAAGACTCACCCGATGGTGCGCTGCACACACGTGATGGAAGCAAGTACTTATCAACTCCAGATCACTTCTCCATACCACTACTCCACCAATATGCATAAGTTAATAGTACTCCGCCACGGTGAGAGTCAGTGGAACCATGAAAATAAGTTTTGTGGGTGGATCGATATCCCGCTATCCGAAAAAGGCGAAAAAGAAGCGCAACATGCTGGTGAACTATTGAAAAAGTACAACATACGGCCAGATGTGATGTTTACGTCGATGCTTCAGAGGCTGATCAAGACGGGTAACATTATCTTGGAGACAATCGGTCGTATGTGGATCCCGCAGTATAAACTGTGGCGACTCAACGAGAGACACTACGGACTGTTCCAGGGTAGAGATAAGAACGAGGTTTTCAAGGAATTCGGCAAGGAGAAGTACCAATTTTATAGAAGGAACGTTGACGGCGTGCCTCCGGAGACCGGCAGTGTCCAAAACGATGATTCGATAGACGAGAGATACAAGTTCAGTGATATACCCGTTGAGAAATTGCCTCAGGGAGAGCTGCTTCGGATGACTATAAGAAGAGTGGTTCCTTATGTGGATCATATTGTGAAAAATGAAATCCTCAAACAGGATAGAGAGGTTTTGATTGTTACTCACGGATCTATTGTGAGAAGTCTCATCAAGCACTTCTGCAAAATGAGTGATGAGGCCATCAGCAAGATCAACGCACCTACCGGGGTTCCACTCGTGTTTGAGTTGGACGACCAAGGTAACTTAGTGAAAGAGATGTACTACCTTGATGAGGAGTTGGCTAAGAAAGGAATAGCCAAAGTGGCTATGGAAGGTCATGGTTCCCAATCGAAGCTTTAACTCAAAGATTGAAGACTTCAAAGAACCTAAAGACTGTTCAAAGAGAAAGGGCTAGTCTTGATTCATCACTTTGAAGCTTATACTCGTCGTTTTGATGCAACCTTAGGGAACCCCGATCGAAGCAATGCATTATGCATTCACCGTTAGATGGTCTTCGGAACTCCCGTAGGTCATCTAACCAGGGGTCACAGACCGGCAAATGAGCTCCGGATACATTTTCGGATACTTTTCAGTGCGTCCCTAATGTTCCCTGGGTCATTTCATCAATTCCAAGAAAGCCAGCCGTTCCCGTCCTCCTCCGCACCCGATAACCCCGGGGTCGAGGTAGCCATTGGCTTTGTTGCATCAGGGTGGCCAAACGCACAGCACAGATCCCCTGGTCCTCGACATCCCTTGATCTCATCTTTGTGACTGAAACAGCATTCTAGCCTCTCCAGCCGTAGGTTGCGACTGAGCAAGGAAGCTACACCACTGATGCATTGTCATTGAATTCGCAGCCATTTTCCAGATTTTGATTATAGACGGTTTCTTGCAGGCAAAGACGATCACAATAAACAAAGAGGTGCTACAACCCCCGGACTCGCCCCGAATTGGGGTGACTCACTTCCCAGCCGGATGGCAAAATAGCCTGGTCTACAGTATCCCATGCGGAGCATACAGAGTCCACGTGTGAAGCTCCATAAAAAAAAAAAAATCAACAATGATAGACGATTTATTAGGGTGGCAAATTTCATTGCTTTGCATCCCAAGCAAATCTTAACTGGTTGTGTATTATCAAATGAGTCATTTTGCTGATTCGGACAGGCATCGGAGAAAGCCAAATGCGGCGAGCAATTCGGCGGTAGCACTCGAGCAGGGCTAGGTTGGGCCCTTTTCGCGCTCGGACACGGAGGAAGTTTGTGACCCACTAAGTCACATCCACAGGGAGGGCCCGGGTCGCTACGAGGTAGAATGGTTTTATAGAAATTTGGATTGCACCATAGTAATGCTGGCGCTTTCAGGATCTTGCCAGTATAATTTATATTCTCATAGCTACTTTGTAACCCCAGTTTCATGGGACCTTGGTGCTTTTTCACCTGCGTTTCGCACCCAATATGTCTTATCTCAGTACTGAGGCTTCAGTGCTGCACGCCACCTCAGCCTGCATTAGTAAGCTCTATATATTTGCCACCATTTCTCAGTGTGTTTTTTTTTACACTATAGCTTTTTACTTTTATACCACTTTCGCCACCCACACCACGTATCACGTCTGGTGTGTCTACTGAGTTCATTTCTGAATTCCGTACTTCTAAAAAGCTATTTTTACTTCCCAGCACTCGAAGCCCTTCGCTATCTTTCCATAAGCTTCTGTGGAATCGACAGCCGAATCTTCGACCCAAACTCCCCCTAACACTCGTTTTTTCGCCTTGTCAGACCTGTCTAGACAGACCTTTCAAACCGTCGAAGAAATAATGACCTCCTTGGCAGTGTTACCCCCTCTCAAGAAGACTATAACAGATGTTATGGATGACGACTTGTACCAGCCCGCCCCTGGTGGCATGGCTGGCACTTCGCCATCGTTGAACCCCGCTCAGAATCCATCTTCCGCTGCACAGACCTTGTCAAACTTGCTCAATATCCCTGAGTCGTTTGTCGAGCACTACAACCGTGTCAACGGCTCCAGCTCACAGGTGAATTCCACGATTCCAAACCTTTTCCTTGACTCCAACGACTACTCCAAATACGACACCGATGCATTGAACCAGAACGCTGCTAGCGATGACCTACTACCCGACAACAACGCTCAGTTATACCCATCCCCATCCCAGCAGCATTTCGTCAGACCAGAGGTTCTTCAGAGAAACACCTTCCCCGCTAGAAGGAGACGCATCACAACGCTAGAGCAGCCTGATGTTGGAAACGTCAAGAAGTACAACGACGAAGATTTCTACTTGTTTAACACTGACATTCAGCCATCTTCATTGATGACTAATAACAGCTCATTTTACCCTAACTGCACCGACGACTCATTTTTCATCATGGACAGCGACCTAGATAAGTCTTCTCATCTAGGCACTGGCCCTGCAAGTGTTCCAGTTCCTGGATTCGAGAGTGATTACGTGATGATGGACAACCTCGCCGAGGAGTCCGACTTCAGTGATGACTCTGATGACGAGGATGACGACAACTACTTCCAGGATGATGATTTTGATGACATGATGGAATCTGCAGCTGAACCCCAGTTGCAGTTCCCATCCCCCGCTGGCTTTGCTCCATTCCGCTCGCCTCTCGAGGAACCTACCCAGGCTCCTCAGTTAGGTGGCTTTATGGAGACGCTACAGAGAGCTCCAACTTCTGATAGCATGGATTACGGCAGCGAGCAGGAGATTGCATTTAAGGCAGACAACGAAAACGTCATGGTTGAGGACCTTCACGGCAACCACAATCATGTTGATTTATTCAAGAGGGAAGACGAGCCCAGAAGCATGCCCCAGCAGCCATTCACAGATCACCACATTACAGCAGCAGAGATAACCGCCAACAACCCAACGCATGAATGTACCATGATCAATCCATCTACTGGAACGCCTTGTCACAAGCACTTCAGTAGACCATACGATTTGATCAGACATCAGGAGACGATCCATGCGGCAAAGAAGAAGATATTCCGTTGTGTGATTTGCGAAGGACGCGAGCATGGAGGAGCAGGTAATGGCAAGTCGAAGACATTCTCAAGAGGCGACGCCTTGTCGAGGCACATAAAGGTTAAGCACGGAATCAGCGGCAGGGACGCGGCTGACTTGATCAACAGCGCCAAGGAGAATGTTGAGTACCTCAGTGTGTGCTAAGTTTATTTAATATAGTTACGTTATTTTTTTTCACGAAATTCATATACATATGACCATTAACTGAATGTAGTTCTCTAGGATTAGTATTAGTATTCATCTATAAATCTATGACGAGGGGATGTTGTGCAAGGGGATTTCAGGAGCAGCCTGATCAGACTTCTTGAAATGGAAATATTGGTAAAGAATGACGAGATCCAAGCTCATTTGGAACAATGCTGCGAGTATAAATATGATGGAGATTTGAGACGTTCCGAAAAACAAGTAGCTCAATTTGGTAAGATCACCACAGAGCCACAGGACCAATAAAACCAGTTTAAAATCTTTGACCAGGCCGAGTCTATTCAAGAGCAAAATTTGTGGGAGGGGAAGGAGCGATTCGACGAAGAGACCAATGAAGCCAATGGTGGAACCAAATGCATCTGACTTTTGAAAGAACACAGTAAGAACCGTGAAAAGCAAAGTAAATTTGCCAATGAACAGCCAGTATTTGTGCTGCTCTATCCATTGCCAGAAACACCCAGGCCTTTTGTAGTAGACGTCAAAAAGCCGAAGGCCCTGCTTGCCCCAAACAGAGATCCACTGAAGAACTGACGAGATCAGGTGGATATAAAATTCTGATTGGTCGTACGAGTAGGGAGATACCAATGCTTTTGGAACCTGGCTTAGCTCCTCCAGCAAGTCTGGGAGCTCCGGTAAGTTATCCGGGTTGTAGTTCCTCGGTCTATACTTCAACGACGTCCTTAGAAGCAAACACTGGATAAAAACCATGGAAAATGACTGGCGTAGTAGCGATATTTCGTATGGAGTCACAAAGTAATATAGGATCCTGAGGATGGACAGCACAAGCATGGACAAGCAGATGTCGATGGAAAAGCCCATGGAGGACTTGTTTCTATATATTCCCCAGCAGGCCAACCCGTAGGTGAACAAGGGGGTCAGCAGGATGATTGCATTAGTCACCTTCTGGGCATCCGGAAAGTACTGGAAGTACTGGAGGTACTCCTGGGGAATGTAGGACTCTATCATTGACAGTGTAGTATCTAGAAATGCAGTGCGATCTACCATGAGAAGGTGAGGCCGGCTCGGTTGGTAAACAAAGGAAAAAAAAAAATTGTGAAAGGAAAAAAAAAAAGCGAACAATGAAATAAGTTTTCAGCAAGCTCCTATGGTCCAAGCATTCTGTTTAAACGAGAGGTGAGGCAGTGCAGTCGGTTCGGAAGTGGTCTCATCCCGGTGTCCAATGATCGGCAACAAACGGTATTGTAGTCTAAGCGAAGTGATAAGATTTGGGAGGGGTAGATCATCGAAGGTGCCCTTTTAGAAAAGAAGATATTTTGACATGAAAAAAGGCATCCTGGAAGTTTAGACAAGCTTGGTTGACAGCATCGAACGTTTAATCCTAGCTCCTTTTATGAGGCTTTCATTATTAGGGCGGTTGCAAAACGATGAGAAACTCCGTTCAAACAAAAAGCTATAGCTTCGAGCTTAATACAACGAGCTAGTGTACCCAACACTCCATACAAAACTGGTCTATGAGCTGCTTATTACACTAAGGTCTCTACACTGCTACGATTTACCGAGACCAGATGTTCGCGAGGGAATCTAGCCTATCAAAGTAGCTTATCTCTTCAATTATGTCAACCAGAGTTTTTCCGAAATTTTCCAGACCTCGAGGCTGGCCCTTAAATCCGTCTCCGTTCATCCATCGTGGTCCAATATGGCTAGCCAGCGACACAATGACAGATTCGGTGAATTCGGTGATATCTCGGTGTCGGAGTGTGGATGAGCGGAAGACACGAAAATCACTGCGCAAGACACTTAATTAGACCACGGCGTGAATTAGCGGCAATAAACTGATGTCATTGTGGCGCTGTTGTCGTAAAGATTGAGGGATTTCCAAAACTGTTAGTACTAGAGATAACACAAAAAGTCACAATTCAACGAGCCAATGACATTACGGTGAGAAAAGCAAAACGCAAACCTCGAGTCTTGACGATTTGGACCAGTCCACGGTTGTGTACTTGAGCCCTGGCCTCAGCCGTCCATACTGATAAGCAGGTGGAGGAGCGTTGTTTTAGATAGCGAGTAATACAAAACAATTCTTCTTGGATTTTAAACAATATTTTTTTTTTTTCCTGGTCCGATTGTCAGCAACCCTAGAGGTGGCAATCTTGTGTTTGTCGCATGCTCTCGTTCAACGCAGCCTGGGCTAACCACCTAGATTGGAGCTGCACGCTCGATTGAACATGTCTCACGTCGTTGATTATTGAAGCTATCGTAGCCGACACGTGGTGGGGAGTATGAGATCCTACGATCTTCGGCCTTTCTCAAATCACAATTACGTTTTACCCTTTCTGAGATCTGAGATCTGAAAAATCTTACCTGCCATGCGACTACGGAGCGGCTCAGATTCCCCATGGCTGCATTGCTGAACCATTCAATTGACCATCTCTTTTCCACCCACTTAAACTCCCCTCCATGGTAGCCACCCCCTCTCGCATCTCAGTAAGCCATTGCCACTTTGCCCCAACCCCCTCCACACCCCCCAATTCCCTAAAAACCCAAATTTCAATGCGCCTTCTGGACGATCCTGACTTATGTTCCGAGAACCTACCTGCAAAGGGAAGACGGAATACGTCAAGGAGGGGCACTCGGCCTCACCGATGAGGGAGGGGCCTGGAGCCTTGTCGGAGTCAAGTCCGAACGGTAGCATTGTAGCCAGTGATGTCAGCGGGGCAACCGGTGAGGCCGGGCATCAATTTGCAACCAGCCCCGCAGAAGCAGCCAAACAGTTAACTACGAAACGGGCGTGGGAATTTTAAAAACGCTTCCGGAGAAACCACCAACAATGAACACCGCAAGGGGACTACCATCACGAGAGAACAAAAAATACCACCGGTTGTGAGGCCAGCAACAATGGCTGGATCAGGCGGGTCTTGTGCGATCGCGGCCCGGGCCATGTGACTGGGAGTGAGTCAAGACGACTCTGAATCGCACGAGCTCACAGGAGGGCTAGCCGCAAAATGAGGGATTTCAACGTTGGGCGTCACAAGACGGTTTTAAACGATCCAACGGGATGATTCATTTTTATGGGCATGAATGGGCAGTGCCCTCGGATAAGCGGAAGCTCGGCGCCGGGCATCGGTTTTTCTCTGGTTCGTTGCCAGGCATGTCGCCAAATCGCTTGTGCTTGGGTGGTGGTGCCGGGCTGTGTGCAGTACGTGTGTCCCGGGCGACCAGAATGTGAAAAGTGGAGCCAAGTGAGAAACTGGGATTGACCGCCCCTCGCCATCGCAGTCAAGTGAAAGACGGTCCACCGACCAGGTTTCGGAGTCAGAACAGGAATATGTCAAATTCTGACTCTGACACCCCTGATCCTGGACCGCTATTGGCTCATTCGGGCCCCTCCGCATATCCGAGGCCCCAGCTTTTGCGCGGTAGGCCTCTGGAAAGTCGCTGCAGGGCGAACGGAGATGCCGAAAGTCTGGGGTAACCTCACCCATTATATAAGGCGGTGAAATTCCCACCTACCGCACCTTTTTTTTCTCCATAGTAACCATGCCTTACACCAAAATTGACGTCAACGAAGAAGAGCGTTTTTTCCAGGACCAGGTCGCTGAGCTCAAGCAGTGGTGGTCTCAGCCCCGTTGGAAGAAGACCAAGCGTATCTATTCTCCAGAGGAGATTGCTGCCAAGAGAGGCTCGTTGAAGATCGAGTACCCATCTTCCCAGCAGGCTAAGAAGATGTACAAGCTCTTGGGTGAACACGACAAGAACGGTACCGCCTCTTTCACCTTTGGTGCCTTGGACCCCATTCACGTGTCCCAGATGGCCAAGTACGTCGACTCCATCTACGTTTCTGGCTGGCAATGTTCCTCCACCGCCTCCACCTCTAACGAGCCATCCCCAGATTTGGCTGACTACCCTTACGACACTGTGCCAAACAAGGTTGAGCACTTGTTCTTCGCTCAGCTTTTCCACGACAGAAAGCAGAGAGCCGAGCGTTTGGGTATGACCAAG
This sequence comes from Candidozyma pseudohaemuli, assembly GCF_003013735.1. Lineage (NCBI taxonomy): Eukaryota > Fungi > Ascomycota > Pichiomycetes > Serinales > Metschnikowiaceae > Candidozyma > Candidozyma pseudohaemuli. The sequence goes on along the minus strand of NW_020194435.1, from coordinate 511,613 downwards.
GAGGAGAGAGAGAAGACTCCTTACACTGACTTTTTGAGACCAATCATCGCTGACGGTGACACTGGTCACGGTGGTTTGACTGCCATCATCAAGTTGACCAAGCTCTTCATTGAGCGTGGTGCTGCCGGTATCCACATTGAGGACCAGGCCCCAGGTACCAAGAAGTGTGGTCACATGGGTGGTAAGGTCTTGGTCCCAGTCCAGGAGCACATCAACAGATTGGTTGCCATCAGAGCTTCCGCTGATATCTGCGGCTCTGACCTTTTGGCTGTTGCCAGAACCGACTCTGAGGCTGCCACTTTGATCACCTCTACCATTGACCACAGAGACCACTACTTCATTGCCGGTACCACCAACCCAGACTCCCCAGAATTGAGCTCTTTGATGGCTGAGGCTGAGGCTTCTGGTATCTACGGTGACAAGTTGGCCGCCATTGAGACCGAGTGGAACAAGAAGGCCGGTGTCAAGTTGTTCTCTGAGGCTGTCATTGACGCCATCAAGGAGTCCAGCATCTCTGACAAGGACGGTGCCATTGCCAAGTTCACCGCTAAGGTCAACCCATTGTCTGAGACCTCTCACAAGGAGGCCAGAAAGCTTGCCAAGGAGATCTTGGGCAAGGACATTTACTTCAACTGGGACGCTTCCAGAACCAGAGAGGGTTACTACAGATACATTGGTGGTACTCAGTGTGCCGTCATGAGAGGTAGAGCCTTCGCTCCTTACGCTGACTTGATCTGGATGGAGTCGGCTTTGCCAGACTACGCTCAGGCCAAGGAGTTCGCCGACGGTGTCAAGGCCAAGTGGCCCGAGCAGTGGTTGGCCTACAACTTGTCCCCATCTTTCAACTGGAACACCGCCATGAGCGTGTCTGACCAGGAGACCTACATCAAGAGATTGGGTAAGTTGGGTTACGTCTGGCAGTTCATCACCTTGGCTGGTTTGCACACCACCGCCTTGGCTGTGGACTCTTTCTCCAAGAACTACGCCGAGATTGGTATGAAGGCTTACGGCCAGCAGGTCCAGAAGCCCGAGATCGAGGGTGGTGTCGAGGTGGTGAAGCACCAGAAATGGTCTGGTGCCGAGTACATCGACTCCTTGTTGAGAATGGTGTCTGGTGGTGTTACCTCCACTGCTGCCATGGGTGCTGGTGTCACCGAGGAGCAGTTCAAGGAGAAGGCTGGTGGCAAGTTCTAAGTGCCCCTACTAGTTCATATTTTATTACATTGAATATAGCACTGAGTTGTAGAGATATTTTTCACAAGTGAAGTACAAGGTCTTGTGGCCCCTTGCGGCATCGAATGCGGTATGTAGTATGCGATGTATTTCGCAGCCATTATCTCTTCTCATCCTCAGCTCATGGGCTTTGTGGCTCCAGGACTTCGATATAGACGGAAACAGTATGGGAGACGACCACCAAAGCGTGAGTATTCTTTGAGAAGAATCCTTGCTGTTCCTATAGACCGCCTGAAGGTTCGCCGAGCAAGGACATCGAGGCTGCCAAATGAGGCATCGGACTCCATCCTCGAAAGACTACCACACGATATATTATGGGAGATCTTTCTTCTAGCAGGCATATCCAATGGCCTTCCTACGCTGTCCAAGTACTTTAACGAGGTGTTGAGAGCGCCCAAATTGGTCGAAGACGACCTGTCACAGGGATACAACCGATGGCTCTTCCTCAAGGTGCTAGACCATTCTTTGATCCATGATCTTAATGTGAATGTGAAGGATGGGTGGCTAGAGAAGTTCAGCAATGCTGCTGAAGGCTACGACACTTCCGTGGAGCCTGCTCGGTCGATCACTGTTATGCAACTGAGGGAACTTAGCAATGTCTTCAATGAGCCTCATGCCATAGATGTGGACACACTCAACCGCAAGTTCATGAGCGGTGCAGCTTTTGAAATTATCAAGAAACGGTATCCCAGAATTCAAGTCTTGACAGGTGAAGAGATAGCTGCTCAGATCGAGCACCGTGACGCTCTAATATCCTATAGGTACAATGTGTTAGTTGAGGCGCTTAAGAAAGCGAAGGATGTGGACGAAAACACTGATCCCAAGGAGATAATAGATCAGGTAGTGAAAGAGAAAGACCTTGCTGCTCAGGCAGAGTCGATACCTATTCAACTGCTGACTCCATCCTTGATACTACCGACGTCTCTTTATAAGAATTTGAGCCATGAAAAAGCCTTGATGATAAGAAGCTTGGTGGAAACATGCCGGTGTGAGTTTGAAAATGAAGTACCTTATCTCAGAGCCTGCTTCGACCGTCTACCTTATGAACAGTTTCCCGTATACGCTAAGCATGGTGGACGTCAGATGAACTACACTGTTGACGATTTCAAGCTGTACGTTGAGTGTATTGTTAAGGTAGAGAAGTCGTCCGATGGAAAGCAACAGGAAGATGACACTCTACAGTGTCTTTACAGCTTAGCTGAACGTGCACTTGATAATTGTCCCATCAAGGACCATGAAACTCTACAGGAACTAGCTTGGTTAACCCTGGAAGTCCAGCTGCGTATACTACGACAACTTCTTTCGGCCAAGTCGATAGAGTCGCTAGACGACATGTAATGTTAATGAAATGAAACGATAGATTGAACCGTGGATAATTGTAGTTAGTGTCTTGAGCCGAGGGTCTGGGTATCTCAGTCAAAGCAGAGACAACTCTTGCCTACTGTGTCACATAGTTCTAGTGATGTAAATTGTGTATAGACCACTGAATAGCATGCAGCGTTGTGATTACTCCGGACAACGCTCACCGTCAGTGTTCCCGCACTGATAAGCTACCTCTCATTGTTGCTGTGGTTGCTGTTGTTGGTGCTGGTAGGGGTCCGCCATGGGCTGCATCATGGGATTTGGTGTGGGGTTTGCAATCTCATGGAACCATGGGTGCTGCAAGGCCTGTCTGGCCGTGATACGTGCTTCCGGACGCATCTGTAGCAATGATGTCAATAGGTTTAATCCCATGGGATCCAAGTTAGGCACAATCAAGCGCAAGTCTTGAGGCACAAATATCTGCCAATTGTTTTTGAAATTTGGGTATTGAGAGACGCCTGGCCATGTTCTCTCGTTCGGCGTGCCCATCAAGCGGAAGATTTTGTTGAGCTGGTCATCATTAGCGGTTCCTGGGAAGAGTGGCTTACCAGTGCACATCTCGGCAAAGATACAGCCGGCTGACCAGATATCGATGGAAGTGGTGTAGGCTCTTGATCCCAACAACACGTCAGGTGCTCTATACCACAAAGTGACGACCTCGTTCGAGAAGGTGTTGAAAGGAATACCAAACGCACGGGCCAAGCCAAAGTCACCAATCTTCAATTCACCCTTCTGGTTGATCAAAAGATTCTGTGGCTTCAAGTCACGATGCAAGACGGAGTTGTCATGGCAGAACATAATGCCCTTAAGCAATTGAAACATGAACAGCTTCACAATTTTCAAGTCCAAAGCTCCGTTCGTGCCGTGAGTCTCCATGTACTTTTTCAAGTCTTTGTCCATATATTCGAACACAAGGGTCAACTTGTTCTCGGTGTGGATGACATCGTACAAAGTCACAATATTTTCATACTCCAATTCTTTCATCAAGGAGATCTCACGAATAGCTGTCGAGGGGGTACCTTCTTCAGAATCCAAACTAATTTCCTTGAGAGCCACTAGAGCCCCAGTGGCCCTGTTTCTACCTTTGTACACGGTAGCGTAGGTACCTTCACCAAGCTTCTCGAGCTGCTGAAATCTGCGGTTAGTTGATTCGACTTCCTTTCAAATTTTCTTACATACTGAGACGAGGACCCTGTCATAATGGTGAAGATTTAATCAAGGCGCGTTGGCGATAATAAGTTGTAGTAGGTTGAAACGTGCAGGAAACAGAGATAGCTTTATATAGATCTGAAGGAGTTGTAGGTTTGGTTAGGTCGCCAGCTCCATTAAACCTCTTTTAATTCGACCAACCTCGATTGATTTCACTGTTGACTGCAAATTTCATTTGAATATTGGTTTTACACCTCTATATATAGATCTGTCGATGGATTTCGGTCGTTGCTACGTAAATCAAGACATAGCCATTCAAATGGAAGAAAAAGTATCTGCTTGTATTCGACTCATTTAAAAATAGACAGGAAGCTAAAAGTAGCTCAAAATCTCTTGTTTTTGATTTTTGGAGACACTTTCATTTTTCTCACTTTTGTAGCTACTTGCAGATTGTACGAAATATTGCATAATTCGCAGCCATTTCTGGAGATTCTAACATTTCAAGTTCACCATCTTTCAAAATTACAAATTAATATTACATCAGCTCATTAATTCCGATATACACTCTAGTGATTCTTGGGGTTTTTCTTCATAAGTGCCATGGAGTTTTCGACCCAGCCTTCTGCACCGCCCTCTGTAGCGAGTATGTCTATAACTTTCATTTCAGTGATGTCCTCAGCCTCTTCAGCAAAGGCTTCTTGCTTTTTGATACCGATGATGGCGGCATTTCTCGTGCTGGGTATTCTCAAAATCTCTTTTTCGACGTTCCATCCCATTTTATTCGCCAAGTCTTCGACATGATCTACCAAAGCACCATAAGTAGACACGTTCTGTGGAGGTAACTTGGCCTTTGTGACAGGGTCGAAATTTGGTCTAGGATTGTACCTGATTTTAGCTCCACTGAGAGCATGGGAACAGCAAGGGATGACGACGAAAGGCAAGTTGAAGAGTGGCATCCAACAGGTGAGCTCGTCAGAGTGATTTCCTATAAGGAATGTGTTTGAAGGGAAGTCCTCTGTCGTGCAAACCTTGGATGATTCGAGAAGATTAGCTGATGAGTAGTATTTCATTAGCGGCACCTGCTTGGGATGAGGCAGATCAGCCTCAGGAACCTGGAATAGACGGCCATTGTTTGTGATGTGAGGCGCCATCTTGGCTACAGCGGGATGAGGCTTAAGAAGGACACCAGGAATGATGATTTGTTCAGAAAGGCATTTTTGAACTTCCGCTGGATACGTTTTCCATGATTTGCGTGCTCGAGCGTCTATTCCTCTTCCCTTGTAGCCCTCCAGGGTTAAGATATGCACAAGTAGCCCGTTGCCACAACCCAAATCGCAGAATTGGAAGTCCCCGCCTGGAAATCTATCGTTCCAAAGCTCTATGAGGAATGCAGCGACCGCTAAATCTTCAAAAACATGCTTCTTGGGATCTGTGCTCTCACACCAGTTTGCAACCAACTCTCCCAGATATTTCTTTTTCAAGGATATGTAGCGATTCTGGAAAGCAACTCGTGGCACAACAAGGTCATGCTTGACTCTCTTTTCGTATCCCAGCTTGGCTCCCGAGGAGTGTTTAGCTGACGTCTGGAGAAGTCTCAATGCTATTCTGAATGGTCGTTCTGCGAGGTCCATTGCCCTCATGTTGACGCCGTCAAATGGAACATAGTGGATCAGAAGCTTACCTTCGTGGAAAAGTATACCAACAGCCACGACGGGTGGTAGATAAAATGGAACCTCTTCAATATGCTGTATGTGGGGGATGTACACCACCAAGATGGACTTGGACAGGTCGCTCTGGAGCACCAAGCAAGTCTGATTGATGATATGGTCTTTGTAGGGGTTTCTTGGAATCATGCGGCGAATAACATTGTAGCTGTCTAAGAGCTTGACTTTCAGACCTTCTAGTGGTACTGTTCGAAGCTTCACATCATCAAGGTCTCTATGGAGTAGCTCTTGCTCGGACTCTTCGGAGTTGAAAGCAGGTAAATCTGGGTTGTAGTTTTTCGTTTCTAGGAGTTCTCCAGTCTCATTGTAACTGTTCTCTTCGAGAACATCAGCTCTCATGATCACGGTGGAGTTGATATTGGGTTCTCTTATAAGATTGCTCATAGCTGTGTTGAAATGCAGAGCCTCGAAGTCCACAGGCTCCTCATAGATCGGAATCCATGAGTCTCCTAGGATAGACTCTTCCGATATGAGGGCCGTGGGGTCCTGTTTTTTTGTCATGGAGTTCGTGATGCTAGATTATGGCTGCAACATTTTTCGCGATGGATACAAGCACAACTACCAAAGTTACCGTAATTCATTACAAATCTATGAAGTATGCGTCGCTGACATCCAGAAGCTTATGCTTCTTGTAGCAATAGTGACATTTAAAGACCTCGGATCCGCCTCGGGAAAGGTGTTTCACACTGTCTTTTAAAGCCAAATGCCTGCAATGATTGAAAACCACTACCGGGTTACTCATAGGAACCAATTTCTGCGAGGGTGATACAAGGGTGAACTTTCTCTTTGGGTCCATCACGTCTTCTTCCGAGATCTTTGCAACTGTGCTTAGTGGCACCAATTGCTCCTTTGACACTGGACAAATGAAAATGGGGTGATAATTGAACAAGAACCGGTTGGTGTCCGGCAATTGGAAGGGAAGGTCCTGCTTGAATAATTGAGTGATAGAGGAGTCATCCTTCTCACCATTGACAGCACCCAGACGGCTACCACGTCCGAGTTTGCGCTGAAGGTTATTATACTTGTAGAAGTTGGGGATGTTGATGAAACCTGCCAAAAGACTCTGGAATAACGACAGCTCACTCGAAAGCTGCATTGACGCACAGAATTCCGAGATAAACTTGTTGGACAAGTTTTCAAATAGCAGATGATTGTCATGGAGCAGGTCAAAGCAACTGAGGATCTCGCTTACGAATTCAACCTCCCGACTATGGCTCTTGTTCCTCGAGCCATACAGTAGGAATGCCTGAATGATATTCTCTTTGAGATGACTCTGATCCTCGCCATCGTCGTCATCCACTCTCTTGAAAAGCATTAATGTCATGATTGGAGCAATCTCATTGAGAAAGTCTTTGAAGTAGCGTGGGAAATGCTGTTTCGCATACGTGTAAGCGGCCAACGCAGAGTCGATTTGAGGCAGCAGCTTGTCCTCTGTAAGTCCCGCTAGAAGCAAGGCAAACTGTAGAACATGGAACTTGAAGGATATGTCATCACTGTGCAACAGAATTTTGCGGCTTTCCTGTTCCTCGAACCACTTGAGCACTTCGGTGAGGTCATGACGTTCTCTAATGTCCTCCACCATCTTCCGTAGCTTTCTGAAGTTATCTAGCTGACTGGTTTCGAGTTCAGCTTCACCAATCTCTTGTAAAAGCAGCTCTACTGCGTCCCTCTGACCAATCTTGAGCAAATGCAATATGATGGACTTTATCAAGTGCTGTCTGTTGTCCAGCTTTAGAATTGCCGCAGGATCACTATCAGAAAGCTCTTCTCTTTCTTGCTTCGTCACCTCCTTCACCGGGAAGGAGTTCAAGACTAGTGGGAATGGGTATGCATTGTCCAAGTCAACTCGGTACTTATGACTATTGACGATATTCTTGTTGAACTTGTTAATTTGGGAATTGTAAGTTTTCAAGTTGGTAATTGAGTTTTTGTACCATTTCAGGGTTGCCGTATCGACCTTTGTAGCGAACAGCAGAGCACTTTGATCTAGGTCGGGCTCATTTTCAAGTGTGGATTCCATATCTCGGAGTTGGCCAAGAATGTCTTCGGACTCCGATAGAAGCGAGTCAAGACTCGTCCTACCAGCAGAGTCAATGAGGTCGACCTCCTTGTTTAAATTGTCCAAGAGCTGAGTCATGGTTGCTTCTCAGAGGAGGAAGGCGATAAGGTGGTGGCTACCCCAGGGAGTCTAGGTAGGGTGATGCGTGCAGGAGGTCCCGACTTGGGCTAGCTATTATACGGGCAAAAAGTACTATGTGGCAGATTTCGAAGAGGTGAAATTCATTAAGACTATTTTTATTAGGCAATTGTTTGTAGGCTCAGCCAGGAGCCATTCTAGTCCCTCGCTATTCTACAGGCGGATGTTGCCTGCTGCAGTACGAGGCAGAACGAATTTGACGGTGTGGTCGAGAGGCGTAACCTGGAGCATTTATGCTCTCTTTTGAAAGTTTCGGAATTGTAGGATTGTCTCGAGTCGAGTATGGCATTCGGTTGTTCGGCCAATCTCAGGAGGGCGAGTGGGCCCACCCAAAAATGACATTCACATTTCGAACTAGGCCTCGAATTTCAATGTCATTGACCTGGAAAGCCGTTTAAACTGTGGTATTGTCATCAGCCGACAAGTGTCATCTGCACCCTGGATCACATCACTTTATATGTCCAAGTAGTCGGCCTTCACTAGAAGCTCAAGAGCTAGATGGGTGGGTATCTTGAACTCAGGAATCTCGCCCAGCTCCTCCTGGTCCTTATATTTGTAGTGATAGTGCAAGTAATTCACCACCACGTCGAGGATCTCGCCATCCATGTCCAAGTTAATCTTGCCGGTCTGACCCTCTTCAAACTCCTCCATATTTCGAAGCACCGAGGAAATCAGCGCCACGTCTTTCATCAAGATGAACTTGTGGTTATCAGAGGAAACAAGCGTTATATAGCTTGTGGAGGCGTCCGGTTGGGCCATGATGAAAGTAAGGGCAAGTATGGATCTTGATTTCGCGGTGAGCAGAGCTACTTAGCACAGGAAGAGCCACACAGAGGGATGGTAATTGGTGCACTAAAAGCTGAAAAGTTTGTTATAGGTCAGATCTGGATGTATCAGTAGGTCAAATTACTTTTGAATTTTGGGCTCAAGCAGATGCCATCGTTGAAGTCGTGTATAACTTGTATCGTTCCCATTGGCAGATGAGAATTTTCGAAGGGCTTTGTAAGTGCAAACCTTCAAAATCTTCCTAAAAAGAATCAGCTCATGCTCGATGAATGGGAGTAAGCAATTGACCTCTTCTTCTTTTTAAACTATTGATAATGTGGCACTGACGTAAACCAACTAGAAGTCATTGCGCCCAAATCAGCTGTTCATCTTCCGAAACTGATTTTTCGAAACCATTGTAACATTTTTGTTCAGGATTTTCCAACGAATTTATGAAGGCAAACTTCGGAGTCAATCACGGTATACCTAACTCTCGATCGCTCCCCATTTGTAGTACTTCTAGTTTCGCAGCCATATTTATCTACACGAACTGCACTGATAACTCACCTTCCTTACATCCACACAGCCAATGCTAACGAATCCAAGTCTTTCATGGCAGAAACTCCATGACGTATACTATAGCATCAGGACATGCTACGACTCCTTGAATTGGTCTATTGAGAACCTCTTCTCCAATTACCGGGTGGCCCTTTCAACATACACCACCTTGATAGCATTAGCCTCAAGACAAGCCCAATACCCAAACGTGATCGATGTGTACTCAATTAGCGGGAATAAGTTGTGGTCTGTGATATTCAACTCCACACCACAAGAGCACATTGTCGATTTCACGTTTTATAACGAGGACTTGCTTGTGGTGCTCAGCAGCGGCAAATACAGACTCTACACGGACTTCCAAGGAACATTCAACGAGTTTTCTTACAAAGAAGGCCTTTTGAGCTTGAGCGGACAAGAGGATGAGGCTAGCAAAAAATACGTTATCACCAACCTCGAGAATGATGAAACCGAGGAAGCATTTGATGTTATTGAAGCACAGGTCTGGGGCAATTGCCTCGTGCTTCGGCATAAAAACAGGATTACACTCTCCAATTTGGAGACATACCAGAACTTCGATCTTTCACTTAATCAATTTGACTTGATGCTGGTGAATTGCATCGCTCTTCTCTCGGCCCGTGAGCTGATTATCGAGTTTCTCCTAAGCTACTCGAACACTATTTATATCGTGAAACTAGATTTGACTTTGCAGACTGCAAGCTTTGATGATCAAAAGCTTACTGATGGACCGTTCTCGAGAATATCAGTGTCACATAACGGCTCTCTCATCTCGATATTCAATGAGAAATCTTCCAAAATATTCGTTGTTCGAAAACTGTTCGACAAAGTTTTGCTAGAATACGATACGTCTAATGAATCAAGTACTCCCTACATGATTGAGTGGGCTGGTAACGATGCCATCATTTTGTCCTTGCGAGACGAGATCAAGTTGATTGGGCCAGACCAGATATCCATTTCATTCTTTTACGACATTGTTGATCAAGAGGACTTTGATCTCGATCAATTGCTCCGAGAAAGCCCAGAATCAGACCTTTCATTCACTATTCCAATAATCAAGTCCGAACCAGATGGACTCCGCATCATAACTTCGAATAAGGTGGAGTTCCTCACTCGAGTACCTCAATCATCGATCGATATACACCTGGTTGGATCTACCCATCCGTCATTAATACTATTGGATTGTGTGTCCAAACTCAGGGAACAGTCACTGAAAGCAGATACAAACATATCACTTCTCAAGAGTGAAAAATCCCTCAGAGAGGCTATGTCAGGGTGTTTGGACGCTGTATTACACGAATTTGATCCCCAATGGCAGAAAACAATTTTAAAGGCCGTCTCATTTGGCAAGATTTATGACAATGATTACTTCAACGCCGAAGAATACCTCAGAGTTGTCAATATCATTAAAGTGCTTGACCAAATCCGGTCCGCAGAGTTTGGTCTATTCTTGACATACGAGGTCGTGACTATAGTGGGCTGGGAAACTGTGATCCGAATGCTTTTGACAAGACAAGAGCATCTCTTAGCTCTCAAGATCATCGGTTTGGTACAGCTCCCTGATCTCACAAATTTGGTGTATTCGCATTGGTGTTGTTCCAAAATCAGGAAGGAGCTCAATCTCTCAGACTATGAACTCTTCAAAATTGTGGCAAAAAAACTAATATCGTTGGAAAAATTCACGCCAGGCGACATGAAGAGGAATCATATTTCTGTGCTTGATATCTCTAATGTTGCTTACCAAGAGGGAAGAGTTGATTTGTGCAAGCTTCTCATCAATCTTGAGCCCTCAATGTTGGCTAAGATGAAGGAGTACTTGATGATCGAAGAAACAGAGCTTGCTCTTGTAAAGACTTTTCAAGCAGGTGATCTCGATCTCTGTCGTCTTTTACTCCTCCACCTTCAGAATACTCTTCCGAAGCTTCAACTCTTCAAGCTTTTGAGTCAAAACGAACAAAGTGGTCTTTTCAAAGACACGTCAGCAAGACAACTTCTCAAGGATGAAGAAATTAAGGTGATATTGCAAGACAACTTATTCATAAGCGGTGACTTGATCGGGAACTTCTGGGTTCAAAACATCGCAAAATACAACGCTTCTCTTGTCGATTCCTACTACAAGAACGAGAGCAAATCGCTGGAAAGAAATTTGGCCAAGGTCAAGAAGTTTTTGAAAGAAAACGACGTCTCGGACAACAGCAACTACGAGGAAATTTTCCAAGTTCATAAGCAAAAACTTCACGGGTTGTTGAACAATCTGAAGTACACTAAGCTCATTCAAAGGGAACTAGCAATCCTAGAACTCAAGAAAAAACTCTCTGAGATGTACCAAACAACATTTTTTGGAGTCAAATCACTCACAGATATACTTGTGAAATTAATCAAAATGCATCAGATAAAAACTGCGGCTAAGATCGTCAAGGATCAAAAGTTACCACAAGAAAAACTTTGGCATTTGGTGCTTGAGGTGTATTCCAAAATGGGGGAGTTTGAACGTCTACATAAGTTTATTACCACGAATAGCAGTGGCAGTAAGCTAAAGTCCCCAATTGGAATGACAGTCATAGCTCAAACTTGCATCAACTATGGGGCTCCGAAAGCCTACATCTCGGTGTACATTGGTGCCATTAGTGATTCTACCTATCCGAGAGTAGTCGATCTATTCCTTCAGATTGGTGAATTCAAGTTGGCAGCCGAGGAGGCTTTTAACAATAAAGATGCCGATATGTTACGAGGTATCTTGAAAAGAGCCCGGGGCTCAAACGAGGATACCATTTCTGTGATCAAAAGCTACATCTCGCGTATTTAGATTACCCAATGTTCCAATATATTACTCCGGGTCGCTCTCGAAGCGACCATTTCTAACCTTACCACATTTAATACCCTCTTCGCCCGTCAACCACCTTGGGATGGTCCTTGGGTCGACGACAGCCAAATCCTCTTCAAATGCATTAGCGGCCAACTCATGAAGTCCCGCGAAGACGTCAGCACCAATAAGTTTCATAGTAACCAGTGACGGCTCGTCATCATTTTCTTTTACTCGCTCGTTCAATTCAAACTGAACAAACCTTACCGGGGCGATGGATGCAAACTCGTTCTCTGATTGTATCTCCAGCTGTCCATTGGATACTTTTGCTTTCTTAAGCGGCCTAACATCATCATAGAGTCTTGTAGACTTGAGAGTTCCTTCTGGGGTACCCTTAAAGCGAATATTCGCAAGCTTTCTGAAACGATCTTCCTTGGAGACTGCAGTCTCTTTTTTCGCCTTGTGATCTAGCTGCTTGGAGATACTTGCGAGAGGAGAACAGTCTACCGTTCCGTCTGCGTAGGGCGTCCATGCACCCAAACTGTTGCCGAATCTAGAACAGCCTTTCAAGATATGTATGGCCTCGAGGGACCTGACAGCTTTCTGATTTGACGGAGTTGTTAAGCGATGTTGATCACGGCGATTGTGGGAGAGGCAGTTTTCCACCACCGTGAGAATTACTTGCGAAACAAGGTCAGCTCCAGGCGAATGTATAAGATGTGGCGAATTGGAAGGAAATGCCAAAATGTATGGTTTATGCGACGTTATATGTGGATGCTGTGTTCTGGATTGCTTTCTTCCACGACTTGGTTGGGGCATTAAGTCAAAGACTTGGACACGAACTAGTATGAGGGGCAATTTCGGGTGCTTGCAAACGTAGATGTACGACATGAAAAGCTTACTCAATTCTGCTGCCAAGGCGTCGAGAAAGATGGAAGGATCAAGTGATAAAGGAATCTCCTCATTTTCGACATTCCTGACAGTTGACAGGTTCCACAAAAAGGCACTGGAATTATCGACAATTAGCTGACAGTCGACTTGAGCTAACTGAAGAAGATTTAGACCCCGGCTCCAGTACTCATATAAGATTTTATCAATGATCTTGGCTTTAGTCCATTTCTTTTCATTCTCTTTCATTTCGGCCGCATCATTCCGTGCCATTCGGTTGAGCTCTACCTGGCTATGGGACGCATTCTCCTTATCTAGTTGGGGTTGAGTGTTTTTGAGTCGAGGCCAAAGCAGCATTAGCGCTATGAGACTCTGTTTTTGTAGTCTGTTAAGAACCGCCGTAAGCACATCTTTGGAAAGGACCGGAACGTACGTGTTCGGTAGCACGTTCTTGTGCTTTGTCCGTGTCATGGATTCGAATAGGATTGATCTGATCTCTAATGTTTGTATTTTGGTTACACATTTACACCCGTACACCACGACAGTTGAGAGTAAGAAATGCTTCCTAAAAGTGTAGTTTGAGCTATTTTAAAATCGAAGAAAGAATTGAAGCTTTTGAAAGTATACCACGAAGAAGGATGGGGAGCATATCAGACAATTTTTCTTTCCGTGGGTGAAGAAGTATGCATAAATGGCTGCAAAACGCGCTGCACCCCACTTTCCATGACAAGGTCACTACCAATTTGATAGATCTTTCCAATAGAAATTCGAAAAAGACACAAAAATCCTTGATCTAATTCTTTGCCTGAAAGAAAGTCGACACCATGAATCGAGATAATACGTATATGTCACACTGGTGGATCATAACCTCATAAAGTCATTGGTCGAGGAATTAGAGGTGGAGACTAAAAACATTTTAGTTCTTTTGAATCTTGTAAAAACAAATACAGTGAAGATCAAGAAATATATGGTCCATTCTTAATTTGGTTGTAGTATAGCGGGACTCAACTATTCCCCATACACTGATGGTGCAGTATAGGTCCATTTTTTTGAGATGCTCATCTCTGCGCTTTTCGCTAGTTCTCCACACATAATGTCTGAAACCACGGAAACTACCACCGTGAAACAAGAGGAGGTTGATGACAGCCTCGATAAAAAGACCCTCTTCGTCAGGGCAATTCCAAAAGAGGCAACCACAGCCGAGCTTCTGGAGTACTTCTCCCAGTTTGTTCCTGTGAAGCATGCCGTCGTTGTCACCGATGATGAAAAACAGTCCAGAGGATTTGGTTTCGTCTCCTTCACTATGGAAGACGATACCTTGACTGCGTTGGTCGAGTCCAAGAAGGTCAAATTCCAAAACAGATTCCTTCGAGTCGATATCGCAAAGAGAAGAGACAGAAAAGGTAAAGACAGCACCGAACCTAGGGAGAAGGAAGAAGCTGCACCAATAGAAAAGAGAAGATCCCGTTTGATCATCAGGAATTTGCCATGGTCGTGTAAGGACGCCGAAAAGCTCAAGAAGCTCTTCCTGAAATACGGTGGTGTTCACGATGCATATATTCCTACTAAGAAGGGTGGTCTCATGAAAGGGTTTGCCTTTGTGGTGATGAAAAAGAAAGCTGCAGCTGAGAGGGCCGTTAAAGAGTCTGTTGGTTTGAAGATCGACGGTAGAGAGGTCGCTGTTGACTTGGCTATTGAGAAGTCCAAGTGGGAGCAGGTTAGAGAGGAAGATAAAAGCACCGCCAGAGAGAGAGAAGTCAAGGAGGAAAGTGAAGAGGACGTTGAGGTGAAGGAGGAAGAGGACTCTGAGGTTGACTCCGAGAACGAAGATGACTCCGAGTTCGACGAACTTAATGGTGACAAGGTGAAGGAGGAAGATGACATGGACGAGGATGATGATGAAGAGGAAGAGGAAGAGGAGGAGGAAGAGGAAAAAGAGAAGCAGAATAGACAAGACGCTTACTCTGTCTTTGTCAGAAACATTCCTTACGACGCAGACAAAGAATCCTTGACTACCCACTTCAACCAATTTGGCCCTGTTAAATACGCATTGCCCGTGATTGACAAAGTCACCGGTTTGGCTAGAGGTTCCGCTTTTGTTGCATTCAAAAATGAAGATTCCTACAATGCTTGTCTACTGAACGCTCCATCCGTGTCGTCCACATCGATGTTGATTTCTGATGATGTTCTGCCTGAATATGTCTATCAAGGCAGAATCTTGTCCATTGTGTCTACAGTCGACAGAAGCTCTGCCAGTCGTCTTGCAGAGAGAAACCAGAACAAGAGAAAGGAGGTTTACGGCAAAGAGGAGGGCGATAAGGACAGAAGAAACTTGTTCTTGTTGAACGAAGGTCGTGTCACCCAGAACTCAAAGCTCGCAGAGGTCATGTCCAAGACGGATATGGAAGTGAGAGAAAAGTCTTACAAGATGCGTGTCCAGCAGCTTAACAAAAACCCCACCTTGCATTTGTCACTCACAAGATTGGCCATCAGAAATCTTCCTAGAGCCATGACTTCTAAGGCTTTGAAAGCCTTGGGACGTAAGGCAGTGGTTCTGTTTGCTACTGAGGTGAAGGAGCAAAAGAGACACCCATTGTCGAAGGAGGAAATCAGCCGTTCCACGAAAGCTAAGCACGAGTTTGAAGAGGATGTCAAGAACGTCGAGGAGGAAGAGAAGAAAAAGAAGACGAAACACACCGGTGTTGTCAAGCAAGCTAAAGTCATTATGGAAATCAAGGGAACTGGAGAAGCCGGCAGAAGTAGAGGTTATGGTTTCTTGGAATTCAGAGACCACAAGTCTGCTTTGATGGGTCTTCGTTGGCTTAATGCTCATGAGGTTACGACTGAAGAGGTTATGGCTGGCTTGAACGAGGAAGAAAAGAAGGTTGCTAGTCTTGAGGGCCTCACGAAGAGACGTCTTATCGTTGAATTCGCTATTGAAAATGCTCAAGTCGTCAAGAGAAGAAAGGACAAGGTCTTTATCGCCAGAAACAACAAGAGAAAGAGAGATGAAGGCGATGCTGGTGAAGAAAAGGATGATGATGCCCAGCCTTCAAAGAAGCAGAAGAAGGGTAAAAAGGGTAAAAAGGGCAATATGAACAAGGGCCCTAAACCACCAAAGGAGGATAAGGAAGAGAAGAAGGAGAACAATAAGTCTGGACTTTCCGCTGAGGTCAAGCAGATAATCGGCAAGAAGAGAAAGAACAGAAAGGGGAAGAACTAGGAATACATTTTGCATAAGTCTTAATGGCATCGTTAATATAGTTAAGTGAGCTGGGTAGCAGTGCTATTGTTCGTAATCATTAATAACATAGAGCCGCATGTGAGGGTGAGAGTACAAAAGAATAAAGAAGCAGCGGTGGCGGCGACGGCTCCACGGGGTCTATAATGCGTAACGGGACATCGAGGCGAGGGAAGTTGTTCTGGAAGCGACGCTACAAAAAGTAGTCGATACGCTGTTGCTTCGATGAGTTGTTTTTGGCCGCCAAGTCGCCGTCCTGGACCGCACTGAAGATCTTGAAGTTGGGCTCCAAGTCGCTGCCCACTTGCATGACACTGGCAACGTTACCGCATCTGTAACAATAGTTTGGAGCCGACCACACTGTGACGACATCCTTCTCCTTGAAATGGTACCTGAAACCTTCCATGACCAACTGATGCGCTCTTGCTATCAAGTCCAAGTTATTGATATGATTGAACTCACGACTGACTTTCAGGCCAAATAGCCAGCCAGCACCACGGGGCGAAACCGCCCATTTATCGATGTTGTCTGGGTCTGACCAGACCAAGTCACAGAATCCACCCTCATGAGGCACTTCCTGAGCCCTGCTCAAAACACGGATCTGATCCAACATCCGGATCTCCGGCGACAATCCGCCATGCACACACAAGATCTTGCCGTCGATGATGGCGGCAAGGGTTAAGAAGTCAAACACCTGACAGCAATACTTCCACACCGTCGTGGATCCGTATTTCGTCAAGCACTCGTCGTAAAAGCCGTAAACCTGGGTGATTTGTCGGGACTCGTGATTGCCACGGACCAAGGTGATGCGGTTGGGGAATTTGACCTTGAGTACCATGAGAAGCGTAAACGTCTCCAAGGAAAAGTAACCTCTGTCAACATAGTCGCCCAAAAAGATGTAGTTTGTGTCATTGTCCTCCGTGGGAAGACCACCCAGAATCTTAAAAAGCTCTAGTAAATCGTGAAATTGACCGTGAATGTCACCACAAACGGTAACTGGCAGCTGCACCGGCTGGATATTGGACTCCTCCATCAAAAGCTCCTTGACAAGCTCACAAAGCTGCTTCATGTCATTCTCCGAAAGCAGTATGCAGTTTTTGATCTGCTCCAACCACTGGTCGGGGCCTCGTTCTCCCATGCTGTAGAGAAAAGTGGAATTAAATATGTACCTGTTCAGGCCTGGCTTTCAAATGACAAATGATGTATGTTCGATGTAGCCCAGCCGAGGCTCCATACGCAGGTCAGACGTGCTCCAACTAGCTGCGAAAATTTTGACTGAGTCCGCACGACCAATATCAGAAGAAACACTCATACAAAACATGCTTAGAAGCACGATTCTTCGAAACGCTCCCGTGAGGACGTTGGCGGTGGGACGTGTTCTCAATAAGAGCAAAGCCTTGCCCTCGACGCCGGAAATGAAGTCTCGGGAGGCCTGGACTGAATCCACCAACGACGACTCCTTCATCACCAAAACCGTTGTGGGAATGGCCAGAAATATCCAAGAGACCAGCAAACCCCCTGTGCTGATTAGCAGAAGCTTCCAGAAAAACTTTGATTTCGGAGCTACCTACGATCCATTCGACTTCACCGCAGACAAGGTCGCCATAGAGAACAAGAGAAGATCCAAGAAAACGCCAGGTCTCCTCAATTACGACAAAGGTGCCCATGATCCTTTTGTGAAGGCTGGCATCAACCCTCTTGACTTGTACATGATGCCCGAAGTGTTGTCCCGCTTCGTCTCTCTTACAGGCCAGATTTTGCCCAGAGAGAAGACCAGATGTAACCCACAAAACCAGAAGAAACTCAGCATAGCCATCAAACGCGCCCGTATGCTCGGCATCATGCCAACAGAGCACAAGCACAGCCGCTTCACGCCGTTCCGTATCTTGTAAACGTGTAAATAGAACGCCTCAGTGAGGCATGGAATGAACAGTACGAATAGGGATTCTGTTGTAATGCTCTAAGCTGTACATCCAGTTGAGCTAATCAAGGAATGAGATAAGCTCCTGGATCTGAACGATGATTTAAAATACCTGAAAAGAGCATCAGGGAGATGATACATACACTTTCGGGCCTAATAGAAACGACCATAAACATCGAATTTAAAGAATGAGTCAATGAGCTCTGATTTTTCAATTAGAACATCGATAGAGATCGGGGTTACGATTAGCGGCTTGATCATTGGTTGCAAAATATGGAGTGATCAATGTGGGTATCATGTGGCGTTACTAAAACTAGTTTTGATAGTGACCGCCGTGTGTATGAAAATGAAGAGACTGGCTAACGGTGAGCCTTGAAATGTCTCGTGATACGTTGAAGTGACCTAGCTCATCACTCTGGTGCCAGTGGTTTGTCAATTGCAGAATCAATCACGATCCTTAAGGATCATTCACGATACTTATTGAAGAGCTCAGGTAATAAAGAAGCCTTGAAATACAGCCTAATTAAGTGAAACAGAGCATTTTACAGAGACTATTGAAACAATAGTTGTTGCAAGTTCTCACTAGACAGATCGTCATTGAGTAAGGCTCAAGACCCGATTTCGACAAAAAGGATCAGCACATTTTAACCTTTTCTTGATAAATAACTTTCATGGCCTCATAAACGAGCTATCAAAAACAATTGACCTCTATTCTGCGTCGTTCGCCTCACAATAGCTGTCAGTGCAGCTTTGCAGCCGTTGTGAGAACCAGAGCATTCCACCCCAATTACCTACGAAAATTTCCAAACGTCGGAATAAATCTACAAACGCCTTTCAAATTTCACGAACTTCATTTAAAAAGAGAAATTTTCAGATCTTCGCCTCCCCATCCACCGCAGTTTCACCGAGCCGCTGATCAGCTTGCTGCCAGTGCGAAATCGGAGAACACCATAAGATCAATCAAGGCCCGACTCACGCCACTTGAAGGTCATTCCCTCGCATACAAAAAACGAAAATCGTCTCCACACAGATAAGCTTTCAGAATCAGGCGAGGCAGATCCGGGGTAAGCAGCAAAGAAGGGCGAGTGGGACCATTGTGGCCTGCACACAACCAGGGGCACCAATAAAAAGCTCTGGTGCGAGGCCACACCTCGCAAGAAGCAATACCTTTTTCAAAAATCATATTCAGTTAAAACATGTTGAGACAATTGGCCGCCAGAAACACCGCCTCCGTGAGAGCCTTCTCGATTTCCAGAAGAGCCATGGTCGAGGGCCCAAGCAAGACCGACTCTTTCAAGGAGAGAGAGAATGCCCAGGAAGGCGCCTACATCAAGAAGCACGAGGCCGAGAAGTTGGCCAAGTTGAGAGAGAGATTGGAGGAGCAGAAGAAGGTCGTCGACAAGCTCGAGCAGGACCTTAAGGACCTCAAGAACTAAGCGCTGTAGCGCCGTCTGTATTTATGAATACAAGTCATGAACCTAGCAAACTGTAGAGCGGTGGGAGGGGAGATACTCGGAGGCTCCAATGCAATTGGGCAGCCAATCGATTAGTCTGGGGTTGAGTTTTGGAAAAGTGGGCGTAGATGACGATCAATTGCCACCCGTTGTACTTTGTGCTTCTCGTCTTTGAAAAGAAGCACTCAATTGAGAGATGAGATGCACCTTCAATTGAGCCGAAAACCTCAGTATATTAATCTTGCTTCCTTTCTCTATTCGTTTCATTGGAATGCCAGCCATTCCCTTCCCTGATTACTCCAGGTTGTGTGAGGCTTCTGCTCCTGAGTGACCCCATTGTTCGGCCACAGTGCCACTACTCCGGCTTGGCCGTGACAAGTTTCATAACCTAGGTGGCGATAACTGGTAATTGAGGTGATTGCTTCGGAAAGTGACGAAGGAGGAGGGAATTGGTGGGGTTGTGGGGGTCGAATTTGTGGTACAGAGGGCATTTGCACTGACTAAGTAGTACCAAGCTTCCATTAAGATAGTATCAAAAGTATTTGAAGAGCCTAGCGGGAGTGACCGTTTATCGATGTGGAATTCCAAATCATTATTACCCAAATTCGCCTCTGTTGTCTACTTCTCTAGCTCACTCGCAGCGGTCTTTGGCATATGGCGATAATGTATGGCGCTTACTGTCAATGTTCTCTTCCTTATCAGCAGTCGTAAGAGGAATTATCAAAATGAACCGCTTGTTTGAGACAGGGATAGATTTTAAGTTTTTAGATTTCTCTATCTAGGATTGAGAGCTAATTTTGAACTCCATTGATGCTAGTTGGCTGGGTGAGATAGGGCAATGGCATGGCTGTGCACTCAGTAACGGGTCCAACTTACATTTTTTCAGCTTTTAATTAAGAGGCGACTTTTTAAAGGCTGATCAATTCCCCAAAACTGCAATCTTAGACTTCCTCCGCTCTATACTCTCTCTAGGTTGCAAAAAGACCCAGGATTCAGCGCACAAATTAAGGTCCATTGTTCTCTGCCGAACAATCAGATCTCCCGCAACAATCTCTCGATATCGCTAAGGCCACAAGCGAAAAAATGCATATTGTCAAAACCTGGCCCGAACCAGCTCAACCCCACCTCGCCGCGGATAAAGGAGATTCGCCAACATAAGGTCCGATGCAGAAACGGCGATGAATACCTTGAACAGGATAGATTTACGGGCTCTTGCATGACTGTAGTTACAATTGACTTTCGCCAAAGCAGCTTCAAAAAATCTCAAATAATGAAATGCTCTATCCTGAGGGCTCTCGGGGGATCTGCGAATCTGAGCCTCGCTTACGCTTTTCACTTGTTCGTTGCAGCCAGCACAATTGCGCAAGTTTGCTGCCAAAGCCTCTAGACGATCACAAAGTTGAATTGTGGATCCACCTATATCTCTATAAGCATCTAACTATCACATCCTGAAATAATTGACCTTGTCACCATCAAAAAGCATTTCGTCACCTTATCTCCAGCGACCCCGTTTGTTAACTGCGACCCCACACTTCACATATTGTCTCCGAGACGCCTTGCACAGTTCTCCGACAGATCTAGCATAAATACAGCGCGATCTCCCCCTAAAAAAAGTCAATGGCTCTTCCTTCATTGAGTCTCGTTCTGAAGATCGCTACGGCGCCATGGGTCATTCTCAAGACCACTTTTGAGTACTACGTCACGGGTACGGTCTACACCCAAACAGACCCCGAATTTGACTCCTTAGCAAAAAACTTGAACGTTGCCACGGCAATCCACTTGGCCCAGGGTATCAGAGGCAGAGATGCTGATCTCGTCATGGGTCTGATGTACTCCTACTTTGCCCGCTACAAGAACATGCCTGCTGTTCTGGGACTACCGCATTATGGAGAAAAGGTTGTTGACGAGGAGACTTTGGCTTGGTTGGTGAAGCCAGAGGGTGCTAAAAAGGCCCTTCTTTATTTCCACGGCGGCGGATACCTGTTCCCCTTTGCCCCTCAGCAGTTTGCGGGTATGATAGGCGTTTGGTACGCTGTGGACAGCGAGAAACGCCAGGACTTGGCCATTGCCATGTTGGACTACCTGGTCACGTCACACGAAAAGTATTATCCAACGCAGATTTATGAAGCTGTCAAGGCGTACCGCCAATTGGTGGATCAGGGCTACGAGGTGATTCCAATGGGAGACTCTGCTGGCGGGAACTTGGCCCTTGCAGTGGCCCGTTTTGCAGCCTACCCTACTGAAGCTGAAGCACAGTTTTCACGGTACACTGACTTTAACTGGGACTTTCTGCCTCTTCCGCCACCTAAAACTTTGGTTCTCATTGCTCCATGGGTCCACA
Source organism: Candidozyma pseudohaemuli (assembly GCF_003013735.1). Lineage (NCBI taxonomy): Eukaryota > Fungi > Ascomycota > Pichiomycetes > Serinales > Metschnikowiaceae > Candidozyma > Candidozyma pseudohaemuli. Next base: position 489,962 of record NW_020194435.1, on the reverse strand, counting down.
CTGACAAGGGCGCTGCGATCTACCCCGGCGTGAACCACGACGGTGATTTTATCAGGCTTTCGGTCAACTCCAAGGGTGACCTTTACATCACAGGGCTGGACCGCAAGTCCGTGGCGCCGTTTGTGGATTTCAATGGCACCACTTATGAGGACCACTGGGCCAAGGTGCCTGCTTTTGTGGACGGCGCCATACTTTACATCTACGGTGAAAGAGAACTCCTTCGTGGATCTCAGGAGCTTTTCGCCAAGGAGAAGGACAAGGGCACGTTCACCACAAAGATGCAGCCGGGTGGTATCCACGACGCCATGTTCGTAGTGGATGTGTTGGACATCAACCTGAAGAAAGGCATGGCCGACGTGGTTGCAGGCAAGCACCGGTCCAAGTTCAATTTTGGAGCTGTGGGTGAATTTCTCGATAGCCGTCTTTAGGTCATTCAATGAAAATATGACGATTACTGGAGGTTGTAGTGCCGTTGGGGCTTAGTGGCTGCAAATGCATTGTGCTGGGTGCACTACAGAGGTAGCATACTTCGTTGCCTAAGCGAGGCTGAACAATGAAAGCAACAGAATAGATTTAAATGCCCTTCAGCAAATTGATTTGAGGATTTTTTAAAAATCCGATTGTAGTACCATTTACCTTTATTTTTTGCTCGACTGAAGATGTCGCCCCCTGACTTGTGTCGCCAAAACTACACAAAAATCGAAAGAAGTGAACGTTGATGAAGGTGAAGCGATGTTAACAAAAAAGCAGCTTTTTCATGGTCAACAGAAAGTTAAAGCAATTAGAGGCAAAACGAAGGGAAGTATTTTGGGATCTCTCCTCGGTTCCAGAGGCGGACCAGACCGAATAGGCTCTCAGACAAAAAAGAAATTTTAGCACACCTAACAACCCAGACTGGCCGTACTATAAGTAGTGTGCACCGGAAGCCAGTGGTCCATCTTAAGGAAGGCAATAACAACAATTCTAGCGTTGCCAAATCACTAAGTGGCAACGGTAAAAAAATAATTTTTAGCCTGCTGATCATTTCACTGCAAAAATGCACCAAATCCCTCTGTCACGCTGCGGCGCTTAATATTTCAGTACCACAACATCCTCCAAATCCAGGTCACCTACCTCATCTCGGCGTGAGATAAAAATAAATACGTCACAACCAAGCCACTAACGTCACGATGAAATCGGGAATGGTGCGTCTCGAGACGAGATGCCTCCTTGTAAACACCCTTCAGCCACTTACCTCATATTTGCCCGAACCAGGTTTTTCGGGTGTTGCCTTAGTTCTCTATTTTTTTTTTTTTCACCCCTCGTAAACGAGACCCTCTACAAGTTTTTTTCAAATGACCGGCATGAGTCCAGAGCACACAACCGCGCCCCCTCGGTTTGGAAGGGAAATGGACCCATATCGTTAGTATCCTCTTCAAATAACACTTGTACTGAAAACTTCAAAAGAAACCAAAAAAGAAAAACCGAAAAACATGCTGGTCCGCTTATTAGGAGCGCCTTCAGCGTGCAGCCTAGTGCTTGCTGACGTCAGCCTGCGCAGAGTCAGCACCCTCTCACATGCCTGCACTTATATATCCGTCTATATAATCATACCAACCACCTTTTCATAGTCATCATGTCTCAAAAACGATTATTGAAGGAGCTCAAGCAGCTACACAAACACCACCCGCTGCTTACAAATGCTCAGATCATGAGTTTGGAGCCGGTGTCGGAGGACTCCTTATACCACTGGAGAGCAGTCATAGCCAAACCAACAAAAGCAGACAGTGCCTACTACTATAATGGTCAGTGGACGCTAGAAATCTCGGTCGGAGACGCATACCCCAAGACCCCTCCGTCGGTGATTTTTGCAAAGAAGACGCCGATCTGCCACCCTAATATCAACATCGTTACAGGAGAGATCTGTTTAGATATCTTAAAGGACGAAAGCTGGCTGCCTGCTTGGAATTTGGAGCACATAGTGGTGGCGATTTTGATGCTTCTAGACGACCCTGAACCGGACTCGCCGCTCAATATCGACCTGGCCAACCTCTTCAAGCTGGATAAAGCCGCATTCGAGTCGGTGGTCCAGTACAACTTGTGGAGACACGGCACATTCTTCGAAGGTACCAAAGAGCCTTCTGGGGTGAAGCTGCATGCCATAATAGCCTACGATATGAGCTCTGAAGAGGAGGATGAGCCAGATCTGGAGCAGGAGACAGAACGAGATTCCGACAGAAGGGGCAACAGAGGAGGCCACGGAAGCGGAATCCTTGATGAGAGTTTTCAAAACCTTAGCATAAGTGGCGGCCTGAGTGGGAACGGCGCCACCGAGGGCGAAATCGAAAAGCTAGAAAGTGAGGCAGCTTACATTGCCAGAAAGCATGAGGAACAAAAGGAAGAGAATGTCAAGCAGATCCACCAAGTTGGCGAAAAAGTCACTCAGGAGTTCATCGAAAAAGCCAACGAAGTTGGTGCCAGCTCCCCAATCTGCCCCAGCGAAACCTTCCAGCTGATGTACATGCAAAGTGTCCACCAGCAGGTTGCTGAAAACGTTCTGAAGCAGGTTGAGGAGATCTGCCTTAAAAATGCGAGTTCTCCCCAGCCCAAAATCCTTACCACGCTCACAAAGTACCCGCAAGAAGATGTGGAGCAAGTTAAAGAGCGGTTTCTCCGGCAAGTCGACCAGCAGGTCGACGAAATCAGAAGACTCCATGAGCGGAGACAGGCTGTCGCCTGAGCCCAGTGAAAGTGATCTTCTGCCACGGCCTCTGCGAGAGTCGAGGGCATCCTTCACCAGCCTACGCTTCTGAGAAGCCTGCGTAGCATACGAAAAAGCAAACTGAAAATAGATAGCACCTAATGAATGAGTAATATGAATAATGGTAGGCGCGGAAGAAGGAGTTTGAGGTTCTAAATCTGGGGTAACTAAGTGGTCCACCTAATTGGTCCGCCCAAGCGAATTAGATAAATTTTGTCAGTTGAATCAAAATTCTGAACACTCAAGGATTTATGGATAAAAATGGGTATTTTGCTCTATAGAGACGTAGTACAGATACGCAGTGTACGACCGATTTCGCAGCCATCAGTTGTGAATGGTTTGATCTGCACCTCGCCTCTAATTTCTGAAACCCAATTCAAACAAATTTGAAAAAGACCCAGTTCACATAATTCAAGAATACCATAATCGAATTTTATTGTCGATTCACTCAGTCCCACTATCTCCTTCCCTGCTTACCCTTTTGGTCCCACCGCGGCTCCTACAGGAACTGGTTTATTTACCTTTCGAGAACCAAACAAACAAGTACTCATCATCACCACCATGGTTGTTGGCGAAAGCAGAACAGAGCTTCTTAACTGGCTAAATGCCACTCTCAACCTCAATTATTCCAAGGTGGAGCAATGCGGTACTGGAGCAGCTTACTGCCAGTTGATGGACTCCATATATGGTGGAGTTCCCATGGGCAAGGTCAAATTCGATTCTAGCCTCAGCGAATACGATTCAAGAGCAAACATGAAGGTCCTTCAGGCCGCCTTTAACAAGCAGCGGATTCTGAAGCAGATCGAGGTGGAACGTCTCATCAAGTGCCGTCTTCAAGACAACCTAGAGCTCCTACAATGGTTCAAAAGGCACTGGATGGAACACAAGGACGTCAACGTGGTTTACGACGCAGCATCCAGAAGAAAACTGGGCGGAGCAAGAACCCCTCTGGGACCCAATTCCCGCAGAAGCACCATGACTTCCAACCCACCTAGTGCTGGATCAAGTTCCAGACCCAGCCGAATCAGTTCAGGTAGCTATAATGGCTCAAGCGATCCTCCCATTTCTGTGCCAAAAAGACGTGTTTCCAGTCAAGGCACCGGCAGAGTTACCGATGACCGTGTTGCTGAGCTCATGGCGCAGTTGGAGCAGGCCAAGGCAGAGGTGAGTGAAAGCAGAACTAACGTCGAGACACTAGAAACAGAGAGGAATTTCTATTTCAACAAGCTACGGGAAATCGAGATCTTGACACAGCACATCGACACCGCTTTTGAGAAGGACGACGCCAGTTCGAAAGAGATCCAGGGCATGCCCATCCAGGAATTGGTGAAGCAGGTGCAAGACATACTATGGCAGAAGGACAACGGGTTCGAGAGCAACGCCGAAGAGATGGACGCGGAGTTTTTCTAGTACCATAGTTGCATTCTACAAGATTTGTCCATCTCTGGAGCCCGAGTACTGAACCTAAGATTCACTATTTTGGAGATATAATGGGGCGACTCAACTGACTACTCAGGCGGGATGGGCGAGCACAGCGGGTTGTGCATAGGCGGTGAGTCTTTTCCTGCCAGTAATGAAAAAACCTCGAGCAGGCGAGACCCTGAGGCGTCAGAAAGGTCCCACTCTGCCAAAAAGCATTATTGGAGAGCACGCAAACCAACAAGAACCCGTTTCGGGAACAAAACTCCACCATTAAGTTTCCCCTTTGACGCTTGCTTTTTTTTTTTGGTCCCGCCCAATTTAACTGTGGCATTGTTCGATCCATCGCAGCTCTTCATAGAGGCATTTTTTTCGAGGATTCAAGACTCTTGAATCCGACAGCACACCAAATCCTACAAAACCGGGCCTTCTTCTTATGTCGAGCTCACATATTCAACACCCGTATGCTCGCCGAAATTCGGCTGCATCGCCTTACTCCATCCCTGCCAACCATAACCAGAGAGCTCATCTCTCGCTGAGCCATGGCCCTGGTGGACACGCCCACGACCACCTTCACAGCCAAATCCACTCTCACTCATACAGCACAAAAAGCCCTAGCAGGCTTCTGCAAAGCGGGCCTTCGCTCTCGAGGGGCTTCGTTGCCAGACGTATCTCCGAAGGAGAATCAGGTCGGATGAAGCTGCAACTCAACTGTGAGGCTTGCGGCAAGGGTTACAAACACGTTTCATCGCTAGCAAAGCACCTCTGGGAACACACGCCGGAGTGGAAGATGACAAAGAAATTCGTCATGTCGAAGCACCAGCAGGTGCAGTTGCTTGAAGCTGCATCGATTTTGGTCGGCATGAACGACCCGGTTCCCGAAGACGAAGTTCTGGAGCCTTCAAGCTTGCGCATGCAGAGAAGATTGTCACAGCGGCCCGAATCGCTTCGCTTCAGTGACTCCTTTGGCACCTCTGGCGGCTTTGAAGTCGAGCAAAACCCTCATGCTGCGCTGGACAGATCTCTTTCCTTTTCTGCCCACCCACCGCTGGCGGTTGAAATCTCAAGGCTTTATCCAGGCCATGTAGGCGGCTACATTGATGTCCCTAGTCGGGAACATATCATCAAGCGGCGTGAAAGCGAGGTGAAGGAGGAGTCGGAGGAAGCTGCCGAGTCCGACGAAGAGATAATCGGCAAGATGGAGTAGAGCCACAGGTAGGCCAGCAGTGCTGGCCATGGATATGTATAGAGAATACCAGTGTCTTGAATTTAGCAGCCGTAGTGGGAGCCCTAACCCGCAAGAAACCCGTGCACCAGAACATCCTAGTAGCGAGAGAAATGCTCAAAGTGAAGAATTTCATTAACCACCAACCGTGTTCCAGTTTCTGGCCCGGCGGCCACCTGCCAAACATCCTCTTTGCGAAGACCCGTTTTGGTGATTCATCTGAGGCAGAAGTGGTAACGTGGTTGGAAGAAGAAAGCGGACAAAAGTCCCCAGTGTATCATAGTACATCCAGTGGCCCCACTAGGGACGCAAACCACGGGTGTCTCCAAGCACACAGACATGCGTAACGTAGCGTAGCATTCCTCTATTTACAAGCTCGATGGAAGGATGGAATTATGTGGTTTTGTCGTGATTTTCATGGATCTGATGCCTTTGGTTCATTTAGTCTCTTTGGGAGCATCGTCTCCTCTGATGATCTCAGCGTTCAACGGCTGGACGCTCTCGTACTGTTGCTTCAAAGCCATCTGCTCCTTGTGCTCCAAATCATTGGCAGTCTGCTTCTTAGACAAGTTCCTTTGCATGAGTCTCTGGGCATCCTTGATGGGGCCCTGTCTCTGGTTGTAACGGTCGACTTCTTGTTCGTAGTTGATGTAGAAGAACGAAGCAGCAGCAAAAACACAGGAAGCGGCGAAGGTCACCTTTGATGCTGTAGACATTATGAAGAAGATGGAGTAGTGGTACGATAAGTGCGAGAGTGTGCAGAACAGGCCCTAGTACCCAGTGATGCTAGGTGAATGCAAGGAAACAAGGGAAAAGTAGATCAAGAAATAACCAAATAGGGAATGTCTTCAATTTTTTGACTTTTGATGGGCTGATCATCTGAGTTGTTGATGTGGTGTGGTACTGGTGCAGTGTCTCACATTAGATTTGCAGCGATGGTCAGGATGCTCCTCTGGGGTAGTAGGACAAATAGAAAAGACCCTGTTTGTTCAGAGTTACGCAAGAGCAATGTTACGAGATTTGTTCAAAAGACTCCACATCCAAAAGGTAAACACAGCTGCTTTCCGAAGCACAAAGTTCATTTAAGCAACAGCGGTAAAACCAAATGCTTGGCTAAGATCAAACTCGCCTAAGCCTACCAGCAACCGATTCTCGCACAACATAGCCGTCTCACATGCTGCCAGCTGGAAAAACTCTAAATTTTAAAAATGTAAATGTACATTGGTCGTCTGAGACAATTTAGTGGGTAATACACCTTGCTGACTGCGAACGGTCCCCCACGTTGAAATCACTCGCCTACAAAGCAATTCAATTCGAAATCAGCAATGTCAAAGGGTCCATGAAATGAATCATCTAAGACATTGGAACCTCGCTGTCCAGCCCGACGGGCCCCTGAAAATTCTAAGCATGCTGCGTCCCAAGCCTTGGCTCTACGGCTGCAAATGACCTCCCCCCACGCAATCCATATATGGCATTCAGGCCGGAGATAATCGAAATGAACCTGAAAAAGAGAATCCCACTAAAAGCATGTAATTCGTAAAATTAACTTACACAGGACTCTGAGCCACCTTTCCAACAATTCCCGATATACAGTGGAGCAACGTTCTCATTGTCTCAACGGCTGCGAAACATTATACACCGACTTGTCCCCAAGCCCTTCTCACGATCTACCAAAAACCGACAAAAAGTAGACGCCTTTTTTGTAGCGAAAAACATCGAAAAACCCAATTTCGATTTCGTCCCATTTATATTCTAATTAATACCAGTCGGAGTCACGTCGCACAAAGCCTACTGCCGTGTCGACAGCACCCGTGCACCTTTAAATGGTGATATCTGCGTCTGTCTGTCCATACAACCATCACTTTCTCTGCTGGCTAAGAGAAGACACCGGCATCAGCGACATTTCCACATTGACGGTGTATTTATATTCGACACACTGCTTGATACAGCTCGCCGGCCTGCCAATTTGTCCATCTTCATTGACTTGAGAACCAGTATGTTCATTCATCCTCCACCTGCTAGTGCAATACTAACTTCAGATACATGAGCCGTTTCAACGACCCCAGCGCCGATTCTGGCCAGAGCGGGGAACAGGGTCTATCGTCGCTGGTTTTCGCCCTGCTGGACTCCCAAATAAGACCCACCCCGGTATCCAATTTAACCAAGAACCTCATGTCCTCGGGGCAGGTGGCTAACCAAAACCAATATGCCCAACCCACGCCGCCTGACTACGCTCTGCTGGTAGCTTCAGAAAGCCGCTCACAGGGGATTCCGTTTGCCAGAGACAATCAGGGCTTCAGCGGCTCTGTCGATAACAAATTCGTCCCGGCTGGTCTGGGACACAATATCGATCCATCACAAGCTCATCCACATTCTGTATCGTCGCTGTTCACGCAGAACCCCCACCTTGGGATTTATAGAAACGGGGGAAAGCCCAACGGCAACGCTAACTATATTCCCTTGGGCCACAATGCCCCGACCATTGTGTCTTCCTCATACACATCCAATTACTCCCACACACCTTCATTCCAGAGTGCTTCAGCTCACTACATGGACAGGAACGACAGCAATGCCACAACAAACTCAGGAGCTGCTCCCGGAATGCAACACATAGCACCTCACGTCCAAACAGGCTTCCTCCCTTCATCATACAACAAAGCGGCCATGGGCCACGGGCTTCCCACCACCAACCTCACAATGAATTCGGTCAATTCAAGTTCCAGCCCCTTCCACCACGGCTCCGACTTCAATAGGGCAAGCTTCTCAGCAACGCCGCAGCTGTACCACTCTCACTTTGAGCCCGGGTCCCATCATCATAGTCAGGTGGCCCAGTCATTGCCCACAGGCGGCTTCACGAACAGGTCACTTCATCCAATTTCCCACAGGCCTTCTCTTGCGAAAGAGTCGCCTGGCCAGATGGGCTTCAACCAACCGCAAAACACTAATCCTCCCAGTTTCAACCAAGGCTTTTTCAGCGAACCGGATCATTATATGACGTACGATGAATATTTGGAAAAGCTCAACAAGCGGGATGCAGAGAATCCCCCCACAGACGAAAATGGTTACGACGAACACCTCAACATTGTGAAATTCCCGGTCAATGACCTTATAACCATGCTCGCGTGTCTCCTAACCAAAATCATAGAAGCTAATGACAAGTTGCACCCTAATCATTTTGACACCACCATTGCCATCAGACAGAAGCTCAAGGAAGAGAAGAAGAGGAAGAGGCAGGAGAAGGAGAAGTCGAGACAGCATTCAATCGATAGCATGACGTATTCTAACGACGGCATAAACACCACAGTGGAACACATTGACGAAGACTATGTCAACTCCTCAGGCGATGAACAGGACGACGAGGACGAGTTGAAGAACAGGTACTTGGCGAACGTGCTTGCATTCCACGGAACAAACATTCCCGGGATCTCGCTCAATGCGTATCTCACAAGAGTGCTCAAGTACTGTCCGGTGACAAATGAGGTGTTTCTCTCGCTCTTGGTGTACTTTGATCGGATTGCCAAGAAAGCCAACAACCTCAAGAAGTCCCATGACGTCGACGGAGAGGGGGAGGGGCAAGCCGATGGCGAGCAACTCTTCGTGATGGACTCGTATAACATCCACCGGCTCATAATTCTGGGCATCACTGTGAGTTCGAAATTCTTCAGTGACATTTTTTACAAGAACCTTCGGTATGCCAAGGTTGGCGGGCTTCCGTTGGAAGAGCTCAACTATTTGGAATTGCAGTTTCTTCTTTTGCTTGATTTCAAGCTCATGATATCTGTGGAAGACCTCCAAAATTACGGCGACCTTTTGCTCAAGTTCTGGAAACGGGAGCAATTGGCGTCCGACCTTGTAAACACTGCTAACCAGGCGGAACCAGGCTCCTCCGCGGCGGCTAATAGTTAGAAGTGCGCAGAAGCGTTTCTATGCGCCGCGTGGGGAAAAACATATTTGATTGCCGAGCATCTCCAGCACACAGCATCTGGGGGAGGTTGCGGCAAAAAGTGCTAATAGAGACAAAATAACGATGTACGTTTTAATAATTTTTTTCATTTCAGCCTTTGTGACAGGTAGGCTTTGTAGGGCCACGAGTGGCGTGGGCCGTTAGACATGGAACGTACAATAGTACTAGTGCATGCGAGCGCAAATACCTTGGCCTATATACAGGAAACTTGTTTGTGAGCCGTGATGAGAACAAGGAGGGGTGCCATGTGTCAAGCGAAAAACGCATTTTAAAGAGAGGGGCGAGAGGGAATTAAAAAAAAAAAAAAGCGTTGCTTCACGGCATCAATAGACCCGGATGAATCCGGGATTGTGGAAGCCCTGGCCTATGAAGGCTGAGTCAAACTCACATGTAAGAGGCTATTGCCGTGCCCAGCGTGCATTAAGTCCACCGGACTTAAGCAGACACACGAGTTAGTTCACTGCGAGTCAGTGGTCCTAACGATCTTGCTGACAAAAAAAAACATAAAAAAACTGGAAACCAGGAGGGTCGCAGTGCACACGGACGCGCAGACTGCACACAGACGGAATTTCTGCGTTTTTCGAGGTAGTTCACAGAGAAGCTAGCTCGGTGCATGTCAGGGTCCACGAGTGAAATAATACCACGGTGGATTCTGGCAAAACAAAAAATTACATTCCGATAATAAGATAATCTGAATAGTAGACATGCGTTTTTATGGCCTCGCTTAGGATGCCTCGCGCGGCTGATTGACGTGCCAATGCTGCGAGGGCAACTGTGGATTACGAAATATCGCACGGAGGCGGTTGTGCCGACCACCGCACGGATAATGCGGAACCGAAACAACCGCCAGGCCGCCAAGTCACTCAGCCAAGAAGATGTGTGGCATTGCCTCAGAATCACTCAAGATGGCAAGTTCATGGAAGCATTGGCAAGGGAACTAACCATTTCTTGAGTAAAATATGACATGCTAAGACCCGGATTTACTGCAACACAGCCGAATGCATGGTTTGCGCATCTCGGCAAGAAAAAAAGAGGCCCGGCTGCAATGGCAAGTAGGTTAATTTCGTGCTTTCTTTCTTTCTTTTTTTTTTTTTTTTTTTTTGTGTGTGTCTGTGTATTGACATTCGACTATATCAGGGTTAAGCCCCCCGGACATCAAAGAGTTCCGTGCTTTCTTTTCCTAATCACTCCACATCCTTTTGTCCCCATTATCCAACGGCCCTAGCCTCCCCTCCCCTTCCCATCTTTTGCAACCACTAGAGCATGGCGACCACAATCCCCACTATCACGTCGCTCACGACGGTTGATCCGAGTTATGTTCCGCTGCTTACCTCAGCCTTAGCAAGTGCCACACATGCCCTTGGTACGGCTACCGCTGATGGTGATCTTTACCAATACAGCAAATCGGTCGCTGCTGCCTCCAACTCCCTTGCTATCGTCAGTGCCCAGTCTGTCTTGTCCACCGCCACAGGCCTGGACTACCTGCTGGCATCTGAGGTGATCATGTCGGCCGCCACAGAAATCGCCAAGATCGAGTACTTGGATAACATGTACCGTGCCGACTTGAACATGGGTGCCAATGTGTTTTTCTGTGTGATTTTTGGTGTCGTCACCATCTGGCATTTCGTGGTGGGCGCTCTTTACCGCTACTGGTACTTTTTCTTTGTTCTCGGCATCGGCTCCGGTCTCGACTTTGGTGGTTACCTTGCCAGATCCGTCAGTGCCACCGATGAGACTCTTGTTGACCCCTTCTTGGTCCAGATTATCGTGCTTACCATTGCCCCTGCGTTCATCATGGCAGGTGTCTATTATATGCTTGGCAGACAGTTGGTGTACATTGGCGAGGGCTACTCTTGGCTTAAACCCCGGTGGTTCTCGTACATCTATGTCACCTGCGACGTCATTTCTCTTGTCATTCAGGCCATCGGTGGTGGTATGGCTGCCACTGCCTTGTCTGCTAATAAGGATACCGATGATGGTACCCATGTGATGGTGGCCGGTATTGCTTTCCAGGTGGCCACAATGTCGTCTTTCTTCATTGTTGGCGGTAACTTTGTCGCCCGTGTGTGGTTCAGAGCTTCGCCTGACGTGAGGTTCTCATGGTCTAATTTCTTTTCTTTGCTTTTCAATGTTGGCAAGGCTAACGAGTTGCACCAGAAGTTGGAACCAAATTACGACCCCAAGTACGCCCACGTGAGAGGCAGAAAGTTGTTCCCTTATGTCTTCACCTCCATTTTCGCCGCCACCGTCCTCATTTACATCCGTTGTATTTATAGATTGGTTGAGCTTTCCGAAGGTTGGACCGGTTACACCATTCGTCACGAGGCCTTCTTGTTTGGTCTCGATGCCGCCATGGTCTTCTTGACCGTTCTGCTCTTTGTTCCTTTCCATCCTGGTTTCATCTGGGGCAAGTACCACCCTACGCTTTCTTTCAAGAAGAAGAGCGAGCCTCAGCCAGAGGAGGAGTACGACCAGGAAAAGCTCTACGGTGACTCCCAGAACCCATCGGAAGGTCCTTCCCAGGAGGCTGAGAAGCCCAGAAACGAGGAGTCCTTCAATAGCGGAGAAGCCACTCCTTATCAAAATCGGGACATTTACAAGAGCGACGAGGAACGAGGAGCCTTTGGTAACGAGTACCAGATTGATGAAACCGATGACCACTTTGCTAGCGCAGAGAATGTGCAGCAGCAGGAGCAAAGAAACCCATATGGCCTCCCTAATGATAGCCCCGAGAAATTGGCACAGCCACGGGATTTCACTACCAGGCAAGGCGCCGATGCCCTCTAAGCCTTGGGCCCCTGGCCCACGGGCTAACCTCCAGGGAGGTAAGTACGGGCTTCCCCCAAGGCTTTTTTTCTCAATGTTCGTCTGAGACATGGCCATTGTTGAAATCGCTATTGTATTTTACCATGCGGGCTGAAATAGCCTCTCCGCCGTGAAAACGGCTTTTTATCATACAACTTCATAGAACAAGAACGGATCCTACTCGTAAAAAGCCTTGTCGTAGTTTATAGACTTTTTCCCCGTTGAGGTGTCAAATGTGGGGCTGTGCTCCGGAGTCCTAGTTTGCTCCAAGTCACTATACCCTGCCCGATTTAGCTGAACAGCCCCTAGGCTTGGGCTGAACCCCACTTTTGCCAAAAAAAAAAAATCTAACCTTATCGTAAACTGGCAACTTTAACGCACTTGGCAGCACAGGGCAAATGTTTTTGTGCTCCGAAATACAGGGTTCTTCGGATCACTCAGATAGCTTATTCGCTACCAGGCCAGAGCGTCGTAAAAATACCTCTACCTGCAGTACATAGAATACTTCTTACCAGATTAGGCTAAAGATTCACATCGCACCTTCCCATATAGGCAGGTACGGGGAAGCCTTGCGTCGCATAGCTCTATTTGCAATGGGCAGTTCGCCAGATTTTCTTTATATAAAATACCATTCAATCCTGTTGTTTGCTCACCAGTTTTCTTCGCCCCGACCTTCGTTTTCTTTGTCGTTACAACGTTGCCATGTCTGAGTGGCTTTCAAAATTCACCCAGCCTTGGTCCACCACCGAGCTTCCCACCCACACAACATTGACCCATGTGGCTCCCCAAAAGTTCGAGGGCTTGGTCTCGACCTTAATGCTGATTTCTGAGGCATGGCCCACCGAGACAAACAGAATGAGTTTGTACGAGATGGCCAGAGACGGTAAAGGAGCCCAGGCTTCTATCTCTGTGCTTTCTGCTCAAAGATTCATGGCTACTGCCACTGATAACCAGAGACTTCCCGAGATGACTTCCGTGATTTGGAATGCCACTATGGAACTTCAGGAGTTGGAAAAAGGTATCAACTTTTACCAGATGGAGTTGAGCCCTATTGCCAACGGCCTCTTTGCCGGCTTCTTTGCCCTTTTGCTTATTCTTCACATTGTGCTTTGCATTTGGAAAAGACACCCTTACTTTGGCATCTGTCTCACCATGGGAACTGCTTGCGAGTTTACTGGCTACATTGGTAGACTTTTTTCCATTGGTGACTATGACAATAAGGATGCATACCTTTGCCAGATTATTTGTTTGACCCTTGCCCCTGCACTTCTTATGGCGGGTGTTTACTTTGTTTTGGCGCAATTGACGGTGATACATGGACGAAAATATTCGGTGCTAAAACCGCTATGGTTTTCGTATATTTTCGTATTTTGTGATGCAGTGAGTTTGGTTGTCCAGGCAGCTGGTGGTGCCAGTGCTGCTATTCAATTGCAGCAGTTTGGTGATACAGTTCCTGGCACCAATACCATGGTTGCAGGTATTGCCTTCCAAGTGGCGTCAATGACGCTTTTCTTGTACTTCCTTTTCGACTTCATGAAGAGAATCTGGTTCCGTGCCAGTCCAGAAGTCAAGTTCTCCTTCCACAACCTCCTCAGTTTTCTTTTTGCAACTGGAAGAGGCAAGAAGCTTCGGGAATTGTACTTGAACCAGCACTACAATCAGAACTACGCTCACATATGGTCGAGGAGATCATTCGCTTTCTTCCCCTTGGTTTTGCTCTTGTCTGTCATTTTCATCTATATCAGATGCATTTACAGACTTGTGGAATTAACCGAAGGCTGGAGTGGTTACCTCATTACCCACGAGGAGTTTGTCATGACTCTCGACGGTCTTATGGTGTTACTTATGGTGATCTTGCTCGTACCTTTCCACCCAGGTGTTCTTATGGGTAAGGGCCTGAACATCTCCATGAAGACCATCAGAAATCTGGCCGACGAAAAGTCAGATGAAGCCAATGACGGAAAACTGTTGGGAGACTCCAGCTGGTCTGACGACTCCACCACCAAAATGTCCAGCAACGAGAAATGTCACTCCAGAGACTTGTCTGTGCTGAGTCAGGAGTCCAATCCTTTCGAGCCAGAGAGTAAACGCAGTTTCATGCCATTGCTTAAAAAGAACGTGGCTAGAGAGGATTTTGCAGCCGTTCCATACTCGCAAACCACTCAAGCCGAATCCGTGAGTCCATCGCTCGAACAGCACACAAACAAGAAGAACAACCTACGAAAGTCACAGCTTAAGCAGCACAGCCGTCATGTCAATCCGTATGAATCACCACAGGTACTCAATTATGTCCAGAACCTGGGCCCATACACAGAAGAGCCAAGGGAATACAGACCACAGACACAAACCTATGGATACCAATACCACAACGACTATGACGACGGCAGCAATCACTACGACGACGTCCATTACGACTACGATGATGTTCAGTCTCAGCTGACTCAATTGACTAACGACGAGGAGCACTTTACCTTTACATGAGATTCAGATACCCAGCATATATTTCATACCAATTAAAAGAAGGAGAACAACGGAGTTCTCATGACGAATAAATAAGTTGTAAGATTATTTTGGACCCCGAGGAATCCACCGTGGAGCGCTCTTCACACAGTAGGCATCTGCACATCCACAGCTTTTAGTCTTGCCCGGATCCGTTTGGGAGTCCTGTACTATCAAGCAAGGATGGTAGTTTGGAACCAGGGGCGTTTCAGCAACTGTCCTTTTGGGAATGTAAGTGTGTTTTAGGCTATCAGCCAAACGAGTGGAGTCCATGGAGAAGAATGCAGTTTAGGCTTTGCAAGGCTATCTTGCTTGCTTTATAGTCTTCGGGAAGATGTTCCCGTCTTTCGCAGCCACACTGATAAGGGCATGAGTCAGGCAGCTGTACAGATAACATTATGCATGGAGCCAGACGCAAGGAATAAACAATGTGCCACGAGCGGCACGAAGAAGGCAGTGCTAGGGTGAAGGTTATTTTATTTTGAAGGCTGTTTTGTTGATCAGTTTCTTTGTTCATAAATGGCACTTGCGGTCAACTTCGGGTTGTCGGGGCTTAAAGTAATCCACACTAAGTGAAATTCCGAAGAAATGATTGAATTAAATTTCTTGGACACTACGTCTTCATCCAGCATTTCATGTGGATCGGAGATGAGCTCCTGGTGGTGATCCGGATAAGACAGGTGCGGATCCGGATAGGGCAGTGGGTGCCATTTGAGGAAGCACATGTAGAGCAGTTGTAGGGAACTTTCCCCGGCTTAGAAAGATTATTTGAGACTGGGTGATCAATATAGAAATGGAGATTTTGGCTCTAACAGCAGGTACAATCTGTTCACAAATCATGGATTTCATGGGTTGTTGATTTGGTCTTTCTCACCTTATTAAGGTACAAATCTTGCACCTCATAAAGTGCTGAGATCTAATTAAGATTTGTAAGTATTGCAGCCAGCACCATGTATAATCTTATGGAGTTGAAGAAAATCACATTCTATGCAACAAATTGTTCACAAGATTAAGTCTGGCCAATTTGACCCTTTCGCTTATTGGAAACATCCACCATGATTCTATCACAAGAACACATTGAGTCTACAGTTAATGTAACCCTTCATTTCAAGCCACCAAGATATCATATTGAGGCAAGCGATAACACAAACGGTATGTTGTATCAACCAGCGAACCCAACGATCACACTCCTAACTCACATCCACCTTTTGAACAATCCTCTCACGTTGATTCATCCAATACTATAACTACACTAGAGCTTTCGCTCTCTACACGGCCCACAATTAGACCTCAAAAATTCGGTTATCTGTTGTATTAAGTACAGACTGACCATGACACGAGCTAAATTACATCAACATGAAGAGGGGGACTAAGGCGACTTGCTTATTTCTTAGAAGCCTTCTCCTTCTCCTGCTGATCCTTCAACACTCTCTTGACGATCTTCTGCTCCTCGATCAAGAAAGCTCTGACGATTCTCTCCTTGACACAGTTGGCACATCTGGAACCACCGTAGGCTCTCTGGACGGTCTTCTTGGTCTTAGAGATCTGAGAGTACTCTCTTGGTCTCAAGGTGGCGATACCCTGCAAAGCGATACCACAGTCACCACACTTAGGGGTAGTGGCCTGCTTCTTCAAGTGCTGGGCAACCAACTTACCACCTGGGGTCTTGACGACCTTAATCTTGTTAGACTTGGTGTTGTCTGTATGTTAGTAATAGTCGGGAAGCTACGGTCGAACGTCCTTGGATATGGTTTATGGAAATGGATTGATTCTTGTGAATAGTTTTCGTTGATTTTGCACGGTGGACATTTCATCTTGGATTCTTCAAAGGTTGGATATCATATGGAAAATTTAACGTCTGGATCTTCGACATGGGACTTGTTGTTCGACACTTTGTAGCGGAATTAATTCAATAGTTCGTTTGAACATACATGGAGTCTTTCTTCTGTAGGTAACACGCTGAGCCATCTTTGTTTCGTTGGATTAACTGAATTCCCAAAATGTGAGTATTAAGAGATGAAGAAGAAATTTTCGGCTACTCGCTGCGGGCGTGTGCAGGCCCCCCAGTCACTTGAAGGTGCGGTTATTTTAGTGGGTTTTTCGCGGTTCTAAGTGTGATGTCATGTGACGCACTACGATTATAGGGCTATAGCCCTAGACAACGGTACTAAGCTGCTAGACTTGTTCATGACTTTAGCTTACTAAGGTGGAGTTACAAGGCAGACGAGAGGATAAGCAGCTTCAGTTATATCAGATTGCAGTTCAACCAGGAAGATACAAATCCCAATATGGTGGTGCTAATAGGTCGGTGAATATGAGAGGAGAGTATGATGGCTGCAAAATCTAGGGCACTTTATTGCATCCGTTGAGGTAAACTTAGTGAGATACCTTTTGCAACAAAAAACATAGCCAAGCTTTCAGGCATCCCACGAGCAAGCTTCTCTAGACTTACCTTCAATTATCTCTTGAATTCTTGAATTCCGATTTCATCAAGATAAGACTTTTGACCTCAACAATCTCCCCACATGGATATCTCAACTACTCAGTACAGTACACTGTCTTACCTAGCGGCTGCCCTACTCATTTCAGAACTGCAAGTACTCTGCTATCGTTATACTACTTACAACTTGTTCTCGTCCTTCTCGACGGCAACGACTTCCATCTCCAAGTCAACGCCCAATGGCAATTCTCTGACAGCGATACAGGATCTAGCTGGCTTGAAGTCGCTGAAGTACTTACCGTAGACACCGTTGAATTCGGCGAATTGAGTCTTCATGTCAGTCAAGAAGATGGTGGCCTTCACAATGTGCTTCAAGGAGGAGTTGGAAGCATCCAAAATGTTACTGACATTCTGAATCACCTGCTCAGCCTGCTCAGCAATGGTGGGGTTAGCAGACAATGGCTTGTTGTCTGGGGTGTAAGGAATCTGACCGGAAACGTAGACAAAACCTATCGTTAGTTGTGTACTTTCAAAATTGTGTGAGTTTTACATACCATTGACCTTGACAGCCTGGGAATAGGAGGCAGCTGGTGGTGGGGCGGTAGCGGTCTTAACCTGGGGTATTAGTACGATGCTAATTGATATGATTGATCTAGTGAGAGGTCAACAATTCGAACATACTGGGGTGATAAGGCTTCTCTGATTCATTCTAAATGTGTTTTGGATGGCACGGAAGGAACTAGCAAACATTATATTCGGCGTTTCTCTCCACGGAAATGGTGACTCCACAAGGTGTGTGGGTCCTGGGGTACGGACCTTTTCCGTCAGAGTCGACCAGGAAGTCCAGCTCCGCACCTTGCGGGAGTCACACCACTGACTCTGTCGAATTTTGCAACCATTCTTACTTCTTCTTTCCCTTTTTCTTCTTCTTAGTCTTCTTCTTTTTAGTGGACTCGTCATTTTCTTTTTCCTGGTGAGCGGCTTGCATCTCTTGAAGCTCCTCGATACTGGAACCGACACCCATGAGTTTCACTTCGAAGTCGCCATGGCCGAGCGTGAAGGGCTCACCATCACCTCGTATGAGCCTCTCATCTTTAGCTTGAGCACAAATTTCTGCTAGGCTCATATGGTGACAGATGACATTGTAATTTTTCATGAATAAGCGGAAATCGTTAGCTGCATCCTCGACGTTTTCAAGGTAATCCTCCTTAGTATAGTTCGGACCTTTTTTGCCCCTATTATGGATCCTCCTAAGAGCACTAGAGACTCTTTTAACAAGCTGGGCAATCAATGCACTGGATGAGTTGGACCTGTAATCTAAAACGCTAACATCTTCCAAGGCTAGACCATTCAAATCCTCCAAAACTTCTTCCACGGAACCAGCATCTTTGTATATGAGTTTGTTCCACAATTGCTTCTCTTTTTGGTTCTTTCCAAATCCGCTTTTAAACTCGAAGAAGAGCTCTCTAGCTTCAGGAACGTCACCAACGAAGGGCATTAGAAGGAACTCAATTTCCTCTTTGTAGTTGTCAATGTACAGAGCGGTCTTCGATGTAGAGATAACGCCGTTCTCGACCAACCTCCGAATCATAAACGAAGCCAAGGATATAAGGGATTTTGCTCGCAGATGTGAGATCTTGTCGAAATAGATAATCCACAAAAGAAGATTGCTGAAGCATTCGTGAAGAAGCATCAGCCTTTCGATGACAGAGAGCTCAAGATGTCCCTTCCTGGAAAACTCGATCTCTCGCTTTGTTCCCTCATTAGAGCCTCTCATTCCGATAGCCAACTCATATATGTAATTGAGTAATGCAGGCGAGTAGTTCACCAAATGTGTGATGAACCAAATGAATGTCCTCCTGAAGCCGCCACACATGAGAATTTCATCAATGATGCTGGTGGCAATAGCTGGGTTGGATATGAGAATGTATTCGAATCGAGTCACCTCCTTGTTGTAAGCCTCAACATGATTTGGAGGCGTTGGGAGATTCGAAGTATTCTCAGGAGGTGAGACAAGGTATTCGTAGATATCACCAGGAGCGACTATTGCATCAGGATTCTTCTCTGCTTCATCTTTAATGCACTTTGCTAGAATATCGACAATTCTTTGACCAAGTAGTCGGTTCTTGGCTTCGGGATTATTGCCATCCTTCACAGTCATCACGTAATCGATGTATTTTTCAAACTCCTTCATATCTGTCAAGGGCGTGAATTGCAGAGAGACTTTCAGGAATCTTTCGGAGAACTCAGTATTTTGTCCTCGAGGGCAGTCGTTCCAGTCGACTCCCTCTTCATCAACGCCGACGCCAGCAGGATCGGAGCGTAAAGCCATACGGACCTCTTTCTTCAGGTCGTCGTTTGTGTCCTCTTCTTCCACCGCCTCTTCATCCTCCTCCTCTGAGTCAGCATATCCAAAGAACACATATTTGATGTCCTCATCAAGGTAGTCCTCGTACATAAGCATGTTGTCGAAATTTCGAGCATAATCCGTATTGTCGGTATACCGCAGACGTTTATAAAGATAGTTCGAAGCTTGTTCTTCATTATCCATAATCGCATTGAGGAAGTCATCAAGTCTGGTTCTTGTTTCATGCATGTCGAATCGTAGGATCAATTGGACGAAAATGAATGCACCATAATTACCGTTGAGTGCGCCACCAGACGCTCTCTTTCTTGTCAAGGGGTCATAAAAATCGAGTAGTGGCTGTTGACAGACATCATACTCGTGAGCCTTTCTGTCTTCAATGACACTTTGGTCGTAGAGCTTTCCAGGCGTGGTTTGATTTAGTACATATGCCAAAACAGACCGAACAGCACTAGACCCAAGGAGTGCACGCTTTACATGCTCCGGGGTATCGAAATACTCGTCACTGTTCAGGTATGCGTATTGCTCGAGGTCATGATCGAGCTCGAATGCTAATTTGATAATGCCAGTGTGTGATCTCCAAAGCCGGATGAAATAGTCCGTATATGGATTCAATGCAGGGTTATATGGGCTCCCATCCTCGGGGAGAAATAGTTTGTAGATTGCCATAACAAGGACACATGCCATGTAGTAGCTTAGCTTGGCCTCATAGTCATTAAGCTGGTAGAAGTCGGGAAGCCAAAATGGATCTCTTAGCTCCCAATATAGCAGATCTTTGAGCAATGCTTCAATTCTAATGGGATCGTCACAGCGTAACGTCTTGTTGATGGCGTCCAAAATCGTCAAGTAATTGGTCGATAGCTGAAATCGTAGAGACTGGATGCATGGACGCTCGTCTTGATCTAGGTTTTCGGCATTGTACTCGAGAAGTTGTTGATATGTTAACGCTATAGCGGCATCTGCCAAGCAAGAAACACTCAATGGAACCGTGTCATTGTCTTCAGGCTGAGTATATGGATCGCAGAGACCAGCGACTGTGTCGAAGATGGAATCTATAAGGCTGTCTTCGTCGTCTAGCATAATCGCCTGTTGAAGGACATCATGATCTAGGAAAAAATCACGTTGATCATCCTTTTGCGGTGGGATGTCGAACTCCATGGCCTGTTGCAGGTCCGAGTCCTCTGTGTCTGACATTCCACGCCTGATGAGTAGTTGTACTTGAATGGTCTTGAAAAACGAATCCGCGCATACATACCAGGGTCCATTCAGCAGTGGTTGCAAATCATGCAAAAACAAGACATGCCGGAATTAGTATGATCATTTTCTTTTTATGGCTGGACTCTCACAAAATTTTTTGCATCGAAACTTTATTTTCTATTTCCAAGTTCGTCGGAGTCGGAGATTGCGACCTTGCACTCCGAGGTCTTAGTAGAGTGAGATTCGATATTCCACTTCTGCGTTGAACATTTTGACTGCTTCACCAATTTACAATTCCGAACTGATGGGTTGATAGAGAAGCCGTCAACTTTGCACAACAGTGATTTCATATGAACTTTTGCGTTGACCATCAAAAGTTCGATAGTCGAGATCAATTGACGGCACTGGTACTCAACTTCTTGTGGAGCCAATAATCTTTTCTTCGATGGTTCAACGATTTTATCTTCACTAGAACAGGAATACAATTATAAAGCTTACGCCTAGCTTGATTTTTTGTTGCAAGCCAATGAATCAAACTGAATCAAGCACAAATCTGGCTGGAATTATACTCTCCAGCTCCAGCCAGATTTTGCCTTCGTTTTCTTCGAATATGGTCATTAGGTAGAAGTCATTCCAATATTTGTGAATCCTCCTTTTTGATCATGTGTCAGCTTTGTAATTCCACCTAACTCTTCAATACTCGTATTTCGCAGCCATCTGCTATGGATGCACAGTTCCCAAAAATGAGAAGTACCACAATAAATCAATTGCTTTATACTTTCTAAAAAGAAGAAATTGCTTGCATTTGAAACTTTTAAAAATCCTTCATCACTTTCAACTAGCTTCAAATACCTTATGAAATTTGCCGACAACTCGGCCATACCTCAGATGAAATCATATGCTCCAAGAGTTGGTGCAACATGAAGCTACGAATTTCCTCAATTAACAATTTAATATCACTAAATGCTTTCGAACTGAATTGCAATTTCCATTTTCGAAATTGCCCGGCTTGTATTTTCTTCGTGGGCAGCCTCTGACAGGAATTGTTCCTGACCGGCATATAAGTTCCTCTGGTGCGTTGGCCATAGGTGACATTTTTTGGAAACACCTTTCAGCAACTCATAGTTAGAAACGTTCCGCTAACGCTGTGGATAATTAAATCTCAATCACATAAGAGGAACACGCTTTGTCATTGAAACTGCCTATAAAACCAAAGGCTGTTTCGTTTTACTGATCAGCGTTTCAACATGAGAATCAAGGACATAACACGTACCTCCACCTTTGTTTGGAGTTCAGACGTGATCCCATTGCTAGCAACAGGCTCTGTTGCTGGCGCTGTGGACCTCAACTTTTCCGCGTCCCTGACCCTTGAGATCTTTGATGTTTTTGACAAAGGTTATGACCCCATTTTCAGTGCTACTTTAGAGAACAAGTTCCACGCATTGGCATGGCTGAAGCCCTTCGGAAACTACTCAAGAGGCTTGTTGGCTGGTGCTTTTGAAACCGGCGTCGTAGAATTCTGGGATGCCGAGAAACTCATCAGAACACAGTCGTTGGAGGCTTCATCGGTCCACAAATCATCAAAACATTCCGGCGCGGTCAAGTGCTTATCGTTCAACCCCCACCAGAACCATTTACTTGTGTCTGGAGGACAGAGGGGAGAGATCTTAATCTGGGATGCAAGCACGTTTTCCGAGCCATATGCCCCCGGTAGAGCCATGGTGCCAATGGATGAAATCACGTCTGTGGCGTGGAACAACTCTGTCAGCCATATTTTGGCTTCGACATCCAACGGCGGCTACACCAGCATCTGGGACTTAAAGGCGAAGAGGGAAGTTTTACACTTGCAATACAACGGCGCTCTTGGTAAGGCTGACTTCTCGCAGGTTGCCTGGCACCCCACGCAGTCTACGAAGTTGATCACTGCTAGTCAGAGTGATTCGTGCCCAAACATAATGACTTGGGATTTAAGGAATGCCAGTGAACCCGAGGTTATTCTCCAAGGTCATGAGAAGGGTGTCTTGTCGTTGGACTGGTGTAAAAAGGACGCTGGCCTTTTGCTTTCTTCCGGCAAGGACAATTCCACCAAATTGTGGAATCCTTTGACCGGTGAGAAATTAGGCGACTACCCTACTGCCGCCAACTGGACCTTCTTGGTGAGCTTCGCTCCAAGCGCGCCAGACGTGATCGCATCCGCTTCATTTGATGGCAAGATTGTTGTCCAGACTTTGCAGGACACCTCTCCACCAATTTCACAGCAAGTCAAGGCTACTGACGAGAATGAATTCTGGTCCAACATTTCTACAACGGACCATCAGCAACCGCTGTTCGAATTGAAGCAGGCTCCACAGTGGCTTAAGAGACCATGCTCAGCATCATTTGGTTTCGGGTCGAAATTTGTGACAGTCAAAACTGTTGATGGCAAGTCTGTGATCAACATCAGCAAGACCACCGCTGGAAAGGAACTTGTTGCTGATAAGCTTACTGAGGCCCTTAAGAATGGGGACTTCTCTGAACTTATCTCCGAGAAGCTACAAAACAATCCTACGGACATTTCCGACTGGAAGATATTGGATGCTTTGTCGAAGCATGGAAAGGAGCATTTCCTAAAGGATATCGTCGATGGCTCTACCGAAGAAAGCGACGAGAAGCAACCGGCTCAAGAATTGTCAGGTAGAATTGACAATCTGAATGGTGACGACTTTTTCAGCAACTTATCCAACGATGCTGCTCAGGGTTTCAACTCATCATCTAACGAGGGTTTTGCTCCTAGTGGTCCTTTCAAAATCTTGGATGGTTCCCATAATGAAAAAGATGCTCGTTTGACTAAGCTTATCTTGAGCAACAAAATTGGCAAAGCTGTGGATCAATGTTTGAGTCAAGGAAGATTGTTAGAAGCCTTGGTTTTGTCTCTAGACCAAGATGATACCGTGAAAGATAAGGTCAAAGCTCAGTATTTCAAAGAAACCAATTCTGATGTGTTATCTCGCTTGATCTTTTCTGCATCATCCAAAAGTGTGGTCGATCTTGTTGCGAATGCCGACATCAGCAACTGGAAGGAAATTGCTTCAAGTATTTTCGCATACTGTACTGACAAAACTGAATTCAACTCAAAGATCGTGGAATTGGGTGACCGCATTCTTGAATCCCGCCAGTCAGCTGCTGATCGCGAGAACGCATTAGAATGTTATTTGGCAGGTGAGGCATTGGACAAGGTTTCTGCCCTTTGGTTGCAAGAGATTCCACTGGAATCCAACAATGGAACTATCGCTGAGGATGGCGAGACTCCATTGGATGCAAAGTTCAAGTCATTGAGCGGATTTGTTGAAAAACTTTCGGCATACAGATCCCTTTCGAACATCACCAGTACTCTTTCTGGTCCAGCAATTGAGCCAACTTGCAACGCTGTCTTTGAATTCTCAACAATGGCTGCAAACAGTGGTAATTTTGAGTTGGCGAGGGAATTTTTGTCCATCCTTCCCGAGAACTACGATGGGTTGAAGGCTGAGCAGGAGCGTATCAACAAGGCTACCGCTCAACCAGTTCAGCGTGTTGAGCAAGGCCGCAGGAGATATACCCAACAAGGCGCTGCCAATGGTAGGTTCAGTGGAACCTCTCCAGCGAAGCCTGGTTTCAATCCTTTGGCCAACAATGCTGCTCCACCATACGGTGGAGGTGCTGCTTTCGGGCGCCCCCCACCTGCTGCTGGAATGAACAATGCCTATCCTGGTGTTCCTCAACCTACCGCACCATCGGCAGCTCCAGCCGCTCGTGCAGCTGCCAACCCTTACGGTAGACCAGCTCCAGCACAAACTGCTCCGGCACCAGTGGCAGTCGCCCCACCTGCAAGCTCATATGCTCCAACATCATCAAGAGTTGCTTCTGGTGTCGTTCCTCCACCTGCAGCTGCCAATATTGGCAATGTGTCTGGTCCTACGGGCGCCAGATACACGCCTCTTCAGCCTGCTACATCCGTCGTGAGCCCTCCTGCCCCACCGCAGCCAACCAACAACGTCAAGCAGGAAACTGATGGATGGAATGACTTGCCTGACACTTTCAAAGCGCAAAAGTCTGCCAGGCGTGCAACTCCTGCAGCTGTCTTGTCTCCCAAGGTACCTACACCCCAGGTTGCAACTGCTCCATTGGCACCACCAACTAGGAAGGGTGCTGCACCAATGATGCCGCCACCACCAAGAGCTGCTTCAAGACAAGCTTCGCATTCTGGTGCTTCCAGTCCTAGAATCAATGCTGCTTCTCGTCAGGCTTCGGTCAGTAACAAGTACGCTCCTCCTCCATCCTCCATCCAAATCCCTCAACAAAACGGATTGTCAACACCTGGAAGTAAGGTTGCTACTCCGCTGGCTCCACCCAAGAATCCTTATGCTCCAAGTCAAAGTGCCAACCCTGCTCCAACCAAGAGCTCATTTGTTCCTCCACCTGCAAACAACTTTGCACCCACCTCAGTGAATCAATTCCCTCAGGCAGCTGCTCCACTGCAGCCACCAAACCCATATGGACCACCACCTACGGCTGCCGCTGCACCCCCAAGCAATCCATATGCTCCTCCACAGCAATCGTCGCAGCCTCCATCCAATCCCTATGCCCCATCAACCGGTGCTAGAGGTCCAAGAGGTCAGTACTCTACTCCTGCGTCAGCGAGAGCCAGCAGAAAACCATCAATTGGAAACATTGCACCTCCTCCACCCAGGGCTCAGGCTAACCTTGGATCGCCTCATTTAGGGCCACCACCAACAGGACCACCTCCTAGAAAGGTCTCCACCCAGCCTCAGCCTAGTGTCGGGGCTCCACCAGCTGCAGCTCCACAGGGTCCTCCAGTCACCCAGGTACCTCCTCCTAATGCTGTTTCACAACCACCACCATCATCGGTGCAACATGGACCACCCGTTTCTCAAGGACCACCACGCAGTGCTGCTGGACCACCACCTCAAAGGAAGACTTCTGCTTTGCAGCCACCTCCACAAACACAGGCTCCACCTCCACAGGCACAGGCTCCACCTCCACAGGCACAGGCTCCACCTCCACAGGCACAGGCACCTCCACAGGCACCTCCACAGGCACCTCCACAAGCCTCCGCTCCGCCAACTGCAGCACCTGCTCAGAATGGCACAACAGCCTCGCCCTCGAAGGAAGTTGACGCTATCATCACCACCTTCACGAAGTATAAGGATCACATCAAGCCTGCGGCTCCTGCGAAGTATGAGAAGCACGTTATTGATATGGAGAAGAGATTAAACATTTTGTTTGATCACTTGAAAAAGGGAGACTTGGTTTCTCCAGATGCAGTTGGAAAGTTGAATTCGATCGCATCTGCATTGGAGAGCAAGCAATGGGGCAATGCATCAAACATTAACACCGATATTCTGGCTAAACACCCTAATGAAATTGGTACTTGGCATGTCGGTGTGAAGCGTTTGATTACCATGGCAGAGGCTTTCGATGCCTAAGCTGCCAGTTTCTGAACTTAGATGTTACATGCTATAACATGATTGTATTTATAAAATATAAAATAGGCATAACTTATTCAAAACTCAAAAGAAGTTGAGTTCGAAAATTTTAGCACCTTTTTGTGAGTTCGTATCGTCGTCAGAAGTTTTATCATGAACACCTTCGAATTCGAGCAAAGCAAATCTGGTTTTTATGGGTGCATCAAGTGTCAAATCCGTGGTATTGTGCCGCGAGGGTAAGACGATCAACGCTTCCTCCTTAGGCCTAAATGGCTCATTAACTTCAACTGATGTGGATGCGACTGTTGCAAAAATATTCTGCTGTTTGTAAAGCTTTCCAGTCGGATTGTTGAATTTGTATTTCTCCGGCAAATCAGTGTTGAAATCGACATGGCTCAAAAAGTCAATCGAATCAAGCAAATCACGATGATCGGAGCTCAAATCCTGAGCTGCGGCAGAGAGAGAGACCAGACGTGGAGGCTTGTCGCCCCAGTTGATTGAACAGTTTTGCAATTCAACTACCTCACGGAAGTCAATCAAAATTTTGCTTTTCTCCGGGGTTTTAGCTTGCCAATGGGTGGTGTTATCTCCATCATTAGCTAACACAGTCGAATCGCCCGGAGCACACTCAGTTATATTCGTGAAGATTGCTTTACCACACTCGGAAAGACTATCTTGGAACGATTCAGTTGTCTCATAAAGATTGAAGTGAACATCGGTTCCAGGCATAAGAGTATGCTCACCAGCATCTGGGTTACGTGAGCCCAACTCGATCTTGATTTTCTTAGGTTTCAGGCCTTTCATAGGACCTTGATGCATCACATGCAATCCGTCGGAGGTCAAATTGAAGGACAAGGTTTGATTCATGTAGTGAACACCATCGAAATACACTCCGCTGGGGAGAGTTTTGAGTTTGATGGGGTCCAATTTAAGGAAGCGAATGATTTTTCCATCCTCAGTTTTGTGGGAGAAGCGAAGACCCAAAAGCCCCTGGAGAATGGCTTGAAGGAAACCGCCATGAGCCGTCATGAAAGGGAATGCCGGGTGAGTTCCTCCGTTGGTCAAGTAGTCATCACTGTTCTGCTCAGAGAACTGAGCGAAAGGACCTCGCAAAAATGGCTGAATAGCTTTGACAAGGTATGTATCAGCGGAGCAGCCTCGTTCCAGAAGTGCAGATGATACAATCGAAAAGATCGGGAACGTCATGGCGGGCCCGAAGCTCACCTGCTTCATGGAGGCATACTCCATACTTGCTCTTGCCAGTTCCTGGGTAATCATTTCATTTTCCAATGGATATGTTATCATAACGACATCCGCCTGCTTAATGCCAATCGATGAATTCATGCCAGTAAACTCCAAAATGATATTTGGATCGTCAGCAGATCTTGGAAGATGCACATTATTCATGATATCATTGTAAGCCTTTGGAACCGGCTTTCCTAGATGCTCGCTCACAGCAGCGGCCCACTTGAACGTCGCAGATATAGCAGCATTGGTATAAGCACCATTGTCAACATGATTAGCGTATTCATCGGGATCAGTCAAATTATGTGTTGTGTACGCTTGCAATGTTTCGTTGTACTCAACATAGTCAGCAAAGAAGGCAGCGGCGTCGTTGATCAAGGGGTAAGCCAGATGCTCCAAAAAGTAATCGTCGACTGCTCCACTCTTGAATAATTCCCATGCAGAGCTAGCAACAGCCATATTGATATGATACTCGTAGTCAAAGCAAGGGCCAGTGCTAGTGCAATTGCCAAATCTACCACTGGTCCATGGGAAAGCTGCGCCATGCATGTCTTTCTTTGGGGCATAATCACTTTCGATGTTCTTGCGAGCCTGTTCATGGGTGTGAAGACGATAATTGACGAAAGAACGAGCGTGAGAAGGGCTGAACGGAAGAAGTCCGTTCATCATCCAGAGATCTGTGTCCCAAAACACCATGCCGCCATATGAGTCAGACGAAAGGCCGGTTACACCCATTGCAGCTGTGAGTCCAGAGGCATCATCTCTGGTGTTTGCATTCAAGTGGTAGATGGAAGCTCTTGCGGCTAGTGTTAAAAGCGGATCGTCAGGGAACTCAACTTTGAGGCCATCATCGACAGTCTTCGACCACTCGCTAGCATGACTTTCAAGAAGCAGTTCAAACAGCTCCTTTTCAAGAGCCACAGAACGAGCTTCGCGTAGCACCGCATCAAAGGAGCCAAATTTGTTTGGATCCAAATCGGATGTCACCACACCCACATGCTTTGTAGCCTCAATTGAAGATCCTTCTGGCACTTCAAATGTGATGCGCTGGCCCAGCGAGTAGTGACTGGTTGTGAATTCAGATCCGGTGCAATGAGCTTCGGATTTATCATAACGAATGGCAGAATAAGTAGCTCCGTAGACGTAATCGATATCGTTGGGCGAATAAAGCATGTATATCGCTTTGCTTGATTTATCGACTGAGGTTTCCTGAAAGCGAGCTCTCTGAGCAGTTTCGAAATCCAAAGAGTCAAGCACATCAACGGTAATGTTGTTTCCACCAATATTTTGCACCTTCAAGTCGACGAGTCCCAACGAGATTTTGCTACGATGGGCCAAAACCGAGTAAGTAACTTGCAACGATCCTAACCAAGTAAATGACGTAGTGACAACTCCAGTGGCCAAGGACAAATTCTGGGCATAGTTTGTAATTTCGCCAAACTTTGCAGGGTCATTGCTGGGATCCAAAGAGTAGGCCTTTCCTCCTACCTTGGCGCTCAACGTCAAGGAGGTCCATTGAGGAACAGCCGCCACTACACTTTCGTATCCATCCTGCAAAAGCCATGGAAAGTTAGTCAGGGTGGTATTCTCCTGAATGTTGTAGAATCCTGCCACAAAGGCTCCCGAGTATCTCCGATTGAATAAAGGCCACCCATTCAGTAAATCAGAAGGAAGCTCAGCATCAGGTGTTCCAGGGTCCACAACAGTGCCATTGTTTAATGTGTCATACGCAAACCCTTGACCCAAATTGGGGATTCTGCTTCCTAAATAGCCGTTGGCAACGTAAGGTTGGCGTTGATATTGATGGTATGGAACCCAGTCCAATGTACCCAAGGTTTGAGCATCCTTATCATAAAACGCGTTATCAGCAAACAGCAACTTCGTGAAGATTTCCTTATTCTCACGAGATTGAACCAACTCCTCCAAGCTGTCAAGGCCTGAATTCTCTACCCTTCTCAGGGGTGGAGTCCTCACATAGATCGGGAACCCGACCAGAGGGACCGAAAGAAGGAGGGTGCAAACAAGAATGAAAGTGGCAAGCACCATAAGGTAATGTATACGATGGGAAGGCCGTCGTAAAAGCTGTATAAAGTTTCTATTCATGGCGGTGTCTTTACGTATTTATAGAAAAGCCGGGGTATTCTGGGGAAGGTATAGTGAGGTATGGTGCAGGTTAGGAGCCGTATAAGATTATGCTTTCTAGATTGTTTACGGAACGCACTTTTACGAAGATCACGAGAGGGTTATGCTGCTAAGTGCCGCTTGGGTTTTCTATTTATACATAGTATAGTACAGTTCCTAATATACATTCGTCTGTCATCACTCACTGGCGCAAGTCAACTCGAGAAATGCCCCGTAGAAGCTCTCTGGCACCAATTTTCGTCACCTCCTCGCTATGGCGACCCCTTTCCATAAAGTCTTTGACAATTTGGGTTACTTGAGGAGCAAGCAGCTCGTTCTTAATCTTCCCAACAAGTTCAACACTCTTGCTGAGTTGATATGCCGTATGGAACAATTGCGCCATATTCGTCTCGAGTTTCTCCGAGACACCCGCTTCCACCTGCTGCACATGCTGTGAAAGCGCCTCGAGATGCTCTTCTTGGAGCACAGCTCCGAGCGCCGGGTCCTTCTGTTTCACGTATTCCTTGAACTCGCGGCTATACTTGCCTTCTTCGTCCTCATTATTGACGCCTAAGCCTTCAAGAGGCTTGACGCTTGCGTCAAAGGCATTTTGCCAAAGGACTTTCTCTTGCCGTAGTTCTCGTAGCTTTTGTTGGAAGACCTCGACGCTTTCGCGATTAGCATCATTAAGCGGGTTACTCTTGATGATGCGTTTGCCTTGTAGTTCGGCCGTGTCAAACCGCCTTGCCAGAAGCCAGCTGGTGTCAATTTTTTTACCCACCAAATCTTCCAAAATCTCACTTTGGATAACTTTAGCAATTCCTTTCGCCGTATCGGTTTCAGGCCCGTCCTTTTCACGATCTTGTTGAAGTTTTTTCTTGAAACACCACACGAGAATTTGACGCATGCGTGATGGTCCAGGCAAGGATCCATCAACAACCTTGAAGTAGTCCCTCGCAGACATCTCGTCATGGGGCTTTGCAACAAACCCGTTCCCTACTGACAGTACCCTCTTGCCTCGATTACTGTAAGAGCTTCGCCTCACTGGACCAGGGCGCTCACTGTCAGTAAGCTGTAAGGTATGCTGGGAATGCTGTTCAACGTATTCGTCGTCGTCTTCGACCTGCTTCTTGCGGCGTTTCTTTGGAAGCGTTTCGCTTTTCTCCTTTTGGCGAGGCGCTTTGAGCCGTCTCGGCAGTCGAGCGTCTTCAATGTCGTCAAATCTGAATGGTTTCGTATTTTCGGGCAGCTCGAGCAGCTTAGTGGCTCGCTTGAGCATTGACTTTGGTGTGCTTGCTTCGTGGATGGGGGCTTGTGGACTTGCAGCGGCCTTTTTCGGTTTTCGTCCTCGTTTAGCTGGTTTTTTGATTGGGGTTGTATCTGGGCTTGGATCTTCGTCTTCTTTCGGGGGTTCCTGGGAATTGGAGAACATAGCTTTTAGACTGTTGGTGCCTCCTAAGATCGATCTGGTCTTCTTCGACGGCTGAGCTCTCTTTTTTTGAGGGGTATCATCAGCTACAGAATCGTCAGAATCCAGAGGGAAAAAGTGGGCAGTGGACCTCGGAGCATTGTGTTTGATCCCGGGTAGTTTGGAAACCCTGGACAGGCCATTGGCCCTCAGTGCCGCCTGTTTTCTTGGGGGCATGATAATGATGTCAAGTTATGCTGCATTAATAGATAGCTGATATGGTCAGCTTAATAGGGGAAGTGCGTAGCTGTTGAAGGGTGTGTGGGTGTAAAGATTTAGTAGGACGCTGTTTGTTTATGGGTTGTGATGGTGAGTAGTAGTAGGTTTCATGTGCAGGTCATTGATACGGAAGCAGATGACTCGGGTTTGCCAAAGTGACTTGGGGGTAAGTTCTTCAAAGATTATCGTTTCCTTAAGAATTTGAAGAATGGGAGATTATGTGTGAGTTTGAGCTCTGCTTTTGAGTCTCCTCGATTAGGAGATATGGCCGCGAAAGACTGTGGGGTTGTTACACTTATAACCAAGGGGACGAAATGGATAAATAATTTAAGAATGAAAGCCATATAAAGTTGAATGATGTCTCCAATCATCAAAATGATCCTTCTGTGACATCTACTTTGCAGCTCGTGTATAGCTGCACCTATCTCATCACCATTGTACACACTGCGCTACTACACATCAACAAACAGATCTCCACAACGATCGATTTTCCATAAGACCCCCACCCACTGACTTTTTGACAATTGAGCACCGAAGTTGCATAATTGCCTGTATTATAAACTTATTGAATTATATGTCTGTGGCTCTCTCTGAATGTGGTCACTATGTGGCTCACACTGAAGGTACCTCCATCTCCATCCATAGCATACTGCCGGAAATCCAGCTTCGAAGCTATAACTGTACCAAAGATATTCTGAAGCATTTAAATGTCTCGATTGTCAACGAAATCGTCTTCAAAGTTGAGGACGTGTACTGGGAATCCGTTGATTCTTCCAACAAATCAACAAAGGTCGCTGTGTCAGTTTCTTCTATGACATTCAGCGCAGCACTCATTTATGACATCACGAGAACTGGTGATCCGATTATAATAGAGCTGGAATCACCTATATCACGCGTGTCGTGGATACTAGGGGCCCCAGACGAGGGAAGTGCTTACAAGAACTGTACCCAATTGGTGCTTTTCGATAAGTACGGTTTGCTTGCACGTGTTTATTCTCTTGATTGTACAAGGGTTTTATTTACCATACCCAAACCGATTGTTCAGGGTGTATTGGAAAGACCTAAGCACCCAGAGTTCTGGTCTCTTCTACTGACATCGTATTACGACAAGAATCTGACGTCTCGTTCGATCTTAATAGATCTTCAATCTGATAGTCGTCCTTACTTGCTCCATTTCAACAATGTTTTCTCAAGAAGTGCCCTACTAGCATCGTTGGAGATGGACCATCAGCCGTCTCCATCGGCTGAGATAACTTGGGATCCTGAAGGCAGATGGTTGTGCTTTTTTGACTCGGGAGACACCCTATTTGGTTACTCCGTTAGGGTATACAACAGCTTAGGGCTCTATAAAAGATCCGGAAGTTTGAATGAAACCCACTTGGCCCTGCCAATACTACACTCCACTCACACTAAGGGCATAGGATGGACTTTTTCATGGTTGAACATTGAAAACCTGCTATTTATAGCTGCTATTCCATCCCGCTCCAACAAGAGGCTTGATCTCCGTGTCCACGGTGTCAGTCACTTGTCTCATTGTTACCCTGCTGCTGTTGACCTCGAGCAAGCCGATACCATCTGGGTTTATGAAGATTTTGATGGAGACGGCTCCTATAGACGAACTGATGCATTGCCAGAGGCCGAGTTTGAATGGAGGACAATAAAGGATAGTGGAGTCCATCTCGTTCTTGCTACGGGGAGTGTTATTGCTATTATAAGGCGCACGTCCCATGGACCGCTAGTCAAATTCGAGCCGGAGGCATACATCTCCTCACTGCGGTACAAGGATATTCATTTCTATCAGAACAGCATTGTTCTTCTTTTTCAAGACCATGTGGCGGTTTACGAAGCCGGAAACTTGTCAATTCTAGCCAACAGCAGGTACTCGTTGGTATCGATGAAGGTCACGGAGAGTTCAGGAACTCGAACGATAAGCTTGGTCGAGCAGACTCCGCAAGGACAGACCTGGCGTCAAATTGGCCAGGAACCTCAGCATGACGACAGCATGCTGATCCTCGACAAGATGTCTTACAGAGAAGACAGTAGCAAGGTGGTGAACCTTGTTAAGGAGGTGGAGAGAAACGAGTGGGGAAGGGCCGCTAGACGGCGACTCACAGAAGACACCGATACCTTCAAGCTAAACTTCAAAAGGCGCAGACCCCCTGGGCTTCCCGAACTACACTAATATCATCGTATGGAAGTATTATGCTATGTACATGATCACGTTCAACTCTTCTTCTTCTTTGGAGCACCCTTGTTTCTCTTCTTACGGTCCACGACCATCCTGAGTCTCTCCTCCTCGCGAGGATCGACCAAGTCCAACTCAGGGAACCATTTCTTGAAGTCCTTAAAGGTGGGCATGGCGTCGTTGTTACCGTACCACGACAAGAGCTTAGGGCCCTTCAACGGCTGCCTCAATATCTTGTTTCCATTTCTGACATGATGAGGGTTGTAAGTCTCCCCGAATATCAGGGCCAGAAGCTTCTTAACCTGGGCCAACCGCGTCTTGGACGGCAAGGATTTTAGAAGCGACATTGGTGGTTTGAGATCATAGAAAAATTTGGCTAAGTAGTAGGTGCACAATGCAGGTCAGACCGAGCCAGAGGGCACCGGACCAGGGGTATTAAAAGAGGGTCGGGAAGAAAGTTTTTTGATTCTTTTTCTGATAAACAAGTTTTTGAAGATGTTGAAAAGCTTAATTTTTGGAAAAGCACATTTTCGTTGACGACCTATACTTGCTGGCGTTTGAAGCACCCACCTGGTACCGTTTCGCAGCCACTACAAAGCCTATCATCCGTGCCGTACGTCAAAATATCCTTCGATCCATCGTTTCTTTTGTAAAGTAGTAACAGTTCTATGAATCTGAAAAGTAAACCTGAAAAATTGTTCCCTGAACTTTCTCTCTTTTGTGTCCTGCGGCAATGTCGGTGCCGATGCTTAATATAGCCGCGGTGGGCTGAGCAGTACGTCTATAGGCATATCCAGATCATCAAGAACCTCAGATTAGAAAATCCACATCTCGAGCTCAGCCAGACCACAATCCCTCAAAAACCTGTCCCTTTTCCTCTTTTCCTACCCTTCATCCCCTCCTAGTGTACCTGTGGTCCTTTGGGATACTGGTGCAGATAATTCGCAGCATCTCAGGATAAGCCCCAGCCTCGATACACCTTAGGCCAGAAGCTCTACACCAACATGTCTATTCCGGGGATCCGTATCCAAGAAGCCGGTCTGGACGAGGAGTCAGACGGCCAGTACCATGTACAAAATCCATTTGTGACTTCCAGCGAGCGGAGAGCCCGGGAGTCTAGGGAATACAGACGAAGAACCCGACTGCTGATACCTTCAAGGAAGCTGGACACTTCTTCTTTGGAGCCCATCTCGCGATCCACCTCCGTAAATAGAGCCTTGCCTGACTACGTCGAGGAGCATGTGCCGCCGGAGGACTTTGACTTTTTGGATCACGCTGTGGACTCCGACTTCCAGGCGGTCCAAGACGGAATAAGCTACGCCTTGGGCTCCAAGGATCAACTGGGGACATGGAAAGTGGGCTCGAGTCCGAAAGAGGAACTACCGGACGAAACAAACTACTTTGATCGTTACCCCGAAACGCATCCCGATTACACCCCAGACAAGGACTTGACGTATGACATTCCGTTGATCACATTCAACCAGCCCGATTCGTCGCCTCCTGCGTCAGGCAGACCACAGTTGAAGCTTTCAACACAAGACTTGGACGTGTTGGAAGCGGGCGCCTACAAAACGCTGCCCAAACCGCCTCAATCACCATCGAAACTTCCTGGCATATTCACAAGAATGTCTAACAGAATCGCCGGTGACAACAACCCTCCTCCTACTCCCAGCACAGATAAACACACGTCGTTCAATGACCTCTTGAACCCCGTGCCATCGCCGAAGTCGGCCACATCACCCAAATCTACAACCCAGGATCTGTATTTTGGCGACGCTCGGTCTGAAAACTACAGCGACGCTCAAAGTGGCCAGCTGGTAGCAGAAGAGTCCATCAGGTCCGGCCCTACGCTATCAACGGAAGGTAATGTGAACATTAGTAACCCCACGCTTCAAAGAACACATTCGGAAGCTAGACTGGGTATCAACGTCGGAACTGCTCCTGTCACGGCGGCAGCGGCTCCTCTTTTTTCGTCATCAAGAAGAACGGAGAGGTTTGATCATCTTTACCTTTATGGTAACTCGTTGGGTATCTTTAGCAAGACCAACAAGCTACGTATCATGTGCCACCGATTGCTGTCGCATCCAATGACGAGTCCAGGTCTCCTATTGTTACTTATATTTCAGACTGTCTTACTATCTTACAGAGAGTGGAACCCTGAAGCCTTGGATGGGTACTACTATTCAGGTTACAATTGGGCTGACTATATTTTAATGGGTATCAACATTGTTTACACGGCAGAAATCTTTGCTAAAATCGTTGCATATGGCTTCATCTCTGACAGAGTCATGTTCGATGAGTTGGGCTTAGAATATCCTCTGACGGGATTTATCCTGTCGGCGAAAAACATTGTTAACAACATCCCATTCACATCCATCATCCAAAACACATTCTACAAGAGAAAGTTGAAGGCGCGTATGCTGGCATACCCTTCTGATCTCAATGGTAAAGATGATAGATTTCTGCCCGAAGCACAGTATGATCACCATGCTTCTCATAGTCGCCAAAGCTCATCATCTGCTGCATCCATCACAGAAGACGCCCAGCCAAACAGAAACTTCAAATCCCACAACACATTTTTGCAGTCTACAAAGATAAGAAGAAAAGTCGACGAGATGAATTTGCATCGTGCTTATCTACGCACAAGTTGGCAGGTCATTGATTTCATCTCGATGGTTTGTTTTTGGATCTCTCTTCCATTGTCCATCAACCACTACGATGCCAAGCACCATATCTTTCACTTCAGAGCACTCAGCTGTCTAAGGATCTTGCGTCTTTGTAACTTGACCACTGGTACGAATATCATTCTTCGTGCTATCCATTCCGCCATTCCACAGCTTGTTGATGTTTCGCTTTTCATTTGTTGTTTTTGGGTAATTTTTGGTATTGTTGGAGTTCAGTCTTTCAAGTCCTCATTGAGTCGTCATTGTCAATGGACAAACCCAGATGACCCCACCGAAACGTATCTCAACTCAGATCTGTATTGTGGGTCATTCATTGGTAGGGACGGGTTTGTCCGATCTTACCTTGAAAGAGATGGATCGTCTTCAGGCGACATTAAGGGATTCCGCTGCCCAATGTACTCCGTTTGCCAATCTGGTGAAAACCCGTACGGCGGTACTGTTAATTTTGACAATATCTTGCAATCGATGCAATTGGTGTTCGTCATCATGAGTGCAAACACTTTCACGGATCTCATGTATTATACCATGGACTCAGACAACATTGGATCCTCGTTATTTTTCATCTTCGCCATCTTCATTTTAACTGTTTGGTTGTTGAACGTCTTTATTGCAGTTATCGTTACTTCTTTCAACATTGCTCAAATGGAAGATGCTGAAGACAAGAAAAGAAAAGATGAGGGTCGCAGAACATCTTTGCTTGCAATCTTCGGCTTCAATGATAAACTTCATAACCAGAAAGTTTATCCTTTGATCCAAAAAAGAGCTTACTTGAGGTTTTACTACAAGCTCGAAATATTCTTTGTGATACTTATCGCGGCAGATTTGATTATCCAAGCCCTCAGGCAACAGGGAATGTCTGATAGTAGGGCGCATGGTCTTTACCGATTCGAAGCGGCAGTGACAGCGACTTTATTTGCAGAGATTGTCATCAGATTTGCTCTCTACTACCCCCATTACCGCGTCTTCTTCATGTCAAGAAGAAACTCCTTCGACTTGTTTTTGGCGATTGCTACCGGAATTATTGTTTTAGGACCAGTCAAATCACACCTTGGGCACGCATATTATTGGTTAACAGTGTTCCAAATTGCAAGGTTTTATAGAGTGGTTCTTGCAGTTGGAATTACCAGAAACCTCTGGATGAAGCTCACGAATAATATCAAGGCCATCTTTGATTTGGCATTGTTCTACTACATTTTGTTGTTCCTTCTGAGTATCATTTTGACGCGTTACTTTGAAGGAACCGCTGGTTTAGCAGAGACCACAGAAGACTTCTTTGGATCCATGTACACATTACCCAATTCTTTCATGTCACTTTACGTGATTACAACCACTGAAAATTGGACCTCCACTGTTTATGGCTTACAAGAGAATGCCAAATCAGTAGCTCTGAGGGCTTTTGGAACCGTCTTCTTGTACATTTGGTTCGTTATGTCTAACACCGTTATCTTGGGTATTTTCATTGCGGTTATCGCGAGAACCTTGGAAGTGTCAGAAGAGGGCAAACGCAAACAGCAGTTGGTACAGTTCATCGAGGATATGACAAAACGTCTTCAAAGTGTTTCCAGTGAGACCGGTCTTCTTTCCAAAATGAAACAAAAGGTTTTCAAAAGAAAAGATGATAAGAATGTTGAGCGGGCGATCACTAATCTTTTGTTGTCAGGAACTGCAGTGAATGAGTTTTTAGAAAAGGATATTGAGCCAGAGGAAGTTGATAATGAGGAGATGAGACCACTTCCAAGAAATCCAGTGCAGAGATGGCTTGCTATCAACTTTGCAAGAATGTCTGATCTCGTTAAGAACCCATTTTATGCATCGAAGAAGAAAACTACTCCGCTTGAGAGCTTCGACCCAGCACAATTCGCAAGGAATGTTATCACTGAAAGAAACCAGCTTGTCAATCAGCAAGACAAATATTTGAGAGAAAATCCGATGTTTAACACGGTCTTCTACATGTTGGGTCCACGTCACAGATTGAGGAGGTTTTGTCAACGTCTTGTTTTCTCAAGTCACGGCGAAAGAATTGATGGCGTTGAGCCGAACAAGACTGTGGGAGAGATCTTCATCGCTTTCATGTTCCTCTCTACCGTGGGAATTGTTGTGACAACCTGTGTCCTCACACCTTTGTTCAGGAGAGACATCATGAATGATCAGGGTAAATGGAATTGGGCTTTCTTTGTCGATGCCGTTTTCATCACAATTTTTACATCTGAGTTATTCATCAAGATTACTGCAGACGGAATAATTTTCACGCCGAACGCATATATGAGATCGTCATGGAATTGGATCGATCTTATTGCATTGACTTCATTGTGGATTGAATTCATATCGGTGTTAAAAAATGATGGTCACTTATCCAGAATTGTTCGTGGTTTGAAGGCATTGAGAGCTCTTAGATTGTTAACAATTTCTGAAAGAGCGAAAAGTAACTTCCATTACACCATGATTTCTGGTTTCGGGAAAATCATGAGTGCAGCCCTTATCTCCATTACATTATTGTTTCCCTTTTCCCTTTGGGGTCTTAACATCTTCAATGGCAGACTTGGAAGCTGTACCAATGATGCACTTCATGACTATGAGTGCTTCAATGAGTTCTCTAATGAAATATTCAATTGGGAAGTTGTTTCACCTAACGCCTATGTGGAACCATTTCTCAATCTCAATGACTTTGCTACTTCCATTTCTACCCTTTACCAAATTGTCTCTTTAGAGGGTTGGACAGAATTGCTTATGCAAGTGATGCTGAGCACAGGAGAAGGGTCACCTCCAGAGTTATTTGCATCTCCTTTTAATGGAGTGTTCGTCATCCTATTCAATAACGTGAGTATTGTCTTTATCTTGACATTGTTTGTCTCTGTGATCATCGATAACTACTCACGTGTGACGGGACGGGCCTATTTGACGAAGAACCAGATTCAGTGGTATCAAGTGAAGAAGTTTTTAAAACAAGTGCGCCCATCCAAGAGGAAGGATTTGTCGTCGTTGACAGGTTTTAAGAGGATCTGCTACAACCTTGCCGTCGAGAAAAATACTGTTTGGTGGCAGATAATGAGCACATGCCTTTTCCTCCATATTCTCGCCTTGCTAGTTGAAACATTCCCAGAAGCTGGGGGACTTAATCTCGGTCGTTACATCTTCTTGATGATTTCTTCCACTGTCTTCACAATGAACTCAATCATGTTGGCATATGCCCTTGGATACAAGAGTTTTGCTGCAAACAAATGGAACATTTTCCAGGCCTTCGTCTCCATTGGCGCTTGCGTCACAACTATTCTTTCATTCCCAATTGACTCCGGCTCCGTTTTCATTAACTTCAACAAATTGTTCTTGGTTGCCATGCTTATTTTCATTTTCCCAAGAAGCAATAAGTTATCTCAACTTTTGCGGTTTGCTTCAGCGTCATTCCCATCATTAGCATCCTTGATCTTCACATGGTTTGTTGTCTTCATGGTATATGCCATTGCGATGAATCAAATTTTTGGTATGACCAAGACCGGATCGAACACAACTGGAAACATCAACTTACGGTCAGTTCCAAAAGCATTGATCTTATTATTCAGATGCTCATTTGGAGAAGGCTGGAACGATATCATGAGTGATTTCCTCGTGGAGGCTCCTTTCTGTACTGCTGATCAGACAATTGATGATTCAGATTGCGGAAGTCAACAGTACGCGTACATCTTGTTCATGTCATGGAATGTCATATCGATGTATATTTTCGTCAATCTTTTCGTTTCATTGATCTTGGACAGTTTCAGTTACATCAACTCCGGATCTGATTATGTTGATTTAATTAGTCGAGAGGAAATCAGAAAGTTCAAGAGAGCTTGGCAGAAGTTTGACCCTAACGGAACAGGATTCATCAAGCCATACGATTTACCTAAGTTCTTACACTCCCTTACTGGGTCATTGAGTTTCCGATTCTACTCCGGAGATTTGTCGATTCCGGAGCTCTGCCATAGATGGATTAAGAGGAACAACCCTCATGATCTATATGATGTCACTGTGAATTATGATGAAGTCGAGAGGATTACCAATCGAATGGATATTCCAAAAATTCAGGAGAGGAGAAAAGAGTACGAGAGATTCTTGGAGGAAGCACTTATGAACATGGAAGTGCACGACGAGCCAGGAATTTCCTTCACACGTATTCTCCTTCAGATCCCTCTTTACAACTCTTTCGATGCTGGCCAATGTCTCATCCTTCTCGACTTCTTAGACAGAAGGCTCTTCTACCAAAAGCTTGAGAAGAGAATGAAGGTGAAGAGAGTTTACGAAACTATTGCAGCTTTTACCTGCCGCTGGAAGTATGTGGAGAACCAGAGACATGGCGTCCGTGACACCAACATTGGTTTCGACACAGAGCTCAGGAGAACCAGCTATTTCGTAAACGAGGACCTTTCATCCACAAAAGAGCCACTTGATGTACATGACGAGGTCAGTGTTTCCGATACAGAAGACGAGTCCTACTCAGATTCGGAAACGGCCCCCTTGAGCAAAGACCACCACAAAGCACGCAAGGGCGACTATTATATTCCTAAATCACCAGTTCATCTTTTGAAGGGCATGGAGAGGTTTGGCCATGATCATGATCACCTTCACCAACCATTTGATGATTCACACTCAGTGTCTCAATTAAGCCCATCTATCGGTCGGCTGCCTCCATGGGAAGCTACCGGTCATGGCGACGATAGGAGCAACCTATCTGCACTTGATCTTTCTACAATCGGAGAGACTTTGGAAAACAGTAGCTGGGCAGATGCATACAGAGAAGTTACAAGCAAGGGATCCTCGTCCCATAAGGACACCTCCCGCCGTGCATCCAGTTACGGGCTGGAGTATTCATACCGAAGCCGTACGG
This sequence comes from Candidozyma pseudohaemuli, assembly GCF_003013735.1. Taxonomy (NCBI): domain Eukaryota; kingdom Fungi; phylum Ascomycota; class Pichiomycetes; order Serinales; family Metschnikowiaceae; genus Candidozyma; species Candidozyma pseudohaemuli. The sequence continues at coordinate 449,063 of NW_020194435.1, read as the reverse complement.
ACGAAGACAAGAAATCTTCTTAAATACTTATAGAATAAATTTGCATTACCGTTATATTAATTTACAAAACTCCCGTAGTACCTAATCAGCCTTCATGTCGTTCAAACCCAATTCCTCGTTCTGGTCGTGAGTTCTCTCGAAGTCCTCGATCAACATGTTTGGATCGTTATCGGGAGCATACACGTTCTGAATGTACGAAGAGGCCAAGGGGTCTTCCATGTTGATGGTGAAACCAATCTTTCCCTCATTGGCGTCTTGCAACTTGGCGAAAAATGATGTCCATCTCTGTTTGGTCTCTTCGTCCATAGAATCAGAAGTCTGAGTGAAAACTCTGGAATGCAATTCCTCGTAGACCTGGGTCAACAAGCCCTCGATGGTAGTGAACCTGCCACCCAATGTTCCTGGAGTCAAGTCCAAGTTCAACTCTGGGATTCTCAAACCACAGGTCTCGGACTTCAAAATGTCTCTGGCCAAGTCCTCAGGGTCTGTGATTTTAAGGGTGATTCTCTTACCCTTTTCTGGAATGGCACCTCCAGTCTTGACCTCGTTGGACTTGTAGCCACACTTATCACATACAGTAGACATGATGATAACGTCCTTGAAATGAGGAATGTTGACTGTCTTCATGTGTGTCTCACAAGGAGCAGCACAAGCGGAGCATGTGGCATGGAATGTCTGAACCTCGTTCTCGAAGTTCTCGATCTCACTCTCAGTAGCGAAACCGGATGCTGTAGGCTGGTGGGATTCAGTGTTGTTCAAAGATGAGGAAACATTCTGGTCAGTGGCATCTTTCTTCTGCTTCAGTTCAGCCAATCTCTGCTGCGCAACATCGTCAGCAGAAATCAATCCCAAAAAGACGTTCTGCTCAGCAGTCCTGTTGTACTCGTACATGGACCACTTGTGGGCAGCCTGACCAGGCTGGTACTCAACCCACGAGTTTCCAGCAGGATCGTCAACGTAGAATGTGAGAGGCAAGTTCTCGCCAGCAAGCAAGGCTTTAACCTTGGCAATGAACTCATTGATTTTCTCGTAAACTTCGGGTTGAGCCTCCTTACGAGCTTCCTGGTCCATCTCCAAGTTGGCGATCATCTCAGTAAGAAGACCCTCGATGTTAGTCAACTGGCCACGCTCAGGTGGGATCTCAAGCTCAATCTCGCTGAAAGTACAAGTGGCAGTCTCAGACTTGACCACTTGTCTGGAGAAGTCCTCCTTGGACTCGATCTTGAAGTTGTATCTGGAACCCTTTTCAGCAATCTGAGCAGCGGCCTGGATCTCGGAGTTTCTGAAGCCACAGTGGGGGCATGCAAAGGACATGACAATTATCTCCCTGAAGAAGGGAATCTTCGTGAGAAGCATCCTTGTGCAACCGTTCTTGTGGCATCTCATACACATGGACTCGACTTCCTGGACAGGATGGCCCTGTGCATCGGAAATACCGGTCTGGGTGACGGAGTTGGCCTGATCACCGACAGAGGCGAAGTTCTCCTGATTCTCTGGCATGTCTAGTCTCGGTTTCTTGTCGTCAGAGGACAGCGAAGGTGAGGTCTCGTCTTGTCTTTTCATTGAAGATTCTCGAAACCAGACTTTTTCCACCCGATGCTCTTCTCACGCCAAATGCAGGCCGTTAGTAAGCTAGACTAGGAGAAGATGCTAGAAGAATGGCCGTGCTACGAGGCGTAAAAGGAAGAGAGTTTTTTTATTCAACTCATTGCCTGACTTTGAAAATGTCGTTTGAGTTGTGTTTCAAAGCCCACGTTTGATAACGAAGGCGGTCCTCTTTCTACTTAGCTCCAAGTAACCCAACCCCCATTTTTCAAAAGATGGAAGTTTTAGAGACATCACAATAATCGAAATCGATTGGCCAAATATTCTTACCAGAATCTCTACATTCTTGCGTTTATGATGTGCAGCAAAGCGTTATCTCTGTAATGGCTGATGCTCGCTTTGCGGTATAGTGGTTATCAAGTAGCTCCCATCGTAACCAAACACAACCACCCGAGAAATTGAAATCGAATAATAAGAAGGTTCGATCGTATAATGAACGATCAATGCATTTTCTATTTCTCTGACAACACAGCATGTAGTTGGGTCTTCAAAGCAGAGCACGACACAAGCGTTCTGAATTCGACAACAGTGTAATGCAAATTCCCTTACATCATATAGTAGCGAAAAAAATTCGAATCGACTCATCATCTGTCGTACGCCGAGGAAGCATCTCGCACTCAATGTCTTGGCTATTTCCAACCAACGCTCAATGAATTGAAAAACTAGCATAAATGAGGAAGACACCACAACGTCGTGAAGTCAAACAAAAAATCGTCTATCGTAGCAACAACCGCAATTTTGTGTACCCTTCGAAGCTTTACGAGAAACTTTATTCTAAAAGGCACTTACCTTCGAACATCACTCCCGAACAGTTGCCTACAAATGCCGCTTACTTTTACCTCTTTCGCAGCCATGCTCAGCGCTCCGAAGGTTGGAAGATCTTGCGGATGATGAGTAATGTAAAGCACCTTTTTACACCAAAATAAGAAAACCCAAATTTACAGTAGCTTCTGAAACAACTTTCGTTCTCTTTTTCAAACATTCCCGCCTCCCGCATTGTTCAAACCTTAAATCTAACATCGTTCCTTGCCCAGTGACTTCCCCAGAGTCCGCGCAGTCCTCTGTCTAGGAAAAACGGCTCGAGCCACAATAACCACACCTACTTTTCCTTTTCCTTGCATCGCCTACAAACCCACCATGAATCTCCACGACGTGTGTTCCTCTGATGACTCAGAGGAGACAACCAAGCACCTCGACCTGATTCTCAATAAGGGCCTTTCCAGAACCACTAAGGCACCGAAAGCTGAAAACCAGCTATCCATACGGCAGAGCGCCTGGAAAGAATCCACGGCTGAAATCACTCCTCAACCGGAAGACCAGTCTCCTTTGCCCCCACCAGCTCCCGCTACAGAGGACATGTCCGTAGTGACGCCATTTTTGGCAAAGCACATTGCTGACCACAATAATATCCCATCCGACAACTTCCACAGGTACTGCTACAGACATAACCCAGAGATCATGTGTAACAAGCAGGCGGACGCCGCCAAAATGAAACACATACAACAAGAGCTAGAAAAACTTCCTTCACGAGACCAGGAAGCCATCTCCCATGTGTGGTCCATCTTCTCAGCTGCTCCTCACTCCCATCGGTCCTTGATCCTCCGAGGTTTGCTTACACAGTGTTGTTTCCCGCAGCTCTCCACCATTTCCCAAGAGATCAGCCAGCTTATTCGTATCGACTTTATTGCTACCCTTCCTGTTGAGATTTCTTTGAAGATTCTTTGCTACTTGGATTGCAAGTCACTATGTAACGCAGCCCAGGTCTCTCGAAAGTGGAAAGAACTCGCCGATGACGACCGCGTTTGGCACCACATGTGTGAGCAGCACATCGACAGGAAATGCCCCAATTGTGGTTGGGGTCTTCCGCTTATGCATATGAAGAGGGCTCGTGAGTATAATAACGAGGAAGAGGGATCTGGCTCGAATAAGCGCCGGAAAGCAGAATGCAAGAAACGTCCATGGAAATCGGTCTACAGTGAGAGGTATCAGTTGGAGAAAAACTGGAGAAATGGTAGTTATGTGCTCAAGACGTTTCAGGGCCACAAGGATGGAATCACCTGTCTTCAGTTCAACAGAAAGTATCTTATGTCCGGCTCATATGACGCTACTATCAAAATCTGGAATGTGGACACTGGTGAATGTATAAAGACTTTGGCGGGCCACTCGAAAGGAGTACGTGCATTGGCGTTTGATTCGCAAAAGCTCATTACCGGCGGCCTTGATTCAACTGTCAAGGTATGGAACTACCACTCTGGCAAATGCATAGCAACCTACAGAGGTCACGAGGACGCAGTGTCCAGTGTGGACTTCTCTGGTAAAACTATCGTTTCAGGATCAGCTGATTGCACTGTGAAAGTTTGGCACGTTGATTCTAGAACCTGTTTCACACTTCGTGGACATAGTGATTGCGTTAACTGCGTGAAGATCCACGAACCATCAAACACGGTCTTTAGTGCCTCAGATGATACAACCGTCAAAATGTGGGATTTGAACAACAACCAATGTCTCCGAGTTTTCGGAGGTATCGAAAACAATGGTCATGTCGGTCAAGTCGAAACTGTAATTCCTTTCAAATATCTTAGCGGTGATCTCATCGAGGACGACAATGACAGTGATTCAGACAATACGGGCAATCATTTACGTCATCAGCAGCATCAATACGAACAACAAACCCAGCATCAAAATCAACAGGGAGCTTCCAGCCAAGAGAGGCCCGGGCCCGAACCCCTTCCAGATCTTCCAGAAGGGCAAGATTATCCTACACATCTTTTGACGTCTTCATTAGATAATACCATCAAGTTGTGGGATGTAAAGACCGGCAAATGCGTGAGAACTCAGTTCGGTCACATTGAAGGAGTCTGGTCCATCAGCGCAGACACCTTCAGAATTGTCAGTGGAGCTCATGATCGGTTGGTTAAGGTCTGGGATCTTCAAGACGGTAAATGCTTACATACTTTTGGTAACAATGCTAGTGTGAGCTGCGTGGGCTTGTCAAGCAACAACTTTGTTGCAGGTTTGGAGAACGGTATGATCAAGATGTACAATTTTCAATGCTAATGCTACATAATTTGGGAAGTCGCAAGAAGGAACGGTCAATTCTGTGACGATATATATAAGGGTAAAAATATGAGATAATATTAAAAACTATTATCGTAGAAATAAAAATGCAATGACATTGAGATTCAGCGAGCAATCATTTCCGTAAAAATGAGGATACGGTGAAAGCACTGTCGTTGTCCGAACATCTTTCGGGTCCAACCTGCTTCGGATCCAACTGCGAAAGTGTTGTCAGCGTAGCATCGGTGGAAGCCTCACTTGAGGGGGAAGTGAAGAAGCAATACGATTCCAAAAGCTCCTTATAAGACTTCAGATTAATAGGGCTCAGAATGTTGTCGGAAAGACGAACGGAGGGTTCATCGTGCAATTGATGAGAAGGGACCACACCTTCCATAGGAGATGGGTCATCAGCCACCAATGTCAGATCTGTTGCGATCAGATCGAAATGTTGAGGATGCCGAGAATGATGCTTATTCTTATCAGAATTAAGCGTCTTGTGCAGATAACGATGTCCTGAGTGGCCCTTGAGATTGTCTTGATCGTCATAGAGTGCGTCGCCACGATTATTTTTGATGCTGGAGAACAAAGGCGAGGAAAGGTAGAACCCATTGCTCTCAAAATCGTTCTTTTCAGCCGGCTTATCTTTGGGATCCAGGGTCTTCAAGTTTGGTTCCGAATTGAACCGCTTCAAGTAATGGGATGAGTATTTTGGCCTTTGGCTGTGTGCCTCCGGCTTTGAGCGAGCCGTTTTGGGAGGAACCATGCCACCTCCACGAAGCCGAGGAGTTTGCTTTTTATCGTCAGCGACAAAGTCTGGACCAGCCAGCTGCTCGCCGGAGCGGATCGTCTTTTTGATCTTGATCAGGTAGTCCTTTCCACCATTGTTATCCCAGAATTCGTGTCCAGGGACAGAGTAGCGGATGCACAAGTGGTACAGTTTCAGATGCTCTCTGGTGAACAGATCTGAGTTGTCTCTCGTGTGGAAAGAGTTGAACATGGAATCAAGCGGAATCTTGAAGACAAACCGGTCGTAGTTATTTTTACGCAAAGACACCGGAATATCGGGTACATAGATAGTTGGAATCTCGACAATGGTGGCCCACTTGTCCAAGGTATAACGTACCGTGACGGTCTTTTCATAGGCGATGTTGCTGACGGCGATGTGGCCCAAGAGGAAGCGCTTGTCGATAGAGACAAAGACCCTTTCGAGGAAGACAGGAGGCCTAATGGCGGATATGCGGTCGTGAAGCAGCGTTGAAGGGAAGTTGATGACTTTCACATCCCAGTCAATGAGCCGACCGTGATGGGGTGTAGGGTATTTGGTGATGGCGGCCGAGGAGCGGCGGGGATCGACGTGGGAGTTCAACTCTTCGTCAAAGTACTCGAAGTCTTGGGAAAGTTCGTCATCGTCGCTATCCGGTACGAGAGCAGGTGAGTTCAGAGCCAGAATGGCTGTGGGCCGGTCTTTTTTGGAGAAATAGCGAATATCGGCATTGCCGCCAAAATGAACCAGCTTGAATGACGGCGTCGAAGGTAGAGACTTTGATCTGGAGGTCCCTTCCTTGAGCAGACTTTTCACAATCTCACCCAGCTTCTTGCGGACCAAGCGGTAGCCGTCCATCAGGGCTCTCCGCAGCAGAGAAGCCGAATCCGGATGGGAAGGAGCCGGGGAGGTATCGTCGATGTGGGCATTGGCAATCAGGTTTCGTCTTGTAGGGTCGCTGGCTTTGCGGAACTGGTCTCCGGAACGCAGCGGCTTGTGCATGAACCTCATGGAAAGCGGAACGTCTTCTTCAGAAGAAACAGAGCTCAGCTTCGAACCAGGCGTATGGCTCGAGTAGGCGGCATGGGAGGACCTGAAGTAGCCGTCCAGGGTATAGGGCTCGGTAGCACTGAGGATCTGGGACTGAGCAGACATGTCCAAAGAACTAGGCGCAATTGAAGAAGACACAGCCAGGGCCGGGTCAGGTATATCTGGCGGTTGTGGGCCAAGGCGGTCTGCAGTACCTAGGGTGGTCATGATGAAGTGATGCAGAGGACCTGCTCTTCTGGGGGAGCTTAGTGCACTTTTTGATTAGGTTATCGGAGTCGCCAGGCAGTCCGAGCTCGCGGCTCAGCTAGATGGGTCCACGGAGGCGGGGCAGGGAGGGGACTTTTTTTGGAAAAAAAATGAAAAATTTGGAATTCCGGAAATTCCTTAGTTTTCGTCGCCTCCACAGCAAACGTCAATTCGTCACAACCCACCCTATTGTCCATGATTTACGTTCCGTTGCTGGGCTGCGCAACCCGGGGTGATGGTGCTCGGAGTGGCCGGCATGGGGAGATGGATCTCACGCCATGGATCTGCTGATGCCCTGCCGAGGAAGAAGGCCCCAGCCGAGCCGTTTTCGGCCTAGCGGTTAAAATGGCTCACGCCAGCGTTCGTAATTTGCAAAATTGACAGGCCAAGAGGCGCCGCTCAGGGGCTTGATGGGAATTGCATGCCCCCCGCCGCACGCCAAATATACCGCGCACTGGGATAATCGTGCAGGTGTTTTGCAGCCATTTTTCTCAGGCAATTTCAACCAGGTATGCTCCGGAATAGGCCGACCCAAAGGAGTAGCAGACGGCTCCACCGCCTATAAGGTGGTTTGCAAACGACGCAGAACCGAGAAAAACGGGGTTGGTCTGCCACACGGATTGTGGGATTTTCACTTTTTGGAGGCTCCAGGTGAGGGTGTTCACCACCAAGACAGTGGTGTTCTGGTCCTGGAGAACCAGTCCAGCGCCGCCAACAACAACCAAAAGGTTTTTCTCGAGGAAGGCATGGCATCCAATCCGGGCAAGCTGCGGCAGCAGCAAGACGGGTTCCACTATCACGGCGTCGTTGGTCACCTTGTATCGGTACACCTCGCTGTTGATGAGCGGTTCGACAACGCTGGACATGCCGCCAACAATGTAGCCAATCAGCTGCTCGGGATCGAACGTAAGGGCGCAGCTGGCGAGCTTGGGGATATCGCCGAGGATTCGGAGTGTGGTTATTTCTGAATCGGTGATCTCCACAAACTGGCCCTCACCAAAAACGAGAACCTTGCCTGGTTCCGTGCAAATGGCGCTGTGGCGGTACATGGGGAAAGGAAGGGACCCTGTTTTCGTCCATTTTTTGCTTTCAATGTGGAGAGTCCAGATATCGTCAAAGGCGAGTCCGGGACGGCCTCTGCCTCCGGTCAAAACAAGGGTTCCATTCTGAGCGTTTGTGAGAGTGTGACACATACGAGGCGAAGGTCCCTCGAAGGTTTGAAGCACCGATTTGTTTCCATCGTTGTCAATATGTAGGGTTTCGTTGGTACGGCTCTGCCACATTCCGCCGTGGACAATGCACCCACCGTCGGTTTCACTGGCTGCGGGAAACTTGAGTTCAAGGTCGAGTTCATGGTGCTGGAGCGTTACATCTTCATTGAAACCCGTGATTTCATCCTTCTCGTGATGCTTTCTAAACGCAAGCTTTGTCGAATTCGTAGCGTGAATCACCACATAGTGCTGACAGAAAACGATAAACTCTTCCCACTCATCGAAAGCCTCCACCTCGTCCACAGCCTTTTTCTTGTCCCGTGATACAAGTTCGTTCCAGCATTCAAACAAATCTCTGATCTCGACGTCGGGAAAGTACTGGCGGAACCGCTCTGTTTGCTTCTCCTTGGTGCTGTATGTCTCCACACACTGGAGTGGTGAACGAAGATGACTAAAGTGGTATAACATCTTTTTGGCAAAGAAGTGCTGTGGACCGGAAGGCATGATTTGCTCGAGAACAAGAAAATGGGAGTCTTCCACCTGCGCCGAGATCTCAATCACCGGATTGGCGTCTTCAGGCTTCATATAAGCCAACGACACTTCTGCTATGAATATCGTGGGACCGGCTCCTTTAGGCAAAAGCGACTCCAATTGTTTTTTATAAAGCTCTGTATTCTTCAAATCGCAGCCAACAAGCTTGTATTTTGGCGTGGCCATAACAATGCCCATGTTCTTCTGCACCGGTGTGATCTCGTTCTTGTCACCCACAACCAGCAAGATCTCAGGTGCCTCGTTCATGACAGCCAATTTTCTTTGCACAAGCTCCGGATAATCAAAATCGTAGAATTCATAATTTCCGCCCTGTTCCAAAAGCTGGAACGGAAGTACGTCAAACCCACAGCCTAGGTTCACTATACGCACTGGCTGATCCGGGTACTGATCTCTGATTCTGAAGATCATCTGCTTAATGCTCTCTACTCGAATCCAGTAGCCCCTGTTGATAGCGGGCGATCTTCGTTTGGCCTTGGGTACAAAGAACTTGATCCATTCACTCAGCTCTGGTTCGAGGATTGGGTTGTAGATGGCTTCCACAGAGCGTTTGGACATGATGGAGGAATTGTTGGTGCCTTGGACTTGCAAGTCATGATAGGCAAGTCTCCTTTTATCCTTTTCTATCTTCCTTCTATTATTGGCGAGGATCTCCTCGGGTGTTGCGGGCATGCTTAAGTAGTAGTATCGATGATCATCGGATTTTTTCACTCGCAGCCAGCCTAAGTACTATCAGTGTGGGGTCGATCAATAGGCTTTTCAGTTACATTGCTTATGTTTCCATTAGGTTTGCTCTGCTTACTATATATACTCTATCCCACATGCTTATAGACCACCAGTGCCCTTGAATGCCTTCTTCAACTCAGCATCTGCGCTCTCTTGCTTCACGTTCTGACACGCCTGGAGGTACCGGGCAGCCGCTATCGTGAGTCTCATGTCCTTTACAGTGACTTCCTGCTTGTCCATGTCGACATCATCGTCATTCTCGGCCTCCGTGTTCTTGGTCGTGAGCCCCTCACCTACCTTGAGCCAGATTCTACCATTGATACCAATTGCAATCTCGAAAGCGCACTTGGCGGCAAGCTTCTCCAAGAAGATGTTGCTCTTGTTGAAAAGCAATTCTCTTGCAAAGTTGAGGTTGACTTCGAAAAGAAACCCACTGTCGTCAAGGGGTCCAAACCCACCTTCTTTACCGGTCTCTGGATCTATGCACTCGATTTCAATGTCGACTTCTGGATTCGCCTCGCTGACTCTAGCATAAACGGCTTGGCCGATCTTGAGATTAGGACGGTTCTTTTTGCTTGCGTTGGGGAATGCCATCATGGAAAGTTGAACCTGCTGCGAGAAGTCTTGTAGGGATATCTTGAAAAAGTCACTGTAAGCGCCAGTTACCACTCCCACAACGAAATCATTAACTTGAGGTGTGTATCTTTTGGAGTTTGATTCGATGTAGAGAAGCTTGTCTGTTGTGTTCTTCTTGCCTATCGATTTAAGGTAGCCTGACAGCAGAGGAATGATATCTTGCGTTTTGGGGTTTTTGTAGATGCCTGGACCAATGGTGATATTGCCATCCTCTGGAATTTCAGAAGACAACTGGTCTCCCGGTATTATTATTTTGCTCATGGGTTGATGGAATAGAACTAGTTCAGTATATATGTGCATATCGCGATGCCTACTTATAGTCGGTGAGGTACAGGTGTGCCATAATGGCTGCAAAATACCAACTACTCTAAGACGCGAGAAAATCTACGAACTCACCCTTACTCTTTATCAAAAGAAGAATTGTTCATTAAATACCAAATACAAGGTATGGGACTATGTAACATTTCGAGAACGGCTGGAGTTGAACTCAGCGATGCGTGGGTGTAGATGATGGAGATGATGACGGGGATGCAAGTTGGCGATTTATTATTAAAAGATACCCTGGAGAATTCCTTTACGATCTTCGAAATATCTTTTCAATTCATCGATGGAATACTCTTGTTTCTCCGAGCGTTCCTTGACAAGAGGTGCATAATCATATTGACAGGAGAAGTCTGGACGAAGCTGAATCTCGTGGCGGTAATCAAAAACGTCGAAATGTTCACTATGATGATGCATCTCTATCTGGGATTCGTCGGGCCGTGTGAACACAGCACATGCAGATGGGTCTTTAAGGATGGAATCGTAATGGCCATGGATTTGCCGGGCGTAATGCTCGGGGCGTAATGCAAGGTTGTTGAAGCTCCTCACGGGGATCTCTAATGCATTCTTCATATGCCTAGCACTGAAGCGGTTGTTGGAATTGAGATCCTCGAAGGGGCCCTTCCAGATGACATTGTTTTTGTAGAGCTTGAATCTCTTTTGGAAGAAACCATAGACACGCAAGGCGTAGACCATGTGTCTCCACAAGTACTCTGGAAGATTGGGGTCGTGGAATTCGTTAGGTTGTGGTTTGGTGACTTTACATTGTTCTCTGATCTGGAACGTGGGGTCCTCGAAACCCAAGGATAGAAGGTATCTTGCTGTGGGGAAAACAGCATCGAGCCCAACACCGATAGCGGCTCTGTACATCTTGACCGTGCACGAGAGACGCTCAAGGAATGCGTGGGCAGGGCTGCTTGTATCGCGATGATGAAACTTGGAAGGCATGAGGAACCACCATTTTCTTGCGGCATTGAACATCACCGAAGGTGGGTATGTGGTCACAAAATGCTCGTTTCTCGAAATGTAGACTATACTTAGGATGTGAGAATCGAGGAAGCTGAGCATCAGATGGCAAAAGTGTCTGAGTCTTTTGAAGTAGTAAACGTCTGCTTCGTTTGTGAGGATGACTGGGTTTACATCGAACAAGTTGCACAAGGCTTCAAGGTTCGAGCGCATTTCAAAGAGAAACGCTGGTTCGTAGGGTGGGAGATGAATGAATAGAATGTTCTCTGTCATGAAGCCGAGCCATTGGACACCGTCCCTCTCGCTCGTGCTGTGCTTGAGAGCGTAGCCAATGTACTCTTCAAAGATGATACTCTGGCCCACGAGGAAGGTGAAGACGATCGGGATCGAGCAGTCGAGGACCGAAAGTGAGCACGCCGAGAGCCAGTTAGCCAACACTAAGTAGAAGCGTTGTCTGTTGAGCTCGCTCAACGTGTGAATGTCCACCTCGAGATTTTCCCTGAAGATACGCATTGCTTCGGGAAACATCTGCCTCATGATATTGACGGCGGCATTACACTTTGTCTCCAACGAGGTGATGGAGTTCGGAGAAAACAGCCGGCCTATGAGAGCCTCCTGCTTCATACGCAGAAGCAGAAGCGAAGCCGAGAAACAGCGCTGGCAGGTGAAGAAAATATCGGAAAAGAGCTGTTCCGGGCTGAAGTCCCACAACATCATACACACGGGGTGTCTCCTGTTGATGGAGACCTCGAATTGGGCCTTGTGGTCTAGTCTCTTGAAGCGTGTTGGTCTGTGGACGCTGCTGGGAAGCGCCTTACCATTAGCAACGGCCAACTCGGCCGAAGAGCTCACATCAGTCAGCACGGCGTTTGAGTCGGGCGAGCGCTCATCGGAGTCCAGCCTATAGTCAAGCTCCAACGTGTTGACAAAGGTATTGTGGAACTGAACGGACACGTAGCGCAGGGAAGGGAACTTATTGTTGAACTTGGAAAACTCAAATTTAAACTCCAAGGCGTCCAGGCCGGGTTTCACCAGATCGGCCAAGATCAGGTCGCTCGCCTCAAACAGATTGTTTGTAGACGTGGGAAGGCGGAAGTTGCTGGATAAAAGCTTGTTCTGGGAGTTTCGGAGGGAGTGGGTGAGGCGGATGCGGTTGATTTCGGCGCTGGACAAGGACAAGTAGGAGCATGTTTCTCTCCGAGCTCGTTGACAGTTCTCACATTGAGGAAGCACCTCGTCACAGCGGATCTTTTTCCGCTTGCAGTTAGCGCATCCGAGTTTCAGGTTGGTGTGCCTTCTCCTGGTAGCCAGTTTCGTCATGGCGGAGGCGACAACAACAAGAAAAAAAGAGAAGGTAGCGGTTCACTTGAATATGTACACAAGTACGAGGAAAGGCTAAAAAAATAGAAGTAGGCGGTTCCACGCAGGGCCCTTGTGCGTCAAGCGACAGGCATAAAAAAAAAATAAGAACCTCGTAAGTAGAACCATGGAGGGTATGATGGTGCAAAGTAGCGGCAAAAGAGGTGGGAAAAAACGGTGAGGTTAAAAATCACAAGTTTCTGAGTGGATTCCGAGTTTGCGTTTTTGCAAAATATGGTCCCGGGACCGCTTTTAGCTCGGCTACGGCTGCAACAAAGGTTTAGCGAGTTGCGAGGTGGAGCCGTCTGGGACGGTATAAATGGAAGCGAAAACGCAAAAGTGGGCGGAAACGGAGCACTGGGGCCTAATGCACCCAGGGTACAAAGAGCGTTTCGGCCGAAACAGGCAAAATTTTCGGATCCTTCACGGCCGGTACTGTAGCGCAGTTTGCACCTGTCACATTGGCAAGAATCTCCGGCCCATTGTGTGATTTTCCTTGGAAGCGGTGATTCCGCTTCGAGATCTATGGGTGCTCTGCACCTGGCTGTCTCGGAACATTTGCGCTAATGTTTTGTGCGACTCACCCTTTTGTGTGGCTCCTATAACCACAGGGTAGGTAAAAGGGGAGGAAATCGAGGTTTTGGGTAACTTTTGGAAAAAAAAAAACGAAATATCAGAGCAAGAAACACGATGTGGCGGCACCTTTTTCAAAAAGAGATAAATAAATACCGAATCCCAGCTCATCGCAGATCCACGTTTCTTCCTTTTTCGGCCTCTCTAGCCTCCCATTCTGCCCAAAAGCGCTTCTCATAAAGCTCGCTATTTTATTTTTTTTTCGCAGCCACTGCGTTTTCCGAGTGCAACTATAGCCACAGAGGCTATAAAACCAGAATGCTGTCCTGGAATGGGTTCCCAGCCATGTCCCGCCCGATCGGCCCAGTTGAGAGGTACTACCTCTGCCGTCTTTCTATGGGCTACTGCAACAACGGTTTCAGCATCGCTGCCCGCTTCAACCGCCCCGTGGATGACGTGCTCTTGTCCAATGCCTTAAGGCTTATGATCTTGAAGAACCCCGTGTTTTCGCTCAATTTCTTCCGTACCAACCCGGACGACAAGAAACACAATGGCGATAACTTCGTCGTTCACTCCGTTCTGAAAATTGCCTATGATCAGGTGGTCCAGCCCTTGGAAGCCGACAGCTTCGGGCCTGAATTGGCGGAACGCTTGGCCGACGAGGTGCTTCCCTTGGATACAGACAGGCCAACGTGGAAGCTCTACAACTTGAAACTCCGCAACAACGAGCCCTCGGCGCTTATTTTCGTCTGCAACCACATCTTCTTTGATGGAAACGCGGGGGCCAACGTGTTTGACGAGCTCCTCTGGTGCTTGGACGAGGTGGAGAGAACAAAGCCTTCTTCGGTGAGAACTCAATTGTTCAATGCTGAAATTGACAACCTAGCGCCCCAGCCGGCGCTGGACAAGATTGCTTCGTTGTACGACACGCCGTTCCTCTTTATGATCAAGTCTTTGCTCCTCGAGATCTTCTTGCCCCATTTTCTTGTTCACTTTTTCCGGGTCTTGTTCCAGTCCGACTTCCCCAATACTTACCGCTACCCGGTGTTCAACCCGGTGCCTCCGAAAAAATTCAACCACCTGGGCTTCCGTCTTTTGAAGTTCCTGCCTCTGGAGACCACGCAGCTACTTGCTAGGAGTAAGCAAAATGGTCTTACTCTAACGCCGTTTATCGGTGCATGTGCTCACGCTGCGGCCCAAGAACATTTGGTGCCTTATGCTAATACCCTACAAGGTTATAAGGTGGACCAGCGCCGAAGCGTCAATGTGCCCATTGCGCTCTGTGGACGACGCTACGTGCCCCAGAACGCCATCCAGCTGCGTTTCGGTCTTTACATGTCGCAAACCTTACCGTTTGTGCCAGTGGATCTCACCACGGTGAAGCAGATCGGAGAAAATTTGAAGAAACAGCTTGATGCTACTATGGAGTCGAGAGACCCCTTCAAGTTTGCTGGAATGCTCCGTTATGTGAATATCTGGGACTGGTTCAAGGGAGAGCTCAAGGACCCCAATGGCAGAGGTGCCATTGAGATCTCCAACATCGGATGCAAGAAGTTCGCCAGAGGTCATTGGGAGGTGACGGATCTTATTTTCACGCAGAGCGTGTCGACATCGCATTTGACCTTGTCGGTGGTCAGCACCCCCAAGGGAGGGCTCCATCTTACCGTGGCTGATGTTGATGATATGGAGCTCTGGAGTAATGGTGATAAGAAGGTTATGGACGAGTTTGTGGCGCTGTTTAAGCAAAATCTACTTTCTTAGGTTTACGGTATCGGATTGTGAGCCCATACGGCCACGCCAAATATGATAGATGCTATGACTATTTTACGTGTAGATACTGATGGACTAAGGCCTCGTGGATTTCGCAGCCATTCCTGCAGATTCTGTTGCGCTTTCTAGAAAAGCACAAGGGCACGGACCCCCCTGGAAACCATCGGGCGAGGACGGGGAAGGCAGAAACGGTGTGATCTGGAATTCCTGAAACACGGGCCCATATGGTCCCATGAGGCCTTACCCCCCACAGATCGTGGGTAGCTTGCTTCCATGGCACGTGCCCACGTGTGTCCTTCATATAGGCGTGATTAATTGCATGGCCCATGCTTCTCTGCCTCCCTATCGCACAAGACATGTGGGACCTTGACGTAGTCCGGAGGTCGTGTGAGCAGTCGGATCTTCCAATGGAAGGTTAAATGAAAAGGTGGGTTTGGGATGATTTTCCTTGAGAAAATCAATTTGCAATGCGTCTTTTGTTTTAGCGGATACATTCCCAAAAAAAAAAAAAATGGAACCCAAAACTTCAGAGGCCTGTGTTACGCTTCGTGTGAGCAAAACGTGGGAGAAGTAAACGTGCGTCAAATGGTTGCAAACAGCACTAATTTCGCTAACCTCGCGAACACCCCCGCCGCCTTTATATATGCTGCGCCGCTTGCAACCAACTCTGTAGCGTTAAACTGCCATTCTTTGCAACCATGCACTTGCCGCCTCCACCTTCGTTGAAAACGACCATCATTCAACTCAACAAGGACATCGATCCGGAGGATAACAACTACGAAATCCTCAACAATGTGTATAACCCTTCTTCCTCAAGCTCTCCAACTTTGAATGCTATTCCGTCTGAACAGCCCAAGAAGAAGCGGAGAAGATCAAGCTCGTTTGTGGACGATGACGAGTTGGCCAGAAGAAAAAGCGAAACAAAGCAACTCCATTCTATCATTGAAAAACGCAGAAGAGTCAAGATCAATCGTGAGTTTGAAGCCCTCAAGTACATCATCCCAGCATGCCGCAACACCGATACGGGTTCTAAGAAGGCCTCCTCCAACAACAGCTCAAAAATCGATGGCATGTACAAGCTTACCATCCTTAAATCATCAGTGGAGTACATCTTGTACTTGCACCACATCATTCAGAAGCAACACGAGCTCTTGTCGCAGACTCCGGTTGATTACACCTACGACACTGGCTATACCAAAGTGCCAATAGACGTCAACCAATACAGAAACATAGACAAGGAGTTCAGCTTTGCAGACCTCCCCACATCAACCCACAGATCGACTTCTGTCTGCGAGTCCATAAAAGAAGACGAGGCCGAGACGCAAAACATAGAGTCCGCTCAAAGCAAAAACAGCTCAAGGCCGGAGCTGTTGTACATGTCGAGGGAATCATCTTCTGAAGGTGAACAGCTCCCAAGCCCGACAACCACTCCAGATATAACGCCAATTCTTTCGCTTCTAAGCAAAAACCCCAACGACAAAGCAGCACTTCATCAACAGCATCTCCACTTACAGAAAACGCTAGGGAGATATTCGCTGATGGACCAGATTGAGCAGGTGAATAAGGCCTTTTCGTACAACTCGCAACCCAAGTCGGGCTCTGTATCCCTGGCCACTTCCCCATTCACGATCCCAATCAAGCTGAGTGTCAAACGAGGCTCTTTTGTGCTTCCGGACCCTGCCATTCCCACGAGTATGCCTGATGAGGAGTACTCTAGCAGTTCGAATGCAGCAGCTTACCCCAAAAGAATGTACTTCAAGTCACAGGTGCCTTCAAACAATATGACGGCGCACATTGGCGACGAAGAGACCAGTGAAGACGGGAAACTCGAGGACGCTTCAAAAACACTCCTACTGCTTAGAAAGCCCAGTATAGAGAAGCTTCTCAACTAGCAGACAACCATAAAAGATTCCCACATTTCAATTCTATGCGCGGAGCGCTGATTTTATATCTATCAATTCATCATTACCACATCCTCGCTTTTCTGTAGCTTGCCAGATTCCTCTAGCCATTCCATGAACTCGTCCACGACAGAGGGCCATGCGCTGGTCTCGTCGTATGCTGATAATGACAGGGGGTCGTTCTCGATCACTTGCACCACGAACTTGAAGAACATGTTCCAAGAGTCTCGCGTGATGCTCTTTTTGGTCTCCTGGACAAACTCGTACCATTGTTGTAGTCTTTCACCAGACGTAGGGAATCGCAGATCCAAGAGCATTTGCCAATAAATAATGGCCTCCTCGAAGCCAATCACCTTGATCCTGGAATCAGAGCCTCTGACGAACTCAAACACAAACTGGTAGAAAGGCTCGAACTCCTCGACAGACCTCTCCATCAGCAGTTGTTTCTCGTCGACATACTGGCGCATGCCCTGAATAGTGTTGACACCTAGCGTCAGCCACACACGGACAAAGGCATTTCTGTGGAACTCGCCCGTTTGAGGGCTCTCTAAAACATATGCAACAGTCAAACTCTTGAGCTCCTCTGGATCATATCCCAAATCGCTCAAGTACTCCAAGGTCCCATCGATCAGGATAAGGTCAGGATTCTCGGGGCTTTTGTATTTATCGAAGATCTCGCCAACTTTCGGGTCCTGTGGCGGATTCTGGTTGTAGTATTCTCTCAAGGCAGCATCAACGTCCCAGTCAGCCTGCTCAAGAAATTGGGTGGCCACTGCTGGCTTGGCATGAGTGACATCAATGAACTGAGCCTTGGCGTTGGTCTTCAGAAGTCTCGCCTGCGGTTAGTATGGGTATTTCTGTGGTGAAGATGAGAACATACCATCTGTGGTGGAGATGAATAAAGCTGGGTTTGATTTATGCGCGACAACCACCACCCATGGGTTTTGAGTCAAGCAAGCTCGAAAATGGATTTGTGAAGGATTTCGATCAATTTTATCCGATGATGATCGCCTTCGAAGCTATGGTTTCTAAGTATCGATATTAAGGTTTTACGATATGGGGGTGTTCCGTATTGGCTGCGAAATTGCAGAGTTGACGACGCACTAGTCGGACCTCAGTAATGGCAAGAAATAGCGGTACCTTTATCTGAGAAGCACACCTCAGGGTTTCAGATCATTTGCTGTTTTGTCCTCTGTGCCCATTGTCGGAAATTCAAATCATATTGATTCTTTTGAGATCTATATGTATTTTATCAAGAATCAGGTGTTGCAAATGCATTTCTATAGTTGATCCACGGAACAAGTACCATTGACCCAAGAAACATTGACCCAGGGAACATTGACCCAGGGAACAGTTCAATGTCTTTCATTAAGAAGAGGATCTGTTCGTGTTTAGGATACACTAACTCTTACTTCATGTTATGTCTTTACCGGTGCACCACCTGAACAACCACCGAAGCCATTCTCTGTACCACATACTTAACGTGAAAAGCAAAAATTGACAATTCTACCTCCTATTCTTTGTCTATTCCCTCTCCTTTTTATTCCCTCTCTCACTTCCCTGTAGACCTCATCAGACCCGTCAATTTGCACCCATTGAGATATGGAAGCGCGAAGTAACAACCTACTACAACCTACAAAGGCTCCACCAAATGGAGGCAAGACAGACGCTACCAAAACTGGTAATAGCGTCCATCTTTCCCCTGCAAACACTAAAAGATGTGAATCCCGAACTGCACCAAGATTTGGAAAATGACCTTGATCAGCTCCTACATTGGCTCCAACCAAAACAACACAACAGTATCGAAATGAGCTATGCTGAACCACTGCCGAGAACTAAGGTAGCAGCCAAACGGTGCCTACGAACACAGCCCCAGCAGCTTGATTTCATGAAGTTGTGGATCAACTCAATTCGGCTCGATCTTGAGGACAGGCTTCCCAAAGATCTGGATCTATTCACTGCATTGGAGGCTGTCTGGCAACTCCGCTCTTTCTACGCCAAACAGCTTTCGCATATGAAGTTGTCCAATTTGGCTAATGATTCCTTTTTGCGTGGCTTGTATTCGTTGTTCATCAAATATCTTCTGCAACAGCACTTGTTGGATCAGCTCGAACAACATGTTAGAGATTCGCTTTTCGAGGGCCTCTCGCTACAATTAAAGACACTTTCGTCCATTGGAATGGATGCCACCCTACGTCAAATTGTTGTCAAGGTCACTGTTGAGAAGATTTGTAGCCACTTGACTGAGGTGTGTCTCGGTCAGTGGAACACCCCAGTTCTTCATGACCTTGAAAAATGGCTACGGCTCGAGCTCTACCCTTCCTTTTCCCTTGGATGTGGATCCAAGTATGCATGTGCTTCGAGTAGCGATCTCGTCCAGATCGCTCGAGACGAGCTTGTGCTGCTCCGAATCAAGGAGATATTCGATATGGTGACGCAATTCCCTGAAAGTATAGTGGCACTCCAGGAACTTCGTGAATGCTTGGCCTTGGACGTAGACCGCTTTCAGTCTTTGGCTCACCATCGTGCAAAGATTGTGGATGTCTTTATTGATGATTGTAGTCAGAGACTACTTCACCTGGGAACGAATACCACCGATGTGATCATTGTGTACACCAAAACAATTAAAGCCTTCCTTATGATCGATCCAACAGGTGTCTTACTTGACAAGGTGGTCCGTCCAATTAGGCAATACTTGAGCACTCGTTCAGATTTGGTGCAACAGGTTGTCAACGGCATGCTTGACCTCAATCCAGATACGAACCCATTGGTTGAGTTGGCTCAGGAACTTCAAATCAATGAACCTCCATCAGCTGCACCCATCGACGACTTGACAGATCTCAAATGGAACCCTGATCCTATCGACGCATTGCCCGATTTCCGTAGGGGTAAGATCTCCGATGTCTTGGAGGCATTGGTGTCAATCTATGATCTGGCTTCGGTTTTCACTGAGGAGCTTACTGGTATATTCGGCAACAGGCTTCTCCAATGGGACAAGTACAGTCTCGAGGATATTGATGACATCACTAGACTTCTCAAGGCCAGGTTCGGCTCCAACGAGTTTTCCTCCTTGGATGTGATGATCAAGGATGTTCATGATAGCAATAACCTCAACTCTCAGCTTGGGGGAGCTGGAATGGAGCTTACAATACTTTCCAAGATGTACTGGCCATCGATCGAGCAAAAGATGGAGAACGAGCAAAAGTTCAATGTACCCATTGAAGACAGATTCAAGCAGTTCACCGAGGGCTTCATCAACGCTAAGCCAGGCAGAGATCTCGAACTTCTTCCCTCTATGGGAACGGTGTCTTTGGACCTCGAATTTGACGGTGTTTTGAAAAGCTTCACGGTCACCCCTGCTCAGGCAACAGTTATTGAAATATTCGACGAGGAGCAGGATGGTCTTTCTCTCCCAACTGTCATATTGACAACGGGTCTTTCGGAATACGTTGCATCGCAAGCACTCAAATTCTGGGTGGATGCATCAATTCTCAGCAACAAGAACGGGGTTTACAAGGTAATAGAATAGGTAATATATAGCTTAAAAATACAAAGTCGAACAAATACACTGGGTTTAGTTCATGTTTCCGTTAATAGCCTTGGCAATCTCCACACCAGAAACCTTTTGGTTGTAAGAGGAGCTGGGTTGCCACTTTCTCATGCTTCTAATCTCGTCCATGGCATAACCGGGTATACGAATGTTCCAGTTACGCTCAAGGTGTAGTTGAACATCTCTCACATCAACAGAGTCTGTCTTTCTGTGTTTGGCCAAGCGGCATGCGAACGTGGTCACAGAAGAGACAAATTCATCTGCAAGATCCAAGAGTAGCTCCTCCACATCTCCGTCAATAGTTGTTCTACCATCACCCTCGTCGGCACCAATGGTGTTGATGAGCTCGCTCAATTTTCTTTTAGTCAAAACCCTGCCGCCGTTATCAGTGAGAGCAGCTGCAGAGGTGGTGGCCATGTCGTACGTAGGCATTCTCATAACAGCTGGAGTACCCATAATCTGGCCCAAACCAGAAGCACCACCACCGGTCAATGTAGGACGCACATTGTTAGCGCCAGGTTTGAGTGTAACTGGAGCTGGAGGCTTGACGTTGATGGTATTGGAGATGGGCATGGAAGGCACACTTGGTTTGGTGATACCAGATAAGTTGACGCCAGGCACGCTTGGCTCTTTTGAGGATGGTTGGGGGGAGGTACTTCTACCCTTTGCATTTGCAGCAGCAGCCGCATTCTGAGGAGCTGGGGTTCCTGCTCCGGATGCTACACCTTGAGCATTGGGTCCACCAGGAGCACCTGGTGTAGCACCTGGCACAGGTACTGGCGAGCCACTTGTTGCCTTGCCCACTGAACCGGGAGATCCAGCTCTGTTGAGTGGGGGTGATCCAGCAGCTCCCATAGCAGGTTGAGTTACGGACGCTCTCTGGGCCGAATTTTGTGCAGCAGCGGCAGCAGCAGCGGCACTTGGTACGCTAGGGCTCGATGCCAGACCCTGGAGATTCAAGCCTGCGTTGGAAGCAGCAGGTGTACCAGCTGTACCGAGGTTTCCGGTACTGGCAGCTCCTTGGTTGGAAGCGTTGCGAGCTTGCTCCACCAACTGAGACCTGATAATGTTGGCAAACTTCTGAAACTGTGCGTACTTGTTTCTCCACTCCGTGAGCTGGTTATCAATCTGTGCCCGCTTCTCTGCGGGTAAGTCGCCTCTCTTCTCCGCCTCCAACGACTGAATCTTCCTCTCGACCTCCAGAATACGCTGTCTCACCTGTTGGTATCTTTCTGGAGTGACCTGTGAGCTTGGAATAGTTCCAGGTCTAGCACCCTGTGCGCCTGCAGCTGCTACTGGTGGCAGTCCAGCGTTTCCTTGTGGTCTTATTTGCTGACCCGCCGCTTGCTGGGCTTGCTGGTTTTGGCCCAAACCTGATGCTTGGGCTTGAGGATGTGTTTGCCCCTGAGGTCTCTGCTGGCCCATCTGAGCGTTTCCAGCAAAATTGGCGCCACCTGCACCAGCCTGACCTTGACCACCTTGAGCTGAAGTTCCAGCATTCTGACCCTGCTCTTGTCCACGTCTTTGCTGTCTCTGGTAGTTCATAAGAACTTGCCTGATCCGCTCCGCTTGTCTGTAACAGGCTTGTTGGGTGGCCTGGTCTGTGGAGGTTTTCGCCTTCTCCAACTGCTCCTTGAGTACTGCAAGAAGCTTGGTCGCCTGGGCTGGCAGAATTTGCTGACCCGGTCCGCCATTGGTGCCCTGTTGTGGGTTACCTTGTGCCGGAGGCTGACTCATATTGTTTGGATTGTGTGAATTAGAACCGTAGTTGTGGTTGATTGTAGGTGTGAGAAGTAGAGGTAGTTGATATGTTGATGGTGCACGGGTGTGTTTAGTACTACACCGAGAGCCCCATATCTGGGTGAAGAGAATCGTGGACATTTTCTTTTTATTTCTTATTTTTCAATTGATTGTTTTAAATATCTGTTCCGATTAATTTATTTGTGCGCTCTTGTGAGTATACGAGCAAATGTGTATTAAGCGTTAAGTCGTCTATTGGCTCCCTCACTGATTATAATGCAAAGCACCGCTCCACACTGTCTGGATTATTTCCATACCAGACGGGAGCAGAGATACCGAGGGAAAGTATGATAAAGATTATGGTGACTGCCAAATTGAAGCCTGTGTCTAGAGCGGCTGCAACAACATAATTGTACGTCTTCCAGACATTGTGCTTGTATCTGTAAGCGTAAAACATGGTCACAGTACCTCCCATGAATTTGGAGAGGTAGCCAGTGGACAAATTGCCGTAGAAATGGCTCATGGTCGAAAAGAAAACCGTGGTGTTCCAAAGCTGGAATTTGAATATGCTGTTAGGGTATTTCCTGTGGAGCAAAAACACTATTATTGGAGCTATAAGCCCCACAAGAAAGCCCAATGGTAAAAGCGGATAATTGGCGAAAAGACGGCGAGGACCGAGAATCACATACTGAATCGCATTGGTGTGATAGGTAATCACAGTCTGTGCTGTCCATTGGTGCAACGGATCAGTAAGCTTTCCCACAAGGTAGTCCCACTTCGATGCAAGTACCCAACGAAGACTGAAGTAGTTGATGGGGACCCCAATGAGCTCGCCGTAAATTTGTGATAAGAAAACGTACTTTGGTGGAATGTGGTTGTAGAAACCAAGCTTCATCAGCTCTAGATGGAATTGTGATCTGTACCAAGCATTTCCTGCTACGCAACCAAAGAAGGCTGCTCCCGCTGGGTGTTTCAGCGGCAAATCCTGAACCAAATATCCATAAAAGAGCTCGTTGAACGTACCAATCGGAAGCTGAAAGTTCGAAAGCGCATAGAGCCACATGAGTGGAGTGACGATGATGGAGCCGATAATGAGTGCAATGACACAGGTCCAGAATGGCATGAACATATAGCCAGAAGCAGCAACATGGAGTAATGATGCAATGGAAATGATGAATAAAATGACGTACCAAGAGACAGGTACTTCTTCGTATGCAGCGTGAAGTTTGTTAAGGCGATCACGAAAGACTCCCCCCAGACGAATTGAGGAACGTAACCGTGACCATCCAAAAACAACAACCCATACAACGCCTGACACGTAGGCGCCGTAATCGAAAAACATATTCCAAGCTCTTTGAGCGCCGAGGTTCACTGGTCCATAATACTCGTAGGCAGTCTGGTTGAATCCGCCATTTGGAGTCATTAACTTCTCAGTGGGATATAAGTCACCATCCAAAGTGAAAAGGCGGTTGGACATGAGACCATGCTTAAAAGTGAACAAGCTAGACCATTTTGCAAGCGGTAAAAGAACCCATGCTCCGCAAATAAATGCTATGAACTGAACCACCTGGACCCAGTATGGGTACAACATAACCTCCGATGTCACATTGGCCCAGTCGAGAGTGAAGTTAAGGAATCCCATTCCGCCCATACCTGAGCCAATGAAATTGAGAATATGGTCGTGAGGAGCAGCCCAGCAAAGAATGGCCAATGAGGAGGTCATTGGAAAGAGGTATTCTGGAAACATCTGCCAAACACAGAGAGACCCAGCGCACCAAAAGAACACCTTCATTCTCTTGGTATTGTTTCTATTGTCGGCCTTGTCTTGACTCTGTAGAAGCGCTGTCTGCATTAGTGTTTGGGGCCAGGGAAATCTGGGATCATAGCTCACCACTCTTTTCGCTATGGCTGCGTACGAGTACCCAATAAAGACAATGGCCCACATAAACGGCATGGCAGCGGTCATTGGTACCTCTTTATGGAAAAAGAGCTCAGATAGAGCTAAAGCGTTTGTGGCCAAATTACCTGTAGCGCCAGATTTGGCTGTGATGGTGACCAATGCAGTTTCCTTGATAGACCACGGGCCGGGATTTAGTGAAAAGGAGAATGACCCAATTCTGACATCTCTCCTGGGCAATGCTTTAGCCATCCACTTACCGGCCCAATGTGAAGCGATCTGAACGAAAAAGATGGAGTAGACCGCCGATGTAGTCCGAAACGAGTTGATAGTATCTATGAACGCACCTGGAACGATGAAGATTGTCAGGAGAACAAAGTAACGAAAGGTCAAAACAGGAATACTCGGGTCATCTGTGAGTGGGACCGTTTCTCGGACTTCCTTCGGTAGATCTTCGAGATCAGGGTCTATAGACTCTGGATCCAGATCGGACTTGACGATCTCGTTTGTGCTGTCGTAGTTATTTGAACTGGAGAGGAGACCTTGCTCCTCTTCCCGAGTTGAGCTCAATTTGCTTGCCATTTGAAGAAAAATAAAGTGTTGGTGAGAAAACTTCAAAGCAAGCTTTTGCTGCTGTAAAGCATCGTGCAGCTAACCGTTAGTAAGCACGATAAGACGCACACTATCTGTAACTTCACGTGATGCCACCCAGAAATAAAACTATACGATTTTGACTTCTGGTAATAACTTGACGTGAATTTTATTCCGTTTTATTTTGAACGCTGTGAATATCTTGTGTGGTGCTCGATCTTGTGCTTCTAAGCTACGCGGTAAATGTTATGAGCATCGGTTGCAAAATCTGCGACTCGCTTATATGGCATAACGTCGCAAGTGTCTTACCTCGAGGCATTTCCCCTTGAGTACTTTGATTTAAACATTTTTCAGAAAAGAAAATTTCTAGGTTATTAGATTAATCTTGCTAATTATAATCTATACGTTTTCTATGTTGGGGCTACCTTTGTCTGGTATCCACCGTGAGCACTTTCCGTACCACATCTATGATTTCCTCGTCGGCATTCCGTTGCTGCTCAAACAGGGGGTTGGAGAGTTTGTTATCAATCACTTTATCCAAAAGAAGTCTCAAACGCTTGATCAAAACACCGTTCTTACACCAGGTTCTGATGGGTTGCCAGCGATCGAGAATAATGCCAGGACACTTTCTGGAAGCAGATGCCAGACTGCTGATGTCATAGGAGATGTCACCACCGAAAAGCAACGCCGTGATTGTGCTTGTGGGAGTAATTTCCCTAAGGTAATGCTTGGAGGTGTAGTTTGAAGAATTGTAAACGACAAAGGGCGATTTGTGCACCGACCGGCTCGACAGTTGAACTGACGGAGTCATGTCAAACTGCTCTCTGGCTTTTTGCATGTCGATCGATCCGTCCTCAAGCGTAAGGTCCTCAAGATTAGGAATAGAAGCACCAGTCGCTGAATTGGAGAAAAGCACCGACGACGGGTGAATGAAAACTCTTGAAGCAGGCAATTCTTTCACCTCTCCTCCTGTAGTTGTTTCTTCGATGTACTTCTCGTTTCTTATCCAGAACTTTGTCTTTTTGGCATCAGGGTCAATCTCGACAGCTCCCGCTAATGTCTGTGCAAATTTGGGGTCTGGAAGCTGCACCCTTGAAAGTTGTGGGGTGTAGGATCCTGTGATGATGGCCCTCACAATGTCAAAGTTCTCGCTATTTCTGTTCAAAAACTTACCTTCTGGCTTGTCCTTCTGGTAGTTGAACGGAAGAAAACCAATCTCTTTCAAAGTCAGCAAGTACTGCGTTCTGTTCGACTGGATATCCTGCAAAGTCATGTAAGACAAGTTGTTGGCAGCAATGTACTTCTTTTTGTCGTTGCCCTGAAGGTCAGCATACTCGTGGTACGCCAAAGCTGACGCTATAAAGTCACCCTGGTTTCTGCCGATTCTAGCCTTTGCTTGTCTGATTTCGTCTCCCTTCTCAATGCTGTTGATAAAAGGACTTCCAGTAGAGCTTACAGCTGCAAGAGTAAGACAGATTTCCACACATGAGAAGATGCATCCAAGGATCAAGATCTTACCCAGCTGCAAGTCCGTAGGAACAAACGAAAGATACTTACCCAAATGAGTCAATGTTTCGTTGGTTCCAGCGATCTGCAAAGCTCCAATCTCCTCCAACATGGCCCTGGTCTTTTTAATGGCCAGAACATCAGGAGGATCAAGACCACTGTTCAAAAATTCGTCAACTTTCTTGATCCCCATGGCCTTTACAACCAAGTACAAGTTGTCCAATCTGACCCTCTTGATCTCAGGAACTGGCTGTGCTAGCACCAGATCAAAAGTGTCTTTGGTGTACAAATGGTAGCATGTACCGTTTTGGATACGACCAGAACGACCTCTTCTCTGAGACATTTCAGCTCGGGAGCACCAGCTTTCCACAAGCTTGGAAACGTTAGCCTGGGGATCAAAGAAGACACTTTTAGAGCGACCACTATCGATGACAACAACACAATCGGGAATGGTGATGGACGTTTCGGCAATATTCGTGGAAACCACGATCTTCCGTTTTCCGTTTGGTGCTTTTTTGAACACTCTGGTTTGGTCCTTGGATGAAAGCGTCGAGTGGAGAGGAAGACACCAACAGTCCAAACCCTTTGAGTTAAATTCGTCCTCGATCTTTCTGATACACTTGTTGATCTCCATAATACCGGGCAAAAAGATCAAGATGGAGCCAGTGTTTCTCTCATCCATTAATCTCCTATCAACCATGACACTGAGTTTTGCAACAAGGTCATAGTTGGCCGTGCCTGTCTTGAAGTAGTGAGAGTCGGCCTTGGGCTTGATCACCTCACCATAGTAATTTGTGACACTATAATCTAGGTCGCTGAGTACAGCATCAAGATAGTGGTCCTCAATTGGAAATGTTCTACCCTCAATATGAATATGGTTCACCTTGGTTGGGAAAAACTTCATAAACGATTCGGTGTTGATCGTGGCCGACATGAGCACAATCTTCAAGTTGGGGAATTTGTTCATGATTCTTTTCAAAATGATGAGAAGGAAGTCACTGTCAACAGATCTCTCGTGCACCTCATCAATGAAGATATACTCAAGTCTGTCAAAAATGGAAGTTTCACTGCCCTTATCATTTGACAAAAATGACTGGAGCATTCTCAAAAGAACACCTGTGGTGACAAACAGAAGACGGGTCGTTTTGCAAGTCTTGTTTTCTCCACGAATCACAAATCCCACTTCTTTTCCCACTGTCAGAATCCGTTCCTCTGAAATTCTGTCAGCTAAACCGATGGTAGAAATTCTTCTGGGCTGAGTACAAATAATCGTGCTCTTGAAATTACCCTTAGCGCTCAAGTCGTCGAGAATAAATTGAACAATCTGAGTACTTTTACCCGAACCAGTCTCACCAGTGACCAAAGTAACCTTATTAGAATTGATGACTTCCACTAATTGATCCTTCTTCTGCCAAGCTGGAAGCTTGGAACGATCACCAATTGATCGCTTGAGTTCAGCCAGCGTTGATTTCTTCTGATACGCATTTTGGATTTCCTTGAGATCGTCCTCAGTAAGAACAAGCTGCTCTCGGTTCGAGAATCTCTTCTTTTTCTTCTTCTGGCTTAACAGGCTTTCACCTGTAGCCTGTGCAGCTGAGGTGGCACTCAATGGCCCCGGGTTTTGTATCACTTTCCCGATATTAGACTCAAGCCACTCTATCATGAAATAAATAAAGCATTCACCTAGGAGTCTTCCTTCGAGGACATGTCCAAGGAGCTGGCGAACGATTGCCAATTTGATGTAATTGGCCAACTTAAACGACAGATTGTTGATGACGATTTGCACACCTGGAAGTGCATTAGGATAGGCCTCAGGCATAAAGAGTTTCACCAGAAGCATGCCTTGTTCCACTCCCTCAACGTTGAGGCTGAGTGTGACGGTCCTTTTCTCCTGGTCTGCAAATTTGACCTCGTTGGAGCCTATCATGTCAATACTCTCGAGCTCTTCTACCCAAGTGGA
Organism: Candidozyma pseudohaemuli; assembly: GCF_003013735.1. Taxonomy (NCBI): domain Eukaryota; kingdom Fungi; phylum Ascomycota; class Pichiomycetes; order Serinales; family Metschnikowiaceae; genus Candidozyma; species Candidozyma pseudohaemuli. Next base: position 421,086 of record NW_020194435.1, on the reverse strand, counting down.
CAAAGCCTTTGGATCTGGAGCAGCGTCTGAGGAATACTCGATGCTATTGTAGCATAAACGTATCGCTGTTTCAACTTCATTGCCCTCACATTCCTGGTACGTCTCCAAAATTTCGTCCTTGTCGCAACCCGACTGAGCTAGTCTCTGAAGGACATATTCGGTCTGGATATCCTTGGATATCTTAAGGGAAACACTGGAGTCCTCGTCTCTCTTGGCGAAGAAGACAGGTAAGTCGTCGTCAGGAATGTGAAACAATAGCCACTCCAAAGCATCTGTAAATGAATGTGTGTACGAAAGGGCCTCATCCACATGACTTTGTCTGAATCCTAAACCAGTGAGGTCAGATTTCCATTGCAGCCTGAGCTTATCGCTTTCCAGTGCATCCTCTTCGTCCTCCACCCACGAAATATGATCCCTGATCTGCCTTTCGACCGATGTCCTGACATCTATCGGGAAGTCTATGAATGGGGCATTTTCCCATGCCTTTCGAGGGAAACTAGGAAGATTGACTGTCAGACGAGGTTTGCTGATACGATTCTCTTGCTTCTTGTCCTTTGAAACTTTCGGTGTGCCGATTGAAATACTGGCTTTTGGTGCATTGATCTTGGCCTCGCTGTTCGCCTTGGCTTCCCTCTCTTTAGCCTTCTTTTCAGCATTAGCCTTATCGTCCAAAACGACCTGGAACGGATTGGCATTGTATATTCTATCGTGCTCAGCTTTGCTTTTCTTGAGGATCTCCTGCCTCTGTTTCTCCAAGTCCAGCCAGTAGTCTCTGAAAATGATAGGAAGCACCATTCGTAGGTTTTTCACGTAGTTGATTCTGTGCATGGCATAAGTGGCTGCAAAATGTCTGGCTTCGTTGGTGGTCTCTCGAGGTGGGAGTATCAGGGTATCAGGCATCATTCTAACGTGGATGACCTCTTTGGTCTTGGGGTTCTCCCAGCTGAGGTTGGCTATACCTATGAAGCCTTTGGGTGTTTTCTTCATGTCCATGATGACCTTGTTCCATTTTTGCTTCTGGGCAAACTCAAAGAGTAAAGTTGCCGGGAGCTTTCCCGTCCAGCCGAAATTGTCACCAATGGCCAACCCACGCTGGGGTTTTTGGGGATCTTCAGTGGTGACTTCTGGGGTGCTGCTCTTGCCCTTCTTTCCCTTAACTGGAGGAGGCTCAACGGCTTTTCCCTTTTGGTTCTTCTTGCCTTTGGGCTCGGGCGGAGGCGGCGTTGCTTTCTTCTTGGCCATTGGGCAAAAATGAATGACGTTCGAGTGAAAAGGTGGAGATGATGTTGAAAAAAAGAAGCTTGACACGGACAGGAATCGAACCTGCAACCCTTTGATTTGGAATCAAAAGCTCTGCCATTGAGCCACCGCATCGCTATTATGCATTCCTGCAATGCGGCCTTTACATGAACTTTGAGACTAGTTTTAGAGCGCACTAACTTTTGACACACTTATGCTATTTCTTTCAAACTTGCACCACCGTAACACTAAAAGTCCAAATTTTAAGGTGTCTGGTTTTTGTCGTTTTTAGACCATTTTTTGCTTCCCCTTCCGGACGCCTCAAATTTCAAGAGACTAAGAAATTAAACAGCCGGATTGGGACGCGGCTGTCGCCATCGCCGTCAACGTAACCATGAAACAATGGGCAAATTTTCGTGACTCACGGAACTCATTTTTCAAATTCCACTGAAACCTTTGGAATCAAAGTCCTGAAATAAAATAACCATTTGTCTCGAGCAGCATCTCATCTCACTAAAGCACTCTCCTCGGTTAAGTGAGGCTGTTTCAAGAATTCGAACGCAGAGTACATGCGTCTTCCAAAGTCGTATAATTGGAAAATCGCCGCAGCAGTCAAAGGCGGACTATAAAAGCTTGCATTGTTTCCCGTCAAAATTTTTCTTGATCACTTTTCTGAAAATGCAGCAAAGCCTCGTCTTCCTTTGGTTTTTTGCAGCCGTCCTGGCAGCCTACAACGGCCTCCCCCAAGTCACTGTCGAGCCCAGCGTCTCGACTATGATTTCTCAGGATGTTCAGTCGCTTGACAGTAAGTATACTATGCTGTCGTTTTTGTCTGAGTACACCAACCTTCCGTACACGGCTGTGTCTGCCCAGGCCCTGATGGACTATTTCTTCTGGTACACCTACATTGCGGAGGTGTACAGCATTGGCACCAAGTACCTCACCGAGCTGAAGCTCCCAAAGTACGATCCGGAGTTGTTTTACACTCCCACGACGAGATCTTATGAGACGGGATCTTATCTGTATGTACCCATCGGAAATGGGACTAATTCCGGGACCAACGTTCTGAATGGATCGCGTCCTATAGCCTCAAGCTCCACTTCAGACAACATGGCTGGAACTCACCCAAGCTACTATGCGGCTGGTGGTTTAGCCGGTCTTCTTGCGCTTGCCTTGATGTAAGGCTACTTGAATAGCTTAAGATATGGTATCCTCCTCGGAGTAATAAACATCAAGATTCAAAATTGTAGCTCTCACTGGAAATCGAAGGTGCTTTTCAATTGAAAGCACTTTGGGCACTTTTAAAGTTCAATTGTTGATTTGTACTCACTGAGTGTTAATCCTTGGAGAAACGAGGTAGTTGCTTTTCATGTTCAGTCACTTTCTAAATGTCCACCCATTTTCTTAATATGTGAAGCATTGGAAATCTGCTTGATTGGTGAAAATACTACGCTGTCTTGCGGTCAAACACTGGTGCAACATGAATTGGCATTTCTAAAGTGCAGAAAACACCAACCTACGTTGAAAACACATCCATCGTTATAGGATTGAAGGTCAATTGACTCTTCTGGTTAACAAATATTAGCGTACTTTCACGATGTACTATTGAGTTTCGTTATTTGCCATTTTACACTTTCCACAGAGCGCTGTCACAATAAATACAAATTCAGCAGCTCTGACTAATCTTTTGAAGCTTGACAAAAGCAGACCTAATTTTATGTCCTCTAAACTGTCCACCTCAAGTCGTAAGCCTCATTGAACGGATTTGCACCCAATCGCAGTCCGACTCCGAAGCACCAGTTCCATAGTACAAAGAATACCAAAATCTTCACTGCAAAACAGTCAAAACGCAAGAAGCACTCATTTCACCCCTCCCTTCCCTCCACCAACTTTTTCCTCCTTTCTTCCCTCCAAAAACACCATCTGTCTAATTGGCGGTGTACGGGTGTTTTCCATCCAATGACCATCCGGCTTTTTCTAAGTACTTACGCACGAAAAGATCACCAAAAAAAACCAAGCAGCTGTGAACCTCTTCAACTCAGTTCCCCATATATACAGCCCAGAATGCTTCCTATCCCCACTTTGGCCCGGGTTGCCAGCAGGTCCGTGAGATTGGCCTCGGCCTCCAGGCTTTTCTCCAACGTTGCTCCATTGAGAGCAGCAGCCAATGAAGAACCAGTCAAGCCCTACACAAACGCCTTGGGTAAGCAGGCCCAGCGAGTCACTCCAGACGGCGCCATTTTCGGCAAAACCACGTTTTCGGAGGCTATGGACGAGGTTGACATGACTTGGGGCAGAGACGATGACCCCACAAAGGTTGAGAAACAGAACACCAAGATCAGACATTTCACCATCAACTTCGGTCCCCAGCACCCCGCTGCTCACGGTGTGTTGCGTTTGATTTTGGAGTTGCACGGTGAGGAGATTGTTAGAGCCGACCCCCACGTCGGTTTGCTTCACAGAGGTACTGAGAAGTTGATAGAGTCCAAGACATACATGCAAGCTTTGCCATACTTTGACCGTTTGGATTACGTTTCCATGATGACCAACGAGTTGGTTTTCGCTCTTGCCGTCGAGAAGTTGTTGAACGTCGAGGTGCCTTTGAGAGGTAAGTACGTCAGAACCTTGTTTGGCGAGATCACCAGAATCTTGAACCACTGTATGTCTGTCTTGTCGCATATTATGGATGTCGGTGGTTTGACCCCTTTCTTGTGGGGTTTCGAGGAGAGAGAGAAGTTGATGGAGTTCTACGAGAGAGTCTCCGGTGCTAGATTGCACGCTGCCTACGTCAGACCTGGTGGTGTGGCTCAGGACTTGCCTTCTGGTTTGTTGGATGACATTTACATGTGGGCCACCCAGTTCGGTGACAGAATCGATGAAGTCGAGGAATTGGTCACTGACAACCGTATCTGGCACGCCAGAACCAAGGATGTTGGTGTGGTTACCGCTGAGGACGCCATGAACTACTCCTTGTCCGGTCCTATGCTTAGAGGTTCTGGTATCCCATTCGATGTCAGAAAGTCCCAGCCTTACGACGCCTACGACTTGGTTGACTTTGATGTTCCAGTCGGTATCAACGGTGACTGTTTCGACCGTTACTTGATCAGAATGGCCGAGTTCAGACAGAGTTTGAGAATCATTGAGCAGTGCTGTAACGAAATGCCCGAGGGCCCAGTCAAGGTCGAGGACTACAAGATTTCTCCACCACCTAGAGACTTGATGAAGGAGGATATGGAGGCTTTGATCCACCACTTCTTGTTGTTCACCAAGGGTTACTCCGTGCCACCAGGTGAGACCTACACCGCCATTGAGGCACCAAAGGGTGAGATGGCCGTTTACGTTGTGTCGGACGGTTCCGAGAGACCATACAGATGTAAGATCAGAGCGCCCGGTTTTGCGCACTTGGGAGCGTTTGACCACATTTCGAGAGGTAACTTGTTAGCTGACGCAGTCGCCATCATTGGTACCATGGACTTGGTGTTCGGTGAGGTTGACCGTTAAGCCAAGTATATTCCTTCCGCATAAACCCTCCATAAACTGCATTATATAAAAGAACCAGCTACAGGGCGGTCCTGTAACAATTTCTGTTAATATCTATTTCCTTAGGCTATGGCGTTGTATAGTAGGTAAATGGAGCCAAGCCCGCCAACGACAAGGGCTGTGGTTTTGCCAAAGTTCAGCTCCTCGTGATAACCTCCATGCTGAGGTCCCTGGTACATGTATGGGTTCGAGGTGTTTGGTGAAACCGTCTTGTCCAGATTGGTATTGCCATGGGCCTGGCGCATTAAATGCTTGGTAATGAGTTCTTCGCTTACGTTGGAGATATCCCCATCGCGTTTGAGTTGTCGAATGATAGCATCCCTCACCTCTGGAGTCAACAGCTTCTCTATAATGCGCTGCTCGAACTTGAGGTGCTTTGCTAAATGCTCGTTGTAGTTGAAGTGGGGAACGCTGTAGCGGTCTCCGTAGTTCTTGTGTGCTCCGTTAAAGGCACTTTGGGTGCTTTCTCCACCGGAGCCGTCATAGAAATTGTGCACCCTATGCCTTTTGCTGGAGTATCCCTTGGAAAAATAGCTTCCTGAAGCTTTTCCCTTGGAGTAGTACTTGGCCTCGCCGTAGTACTTGTTCTGCCAGTCACTGTGGTTCGGATTGCTGTGAGATTGGTGGTTCTTTCGAAGTCCGAGAGAGGCGTCATACTCTCTCTTAGCCTTGACATCCTTCAACGTATCGTACGCCAGCAGCATCAACACGTACTTTTTATTGTTTTCCTCTCGTTCCTCCTCGCTCAAATGGGAATTGAGATCTGGATGGTACTTCTTGGAGAGCTTCCTGAACTGGGCCTTGATATCTTTAATCGACGCATTTCGGGGAAGTTCGAGAACCTGATAGTAGTTGGGTTCCAGTGCTGTAGATGCAAAACGGATTCCAGGTAGTAGGGACTGGCGTAGGCCCCTCAACATAAGCATGTGTATAGGTAGTTGGGATAAATGGTGTAGTTAACTGTAGTACTCGCGACGATCTGATAAGCTCGCACTCGCATGTGTTGCTGAATTTGTGACACTGGGGTGAAATAGCGTGGGAGAAAAAGAAACGTTGAATTTTATTTATTTGTCACCTATCTTTCATACGTTTCGGTCCGCCGTGGCTTTTAAGTTTCCTAAGAGAATACGGATAACGCCAGATCTGACGTAGTCCTGCGAGCTTGCAGCCAACGGTTTTGCCGACTCGGAATACGAATGCGTACTTTGCGCCACAACAAAACACATGGGAAAATTTATTTGGAAAAGATGAAGAATTTTACATGATACAAAATAAGCTCTATCAATCAGAAATGGAATTGAGGCGAATTTGGCCTCGCAGAGTGACGTATGGGCCCACAATAGGGTATTCTGGGGTGCATGTTCCGCCGTTGAGCCGAGTCATGTGATGCTTCTCACGTGTGCAGTCACGTGGAGAGCTTTCCAGACCTTTTCGGTGACCTGCTCTTAGCCAAGTTCTCTCGCTTTGCCCATGTGGGTTTGGGAGTGACCCTGGGACCAAGACGCTTTTGGCTGCGAAAATGTCGTTCACACCCGTACACCACCTTACCTCAGCAGTCAGAACCCTCCAGTCAACGGAGTCAATTTTGCTTCAAATTAGGTAAAAATCTCGGGTTATGCTGGGCTAGTGTGTCTTAAAAGTAGGCTGATTCTTTTATTCGGTAATCTTTGGTCAAACCCCTTCATATTCTCGGTAATAGTTATTTCATCTATGTGCAGTACGTTGGTCTTACCCTAGTACAATTCCGTCTGTAGAACGCCCCTTGGTCTATTCTGCAGATGCCAATGGCGTACCCTTGATCCATTCTCAAACCGCACCAATCTCACCCACATTTATTTCCTCTTTTCGTGCTCACGTGTTCTGGAAGGTTCTCCACAACGACAATGTCGCGCGCGTCCCGCCACTAAAAAACGCTATATATTTCATCACTTCGCTCTCTTCACCACCAACTCATATTTCTTCCAAAAATGCCTAGACAAAGAAGATCCGCTCCAGCCAGACCATCCCAGTCCAGATCTGCTCACACCGCTGCTGCCCCTGCTGCTCCAGCTCACTCGCCAACCTCCATTTCCCAGCCTCAGCGTGGCCAGTCTCAGAGCCCAGGTCTCTTCGGCCAAATGGCTTCCACCGCTGCTGGTGTCGCTGTTGGTTCGACCATCGGTCACACTTTGGGTGCTGGAATCACCTCCATGTTCGGTGGCTCTTCTGCCCCAGCTGAGGCTCCCCAGCAGGACTTGGCTGCTCAGCAGCAGTACAACAACCAGGAGCAGGGTAGAACCTGTGATGCTGACGCCAGAACCTTCACCAGATGTTTGGAGGAGAACAACGGCAACATGCAAGTGTGTGACTTCTACTTGCAGCAGTTGAGAGCTTGCCAGGAGGCCTCTCGTCGTTACTAAGTATGTATATAGCATTGCATGGTCTAATGGATTAAACAATTAAGACAATCAGAGTTGTAGTTTTTTTTGATCTAAGATTTGAAGTCTTTGTGTAAATGTGTAGTGGCAATTGCCGTTGGACACAGGTTATGCACAAATCTGGGGAAGATCGAGGTGACACCAAGAGAGCCAATAGCGTTTGTAGTATTCGTTATTGGGTATTCTGGTTGAAATTCGGAAAGGGGTTAAATGAACCCATTGTTCGTCCAAACGCATAATCTGTTGTGTTTGAAAGTCAAGAAAAGTCCATTTGTAGGGTAATCAACACATACCAAGATATCAACCACATTACTGCCAATCGTCAATTATACGGTAAGTTTGGTCATTCCACAAACAGAAACCATCATGAAACCGGCAATATATCATGCTTCAGACGCAACTGACCCAACAGCTCCTCTACAGCATCGTATATCTTCTTGTATTTTGAATATATCTATCACTATCCATTGCACTTGCTCTCACGCGGATGCATTGATCTATGAACGTTCGTTTCGCATGCTTTCACACTATCTTAAGCCTTCTTCTCCTGCTTGGCGTCCTTCGAACCAGTGCCAAAGGCAAAGTAGCCGGCAACACCACCCAAACCCAAAACACCGAGAAGCACGGTAGGGTTGACCGGGCTCAGGCTCTTGGGCTGTCCGTGCTCAACATCGTCCACAACCTGCTCCTGGGCGTTCACAGTGCTAGCCTTGTGGTCGACCTCGTTCTCACCCAAGTTCACCACAGATGGCTTGTTGATTTCAGGGTTGGTGGAGCTCTGCACGTACTTCTCTGTGTTGGCAGTCTTGCCTGGCTTAGAGGTCTGCTTGTGAGAAGCGTCCACAGGCTTGGTGCCCAGGTGGCTGAGGTTGGCTGGCTCACTGGAAACAAACTCACCACCATGGAGCACGTCAGCAGTGTTGGCCTCCACCTTGACAGAGGAGTTCTGCTCCTTGGTGAACAATTCCTGCTCAACCTGCTGTTTCTTGCTTTGGGCAATGTCCTGCTTCACAGCCTCTGGAGAAACAGGAGGGATCTTGGGTTGAGCGACCTTGGGGATAAAGTCGTACTTGAACTCCCACTCGTTGATGGAGGTCTGGGAGGGCAATTTGTACAGGTCAATGGTGGATGGGTCGTTCTTGGCCAAAGCCCTGATGCTGGTTTGGATTGATCTGATGGGGATTCTTCTAATCATGGTAGTAGGTGTGGTTGGAGTTGGTGACAATTGACGTATCCGGGGAAGTATGGGGGTCGTGTGCGAACCGCCACGGTTGCGAAACCGGCTTTCTAGAAGCCTACCATTTGAGAGACGGGAAGATCGGGTGGAAGAGGGAGGTGAATTTTTTATTTTTTAATGGTGATATTTGGATGGCTTGTATGGACTTTTTGAGGAATTTGCTTCATTTTTGAAGACTTTGGGGAGGTCATTGAAGGTCAATGTATGGGCATATTCTTGCGTCATGCGTTACTAGGCAGCATGGGCGTAGCACTGTTCGTCCAAAATGTTTCAATTGTTATGGTGATGAAAATTTGAATTTACCGATGAAACTATATGGCTTCACTTTGAAATCTGCGAATTCCTTGTAATGTTTTGGTCTTGTTAGGGGTAGATCTGGCAGAACGACAATTGCCAGATCCTCGGTTAAAAGTCCGCCAAAGGCTGCCACAAGTCACAACGTATGTTTGCATTTATCTCTCGTCAAGCCAAACTTGGCAATCTGTACTTTGCTACGTCGGCATTTTTACTCTTTTATTCGCTTCAAATGCATGCTGTATCACCTTTATTGATTGTTAATTGTGAACGGAATTTTGCAACCAAAACGCCGTAGTTCAAAATCGAGACTCACTTGACCCCCTACACCCACTTTGTCTATACTATATTAGCGCCCGTGGCAATTCTATAAAATACTCTAATGCTCGTCCTTAGCTGGATCCAACGTGAAATCCATATCGCCCAAGAGGTCATCTAGAATCTGGGAAGGTGGCCGCAGCTTCTTTTTCTCTTCAATTGGCTGCGTGTTTATAGCATCTGTGGAGGCGTAGTCCGTGGGTGAATCAAGCGGTGAATCAACGTATGGCAGATCAAGTCCATATATGGAATCGGGTCTGACCAAGTCCACTTGCAGTCGGCTTCTTCCGTGCATCATCTCAAGTACTGGAGAAATATACATCGATCCACGACGAGTACCCTCCAATCCTTGCAGTTCTCTATAGCTTCTGCCTTGAGACGGAAGCACACTGGCTCTGTCTAGATGAAGAGCCAGAGATTGGCGATGAAGCATGAGAACTGACGAATTGGAGCCCCAGCCCGTGCTTGATTTTTCAGCAATGGACGAGTTGCCGTCGCTGTTGAAGAAACTCAGCTGGCTCAGATTGAGACCAGGCATCAGCATGCCAAAGTACACCTCCCTCTCCTTCTTGGCTCTGCTTCTGCTGATGAGCCAGAACGCAAGGTAGATGGCAATTAAGGAGAGAAGCATGAGGCCGAGGATGCCGCCGACAATTATGAAAACGAGGTTGGCTGGTTTGGTGGCTCTGTAGACGTATGGATTTTCATTATAGCTGCCTGTTTGCGTCGATGGCGGCACCGTGATGGAGTAGCTGTACAGTGTAGACAGCGACAGCGTCAGCGATATGGAAGGAAGCACCGAAGCAGAAGGCATTTCCGTGGTGGATGAGTCCTCAGCTGAAGGCATATCAGAAGTGGAGGCACTCGAAGATTTGGACGACTTCGAAGTGGATGTTTTCGATGTTGACTTGGAACTTGTGGAAGTCGTCGTGGCAGCGGTGTCGGTGACACCAGGCATGTCGTCCCTGGCATGAAGATGGTGATGGTGGATGATGCCAGTCCTCAGAGGGAGAGGCTTGGCCAGTATAAGCGTTGCCAATAGAAGCACCACAGGAAGTCTCATGGGACAAAGGAATGAAATGTGGTGGGTTAGAGCTTGAACAAAAGGTGAGGAAAACAGGCGGAACAGAAACTTTAAAAGAGTTCGGCCATTGCTAATCTGTTTGCAGCCATCATGCATGGATGTACGCGGTTTATAGAAACGCGATTCTGGCAGGTTCGGGGTTTGAAAACGGGGGTGTTCCCGGCGGGTGATGAAGATGAAAATTATACTGTTGTAATGCTGAGATCTTCAAGAATCCAGTAGTGCTTCCCGTTTTCATCTAGCTGCCCAGACGGCCATTTTTGATTGTCCCTCCAACCCCCCTGTGGTGCCAAATATGCACAGAATGCGTCTGCCGCGAGTACAATGTTATCACCATGCCTTATACAGCGACCGCGAATTGTTCACGCTATTAAATGAAATACATGCCTACGCCGTGCCGGCCAATTAAGGCCTTTTCCGGAGAAAACGTGCCGTGCACTTTCTTATTTTTGCCTTGCCAGGGCTCTATTACCGTGTGGCGCCGCCTGAAATCAGGCCGCCTCAGAAACGCCAGTTCTCATCTGTAGACTCAATGGCCCAGTTAAACTTGTCCCGGAGTGTTTTGGTGAAAAGCTTCTCGATGGGTACGTTAAACTTTTTGGCAAACACAACCGTCAATCTTGGGTCGATATAGTTTAACTTCGACGTGCCAAGGGAAACCTCAGAGTTGTCCTCTTTGTCTTTGAGCTGGTAGCTTGTGTTGGTGATTCTGTTTTCCACCGTTTCAATCTTTGTCTTCAACGAGGCCACTGAAGCTCCCTTGGTGGCTTCCACCTTGCCCGTTTTGATCTCATTGAGGTACTCTTTCCTGGTCTCTGCAATCTTGTCGAGCTTTTCCTTGAGATCCTCCTTGGTAAGCAACTCCTGCTTCTCCATCTTGCGCTTCTCGTTGTCTCTATTCCACTTCTTCTCCGCCTGATCCTTTTGTCTTTCGATCACACGCTCAACGATGACCCCTTGCTCATCCTTCGTAAGATCGTCAAGCTCTTCGAAATACTTAGGCTCCTTCTTGATTGCCTTCTCGTCAACGTCCAAGATCATCTTCTTGAGCCTGAGCTTTTGCCATTCGAGCTCCTTGATCTTGTCGTTGATACGCTTCACACCGACCTCGTGGTTCTTACTCACCGTACGCTGGTGATTACATAAGATGGCCACGGTTCTGTTGGCGGCGTTGTACTTGACAACCTTCTCAGCCACCGTACCTTCGTTCGAGATCAAGTCCATCTGGTCTTGCATAGTCTTCGAGGCGTTGTAGGTACGGAACACCTTGGCTGTGAGGCCCTTCATGTAGTTCTGTAAATGCTTGTTTAAGATGGTGGGTGTGATTCTGTCAAACATGTCATCTCCTGGGCCCTTAGGCTCTTTTTTGAAAATTCGTAGATTCTTGAACACTTGACGGTCCACTTCCACTTCCTGGTAGAATCTGATCGAATCCTTACCCAAAAAGTCAAAAATGACCTTGTTGGGTGGTTTGAGCGTAACGTGCTCGTATCTCAAGGAACAACAGCCCACGGTGTCGGCTTCGTCTTCACCCTTTTCACCACCAGCTCTGAGAGCGAAGATATCGATCAAGTAGGTCGCAGTGGCGATTTGTCTATTTTGCATGAATTGATCCTTCAACATCTTGGTATAGTCGGCTCTGATGCGCTGAATGTGGTCTTTGAGCTTTCTGGCGGTTTCAAACTTCTTCATATCGGAAATACCCTTGATGGAGGAGTTTGCAGCCAACTTGACGTACTTGAAAGTATCCGAAATGTTTTCACGCCACATGGCCAACCAAACCACGGTCTTGTCGTGTCTAATAGCGCCCCAGCTGTGGCCCTCTGGTGCTGGTGGAATTGGGGCACCTTCACCCAAGTTAAGTGTGATGTCCTCAGGGAACACTCTTCTTTTGAATTTACCTGTTTTTGGGTGTGCACCACGTCCACGGAAAAGACCAGGAGGTTCCACTCTGAAGTTACCGACATTCTCTCTGCGGCCATCCATAAGACACGTTTTGTATGGTTCCTCAAGCTTTTCCTTCTCCTCCTTGATGCGCTGCTTCTCAGGCTTGGTCAAGGCCTTCTTTTCTTCTCTTTGCTTTTCGAAGAATGCTGCCATCTTAGAGAAATCACATTTGTCGAAGTCCTTGATCTCCACGTTGCAACCACCAGACTCCTCGAGCACTTGTAGGAAGTCATTGAAGAAGTTCTGCTGGAAAACCGGGTTTTTGGCGTGGTCAGTTTCTATCATAGCAGCAAAGTAACCTGCCACTTCCTCTGCAAGAGGAGGCAAGTCAACTGCTTTACCGTTGTAGTAAAGCTTGACATAACTAGGTAACGGTTCGTACGGAGGAGGGAAAATGACACCGGCATGCTCCAAAGTCTGCCACCTCTCTTCACCTTCACCAAAGTTTTCGTCTTCCCACCATTTGTAGCCTTCATCAGCCTCCTCTGAGTCCTCCTTCTTTGGTGTAGCTGAGGGTGTTTCTGAGCCTGGTGTTTGCGATGGCTTTGGTGTTTTCTTGGTCTTTTTTGGCGTGGCAGGAGCCAGAGGGGTCTCCTTCTTCACTTTCAGAGACAGTGTGGTCTTTGCCTTTTTGGCTTTCTTCTCTTTTGGTGCCCCATTGCTCTTATCAGACAGCTTTCTCTTCTTCTGCTTGGCTCTACCGTTCAACTGCGCCAATGGCATCTCATCATCCTCATTTTTCACGGCACCATGTCCGTTTCGGGACGAGATCTCCGAAAGGGTCAAGTCCTCGCTGTCACTCATATTGCCTGGAAGGTTGTCTTAGGGTTTGGGAAGATCAGAAAAAAAATTGCTGCTGGCATGAATTCTATTATGAGATGGGCACGACCGACGAGGTATGGAAGGGCATATATCCAGGTGCCTTAAGAGGCCATTTCCGGTGGCTTTGTTGTGTGAAGATAAATTGGATTTGAAACAGTACTATCAGGTTTGTTCTTGTTTACCTATGAGCATGATTTTTGAGGTTTGCACTGGTTTACCTGTGGGGTATGTAAGACGACTGATAAAGGGCTGGACGAATCCCTTTTAAGGGACCTCCTCTGAAAGCTCTCAAGTAGTATTATCAAGCCAAGTCAATCTTGTTGACGAGGTTGACTTTTAATGAAGAACTTTCAGTTGTAGTCTGGGTTCATGGTACCTCTCGTCCTCAAGTGGTAGACATGAAAGGGCAGCCAATCCCCTTTAATATTCCAACAATAGACGCCATTCCATTGACAATGCCTTCATTAAGTATCACTCCCGGATCCCTGTGTTTGATTTATTCGTCTCACTTCTTGAGCCAACATGTTGATCACATCATTCGAGATCAGACTAATGCAGGGTGTACTGACCTCCCTGAGTGACACAATACCGTAGGGCCCCAAAGCAGTCAATTTACATGGATTTTCCAATGAATTAAAAAAACCTTGATCTGTGGAGAAGTAAGACTTTTCGTTTAGCTTTCTCGTGAATATGGTGTGCAGCATGGGTGAATCAAGAAGGGATGGGGTCCACAACTAGCAGTCTAAAACACTGACGTTCGATGTCCTGAAAGTTGAGCCGTTTATACACTCAACTGATTGTTATACCTTAAAAGAACTTCAATAGCGTAAGAAAAAGCAATGGGGTAAATGACCCTCGATCAATGAATGGCTGCAAAATGCATGAGAAGCATCGGATGATTACTGTCAAGCTCCCGAATCATCGTGCCCCTTTCATTAGACGAACTTGGCTAAATATGCTAAAGTCAATTGAGCTTAAGTCGGTTTTAAGGCCGAGAAAAATAAAAAACGATCCTTGGCCAATAGGTGTGGATAGTAGTGGAAAGCGCCGAGTCGCACAGTCATATTCATGATTCCAACCAACTACTCATAGACATAGCATCAACAAGATGACCAGCACTAAATATTCATATGAAGCCGAATAATAACACAACAATAAAAAGATTATCATGACGAAGCCACAAAAGGAGGGGCACAAAATGAAAGCCGAGAATCTAGCCCTAATTTTCTAACCCCTGCAGAATTGACGCGGTATATAATACGATCAAATCCACCGTCAAGTTGATCAAAAAAACCACAGTAATGGCTAGAAATTCCAAGCCGGCTTACTACGCCGTCGCTCGTGGTAAGAGTGTGGGTGTTTACCGCCTGTGGGACGAATGCAAGAGCAACACGCTGGGATACTCTAACTCGAGTTTCAAGAAGTTTGACTCTCCTGCTGCTGCTCAAAGCTTCATCAGTGCCAACCAAGCTGGTGGTTCCGGCGGGTCGTCCTCTGGTGGGAGCTCTGGGGGGTTCAGTTTTGGAAGCAGTTCTTCAAGTGGTGGCGGTTTCTCTGGGGGCGGTTACTCTGGGGGCTACTCTGGTGGCTACTCTGGTGGCTACTCTGGTGGCTACTCTGGTGGCTCTTCTTCAAAAGCAAGCTCCTCCAAGACCTCTTCTGGTGGCTCCTCCAAGAGATCAGCCGTCTACGTTGACGGCGCGTCTCGTGGAAACGGAAAGGGGGGTACTCCTAAATCCGGATACGGTGTCTACTATGGGCCTGGTGACTCGAGAAATGCTGCCGTGTCGTTGGCAGACGTGGATGACGTCAAAACCACAACGCCAACCAACCAGCGTGCTGAATTGCACGCGTTGAAACACGCGTTGGGCTCCGCACTTGATTCGGCTAAACTGGGCGGCGAGAAGTACGAGATCTTCACCGACTCGTCTTACGCAAAGAACTGTGTCGACAATTGGTCTAAGAACTGGGCCAACAATGACTGGAAGAACTCGGCTGGCAAGGACGTGGCCAACAGGGATATCATCGAGGATGCCGTTGGAAAGTACAACGCTATTAACGAGCACTACAAGAGCCAAGGAGAGTCCGAATTAGCAATCACTCACGTGAGAGGACACCAGGGCATTGAAGGGAATGAGCAGGCTGATAGGCTCGCCAACGAGGGTGCTGATAAGATGTAGGTGATTAGGTTGACGGTGGCTTGTGCAACGGCTGCAAACGGGGACTAACCTGGAAAGTCGCAAGATGCACCGAAAATAACCAGCGTTCGAATGAGCCCTGGCTTCGAAGCATCCTGGGCTAAGTGCGACCCATACTGTTTGTTTGTTGACACCATAACTATACCCGATTGGGACATTGTTCACATTCCCTCGAAATCCCCTATGAATTGTCTGAAATTCTCTATGCTGATCCCAACCAGATTTATGTTAACGAAGTTTTAAAAAAAAATGTTTCAGGTTGTAGACGGGCGTTTCAAACGGGCGTGAGAGAGGAAGGTGTAGCAGCCATGGTGAGAAGCCTGCATGTAGGCACTCCATAGAGCCAAAATGTAAATAGAGAATTCAATGCCATTACCGCAAACGTCACTTTTGTAAACAGCGACTCTTCACACCTCTGCCAGGAGGCCTCCGAGCGATTATATTCATTTTTCCCGATCTGTCAGAGCTCTCCTGTAGAGGCCTTCTCTTTCTCAGCCCAAAACATAATATTACTCCGTTGGCACATTGCCTTTTTGGTCAAAAGACGCAAACACATATATATTCGTCTTGCGCCGTATCTTCCCTCAAGCCTGGTGAACCCACTCTTTCATCTCGTACCGTCCAATTTCCCAGCCTCCACGCCATGAGCATCAGGTCCCAGCCTTTACAGCCGCTTAACAGCGGCCACCTTAACAAGGCTAATTTGACTCCAGTCAAGGCCTCCAGAAGAAAGGAGTACGACCTATACCACAACCAGCACTACCAGCCCCAGCATCAAGCTCAGGCCCAAGTTCATCATCAGATTCCTGTGACCGAGCCCCAGCAAGAAAAGCCCAAGAAGAAGAAGGAAAAGCTCCTGGCTCTTTGTAAAACTCCTCCATCGATTGTCAGAACTAGAAGCGGCATTGACTACCGTAGAGGCAACTTCTTGGGAGAAGGCGGCTTCGCCCGTTGTTTCCAAATGAGAGATGCCTCGGGTAGAATCTACGCTGCCAAAACCGTCGCCAAGGCGCTGATCAAGAACGAGAAAACAAAGACTAAGCTTTTGCTGGAAATCAAGATCCACAAATCGCTCAAGCACTCTAATATCGTCAACTTTGTCGACTGCTTTGAGGATGACGTCAATGTCTACATTCTTTTAGAGATTTGTCCCAATCAATCGCTCATGGAGCTCTTGAAGACCAGAAAGAGAGTATCTGAGCCCGAGGTTCGTTACTTCATGGTTCAGATCGTCGGAGCAATCAAGTACTTGCACTCTCGCAGAGTGATCCACAGAGACTTGAAGCTTGGAAACATCTTTTTTGACCCAGACATGAACTTGAAGATTGGCGACTTTGGTTTGGCCTCTGTGTTACCTTCTCTTGAATCGAGAAAATACACCATTTGCGGAACTCCAAACTACATTGCGCCAGAAGTTCTCGGTGGTAAGACCACTGGTCACTCCTTTGAAGTCGACATCTGGGCCATTGGTATCATGATGTACGCCTTGCTTGTAGGCAAGCCACCATTCCAAGCCAAAGACGTCAATGTCATCTACGAGCGTATCAAGAAAACCGACTATTCGTTTCCTCCCGACAAGAAGATCTCCGACGAGGCCAAACAGTTAATCCAGGACTTGTTGAGCTTGAACCCCTTGAATAGACCGTCCATCCACGAAATCTTGGACTACCCATGGTTCAAGGGCCCCTTCCCCAACAAAACCACAGAGGACGCCTTGACGGCCACTCCTTACGGTGTTGGAGAGGTTTCCCGTGCTCAAAGTGCCCTCAATTTTGCCAACGCTAAGACTAGAGCAGGTATCTACACCCCAAAGAGCAAGAACCCCGTGGAGATCTTGAAGCTGGACTTGCAGTCAGACCAACCACGCACGGTATTGCCACAATCCTTGTCTCCAGGTGACACTCGTCTTAAATACCAAGAGGTTGCTGTGCCAACCACTCTAATGAGCGCCCAGAGAAGTACCATGAGAAAGCTCAATTTCCACTCGAAGTTCAACAAGACCATTGTCAAATTGGATCTTTGCCTTCAGGAAACTGCCGACACAATCCGCCGTCTACTGGACCTCACCAGAGAGAGGTCAAAGTTGGAGTTGGACGTCAGAGAGCTTCCCACTTGCGAGAACCCCACGCTTATTTCCAAGTGGGTCGACTACTCCAACAAATACGGTTTCTCGTATCAGTTGAATAATGACGACATTGGTGTTTTGTTCAACGATGAAAACACCATCCTCAAACTTCACGACAGCGATTCGTTCTTTGAATTGATCTACCACGAGAAAGAAGGCTGGGCATGCATCGAAAGCTCGGTAACGAACCCTCCAGCACAGGCCAAGAGACAGCTTGAAATCGTCGACTTCTTCGCCAAGTACATGAACACAAACTTGTCGAAGGTCAGTGAAAACGAGCTGCGCAAACAAGTTGTATTCTTGAGGCGATACACTAGAAACAGCGACTACATCATGTTCGAGATGACCAACGGTAACTTCCAATTCAACTTCAAAGACCACCACAAGATTTGCATTTCTAAAGGCGGACTCGCCATCTCCCACGTCTCGCCGAATAGAGTGATCCAAACGCACCCACTAGTACTAGTGTTGAAGCAAGGTAACTTCCCTCAGACGGAGGTGCCCAACTGTTTGGAGAAGATAGCCATGATTGAAAAAGCCATGAGGGATAAGATTCCCACTAATGTATAATACTACGAATGCATAGATGAAAAGTACCTTTGCTGTAGATTTCCTGTTTTGTACCATGTCAAATGGTGCCTATAATATACAAGTAATTAGTAGTCGTCGTTGTTAAGCAAGGACTTAAGGGCCCATTCGTCCTTGAACTTGGTTTTGAGAACATCCAACTCAGAAATGAGGTTCGAGCAGGCGTTCTTCAAAGCGTCTCTTGGTGTGTAGTCATCGTCCGTCTGGATTCTCAACACAAAGTTGGCAAAAAGTGGGTGCTCCACCTTGTAGGCAGCAAAGATGACTCTGTCGTCCTTAGCAAGCTGAGATCTCAACAAATTAGCTAGCGTGTGATCCTCTCTCTCGATCTTGATGATGGCAGCATTGGGCACCTTTGTGTCTGGGATGATTTTGATTCTGTGGTTAGCGTAATTAATACCAAAATATAAGCAAGTACATACTTCTCAACACCATCAGGCAAGATGAACAACTCGAATCTGTCTGGAGCGTTCATGGTGGCAACAAGGACAGAGGTGTTGAAGGTGAAGTTTTCGTTTCGTTCAAATTTCCTGCAGGAGGGTACCAGAGGAGGAGCCGAAGAGGTGATGTTCAGAGCTTTGCCAGGAAGGGAAAGGGTAAAGGTTCAACAGAGTTCTGTAGGCATTAAGGGATGGCATACGTGTCGAATCGACTAATTTTTTTGGGCAATTGGGAGGTTTGTGATTTATGAAGGTGGGTTCAAGATGTCATGGTTTGCGTTTTTCGCACCCACGACGTAAAGAGCCAGCATTTCTGTGAACATGGGAAGCACAGTCTAAAAGAGCAAGTGTAAAAAGACCATTTTGGAAGAGTGATGCCTCCATACTCAACGGGAGCTGTTTGTTTGAATCTACGGTGCTCATTTATGTCGAAAAGCTTCGAATCATCGTTCTACGTCTTGACTCCGTCTGACCATGCTATCAGACGGGTATAAGGCTGCTACCATAAGAATAAGAGTTACAAATGGTCCGAAGGACTTTCAATAACCGACAAGAATGGCAATCACAAAGGAGACCATCAATATGACCCCACCGCCATCAACGAAGACTATGGATCAAAACCAACGGCAAACCCGGCTATTCTCGGTTTCTAGCCGAAGATGCCCATACTTCATCTTCATCATCTTCCTCATCGATCAATCCCACGTCAATCTGGGCACATGCTTTCGTCTGCCATGAAAACACCCCAAGCTGGAAAAAGTCAGTTTCAATGGGCGTGAGGTATCTCCCCCATTTTCAGACAGTCATTCTCCACCTCTCTCAAGCACAGCCATCGGTCCGTACCGCGTCCTATCTTATCTCTACAAGCCCCGCTGCTTTACAGATCCAATTATTACACCATCTCACTGAACAACCCCAAAACTCAAAATGTTCAATTTCCAACCCATCCACCACCCATTGGCTTACTCACTTATCAGCCAGAGACCTGCGTCGTATTACCGGGCCGGTCCAGGAACAACAAACACCCCACCCGCCATCTGCAGTATGCCGACTAGAAAAAACCTTTTCCTCAGCCGGGCCCAAAAAGCCCAACCTGAAAACCCTCCGTTTTCTTCACCTGCAAAATTTCTAAAATTCTTGCCGTAGTAACAGGTGACCTTCGCTTAGCGTGGGCTGGCGCTTATACCACGCCTGCACAGAACCGACCAATGCATCTCCCTCCTCGCTCACCGAAAACCAGCCGGGGTTACCCGCCCCAGGCAGCCATACGCACCGCTCTCGAGTTGTCAATTGACATCCAACCCTGCAACTACACCCTGGTCCATTAAAGCAAAAGCGTACCTGCTTTTTTCAACATCTCCATCCACAGTAATCCTATTCAGCAGGTCCAGTCATGACGAACCAGCAGGACCGCTGGTCCAACCAGGGCATCCCGCTAGGCCAGCCCTTCAAGTATGTTTTACCATCCAGCGACATCACGCCCTATACTAACAGCAGCCGCCAAAATCCGCCTGTTTTGCCACCCCCTGCCACGTTGGAGGCAGGCGGCCAGCCCTTTTCGCCGTTCCCTAACCTACCTGCTTTGGGCAACAGAGCCAACACCTCCTCAGGGCACGTTTTCACCATCCCATCCATCAGCTCCAACGACGACAGAAGACCCTCGGGCGGCCAGCCTACGTCTTCGCTGCAAGGCCAGGCCCCTCAGGGCTCTTCGCAAGGGCCCCACCTCCCTCACGTCCAGGGCTTCTCTTCGCTCCCTCAGAACCCACCTAGACCATCCAACTCCATCTACAACATCACCAACCGCGATCCACCGGAGGAAAAGGTCAAGGAGGAGCCCCAGCCGCAGGGACAGCCCCAGCAGCAGCAGCAGCCTCCACATCAGTCGCTGCCACAGACCCAGCCTGCCGCTAGCCAGAAGCTGCAGCCACACGGTTCTCACGATCCCCAGCGCACAGCCCTGGCACCTCTGGGCACCCAGGAGCAGCAGGCTCAGGGTCCTATCGGCCCAGCTTCGCAGCCACAGGGTCCTCTTCCACCTGGCGTGTTGAACCGGTCATCATCTTCCAGCGCCTACAGACCATTGAACGTGAAGGATGCTTTGTCCTACCTTGACCAGGTGAAGATCCAGTTCTACAACCAGGCAGACGTGTACAACAACTTCTTGGATATCATGAAGGATTTCAAGTCGCAGAGCATAGACACCCCGGGCGTCATCGATCGAGTGTCCACCTTGTTCCGTGGCCATCCCAACTTGATTCAGGGCTTCAACACGTTCTTGCCACCTGGATACCGGATCGAATGCTCCTTAGACCCCTCTGACCCTAACCCGATCAGAGTGACTACCCCAACAGGCACTACGACAAGACCAAACATGAACCTTCCACCCCAGCAACAACAGCAGCAGTGGAACGCCGAGCAAATGCTCCCTCACCAGTTGCAACAGTTCCCAACCGATCAGCAACAGCAGCAACCTGGGGCCGGTGGTCAGGTCGAATTCAACCATGCCATTTCTTATGTCAACAAGATCAAGACGAGGTTTGCAAACCAGCCAGATATCTACAAGCAATTTTTGGAAATCTTGCAGACTTACCAGCGCGAACAGAAACCTATTGGTGAGGTTTATGAGCAGGTCACCCTGCTTTTCTCAAGCTCTCCTGACTTGCTTAACGACTTCAAACAATTTTTGCCTGACAGTGGGAACCAGCCGCTCTTGCAACCACAGAGGTCTCACGACGGTCCAGCTCTTCTAGCTCAGGCTCAGGCTCAGCCTCATTTGCAGCATGTCGATAAACCACCTTACTTTCCAGGTAATAACGGATCACAGTTGCCACCTTTAGGAAATTTCCAACCCGCCGCTGGCGGCCCTATGATGAACGGAGAGCAACAGTATCGTGCTCACTACGAAATGCCACCCCAAGAAATGGTTATGCAAGGTGGTGCTATGATGCACGAGGACATGAGAAGACGATCCGAGCAACTGGCTTATGAGAACAACTACAATGAGGAGGCTCAATACTCAAGTATGCGTGCCGGTGTTCAGCCTTCTGCAAACAAGCTGAAAAACGGTACTCCGGGTGCTCCGACTGTGCTCACTAAGAACGGCACCAAGATCAACCCAACGTTGGTTCCTGGTGTACCAGAACCCGTCCCACCAACGGCCGCCGTCAGACAATCCTCCTTGCTGGAAGAGTTGGGTTTCTTTGACAAGGTCAAGAAGGCTATCGGAAACAAGCAATCCTACAACGAATTTTTGAAGTTCCTCAACTTATACTCTCAGGATATCATCGATAAAGCCACTTTGATCGAGAGAGTCGACTATTTCCTCGGCGACACTCACCAAGACTTGCTTAACTGGTTCAAGCAATTCGTGGGTTACAAGGAAGAGACACAACATATCGAAGATATCACCTTCAAGAAGCATCAAATCGAGCTTTCCCTTTGCAAAGCTTATGGTCCTTCGTACAGACAATTGCCAAAGGTTGAAACCTACATGCCCTGCTCCGGCAGGGATGAGATGTGTTGGGAGGTTCTTAATGACGAGTGGGTGGGTCACCCAACTTGGGCTTCTGAAGACTCTGGTTTCATTTCTCACAGAAAGAATCAATACGAGGAGATTCTCTTCAAGATTGAGGAGGAGAGATTGGAGTTTGACTACCACATTGAAGCCAACTTGCGCACCATCCAAACACTAGAGACGATCGCTAACAGAATCGCAAACATGACAGCTGAGCAGAAGGCAAACTTCAAACTTCCGCCTGGCTTGGGACACACCTCTCAGACTATCTACAAGAAGGTCATCAGAAAGGTTTATGACAAGGACAGAGGTTTCGAAGTCATCGACGCACTTCATGAAAACCCTGCTATTGCTGTGCCTGTTGTTTTGAAGAGATTGAAGCAGAAAGATGAAGAGTGGAAGAGAGCCCAGAGAGAGTGGAACAAGGTTTGGAGAGAGATGGAACAGAAAGTTTTCTACAAATCTCTCGACCATTTGGGCTTGACATTCAAACAAGCAGACAAAAAGCTTCTCACTGCCAAGCAGCTTGTTAGCGAGATTAGCACGGTAAAGGTCGAGCAACAAAACAAAAGGGTTCATCCATTGACGCCAAAGCCTCAGGAACAGCTTGACTATGTTTTCGAAGACTTCGATGTGGTCTATGACATCATCAAGCTTGCCGAGTTCTATATTTTCCATTCATCCAACTACTCCAGCAGTGACAGGGATAAGTTGGGCGCCTTCTTCAAGTACTTCATTGGTTTCTTCTTCGGCATCAGCCAAGAGACGATCGAAGAGGCATTGACAGCAAGATCCAAGGAGGAACGTGGTAAAGAGGAAACCAAGAATCCTGAAGATATTGGCACTCATGCAGAGCAGAATGGCACCGTCGAATCGAACAACACAAAGAAGCGTAATCGTGACCAAGACTTGTTGCGTGATGTGTTGAAGAAGCAATCCAAGAGCAGAAAGGAGGAGAAGGATGCCTCCTCAGCTAGTGAGTCCGAGGAGCCCGATCTTGTCGATGAAGTCGAGAAGTCCGGAGAATTGTGGATCAGAACAGCGTCATCTAACTTCTCTCTCGACGATATGTCAAGAGAACATAAGCGTGACAGATTCAACTTCTTCTGCAATACCACGATATATGTGTTCTTCCGTCACTTCAGAACCTTATACGAGAGACTCGAGGAGATAAAGGGAATGAATGAAGAGGTTGCTAAGGAAATCAGCGCTAGGAAGATCCCTCAGTTTGCTAAAGACCTTAACCTTGTCTCGCATCAGCTTGAGGAAATGGGCGTTCAGATGGTGGGCTTCAAGGATTGCTACAAGCAAGTGTTGTCTTTGACAGAAAGGTTAC
The DNA here is from genome assembly GCF_003013735.1 of Candidozyma pseudohaemuli. Lineage (NCBI taxonomy): Eukaryota > Fungi > Ascomycota > Pichiomycetes > Serinales > Metschnikowiaceae > Candidozyma > Candidozyma pseudohaemuli. Next base: position 397,984 of record NW_020194435.1, on the reverse strand, counting down.
TTGATGGTGAAATCGAGCACCAGTGGTTTGAGGAAAGTTTGCGTCAAGGGTACCGCAACAAGGCTTACAAGTGCTACACCATTGACAAGGTTGTTCAAGCTCTTGTGAAGCATATGCATACGATAATTACTGACTCCAAGACTTCGGAGATGGTGGTGTTGTTTGAACAAGACCGTAAAACACCAGCTTCTACAGCGAAGGATCAGATTTTGTATCGTATGCAAGTGAGGTCCCTCATGAGCAACGAGGAGAATATGTTCAAGATTGTTGTCAAGGAGCCTGAGAACTCGGTCACTATTGAATTTGTTGCTCTTGATGATTTAACGATTAATGATCATGAGAATGCGGAGGAAAGCTACAATTACTACGTCACTTCTTATGTCATGTCTCACCCAACTGAAGGTGTTCCAGCCTCCAAGATCAATATGCCTTTCCATAAGGCATTTATCGATGCTGTCGAGGAAGAGCAATGCGAGGGCAAGGCTTCATCTGACCTCAGAGTATCCATTTGCGAAAACTCATACCGTTTATTCTTTGAGCCTGGTGCTCACGATGAGTTCACAGCAAATTCTGTTCAGCAAAAACAGAAAGAACCCACATCTACCCCAGAAGAGAAGATTGAGACTTTCAAGAAATTGTTGGATGATGAGGAGTTTGGTTGGAAAGCTAACCTCAGTGAAGAGCAGAGCGAGAAGCTTAGTCTGAATTTCGACATTCTTCTCAAGAAGGGTGCAACAGAATACAGAGGAATCGCCAATGCCGTCGAGGATGTCGAGATGAAGGATGCTGACGAGACTACCGAAAAGCCCGAAAGCAAAGATGACGAGGAAGAGGATGGGGAGACACTCAAGCAAGAGGATAAAAAATCCGCTGAAGAATCTTCAAAGGGAGACTCTGAGACCACCAAGGTGAATCCCGATACCACAGTGGATGCCGACACTACTATTTTCCATGACCCAAATGACACGACCATACAGCAGGACGTTAATGAAACCACAAATGAGGAGGTAACAATCAATGCCGGTGCTGATGAAGACGAAGGTGCTGACACGACTGCTCCCGAGGGCGGAGCCCAGGATAATTCTACGGCTTAAGTCGAGGTGTGGAAAAAGCAGTGGTTTGTAACATAGAGATCTAAAAAGTTTGTAATGATGGTTGATTTGTAGTCTATCTAAATAGTGTTCCTTCCGCTGCTGCTCTTGCAAGACGTTCGGTAGCAATTGTGTGAGCAAGCCTTTCTCTCTGTTCAACACGTTTAGCGACGAATGCCTTCTCATCTTTGATAAGCAAAAGCCGGAGAATGATGTTTTCAGCTGAAGTCTGAGCCACCAATGGATCAGACAGAAGCTCCCTGGCCTCTTTCGCTGCACGTGCTCTTGCTTGAGCAGTGGCATTGGCTCGTATCGTCAGGCTCCGAGCAATAGAACCAGCTCTGCTCCTCAAACTAGCGGTATCGGCGTCTGGGTGATTCGAGATGAAGACGTTGTTTTTGTCACGAAGCATTTGTAGGTATGCCGGGGAGAGTCTCTCCACCTCTTGTACGAGGAATGCAGAGTTCTTGTCGTAGTAGACGGGTATGAGCAAAATCGATTGGTATTGCTCAGTCTTGAGATCGTAGATTGGTGGACCATTACCTTCGTTATGAAAGAAGTCGAGGCAAAGGAAGTGAAGCCAAGCAATGACAGTTTCGATTTCATTATTCGTAAGAGTCTTGCCAAAACCGAGGGTACTCATAGAACTAGTCACATTTGCCATGGCAGAGGAGACAGCAGACTGCCAACCAGATGCCATCAAATTGCCAGAGCTACCACCAGCCTTCAACTTCTTTAATTGGGCTATGCGAAGTGCCTTGGCACTGGCAAGTTTGGGTAGCAACAACTCATCAGCACTTGCTACGACGATATTCCAAGCCTCTAACATGACTTTATGCAAAAGATCCTTAGTAAGATACTGCGCCAACACCAGCAAGTTCATGTTCAAATAATTGTAAAGGGGTAACATAGCCTCGTCCATCTGTTCCTGTGAAGGCTTTACATTTCCACTGGTACCACAGACCGATTTAAGAGAGTTTCTGGAAAAGCAGAGCTTGATAAACTTGGAGAATTTGGCAACGATAAGCTTTGTAATGCGCTCAACGCTCCGCTTCAAAGCTCTATGTGCTCGGCCCATTGCGAAAATGGCATCCTCCCTCTCACTTTCCACTGCAATCTCAACCTGAATCCTTCCTTGAGGATCAAGATCTAGGAAGACCTCTTGTGGGATTCCATCGTGCTTGAATTTCCTAGGCTCTAACTGCATCAACGCACGGCCGCAAACCGCATGAGTTCCAAGCTTCTCTTCCCAGACAGTCGCCGACATCGTCAAAGAAGAATTGGCGGCCAATGTGAGCTCCACCTCTTCATCCCACTCAGGGTTTTCGCCGTCAAGAGATCTCGTTTTGACAATTGTCTTTCTAGCTTTTGTGTCGACAAGTGTAAGATAAGGGCGTATGCTCGATCTGTCCAGTGCAGATCGAAGCTCTTCAGCTTTGACGACTCTGAGGGATATGATGTGGTTTGTGTATGATTTGCCTGAGTTTGGATCATACTTTGCCATGTACAGCGACACCTCTTCAGGATTGAGTAATTCCTCAAGTTTACCTAGCTGCGTGATCAAAGCGTCAATATTGTTGAGTCCAATACATGTACGCGAGGTAAAATTGAATGGTTCTTCGACCTCCACTTTTGAATTGTTCAAGTTGTAGCTTGCAACTTTACTTTTGACTTCAGCGAACCAACCGTTTGTCTCAGGAACATCGGGGGTCTTCTCCAACACCTCTTCGTTCAAGTCCTCCATGATCATCTCACTCATCCGGCTCGAATAAAGCAATGCACAGTTGGAGATACTCTTCATCAACATAGTGTAAACCTTGGCTACCTGAAACCTGTCTTGCCAGTCTAATCCTTTGAGAATCAGGAGGTAATGCTTGATGAACGTGAAAATGTCGTGCACGGACGTGCTGTACTTCTTTTGATCATTTTCAATATCAATAGGCTCAAAAGAATCTTCCTCAATAGCTTTGATTACGAAGTCACGGATCTTGTTACCACTCTCGGCAACCCAAGCTTCGAGATGCGGGTAGAAGAATTTCTCGAGGTTGAAATTGAAGGTTGCATTCTGAGGAGACACCTGGCCATGTATGCTTCTAATCTCCCGAAGAGACTTATATGCTTCTAGAGCATCTCCGTAGTTCAAGAATTCACCTCTTGCCTTTGTATTGGCGGCTATGTGCTTCAAGACGTTCTTAGCGTCGGAAGCGAACATACCTGTAACGACAGCAGCATAGGTTTTACTAACATTGAGGAAACCTAAGAGAGGGTTCTTGTATCGCTTTTGAAGCGTTCTGATATTGTCGACAAGGGCGTCAGAAATGTCAATGATATGCAAAATGGATAATGAATTGTCTCTTGGTAACGTCTTGAGAACTTCGGCATACAGAGATTCGGATATTCTCAAAAGGGTACGTGTTAGTTTTCTTTCCCACTTTGAGCTAGCTCCCGATTCAGCGAGTCTGCCAAACAAAACGTCAGATTCGACGAAGTCACCAAGGAATGCAAGGTAAGGACCAAACTTAGGCTTTACAGTCTTGCTCATGATTATGGATAGACAGTCCTTTATACCGTAGAAGGTTTCACTGTAAGTGTATCCCAAGAACTTCAACCATTGGTCTTGGTCCTTTGCACACCACGAAAGCTTCTCTTCCCAATCAAGCTTGCCATGTGATTCAACAACCTGCTTACAAGACATGAGAACCTTCTTGGTCATTTCTAGGTCGATTGGGCCCAACTCTTTGTCTTTCTTTTGGAAGAGCGGGTCTATAAGGATTCCTGCCAAATGAGCTGCGCTGAATAAGCATACAGCACGGGTAGGGAAATCCACACGCCAGACTCTAGCACAAGCGTTGAGAATTTCCTTGGACTTGTTTGAAAGAAGCAGGACGTCGTCTTCAAGAAGCATTGAATTAGGATTAGATGTCTTCAGTTTGTGGTTGAGAAGACAGAGCTTAGTCAATATGGTATAGTAGTTTGATACAGCCGCCGAAGGAGGCATGATATAGAGCTCCAGACCGGCTGGTAATGCAGGGTTGGGTAAAAGCTTCATAGACGACGGCACGGGGTACTTCTTGTAGAGTTGCTGGCAGAAAGCCAGTTCCCTTTCTTTCCAGTTCTCATAAGCTGCATGGGAGGAGAACTGTTTTGGCGAGTACTTGCCAATGTCTTTGTTGAGGTAGAAGAGAGCTTGGTCCACGTCCTTGTGGAGCGTCTTCTGAGTGACCGTAGGCTTCAACCGAAGAATGTCGTTCTGTAACTGTGCCAGGTCCTTTCCAAACAACTCCATAATGAGGTTCACTGAGGAGCGATCCATGTCAGAGACCTGGCAGGATGGTTCTTGGTAGTGAACATTGTCAGCGCTCTTGGAGTTTGCCTCAGGCTTTGCAGGCTTCAACGCAGCCTTATGTTCCTCCAATTTAGCCACCAACGCGTCTCTATTTTTATCCCTCTGGACCAATGACGATATGATCTTAATGAACTCGTCCGTTTGCTGAAATACTCTCGAGCTGATTTCCTCATTGGGGATCAGGCCGACTTTGAGCACCTCTTTATTGGCAGCAGAGACAAACTTCATCACCAAAATGTCCACATTGTTTGCTCTCTTCACGTCAGCCTTGAACGACGGAGCAAGCATGTCGCCGTAAAACCTCAACAAGGACCTTCTTGTGAGGTCATCGTGGTGGCTCTTCTTCATGGCAATACTGTTCAACTTGGCCTTGAGGTCCTCGATCAAATAACCGGGAAGAGCACAGTCTGGCTCCAATTTCGAAAACCTCGACTTTCGATCAACATTACGCCTCAGCGGCGATGGGCTGGGCCGAATAGTCTGGTAGAACCTCGCCTCACATATGTATTCAAGCAAGAGCACCTTGAGGACCAGCTCATATAGCTTGTTAAAATCAACGGATTCAAGCAGCTTATCCTCCACAGTCAGCTTGAGGGAATCCAGACGAGGTCCGGGGTCCACGTGCTTGGGGATCATTCGTGTTGTTTTTGTCGAGGTGTTCTTACTTTGAAGCTATGTGGTTGTAGACGGCATATGGAGATGGTGTTTATGCTCCTCTAGCATGCGCTCGCGTGGACAACCAGACGAAGAATATTCCGATTACGGTGATTTGGAGAGGATGGTGAATTATTTTATTTTTCGGGAATTTTGTGTTGGAGCTGATTAGTGATGTTGGGAATATTACTGGTTTACCGTTTGCTATGATTGTTTCCACTTTGGAAAGTATATGGGTATTGTGGGCTTGCAGCTATCCGCATTGTGACGATTTGCGGCCATTCTGGGCATCGTCGGTGTTGTATTTCGGCAGGTGAATAAAAAAAAAAAAAAATCGAATGATGGAAGATGATGATTTGAAACAAGGTTCAACTCTCATTTAAAAGAAACGGTATCGACTTTTGTGGATTTGGATCCTTCACGCTAGAATCCACCCACATAAACTACGTCAATTGTATAGTACAACATAGAGTCTTCCAACCCCACAACTTGTACTCATTCTCTCCTCTCAGATGTGCTGCAATTATCGTATTCAATACATTAGTCGGTACAGTATAATACATGTCTAGTCGTCGACATCGCTGATCTCGCTGTCGTCCGAAACTACCTCCCGTTTTAGGTTGGGCTTTACCTCCTCCTCGCTAGTGCTCACGGTTCCTTCCTTGTGACCGTTCAAAAGTTCGTCGTCCTTGATGAAGTGGTCGCCAAGAATCTTGTTCATCTCGAACATGCCTACCAGCAGCTTTTTGAACACGTTCTTCAACTTTTCGTCACAATGGATCTTCCGCTTGTCCAGCTGGTCCTGGAGGTTATTTGCCTTGATGTACGCCCACATCTGCTTGACAACCTGCGGCCGGCTCAACCGCTCACTCTTGACAACTTCCTGAAGCTGCGGAGAGAGCACAAGCTCCTGATTGAAGGCCGTGTTGGGAGTTTTGCCTGTTCTTTTTGAAACCTTCTTTTTGACCACTTTGGAAGAGCCACCCCGCCGGGTTAATGGTCTATTATTCTCGGACCGCAGCAACTTCTGCGCAAGGAGGTGGTCCTGATACTCCCTCTCCTTCTTTTCCTCATCGTCCTTCTTATTATCCTTTTCGTCTAGGAGCTTATAGTACCGTTGTAGAATGTAGTTGTTCATCTCTTTCTATTGGTTAGCGGAATTTCAAGTCAAAGTCGTAAGTACATACCTTGTGGGGAAGCAAGTCCACGGCGAATAGCTCTTGGAGAGCATTTCTGATCCTCTTCACTGTGATTTCTTCTAGGTCGGCGACACTGAGGATAGCCTGGCGTTAGCATTGTCTAAGAACAAAAGCAATTCCAACATACGTCAATCATAGGCCGGTAGTGTTCCGGGTCGTAGGTACTCATCTGGAATGGTTTACTCCATCTACAGCATTTGAGACATGGAGTTGCGAATGTATCGAACCCGTCTCTGTGCAGGTCGCCAATTTAGCAGACCATTGTGATTTTAGACTGTCCTGGACGGATCTCGTGACGGTGATTTGCTGGTGACTCATGAGGTTTTATTACGATTTTGTCAAATTTGGGTGTTTTGAAATTCGGGTGAAGGGTGTATCGGGTGGCCTGGCTTGAGGTAGGGAGTGTACGTAGAAACGTCAAACCGGGGGACTTCCGAAAGGAAAAAGGAAATATTTTCATTCGATTTCGGAAGTGCTGTCTCATGTTTGACTGAAGGAATTGAATATCACGAGGAACGAGATTTTAATGTTTATTTGGGTATGCTGTATCAGGTTATGTACGGTGCTGTAAGGGTGCAGTAAGGGTCTGCGTCCGAATATTGTTAGACCGATTTAACGGACATGCAAAATTAAGCTTTTAGTATTAGCGAGGGAAGATATGTTTTTATAATCGTATGACTTTAGTTGCTAATACATTAACCAATCGGCGAAATGTTGGGATGCATTTCTGCGGAATGTTCAAAAAATGAACCTTGTCCCTTGCATACCAAATGGACATTTCTCTTTCGACTGAAAAGCGCCTGAAGTTTTTCACATTTACGATTCATTTTAATATGCCTCTCTTCGTATGAAGGTGAAATCTTCATCCATCAACTTTGGTCATGGCTTTCCTCAAACTGGTAATTTACCCACCCAGAGCTTCTACAAATCAGTAATTTCCAATGCCTTAATTGCTATGATACAGATGCGATGCCGGTCGAGCCACTCAAACCTGTCGGGCGTGCTCAAACCTGAGAGTTCTTCAAGTTACGCTTGTGCTGCAACTCATTCTTCTTCACCAACTTCTTTCTCTCAGCACGCTTCAATGTTCTAGGGTCAATCAACTCATCTGGAGTACCCTTGACCTTCTCATCAATCTCCACCAACCACTGGTTGTCCAAGTCCTTGTTCTTACCTTTGTAACCCCACTTAGGAACCCACTCGCCAGTAGCCTCGTCATAAACCATCTTACCATCCTTGGCCTTGGCCTTGATGCCCTTCTTAGCAGCAAACTGCTCCCATTTCGTAGGTGGCTTGGCCTTTGGAATGGCCTTTTCTCTAGGTAATGGTGTGCTTGGCTCAGGCAATTGTATAAGGGTCATGGTAGAGTCTTGGCCCGCAGAGGTACCTTGAGCGTCTGTGGTGGTCTTCACGGGCAAGGACAAAACCTGGTTGATTAAGAGCTGCAAATTGTCTCTGGTGACAGCAGCCAAATGCTGTTCCTTCTGCTCGGGATCCTTCAAAAGGGCGTTGTCCAAAGGGTTTGGATCAAACGTGGCCAAGTTACCGAGATCATATGTGTTAGGAATAGGTTTCTTCACCGTAACTGGCTTGAATTCTTTTTGGTCAGACATGTTCGGCAGTGATTGATAAAAATGTCCTGGCTGAGATGCCTTAGAGATGCGCATCTCTGATAAAAAAAAGTGTGCGTGCAAAACTCATATCACCTCTAGCGATTCAGAATCTGCGCACTTCTCCATATCCAGACAGAGAAGATAGCCATGAAACCAATGGCGCCACCCGCAATGAGATAATGCTTGAGATTCTCAAAATCAGTAGTATCAGGATGCGTTTCGAGACCTGGTGTCGAGATGCTGGGGGTCTTGGCTGCGTCGACCAATTGGATGAAGAGTTCGTGTAATGATGTGGTCCAGGAACTCGAAATGTGGAGTGGAGAGCTTAAGAATAGATCTCTTGTATAATTTTCGGGCTGCACATCAGATCTTTGTTGTTGCTTGTCGAGATCAGCTTTCAAGGCAACAAACACTGAAGGGATCTCATCTAGGTAATTCAGGAACTTCTTGCGAAGGTCCACGAGGTACTGAAAGGAGTCTGGATCAGAAGAGTCGTAGGTGTAACAGATAACATCACACTTATCAAGAACACTTTTGTTTTCAAGAATGGCCGGCTCAAGCTGACCAAGCTCCTCAAGGATGAGATAACATTGTTTTCCGCCTCGAAGCTCGATATCTTTGACACATATTTTTGGTTGTATGGTGGGCGAGTAGTACTCACTGAAGGTACCTCTGATAAACTGCTCAAGAAGTGAGGTCTTTCCAGATTGCGGACCACCCACAACAAAGCAGTTGAACACATTTCTGTCATTGACAGGACTGCGATACTGCTTTCCTTGCTTTTGTCTAAGCTTGCGCTGCTTTGTTACTCTTATGGCTTTGGTGGAGTTTCCCTCGTCAAAGCCCAAGTAGGCCAAGTATTCCAAGGTAGTTTTGTGGTCAAGGAAAGTCGTTAAGTTCCACTGAGCCAACCACCCTTGCAACGAAACATAGCCTCTTTCATTGCAAACAATGGACGATGGAAAGTTTGACTCCTTCCAGAGCTTGGGAATTCCTGGTGTAGGCAAGAATAAATTAGAGAGTTCCTCTTCATTCAAACCACCGTCATTGTCCTTGTCAAACTTTAAAAACAAGTCAACAAAGAAACGGTAGCCGATAGGACTGAGCTCAACACTGGAGTGCTCGGAAACCTCGATGCTTGGAAAAAGAAACTTATCATTCAACGAGAGCGAGTTGGTGTACTGGAAGGCCCGTAGTATGCCCCATATTGTTTCATGGCGGCCCTTCTCGGCATACATCTTATTCAATATGATAAACGCATTTTCCGATATGCCCTTTGGGTCACCTTCAGACGGAAGGATCACACTGCTTAGACTGAGCACGATGTCGTCGAACTCCTCTTGTGAAGCCGGATGTCCAAAGCACTTTGAATGAAGGTCTGAGAATTCCTGGAAAGAAAGGTATCCATCCTGGTCTGCGTCACACAAAAAGAAAACACGCTTGAGTGCCTCCACGGCAGCAGGTTTCAAGTTACCCTCTTTAGAGTCAAAGATAGGCGAGATGGGGTGTGTCACTGCTCTTTGGCAAAGATAGAAAGCGTCCACGACATTGGCACTTGTTTTAGCGCTACATCTCACACACGCCTCGATCTCCTTGAATTCGTTGATGAGAGGAACGAACTCCTCAGCGTTCTGCTGCTTGAACGATAGAGGCTTTTCACTCAGACCGTGTAGATCGCTTTTGTTAGCACACACTATCACAGGCAAATTGACACCCAGAGCACGGAAGAAAGGCATCCAGTACAACAGGATCCGTTCATACGTGTAATGGTCCAGGTACACTAGAAGTATGACATCTGCTTGTTTGAGCTCCTTATTGAGCGTCATGCGGTCAGAGGCCAGGGTATCGACAATGACGGTTGTTGATGGAATATAAGGCAGAAGAGACGATGTGGAACTGTCAATTTCTGAGTCCTCTGATATCAGATCGCTCATGGCGACATAGTCATCTTTGGATATGGTGACTGAAGGTATGATGCTCTGAACTGAAGGGACGTATTCACCTTTCACTAAGGACGCTAGTAGAGTCAGCTTGCCTACGGCATCGTCACCGCAGATGACAATTCGTAGCGACATCAATGGCTGTTTATGGTGATGGTGTTATTGTAGGTGTAGTTGAAACAAGGCTGCGAAATCTAGTAGTGCAGTCCAGGTGAGCTGGAGGTGTTGACCTAGTGGGAAGAAGTAGTGATGGGGAGATGGAGGGTGATTTTGAAGTCGATTTTTCATCTTTTCTGCTGTATTCGTGATATGAAATGTTTACATTGTTTGTCACATTGGACTTTGCGTGATGTGTATCGGTAGAGAGCACCCAGTAGAACAAGCACCAGTGATATTCAGATTGGCTTCAGATTTTTCGAGACATGTTTTCGAGATGTTGAAGAAGAAAATAAAGAGAAGTTGCCCCATTGAGTACGTGATTACTCATCAAAAATTGTGTGGTTGTTACAGATGCTTGACGAACAGCCATGGAGAAGAGTACCAGTGCAACTACCATAACATCAGACCGCTTATACAAATATTCCTTTCTCCTTATTTTAACACATTGAAACAGCAAAATTGACCGAATCCATTAAACTTCTCCAATATATTGATTATGGCTTCGATGATGGACCCTTCCCATCCGAGTCAGTTTTCGCAGCCATTAGTCAACCACCCATCCCACCATCCACCGTACATTTCTTGATAAACTCCAACAGATCAAAAAAACTCAAAAGCCTAGAATTCAAAATCCCTCTATAAAGATCGCTTTTGTCTCGAAGGGCCGATTCCCCCACCATTTCCTTCATTCCTCTGACCCACCCGGTGGTGTCTGCACACCATCACTAAGCAGCATCTTTGATTTGTCGCAGCTTCAAAACCTCCAACTACACATTTATGTTACGATTCGTGCCCAGATTAGCTCTCAGAGCTCCGCTCAGACTCTCTAGCAGACAGCTTCCGCTAGCGCTGAGGCAACCTGCGCTCCGGATGTTCCTGACTGTGGAACCTATGGGTTCTTACGAACAGAAGATCTACGATATCTTGAAAAACCACTTTGACCCGCTGACATTGCAAGTTCGGGACATTCTGGGTGGCTGCGGCTCCATGTTTGCCATCACGGTTGAAAGCTCCCAATTCAAGGGAATCCCCATGATCAAACAGCACCGTTTGGTCAACGAGGTGTTGAAGGACGAAATCGCCCAATGGCACGGTCTTCAGCTCAAGACCAAGGCCGCCTAGTCGGACCTCCAAGAAACCAGCATATTTATTGTAAATAGAATCCTAGTCGCATTACCATTAACTGTATAATCTATGCACTTACTCGACCAACTCCTCGGTCTCCTCAATGATCTCCTCCTTGATCTCCTCGACAATCTCGGCCTCCACGTCGTGGTCCTCCACCTTCTTGCCCGCGTGCTTGGCACGGTACTCCTTCCATTCTTCAAGGAGTCTACGGCGCAACAAGATGGCCTCTCTGGTGGCAGCATCGGCCTCCATGGCGTCAATCTCGTCAAACTGGGCGCTGTACTCACGCAACTGCTTCTTGACCTTCTTCTGGTCGGCAGCCGTAAGCATAGAGGCGGGTCTGGGTCTCCAGATGAAGTCCTTGAACTGGTCCATCGAGTCGTCTCTCAACTGCTCACCAGTGAACTCGTACAATCTGTAACCATTCTCGATAGCGTGCACCCAGGAAGAAGACCAGGCAGCAACGGTTCTTCCAGATGGATCCCAGGAGATGTTGGTCATACCGCCGAACTTCTCGCCCTTGAGCAACTTGACTGTAGGCTTCTTGGTGGTCTCGTCCTCGAAGTTGGTGTCGTAGAATTCCAACTCACCAGAAGACTTGGCGATGGTAGCGACGACAATGTATCTGCCTCTAGGCGACCAACTGAGTGTGTTGGAGTGCTTGTTCTCGACCTTGGAGAGAACTCTGAACTTGGCTGCCTTGTTCTTGGTGGCAGGCTCTGTCGAGTAGAAAGAAACCAGGTTCTTTGGAATGGCTGGGTTGTTGTTACCGTCATCCAACCTGCTGATGGTGACGAATCTATCGGAAACTGGCTCCCATGCGAAATTGATACACACGTCCTTCAACTCCAACTTCTCAACAGGAATGTCTCTCTCTGTGGTTCTGAAAAACTCAAGGTTGGAGAAGAACGTCTTACCGGACTTGGTGTGACGGTCGACCTTCACACACAAGAATTTACCCTCGTCCTGCCAGTGCATCTTACAGTCGCTGACCTGGAACAAGTTGACGGTTCTGAGAACTCTTCTGGATGGAATTTGCATAAGAGCAACTCTGGCGGTCTGGTTGGCTGTTTCTGGGGTCCAGTAGGACAAGACGTGCTCGCCGTGCTCCTCTCTGGAGCCCAACAAATGGACACCAGCTGGAGCCCACTCAAAGTCGACAACACCGTCGATCTTGACCAACTTCTTGTCCAACAACTGGAAAGAGGGGGTCTCGTAGACAGCCAAGGCGTCTGGGCCTTGACGACAACAGTACTTGTCATCGAAAGACCACTTCACAAGAGGCCATGGCATGTCTTTCTGGTTCTCCAAGTGAGGAGGCAAAGCGAATGTTCTGGCAACCTCAGCAGTGGTCAAGTCCCAAATGACCAATTTGTGGCCTTCAGACTCAGGACCGAATGGGAAGTTAGCAGCCTCCTCGGCGTTGGTAGGCATAGTGATTGGGGCAGGAGACAAGGTCACCATGTACTTCTCGTTGGGAGAAAAGTCGATCAAACGAACCTGTGGGTGCACGAATTTGCTGACACTGTCAAAGTTGGCACCACCCCAGGACTGAACACCCTGTGGGTGAATCGAGAACAAGTAGGTACCCTTTGGAGAGAACTTGGCGTACTTGGAAGTGAAGCCCTTTCTTGGCTCGGTAACGGCCTTGGGGTCAACCTTCTTGTTGGTCCAGTAGACACCGACGGTTTCAGAAAAGTGCAAGGCAGCCTGGTCACGACCAGCGTCATCTTGCAACCAAGACTTCAAGTAACCGGTCTCCTTCATTGGAGGCACCTCTGGCTCAACGAACTCGTCGGCAACGTTGCCCTCGTTACAGTATCTCTCAACATCAGCAAACTTGTTGACAAGCAACTTGTGCTTGGCATCGAAAGGCTTGTTGTGGAAGGTCAGAACAGCTGCATTAGCGCTCTCTGGCTTCTTGTACTGAACAAAAATGTAGCCCTTGGTCATGTTGTCCTCGACTGGAAGGTACAAACCGGCCTCGCCCTCGACAATTTCGCCGACTTTGCTCAAAAACTTTCTCAAAACTTTCTCCAACAATGGAGCTTTAGAAGCTGGGGCCTTTGGAGTACCGTCCACAACCACGTAGTTGTCGAGCCCCAAGTCGGAGCTGACGGCGTACTTGGCCTCCAAATCAGAGAAGTCAAGGTCATCGACAGTGACTTCCTTCTCAAGTTCCTCGTAGGTAGGAGCTGGCATGTTTTTTTTGGAGAAGCTTGTTGATCTAGCCTGTGTAGCTTTGGAAAATTTTTCTAGTATGGTGAGGTGCACGGGTGCGCAGAGCAGTGTAGCGTGTTTTGCAGCCAAATGATATTAAAAGTACGTCATTGCTTGACCATGCCAACATTAATTTTTTTTTTTCAAGCATTTTTACCCACGGCTTCTCTGAGACGATCAATTTCTTCCTCGAGTTCATTAAACCTCCTCTTCGCCAGTCTATTCTCGTAGACCCTAGCTTCACGTTCTGCTTTCCACCTAGCTGTGAGCTCCTCAAGCCTAAGGTCGTATTCAGGAGTGCCATCTCCTTTTTCATTTTGCCTGGAAAGCTTGTCGTTTTGTTCTTCTAGTTGCACAATTCGCTTGCTAAGTTGATCAATGTGCTGCTCGTTTTCTTTCGCTCTCTGCTCTCTTTTGAGCAAAAGAGTGATATGATCGTCAACAGAAAGATCAGCTGCCTTAGCAAAATACTGAAACAACATCTTGTGACACTCAAGTAGATCCGAAATCACATCGTCAGAATAGTCCAGAATCAATGCATCGCTTTTACTGAGGAAATCCTTGATCGTCCTGATCTTCTCGATCGGCTCGTTGATGGAACTATCGTCAACCAAGCGATCAAACGTATCAGCAAGTTTGTTAAGCTGATCTATATCAAACTGATAAAGCTGGTGGAACCTGGCCTTGGCGTCCTCATCAATGGTGGGCTGCACAATCTCCTCATCAAGATGAGCATCTTGCAATTTCTCAGTGAGAATGTCGATGTTGCCTTGAAGTTTATTTTTTGCCTGATTGAGTTCTTCAACCTGGTAAGAGAGCCTGGTCTTCTCTGATTGAAGCTTGCGTTGCTTCTCAACAGCTGTGTTGAGGCTGATCTTCACATCCTCTAGCTCAGATACCTGATCTCGAAGCGCTAGCTGTTCTTTTTTCCTATTATTGAGCTGTGTTGTTAGAGATGTGATGGTCGAGCTCATGCTTTGTTTCGTCAGCTTAAGCTCCATCTTCAACTCCTCATGCAAGCGGAAAAGGTCATCGTATTCCTGGCGAAGATCATCGACCTTCCTGCTCTCCGAGTTGGCGTAGGTATTATCCACCACGGAGCTCTGTCTGCTGGAGTCTTCACGCTGGTTGATTTGCCTCTGAAGATCATCAATCATAGCCTCGTATTTGTTGAACCTCTCCTCGACATCCTTGCCAAATTTGTGGGGTGTGACATCCACAGCTTCCTGAAGCTCCTCGACCTTGAGTTCAAGATCACTGTATTTGGCCTTCCATGAGGCAATCTCCTCTGTCTGCTGGCCTAGAAGCTTTTCAGTCAGTCTTGCTTCGGTTTCATATACCTGTATCTTTTCTTCAAGATCTGCCACTTCCTGACGCGAGCTCTCTGAGTCTATTAGGGATCGAAGCAAGGGAACCGCCAGGTTTATGTAAGATGCAGAATCATGGTGCTGGACTAACTTCTCTGGAATACCAGAAGCCAGAAGAAGCTTCGAGATCTCGTCCTTCAAATCCTCGAAAGAATTGTGCAACTGATCGGCCCTCTGGTCTGCTTGACGCCACTTCACCTGACTTTCCTCTAGGTTAGCATACAAGTCTTCCACCAAGGTCGACATTTCCTCGTTCTCCTGTCGAAGTTTTGCCACAGTCAGTTCTCTCTCCTCCCATGTTTCGTGAAAATCGGTGATGTCTCCGGCGTCAATCTGCTTCTTGTCGATCAAGTCTTGAAGAAACTTGTCGTAGAGCTTCAACTGAATCTTGCAGTCTGTGAGCTGCTTCACCAAGTCCTCATGCTTTTGTGTCGATGAAGAGTCGACTACAGTTCCCAAATTGGACCTGTTGAGAGCCAGAGCTTTCCTGATAGAGCTGATACTTCTCTCTCCGTTTGTCAGAAGCCACAGCAGGAGCTTTCTTGCGTTTTGAGTAAACTTCCCGTCATCGAGGTCAATGGCCAAGTCAAATTGGGCCTTTGTGTCGTTCATAAATGATGAGTTCTGGAAGTCCTGACTATTCATATCCTGGCTGGAACGTGTTGAACTCTGGAAGCTCACCTCAGCTTTGGGTGGTGACACAAAAGGTGACAGTGTTGGTCTGTTTGGGGAGCTTCGAGAAAACAATTTTGAAAACGATTTCCTCACAACACTCTCATTTGCAGCATCGTCGGACTCGTCAAACTCAGATTCGTCTTCTGTTTGGTGACTTGGTGCAGCTGATCTGGATGGATCTGTAAGAAACGAACTCAGCTGAGTCAGTGGCACCAGCGACTCAAGCGCTCGATTGCTATTGGCTAGAAAGCCAGATTTTGCCTCTTCTGCAAGGCTTGTCATAGCGGCTTTTGTGTGAAGTTATAGCAAACGGGTAGTGGTTGTAGCGTGGTGATGTTTACTTTTCGCACCCATATACCCAAATACCCCAGACCAGGCATCGGGGAGAGGTAAGGTGATTTTGGCAGGTCCAGAAAGATAACAGTAAGAAACCCTTCTATAAATGGTGATAAGATTAAAGAAAAATTCGAGATAAGTGAGAATTCTGTATTTTTTGTGACACTTTGCATGGTATTCAGTATGGATCCAACGTCATGTTTCGCAGCCAGTATGAGCACTCCGATACACCTATTAAACAGTAGAAGCATGAAAGGAGTCAGGCTAGAACATCTCATCATGTCAATTCTTAATTTTCGTCAGCGTTTATGACAAATTGTATCCCATACAAAGCCCCCTTTTTACCTGAAACCACTTCCAGTCAACTAGCAACTTCTCTGACCAATTCTACACTTCCGCTCGTCATTACATTTTATCATTCTAGACTAGCTGGCCATCTCGGTGTCCTCGTCCTCGTCATCCTCGTCGTCCTCCTTGGCAAACTTGACCGCCTCCTCGAACAAGTCCTCGGGCACAAACTGGTGCAACCCATTGGTCTCCTCCGTCAGACACCACGACATTTCCAACTCGAAATCCTTGTCCTTGTTGTCCTCGTGGGCCTGGTATATGATTCTGGCAGCATGCTTAGCAGCCTCTCTCACTGTCAAGTTTTCAAAGTCCAACTTCTCCAACTCAGACTTGGCGGTTTGTCTGCCCTTTCCTGTGGCAGCTCCCGTGTAGCCCCAGTAGGTTCCACTGGGCTCAATCATGTACAAGTGGGGTCCATTTTCGTCGATACCACCCACAATCGAAACCACGCCAAACGGACGCACAGAGTTGTAACACGTGTAGTTCTGGACGTAGAGACCCAAACGGTCCATCAAATGGGGAACACTGACAGGGGTCTTATATATGTTCTTGAAAGATTCAGCCTCGTCACGGCCTCTGTTCACGAAATGACGTCCATCCGGTAACAACCCAGAGTAGGCCACACCAATGTGTCTATCTATGGTCTGGATTCTCTTGTTTTTGCCTGGAACAAGCAACTTGGAGTTGACAATCTTCTCTACTGCCAACACTATGCCGTCTTTGGCCTTGATGCCTATGGAAGTACCTCCGTTCTCCACTGCCTTCATGGCGTACTCCACCTGGAAGTTTCTGCCATCAGGAGAGAAGACCGAGTTTGAAAGGTCGTAGCCGGTTCCGATGGAGGTCTGGATGTTAGTGGTTTTACAGGTTTGGCTTATTCAATTGACATACCATGTTATCGTTGAAGTGTAGAGATCGCCACTGTCGATAATTGAGAACTTGGTGCCAGAGAGGTCATGTGACCCACTAGGGTAGTGCCTTCAAAACGGGGTATTTAACGGGAGAAATGGTGAAAAAATTGAGGGTATAGAGAAGGATTGTGAAAAGAGTTGAGAATATTGTGTTTCGTTGTGGGTGTAGTATTGGAACAGATGTTCTGGATTGAGGGCGCTCAAGCAAGGTTGAGATTTGTACGAAGCCACCTGCTTGAGAGGTCAAGGTGCCATCGAAAATAATCTACAATTCTTTTTTGAAGTGTTTATGAGGTGCTTAATAAAGTATTTCATGAATATAGGCTGTTTCCAATGCTTTTGCATTCTGTCAAATGTATGGTGTCGTTGTCAATGAATGGCTGCAACTGAGTGCACTTTCACCCTCCAGAACAAACCACAGGATGTAGAAGAAAGGCACAAATACAACCTAATGTAGTTTACTTGCTACTAAATAACAAATGTGACGAATTAGTGGAAAAGTATTGAGCTTGCATTATGATCCACCTCATGGCTATATCAATCACTAGACAGTCGCAGCAGCCTCAAGAAGTCCAAATCAACTTGACCTAGTTTCAAAAATTTTGAAACCACTTTCTTCCTTTCAAGCCAACCCCCTTCCCCTAAACCACAAAAGACCAAGCCTCCCTACCAAATTCCGCCGTTACCGTGAATCTGACGCACCCTCGGACTACTCCACACTGAATCGCACATTTTCATCTCCATCACCATGTGGCAGTTCAAATGGCCCTGGCTCGGCGTGGCCGTATGTACTTAAATCGCTATATTAACGAAAGCTTTCTAACCACAGATTCCACTGCTTCTCATCCTGGGCATCGGCACAGGCTCGTTGTTCTTTGTCTTTAGACACCATATGACATCAGAAGGTCAGCTCGCGTACTTGGGCCTTATGGTGGCCGTTGGGTTCTCCTACTTTCTAGCGGTGGTCACGTCACCAGGCAAACCACCAAAGGACTATAAACCACAGAAGAATCAATGGAAGGTTTGGTGCAACAAGTGCAATCTTTACAAACCTCCTAGAACCCATCACTGCAAACAGTGCCAGACGTGTGTTTTGGCAATGGACCACCACTGTCCATGGACAAACAACTGCGTTGGTCACGGGAACATGCCCCATTTCATGAGGTTCTTGTTTTGGGTCCTTGGAGGAACAGGATACACGTTTTATTTGCTTTCACTTAGAGCTTTCGAGTTCTACGAGGATCGCGACCTCCCAGCTTACCTTGTGGACCGTTCCGAGCTTGCTGCGGTGATTGTTCTTCTTTTGGTCGATGGCTTCGTCTTCTTTGCCATCTTCATCTTGGCTCTTCGATGTATTTTCCATATCGCCGGTGGAAAGACCCAGATCGAGGTATGGGAGATGGAGCG
Organism: Candidozyma pseudohaemuli; assembly: GCF_003013735.1. Taxonomy (NCBI): domain Eukaryota; kingdom Fungi; phylum Ascomycota; class Pichiomycetes; order Serinales; family Metschnikowiaceae; genus Candidozyma; species Candidozyma pseudohaemuli. Next base: position 379,590 of record NW_020194435.1, on the reverse strand, counting down.
AATCGAGGCCCAGTTCCACACCGAGCGCCTTTGGTACCAGATCAGGAAAAATTATAAGGATGTTCACGGCAAAGAGCTTCCCGAACTCACTTCTTGGAACATCAGTGCACGTTACTACGACGGCGATCCTTTGGAGGTTGACGAGGACGTTCCATTAAGAGAGCTCGAGCAGGAGGCCGAGGAGGCAGAAGCCTCGCTTATTCCCGAGGCCTTCACTCCCGACGATGTTATCTTCCCCTACGATCTTGGCTTTTTCAGAAATTTCGTCAATGCATTGGGCTACCCATGGAGTTTTATTCTCTTTTGGGGCCTGCCTCGAGGAAACGGCTACGAATTTGAGTGCAACGATGACGATGACCAATTGAATCTTCCTTGGCCCCCAGATGGAGGATCTACAGACTTTGTGGCTAGGGAATACACCGATGACGAATTGCGTGAGTTGGGAAACCCTACACTTATCAAGAAGCATTTGGACCCTCGCAGCCGCATGCCTCGGAGTGAGTGGACCAACGACATGGGCGAGACGCTTCAGGATTTTGGTGTGGACGTTGACGGAGAGGACGATCTACAATTGGAGAAAGGTTCACTTGGAGAATGTGAAGAAGAAAGCGAAGCGGGAAACGCCATCAACGTGCCCGAAGTGGAACGCACGTAATTTACCAGTTTGGTAGTGCAAACAGAGGTCTGTTGAAGGTTGCAAACTGTGGAGTCATTGTGCAAACAGAAGAACGCAACAGCTGTGCAGCTTGACGTGTTCTCGCGCAAGCGAAAATGCTAATTGAGAGAGAGACGTGAAGTGGCCACCTACCTCGAAAACACCACAACACTTGACTACCACAACACGAGCATGTAAGGTGAGTGAATATCTCGTGGGAATTACGTAATTCAAGCATGACGCTTTTCTTTCAATTTTATCGCTTTTTTCTTGGGCATTGCTGAAGAATGCTGGGTGCACTTGAGTGCGTTAATAAAGTGATGGCACGTGAGTGCGGGTGATTTGGACAGAATGGCTGCGAATTCTCCAGCCTGCGGTATAAAAACGCTGGTCGGTCCCATTGCTTCATTATCCAACCATGACTGAAAAAACCACCTTGAGATTGGGCTCCGTCGCCCCAGACTTCACCGCCGAGACCTCCAACGGCCCAATTTCCTTCCACGAGTTCATTGGTGACTCCTGGACCATTCTCTTCTCCCACCCAGATGACTTCACCCCAGTGTGTACCACCGAGTTGGGTGCTTTCGCCAAGTTGCAGCCTGAGTTTGAGAAGAGAAACACCAAGCTCATTGGTTTGTCTGCTAACGGTACCGAGTCCCACAAGGCTTGGATCAAGGACATTGATGAGATCACTGGCTCCCAGTTGACCTTCCCAATCATTGCCGACCCAGAGAGAAAGGTTGCTCACGCCTACGACATGATTGACTACCAGGATGCCACCAACATTGACAACAAGGGTGTTCAGTTCACCATCAGATCCGTGTTCATCATTGACCCATCCAAGAAGATCAGATTGATCTTGTCCTACCCTGCTTCTACCGGTAGAAACACCGCCGAGGTGTTGAGAGTGTTGGACTCTTTGCAGACTGGTGACAAGCACAGAGTCACCACCCCAATCAACTGGGTTCCAGGTGACGATGTCATTGTCCACCCATCTGTGTCTAACGAGGAGGCCAAGACCTTGTTCCCTAAGTTCCGTATCATCAAGCCATACTTGCGTTTGACCCCATTGGAGAAGCAGTAAGTGCTATTGACTAGCCCTCTGTATAGATAATACGTGTTTTAATTGCAGTGTAGAAATGAGTGGTTTTTGGATTTGACGATCGCGCCACAGTTTTTTGTCCTCAGAAGAAGGCTTTGGACTCATTGACAAGGTGCATAAGCTGTAGGAAGGTTTAGCCGTGCTTCCATTGAAGCTTATGGGAATATCTCCCCGCATTGACTTTACGGGATCTATAGCACTAGCTTGATGATCGTATAACAGTATCAGTGGGTGCACCAAGTAGTCCACAAAGCATTGATAGGCCAAAGATAGTACAAAGACCATTTGAATGTCTATCATAACCTCAATGAAAATCAAAGGATTTTAATCACTTATTTTTTGGTCACGCCAGGTCCAACGTTGGAGAATGCTCCAGTGCTCCAGACTACTGATAAGAATGGCTGCGAAAACCGCCTTCAAGTGTAGATACTATGAGGTGAAGAAGAAAAGCAGCTTATGTAAACCGTTGCACTCAGTATTCGAAGCCTAATTAATGAAAAAGACTCCTTCGCCTTGCCCCAAGACAAAACTCTTCTCAGTCCCTTGGCCGGACTGCTATGCTCCTATACTACTCAAAAGACACCCATCAAGGCAAGTTGAACGAGACCAGGTCAATTGCCCAAAAATGACCTTCCCTCATTTCAACTAAAGATAATTATTTCTCTTTTCCCAAAAGACCGTAATCAATCCCTCGTGTGCCCTGGTCCTTCCTACCTCAACCCCAGTACTGAGCATTTTCGCACATCAACATCACCACTCCACTCTCATCAACCAAACCTACAAGCCATGAGGTCCACATTGCGGCGCTGCCTGCTACCACTTCGGAAAACAGGCTCTTTTAGGAAACTGCTCCGTCCCCTAGCGCTGGTCGCCCTACAATTCCCAAAATCGCTTCCTTTGCCTTCAGGTCTTCTCCGTATAAATGGGTTACCCCAAGGACTGGTTGCTTTCCTGGAGAAAAACGACTTTGATCCTGAGGAGCAGGAAAGAAAGGCCAACTTGGGTGCTCTAGTGGACGAAATCCGTCTGCTTGTGCCCGGCATGGTTCACGAAACGCTTCCAAAAAGTATAGTGCTGCCCGATATAATGCTACGGATCTGCCCTTCACATTTCGACCAGATGAACGCTTTTTTACCAAACATAAAGGGACACGTTTCGTATTACGCCACCTGCAAAGCCCTTCAGTTGTTCATGACGTCGGTGGTCGTGAACCCCAATGTTCAACTTCACATCCAGAGCTTACGAACCACAACCGCTTCAGACTTGCCTTGCGTTTACCCAGACTCACAGAAGATCATAGTGAGATGGACAACCTGTCCAGAGGGCTGTACTCACCTAAGAAGAAAGGTCAATGGCAGCCACAAAACAGGAGATGCTAAGCTAGGCAGCCACAGATGGTCCAGAATCGACACTGACAAGTTTGTGGACGCCCAGGAGAACCCATACAACTGGCTGCTTTCTTCATCTTTGGCGGATCTTACCAAAGGCATTATCGGGCTCAAAAAAGAAGAGGAAGATTTGGAGAGGGTGGTGCTGGGCATCTTTATCTTCGAACTCAACACAAAAAACGATCAGATCGTCGCACATACCATTGAGGATATGGACGTTGTTGAACGCAGGGAGCTGCAAGGCGTTGATGGCAAATTACGTGTGTGCTAGGCTTTAAAGACCGTGACGACTACTTTGTATATATAACCATCTCATCGTATATAGCATTCAAATGAGACCAAACAATTTGGAACGCTTTTTTTCCTCCTCTCCTACCAAGAGAAGAGCTTGTCTAGCCAAATATGAGGCTCGCTCATGTTTGCCGAAGGGCCTGCCTTCAAATTTCGAAACAGAATCCCAGAATGCCTCACTGTTCTTGTCACTGTCAACTTGGAATCTATCCTTGGTTTGTAGAGCACCGAGAAGGTTTGTCGTGAGTGCAAGCTGCCTGTTCATCAACGTTCTGCTTTCCAGCAAATCAAGCATGATCTTAAACTGAACAAGCAAAAGCATTGAAAGAAGAAGGCTTCCCACGGTAGCAAAAATTCCAAGCGGTGAGTTGTACGAAAATGAGACCTTCTCCTTCTTTTTCTTTTGCTTGACCACTTTTGGTTGTGGTGCCACTCCCTCCTCCTTCTCCGCCGCTTCGACATCAGCCTTAAGCGCTGGTGGGCCCGAGGCGAGGAAAGTGTGCTCCGAAATCTCTTTGTGTAACAGTTCTATAAGATCCTTTGCAGCCGCTGCTTGTGCAGATTGCGTCAGGTTTTCAACCATCTTCTTGATCCAAGAGGAGCCGGTCCACTTAACGTGATACGCTATGCGGACTCTCGTAGTATTGGCTTCACCCCACGTGAAGTAGTATCTTGTCCTTACAGTGAATGCACCTCCAGAAGGCACATCCGGAGTAGACGTCACAGAAAGTAACACCACATAGTCTGCAAAATTGAGATGCTCAATGATTTCACTCACGATACATCGCGTGGACTTAGGACCAATCGAGTAGCCCAAAGCTCTTTTGTAGACATACTTTCTCTCCAACTTTGTGGGATCGTCTTCCATGGGGTGGTAGTCGTCGTACTTTGTGATTTCTGAAGCGTCATGAGTCTCGAGGAATTTGGAGTGGAAGCCCGTGTCGTTACTTCCAAACAAGATATCAAAAACCGTTCCCATCGGAGCCGATATTGTGGCCTGGCAAATCTCACTCTCGAGCTCGCCATCTTCGAAGGTTTTGCTCACGCTGGTTGGGTGGTGTGTTTCTGGTCCCATGTTCTTGTAAGAACTGTCAGGTTTCAAGCGCTGGATTTTTGTCGACACTATTTCTGAGTCTTGTGACGGAGCATCATCTAAGCTTTGTTCCGTTTCGGGAGAGTCGAGCGGTGCCTCCGAGTTGCTATAATCGCTTTCCTCGTCACTCTCAGATTCCGAACTCGACAGCGCATTAATTTCGCCATTTCGAATTTGCGGAGCGTCATCCTCGTCTATAGAATTGATGTAAGAGTCTATCTTTCCCTCTGTGCTGGAGGAAGGATTATCCCTTGATTTGATGGGTAAGGGTGGAGAGGAGTCGAGCTCGCACTGTTCTTTGCCTGTGGATGCCAGCCATACTGTCCTAAGAAAGTCATATGTTGAGTCTCGGGAAAGGAAACTGGCAAAGTTGTGCTTCGCCTCTTTAGTCTCGATAGAAATGCCGTTGGGGAAGAGACCTGCAGTAGACTTCTTGTCAATTCGCTGGATATCTTCAAACGGCACAATGAGACTGGTGACCCAGCCCAACAAATTCGAATTGAAGCAAAGCGAGCGTTCGGTGACGTAAAGTCTTCCTTGTAGCAAAATCTCTCTACTCAAGGCACACGCAAAATCGTCCAAGAGTCGGTCTGTCAAGTCAAGACTCCGGAATAGCTGGTGAAAGTCAACATTTCTTTTCATCGTGGCGTACCTGTAGTGTGTGTCCTTGTACTTGTCAGCCACGTACAACTTCGGATCGAACTTATCTCTCTCTAGCTCGTTCTGCTGGTCGACAAATGCCGGCCCAAGACCTTCGGACAAGGTCTTTTTATGGCCCTTTCTGTAGGCGATAATTTTAGGAGATGCGGCGAATTCGCCTGAGCTTTCTAGCGCCGCTGCCGCTGCCATTTCGCTGAGCTGGGCGCTCTGGGAGTCCTGCTCCTGCTGTTTCTGCCATATTTTGATCGAATTGCTGAGATCTGTTTTCGGCGTTAGCGGCGGGCTAGAAGAGCCCTCAGCCAAGGCGTTGGTGGAGCCTTCCTTCGACATGACTGAGCTGGCATCTTTCTTCGTTGTGTGGGGATCAGCAGGCACTGCTTTTGGCATGAACCCGCTTCCCTTGCCGATGGACGCAGAAGAAGGCCCCGGCAGACTGGCCGAAACGGAACGAAACAGCATGATATCTGCTTTGTTTGTAGAAATTTTGGGAAGTTTCCGTCCCTCTGGCAGTTCAGGCCCGGGTTTCTGCTCATTACTGACAGAGCCGTTGGGACTCTCTTCACCACCTTCGCCCTCTAGAGGTAGAAGTTCGGTAGAAGGCGGAAACGAATAGGACCATGCGTCGTCATCTTCTTCCATGGCGGTTATTGTGAAGAATTGTGGTACGTGGTATAATAGACTAAATCACAGTTGAGTCTGTATCATTGTGCAGACCGCCTAGACAGAGCGAATGACGTTTTCTTGGGTGCGATTCACTTGACTACCAGTACTACTAGTATTCTACAAGATTTTCGTCGGACTGTTTATTCAACAAACAGGTAGTCCTATGCAAATTAAATACCTCAACCAAAGCCTGGAGTATAAAAAGAAAAGGCATGAGCAGAATTGAAGGGCCCTGCTAGTCGTTCATGACCATCGCAGGAAAAGAGCGCTAGAAAGCAGCTTACTGGTTCTCGGGACGCAACTTTCTCACCTCCTTGCCGACCTTCCAGATCTCCATGTTTCTGATGGTCTCCAACTCCTCCTCCAATCTCTCTCTGTAGTCTGGGGCACCGTTGAAGTCCAAGGATCTCTGGGTCTCGGTACCGTTTCTCACAGACTCGTACAAGTCGGTGAAGACGGGCTTCAAGGCGTCCTTGAATCTTGGGTACCAGTCAAGAGCACCTCTTCTGGCGGTGGTGGAGCAGGCGTCGTACATGTAGTCCATACCGTACTTACCAATCAATGGGTAAAGAGACTGGGTGGCCTCCTCAACGGTCTCGTTGAAAGCCTCAGATGGGGTGTGGCCGTTCTCTCTCAACACCTCGTACTGGGCCAAGAACATACCGTGGATACCGCCCATAAGACAGCCTCTCTCACCGTAAAGGTCAGAGTTCACCTCTCTCTCGAAAGTGGTCTGGTAAACGTAACCAGAACCAACGGCAACAGCCAAGGCAATGGCCTTCTCCTCGGCCTTACCAGTGACATCGTTCCACACGGCGTAAGAGGAGTTGATACCTCTGCCCTCGAGGAACAAGGATCTGACGGTTCTACCGGAACCCTTTGGAGCAGCCAAGATGACATCAACGTCGGTTGGTGGCTCAACCTTGGTCAAGTCCTTGAAGACTGGGGAGAAACCGTGGGAGAAGTACAAAGTCTTGCCCTTGGTGATCAAAGGCTTGAGCTCGGGCCAGGTCTCGGACTGGGCAGCGTCAGACAACAAGTTCATGATGTAAGTACCCTTGCCAATGGCCTCCTTGACGTCGAACAAGTTCTCGCCTGGAACCCAGCCGTCCTCAATGGCGGCCTTCCAAGAGGCACCGTCCTTTCTGACACCAATGATGACGTTGAGACCGTTGTCTCTCAAGTTCAAACCCTGGCCGTAACCCTGAGAACCGTAACCAATCAAGGCCAAGGTGTCGTCCTTGAAGTACTCCAACAACTTCTCTCTTGGCCAGTCGGCACGCTCGTGGACAATCTCCTCAGTACCACCGAAGTTGATGGTTTTGAGGCCACGGGTGGCCATTGGGGCGCTTCTGACAGCAGTCTTGGTGGTGGCTCTGGTAGCCAAAGCAGCAAGAGATCTCTTGGCGGCCATCTGCTTAGCAGCGGCACCGGTGGCCTGGCGGGCCATGCGCATGGAAGCGTTTCTGAAAGACATGATCAGTAAAAAAGTTCTTGTTGGTGGGAAAAAAAAGTCCAGGGATTGGGCGCTCTTTATATGTCGACGAGGCCTGGACAGTGAAAAACTTTCCTCCCCGGTGCAGGCCCGGTTCCGGCCCCGCAGTACCGCAACGCAGCGGACGCATTTTACAATCGTGCTTCGCCAATTGGAGCATGCCAATGTGTCATGTCGTGTATTTTCTGGTTTTCTGAATGAGGATTATTGGATTGTCAATGTGTTTGACATTTCTTTGAACACCGCTGGGCCGCGTCTATTACTCATACTTTGGCTGCAGGCTTGTAACCCGGATGTCCGGTGATTTTGTGTGACTTTTCAGGTTTTGAAGAATTGGGTCGTTGGTGATGGTGGTGATCTGAAGCAGAGAAGGTTTTGTTGATAGTTTGGGTTTTTAGTGTGAAATTGTGTGAACGAGTAGGCGGAAGTAGGCTGGATCCGAGGATGCATGCGAATGATTCACAGATCGAGGCGAAGGCATCTCAAGAAGTAGCGTTAGTTGGGGTGATCTCAAGAGAATGTGATTGAGTAGTTGGAAGATGATCTGTAAACGTTAATCGTTGCTATATAATTCAATTGCTTCGACTCTATAAATTGTTAGGGCACCCAATGTCTATGCTCCTATACATCTTCAAGATCAGAATCGCTTGCAACCTACAAGCACGGCTCAAACGTATCAAGCCGCATCTTTAGGAAAAAGCTAAAATACGCTTTCTTTGATTTTTAGAAAATCTATAAATCTTTCAAGTCCTCGCAGTCATTGCCAAATGCATTTATGGGCCTTAACGTCACTTGCACCCGTCAAATCCTTTAAGTTGACTTTTCACAAACAAACTCTCAAATCAATCAATGCATATGAATGAGCCCCGCCTCAAAACCTATACCGCAATATTCAGAACACGAATATACTCATCAGCTCCGCTACCGCAAACGGCCCGATTAGGCATGAGTCACCTGGACCGGACCAGGTTCTGTGCATTATCAGCGGACCGGTACCGCGCCGGTTGTGTGGGGTTCTACGCACTGTTTTTATTTCATCATTCATTAGGGCTTCGTTACTGTCATAAATGCCTTATACCATCACCTCCTTCTCCACTATGCGAATGTTCCTGCCATCCTCATCCACTGCCTTGTTGCTCTCTTCGATTGGCATTGGAGTCACGCTCTTGGTGCTCAAGCTGGAAAACAACTTGTTGAACTCGGTGTCATCGAGCTCATCCTCCAAGTCGTACCACAGCTTGGGCTGGTACGTCGACTCCACAAGCGACGGCACAGGAATGCTATGCTGCTTGACCAGCGGAACCTCGACCGCAGCCACCGCCTGGGTGCTTATGTAGGTCTCGCTGGCCTTAGTATCCTTCTCTTCGATCTCTTCTTCTTCCTCATCGTACTCCGTTCTCTTGGTAGAATTGGTGAAGCCATCCATGTCAAAGAGGTCCTCCACGCCATCGTCCTCGACGTCGTAGAGCTCGTCTTCCTCCCACACGGTCAAGCCGTACTTCCAATTCTCCTCAAGATCATTAATAAAAGCTTCGAGGTCTCTGCGCTCGATCTTGCGCACGTAGTTGTCAATATCTTCGTCATCACCACCCACCTTCAAGAGGCGGGTGAAGATCCGAAAGCAGTTCTCGTTCATCGAGGGGTAAATGTCGTACAACACCTCGGGTTTGTTGTAGAACACGAAGTTCTTAAAGTTGAAGTCACTCTCTAACGACTTCTTCATTGACTTGTTCTTGCGACGGAAAGTGTCAGCCGAGCCCCAGACGTCGTCGTTAGCACGAACAGGCTTGAAGGGACTCGTGCCGAATACAGCTGTCAAAAGCGTTACGCCAAAGGACCAGTAGTCTGTATAGCGACAGTCGATCTTGTAGGACGACTCTGCGAGAGCACTATTGGCAAAGCACTCAGGCGCCATGTACTTCTCTGTGCCGACGTTGAAATCGCTCAGAAGACGGGAACGTGAAGCCAAACCCCAGTCACAGATCTTGACGGATCCATCCAGGGTGAACAAGATGTTCTCCGGCTTCAAGTCCCGGTGGTAGATGCCCTTGGAGTGGGCGTAGGACAAGCCCAGGTACATTTCCCTGGCCAACTTCCACACGTCCACGGCACGCGGGTGGGACGCCAGCTCGGCGTGGATCACATCGTACATATCGCCGTTCTCGCAGTACTCGAGCACCAAGACAATGTACTCGTCGGTTTCGAAATGATCCACGAGCTGGCAGATGTAGGGGTTCTCTGTTCCCAACAGCTTGAGAATGGCCAATTCGTGGCGGGCCATTCTGGCCACCTCCTTGCTAGACTTGAGCATGGCCTTCAAGGCGACCTTGGTACCTGTCCTGACGTCATCAGCTAGGGTCACCTTTCCGAAGGAGCCCTTCTGGATGTTGGACACGAAGCGATACGTATCGTTGAGAAGGCCCTGCTGGGCTTCATAGGCGGTATGGGTGGTCATGGTGTAAGAAGTCGATTTATGAACAGGAAAGGGTGCTGGGTATTAACAAGGGAAGGGGGGAGCACCTATGAACAAGTGTATCGATGAATGACGTAGTTGGATATGATTGAGTGAAGGGCTGATGTGTGATTGATAGATGAGTATGTGATGGATTCGAGGAATCCGATCTTGCCAGCAAGACGATATATATGTGGAGGGGAAGTGTAGGTGAATAAGTGCGGGTGCGATGCTATATATCTGGGGTGGAAGATAGGAGAAAAGTGTGGAACCGGGAATGCAGATTAGTCACAAGAGTGCGGATCTGGACCGATAACGGCTCCATTATAGCCGTTGGGTCATCAAAAAGATAAGAATAAGAGGATTTTTGATACTGTTGAAAAATGTTGATTTTTTTCTGCCCTCCCAAAAACCAAAAACCGCTACGTATTTCCCAGATTTTTGCCCTTTCGGCATGGATCGGAATATTGCATTACGGTGGGCTGACTGTGGGGCAGATAAGCTGGTCTGGTGCGCCTACACCGGTCCGCTTTTTGGGTCTCAGTACACAACATTCTGGATGGTTCCATTGGATTCCACAACGTCTTGTTTTTTGGAGGTTATGTAGTTTTTTGCTTTTTGGGAAGTTTCAAAAATAGCAATCCTTCAGTAACCGGCTTTTCAGGCGGATTCTTCGAAAATCCATCAACTCTCCCCTCCTCAGTCTCATCTGGATGCGCTACTGGTATGGCTCAGAAGCCACAGGGGTGCTTGCCACAGCGCCACGGAGGTCATGAAACGGCCTACTTTACCAGAACGGTGAAATTGCAGAAATTCCAAAAAATCGATCGGAGCTGGGGCTTTTGTGCTCGGACCTTAGGCTGTGGTGCTTCTTCGCTGCACGCTGGCTTACAGTGAATCGCCGTGGGACGGAGGTTTCTTGGTGAAAAAGAAAGAAAATGAGCAACCAAGCCAATCGCTTTGTTTGGTGGGAAACGTGTTTAGGGAGCAGGTCATGTCTTTGTTTTCGTCCAGCTTTCCTCATTGTCTAGCCAAGGGCTTATCAGTGCATCGGCCTGTGAACTTTGACGATCCGCATACTTTCGGCTCTGCATCTGCCAACGGTGGTGGTTTAGCAAATGGTTCGTCGACTCTTTTTAAATCTACTACGGTGAATTATTTTGTTACTCCTTTTTGGTCAATTGTCAGAAGGTATTGTTCGGCCCCTTCGACACGGATCAACAGAAGCCGCGTACGAACGTTAGGAGGTGGCTTGGGGAAATCGCTTATCGCATTTTGCACCCAAACAGATAAGTTGATCTGGCGGTGGGGGCTCGAAATCCAGGAGGTGATTTGAAAAGTGGCGATTTTTGGCGGTTTTTGGCGTTTTTGCCAACATCCCGTGTTTATAATTTCTCCAGATTGTGTTTCTTTTGGTGCACCGCTTATTCCTTCTCTTGGGCCAAGGTGGACTGATACTGATGCACGGGCATTTGGGATCGCTCGGTCCTGAAAAGGCTATTTTTCGGAGGTAGCCCAAAATCTAGACCAAAGAATTGAACCAACACTTGATTGAGCCAGATTGTCGAGTTTTCGATTTTTTAGACCACCCCATATTCACTGCCTTTCTCTATAAACTCAGTTGCGCAGAAAAAAGCTGGAAGCATGACTCCCACAAAATATCACAAACTTGGACCAACACTTAAATCTAGATCACTTTTAGCCAATTTACAGTCAAAATAAAAATACAATTGTCCATTGACACCGCTAAAATACAAACATTAGGCCTTCAACAACGCCTCGATCTTGGGCTCCAACGACTTGGGCTTAGCAAGGGACGAGAAACGCTCCACAACATTGCCCTCCTTGTCAATCAAAAACTTCTCAAAGTTCCACTTGATTCTGGTGAGGCCCAAAAGTCCGCTCTTCTGCTCCTTCAACCACTTGTAGACAGGGTCAGCGTTATCGCCGTTAACCTCAATCTTCTTGAGCACTGGGAACGACACACCGTAATTGAGCTGACAGAAGGATGCAATCTCCTCAGAACTGCCGGGCTCTTGACCACCGAACTGGTTACATGGGAAACCGATGAATTGAACGTCCTTTTCGGCGTACTTCTTGTTCAATTCCTCCAACTCCTTGTACTGTGGAGTGAAACCGCACTTGGAGGCAACATTGACAATAACAACAACCTTGCCCTTCAAGTCAGCGAATGGGAATGGCTCGCCTCTGGCATCCAAAGGTTTGAGATCGTAAAATTTAGACATTACTCGGGAATTAAAATAGCGCACTCGAGTAAGAATTATGGTGGCAAGATTGGCTTATTTATCCTGAGCGCTTCGCTTCCATAGTAGGGATGAGTAAGCGTGACCTCACCGCACGTGCATGGGGGCCCACGCAAGTTTAGCCCTGGTAGCTTCACTGTTAAATCCGGGATTTTCAAAATAATAGTTATCAGTGTTTTCATTAAGCTCGTTCGTTCATTGCAGATACACTTAAACACATGCTATAGCTGCAGTTGTGCGTTTCCGAGTAGTTCTTCCCTGCAGCACTTAGTGAAGGAAGTACTCACCCACAAGACCAATGGCACTAACGACGAATGCAGCACTGGATACAGCAAAAGCGGTCTTGTAAGAGTTGCGTTCCGTCTCCAAGTGGTTGAGGTACTCCTTCTTGCTCAACGCTTCTTCGACCTCCTGCTCAATAGCTGAGGTGGTGGGCTGGATGTCGGTAGCTGGTTGCTCTGGCGAGTTTGGCGTACTGCTGGCAGGCGTGGTAGTGCTAGACAGCGAGTCGCTCACATGAATGTATGACTTGTCCAAGGAGCTGTCGTCACTAGTAGAGCGCACAGGTGCAACGGGTGGCTCGGACTTTTTCTTCTCTACAATCTTCTTCTGGAGGCAAGCACGCTTGACGATCTTCACGTCAGCGCCCCATGTCTGCAAGTGGTACAGGGCTGCCGCCAAGGGGGCGCCCAAAGCACAGTACAAAAGATATGGGTGTCTGCCAGAAGGAGGCGAGTACTTGTATGCTGTGGAGAACAAATAGGCCGACAAGGTCGCCAAAATGATGTTTGCAGTTCCAGAAACAACCACATTCTGCATCACCAGTTTCAACACTGATGCAGCGGCTGTGGAGGAGATCGAAACCTGGTTGTTGATCTCTCTGATCAAATCAGGAATCTTTTTATACGACTGAAATGCCAAGTTGCCGCTCAAAAGCCCCAAGGAAGAGGCCCCAACGACCTTAATCACGGTAATGCAAGTTCCCATCTTGATGTTGTGGATGGAATTGGAAGGGGATGAAACCAGGGGGGTGACGCTGTAACTTTGAGGAGGCGATAAACGAAAAAACTGATTATATGGTCTTTGTTAAAACGGTACTGGAATAGAAATAACCGCTATTTATGGGTTTACTGTCTTTCCAACAAGCAGTATAAAGCAAAAGCAAATAAGATATCGAGGGGTGGGTTCGCCTCCACCGCGAAGCTGAGGGTGGTGGTGCACGGGTGTAGATATGGCACCCCAGATAGAGTCCGACCGGGGCAGTCAGCCCAGTGGTGGGAGAAAGAGTCAGCGAACGAATTGAATAAGCTGTATGTGAATAATTTAATTTCGTTTAAGTTTGTTGATGGAAAAATGGTGATTTTTGGTCCCAACGGGCGAAGAATGACCGGATTGTAGAACGCACCCTAGAAAGCCAATTAGCTTTTGTCTGTACATGATATCTCAGGCGGTCACCAGGTCTGGAAATAAGACGGAGGTTCAGTCATCCCTAAAAGGCAGCTGCAAGTAAGGCAATGCTAATTCCATGGAAACTTAATTGCAAGGGCTTCTGTTCTGTTGTTGAGCGATTGGTAGCTTCCGATCCGATCCGGTCCGATCAGAACATCCAGCTTTCCTGAGTAGCTCGGTGATTTCTCTTAAAGCTCTCTACTTCTTGTTAGCACCGTGAAGCTGAAATCAACCGTCACAGTAGCTAGCACTGTCGCCTGATCAGATCAACGGAAATTCCATCTCAACCCTACCTCAAGTACTCTGGAAGCTTCAGCGGCTCGACTTCAACCGTCAGCACGTCAAAACTCTCTATTAGAAGCTCCACCAAAATCCTTCCACCACGAGCACCGGCAAAACGACGATATTCCTCCGAAACACTAGCCAAGTTCCATCCTTGCAATCTTCTCAAACAACCAATCACAGCACCCGTCCGATGACGGCCCATTCCACAGCACACTAAAAGAGGGTAATTCTCTTTGTTACACACGAGCTCCAAGGCATTCTTAATTGTTCTTTCGTCCAACAGGTCCCACGGGTTGATGTTGGAGTAATTGTAGTCGTTGATCATGCCGACAAACTCTATGTTGATGTTCTGACGGGAGCAGTAGTCCAAGAACTCCTCTGCGGGTTCTTCACTAGCAAGCCATATGATCGTTTTCAAGTTCAACTCCTGTAAAAAGGACTGGTTGATCACCAGCGGTTGGCCAGACCGATATAGCTGTTTTTCCACAGGGCAAAAGTTTAAAGGCGGGATAATTCGCAGCACTGGCGCTGTGGTTATGCGCTTAGGCTGTAAAGGATCAACAGGGTGGTCTTCCAGGGCTGTTTTGGACATGCAAAGATTGGTAGGTAGGATTGGAGGATCCAAAGACTCGGCTCATATTGAGGCGGGTCACGTGGGGAGGAAGCAAAAGTGGAGGTTAGTCAACGGGGGAAGAAGTTTTTCAAAAAAGTTTTCTTTTATTGGAAAGGTTCAGGTGAATGTTTTTGGATGGACTGGAAAGTTTTTGTGTATTGGGGGTGGATGTGTGGAAGGTGGGTGTAGTTGAAGTTAGCATCCTTGGTATGAGGTGAGGGATTGGATAGCCTGTTGCAATGTCAAGAGAGTTGACTGAAATTTCTTTGAAATTGGTCTTTGAAGTTGGGAGATTTTATTGGTATTTATAGTTTGTGGTTTTTTTCCGAGGCGCCTACCTGTTTCGACTATGAAAAGTGGCAGAGTTGATCGTGCAAAAGCAATCATGATTCCTAACGTGCCAGCCATTTCTTGTGCTCTAGCTTTTTGATGACATTATTGAGTTAATTTTCAACCTTCCAGCTTCAAGCATTGAGATATAAATATGGTAGTTTCGGCTGCCATTCGTCAGCAGCCATATCCATTTGTCTCTTTTCATTATTTGGAGACTTACGATATCCAGATAAGTCTGTGACCTGATGAAATGCCTTTATCAATCAAATTAAACAGTTGGCCTTCAAAATATTTATAAAAGAAGACGAAGCCTTTGTGATGTAGAAGATAACAGTACCCTGACTGGTCTCACTAGCACTATCATTCATATACCCTAACAGCAAATCAAGTGTCATTTCAAATTCTTCAAAAAGACCCCAATCCAGAAAACTTATGAAACAGATCTCCCAGAAAATCATACCACCTCCTCCTTATCACACCTACCGTATCTACACGTCTTGGGCACCTCCACCATACTACTTTTCGCAGCCACTCCAGCCTACCAACTCCCTCAAACAACACCAATTCCACAAATACAATTTCAAAAACCTACCCAAATCCACCTCCCAATCACCTTCTTCAACCCGTCAACCCCACCATAACCGCCACCCTTTTATCCACCTCCCACTTGAACAACCCACCCATTCTCGTGCACCGCACTACCTTCTCACTTAACACGCTGGGACCGTGTTCTTCAAAAACCACCATGGCCAAAAAGGACGGATCCAAAAAGGCGGCTGCAGCGGCCCAGGCGGCGGTTGCAGCTAATGCCAAAACAGACGATGAGGTCGTCACAAAATCAAAACAAAGCTCGGTCCTGGGCTCCGTGAATGACGTGGTTGGTGCTGTCCAGGCAACCTACAAGGACTACTTCGAGACGTTGACGCCTCGCCTCAAGTTGATCGACACGTTTTTGGTGTTTTTGGTTGCCGCGGGCGTGTTGCAGTTTGTGTATGTTCTTTTGGTGGGAAACTTCCCCTTCAATGCCTTTTTGGGTGGGTTTATCTCGTGTGTGGGTCAGTTTGTGCTTACGGTAAGCTTGCGTTTGCAGTATGCCACTGCCGACAAGGACCGTGCCAGCAGCGTGTTCAAGGCGATTTCGCCCGAGGTGGCGTTTGGCGAGTACATTTTTGCCTCGTTGATCTTGCACTTTATCGTGTTCCACTTCATCAACTAAATAGAGATAAACGGATATGTGAGAGAGTGTAGAGGACGGGGTTGATCAAAGATTGGCTTAAGGTGCTGATGGCAGTTGATTGAATTGGGATGGTATTGATGATATTTGGTTAAATGGGATCTCATACTTTTCCAGACCGAACTATACATCTTTTCAAGATCTATACGATTTTGGATAGATCTGACGAGTACCAGCTTAGCCTTTCAACCAATTCGTGTCAATTGAAGCTCCCTTTATATACATACAGCTATATCGAACTACTGTACTCACCAACCTTCACTCAATGTATATTGCAAAGAAACTCACACGAGCGGAAGGACGACAAATTCCAACACGCCTCCGGCTCGCAGATGAACTTTTATTATTAATTACACTTGCCTCGTCAGTCGTACGGCACAGCCGTTTACACAATCACACAGCAGCCGCTCTTTTCCTTGGGCTGCTGCGCCTGGGACAGGCTCTGGGCGGTTCTCCTCTCAGAGGCGGCCGCTGGTTTGCTAGGCTGCGCAGGCTTGCTGTCTTCAGCCTTGGACGCCTGGACAGCGTCGGTCTTAGCTGGCGTGGAGTCGGCAGCAGCCGCTGGGGCTGCAGCAGGCTCAGCTGGAGGACTGGCGGGAGCAGTCTTTTCGTTGATGGAGCGCACCAACCCGTAGAAGGCTTCCTCGACGTTGATTCTCTGCTTGGCCGACGTCTCTAAGAAGGGGCAGTTCAAGGCCTTGGCGAACTCGGCACCTTCCTCGTAGCTCACCTGTCTCTCAATCTCCAAGTCGGACTTGTTGCCGACAACCAACACGGGCACATTGTCGGAGTCCTTGACACGCTGGATCTGCTCGTAGAAGGTCTGTAATTCCTCAATGGAGTTTCTAGAGTTGATCGCGTACACCAACAAGAAACCCTCGCCGGTTCTCATGTACTGCTCTCTCATGGCCAGGTACTCCTCCTGGCCGGCGGTGTCCAAGATGTCCAACACCACCTGCTCGTTGTCGACCGTGCACTGCTTACGGTACGAGTCCTCGATGGTAGGGTCGTATTCATCCACAAAGTGGGACTGGATAAGCTGGATGGTAAGAGCCGATTTTCCGACACCACCGCCGCCGACAACGACCAACTTGTATTCTTTTAACATGACGAAATGCTGCTTGTGGGGGTTTGCGCAAGAAGAAACGATTGACTTCCTGATATATGCCTTTGTTCCAGGTGGTTTAAATCCTCGATCCTATGTTGGCGCACCATGGGAAAAAAAAGTTCCGGAGGTACGGGTGTGCTGTCGTTGGTCTGTAGCCCGCGAGCCATTCCAAGCTATTTGCTTTGCAGCCAAACCCCACTGGAGCTAAAATGAGGGCATTTCTGAACGAGAATGCTGCAAATTCGCCTTCTCCTGACCTTTACCTGACGATACTGAGGGGCAATTCTTCTGGGCGCCTATCCAAATGGAGAAAGACCCATACGCCTGGCGCCTTTTTCTCCCTGCACGGCACATGCATGGACCAAAGCCAAGAGCAGACCATTTGGAGATATCAGCCTCTTGATGGTTATCGACAAGATCTCGGAGCGATACCGGGGCGATAATCCAGGTTTCAGAAGTCAATCGGTGTAGATTTTGCTGTTGCCGAGGTCCATTTAGCCCCACAAATTTGCTTGGTTGGTGGTTTTTTGGGACGTACATAGACGCCTCAGACGCCCAAAGTTGACGGCGGCGGTGGGGCTAGTTGTGGCTCATTTGCCGAACCGTTGCATAAGCTTCACCGTTGATGCTTTGAAAACCGTGGGCACGGCGTTCTTTATCGCGATAACAACGCCAGGGTGTGACCATTTCGCAGCCAAATCGCCCAAACTTTCCATGCGGCTTTTCAGCACGAGCCAAGGACATGACATGCGTGGAAGAGTCATTTGTGGGGATGGTAAGCGAAGGAGGGGCGATGTTCCAGAAATGAGGCGTAATCGTGCGGTGGAGCAGACAGCAGGTTTCTAGGATGGTTGCAAAGAATGTGGGCTCATGAGGTTTTGTGTAACACGCCGCAGGGGGTACGTCACTGGATGGTCGTTGAAATGTTGCCGATACGGTGGATCGGAGAATCTGGGCAATTAACTTCTGTGCTGTTCTGCCAAGGTAGGTGTAGGCCGTAAGGTCCTAAGGCGGTGAGGTGATAAGGTCCTAAGGCGATGAGGCGATAAGGATTCATGAAAGTGTTCGAGCGGGATTGAGGTATCAGTTTGCCAAAAACGATTCCAACAGGAAGTTTGCTATCGATTTGATAGTACCTGAAGCTTCACTTTCCTCTAAAACGTCCATTCAAGCACTAACTGTGATCAAAGCACCCGATCCCCAAATGCCATTCTTTCTCCCTAGTCCACCCCTCAGGCCCTCTGTGGCTTCCGCTTCATCTTCGCCAAACACTCGTCACAGTACCACTTACCCTTGGGTGGGTTCTTGAATCCAATACATGGCAAGTGGAACCATTCTCTCTTACAGGTCTCTCCATCGCAGCCCACCATCTCGCCAAACGACACCTGGTCACAGTAACAGTAGGTAGGCTCGCCCGAGGGACCCAGGCCCTCCTCGTCACCACGTCTAGGCTTGTTTCCTGCCCTCTTCTTCTCGGGAGGTACCAGACTCTTATCGTCCTGCGCTCTACGCTTTTTGGACCCGACGCCGTTGCCGTTGACAGGAACAGACTCCAAGGGCGTCGTCTCGCGACCATTGCCTCTGCGTCTCTTGCCGTTGTCTTCATCGTCGTCCTTATTTGCCTTTCTGGCTGCAAGAGCCTCTCTACGAGACTCCAGACGCTGTGATTGGGCCGATTTCGCTGCTTCGGCGGCGGCGGCAGGATCATGAACCATCGCCCTGTGGTTCAATGGCCCTAGCCTCACCAGCTCGGGAATCTCGTTGTTGCCAATGATAACCTTGTAGTCGTTGTTGATTCTGTACATGTGCTTGGCCATCACGTCGGCGGCCACCGAGGTCACATGCATCTTCTCCTCCAAACACGGAATGACCTCGAAAACCCGCTTGCGGATCCGTCCGAGCCGTTGTGTCTTGTCTTCTCTACTGAGACCATCCTGGGCTCCGTCCTTGTGGAGATCCTCAATGTAGCTGGCGACTTGTCTGTTGATGGCTGGGATCGAGTTGATGCACTTGGCATCGATCTCCTTGAGCAAAGTCATGTACTTGACCAAATCCATGGGCATGGCTTCCAAAGCGTCCAGGATATCGTTCAATCCTGGAAGAAGCTCATTGGCGTTTGTGATGTTGCGTGGTTTCTGCTTGAACAGGTTGAAGTACTTTCCTGCACCCTGCTCGGCCTTGGCCTTGTTCACGAGTCTCTGGGACTTTTGTCTGGCCGGAAGATCGTGGTGCATGGTTGGGAGTTGATTGAGAAGAGCCCCGGCTTTTCAGCATCACCAAGGTCGTGCGATGTACAAAACACGTTTGGTGATTGGGACAGAAGCAGGGGAAGGCATGGGTTTTTATTGGTATTTTTTATGGATTTTGGCAGAGGTTTTGCTGCTTGAGAGGCATTTGGAAGTTGGTTTGTTTTGGGGTTGCTTTGTTGGCGCATTATCGAGAGGTTGTGTGAGGAAAGGGAAGGTGGTACATATGTGTGGTTAAGAAGAAATCTGGGTATTTGCTTGGGTTTGTCGAGTTTATCGGCGTACTAGCTTTCAACATTTTGAAGTCCGAAGAAGAATTTTTGGTGTGGTGTCAAATTGGAGTGGTGCTTTTGATTTGTGAATGGCTGCGAAATTAGTGTTTCTATGGTATAGTCAATGGCTGCGAAAGTAATGGTAGATTCAACCAGTCATACATTATCATTTTTAGAAATAGCTTTATTGGAGAGTATACCAGAGACTTGATTGTCCTGAACCCAACGACACTCATTACTGCCTTGTCAATCACAGACTACATTACAATGAGACCAAGGTGCACCTTTTCTTCACACCAGCATCAGCATGGATCCTAATAAGGACGCCTTCCTTCCGAGAAATGCACTATAGCCAGCACAATCAAAAATCGTTGCCCAACTTGGCCTCACCATCCCAATAGAGGCTGAAGCACATCCACTTGCATCCCGATAATGCGATCTTCATACCAGGCTTTCTCCTCTGATCCATGCGGAATGAATGTTTAGCTTTGAATTGGTAAGCTAAGCTCGAGGCTTTGAAAGATGTATTTTACTTTAAGCTGGGCATTCACCTGACAATGCCTTGTCGATAAGGTTTGATCGGTCGATAATCGGATTTACCGTTAGAATGAAGCTGCACAAGACAATGACGTTCTTTTGAAGAAGGTTTGGGCTTCTAGGTTTCAGCGAACGAAGAGAGTACAGCCTAGACTACAGCATAGACTATAGCCAGACTGTGGACAATGGCTGCAAATGGGTATAACCTCTGACGACATTTTAATGCTAACAAGGATAGACGACATTCAATAAGCTTCCAATGGGATGCTCAATCTGCACATCCAACAATCCATATTGGATTCCGCCAAACCTTCCAAATCAGACTATCTCTAGTATCACCTCAGGGATGCTTATCGGAGGAGCTGCATATGCAAGTGATGCAGGAGACATATTGACACATGGTAGATATATCCACACTGCCCAGGGTGCGGCCAAAGTCCGAAACGCACATTCCCAAGATCGTCGGCATCCACATCACCCCAAGTGAGCCACATTCCGATTGTATGGCGTTTGAAGGGTGGCACGTGACCGGTCACGTGCGCAGACACGCGGCTCGTCACCAGAATGACACAATTAATTGCAAAATGTCACGTGCCCAACAGCACACTAGCAGCCTTAGCATTCAAGAAACACGAAATTTGACTGGCTCCATGCCTTAGAATTTGCTTCTTTTCGCTGTTGCCGTGGCCGTTTTTGTGACATCTACCGCACTTTTCATTTTTCACCGCCCGTTCGGCATTGCCACTTACTAGACCCAGTGCTTTAGTGAAAAACCAACTCCGAAGTTGAAGGCCAGGAGGCAAACAGCTAAAAACCAAAAACAACAAAGTCGGTTTCTGGGAAATTCGGAGAATTTACCGCCCCCACCGCATTATCAAATATCTTGCCCCTTTCGTGCTGCTGCAGGGCCAAATCCACGCTGCGAGCCACAGTTCCCTACCATATAACCTGTCCAAGCAGCAAAGTATATGCCTCTCAAGCGACCAGATCTTTATTTATTACTTAGTTCACTATGAGCTTTTCCATGTTTGGCGAGGACTCCCCACGCAGCATCCAGCTGCCGGATAACTATCTAGTGGGAAGAAATAGCCCTGTGGTGGTGGAGCAGAATGTCAGTTATACCAGGGGAAACCCTACTCATGGGGTTCAGCAGAGTCTGCTTCCGCTGGATCCACGCAGACTACCGAACAGATTTCGAAATCACAGTGAAGCCAGAGAAAACGGGAATGGAAACGGGAACGGAAATGATGAGGATGCTAGATTTCTTCGTTTGGCCCATGAGGCCTTAGTAGCTACCACGGCCAAGCTGAATATGCTTGTGGATCCGACGATCGAGGATCTATTAACGAGACTTCAGTATGCGCTGCTGCCCCACGGGAACCCGATCAAACGGTCTCAGAACATCACCGCCAACGAAAATGGTCAACTCATGATCCAGAACTTCTACGACGGGTTCCCCAACATGAGCAACGATATCTTCACGGGCACGCATAACCACCCGCTGAATTCGAACAACTCAGGCTGGAATTTCCTTCTAGACGAAGAAAAGAAGAAATCTGAAATCAAACAAGAACCAGAGGAAGAAGAGGACAAGGTTCCAGCGCTAGACAGAAAAAACAAGCTTCAAAGGAAGTTCCCGTGCCCGGATTGCGATATGCTGTTCCGGAGAAGCAGCGATCTCAAGCGCCATGGCAAACAGCACTTGGAGATCCCAGCCAATATCTGCCCTTCTTGTGGAAAAGGATTCGCCCGGAGAGATGCCCTCAAACGGCACCAGGGCACGCTTACATGTAAGAGAAACGAGCTCAAGGGCTTGTACGAGAAGAACTTGACGTATCTACGAGAGCAGCAGGAGGATAAGCGATAGAGGTGGTTGCAAATTGCGGATGCGTTAGTCACGTCAAGGAGGGCTTGTTTCACGTCAAGGATGGCTCGTTTCACCACCACCTGCGGACAATGCGTTTTTCGAAAGGCGCTGGAGATTCTGTGGAAGCTTCTGATGCAGAGGCCTGAACGCAAAATCAAAGTGTGGCTCACCTTGACGTCTGGTGGTGTGGGATTTGTGGGAGCGGGACGTGAAGCCAAGGGAAAGCGGATTTCAGAAAGATTAGCTAAAGGGGAGTGATTGTTGGATAATGGATCACCTAATACCCTTGGTTTATTGCGGGCCGCCACAGTAACGACCTACGAGGTATACTTTCAGGCAGCGGTGATCTTGCAAGTTGATGCATCACAGAGGAAGTTTCACCTAACATCTTACTAAAAGTTCAACTTGTGGAAAAGGCAATTGGTCGAGAAAGCAATTGGGTCTACGGTATCTTCTAGGCCTCCCTCATCTGCACCACGGCTTACTCCAGGCTCTCCGTCTCCTCGGATCCGGCGATGGAGTTGCTAATCATCCTTTTAGCCAGAGAAGCTCATTGTAGAGAAGGGTGCAAAATTCACACTTGGCGGGCCCACCCGGCTTCACCCGATGAGATCCAAGAGAAGATCGGCTGTAGGCTGCTCGGCGATAGGCCACGCTGCAAAGTATATAATAATTCACCATCTCCATCTGCAAGTCGTAAAATCACATCTTGATGCCAAAACGCCGATGTCATCCACGGGTGACAGGGTCTATTTTCATAGGCGGGTTGCTGGCGTAAGGTTATTGCACTTTTCGCAGCCAATAAACGTCCTCGGACGGACGGAAGCGGGCCCATCCAACGGTTCGGGAGGTTGTTCCGAGAAGCAACAGCAAGACAAACCAAGACAAACGAAAAAGGAAAGATGAAAATGCAAAAAGCAAGACGTAAAAAAAAAAGCATAGTGCTTCCCCTCCTCCGCCGTTAGGGCACGTCACATGGCATGTCACTCACACGACACCGAGGCCGACTGGCGGTTGTTCCGTTTTCGCTGCGTTGAAAAAAAAAAAAAAAGAGCCAAAATCACACTCGCGCAACGTCATTATACGCCCGGATAAATCAGACGAAGGTGTCCATTAAACGAGCTTTATTTGAAGAGTAGTGGTAAATCCGTTGGCTCCATCGAACAGAACGGATTGAATTGCCTTACTGACCCGTTTTTCCCGTCTTTCTAGCCCTTGTAGATGGTTATTAGCAGACCCCCTCTGACTTCCTCGGTGCACTGGACCACGGCTTTTCCCTTGGCAGGCTCCCTCCCACATTCACCTGTGCACCAGTGTTCCTGACTAGCAGGCGCCAGGTCACGCTGACCCCAGAAACACCCCGTAAACGGCGGCAGGAAATCCACACCGTCGGTGTTACCCAACCACAACCCAAAGGACAACCCAAAAAGCGTCCCCTCAGTCACGGGCCGGGGGTCAGGTGGTGCTGGTTTTTCCAGAACAATGTAAATTTTTTTTTCTTTCTAAATCTCTTCGGTCTTGTTTGTATTGTTGTTGTTTGAGTGACGTCTAGGCGGGCCATGCTCTATTTCGCAGCCATCCCCAGGAGTCTCCAGTCACCAGTCTCCACTTGGTACCAAATGGACTGAATCAAAAAATGAATTGGCGGGAACTCCCAAATATATATTTCTCCCTTCCACCCCCTTTTTCTTTTTA
Source organism: Candidozyma pseudohaemuli (assembly GCF_003013735.1). Lineage (NCBI taxonomy): Eukaryota > Fungi > Ascomycota > Pichiomycetes > Serinales > Metschnikowiaceae > Candidozyma > Candidozyma pseudohaemuli. Next base: position 355,888 of record NW_020194435.1, on the reverse strand, counting down.
TTACTTTTTCCAAAAATTCAAAAAACACTATTCATGGGGGGCCCCCTGCGGGTCTCCGTTGTGCCGAGGTCGGTACAAATTCCATGGAGCCCGGTGAGTTTCTGTTTTCCCGCGCGGCACTACTTAAACGGCTGCCTTGCCGGAAAAATCGCACCTTATCATCATGTCTACTCCAGCTCAGAGATTGCAACATCTTGCTCAGATTATTGGTTCCAGAACCACGGCAGAGAAGCTGTTGCTGCCTCCTTCGCCTTTCAAGATCGCCGTCATCGGCTCGGGCAACTGGGGCACCACCATTGCCAAAATCTTGGCTGAAAACGCTGCTGCTAGACCTCACTTGTTCAAGCACTTTGTCGACATGTGGGTGTTTGAGGAGAAGGTGGACGGCAGAAACTTGACCGAGATCATCAACACCGACCACGAGAACGTGCGCTACCTCCCTGGCGTCAAGCTTCCCCAGAACTTGAGGGCTCTTCCCGATATCACCAAGGTGGCCGAGGATGCGGATCTCTTGGTGTTCAACTTGCCCCACCAGTTCTTGCCCAAGGTGTGCAAGCAGTTGAAGGGCAAGGTCAAGCCAACTTGCCGTGCCATCTCGTGTCTCAAGGGTCTCGAGGTGACCCCTGAGGGTTGTAAATTGTTGAGCACCGTCATCACAGAGGAGTTGGGTCTCGCCTGCGGTGCCCTTTCCGGCGCCAACTTGGCCCCTGAGATCGCCAGAGGCAAGTGGTCCGAGACCACCGTCGCATACACCATCCCCAAGGACTTCCGTGGTGCTGGTAACGATATCGACCTCAATGTGCTCAAGGCTGCTTTCCACAGACCATACTTCCACGTGAACGTTGTTCAGGACGTGGCGGGTGTTTCCGTGGCGGGTGCCTTGAAGAACATTGTCGCTTTGGCCGTCGGCTTCGTCGAGGGCTTGGGCTGGGGTGACAATGCCAAGGCTGCCATCATGAGAGTCGGCCTTTTGGAGACCATCAAGTTCTCCCAGACCTTCTTCCCCCAATCCGAGTCCGGCACCTTCACCAAGGAGTCTGCTGGTGTTGCTGACTTGATCACCACATGCTCTGGCGGTAGAAACGTCAAGGTGGGTCGCTACATGGCTGAAACCGGTGACTCTGCCGAGGTTGCTGAGAAGAAGTTGTTGAACGGCCAGTCCTCCCAGGGTATCATCACCGCCCGTGAGGTGCACGAGTTGTTGACCAATGTGAACAAGACCGGCGAGTTCCCCTTGTTCGAGGCCACCTACCAGATCATCTACGGTACCGAGAGTATCGAGAACTTGCCCAAGTTGTTGGAGACTTGCGACTAGATAGATAGAGAGGAGCTTTGCTCCGGTTAATTTATATAAGAATGATAGAAGACGAAACAGGAAATGTGATCTAGTTTTGTTTTGGGGTATTGGTATCGGTTGTACCCCAAATTTTTCACCCCACATTTTATTGCACATTATAGTGCGGCTTTGGGTGCGAAGATAAACTCCATCAACTGATCTCCCCCAGATAATTTCTACAGGTTATTTTTCAATAACTTATATTTTTACGGCCCCCCTCATGCCGCCTGCTCTTTCTGGCCTTCCCCCTTTTCTGTCTTTGGCCGCTTGTTCCTGAACTTAAGCAAAAACTTCTCCATGAAGCTGCCGGTGAAATCCTTGAGTTTTTTCACCTTGGCCTTATCGAGCTCCTTGGGTGGTGCCGTTTCCTTTTTGGCCTCTTTGCTGGCGAGAATCTTCACCAAGTCTCTGGCACAGCCCTTGACGTTCTCGTGGCCGATTTCGGCCTCGTGCTTTTTGATCATGTTGGGGATGTAACGGGCCAAGGTTTTCGTCCACTGTGCCTCCACAGACTCCTTGGTGGGGGGAGTTTTGGACTTGGAGTAGGCCTGCTCCAACTTTCTTCTTCTTTGCTTGATTTTTTCGAGTTTGTCTCGTTTGGCCTGCTCGGCAAGCCTCTTTTTCTCCTCGGCCTCCTGCTGCGATTGTAGAATAAGATCCTGGAGCATCTTCTCTCTCTGACGAATCTCGTTGTACTGCTCCTCCTTGAGCTTTTGTAGTTTGCTTTCTTCAGACGAGTAGTCGTCGTCTCGCTGCATGGGCTTGCCGTTTTTCTGTTTAGGCTTGCTAGCCTGCTGCTGCTGAGGCTGTTGTTTCACTTTGCTCTGCTTAGGACCCTTGGGGATGGAAGGGCCTTTTGGCACAGAATTCGTAGGTCTCTCCCATTTCGAAATACCCAACTCGGAGTGATAATAGTATGGTGTGTTGGTATTGGGGTCGACAGCTTGTTGCCACCCAGGAGGCAATTCCTCTTCCTCCACTTCACTGTGAGGCAGCTCATGGGTGGTGGGTTCGGTGACATCCTCGTATCCCCAAGTAGGAGATGCCAGACGGCCGGCTCTTCCATACAATGGAGACATGGACCCTCTGGCGGCGTTTTCGGTCTTTCCTGTGTTGCTCCTGTTCTTGGGGATTCTGTATGCCATCTCCAACTTGCTCCAGTCGGCAAGAAGCTCAGATCCGGTTTCTCTGATTTCATCATTCAGCGTATCCGCCACGATCTTCTTCACCACATCCTCAATCTGAGACAGCTCGATTTTGTTTCTTGTCATGGAGGGCCATCTCTTTAAGATCTGGAGCACCTTTTCGGTCAAGTCGTCTTCATCAGAGGAGTGGTCCTTCAAAACCTGCGAAAGCGTCTTGTAACCGTGAAGACGCACAATGATGGAATTGAGCTTAGCATCCTCGGTCAAAAACACACGGTCGATGATCTTGGCTATGATGTTGCGATCCTCTGCTTTCATCAACGCAGCCATAGCCTTATTGACGTCGTGCTCGTTCAAACCCTCCACTTCTAGACTCTTGACGAAATCTTCATTGATAATGGCGTCTGGGTCCTGCTGAGCAAGACGAGCTTGCTTATTACGCTTCAACCAGGCCTTTTCTTGAGCTCTGGTCACACCCAAAGCCTCGGAAATACCCTCAGGAAGAAGAAGAGCAGCATCCGTCTGCGTCTTTCCTCCCATCCAGCCGAGACAGTTGGAAGAGCCACAATAGCAAGGCTGCAGCTGGGCGCCATAACGGTCAACGTTATAATCGAAGGTGATTTCCTCGCCCTCTTTGATCAGACGCTTAGCGAAAATACCCATTCTCAACTTGTCGCCAACAACCCACTTGTCAACATAAGCGTTGGGGGAGCAAGAATGGTTGCAGAATCTGGCCAAAGAGCCCTTGTCGGTGGCATCAATGAATGCATCTTTGGTGAGCATCATGAAGTAGAAATGGCGTAGTTTCCTGGTATCGTAGTCGATCATCCTCTGTCTGAACGTCTCCTCGTCCACAACCTCGCCAATATACTCGTAAACAAATGCACCTTCTGAGATTGGCTGCTCAGCGACCAATCCATAGCCTTTTTTCTCTGTTTGGATCACCTTGACATCACAGTACTGCTTTTTCTGAAATCGCTGGTTCTGGCAGTCTTTGCCACAGAGACACAGCTTATTGGTACACTCGACTGACGTGATTCTGTTGATACAGTGGCTGTGTTCGCCACATGCCATGTTCATTTCCTTTTCATCATCCCAGTCTTCTGAACAATCACATGCCATGAGCTCCTTCAGGCCTATGCTTCCTAGGTTTTTTGATAGATACGAGCATTCCTGAATCTCTAGAAACTTCGACTTGGCCTCGTCTGTTTTGTCTTCGGCATCTTTGAAGAGCATCGGCGTCAGCTCTTTGGACATGACGTATGCTGGATGTGACTGGAGTTGAAGGAATGAATGGAAACAGAAAGGAAAAGTGTTTTATTAGCAACCCAGCAGAAATGAAATGGAGAAAACTGGTTGTTTAAGTAGTTCTGCTGTTGGGACGGTTGTATAGCCGGTTTTTCTTTTCCTGTTTTTCTCCAGTTTTCCAGTTCGCGCTTTTGGATACATAATTCTCGAGGCGAGCTTCGATCACCAATAGGGCATATCACGAGAGAATATCGAGTTTCGTGGTGGGTTCATTTTATTACATCGTTAGATCCGGAAGTGCTTACTGGCAGCAAGTATTCGGCGATTAGGCTCCAAGGCAAAGAGCATCATAACATGGAGGATAATCAACGGTCGTGATCGACCCGCTATTCACATTCAGTTGAAGAACCACCTACTGAAGAAGGTTCCCAACTGTCGCAAACAACGCAATGTTCAAGTCTTTCATGGTTTCATCCGAGGCACTCTCGTTGTTGCAAGCGTTGATCTTCGCAACAACCTCCGTCAACCGATCAAGAAGCAGCTCTATTCTGTTTATCTGATCTCTATCACCGCTGTTTCGATGCGGCGTAAATACCTTCCTGATGGTTGTTTTGTAGCTGGTGCCTTTGCTCGACTCGTTGCTTCCGTTATTGTTTTCGAAGCCATGAAAGTACGACGAGGTCGGAGAATGAGAAGACACTGGAGGCGTCGTATGGCCATGGCTGAAAGCTGGCGATGGTGCCATCCAGCCAGATGCCGTGGACGACGACCTCGACTTGCCCTTGTCCCCTATATTCATCTCTATCACCTTTATCTCTCTCGCACGTAAACTGATCATCACCGACCTTGTTGTGACCCTGGAGTAGCCACAGTCATTATGGTAGAAAAGCAAGTCATTTTTCATAGCCCCCATGACCTGGGTCTCGATCTTCAGACTTATCGGGCACAGCTGCATGGTGTACTCTGGTCTAAATTCCTCGACGAATGCCACATTTGGAAGCAACGTCTTCTGCTTGTACACTTTCTCGTCGTTGTGAGCCTCATACTTCACTTCCGTAGTGTTGCTGTTGACGCTTTCATACTTGAGTTTGGCATTGACGACGTCGTCACACTTCTTGCGAATGGTGTCTCTGCTTGCGTCAAACAAACCCTTGGCACGGTCATTGGCAAGTGGTACCACCATCGAGCATGTAGATCGTTTAAGGTTGAGGGATGGAAACTCAGTCGAATGCTGTGATTTTGCACTATCATTGGATGTGAGATTATGGAGATCAAGCATTGACTGGGCCCTTGAGAGCTTTGCCCGCCCTCTTCCAGTAGCTGTTGTGGCGGCGTCCCACTGGAAATCCTCTTGTTCAACTGCAGGGGAAGGCGAGTTGAGGGAATGGTAAGATGGTCTTTTGCTCAAATCAGGTATGTGGCATTGGTCATGAGTGTCGTTGGTATGATGAATAGGCTCTTGAAGATGATGCTGCCCTGCAGCAAACGAGTTTCGCCATTTATCGAGGAATGACGATCCAAACTTCGAAAATGAATAGTTTGAGGCGCTTGAAGAAAGCGACGAGTTGAGCGACGATGAAAGGTGTGCCATGGATGATGACGTTGACATTGCTGGCTTGCCGTGTATGGGTATATGCTGTGTGGTTGAGTACGACGTTTCCAACAGTGGTTTCTCCACAAATGAAACACTCGCCGCCGGGCCAGACTTTCCTGGTACTTCCCAACCTTTCTGGGACGAAACCAGGACAGACAAGGAGTCATCTGACGAATCTGCGATGCTGTCACGGGTCGGATGGCCCTTCTTGATCGGAATTGGCTGTGCCATGGGCGTATTGCCTATTTCAGGAGTACGAGAGAGTTCTCTGATGGAGGCCGTTTCCGGGATAGAGCCGGGAGTCGCCGATGGATCCAGAAATGGCGTAGTCACACGTTTGGGCTTCTCTGCTGCGCTGTGACTGTGGTTATAAAACGTTTCTTGAGAAGAAGGGGAGGTGTAATGCTCCACTTCCGTTTCATTGGGATCGACGTGCTGCAAGCTTCTCTTGTAGTCATCGTCGCTGATGCATGCCTCGAATTGGGCATCGGGTATAAGTCCATTTAGAATAAATATAAGTTTCTTGGCCACCATTGAATTGCCTGTTACCACCAAAACTCTGGTGAGTTCTTTGGTGCCATTGGTTTCTGCGCTGTCAGACCTTTGAGATAAGGAGTCTCTCAAAGAATGCAAGAGGGCAAACAAGCTGGCCAAAAAGGTGTTGGAGGGCGTTCCTTCGAATTCGTTGTGAACACCGTGGGAATGTAGGTGGTGGGTATGCAGATAGTTGTGGAAATGTGAGTTTGATGCAAAGTTGGGGTGGTTGTTTTGTACAATGTTCCGTCCGTCCTTAAACTCTAGCCAGTTGATCACTTCCAACGCCCAGTTGACCAACAAGGCTTTGAAATGAGAGCCTGTGTGGACGGAGGAGTAGCGCATGATACTGTTTGAGTTGATCAAACGTGGCGTATTGTAGTTGAAGTGGATCAAGCGGTAGAGCTTATGAAGCTGGCGTGGGAGGTCTGAGTCGGCCTGGAGAAGCTCTGAGGGAAATGACACTCTGCGATTGGCGATGTAAGGGCACATGCCGTTGACCGTAGAGTACTTGATCAACATCAAGAGTTTCTTCGTGACCATTTTTTGCAAGGATACGAGATACTGCGACAAGGCCTCCCAGTTCTGGAGCACCACTTCATCGACCGACTGGTCCAGCGAGTAGGGTATCACAATGCCGATGGCGAAGCGGCTGTTGACGGTGTATTTCGACACGCCCATCGAAGGCAGGTCCGGTGAGGACGACGCAGGCGTGGCCATGGACAGTGGAAAGGCGTAGGTGGTTTCTTTGATTGGGTAGGTTGGCTTGGGCAGCCAGCTGGGGTCCTCTTCGGTCAGCGACTCGCCCATGGCGCCCCCGGTATCCGGAATCAGAAACAACTTCGTCACCAACACCGCCGAGAAGGATCCGTGCACGGAATTGAACTGGGGTAAGAGGTGCACCTTCGTAGCGGTATGCGTTTCTGACGAAGGAAGGCCCCTTCCGAACATGTACTCGTTGAGTTCCGAAACGTTATGGAGCAACTTCGACGTGAGGATGTTCTTGGACGAGTGGTTACGGGAAAACAGCAAGTTCGAAAGCGTCTGGGACAAGTCCTGGCTCGGAGAAGCCGGAGTACTGGTATCCTGAGACCGAGGTCTTGAAGGCGACGGCGCCTCCAGATGCTGGGCGGAGCTGGGGTTCGAACCAAGGTCCTGGCGGTCTGCCGAATCGAAGAGCACCTGTTTTGCCCGCAAGTTCCCGCCGTCCTGGGCCACAACTAACCGAAACCGCCTTCTGCTGAACTGGTGGGGCCGGATTTGCCCGAGCCTCAGCAGCCCATACAAAATCTCCCTTGTGTACGAGTCGTCATGGGAATTAGCCGATGCAGGAGTCTTGGGAGCCCCCTGAGGCGGATTGTGTGGTAAAGGTCCAGGCAGCTGTTGCTGCTTAAAGAGACGTCCTAGCATGGTGAGCCATTCTGGAAAGGGGAGATTTGGACGACAGTGATAAAAAAAGGGGGTTTTCCGAGGAAGGAAATGCAGGAATGTGGGATGTAGACGTGATGTCTCAGAAAAAGGTGTAGTAGGGTACGTAGATATCTGCCCAATCGGGACGCCTAGTAGTAGGTTCCTGTGCAGGACGTGGTATTATGGGTGGGTTCGGGAGGTCAGCCAGATTGGGCAATTCCGAGAGGAACTTTACTTATTTAAAGTTGGAGTTATGGGGGGTTTTGGTGACTGGAGATTTCTATAAAGTTTTCTGGGATTGTAGGTTCAAAGGGATCCATGGTCACGCGACCGTTACGAGCCGTTGAGATAAGCGGCTTTTCCAAGACTTTTTTCATCTGGGGTAATCTAGAGCACGTTTCCGAAAGCTGACTAATTTATGAATTTGCAAAAATTCGAAAGTAGTCTCGAAACCTTCGCTGATGATGTCACCGGTGCTATTCTCGGGAAAGAAAATTGCTGTTTCTGGTGACGTCTCTGGTTTTGCAGCCAGCCGCAGTCGTCTAAGACACGAGGACTTTTTAGCCGTAGAAACATGTATGGATGGTGACATTTGCGCTTCCATACGGACTAGAGCAGCACGGTGACCTCACCCTTGCGGCTTGATCTGTCCTGGAACATGCTGCAGATGCAAGAGATGCTTGAGGCTGGTGAGTATCTGTGGAGCGTTTGAGGTAATGAAGAAGACATGAAGTAGTCATTCAGGGGACATGGATGCAACGTCATTGTGGCTGGTGTGTTGGGCTTATTTTTAGGCTTTGGCATCGGACGGGGGTCTGGAGATTTCCACGAAATCTCGAAATAGGGATCAGATCGTTACGTGAGTCTTGGGAGGTTAAGAGATGGGGTTTGATGGGTTTTGATACCGTCCCAGATCTAAAACAAAAGAAGACGCATCCCACCCCTCCACACGCATGTCTTACATCCTAGCGAGGAATCTTCACTCTATTCAAGTGGATCAGCTCCACGTTTCAGAAACCGCCTATATGTGGAAAGCATGCTCCACGTTTCAGACAAACCGCCTATATGTGGAAAGCATGCTCCAAAGCATTCAAAAACACATTGGCATGCGAAGGCTCAAACACCAAAGAGGGTCTCAAACGAACAGACCTCTCGCCACATCCTCCAATGTTCACACCAGCAGCACGCATCTTCAACAACAACTCGTTTCTATGAGTAGGACTCTCGCAGTCCCAGGCAATGAAAGTACCAAAGTTCTCGCCTCTCAAGTTGAGGATATTGTCCTGGTACTTCTCGGCGAGGCCCTCGAGCTCCTTGTAGAGGTAGTCACCGGTAGTGGCGGTTCTCTCAACCAAATTGTTCTTTTGAACCTCCTGGTAGATGGCCTTGGCAAGAATGGCCTTGGATGGGTCACCACACCACGTGTTGAATTGTCTATAAGGCTGGGAGGGCTGCAAATTGGGGTCTGAGAAGTAGAAGCCAGCAGCCTGGAACTTCTTGGAAAAGGTGACCATGTCTGGAGGGTCCTGGAGGTTCCAGTGTTCATGAGCCCAGAACTTGCCCAGAGCACCCACACCAGTCTGGACCTCGTCGACGATCATGAGGATCTCGTGTTTTCTGGTGATCTGTCTCAAACCGTGGAAGAACGCAGCGGAGGCGTGGTTGTCTCCACCTTCAGACTGAACAGGCTCCACGATGATAGCGGCAATGTAGCCTGGAGGGTGGCTGGCGACGATTTCCTCGAATTCAGCCAAACAGCGCTCCTCCTCGGCGGCGTTTTCCCGGACGTGCTCCTTCAATGGGTACTTGAGCTCGGGGAAAGGCGCCACTGGCCAGTCGAATGCAGGGATATCCAACTTGTGGAGGGCCTTGGAGCGAGTGGTGGAAAGAGAGCCGAAAAGACGGCCGTGGAAGCCCTTTTCAAAGGACAAAATGGCTCTATCGGGCGAACCTGGCGCCTTGTTGAGCATCACCGAACGCAACTCCTCGTCGGTGAAATCCATGGCTCCACGTGCCTTGGCGGCCTGGTACATGAACGCCGCCTTGTAGGCTGTTTCATTGGCACACGAGCCGGAAAGCGCCGTCCACACCTTGGTCATTCCTGGCGGAGCAGCAGCCAAAATGCCTTCCTCGAGAATACCCGCGTAGTCGAGCTGAGGAAAACACGCCAACGCGGGTCTGTTAACCAAAGCGGAGGCCATTTCGGGTGACGTGGCGGCGGCGTAAAGCTCCGGGTTGTTGTAGCCCAAAGGGATCGACGAAATCTGACAGTACACGTCAAGCAACTTGTTGCCGTCTGCGTCAGCAATGTAGTTTCCCACGGAGTTGTAGTAGTCCGTGACAAAGTACGCGGCTCTGTTGTCGAAAACAGAGCCCAAATGGTCGTTTGCCGCCAACAGCTTGGGTCCTGGAACCGATTCGGTGATCAAGGAGGGACCCTTTGGTTCGTTGGGGTAGTATTTTGCAGCCACGGAAACCGAGCCACCGGTGGTCTCTGGCGCGTGTGTAGCGGCGCTGGCGTGGCCCCGCACGCTTCTGGCAGCAGCACGTGTCACGTTTCTAAGCATTGTGGCGGTTTTGAAGGAGAAATCGTTGGAGAAAAGAGGTTGCTGAAGCGAGGTTTATATAGCGCTGATAAGGACCTGCACACAGGCCGATGAGGCGTCGTGGGTTAGCGGGGGTTGAAAATGGGCCACCGATTCCGAGCGGACGAGGGATCCCGAAACCGTGGTTTTTTAGTGGAAAAAAGAGAATTTCGGGATTTCGGGTCCGTTTGGGTGGTATTTTGGAAATCTTGCATATTTCTGAAAAATTTCAACTGAAATCCGGGAAAACCGGCGCATCTCGGTAAGCGAGAAAGTGGTACGGCTGAGCTGCGCTAAGAAGTGGCCTGTTTTGGGAGAAGCCATTTGACTCTGATAGGGTGGGTGGTTTTTTTGATTGATTGAAGAAGTCAAAACGAATCCGATGGAATTATAAATAAATAACCATAAAAACACAGAAGCATATTTGTATTTTGTATCTCTGCAACTCTACTACTCAGTCTACTTGTGCGTTGGTTGGCTGCAAATGCCTAATCAGGAAAGACGAGCAGCCGTGAAAAATCCACCACCTCTAAGCAGTACCAGCCTTTATGAATTCCTCCAATTCCTTTCGAGATGCAATTACGAAAAAACACCCCCGGGGCTTTCGGACCACCCTCCCCTCCCCATTGTCCTCCACCGAGCTTCTCTTGTGTAGGAGCTTCTTGTGTAGGAGCTTCTTGTGTAGGAGCTTCTTGTGTAGGTTAGTCTAGATGGGATTAGGGGCTAAAAGGCCATTTTTCAGCGTTCTGTACATCTCGGGCTAAAGTTGTCGACTCCGGGCTTGCACCGGGTTTAGTCATTTTGGGACAATGGCTGGATTGAGGATGCACCGCTCAGGGGTCTGGATGGATGTGTGGAAGGATGAAAGGTCTGGACATACAGGGAGGCTTGGGCTGGATTGGTGTGACCACCAAGGATTGGGATTTGATTAGGGAGGGATGATGTAATGGGGTTTGCTTAGGGATTGAGGATCTGGCTTGTACGGATTTGGATTGTGTGGATTGTGTGGATTGGGTGTATGTCGTATGTGTGGTGATGTAAGTGGACTGGAGGATCTCTTATATGTTTAATGCAAGTGAGGTAATGAAGACGCTGGGAGCGGAGTCATGTATGGTTTAGTTTCGGCTGCAGCGGCTTGTTCACGTTGCTTTTAGTGGTGGTATTCATGAATAGTGTAGATTGAGGGTTTGCGGAAGCATGACTAGGGTGTACTGGCATTGGAGGATAAAGGAAGGTGGTAGAAACGATGGGAGAGTATTTTAGTGTTGGATCATGACTTTTTCGGGGTAGTGTGGTATTTCTATGATGCAGAGGCATTGTGGTACTTCTACTATGTAGAGCTCTAAATGAGTAGTATCGGAGAACCATTGAAGATACCGTGAAGTTCGGCAACGTACATTTCATGAAAAATGCACCTCCATAAGCTCTACGAGTGACTCGACAAAGGTAATTTGGGAAGCTGGAGCCTATTCTTGCTATTCCGTTTTAGCTCCTTATATCCCGTTCTAGCTCAATAGCACTATCCAACTACGCTGCTACATTTCCATACATAAATGTCTAACACCCGACATAAGCGTCTTTCGGAGTAGTCCCGGAATCATAAAATTTGGAAAATCTTCCTGGATCCTCCTGGTCCACTATGTAGATTATACGTATTACGAAACCACCACATTCTGTATGTCTCTCTATATCCAGACATCCCACCATCCACCTCCCATCGTCTGTATAGTACACCCATAATCCGAACATCATTGGTCAATACCATATAGTATACATGCTCCTTCAGAATTTCAAATCGTCGTAATGGCGTCCATCATCATCAAAACCCAATCCAGCTGAATCCCTCCATAAAAAGAAACCAAAGCCAGCTTCCTAAAACACCCTCGGTCATGCACCAACGGTCCGTTTACGAGATTCCTACACTCCCATTATCCCATCAACGCACGGACCGTGCATCGAGGAAGCCGATCTGTCGATCCACCATTCTTGAAAAACCAGATCTGAAATTGTGGCTCAGGAGGTTTCGGCATTTCTCCTATTCCATTTTTCTTTGTATTCTGAATATGCCCTATTCTCTATGCCACTTTACTAAAAGTGCTATTTCCAGCCGTATGTCCCATGATTCACGGTACTGAAGGACTACCGCTGCACGGCTGCAAAGTAGGGCGCCAAGAGAGACCGAGGAGGAGGAGTTGTAGAGAAAAGGAGATTCGGAAAAAACGTTTGAAGCACGATTTCCTAAATTCAGAGACCGTTGGTTCTTGGATTTGCTGTGCTGGGGGAGGCCGGAGTCGAATTTGGCAAAATGAACATTTTTTTTTTTCGATTTTTCGATTCTTCAAATATTTCATGATAAAGTTCTTTTAGGTGAGGGAACAGCAGGAAGTTGGGAGCCGGTTACTGAGTAGTTCGGAAATTCGATGTTCAAATCCGGCTACGATAAACGAGAAGTAGGCCAGTACGCAAGGAGGTTTAAAAAGTGAGCTTTCTGCATTTTCTTTTAATTCGATTATCTTCGATTTTACGATAATCATGGGGAAATGGCTCTTCAAGTGTATATCAAAACCATTGACTTCTGAATCCATCTATGGTAGAGCTGAATGTCTAGATGGTACATCACCTAGGAAGAAGGCATTTATTCACCTATCAACTTCTTTAGTATTCCTACCATGTAAGATTAAAAAGTGAAGGTGATAATAACGGCTACATATTGTAAGTCAGGAAATTTGATCCCTCAACCTACCTATGAGGAAGTGGAGGTACCACCATGTACAGCAATGTGACCAGACATAGTAAACCCGTTTCGTCAAAAATCCCCCAAATTCCTCGGATCCCCAATCCCCTAAAATCCTTAAAATCCCTTATCCTTCCAAATTCCATCCCCCAATTCTCTTCAAAACTTCTTTTTTCCCTAACCCACTTGCCGATCGCCCGCTGAAGGCATACGCTTATCATCCCACGATAATGGCTGCGAAAGGCGCAGTATGGATCCATTCTTCCACCAACCGAACAAACCCACCGCGCACCTGGCCACCCATAATCGCCTTTTATCGGAAAGCAAAAACAATTGCCAAATTTCAAAAACCACACCCTTTCCACCTCTTCACTCCCAACGTGGCTGGTGAATGTGGCTGAGGCGGGTGCAGGACGGCAATATCAGCGTCACTATCGCAACCAACCTACTACTCCACTGTTTTCCAATGCCTGAAGACGGACACATCAAGAAGTTCATCAACAAGATCAGCGGCCAGCCGGAACTGTACTCCCGCAAGGCACGCTACACGTTCGGCAAGACCTTGGGCGCCGGCCTGTTTGGAATCGTTCGTTATGCTAGAGATAACCAAACGGGCGAGGACGTGGCGGTCAAGATCATTTTGAAGAAGGCGCTCAAGAGCAAGGAGCATGAACAGTTTATTGTGGACGAGCTCTCTTTGCTCCGGGAGCTCAAGCATCCACATATCGTTGGTTTTAGAGATTGGTTTGAATCGAAGGACAAGTTCTACTTGGTAACTCAATTGGCTACAGGCGGCGAGTTGTTTGACAGGATCGTGCAGCAGGGCCGTTTTACGGAACGGGACGCGTCCGTGGTGGTGATCCAGATGCTCGAGGCACTCAAGTACTTGCACGATAGAAATATCGTCCACAGAGACATCAAGCCGGAGAATGTCTTGTACCTCAACGAGGACGCCAATTCGGACATTGTGCTTGCGGACTTCGGTATTGCCAAGAAGCTCCAGGACCCCAAGGAAAAGCTTATGTCGTCGGCTGGCTCGTTCGGGTACGCTGCGCCAGAAGTCATCACGGGAACAGGCCACGGCAAGCCGTGCGATATCTGGTCCTTGGGTGTGGTCACCTACACCATCTTGTGTGGCTACTCGCCTTTTAGAGCGGAAAACGTCCAGGACTTTATCGCCGAGGTCAGGCACAACAACGCCGTGGTGTTCCACGCGGACTACTGGAGGTCTGTTTCGAAAGATGCACGTAGATTTATCATCAAGGCGCTCCAGTACGACCCGGAGCGCCGAGCCACGGCCGACTCGCTTTTGGAGGACCCCTGGCTCGTCAGCATCGCCAAGGAGCACGGCGAGGCCGACTTGTTGCCTAACTTGAAGCAGAACTTTGACGCCAAGGGCAAGTTCCGCCAGGCCATCGAGGTGGTCAAGTTGGCCAACCGCATCAAGAAGCTCAAGGACTTGCAGACCGAGGAGGACGACGACCCCAACGAAATCAATCTCTTCGGCGACGGCGGGTCTGTTGTCAGCGACAGCGAGCTTCCTGACACCAAGCTGGATGACAGCAGCCACGACAGTGAAGTGAAGAACAAGAGCGGCGGGCTTTTCAACTGGAAGAAGATCAGCGAGTCGCTTGCCGAGGCTGAGGGCAAAAAGCCCAAGAGCGAGGACAAGTCGTCGCTCACGTCGAGTGCATTCATCCAGTTGGTTCAGGCAGCGACCGAAAACAAGGAACGAGTCACGGAGTACCAGAAGCGAGAAGACGAGGCCAAGTAGACAGGCTCCTCTGGCTCCGACCGCGAGAAAAGTCCCCGTCGTTTTCGAAAATAGAGAAAATCACAAATACATGCATGCGGAGCCTGGCGGTTGCTTTCTCTACTTTTGTGATCTCGGTCATGTCACACAAGCCTTGCAACAACCCCTCGGTGCACAGCTTCGAAAAAGATTGAGAACCCCCCTATCGCCAGAATCGGCTTCAGGGATGTGTTGTGAACGATGCATTTCACGTGAGACAGTTTTTGAACCCTGCTAGAGCACTTTAGCCGTGGTTGCATGATTTAGGTGAGACAGCGTCAAGCACGGTGCGCTAAGCAGAGACAGTTGGAGAGTTCCGGTACTGCCCCCAAGAAAGTCCAGACTCCCGGTATAATCGGGGGGTTTGACTCGTGGGAGGAGAAAGCCTAGCATTTTTTTTTTTTTTACAGTTTTGAGCCTCAAAACAACCGAGGCTCACAGGTCAAGCGCTATTAACCTGGTTGGGCACTGCGTCTGTGGGCCACCCTTAATTGATAAAGGTTTCCCTTTGTCCCATGCGGTGTTTGGTGACCATCGTTCGGCGGCTGCAGTGGGACGATACCACCCTGACTGCAATTGAGTAAAAAACGGTTTCGAATTGAGGCTGGTGAAGAGATAGCGCCCTACATGGATGTGCCGGCAAATATCCCGATTTGAAAAAATGGGCCAGCGGCAAATTCGCAGGGCAGGCGGCTCAGGTTCCCGCCATGTTTCCGTCTTGTGTCTTACCCAGCCACGGCGGGTCTTGGACGGGTGCTGGTCGGCTAAAGAAAACGCAAAGTGTATTTTGCTGCACGGCGGCTCAAGACAGCTTGCAAAAAAGCCCCGTTACTTGCCACCGTTTAGAGAAATTTCGTCAGGAGGTGTAGAGGGGTTAACTTTTTTCTAAGCATGGTGGTTATGGTCAAATCTCGTGGTGTTCCACTGTCGCTCTTCGCCTAAGCGGTTGCTCAATGCATGTCGAGCAGGTATTGGGAACACAGACACACAAGGGCCAAAGCGCCTGCTGTTAAACGGAAAGAGGTAAAATAGTCACTGCCGACTTTTGGGAGTGTGGCTGGGAGGCAGCATGCTCTAATACAGGGTTTTGGGGAGCGGATCGAAAGAAGGGCTGCAAAGCTTATTTGTGCTTCTACGAATTTTAGTCTTTTTTGGATCGTGCAAGCGCCGGGTTTCCGTTGATTTCTCAATCGGGCGGACTTGTCTCGAACTTTCGACTCCACGCTTCCCCAAGCATCGAAGTGAGACACTGGGATTTAGACGCCGATTGCATATTCGACGCACGGTGGGTAGTCGTTGGTTCACGGTGAGGTGACGAGGAGACCCCGGAACTCCGACAAGAGTAGGCCCATTTTTTCGCCTCCGGGATCTCGCTATGTATGACCGTTTTATTCGTACTTTTTCGTTCAGGGGCTGCGAGTAATTAGCTGATTTGAGGTGGATTGAGTTTGGAGGGGGTTTCGGTTATGTGGTGCACCGGTGGTTCAATAAGCACTTGGGAGAAAAATAACTACAGAGAATGAATTGGAGGTTCTAGTTGATTTAGAAATTTAAATTTTTGTTTGTGGTAGTGGTGGTGGTGGTGGTTTTGGTGGTTTTTGCATTTGTAGTGGTAGTGAGATGGTGGTAGTCTAACAGTGCTCACTATGGCACAAGCACTACAAAATCGACTAACGTAATATGCCACCGTCAATTCTTTAACTTAATAGTTTAACCTTGAGCGCTGCAATGTTAGCGCAATTCAGTTAGTGCAGAGTTAGTGCAGAATTAGTGAAATTGAGTTAGCTGTATTCAATCCTCTAGCACTTCATCTAGTCTATCACCAAGTCATCTTCCAGTCATTTTCTATCTGTTCTTCCATAATGCCTACTGCTCTACTGCTTTTCTGTCATTAGCCGTGAAATTAGTCTATAAACCGTACCATGCCAAAGGCCCAAGTCATAATCAATCAAAACCAGTCGTAACAGGCTCACAAGCCCACATTCAACATCTCCGTCAGAAGACCCAAGTTGAGGGCATCGTTGAGATCCGAAGCGTCGGGCTCCACCTTCAAGAAATCCTCATCCAAGCCGCCAGTGAAGTCGGTGCCGGCACCTCCAAACACATCGGTACTATAGCTACTGGCTGGACCAGAAGTAAAGTCGGGCATGTCGCCAAAGGGCATTTCTTGCATTTCAGGTGCAACCGTGCCGGGAGGAGCCATGCTGCCGTCAAAGTGGTAGCCCAAAGAGCCCTCAGAGTGCTCGGGCATGGTAGCCAATTGAGGCATCGCCAACGAGTCCTCAGGGTAGTAGGTGGGCTTCAGATGGGAAAAGAGCGAGTAAGGTCTCTCGACACCGCCAGCGGCGCCTCCACTCACGTAGCCCTTGTGTGGCATCTGTGCAGCCATGGTCAAGTCTGTGTCGCTAAACGCTCTCGAGGCACTGAAGTCGGTAGGGTTACCGAAATCCGTCTCGTCGAGCGAAAAGGCAGGATTCACCATGGTAGGAGGCATGTGGGGCGTCTGGTACTGGTTGGTGAGCTGTCTCTTGGGCAGAGGCGTCACATCTGGCGTTTGTTCCTTGATATCGGATCTGGCTCTCTTGCGGGAAACAGGCAGTTCCACAGAGGAAACGGAGGAGGTTGTCAGGTTGTCTCTGAGCAGGAGGTTCAGGCTCAGGCTCAGGGCGGAATTGAGGCCCGAAGGTCTCTCGTCGTGGAGATACTCCCAGCACATGTCACCATAAGTCTTTGGGGTCATTCCGGTAACAGACTTGAACACACGGTGAAAGTGCCAGGCGGAAAGCTTGGATTTGGCGGCAAGCTCCTTGAAGCCGAGCACGCCGCCTCTTCTCTTTCTCTTCTTCTTTCCGGAATCGGAGGATCCGTCATCCAGAGCAGGCGAGTTGGCGCTGGATGGCAGCGGGTTCATGATGGAAACGGCAGCTGCAAGCGCCAAGTGGCGGCAGGCAAGATCCACAAGACGGTAGTGCTCCAGGTTGTTTTTGGAAACCGTGCCAACAGGCTGTCTCAAGTCCTTCTCATCCTTCTCGTCCAAGGCAGGAAGCGAAAAGCCAATCAGGGCATTCACGTCGTTGACCGTCTGGATAAGAAGCTTCACGTCAATGTGGGGCGTGGAGGTAGGGTCACAGTGTTCACAAGGAAGGTAGCCGAGGTCCATGGCTTGTTGGCATTCGTCAACAAACTCAATCTCCAGCTTCAATTCTGAGACAGGGTAGGCGTCGCAGTCGGGGCGGCAGAACCTCTTGTATGTCTTGTTGCAGACAAGGAAGGAGTTTGCGGCAAAGGGGTCCAGGAACTGGTAGGCCTTCCACTTGGCGGACTCAGAAGAATATACCATGGTAGTAGGGGGAATGGTCGGGGAGAATGTAGTGAGGGAGATGGGCACTTAAGATAGACACTAGGATAGGATGGGAGTCCAAGGGTGTTCGAAGTGTCGATATAGTTCTTGAGGCTGGGGAGAAAAAGAAGTGGTTATGGGGATTGGGGCGGTATTTATATATTGGGTAGCGGGAGCTCCAAATGTGGGACAAGGAAAACTGTAGCTGCGGGAGGACGTGCATGGCTGCTGCTGCTGCGTGCGTTGCATGCATGCATGTGGATGCCTACATACGTATGTACGCATGGTGAGCATCTGCAGTTGGCCTGCAGCGCGGCTGTGATGGCGGGATGCATGAGCTGCCCTGAGGCTGCCCTGGAGGGAAGGCATACTGAAACGAAAGAAAAAAAAAAAAAAAAAAAACTTCGCCCCAAAAAACCTTCGTTACAACCCTCAAGTGCATATGGCAAAACATCGGGAAATGTCTCACATTGGGCCTACATATGAACCGGGTCGCACATGGGTGACCCCGGGGGTGCTGTGCCATGATGCTGTCTGCAGGACGCCTCTCCTTCTGCTTGGAAACATGCGAGGTGCACCATCTGCATATATAGTGGAAGGTGAAAGTCTCTCTCACGCTCGCTGCGCTCGCTGCACGTCGGGCGGCCTGCACAGGCCCCACAGCCAACATAACCTTCCAGCCTAAAATCCACGCCCTTACCTCTTCTCCTTAACAGGAACGGGGTCTTTTCCGCT
Organism: Candidozyma pseudohaemuli; assembly: GCF_003013735.1. Classification (NCBI taxonomy): domain Eukaryota; kingdom Fungi; phylum Ascomycota; class Pichiomycetes; order Serinales; family Metschnikowiaceae; genus Candidozyma; species Candidozyma pseudohaemuli. Next base: position 337,435 of record NW_020194435.1, on the reverse strand, counting down.
TGCAGCCGATAAATAAGCTGTGGCCATGCTCCCCCCAAATCCGGGCCTTCCAGCCGCATCCGCCCACAACGGAAAAAGCCCTGTTGCCCGTGCGCCACATCCCGCCATTGTCTTCTGCCCGATCCGCCCCAGTCCTCTTTCATTGTCCGCCTGGAGTTGGCTGCAAATACGTACTTTCCAACCCCCATCAGTTTACAACTTGTCTCACCTATTCTTACCCTGTCGCCTTCGCCCAATGTTTTCTCCGCTCAGTATCCCGCCAGCGTCATCGCAATAACATATAGCCGACTTGCAGCCCATGGCATGTTCCACTCTTGCATTCTCGCCTCGTGGCTGGTGATGCACTGTCTCACGTACGTGTCTAAATTTTGCACGGATCCCCGGTTCTGTCTTACATGGATTCGGTAGCGGTGGTGCACGAGGGGGCGTTTCTTGTTGCTCCAGATGCTCGTCTGACGAGCCATAGGCGGCGATACATCTCCTTCACCACAAGGATTTTCTCTCGTCGAGACGCATGTTTTAGGCGGCAACCCTTTTTGGATAACCTGTTTCACAGACTTGTGGCTAGAGCCAATGTGGGCGTTGACGTGCTGGAAGAGGATGGATCTAAGGTGTGAGACATGACAGTATATATTGAGGGAAGTGGTGCTAAAAGTGGGTTCTGCAAAACGGTTCCGCAGGGTCCGGAGCAACCCGACAGATGAAATTGAAGGGTTCTTGGAGGTGTTGACGGCGTGGCTACAGAGGCAGGACTCGGAAATAGAGGAGCTGCTCAGGCGGCTAAATGGCCCCCAAACCCGCCACAAGCAAGCAGTGGGAATAGGCGCCCAATGACCTACAGCCGCTCTGCGGTGAAACAGCAGGAAGGAGTGCCCAGGAGACTTCTAATTTGCTGGTACTATGTAACCACCTCATATCAACAGATATCCCCCTGAGAATGGCGAGTGGTTGGTGGAATTGGTGATGGTGAGGCGGGAGGGGCACGTACATATCTCACTGTCGGTGAGAGCGGAGGCTTGGGGCGACACCACTGCACCTCTGACGAAATTCCCATGCACCCTGGCATCGTGCATGGGGCTTGTGGCTTGTGGAATGTGGCTATGTTTATCCGGCCGCACGCCTGCGTCGCTTCCCTTACGTGAAAGAATAGCGCATCCTGCACAGCGCCCCGCCGTCCTTGGAAGCATCTACATCTCTTGTCTTGTCTTGTGGCGGGTGCCTAGCGGCTGCTTTGAGGTTATCGGAAGTGGCGGATGTCGGGATCCTAGGGTCCAGGGCTAATTGCCGATCCAAAAAGGCTCCGTAACCACACATATATCCGCATGTCTCAGATCGCCCACCTATGCCTTCTTTAACGCACTTCCAGTTCAACATGGCTCGCCTCACCTCGTACATGGATATCTCCAACTTTACTTGCGGTAATTTTCCTCCGTAGCAAAAGACCCTCGAGCCTCGCCTGTGACGCAATTAGCCACACGACGACGACGAACGGTACAAGCGCTTATTTCTCTAGCCCAGCCTAGGCCCTCAGGGTGCAGCGCACGTTTTGGGAAATCCCTGCCTCAACCAGGCAAACCCTAACGGCTTTAGCCATCGCTGCATCACCACCTTCTTGTCGTCACCCTTTAGCACTTGCCACAGCGGCACTTGCCACAGGGCACCTGCCGAATTGAGCAGCCGGGGTCGGCTATGACGTAGTGAAGGAAAGTTTCACGACGCAAAAGCGACGAGATGGCAATAAAAATGACAAACGACGTCACCGGCTATCCCGGCGCCGAGGTTAACGAGTTTCACTGGCTGCCGTTCGTCCCAGAGGTGCCTGTATCGGAACCAGGGCTAGAATAGTGGCCGGTTTGTAGTAAGGCTTTTGCCTCACGAGCTGGGGACGGATTACTTGTGGCTGTGAAGACATGGTTCACCAGAAAATCTAAGCTGCCATAGGAAGAAAAAAGGATTTCTGCTGGGCCACATGTGGCGGGTGGGACCAAGTATATATACATTGGGCGCCTCATGTGGCCTGGTTTCTATTTGGTCCAGCGTCTCGCAACACCGCCGGACTCCCCTCGGACTCCGTCCCGCCCACCGGAAGTCCAACGCGGGCCCCGTCCAATGAATGATTTAGTTTTTATTACTTTTAATTGGATTTAATACTTTTTATTTGTGGTTGAGCAGACCTCTAGTTTGTGGCTGGTGAATGGCTGCAAATGAAGATGGAGGAGGCTTGGTTGCGACGTGCCGCTTGGTCCGCTTTCGGACATTCATCAACAGTAAGCGAATGTGTAGAAATCGGCATGTGGGTACAACAACCAACGACATACTTTACAATGGGCGGACCCCTTTTTTTCGCCATGTGGGTCATAAAACGACTTTTCTGTATCGAACCGATAACGTGACCCTTGAGGCACACTTGAGGCTGATGGAGGTGGGTTAATAATCATACTATCGGTCCTAGGGAAAGTGGCCGGAACTCCGAGGCACCGGGGCCCCGGATAGAGATTATTATTTAGGTAGGCCCACGACACAAAGAGATCGAATGAGATGTATGCGCATACAAGGGCCTCGGAGTTCCGAAACGTCGTGAAAGACGAGCGCAGGGCGTGCATGAGGGGAGACTGGTTTTGATAGAATCTTGCCTCAATAATAGGGATCCCACATCAATGCGACTGTGTGGCTTTCCGGCCATTGCATCATCGAATTCGATAGAAAGATTTTTCAGCCTCCATGTGAAATTGTCTCCTCCCGCTGGTCACACCCTTGAGAGCGTGCGTCATGCCGAGTTGTGTCATCATGCACTCCCGCTGCAGTACTCAAGCAATCGTAAGCGACACCCGGCTGCATCAATAGCTTAGAAGCGGATCCTGGGTTCCCTGCATGAGTCGATGGTTGTCCATATTGTATTACTCACTCGCCATCTACTATGTGGAGCGCCTAAAGAAAAATATTTTCTTAGGCTTCTCGACTCGTCGAAGATAAGGCCTCCCGCGCATACCAGCTGTATTCCGGATTTCCTTGTTTTGTCGAATTGCAGCACGTTACCATCGCAACGCTTTTTCCGAGTACTGCCCCCCTCAAGGTTCTCACCTCCGATGTGGCCCCAGGTGGTGTTATCTATGTCATTGTCCAAGCCCGCAGATTTGGCACATTTTCTATTGTCACTGTGGATGCTTATGCAAGCGCATGCAACTGAAACGTAAGGCCTGCTTACATCCCATTGATGCGGCCGGAGTGATTCCAATGAACATTTCTTGTGTCCATTGTTAGGGTTGGTGGTTGTATGCAGGCCGCTCGGTCGGCCAAAATTTCGCTAGCGCCTGAGAGCTCATAAAAAAAAATAAGATTACTCCATTCTGCAGTATGTTCTAGAAAAGTATCGAAGATAAGAGAAAAGAAACCCGAGAAAAGGTAAAAAGAAAACCGCCTCGACCACTGTCTCAATTGGTGTTTCAGATGCAAGGCCTTATGCTTCACTAAATGCAAGAGAGAAACCATCGGGCCACTTTGGCGGAGCCATAACCTCAAGTAGGCATCTTTAGGCGGTAGGGTGTTTTAGCACGATATCGGGTATTCTAGCTCGAAAGGGATAGGTTACTAAGTGGGAGTCATTTTACAATGCAGTTTGGGGGCCACTAAGCACCCAATTGCAGCATCAATGGAGAAGGTATACATGTGGATGGGCGTGGGTTTACAGATTCGTTTCTGCCGAGTCGGCTTTAGCAGACGCAATTGAGTGACGTAGTTTGTGGTATATTCGTTAGAACGGAATATCCATGATGTGTTGGAGGAGTTATTGGAGGTGGGGTGTGGTGGTGAATTTTGTGGAATCCTAGGGTCAATTGACCTGAGTTCAAAAGAACATCCAACGTCCTCTCAGCTCAATTCTTTCAAAACGGCTTCCTTTCCGTTGACTTCCTCCCACAAGGTTGTCAGACCACTTCTCTGCTGCCGTAACTGTTCTTCTCAGGCTCCACCACACATAACCAATGCTCCTATCCAGAAACAACGCTGTGGACTCGAGCCACGCAGATCTCTTTCTTGTTCAGCAGCAAACCTTATCTCTCGTCGTAACTGTCGTTGGCTAGATCCATTGTTGATTGATCTGGAACCCTAGGGTCATGAGATACCACCTGTTTGTTTGGGTCGTTGTATCCTGAAGCACAGTGACTCAAGGGGACTTCATGTCAACCATCAACAACCCGAGAAACTTTTTTCATTCCATGGAATCGCCATTTCATCAAGGGAACTTCTGGACCCAAGGCTACCTATATCCCTTCGAGGCACTGAACCGCCCAAAAAAAAAAGCACAAAAAATAAAGAAAAAAAATCACGGCACCGCCGGCGGTTCAGAACCCTATTGTCGCTGCTTGTCCCCTCTAAAGCGCCTCACTCTCTTACACCTCCCTAAACCTCCTCGGTCTCGGGCGATCCGCCTCAATCGTGCTTCCAAATGTGCTAATGAAGGGAAATCATGCAATGGTACCACATGCGACTAGGAACCCTGAATTCCCATCTGAGAAAAAGTTGCACCACTGGTCCTGCCCCGGAGCGGCGTCTTTGTCGTTTTGCATCCTCGTCACAGAATCCGGAATTCCGGGCATTGTTCCCACAAGGCTTCTTCCTTTGGGCGGCACCGAAACATATCCACGGGAATGGCGATCGGGGTGAAAGTGATTTTTGTAGGTTGGGGGCGGTCAAAAACTACTGAAAAGAGGGTTTCTTTAGGGTTGATCCGATGTAAACGACATTATTGGCGGGCTTGGTGAACCCATAAATTCTCTACAACTACTCCAACTGAGGAGGTTCTGGAAAAAAGGAGGGAAAATTCCAAGAACGCAGAATTTTCTTTTCCAGGCCTAGACTGGATTTGTAGGCTTCGTGGGGCCCTGGCACCGATTGGTGACGTTACCATCGGCCATGTGTGGACCATGACGTCGACGGTTCCCCGATTTTTCTTGCAAGAATAATAGAAAATTTTTTTTGCCAACAACCAGCCACTCCCGTGATGCCCCGGCACGCCAGGGAACACTTGGAGCTTGGGAGAGTTGGGTGAGTTCTTCCATGATGGTTTTTAATTGGTATGATGTTTCAGAAGGTCGTTTCAGAAGGTGGGATGTTTTTTTGTGAGTTTGAAAAACAACCAATGCAAGCATGGCCAACGAATACTTTCCAAAGGCACTACAGCCTGGGTCTCCTTCTACGGTCATTAGTGCCAATTCACCAGCCTGATACCTGCGCCACAGAGGCTTCCATGATGCTCTACGGTTGTTACAACTCACCAGACTTAATCAAACATAGAAACTTCCAACCCAATCAGGAAGAGGGCTTTCAGAATATGGAGTGAAACGGCAATTGGTAACCAACTACAGAACAGGTGCCTCAGTGGTATTCACTAACCAAAAGGTATCCCAATGGGGTGTTGTTACTGACGCTTCAAGACGTCAATCGAGGCTAAGAAACACCTTACATCACCAAACAAGGACACATGCCAGAATACCTCATGGAATTGTGCCTCTTCATAGCCACCCATGCAAAAAGCCCGACGGGACCATCCACCTGAAATCCATTTCTTCTATCCAATACGGGTGACCACCCCGTGGGTTTACAAGCCAACTCGACATACATCCGTCCTTTCGACATACATCCACCGTCCCGGTCCATATGACCAGACCAACGGCCATGACGTCCGCCGATAAGCCTACTTCAAGCCATGGAAACGGAAAAACACCATATGCCGAAAACGTAACGCTGGCTGTGTTTTCCCCAATAATGACCGACAGCTTGCCGCTACAGATACTGGCATTCTTCACTTGCAGAAGAACTGGGGACGTCCAGTGTACTACATATTTTCAGAATATGGTGGATAGGAGAAACCCTCCTATGTGACCAGGGATCTACCCACCGTTTCACCTACAGATCGACGGATTACGCCATACATTTTGGGGCCACATGATGCAAGCAAATCCTGAAAATCCAAACCCACTAGTCAGATCGACTCCAACAGCTTCGCTAGATCTCCTCTTCTTCCAGTGTGGTGGCATCGGAACCTCCCCAAAGTTACCCGATGCATATACACAGCTTCCTTATTCAGGTATAAGCCTCGGCATCAGCCCAAAGGGTAAGATAAGGGCGGATTGACGAAAAGAGAAATCACTGCACATGTGAAGCATGCTGGATAGTTTTAAGATCTGGCTCTCGAAGGAATACCGACGGTGACGAAACAAAAATAGATGCGGCTCTGCTGCAACAGACGCCCAAACTGTCAATAGAGTTTATTTTTTCACGTAGAAGTGTGGAAAAGTCTCGCTCACAGCTGGGTCTGTGGACGCCACAAAAGGTTCGAGTTTTTTTCCAGACCATTATATAAGCTTTTCTGGACCATCACTCCACGATAATGCAGCTCAGGGTTCAGGGTTCATCCAGGACTCGGCTGGGAAGAAGCATGAAGTCGGGTTTGCAGAGGATTTGCAGGGCGCATTCGCCACATGTGGCGCAGGATGCACGCATCTGTATATGCATGCACCTGTGCGTGTGGACAGGGTACTTGTGGCTAATTCAGGGGCGGGCGGACCGCATATCCGCTTAGGCGTGGGCCCGCATTTGTGGCTGGTGCCCCGCCGCTTTTGTATGCTTCGGAAGTGCGTGCTAATTTTGGTGAATGTAGGGCGGGCCATGTGTTGGTGCCAAACGTGATTTCTTGTGGTGTATTTATTTTTTGACGAAGAAGCAGTGGGGCCTTGAGAATGTCGGTTCTGTGCAGTATAGAAGATTCTTTCCACGGGGCACGGAAGCGATTCACCGCACGACTTCCGGGCACGGTTCCTTCGACTATAACACCCGTACACCATCCCCCCCATAGTTTAGAGCAGAGTCGGCGCCGGACCGGCTCGGAAGTCGGGGAGCGAGGGTTTCGGGAAAGGTGAGCAAATTGTTGGTCACGTTCTGGGTCACGTGATGCCCATTTTACGAGCCGTACGCAGGATTGCAGCCCCCACCAGCCCATCATTTCCAGCTTGGGGTCCCTGGAAAATATATAAAAGTCTCTTAATACCCTACCCTGCTCGACTACAGTGCCTAAAAGCCGTTTGGTGGCTTTTTCCTGCACACCGGCCCGGGAGCCTAACCCAGTTACACTTTGTGCCATGAGGATTGGCTATAGCGAGGCCCCCACATGCAGGTTCCAAGAAGCTCCAACACATAGAACCCCATTTCTTCACCCAAAAACCCCCCAATCTTCTCATGTCAATTGAATCCCGGCATGCCGGTCACGGCCACGGCAACCACTTTGCCAACGTCAAGTACGGTCACATCATCTTCGGCATCTCGGTCGCCTATGCCCTCTATGTCTCTGTGGCACGTTACCTATATCTAAGGAAGTGGAACAATCAGGCTAAAGCACCCACCGGGTTGGTGAAGTCTGCGGCGTACGGCAACTTGTGGGTCAGCGTGGTGTTCTGGACGTTTCTCATTCTTTTTCTTTCGTTCATCAACGTCGAAAACCTCGCCACAATGTGGGTCATTGTCATCAAGCGCTTGGGTCGAGTAGGCTACTGCTTGGTTCCTTTGGATGCGGTTCTAGCGCTCCGTCCTGCGTGCCTAGGACCCCATGCGCTGTATTTGGAGCATTTGGCGTTGCACAAGTGGCTTTCTCGTGTCATTGTGGTGGCTACTACCGCTCATGGAATCGGATACTGGGTCAAGTGGATCATTGAGCTGCGGTTCTGGGCGCAGAACGTCAGGTACCAGAACTTCCTTGGCGTGGTGCCGTTTTTGATGTCGGTGCTTCTTTTGGCCGTTTCGATCAGACCGGCCAGACGGAAGATCTATGCGTTTTTCTATATCTGGCACAACGCTACTGTTTTTGCATTCACCTTCTTTATGCTCTGGCACGCCCGGCCGGGCGTCACCGACGTGCTTATTTTCAGTTTCTGCATCTACGGGCTCCAGGTGTTCTTGCGGATCAAGTTTACGCATCGTTTGGAGAAAATGACCATTGTGGATCCAGAGGACTCCCAGTTGCGTTTGGTGAAACTTCAGAAACCACCAAACTACCCTGCAGAATGGATCCCCGGCTCCCACCTCCGTATGTCCTGGAAAATCACAAATTGGAAGTATTGGGTGTACCCTACGCATCCATACTCGATCGGGTCGTTGCCTGGTGATGCCACGATAGATTTGGTGATCAAGAAGGGCTTCCGTTTTGAAATGTTTTCGTCGTTGGAGTACTCAATCTCCCTGCCGTACTGTTCTGTGCCTCCGCCACTCTACCAGACCGCTGACAATGTCCACGTTATCTGCGGCGGTTCTGGTATTTCCTTGGGTGTGCCTATCTATCGCTATCTTAAACAGAACTCCTCGGTCATCACGAACATGACGTGGTGTGTGAGGAACGACAACGACGTTTTCGTGCTCCCCAGCACAATGGACCCTATCGACGTTTACGTGACAAAGGCTGAGACGACGCTTTTTGTCAATAATAACCAAGAGGAGGACCACGGCCTTTTGAACAAAGACGTGGAGCTTGAACTGTTAGATGGCTCGGGCACCTCCAGCCCACCAGAACTGGCTGTGAACTTCAAAAAGGGCCGTCCGATTTTCGACGAGATCTTTGCCCATTTTGGCGACACGGCCGAACCAGACAACAAGTGGATTGTGGTTTGTGGACCTAGTGCATTAATTGAGGCTGTGAAGAAGTGGGGCAAGGTCAACCACGTGCATGTTTTTGAGGAGTTGTACGATATGTAAATAAAGTAATGGACCGGTTGCAAAAAGACAAAAAAAAGAAGCTCGCACTCAGGTTCGAACTAAGGACCAACAGATTTGCAATCTGCTGCGCTACCACTGCGCCATACGAGCTTTCTTACAGGCAGGAGAACGCAGGATCACTATGTTTGATGATTTTGCTATTTTATCCAAACGGCCGGATTTTCAAGTTTTGATGGTACCATCAGAAATCTTATGCTTTCAGCAACTTTTAGCTCAATTTTGAGCCCAGGGGACCCCCTATACCCCGAAATATTCCCATTATCACCAAACGGGTTCGCACTATCAGACCTCCCTTGCTAACTACTACCAATCCAACCACACCAGCAATGTCGGTTCTCGAACCGTCCATACCTCCTGCACAGCTAGATGCCGTGCCGTCACCGTCAAAGTTCACCTTCCAAGACCTACATATGCTCCAGGATGTTCTGCTGGCTTATAAACTGCCCCTAGCTGTTATAGCGCATGTGGACCTCAATGCCTTTTATGCTCAATGTGAACAGATCCGACTTGGAAAGACCATCGATGACCCCGTGGTGTGTGCACAGTGGCAATCGCTTATTGCTGTTTCCTACGCTGCCAGGAAATTCGGCATCGGACGTATGGATACTTTGCAATCTGCTTTGAAGAAATGTCCAGGTCTAGTAGTAGGCCATGCTGCGGTATTCAAGAAAGGAGACTCCCATTGGCAGTATCTCAAAGAAGCCCCGGATCAGGGAATGCACAAGGTCTCGTTGGATCCTTATCGAAGAGAACTGAGGAAGATCTTCAAGGTGCTACTGCGTGAGTGTGATTCTGCTGAAAAGGCCAGTGTGGACGAGTGTTACTTGGATTTGAGCCGCATGGTGCTTCAGGAGGCAAGAAGCCGGTTTCCTGTTTTGGACGGCGTTTTTGAAAATTCCAAGATGCAAGAGGCTCTACCGTCAGTTCCTGGTTTGGACGACCCAGGATACGAAGGATTGGCCTGGCTGGGGAGGATCTACGAGACGGAAACAGAGGCCAAGGCTGCCGAGCTTGATTTGCCGCAGGAGTCGTCCAAAAGAGACAATTGCGTTGTTCCTCCGGAAATCAACGACTGGGATGATCTCTTCATGCTCATTGGAAGCAAACACCTCTACAGAATCCGCCGCTGTGTGTACGATGAGCTTTCATTCACGACCTCTGGAGGCTTGTCGTCGACGAAAACCATCGCCAAGTTGGCTGGCGGTTTCAACAAACCAGACTTCCAGACCATCATACGACCTTCTGCAATCTATAGTTTTCTCAGGAACTTTGAATTGGCAGATTTCACTCTCATGGGCGGTAAAACCGGCGAAGTCATTGTTGAAAAGCTCGGAGTTCCGCCTGAACAGAACAGCATAACCTACATCAGAGACAACTACACTCTACCTGAGATCCGTCAGACCATGCCATCCGATGAACTGCTTATGGAGAAGGTCTACGAGCTCGTGAGGGGCGTACACCACCAAGAAATGAAGCCACGAACGGTAGTAAAATCCATGATGTCGAGAAAGAACTTCCTACCGAGAAGGCCTGTCAAAACGCTAGCTGACGCCTTCGACTGGATCAAGGTGTACATCGGTGACTTGTACGGCCGTTTAATTGAGCTCGACGACGAAAATATGAACTTGTCCATGCTGCAGGGTGACGGCAAAAATCAACGGTATATCTATAGGCCCCGTACGGCCAGTGTTCAAATCACCACGCAGCTGTGGCTGAAACACTCCAGACAAACGTCGTTTCCGGTTTTGAAGAGTCTAGAGAAGTTGCGGCACTCCATGGAAACGACGGGATTCAGATTGCTTGCAGAGCTTTTGGACGGCACCAAAGCTGCAGAAATGAATCCGCTGATTAATTTCAAGGAGCTTCGGCTCAACGATAAGCATGATCTTTCCAAAATAGAGATTCCGTCTTTGGCGAACATGGGTTTTGTCATCACAAACTTTGTGAAAACCTCCGATGCCAATTTGATCGATTCATACGGTGGATCCGGAGCAGCTGAAATCCCCACGCAGGAGGCCATAAGACAGGCTTTTGAAAAAGCCGAGGAATATAAACCAAAACCACCTCCACCGCCGCCTCCACCAAAGGTAAAGAAGAAGACCGACCTATCTTATGTCAAGAAGCTCTTTGAGGATTACCACAAGGAACTGGAGCACAAGGAAGTTGAGCCTCCGAAACCCGTGAAACCCGTTTCTGAATTTAAGGAGGATAAAGAGTATGTCAAAAAGCTTTTTAATGACTACAAGCAAGCTAGTCCAGTTCCCATCCAAGAAGCCGTTTCCATTCAAAAAGCTGTTTCGAAAACCCCCTCTCGATCTGCATCTCCCGAGTCCGAGCAACCCAAAAAGCATCCCGATTCGCTTCTCAAGGAGCTCATCAAAAACAGATTCTGCTCTCTTTGTGGCACTGCTGTGGAGGACGTATTTGAACATAAGGACTATCATGTCGCTATGGAGCTTTCTCTGAAGCTCAACGGGGACCAGCCTGCGGCGCCGGCGCCAATGGTCAAGACTCCACTGGTATCACCAAAAAAGCCAAAATCCAAGGGAAAGAAGAAACAAAAGCTTGATAAGGGTCAGACCCGGTTGCCTTTCTGAGGTGCGATTTGCAGCCACTGGTAAGGGGTTACACGTCACCACAAAAGAATCGTTTCTCACAAATTCCTACTTTTGCATTTACGAATTACCTAATATCCCTAATTTCTAATTATTTTATTGACGACATCCAGAAAAATCCGTGAGCTCCAGATCTGGGGTCGACTCCACCCACCCATCTACCTGCAGTCCACTCAGTTCTCATACCTCGGAAGATTTATCGAGCATCCAGATTCAACCACTACTACTTAATTCCACAAATGTCCAGGGCGAACGAAAACGCCTTGCCGTTCGCCGACGCGGCAACAATAGGTATGTGGATATGAGAATGATTTTCATTCGGGGTTTCTGAAATTCCGGTTTTTTGAGTGTGGGGTACTAACATCACAGTAAGGGCCAACCAGAAGGATAGCTATTTTGAAAACCTGCTCCGGTCACAGGTAACCGATGCTTTACACATCTTCAAAGGACAAAAGTTCGTCAACATGCATCCTGAAGAAATCGGAGTGGCAACAAAGCTGCTCTATTTCTTCTTGACTACCCTTATCGGTGCCAGAACCTTGGGTGAGGAGTACGTGGATCTTGTCTACGTCAACAGAACAGGCAAAAGACTCCCCAAGTTGTTGCCCAGGGTAGGCTTTATCTTGCTGTATGCATTGTTGCCGTATGTGGTGACGAAGATCATCAAGAAGCTAAAATCCAGGTGGGGCTCGGAAGACTCAAAGAACGAACCCTGGTACAAGCAGCTACTCACGTCCTATCCAAAGCTCTTGGATACGATAATCAATGTGCATGTGGCGATCTTCTATTTCGAAGGTTCGTTCTACTCCATCTCCAAGCGTATCTTTGGTCTTCGGTACGTTTTCGGGCACAACAAGGACCCCAAGAAGCTTCAGAATACAGGAAACTACTCGGCTTTAGGTGTGATTATCTTGCTTCAGTTCGCCATCAAACTCCTCATAAAGTTCAAGGAGTACTCCGACGAAAACAGCAAATCAGAAGAAGAAAAGAACCTTGCCAAAGCAGATGCTGAATCCCACGATAACTTCAAGAGAGTGCAGCAGCTAGAGAGTTTGAGACAGCATTTCGACGACGACATGGACGAAAAAATCAACATAGACTTGAGCGACCCTAAGCAGTTGCCTTACCTCCCAGAAAGTGCAAGAAGCTGCATGCTTTGTCTCTCGCCTATGGTGAATCCATGTGCTGCAAACTGTGGCCACATGTTCTGCTGGGATTGCATTGTCGACTGGACTCGTCAGCATCCGGAATGCCCGCTTTGTAGGCAGGTTTGTCTTGAGCAGAATCTTTTGCCGTTGAGGTAGGCCGCCTGAACGAGTTTGGAGATGACCCTTCTAGCTGTCTAGTTTCAATGTCTTAATTGTGCTTCGCTCGGAACATCGGGCAAATTGGATTGGGATTGACACTACTCAAGGCCACTGTGCTCATCGTACCGTTGACGCCGTACTATGGACAACACCTGCGACATCCACCCTAATATGATGGACATTCTTATCTATAATGGAGACTGTGTTACCCAAGAGATCCTAGAGCCCGAGAAACCCAAGAAACTCAAGCAAAGCTTCACAATGACTCTAGGTTGGCGACACAGATTACGTCTTACAGTAAATACTATATATCACGTTCAATTGAACTCATTGAAGTCAGAAGTCGTAGAACGATGTGCTTCATTTATGTGCTCAAATGACCAACCTAATTATATGACACTTTGACCAGGGCCTTTAGGCGTCTGCCCGTTCTACTGGATCTTGTCTCACTCCCTTCGCACATATTGAGCTGCTTAAATCGCCGTAATCAGACAAGATCTTTTAAAATCCACCCATTCTCGAAAAATTATTAAAAAAAATTACCAATCTTCACCCTCCCAGCCCCGATAAATCACGGTTGTTTGCAGCCATTTTGGTTCCTCCTGCATACACCCACATGAACATCAACAGATCAAAAACCAAAGCGCTCAACCAAAAATATCACGAAAATCCACCATGAGTTTTCCGCTTGAGCACTCGCGAGGTTACGAGCAGGAACGTGTGGAGTTCACCGTGGGTGACGACACGTACCTGAACACGTATAAGCCTCAAAAAAAGCTGTGGACGCTGGTCCCCAAGAGAATAGTTGGAGGAGTCGCTGAGGATCTTTCAGATTTGATCGTCACACACAAAAAGTTCACGCTATTGGTGGCGGTTTTCCTTTTCCTTTCGTTTTTCACACTGATGCCGTACGTGCCACATTTGTTCAATCAGGGAGATCCCAAGGTGGTGATCATATTGGCTGCCAATGAGGGTGGAGGTGTTTTCAAGTGGAAAGGCCCTCAGGAGTGGTCAGTCGAGCGTTCGCTGATTGCTAATAAAAAGGCGTATGCCAAGAGACACGGCTACGGTCTCACAATCAAGGACATGACGCTGAAGAAGCGTTACTCCCATGAGTGGAGAGAGCTGTGGGAAAAGGTGGATTTGATGAAACAGGCCATGCGCCAGTTTCCCAACACCGAGTGGTTTTGGTGGATTGATTTGCATACCTACATCATGGAGCCCCACAAGTCGTTGGAGCTGCACTTGCTTAACCGCTTGGACAATGTGACTTACCGGACGTTGGACACGTTCAACCCTATCAATTTGAAGGTGCCCTTGCCGTACGTCGACTACACGGCGCCTGTGGATATGGTGATTACGCAAGACTGTGGTGGCTTCAATTTGGGCTCTTTCCTCATGAGACGTTCAGAATGGTCCGACATGCTTCTAGATATTTGGTGGGACCCAGCCATGTACGAGCAGATGCACATGCAATGGGAGCACAAGGAGCAAGACTCGTTGGAAACGCTATATGAGACTCAGCCGTGGATTCGTGAGCGTGTTGGATTCGTTCCTTTGAGAGCCATCAATGCTTTTCCTCCAGGAGCCTGTGCCGACAAGGCGGACGATCCACAATACTTTTACCACCGTGGCGATTTCCTCATCAACATGGCGGGTTGTGAGTTTGGAAGAGACTGCTGGGGTGAAATGGAGCACTACAAGGCGCTCCTGCGCAAGCTTCAGAAGTGGTGGAGGATATGGTAACTTCCGAGAAGGCCCATGAACGGATATTATAGAGTTCAATGGCCCTGAAATATAATCAATGCAATGGATTAGGACAATCTGTGTCTCTGAAGCGGATTTTGAAAAAATATCACAGCAATTATGAAGCCGAGGATCATGCCCGGCAAGCCCGATATCGTACTTTATCTCCTGAGGCCGAATATGGCGGGGATTTAAGGTTAAGTCGAGGTACCTCTAATTTCGGTTATGAAGCGAAGGGCTTTGAGTGGCATTGTTCTGGATGTTCGACGGCCCTACGGCTTTGTCAAATTGCATTGCCGTACATTTCTCATTGTCATGCAGCACATAACTGTGTGGTTTTGAGGTGGTTTGGAGCATCTTTACTTGAGCGCGATGCAATGACCGGTTGTGAATCATGGAATGCCCAGTCCATCGTAAACGCAAATACTGTTCATTGGCGATCGAAATGCATTGTATCCAAAGTGAAGGCATTGCTGTCGCCCAGATCGTTTCTTTTACCGGCTTTTCTTGTTATTTCGATCTTATCGGTATTTGGATTTAATCTACTTGCATCGGCCTTACGGATGCGATGAGGTCAAGAGCTCAGCCATCTCATATTACTTGCTTTCGTTTGCAATGTTGCAAATCGGGTGGTCATGCTTGATTGAAGCGGGCCGATCTTCTTAACGTGACGGGCCGTTGGATGATGACGCGACGAGCGTGTCTATCAAACTTGGCTGAGCTGCGTTACTGGCACAATCTGCACAGGTTTTGTACTATTTCAGGTGACCTCTTTTGAAGTATGGCGTGCATGGTTTCGACCCTAGAGGTTCTAAGGCTGTCAAAGTGGTGGACATGTGAAACATGCTTCAGGAGGTCATCGGATTGGGGGACCCTTTGCATTGTGTTACATGATGCTGTCTCAATTGAAAGCGGTGGTAGCTGTCGAACGCAATGCCTACAAAAAGGATTGTGGCTATTGCTGATGCTTAGATGAAGATTTTTCTGCTTTGTTGTTTCTTAGCTCTCATCGTCACTCGAAATGAGATGTTTGATGGTCATGGCTTGAACGCTCGGTATATTTGTTATGTTACTTCCTGAGAAGGTCGTCCATTCACGGTTTTTTTTTTTTCTCAAAGAGACTTTCTCAAAGAAACAGCGCAAGTGTGAGAGAACACTCAAAGAAGTATCAATTGATTTAAGCTTAAAGAGAAGCTGAACCCTCTGCGTTGACAAACCTGTTGGTGTCTCACTTAGATGTGTTGAGCACCTGACACGCCATAAAGCCTCCGACCATGTCCTTCAAAATCATCACCAACAACACATTAAAGAGGCAATCCACTTCCACCAATTTTTTTTATTTTAACATACTCCTGTGTTTTTCCCACCCCTCTGGTTTCTGCATCAACACGGTTGCAACTCAGCCGCGCCTCGCATATATATACATCAACACGGTCAAGCCGAGAACCCACGCTTTTTGGCTTTCGCCTTCAAAAGAATATCCAAAACTCTCTTTCAAATGCCCTAAACACCCTTTATATCAAAACGGAAAAGCCTGGTTCTCCAAATTACAAACCCGGTCGTGTCACGTGACCTCGCACGGTCTTTTCACGTCAAACTCCTCCAGTCAAAACCAACAACCACCATCCAATGTCCAATTTCTGGTTCAAAGACGACGCCTTCCAAGGCCCCGGACAGCAAGGAGACAATGACATGGTAGGTCCCATCTTCGACGAGCCGCTTCCGGGCGCCAACAACATGGCACCACAAAACCACCAAAAACAACCTCAAAGCCAGCACGAGGCCAATTTGTTTGCACAAGGCGACCAAGGTCTCGGGGATTTTGGAATGAATCAGGGAAACCCGGGCATGGACGGGAAACTGCCGCAGATGTTCATGCGGAATAACGAAATGATGGAGGGTAATGGTAATTCCTCGCAATTGGATAGACAGAAGCAAGAACAGCTTTTAAAAATGAGGCAGCAGATCATGCACCAGCAGATGGTCCAGAACCAGCAGAAGGCACAGCATCGCCAGCAGCCCGAGTTGGCTGGGGCCCGAAGCCTGCCTGGTATGAACAGTGAAGGTCAGTTCCAGGGCAACTTTCCTGGTAATATGGGTCAGAACGTTGGGCAGAACGTGAACCAGAACGTGAATCAGAACTTGAATCAGAATTTCGGCGGATTCCCAGGCTCTGGTCCTGGCATGGCGCCC
The DNA here is from genome assembly GCF_003013735.1 of Candidozyma pseudohaemuli. Classification (NCBI taxonomy): domain Eukaryota; kingdom Fungi; phylum Ascomycota; class Pichiomycetes; order Serinales; family Metschnikowiaceae; genus Candidozyma; species Candidozyma pseudohaemuli. The sequence continues at coordinate 320,814 of NW_020194435.1, read as the reverse complement.
CAGGGTGCTCAGAACATGCAATTCATGGGTAACCAGATGAACCAGATGGGTAGAGCCTCGCCTGCCATGAACCAGCAGAAACCAGGCAACAACCAGGGTTTGGGCCAGAGCTTGGACGGCAAAATGAGCGCAAACCAGAATCTCTCGCAAAACGTGAGCCGGGAGAGCTTGGAGGCTCAGGGCCAGATGGGTTTCCAGAACCAGGCTCCAAAGAACTTCATGGGCCAGGCTCCAGGAGGAACTCCGGGTGCCGAAAGCTTCCCTGGAAATGCCCAGGGCAACCCCAATGCTCCGAAACTCACACAGTCCCAGTTTGCTCTGTTGCAGTATGAGCTGTTGCAGATGACGCTCTCTGACTTCATGAACCGCCGTGGTACGCCCATCACGCAGCCTCCTATGGTGAACAACAAGAAGATCAACTTGCTCATACTCCACTTGTTGACGAGGAAAATCGGCGGTGCCCAGGTCGTCCTCAGACACCTCCAGACGTTGAACCAGCCCTCGCCGCAAATCACCGATTGGACCAACTTGTGCAAAAAGTTGGGTCTTCTTGAAGGTATCGACGTGCTGAGTAACCTCATGGCCAAGCAGCAAATCGAGAAGCTGGTTGGTACCGTCTACTTGCAGTATATTCTTCCCTATGAACAGCATGACCTGACAGAGGAGGGACGCAAGGAGCTCCAAGCCCGTCGTGTGCAATTCCAGAGGCAGCTATACATGCGTTTCCAGCAACAACAGCAACAACTTCAGAGACAGCAGGGTCAACAGCCCCAGAATCAGGCCGCCAACCAAAACCTACTGCAGAGACCTCAACAGCTCCAGGAAGAGCAATTGAAGCAACAAGAGAGAAACCTGCCTAATGTGAACCAGTTCCAGGGCCCAGCTGCCCAATCTCCTCATACCGGTTCTATGCCCACCCCAGGTATTCCTCAGTCCGGCAGAATCTCTCAGCCTGTGGATGTCACCCAGCCATCACCTGGTCCTGGTGCTATGCTGAGAAAACAGTCTCAAGTTGGTAGGTCGAATCAAGGCTCGCCTGCTGTTCTTCAATCCCCATATCTTCAACAACAAGGCCTCTCTCGCTCTGGAAGTGTGACGCAGCGCCTGGCATCAGCGCAGCTGAGATATGAAGCTTCTGGAACTCCTAGAAGACTGGTGGTTGCTGAGCCAGCGCCAGAAGTTGTTAGCGGTGACCCCAACACTATCAAGAAGTACGTCCCTGTCAAGGAAAGTACCGATACCTACGGAGCTGTCACTCTCAAGAGTGTGTCTGATATCTCAGCTGAGATAGAGCTTACAAAGCCTGTGTTCTTGTTTGCGCCAGAATTGGGCTCCTTGAATATCCATGCGCTTACCATGTCCCTCAAGAACTACTCGGTGACGAACCCAGGTGAGATTTACTCGGCGTTGAACACATTGCTTGTGACTACCACCGATGCTAACTGTCAATTTAAAGTCTCCGATAGCCCTGAGCTTCTAGACGCGTTGACAAGTGTGGGTCACAAGGTGTTGAGTCAGGTTACCAAGACGGCTGGAAAGCCTGAGATGTATGAGGATGTGAAAGCTCAGGCTAAAGGCCCAATAGACTCCATCTTTGAGAAGTACGTGAAAGCAGGCGAGATGCAGGGAGAGGATATTGTCTACAATGTCGATTCCTTGACTGCTGAGTTGGTGGAGGACGAGGACTCTGATATCGAGGTTGATGATGTCTTCTCTCCAGAGCAACATGAGTCAGAGCTGCCAGAAGTGGCCAACGAGTCTACCGACTACAGCGACTTCAATGTCCCTGATTTCCTTACGGGTTTGCTCGCCTTCAGGGAAGAGAATAAGCACTACTTCAGCAAGATTCAAACAAAGAGTGCTACCGACGAACAGATTTTCCTCGTGGATTTGTTGATCACGGTGACAATGACCTTGAGAAACCTCTCCTTCACTGGTGACAGCAGAGCTCTCATGGCCTCAAACGCCTCGTACCGTGAATTGATCTTCAAAACCATCAAGGCTGTCTTTGTCCACCCAGACTATTTCGTGTTCCAAAGAAAGAGATTCTGCTTGCTCAAAGACTCTCTTGTGATGTTGGATCAGATTGCATTCCACATGGAGCTTGGCAACCTTGAAGAGGCATTCTTGACATTTTTGCTTGTCAGTGCTTTTGCGCCAAAGCTTAATGAATTTGAGGATCAGCCAGGAAAGAGCTGCTTGATTCCTGCTGCTCAGATCGACGTTCACACTTACTTGCCATATGGAGTTGACGCATTCGCTAAGCTCTTGGTCAGGGAACCAAAAAGCAGAGCTTATATTCAAGCCGTGTTGACTGGCTCCCTTAATGTGATTTCGTCGTCAGATCATCCAAGTGCTAGTTCAGTGGTTGTTACTCCTGAGGATCACCACGAAGCTAAGAAGATGGTCATGGCTTACTTCAAGGGCGATGAACAAGCGCTAAAATCGGGAACGTTGATTACAAGGGCATTCAAACTTATGATGAGTATTGTGCCTTTCACAGTGAGCGGTATCGAATTCACCAGATTTGCTTTGCAGCGCTCTTCCACAACCTTGCAAGCGCTTTTTGGCGCCAAACTTATCATTGATTTAATTCCGTCGGATGAAGTGAACTCGAACCTCAACAGGCTCCCCCTTTGGTGGTTAGCCGACAACATACAGCTGCTTATGTTTAATTTTACCAAAAACACCCTCTCGCTTATCACGGAATCGGTCAAGTTCCCGAGACAAACTCAAGAGCACAAGATTCTTTCATGCGTCGGAACAAGATCCCTTAAGGTGGTGAACAGTCTTCTCGGGAATGCCGCAATTATTAAGAAAGCATTGAATGAGGGAGAGATCCAGGACGCTACGGAGAGGGAAAAGATTGAGGATGCCTTGGTAAAGTTGAAGGCGCTTTACAGGGTTCAACCAGAAAGTGAATTCGTTCTTAATACGCTTTTAGCAGCCTCGATCGATCCAGACGTTGCGCAGGAAGTGGTAAGACTCCATGGATTACTTGACCAATTCCAGTAAGCAACCTATCAAGGCATTATAGATAAGCAGGCAACCCCCCAGCAATGATAAGCCAAATAAGGCTGTCAAAGAGGGGCGGGCGCATAACGGACTATCTTCAACGGAATAATTGATCCAGAGTTGCACCCGTACACCCACTATCAACCGAAGGACTCCGCTGCTCAATATGGTAATGGCTCGCGGCGCCGATAAGAATGGCTGCAAATCCGACTAATATATATATACGCCCCGCCCAAGGGTCAGACCAATCTTCAACGTTTGAATTGATACATTCTCACATCATCAAAAATGGCTACAGCTCAAGTTTCCAAGCCTGCTCCTCCTCCTATGGACGATCCAAAGGAGTCTCTTTTGCCTGGTGAACACACTCTTCCTGCCTCTTGGTGGACCTCCGACAAGGTTTTTGAATTGGAGAAGAGAGCCATCTTCAACAAATCCTGGTTGTTCTGCATCCACGAATCCAGATTCAAGAAGCCTGGCGACTACTACACCTTCAACTTCACCGGCATCAACTTTTTCATTATCAAGTCCAAGACCGACGGCAAAGTGAGAGCTTTCCACAATGTCTGTCGTCACCGTGCCTACCCAGTTGTTCAGAAGGAGAAGGGCTCTTCTACTGTTGTTGGTTGTAAATACCACGGTTGGTCTTATAACTCTGACGGTCAATTGACTAAGGCCCCAAAATTTGACAATGTCGAAGGCTTCAAGAAGTCTGAAAACTCCTTGTTCCCCATCAAGACCCACGTCACTCCACAGGGTCTTGTGTTCGTGAACTTCTGCCAGGACCCTGAGCAATTTATGGAATTTGAAGAATTCTTTGAGGGTGTCACCGAGGAGATGAACGAGTTCGATTTCACCGACTACGAATACCACATGTCTTACGAGTTGGACGGCGATTTCAACTGGAAAACCTTGATGGACGGCTACCAGGAATGCTACCACTGCCCTACTGCCCACCCAGGCTTGAACGCCGCCTTCAGAATGGAAACATACAAGGTTGTTCCAAAAAACAGGTACTGCCGTCACTATGCCGAAATTGTCAGAAACGAGCCCAAGCAAGAAAAGGCTCCCGAGAGCTCTGGCTGGTTCAACTTCGGAGGCAAGAAGGCTGCTCCTCCCAAGAAGGAGGAGAAGAAGAACGTTGGTGGTGAATTCAACGGCTTGTGGGTTTACTTGTACCCATCCAACGGTATCAACTGTTACTCTCCAGCCTGGTACTCCATCCGTGTGCTTCCCATCAGTGCCACTCAGACGAAATTGCAGTACGACATCTACACCAAGAAGGGCCTTCCTGAGGACGAGAAGGTCGAGTTTGTGGACTTCTTGCAGTTGGTTGAATTGGAGGACTTCCAGTTGTGTCAGTTGACGCAGAAGAACTTGAACCAGGGTATCTACTCCTCCGGTTTCTTGCACCCACAGAAGGAAAGAGGTGTGTTGCACTACCAGGGTCTCGTGAGAGACATGGTGAAGGACCACTTTGCTCTTGAAGAAAAGAGAGGCGGATTGGTGAACCCTGCGTTTTTGGGTGGTTCCACCAATGAGAGCGTCAGAGAATTGGAGGCTCTTTGCAACAGGCTCGAGTGTGAGAGCGGCGGCAAGGAGGTCGAGTGGTGATGAAGTACGAAGGCGCAGGTTTGCTGGTTGGATCTGCTGAACAGGGAAATAGTTGTTTGACTTTAGAATTAAATGATATTTGATGGAGATGGAAAGTGAGTAGAGCGTTTTGGTGTTGTATTGAGTTGAGAACAATCAGAACATTCTAAAAGAAGTGTTTACTGTCGCTCTATAGGTCGTTTTTAGTTTCTCTTTTTTTGATTCGACGAAAGATTGAAAATCTACTCTATGGTCTAGTTTCATGCTGAAACATTTTTCAAATTAGATATATCTTTAGACAAATATACAATTTTAATGCAAAATATAGCCGTAGACAACTAAAAGCCTCATATCAAAATCACTGTCATTCTAGTTTTTCGAGTCCTTCACTATAAGAAAGGCTGCCTGTCTCCATGAGTTTCAACTTTGCATACATCACACACTAAATGTCACAAAAATCAATGCCCTACCGAAAAATCAAGAACCCTCTCTACCCTCAAAATCAAAGACCGTAAATATCCCTCAACCCTACAAAAACCCTACTAAAAGAAAAAACAGAATTTTTCAGCTCCCCTCCTCTGCATCCTCGTAAGCATCACCCTGAACCGCCCATTGTTGTCTGCACATTTGGTTTGACACAATTGACACAGCGCAGTCGATCAGACAATCAACTTTAAATTTCAAGCCCCATACAAAAACCCCTTTGAACGGTTTCCATAAAAATTCATCTATTTCCGCAACTTCCCGAGATCTCTGGATCGTGGGACCATTTTTTTCGCAGCCATTCCTACACGGTCTTCCGTGATGAGTCAGCGGATCCAGCGATAATTAGAATTTTTTTGGCTTGATAAGAAAGAAAATGGCAGTATTTAGAAAAACAGAAATTTCCCGTGAAAATCAGCCCAAAATCCGCCTTATCGGTTGCACCCGCCCCCGTGTCAATTATCACAGGCTCTGTTGGGGTCGTGCGCGGCTCAAAATATGGGGGTCTGGAGTGACGTTTTGCCTCGGGTGTGGAGATCACCACCGAGGCGATTTTTCTATAAAAACCACCCAAGCTGTCTTTTTTTTCCTAGAATCGGTCTAATCCAAGATTTATTGAAAGTCAGCTAGCGTTCTGGAAACCCCCGCTGTATATTTATTTTCCAAGCCGAAAAGTCTTTACTAATCAAGAATGTCCTTTTTCGGTGGAGCTGACTGTTCGGTCAACGGCAACGCTGTGGCCCAGCTCAACAAGCATACTCAACAAGATCGTTCTCTTCAGAGACAAACCAACCAGCCTGGCCAGGTTACCAACCAGGGTTTCAAAAATGACAAGATGATGAACCAGAGAGACTTGGAGCAGTTCATGGGAAGCGGATCGCCTTCGCCCCTGCCTTTCCAGTTCCAGCCCATGCGTCACGAACTCAACCGAATCCAGAGTCTGCTGCAGCCCTCGGCGGCGGCCAACCAGCAAAACTGGCTCAACGAGTTCAACGCTCAAAGTCAGCCGGTTCAGCACCACAGCCAGTCGACAGGCACCGTCCCCAGAACCTTGAACAACACACAGTGGGCCTCTGAGTTCGGCCAGGCTCCTCAGGCCCAGCACCAGCAGAACCACATGCAGCAGAATAGAATGCCCATGATGAGCTACAGACCTATGATGGGTATGGGCATGAACCTGATGGGTTCGAGTCTGATGCAACAGCAGCACCAGCAGCAACAGCCTCAGGCTGAAACCGCAGATGCTTCAGTGGACTGGGACAACCAGTTCAAGGAGATCGAGCAGCTCAGTGCTGATGCCTCGGCAGCTGAAGAAGTGGCTGCAGAGAAGGAGGATGTGGAGGCCGAGCCTGTGATTGACGACAAGTACCAGGCCACATTTCAGGAAGTGTGGGACCTGTTGAACCTGGACTCGATCGAGAACGACTTCATTTCCCAGCAATACGAGGAGTTCAAGAACTCCCAGGGCGAAACCTACCCTCCCAGCATGTCACAGTGGGAGAGAGACTTTGCCAAGTACGCCTCCACCAGAGCCCACTTTGGTGACTACAAGTTCGAGTCGAACGAGCAGAACCAGTTTTTGGACTTGCCACAAACCGAGGACCCCTACCAGATTGGTCTCCAGTTGATGGAGAATGGCGCCAAGTTGTCCGAGGCTGCCTTGGCCTTCGAGGCCGCCATCAGCCGTGACCTGAGCCACGTTCAGGCCTGGCTCAAGCTTGGTGAGGTGCAGACCCAGAACGAGAAGGAGGTGGCTGGCATCACCGCTCTCGAGAAGTGTCTCGAGTTGAACCCAGAGAACTCCGAGGCCTTGATGACCTTGGCCATCTCTTACATCAACGAAGGCTACGACAACGCCGCCTTTGCCACCTTGGAGCGTTGGATCGCCACCACATACCCCGACATTGCCGAACAGGCTCGCCAGGAGAACCCTACTATCTCCGACGAGGACAGATTCACCTTGCACAAGCGTGTGACTGAGTTGTTCATCAAGGCTGCCCAGTTGTCGCCCGAGCAGGCCAACATGAACGCTGATGTTCAGATGGGTCTCGGTGTGCTTTTCTATGCCAACGAGGACTTTGACAAGACCATCGACTGCTTCAAGGCGGCTCTTTCGATCAGACCAGACGACCCTGTGTTGTGGAACAGATTGGGAGCCTCTTTGGCCAACTCCAACCGCTCCGAGGAAGCTGTGAATGCATACTTCAAGGCTTTGGAGCTCAGACCCACCTTCGTGCGTGCTAGATACAACTTGGGTGTTTCGTGCATCAACATCAGCTGCTACAAGGAGGCAGCCGAGCACTTGCTCAGTGGATTGGCGATGCACCAGGTGGAGGGACAGGAGTCGACGCTTAGTCACAACCAGTCATCGTCGTTGATGGAGACGTTGAAGAGAGCGTTCATTGCCATGGACAGAAGAGATTTGGTTGAGCTCGTCAAGCCAGGGATGGACTTGGAACAGTTCAGGGGCGAGTTCAGCTTCTAGTGAAGTAGGTAGTAAATAATGCATGATATCAGGATGGACTTGTAGTTGGAGGCTGCTCAGCACGGCTAAAGCATAGCAATATGTTTATCATACCATTTTATTGAACAAAGCAGCTTTTGAAAAAGTAATCAAAATGTATACTGCGGCAAACGATTTTTATAAAATCTCTGATTATTCATTTTCCAGAGGCGAGGTGCTCGTAGGTTTTACTCATCTTGCGCAGCCTGGCCATGGAAGCTTTAAAGTATGAAGCCAAGGCTTATTTATGGTACAAAATGGAATTCGAAGCACATAGAACAAGAACACGTTTCATTTGGAAGGAAAATACTACAATCTTCAGAAATCTGGGTAACTCGCCTAATTACACAAATCGGGCATCAACGGCGATGATGTAATAGCCTTACAGAGCTCTCCGATTAGTCAATCACCTAGTTACCCTCCTCCCCCAAAATTCAAAAACTTATTATTCCCTTTCTCAAACTCTCTCGAAGTAAACCCGATTGCAATCGTAAAAAGCCTTCACCGCCTTATTCAACTCACCCCAGTCACCTTCCTACCACCTACCGTCCTGTGAATACCACCCCACATGGACCCACATGGCCAACTAAAATCAACACAACAGGCACCAACGACAAATCTTTTCCTATTCAAAAAAAATTCCTATAGTCCACCAACATGTTATCACATTTTCTGCTTATCCACCATTTACAACCCTCCCCCCTCTGTCCAACGGTCTCATCGCTTGGCGCTCATCTGGCTGCGAAACGGCCCATATCTCCAGAACCTCCTAAATTCACGCCAAAAACACCCCGTAAAAACCCCGCCAAATCCAACTCAACCCAATCCTTCTCCGTCTCCGCCAATCAGATTCTCTCTATTTCTCCCTGCCAACCCTTCCTCTCACCATTTCTCCAAACCTCGATGACTCAGAGGCCGCGCATATCTTATCTATCTTGGCTGAAAAATATCCAGAACTTCAACCACCATGACGTTTCCCGTGCTCCCCTTAGCAGCCACGGCCGACGACGCTGCTGCGTTTGCAGTCACTGGAAAAACGCTCGTGCCGTTTTCCTCCGTGAAACCTGAAAAATACCTTCTTGCCCGTTTTCCTTCCTCGGTTACAGTGTCGGTGGATGCCTCCAATGAAGCTGTTTCTGCCGACGAGGCGATTGCCCTGTTGAACGTGGGCATTTCCCAGATTTTCGTTGATTTCGACCACTTTGCCGCCTTGGTCGCCGCCGGCGTGCCGCCAGCCCGTCTTGCTGTGGAATCGTCTGCTCCAGAGGTGCTCGAGCTGAAAGCTGCTCTCGTTGTCAAGGAGCCTTTGGACAAAGATACGCTCAAAAGTTTCAGCAACAGCGGCAACAGAGAGGTCTTCTACAGAGGCGCCGTCGACCAGAACAGCGCCCAGACCTTGGCCGCCCAGGGCTACACTTTGGTGCTTCCTACTTCTCAGTTGACTATGGCCCAGGAAGACCCAGCCAAAATCGCCATTTCGTCCGTTTTTGTCGCCACCTTGACCACAGACAGACCCGACGGGCTCTACACGACGCTTGTCACGACCCCTGCGCCGCTGTACACGGCTTTGGGTGTGGTTTACTCGTCTCAGGCTTCCATCAAGGCTGCTATAGCCGAGGGCCAGGGCGTATACCAGTCCAGAAAAAGACCAGAGGAGTTGTGGTACAAGGGAAAGACGTCTGGCGCCACGCAGAAGCTCGTCAAGTTGGAGAAAGACTGCGACAACGACGTGGTGAAGTTTGTGGTGGAGCCTAGAACCGGCTACGGCTTCTGCCACTTGGAAACCAACTACACATGTTTCCAGGACGGCGAGCTCCGGGAGCTGGCAGACTCCAGTGGTGTTGGTTTGGCCAAATTGGACGCTACTTTGGCTCAAAGAAAGGCCAATGCTCCGGAAGGCTCCTACACCAAGAGGCTCTTTGACGACGATAAGTTGTTGGTTGCCAAGATGAAGGAGGAGTTGGACGAGCTCATTGAGGCGGGCGAGAAGAAGGACAAGAACGAGGTGGCCTGGGAGGCTGCGGATTTGTTCTATTTCGCCATGACCTGGGCGGTCAAGCACGGCGTCTCTTTGGCTGAGATCGAGAGAAACTTGGACATCAAGCTGATGAAGGTGACGAGAAGAAAGGGCGACGCCAAGCCCCAGTACGTGGAGGAGCCTGCGGCGAAGAAGAGAAAGACGGAGACGGAGCCAACTTACAAAATGAACATCATCAAGGCCTCTGAGGCCTCTTCCGAGGAAATCACCCAGGCCTTGACCAGACCCAACCAAAAGACGTCCGATATCATGAAGTTGGTGCTTCCGATCGTGGAAAACGTGCAGAAGAACGGCGACAAGGCCTTGGTGGAGCTCACGGCCAAATTCGACGGTGTGGAGTTGAAGGAGCCTGTTCTCAAGGCACCTTTCCCAGCAGAGCTCATGGACATTTCTGCCGACATGAAGGAGGCCATCGACTTGTCGATGCTGAACATTGAAAAATTCCACAGGGCCCAGCTCCCCAAGGAGGAGGTGATGACCGTGGAAACCGCTCCTGGTGTGTACTGCTCTCGTTTTGCCAAACCCATTGAAAACGTCGGTTTGTACGTTCCCGGTGGTACTGCCGTGTTGCCCTCTACGGCCATGATGTTGGGAACCCCTGCCAAGGTCGCTGGTTGCAAAAACATCATCCTTGCTTCTCCTCCACTGCGTGCTACTGGAAAATTGACCCCAGAGGTCGTTTACGTTGCCCACAAGCTCGGTGCTTCTGCTATTGTCATGGCTGGAGGCGCCCAGGCCGTCACTGCATTGGCCTACGGTACGGAATCCGTGGTCAAGTGTGACAAGATTTTGGGTCCAGGCAACCAGTTTGTCACTGCTGCCAAGATGCATGTTCAAAACGACACCCAGGCTCTCTGTTCGATCGACATGCCCGCTGGTCCATCGGAGGTGCTAGTTATTGCTGACAAGGACGCCGATGCCGACTTTGTCGCTTCTGATTTGTTGTCTCAGGCCGAGCACGGTGTGGACTCTCAGGTGATTCTTCTTGGTGTTGGTTTGAGCGACGCTAAGCTTGCTTCTTTTGAAGAGGCTGTTGCCAGACAGGCGGAGGTGCTCCCCAGAAAGGAAATTGTGGCCAAGTGCTTGGCCCACTCCACCACTTTGCTCGTTGACACTTATGAGGAGGCCTTCAGATTGAGCAACCAGTACGCACCAGAGCACTTGATTTTGCAAATCGAGAACCCAGAATCTTTTGTTCCTGGTCAGATCGAAAACGCCGGTTCCGTGTTTGTCGGTGGTTTGTCGCCTGAATCCTGTGGTGACTACTCCAGTGGAACCAACCACACATTGCCCACATACGGTTACGCCAGACAGTACTCTGGCGTGAACACGGCGACGTTCCAAAAATTCATCACGTCACAGAACGTCACCGAGGAGGGTTTGAAGAGCATAGGCAAGGCTGTCATGACGCTAGCTGCCGTGGAGGGCTTGGAGGCCCACAGAAACGCTGTTCAGGTGAGAATGGACAAGCTTGGCTTGCACTAGACTGGACTAGGGTTGCCTAGGATTACGTTACATATTATGTGAATAGAAAAGTATCAGATTGAGTTAGCGGGTGGGAGGTAGGGTAAGTGGAAGTCGGAAACATGCGTCAATAAAAAGTTCACTTAACGGTTTGCGGTATCATTTAGTCAAGGGTTGAAAATCCATAAAGAGAGCCACAAGAAAATGAGATGCAAAAGATGAGTGAATAAGAATTTGATTGAGGTGTATTTCTGATGGCCTTAGTAGCAGATTTCAACTATCCATAGAAGAACGACAACAATGAACTTTCATTTGTTCAATTTTCATTTGTTCAATTTTCATTTGTTCAATTTTCATTTGTTCAACTTTTATTTAATCAACTTTCATTGACCATGAATATTTCAAACTGATAACACTTGCCTTTCGTCACGACTTCACTTTCCAACGACCGCCTCCACTAGGTACTCACCCAAAACTCCCCACCTACAAGCCCCACTCTAGATTCCATATATTGTCATAATGCTACAGACATACCGCCTCAGAGCTTGCCACGGTTCTTCTCCTTCTTCTCCGCCTCGTACACAGCATTCTCGTACCTGATGTACCCCACAAGACACGGCGAGTCAAGGTAGGGAAGAATCTGACACCCAAAGAAGCCGGCAAGATCGTTCTCAAAGTCGATCCAGAAGTACAAACTCGCCAAACCAGCCCAGTAGATCGAGCCCTTGGGCCGGCCAGTGGGCAAGTTGTTCATGTTGTACGCTGTGCCTGTGAGGGTGAAGTTGTCTGGAACAAAGTCGGAGGGAGCCTCGCCGGTCATGGCAGTGTCGAGCTCCACATGGACACCTTCAGGCAAATGGGCCTTGATGGCGTATTCTACTGTCTCTTGCTTCAAGATCTGGGCACCGGTCTCCACACAGAAACCCTTGTTGAGCCAGATCCTCATGAATTGCAAGAAATCGCCCACAGTGCCAAAACAGCCCTGTCCTCCCATGTCGATGCTGGGTTTATGAGGAACAGGCTTCTTCTTCAACACACGCAACGAGCCGTCGTCACGACGCATACTCACGGGAATCAAGGCGTCCTCGTTCTCGATACGGAAGGTGAACGAGGAGAGGCCTGCTGGGTCAAAGATGTTCTTCTGAAGGTACTCTGAAAACCTCATCTTCGTAGCAGCCTCTACAACCAAGCCCAACCAGTCCAGCGAATGGCCATAGCGCCACAGCGTGCCTGGCTCAAACACCAACGGCATCACGTCGGTGGAGAACATGCGTAACGAAGGAGTAGCGCCCGTGTGTTCTCTGTGCTTGTTCATGACAATGCTGAAGTAGTCGGAGTCCGTGAACACGTAGGCAAAGCCCGCCGTGTGGAGAAGCAAGTGGCGAACGGTCACGTCATTTTTCGGTTTCCTCGGTGGCGTCTTGAACTCGCCTGTTTCGTCGTCCACCTGGCCTGGATCTATGAGGCCGATTTCACCGATCATGGGGAGATAGTTTTTGGCTGGAGCGTCCAAATCAATGACCCCCCGCTCGTATAACTGCAACACCGCCATGGCCGTGATGGTCTTGGTGCAGCTGAAGAAAGCAAGTCTTGTGTCGGTGGTGACGGGGTCCAACTTATCGAACCGCTTGACGCCCTTAGCAGCAAGGTACTTTGTTTTTTTGGAATCCGTGTAGCCGGCGACTAGGCCGTTGATGTCCAGAAGCAGGTTCCCGTCGTGGGGAAGCACGAGCTCCTCGAGGAGGTTGTCCACCTGGTTCATGAAGAAGAAGTAGTAGGTCGGAGGAATTCACACGTGAAAGGCCGATAAATCTGGGGTAGCCCAAAAAGACGGTGTCTGGGTGGGATAGAAAAGGAGGAAGTTTTTGGGAAAGAGGGTCCTCGGAATTCGATCAATTGGTCGTTTTGAGGCGATTTCGAGTGTTTTTTGTGTTTTGGCGGTTTCGGTGTGATTTTTCAACTGGGCCAGTGTGGGGTTAGGCTGGATTGGGGCGCACTGGTATGGGAGATAAGGTGGGCGGTTTTAAAACAGAACTATTTCCGAGGGCGAGGAAGGACAGAGATCTTGCATTGTCTGGGGAAGTGGTCTTTTTAATTTGGTTGAGGTTTGGATCTCGAGTGTTTTCGTGGGAATCGTGGGTTTCGTGGGTTTCGTGGTTTTCGGATTTTTCACTTTTCACCGGCCCGGAACACTGGCACTGAGGGGAGCTGAGATGCTGAAGAGTAAAGTGTGAAAATTGTACGTGGAGGTCAATTGTGGGTTTTAAGGTATGGAAGGGAAGTTTTGCAATTGAGCAATGCTAGGCTTAAAAATGACGGTGACGTTATCGTACGTAATCTCCGGATGTGGAGGTGCTTCCTCTTCCGCTTTGGGGGTGTGGTCTCACGACCCAGTGGCCAAGTCAAATACTTATTTCATATACTTATTTTATTTTGGGTTGCTTGGAATTGCTTTAAGTGGTGGTTCTTTGGCTCAATGGATGGTGTTGGTGTGTAAGTTGGGCAGATGGTGGGTAATCGGGCTCAAGGAGTCTTGGTAAGTGTAGGCACAGGGAAACATATCTTCTTCTATTCAGACAAGACCTTTAAGATTTTGAATTCAGTAGAAGCAATTTTTTTCAATTTGAAGGAAAGTAGTCAAGTAGGGTGAGGCAACATACCAACTCTTGATTAATTTCAGACCTGCGTTGTTAAAAGTTGTAAAACGTTACATAACGACCCAGGGATTAATAATGTTTCTTACCAAGCACTAAACTGATTTACAAAATACTGACTCATGGCAAGAAACATTATTAGTGTTCCAAGGCTTCGGGGCTTCCCAAATTTGATGCTGATCTCGGCAGCCAACTAGCCGAACATTGAAACGTATTCTCTATTTTCTACTGGAAAAACTTGCTACTATCTTCTTAGTAATTCCTTCTATGCCCCCTAAAGCTTCGCTATGTGGATCCTATCTCACAACAATGACATCTTTTCTCAAGAAAGCCCACTTTCATTCAATTGTAGAACTTCGCCACTGGGTCCCCAGCATATCACTAGCCTCACAATTTCAAATCACGATTCAGAACCGTTGGCTAGTCTCTCGAGGCTTAGCCGAGACTAAATCAGAATCCAACATATCCATCATCATGGGCGTTATCGAACATGATCCTCATTTAAACCAACACCAGCCGAAAGCATTTCTCTTTTGGACCATGACATCTAACCGTGCAGTGGCAACTGCAAGGAACAGCGTTGGATCGTTTTGTACTCTATGCTCATGTGATTGGCTTATCAGCGCCTCTTGAGCTTCGACTTCTCGATTCCAAACTTTCATCAAGTCAACAAAATAAAATTTTCGTAATTTACAAGCCCACTTCACCAAATGCTTCTCAAACCAACTCTAGCAGCATTTCCTAAAACACTGGCGGACTCAAATTGGGCGATAGCCGAGGCGTCTGCTCAGCGGCTATACCGTCGATAAGGCGGTTTCATATCACGGAAATGAGCTAGCGGCTGGTTTTCGGTGAAGATTGAAAAACAAAAAATCATGAAAATGACCCGCTTATCACCAAAACCGCCCCCGTCAAAGCGCAATTGCTTATCTCTGGCGCAATGCAAAGTGGTACCACAAATCACAATGGCAGTTACCCAAAACCGCCTGTGCCATGCTTAGCAGCTGCATCGTGTTCATGTAGTTCAAGAAGCAGGTCCAGACAGCCGACGTGATTGCTTTTTCCAGCGGAAATCGATAACGCCTTTATCAGTCGATGCTCTTCCCGTATATATACTGATCGGTATCATCCCCACAAAAGCTCAAGCATGATCGACTACTCCGTGGTGCCTGGCACTGGAATCTTGGTCGACAGCCAAAAAGACAAAGATCACGAAGTCATCCTCATCCCCACACCATCCGATGACCCCAACGACCCATTAAACTGGTCACCTAACAGAAAGAGACTCCACATGTTCTGCATTGTCGTTTACGTTTTTGCCGTCGGAGTCCCAGGTACTTGTATTTACTCCATTTTGCCGGAGATCTCCAAAGGCACAGGCATCAGCTTGGGAGACCTCAATGCCGGCACTGGGTACTCGTTCTTGTTCATGGGTTTGGGCAATATCATATTCCAGCCTTTGGCGTTGCAAATCGGCAAAAGGCCCG
Organism: Candidozyma pseudohaemuli; assembly: GCF_003013735.1. Classification (NCBI taxonomy): domain Eukaryota; kingdom Fungi; phylum Ascomycota; class Pichiomycetes; order Serinales; family Metschnikowiaceae; genus Candidozyma; species Candidozyma pseudohaemuli. The sequence goes on along the minus strand of NW_020194435.1, from coordinate 305,577 downwards.
TTTACCTTCTTTCTTGTCTCGGTGGACCGTTTTTCAATTTGTGGCAGCCGTATGTCACTTCCAACGGTGAGTGGATAGCGTCCAAGATTCTCTCGGGTCTCTTCAACTCACCCATTGAGGCCTTACCGGAACTTTCCATTTCAGAGGTTTATTTTGAACACGAAAGAGCCACTTATATGGGAATCTACGCCGTGTCGCTTTATGCCTCCAATTATATAGCGCCGTTGGTGGCTGGTTTCATCAACGAGAACCTGGCAGACAGCGCTGTGGGAGGATGGAAATGGGTGATTTTCTGGTCGATCATTTTCGCCAGTGTCAGCTTTGTTTTTCTTTTCTTTTTCATGGAGGAGACCACCTACGAAAGAAAACTCAAGGTGGCCAAGGACCAGTCTGGAGAGACCTTGGCTGTGGTGACTTCTGGTGGTCAATGGGAGAAAACGAGGCCTGTTGTTACCGTCAACTCCAAATCGTCCCTGTCTGATAAAGAGCTTTTGCAAGCCGTCACAAACATTGGAAATCAGGCGGAATTGGTCTCGGTGGATAATGCTCCAGAATACAAGCCCACCAAAACGTTTATCCAGAAACTCTCCCTCACGCTGGGCATCACCAAAAAGTTCTTGATGTGGGAATTCATCAAAACCACCGTTTACATGTTCCGCTACCCCATCGTGCTCTGGTCCGGTTTTCTCTATGGCTCCACGCTTATTTGGTACACTGTGCTCAATGCAACCTCAGCTATGGTCCTCAGTGCTCCACCATACAACTTCTCCAGTGCCATGTGTGGATTGGCATATGCTTCTCCGTGTGTTTTCACCGTCCTTCTATACTTTTACGCCGGCTGGGTCGTCGACTGGTTGAAGGTGAAAATCGCCAGAAAAAGAGGCGGAATCTCTGAAGCTGAAGACCGTCTTTGGGCTTTGATTCTTTATATGATTTTGGGCCCTGGTGGCCTAATATTATGGGGAGTTGGCGCTTATCACGGCATCCACTGGTTTGGTGTGATTATAGGCTTTGGAATCACAGCTGGTTTGTGTATCCTTGGTACTGTCAATGCCGTTACTTATGTGGTGGATTGTTACCATGAAGTTTCTGGTGAAGCAATTGCAGCGGTTGTGATTATTAGAAATTGTATGAGTTTCGCTGTCAGCTATGGTATCACGCCGTGGGTCGAAAACCAAGGCTTGCAAAACACCTTTATTGCTGCTGCGTTCATCTGCTTGTTCTGTATTGGAACTTTCTTTGTCATGATGGCAACCGGCAAGTACTGGAGAACCAAATCGGGCTCTCTGTACTGGGCTTTGGTCGAAAAAAGAAGAGGTATGGGTATCTACCACTAGAGTATCAATAGAACGTATACCGTCCACAGTCCGTAGTATTAGCACTAAATCTTGGAGCCAGCCACAAAGTTGGTGCCCTGGGCTATCGACAGTTGCAAGCCGCCCAACGCCACCTTGACCAACTCCTTTTCGCCGTCGGTGACCTTGAACTTCAATGGGTCCTCGAAGGACAGAATCTCGCCAGCAAGCAAGTGCACGGGCACAGAGAAGAAGCTCACGTTGTTCAACTGGCTCTGCAAGTCGCCGCCGTCTCTCAAGCCTGGCAAGTAGACGTAGGCCGAGTCGGGCACCTTGACGGAGAAGCCTGGGCCGGAGATCGAGTCCAAGATGGACTCGGCAAATCTGTAACCGGCGTAAGCCATCGACAACGTGGCCGAACCAGCACCGTTCTTGGCCTTCACCACCTCGTCACCACCAAACTGGACACGGTGAACGAACTCCTTGTATTGCAGAGCAGAGAGCTTGTCGACCTTGGCGCCAATGGCTGGGTCAATGTGAGTCAAGGGCACGATGGTGTCACCAGAGTGGCCACCGATAACGGAGATCTTGCCCTTCAAGGACTCGGGCTTCTCGCCAATGAGGCCGCCCAAAAACGTTTCTGCTCTGACGGAGTCGAGCGTGGTGACACCGAAAAGCTTCTTGGGGTTGAACACGCCCAACTTCTTCAACACCTCGGCGGCAATTGGCACGGTGGCGTTGACGGGGTTGGAAATGATCAAGATCGCAGCGTTGGGACACGTTCTGCCGATGTTGGCAACCAAGTCTCTCACGATGGAGGCGTTGATGTTGAACAAGTCAGCTCTGGTCATGCCGGGCTTTCTGGGCACACCAGCAGGAATAATCACCACGTCGGAACCCTTCAAGGCTTCCACCACGGCGGTCTTATCCTCCTTGTTAGCCGGCTGGTGGCCAGTAACAACCGCAGGGGTGTTGATATGGCTCAAGTCGGCAGCCACACCTCTGGCATTGACGATATCGTATAACGACAACTCCGTCACGCGGGTGTTCAATTTGAGCAAAAGGGAAAGAGGCTGGCCGATACCTCCGGCAGCACCACAAACGGTAACCTTAGTCATAGTCTAGTAGGGGTAGGTTGTCGAGGATTATCTGGGGTAGTAGGTCGTTATATAGTGTTCGCGGCCCGGGCTCGTCACATGGCCTGCACTCCCCTCACCTGGGACCGAGGAGCTGCTAGCCGTTCCTACGGGGCATGGTAGTTTTATTAATGTTGTTAGAGAAAAAAGGAGGGATTTGAGGTTTTTAAAAAGTGCGAGATCCTCTGGTATTTATAGCTTTTTCAGGAAGGAGGTGTGGGATGTGGCTGCGAAAACGCTCCGGGGATCTAGGGAGGCAGGGCTCTATCAATATAAGAAAAGGTGCAGTCCCATGGAGCTACCATTAGCTAGAGAAGTAGGTAGTTTGTGGATAATTTTTTGATTTTCTTGATAAATCGTCTTTTGTTTCGGAAGGCCTCGAGATTGAAGATCGGTGGAGAGAGGGGGTGCACTATGGCGGACAAATCGGGAGATTTTGCTTGACCTATAACGGTTATTGTGAGTGGGGTTGGAACCTGAGCGGAATGGCGGGTATGGATTCGGGTTGATTGAGGTTGGGTATTGATTTTTGAGCATTTTGTGAAATTGTGATATCAATTGAAAGAAAGATTTAGTTTTTGTTAGTTTGTTTGGGTAAGGGTGGTTCTGGTATTGCTCGGGTGAAAAATATGGCGGTGGGGTGAACAATGGCTTCCTCACTGGACTGGCTTTGGTGGAGTGGAAATGACGTCACGAATGTGCTTCTCTCGATCAAGACCTTCTCTAGACTTTAGTAAAAAAGACGGTCGAATTAGCTGAATTGGCATATAAATGTGTGTAAAATTGAACGATCGACTAATGCTCTGAGAGAGGTTCTCTGAAAAATCACCGTGAAAGCTCAATTTGCACCCAACCCTCATTTACATAGAATTACAGACAGTGTAAGTTGGAAATTGTCTCAGGATTGCAAAACTCGTCCTATCGCTGTTGCTTCTTTTAATAGGCAAGTCTCTTCACATTGTCGAAAGGTCAAAAAAGGGGACTCTGAACTTCCATCCTCAAGATGCATCTCTGAAAGGGTGCTACCCAGTGAGAGGCCTCTAAGTCCATGGCTTCCCTTAAGAATCCTTCAATTGACTTCAATTGAATGAACTACCCGGATCAATTGAAGATGCCGTATGTTCCAATTCGAAATCCAGCCCCATCTCATGAATAATTTCTAATACTTTTAATTGAATTGGATCTCCACCCCATTTTTACTCAAGATCAACCCATCCTCACTGTAAAAGCCTCCGTGATGTACTCTCCATATTATGCCTATATCGGAGGGTACGACACCGAGGCAGCCGCGTCTGCTCAGACGCGAACTTTCACCAAACTACCCCATCAATCTTCCGCCACAAAAAAAAAATAACTATTTTCTTTTCGTGACCTTAAAATTAATAATCCGAGAAATACAATAATCAAACTCACCCTCCAAATAATCCCTGCCCAGCCTCCATACGCCCAACCCTCTCTGCCCTGGGACCTGCACGCACCGCATTGGGATTAATTACGCGCGTCGCGAGAAAAACGTTACCACCTTTCTTCATCCACATCCACTTTCTTTCCAAAACACCTAAACCATGTCATCTCCGCCAGTGATGGAAGACTCTTCGCCTCCAGCCCTGACGCCTGTGAGACCCTCCAATGGAGACTCCACCCAGGCCCTGGGCTCCTACCTGAATCTGGCTTCGCAAAACCAGCCGTTAGAGCTGGCTTCGTCGCCTCTTTTCTTCGACCACTCCTCCGATCCCAATCGCTCCTCGGACTCGAGGAAAGTCTCCTCCCCGCTTCCATACAGCTCGTCCAGTCGTGGAGGTGCTCCACTGAGCTCGAGAATTCGTTCTGATGCCCTCACTTCGGACGTCGACAGAATCGTGAGAAGGCCAATCAGATCCGACTTGTACGGAGACGCCTCTCCTAGAAGAAGAATGTTTGACGGTGCCCAGCTTTCAAGTGAAAGGGGCAATCAGCTCGGCTCGCAGGTGGGCTCGTCAAGATTGGGCTCGTCTCAGTTGTCTTCGCAGCCAAACCATGAAGATTCGGCTGAGCCAGTCAGAGTCATTTGGGGTACAAACGTGTCGATCCAGGATTGCACCAACGCCTTCAGAGACTTCCTCATGCTGTTCAAGATGAAGTGCCGTAAAGTGGCCGACGGCGAGCCTGTCTACCCAGAGGACTCGGAGCTCTACTATGTGGGCCAGCTTAATAACATGAGAGACTTGGGCACCACCAACTTGAACTTGGATGCCGCTAACTTGAAAGCCTATGAAGGAACGAACAGGCTCTACTACCAGCTCATCAACTACCCCCAGGAAGTCATTCCCATCATGGACCAGACCGTCAAGGACTGCCTTGTTTCGCTCTTCCTGGACTCCTCTGCCGTGCCAACATCCATTGACGATATCGAAACCAACATCTACACCATCAGACCTTACAACATCAATGCTGTTCCTCGTGGTATGCGTGAATTGAACCCAAATGATATCGACAAGTTGGTTAGCGTCAAGGGATTGGTGTTGCGGGCCAGTGCCATTATTCCCGACATGAAGGTCGCTTTCTTCAAGTGTAACGCTTGTGACCATACTATCGCCGTGGAAATCGACCGTGGTGTCATCTCTGAACCTACAAAGTGTCCTAGACAGGTTTGTGGTCAGGTCAACTCCATGTCCCTCGTTCACAACCGTTCGTCCTTCGCTGATAAGCAGGTTATCAAATTGCAAGAGACGCCAGACTTGGTTCCAGACGGACAGACTCCACACTCTATCAATTTGTGTGTTTACGATGAGCTCGTAGACACTTGCCGTGCCGGTGACCGTGTGGAAGTGTGTGGTATTTTCAGATCTTTGGCTGTTCGTGTCAATGCCCGTCAAAGAGCATTGAAGAACTTGTACAAGACATACTTGGATGTCGTCCATATCAAAAAGATCGACAACAAGAAATTGGGCGTGGACCCTTCGACCATGCTGCAAAGAGCTACTGACACCAACGAGGTTGAACAGGTGAGACACTTGAGCGCCGAAGACATTGATCGGGTGAAGGAGATTTCCCAAAGAGACGATTTGTACGAAGTGTTGGCCCGCTCTTTGGCTCCATCTATTTACGAGATGGACGACGTCAAGAAGGGTATCTTGCTTCAGCTTTTTGGTGGTGCTAACAAGACTTTCCAAAAAGGTGGTAGATACAGAGGTGATATCAACATTTTGCTTTGCGGTGATCCTTCCACATCCAAGTCTCAGCTTTTGCAATATGTTCACAAGATCTCTCCAAGAGGTATCTACACCTCTGGTAAGGGTTCTTCTGCAGTCGGTTTGACAGCGTACATCACCAGAGACATTGACACAAAACAGCTTGTTTTGGAGTCTGGTGCTCTTGTGCTTTCTGATGGAGGTGTGTGTTGTATTGATGAGTTTGACAAGATGAGTGATGCCACTAGATCGGTGTTGCACGAAGTCATGGAGCAGCAGACTATTTCTATTGCCAAGGCTGGTATCATTACGACATTGAATGCCAGAACCTCGATCTTAGCTTCAGCCAACCCCATCAACTCTCGCTACGACCCTAACTTACCGGTCACCAGCAACATTGACTTGCCTCCTCCATTGTTGTCCCGTTTCGATCTTGTGTACTTGATTTTGGACAAGGTTGACGAGTCCATCGACAGACAATTGGCTCGTCACATCACTGACATGTATTTGGAAGATGTTCCAGAGACCGTGTCCGCCAACAAGGTGCTTCCAGTTGAAACCCTCAGCGTCTACATTCAGTACGCTAAGGAGAACATCAACCCACAGATCACCAGCGAAAGTAAGGCCGAGTTGGTGAGAGCCTACGTCGATATGAGAAAGCTTGGTGACGATGCCCGCTCTTCTGAAAAGAGAATCACCGCTACCACCAGACAACTCGAGTCTATGGTGCGTTTGGCCGAGGCCCATGCTAAGATGAGATTGAGCCCTACCGTTGACCTCATTGATGTGAAGGAAGCTGTGCGTTTGATCAAGTCGGCCATCAAGGACTATGCCACCGACCCTATTACTGGCAGAATTGATATGGACATGGTGCAAACCGGCACGACGACAGCCAAGAGAAGAATGCAAGAGGATTTGGCCAACGAGGTGCTTGGCTTGCTTGACGACAGCAACAACCAGCAACTTCGGTTCACGGAGCTTGTGACCAAGCTTAATGAGAAGCTGAGTATCAGAATCGAGAACAGCGATCTCAACGAGTGTATCAGAAGGTTGCAGCTGGAGGGCAAGGTCGTGGAGACTGGTGACGCACAAAGAAGAAGTATCAGGAAGTTGGCAGTTGTCTAGAATGGGTTCATAATAGTATTGGGTAATGTATTTGTATCAGAGTGGATTGTAGACCTGAAAAATGCTACGCCTACATTCAGCTCTCTCGTATCACGTTTACTTTGCTATATATCACAACGGCATGGCCGTTACTGGAGTATCACTCTTCACCTCTCGATTATATATACATGTGAGTCCATCAAAGGAACTTTGCCGATTGTGGTTTTTCTGCAACACTCTCTCTTGGAATCTCCTCCTCCTTCGTAACAACCTTAGACTCCTCCACTGGCTCATCGGCCATGCGGAGTATCTCCTCAAACTGCTCATCCATCTCCACATCAGTCACCGAATTGTACTTATGCCTCGTGATGGCGTTGGCAATCTTGAGCTCCTGAGCAACGTCAACAGGCTCTCTTCTGCGGACCTTCCCCGTGACATCCTCCAAGATTCTGAACTTCGCCTCGTAGGCGCCTTTCAACGCTTCAAGCTCCTTACGTCCTCTAGTAGCCTCAACCACCACAGACCCAAAGACCAAAGTAAGAAATAACGATTTGAACACCAGCGGCAGAAGCAGATCCCGCCACGTGGGCCGTGCGCGGGGCTGCACTGTGGTATACGCCCTCCTGAACATTCCGATGTAAGAAGGTGTAGTAGGAATTAAAAGTGTTGATGTCGCGCTGAGGAATCAACACCTTACTTGACTTTTAAGTACCCACTTCCGCTTCCACCCACCTCCATCCACCTTAGTTCATAATGAACCCGCCGAAAGTGGCGTCCATAGTCACCGTGGCCGTTTTGCTGCTTCTGCTTCTCAACGCCATGCTCAAGTACTATACCTACTTTCTGCTCATAGTGGCTGCTCACAAGCAAGAGCCCACCCTGGACTCTGAGGTTCCCCACCCTCATGATCTATACGTGCCTTTTCTTACGTTTATTCCTACCCGTCTGCCCGTGGCGCTTCGGCCCTGGGTGCTCCTCACAGCATCGTTCATTGAGGAAAGCTTCATAGGGCTTGCCTTGGCCGCAGCCTCCATATTCTATTTAGGCTGGTACTTGGAGGCCCGCTGGGGTGCTAGGGCGTTTGCAAAGTTTGTTCTTATAGCTGTTCTTGCATGCAACATGGCCCTTTACTTCTGGTACGCCACCAAAAACGCTTTTGGCCAGCTGTCCTCGGTGCCTCCTGTGGTGTCTTCCACGACACCAATTGTCATGGCCTGCTTGGTTGCCGTCAAGCAGAGAATTGCAAATCACTACATCATTTTATACAAAAACTTGTTGCGGATCAAGGTGACGTTTGTGCCGTTCAGCTGGTATGTTCTCTTGGTGTTGGCCGGTCTCATTTGGCCAGACTGGCATATCTTGCATTGTGAAGCATTGGCCGCCTTCGCCATCTCTTGGACGTACTTGCGCTTTTTCAAAGACGGCGCCAACGAACGCCAGTCCTACTTGATTCCGTTTTCCATAAAAACTCCGCATGTGGAGGCTCCTATGGCCTCCCCAACCAACCTCAAGTTCGACGAGAACCTACCGAAGGGAGACAGATCCGACCTGTTTGCGCTATCGACCTTCTTCCCCAGCTACCTTGGTCTCTTGGTCAAAAAGCTCAGTGACGCTGTGTTTAACTTTGCCGTGCGTCAAGGTTTGCTCAATGCCAAAGACTTTGTTGGCCACGACGAGGATGACGAGCCTCATGTCGGTGGTATCAACTCCAAGCTCTTCAGTTTATCCCGTCTTAAAGGCGCAGAGAATGTCGGTATGGTGCCTGCTGGTGACAGATTTAAAAGCTTCTTTGGCATGAATCCTCAGGACGAGTCCAGCGACAGCATCAAATTGTCCATGGACAAGAGGAGGAAACTTGCCATCCGGCAATTGGAATAGTCGACCGCTGTTGGTGACATTTGCATTAGTTCTATAAGGAGCTCGAAGCTCGTTGTAAATACGGAAAAACCTACTTCAGCTTTAGTTTGATGACCCCAAGAAGGCTTTCGGGCCTGTCGTACCACTCTTCGGTCAATTCGGACACTTCAAAGCACTCCGAAACATTGGCCATAAGCTGCCTCACGTACTCCTTATCCTTGAGCTCTAGCCACTCTCTCATAGCCAAAAGATACCATGCTGCGCTTTTACGGAATCTCGTGAGTCCAACAAGAGCATTGGGCTTGTTTGCATAGAGCTTTTGCTCGTTGATATACAAGTCCTCCTCCGTGGCCTCCTTCTCATCGGCTATTTCCTGTGTGTCCTCTTTGACCTCACGTTTGGGAAGAGTCTCATGCTTTTCACTCAAGAGCCATTTAAATTCGCCAGGAACTAAATGATTCCGACTCGAGGAATAACCAAGTCTTTCGTAAAGCAAGGCCCTTATTACCTGAGGGTTCTCCGCAGATGATGCAAGGTGAGAATCGATCTCGCCCATACACTTGAGATAGTAGTTCTCTATCAAGTCGCCAAACCACCAGGGAATATTAAACATCATCCCCATGCTAAGAAGTAGCTCGGCAACCACCAAGTAGGCTCTGATTGCGTACGTTTTGACGTTGAGTCGTGATTTGAATGTATAGGATAGATTATCAATGTATGGCTCGATAATGTCATGGCGGATCTTTCGTAAGGTGTTCTTATCCGGTGCTTGTGGTGGAGTGTCTGAGGCAAGTGGCTGAGTCTGTGTCAATAGAAGCGAAATGATGCACATTCCTTGTGTGGATGCAACGTAGACCCACGCCTTGTCGTTGATGTAGTCCTTTTTGATGAGGTCATATGTGGAGTATGCGTACTTAAAGTCTTTGAGAATGAGTGACCAATCGGCAAGCTTTCTAATTGCTTGTTCGGAACTGGACCTGTGGTAATAGTTCTCTTTGTGATTGAACTGGCTCTTTTCGGTTTGATTGAGATCACTGGAGCTGTTGTTGTTGAATAGTTTTCGTGACACTGAAAAAAATCTGCCCGTTATGGACTTTTTAGGCGCCAATATCAGGTCGCCCCAAACACGGAGCTTAGCTTCCATGTGAGGAATCAAATGACGGTTAATGAATTCATGGCATCGGCTCTTGAGCACTGTATCTAGCGCTTTTGGAAGCGTAAGGTGGGTGTCGTTTTCTGTTAACTCCTTTGAATGCTGTAATTGCACGCTCTGAACCTCCTCCTCGATGGTGGCACTCTCCAACTTGGAGATCTTCACGTAAGCTGTGTCATTTGAAGCTACCATCAGAAGTGGCACTGCAGTTGACGAAACGGAAAGGTTCGTCTGAAGTTTGGTTTGGTATGCATTGACGTCCTGTTCCAGGACCATCTGGGAGTCGTAAACCACAAAGATGTGAATCAAAAGGTCAGAGATCTGGAAGTACTTTGGGAAATTGTAATTGCGAAAGTCCACAATCAACTTTCTGATCGTGTCCAAGGTATCGGTGTGGTAATCAATAACGAAGATTTGAGACACCGGGTGGTTCAATGTGTCAAACAGGACGATCTGATTGGAAGAGATCACCATGCGGAAAAGCTCAAGGTAGAGCTTGTCATGCGGCCTTGCAGATATGGAAGTCGGCTGGTTCAGGTTCTTGAGTAGTAGCTCCAAGCTGGATATGCTGAATAGACTCTTGAGCTTCTCTGGAGACGAGCTAGCGTCATGCACCATCATGAGTTCTGGAAGCGAAGGCTCAAACCGCACAGGAAACAGGCTGTATGTTCTTGTTATCAATGAGGAGTTGGTGATCTTGAACCGCTGGTTGGGCACTGAGTACCTGGCGTTATTGCCATATGGCTTGAATACCTGGAGAACCGATAACAGGTCATTGAGGCATTGTCGCTGGAAAAGCACATCGGCGTTGTGGGTGGATTGTACCGAGACTAGCGGCAGGAAAGTATGCTGAAGTAAGAGCTGTCTGACCGTAGTGGGGTCAGTTCCAGCAGGAAATAGCATTGCTTTGGGAGGAATCCAAGAGAGCGCTTGATATACGGTTTGGCCTCCGTACACCACGAAGCCGGCGTCACCAAAAAAGGCAGGAAATAAGAGGTTGGTGATTTTGTTGCTTGATTTGGTTTATTATGCCGTGGTATTTAACGAAAGCTGCTAGATAATTGGGGTTTGTGAGAGTTGTGGAGGGATAGGTAGGTTGACTGGGTTTGAGGACGCTAGAGTGGTGCACAGCTAAGTCCACAAACGTGTGAAGAACAAAAAAAGGGCACACCCCTGATCTCCAATGAGGTATAAGACAACTCTTATTGTTCATTTTCGTAAAAGTCAAAATGGGTTCAGCGGTGAGTCGGCGTCTTTGTTAGGTGGTCAATGGCTGCGAAAACCGCATAAACGAGGAAGTGACGAAAATCAGCACAATGGGCTCAATAGGGAAAGGTACGTATTTCATGGGTCAGTTGGCTACTGAATTCGTTGAATGATGGGTTTTTGAGTGAATCGACGGGGTTTTGGATTTTTGGGAAGGTCCTTACTTTTTGTCACTTCGAGGTGTATACGCTACTGTAATGTAAAACCACAACCTTTTGGTGTAATTTGAAAATTCTTCAAACTGCTTTCCACCTAATCTTCTGCTAAGAGCTAGATAGCAAGCTTAAATTAGCCCCTTAATTGACAAAAGTTAGATAGATAGACAATTGGATGCGTGATTCATACGTTGGTGCCTTGATTCCAGAACTCATCTCCTTAAACCGGGCGACTGTTCTCGAACCTCCAGAGTCCCGAGCGTCGAACTCAACAATATCGAAATAAACTCAATAATCACCTTCAATTTTCTTCCAATTATCTTCACCAGCCGTGATTGACCCACCTCACACTGCAATGCCACCTACCAAATTCCACCAAACCGTAGATTCACATTCTTTACTTCACCAACTTCGCCCCAAGGGTCCCGCCTTGAAGTTACCCAAGTACGTGCCGCAGTCTAGCTTCGTGTATGGGCGCTAAGCCAGATAGGTGGCCCATTCCGTGCCGAAACCAGCCAAGGCGGTGTCGTTTTCCAGCGAGACAGAGGGAAGGAGAATTTGAAGAGAATTTAAAGAGAAAAAAGTGAAAAATCGAAAATGTCGACCCGCCTTGAATGCTTCACCTGAGAATCGCCCAGACTGGGTCTAACATTTCGCAGCCACAGCCGCTCGCATTGAAATAGACCATACAGTTAGCAAGCAAGACCCCAAAGGTGCTAAATGCACGGTCTAAAGGGCGAAATTGTAATTATTCTTAATTAACTAAAAGTAGTAGTCATAAAAAAATAAAGATTTATAGCCCTTTTTAAAAAATCTCCAACCACCACGCTGTTGACCTCAGGAGAGGCTAAACCTTGGGTGCACAATGGCACAATGCTTGGTACACGGCGCGGCCTTACACATACATGAAACGGCACTTGCAGGAGCGCCCAGACAGAACCTCGATCTCTGAAGGTTCGCCAACTCCAATTGGCCAATGACCATTAGTATAAAAAGTTATTTTGTTTTTATAGAAACCCCAGGGAGCCTGGTTTCAACGACTAAACGCTACTAGTGGGTGGTCGCTCCTGCATACACCCACAGCACCTCGTGTATCGCTGCCTCGGCCTGCGGCATGTTTACATTTTCGCCCAAAATGGCGGACCTGATCCTCGTCAATTCCCACCAGCCGTTCATAGCAGAATTTTTTTTTCCATTCAATCCTCCCATTAGACACCTCAAAAAACCACCTGACAAAAAATTGAGGCATTCCTCACTGATACCGGCTGCGAAGCGTCGTAACCTACATATTTTTTCTCACCGCGACATCAGTGGTTTTTTTAGCATCAACATCTTTTCGCTCACAAGGAAGACCCCCCCCATTCTCTCGTTATGAAAATCCTACCGGTGCTTGTCTCCTTAGCAGCAGCGTTCGAGCTGATCTCCTTGCCAAATATCCAGTTTCTGGACCTGGGCGGCGCCATCGGCTTCTTGGGCTCCTTTGACGCCTTGTCCTTCTACTCATACCAAAATGCCTCCTCCAATCTCCTTCATTCCACGGGGCTGTCGTCCATATACCTTCGAAATATCACCGACAACGCAAATATGAAAATCGGCACCATCGACGGAGGCCTGGTGTCGGAAATTCTGCCGGTGGGGTCCGACAGCGTGCTCCTCACAGGCACCTTCACGTCCTTTAATAACGAGTCATACACCCCTCCCATCATATACAACCTCACCAGCGGCGAGGCTTCCAGCATATTTTCTGGGTCCAGCAACCAGAAACGAGACACTCTCGACAGCGGCTCCGTCAAGGTCACATATGTCGACAAGGACCTAATCTACATGGGCGGAGACTTTGAGTTCAACAACACCAGAGGCGCCGCCGTGTACGACATAGCCTCTAAAAAACTCAAGCTGCTTCCCTTCAAGGGATTCGGCAACGACTCGGTGGTCAACTCCATCAGCAAAATCGATGGCGAGTCAAAAGATGACGGCTCCATCATATTCGGCGGCTCCTTCGACACCTTGGGCCTCCCCGAACTATTAACACTTAATACGTCGACAAATGGCTCGCATTACAACCACTCCAATTCGACAAATGTGTCGCTAATATCAGCAGAGCAAAAGATCTCTCTACAGCATGGTGAATTCACCTCCATCAACTCCGACAGTGATCCCAAAGGCATAATATGCCCGGACTCAGACAGCATTTGGAGAGTGCAGCCCAACAGCGGCGGTCAATGGTCGGTTCAACTACCGTCCGCCATGGCAGGCCTCAGCCCCACCAAGGTGAGGCTCTATTTACCTGATGATGGTGAGAACGGTATAAAGACGTTCCGTATCTACACGTACCCAAACAATGGTATCATGAACCTCACCTACGTCAACCCGGAGACCAACGAGCTAGCGTATTGTGACGCTTCTTGTCCCTTGCCTAAATCCAGCGATCTTAAACTGCTTGTCGATGACAACAAGGACAATGGTGAGGACATGATGGATGATGATGACGACATCTTCGTGAACGAAGACGGCTCGTTCTCCATGTATTACGACAGCTCCACAAAGGCTAAAAATCTTGGGTACGGAAGTAACTATATGGAATTTGCCCTCGTGAATGACATTAGCATCGACAGAGTTGGCTTAACCGTCATTGACTGGTTTGGCAACTATGGTGAGCTTGCTGGGTTTGAGCTCTACACCAATGCTATCAGTGTTTACGGAAACGACACACTCAATGACTCTAACTGTGGTTCAGAAGAGCTGGTGTCTCGTAACTCAGCTGAGATCCAGAGCGGTGACTGGCAGTCCGTACGCTCCCTAGTGGACTCCGTCACCGACACAGACTATCTTGTATCAGTTGGAAATGATAATGCCGGCATCACCCTTTATCCAAACATCTCGTATGATGGTGAATATTCGCTCCTTTTATATACCCCCGGATGCCAGGCTGACAACTCATGCGATAAGAGAGCAATTGTCAATGTGACTGTCTTGGACACCGAGCTGACTGCTTTGGAGAGCAAGTTGATCTACCAAAACAATTACAATGACAAATTTGACTACCTTTTCTTTGGTCACATGAATGGGTCTTCTAATGACAATGGCAGAAACAGAATCAGCATCGAATTTCATAGTGCTATCGATTCATCTGTCACAGACCCTTGGATGGTTGTTGACCGCGCTGTGGCAAATATCGTTTCCCTCGATAGTTACAGTCAAAAGAATCACACAAATCGTACCTCTCTTGAGGAACGAAGAAAGCATGACCTCCAGCACATATACCTCAATGGTTTGTTCGAATACTCGTTGGCAAATTTCTCGCTGTTTTCAGAAGACCTTGTCTACTCTAAGCTGAACAATGAGACAATTATCAAGAGGAGTAACCGTTTCGTGGGCAACTCATCGATTAATGAAATCAGCGGAAAGCTCGAGAAAAACTCGACTGTGGACCAAATACTCCTTCAGAGTTCTTCGTTGCTTCTCCTTGGTGAATTCAGCTCAGACAATATTACACTTCCCAACAGCAACCTCTTGACTTTTGAGATTGACGAGTACAACCTGACTCTGAACCTGACAGAAGCAACTTTGAAAGACAAGAGATTCGTGAAAAGGGACGACGAGAACATTTTAGGTGCAACATTCAATTCTTCCATTTCAAAACTTGAGAACGTGGAAAGTGGATTCCTTGCACTTGGCGCTTTTTCAGCTGAAGCCGACAATGATGAATTCAAGAATCTTCTGGATGGAAACAGCTCCACACTGTCGTTCAATAATTTTGCCATTCGCTCTGGAAGCGATTGGCTCTCTTTCGGTAACTCATATATCGACGCAGAGTTTGATCAATTTGTCAACTTTACCTTCGATGGATCAGAACTCTTCGTGTTCTCGGCAAATGAAGACAATTATCGAGTATGGGACACGTCCGACAGCCGTTTCTTGGATAGAAATGACTTGAATGTCACGACGGCCGCAAGTCTTTCCCAGAAGGAGCAGCAGGTCTTCGGTGGAACTTTCTTCAACTTGATGGACTACTACGGTGCAAATGAGGCATTTGTTACGAACAATTCTCATGTGAACAGCTATGGACTCAATATCACTAGTGGAGAGATCTACAGATCATTTTACGCCAACTCCACTTTCAGTGTATTGGGTGGTAAATTTGATGTCAACAACACAAGAAGAAATATTGCATTCGTGAAAGATAACCAGACTTTTACACTTGATGACACAAACTGGGGCGAGCAAACTCTGATTGACTATCTTTATGTGGATTCGGATGTCGATTACTTGTTTATTGGAACGAATGGAAGCGTTGAAGCCCAGGGCACCAACGCAACAGGTCTTGTGTTGCTTCACTTGACAAACCAGTCGTTCTCATCAGTTCAACCGGCCGATCTTTCAAGTAACCTGGGCGAAATCCAGGTCAATGCAATGGCCTTCTACGACGATGACGAAAAGTTGCTCGTCGGTGGCCGCTTCGACAATGCTGGCTCATTGGGATGCGAAGCGGTTTGCCTTTATGATGTCGCAAACACACGTTGGGAGAGCCCATCGAGTGACGCAATTGCTGGTACTGTTACTGATGCGAAATTCTTCGACACTGATACGGTTCTTCTCAGTGGAAACCTCACGGTGAACGAAACAAGTGTCACGTTTGCAATTTTCGATTTCTCATCTGGTCAATTTACTTCGGCGCCTTCAAATCTCGCAGACATTGGTGAATCTAATGACTATGTTCGCAAGTTCATCATCAATGAGCGAAGCACCAAGAAGTTGGAGAGTAGAATGACTGCTTACGGTGACAACTTCTTGAAAGCATTCAACGGGTCTCTGTGGTCAGACATCACAAACGGTATCGACATCAATGATCAAACTAGCTTTACCGATATGAAGTTGCTTCTGCTTCTGTCCAAGAACAGTTCCAGACTGCAAGCTTACTTTGACAATGACAAGATACTTCTAGTATCAGGCTTGTTCAACCTTACTGACTACGGTCTTGTCAACGCTGCATTCTTTGATGGCAGTCTGTGGACACCTTACGTCTACACTCTGAAGAACGGCAATGAGGCAGGTGTAATTCAGCTGTTGCTTGTCAAGGATACCTATTCATTCCGTTCGTCTAAAGACTTGAAGACGAGTTCCAAAAACCTTTCGAAGGGTCAAGTGGTTGGTGTGTCATTGGCGTGTGCTATTGGGTCTACCGCCCTTATAGGTTTACTCTACCTCATCCCAATGATGTATCTTTTCAAGAAGTCGGACAAGGAAGAGAGAATGAGTCAAAGAATCCATGAAGATGAAATGATGAACGTTGTGAATCCCGAGGAGTTATTCCATGAGATTGATTTACAAAGAAACAATTAATAGAGAGTCGCAAATACTATGCATTAATGAGACGTAATGTGGTGTAGAGTCTGGCTAGTTCACTGATAGACCAGAATGCATTTTTCTTGCCTTAACTTGGGAGTTGAGAAACTGAAAATTAACAAATATAAAAGAAGAGCAAATTTTAATAATTAGAGCCCCAAAAACCTCCCGTAGATTGCTAGGAAAAAGAGGATTTCATATAACTGAGATCTGAGTATGTTAAGTGTGTAGTGCCTATAATATCGCGAAGAAAACATTGATTTTCAAGTTCATATATTAGGTGCAGTCCAATTGTATACTATACGATGCGGTGGCTCAATGGCAGAGCTTTTGATTCCAAATCAAAGGGTTGCAGGTTCGATTCCTGTCCGTGTCATATTTTTTTTTTTATATTTTTAATATGGGTGTCATTTATTTCGATTTCTCTTCTTTTAGATTGGACTATTCAAGCGTCTTCATTCTATCCCTTTCGTTGCGCTATATAGAAATAATTTAATCTTCCGCTCTGCGCGAGGACCGGTCTTCGTCAGATTGGTCGTCGATGTCAAAAAGCCTTTCATCCGCTTCGACATCTTCATCAGCTGGAGGCTCATCAGCGTAATCAGTGAACTCCTCAGGGTCATCCTGGACGTCAAAGTTCACATCATCTGCATTTTCCAACTCATCTTCGTAGCTGTTATCAAAGTTACCGAACAATTCATCCTCATCATCAGGAACACGAACATAGCTTCGGCGACCTGGGCGGCGACCAAAGAGTGCCAGCGAGATTCTCTCGAACATCGCTTTATCGATCTTTCTGATGGTTTTGAGTGCAGCCACCGTACCGGCGACAGCTACTATTCCTCCTTTGACAATTTTGTTGACAACGACATCAACAGCGTTGTCTTCGATGGGTTGGAAATCATCGTCGTCATCTAGTCTGATTTGTCCGAGCCTCTCGAAACCACCGTTACGGCGAATTCCTTTTTCATAAACAAACCATGAGGCAAAGAGGAACGCAGCGATAAAGATGAAGATGGGAGCGAAGATAATTCCAAAAATTCTTCCACCACCGAGACCGATGCCATAATACTCGTTGTATTCATCCTCGTGACCAGGACATGGGCGAGTGTCAAGCGAATCAAATCCTTTTCCGCCAACGCACAGAGAAAGCGGAATCTTTCTGTATCCTGTGGGCTCAAAGTACTGGAAACCGCCTTCTTTCTCACACATCTCTTTCATCCTGTCAGCAGGAGACAAGCCGTCAACCAACTTGCATGTACCGTCACTGTCTCTGTAATAATTGAAATCACACTCGTAATCGGCCCTTGTGCACTTACAATTTCTGAGCAGTTTCACACCATCCTTCAAAGGTGCCGCACCAATGAAGCAATCGGTAGTGGTCTTTTTACGACGCAAGTACTTCACTTCACGTCCGAAGAAGCAGTTGTCCTTTGATGATGGACGTTTTGGACCCCAAAACTCGAAATCACCTTTATCTGGATTATCCAAATCGAGTTCACATTGTCTGTTGAAATACTTGGTGAAGTCGATCGAGAAAGAGTAGGTCGTATGGAGATCACTCTTTTCAGTTGCAAAGATGACAAATTTAAGCGATGTGTCACTTTGAACAGTCGCCAAGTCGAGCACAACGACTTTCTTATCGGTGAACTTGAATTCTTGCCACGTTTCTCCGCTATCAGTGGAATAGGTAAGCGTGTTTGTTTCCTTCAACTGATCAACAAGAAGCAAAACCGTACCCTGGTCTCCAAATTCCCACATATGCTGGCCCTTCACAACTTCCTTCCAAGTAAGGCCCGCATCATACGACATGAAAGTAGCGAGATCATTTTCTCCCAAATACTCTCCCACATTACCGACGCCAAAGAGAACTCCCACAGCTGAAGAGGAGCCATAGGTGTCAGTAAAATCGGGTCTTTCAGTAAAGCTCTGCAAGTGTAACGAACATTTATCAATTTTCAGCCCCGAACATTTGTACTTCTGTCCCGCACTATCGACATTAGGTGGGGCCAAGTAGTACCACTGACTACCGTCGTTAAAGGAGATGTTAGTCTTTAGTTTCTTCTTCTCATCTTTCCCTGGGTTGCTGACAGTGTTGGCAATGATAATACCCTCTAAGGCTTGAAGTCTATCATAGTCAACAAAGCCAAATTTGCCTCTGTTAACGTTTTCTAAGGAAAGAATGTACGATGTTCCATTAGAATTGGATTTGAGGATAGAACCCACTTCCCTGTCTTTCCTATCATCTGTGGTAACGTGCATAAAGATTGACTCGTCAGCAGAATCTAGGATATTGTAGGCAGTTTGGGCTTCAACCTTGAAATCTTTGGGGAACAAGGAGTCAGCGAAAGTAGAGCCGTCCATAGTGACTTTGGCACGCATTTCCTTCATATCGTCGAGGATTGTAGCAACGATCAAGTAGTTCATCTTGACGGCATAAGAAGCAACATTATCGAACAAAACTTTTGAGTCCTGGAAAAATGAGGTTGAGCTAAGGAGTTGGGATTTCTCTCCTGACGTGAGGCAGTAGATCAAATTTTTATCCGTAGCATTATTCAATGAGACAAAATCGCAGAACT
The DNA here is from genome assembly GCF_003013735.1 of Candidozyma pseudohaemuli. Classification (NCBI taxonomy): domain Eukaryota; kingdom Fungi; phylum Ascomycota; class Pichiomycetes; order Serinales; family Metschnikowiaceae; genus Candidozyma; species Candidozyma pseudohaemuli. The sequence continues at coordinate 286,516 of NW_020194435.1, read as the reverse complement.
TCACTCCACTCTTGAGTTTTTGGAAAGTGTCACCCGTATCCTTGGTATAATAGGCCGTTATTTCACAGCTGGGGTTGCCTTGTGGATCACACCCATCGGTGCCATACCATATGAACTGCGAGGAGTCTTCAGGATGGAAAGATGGACGGATCCCACGAGTGGGGACGAGTCTGCTTGGGGCCTCAAGCTTTCGGAAGGAATTTCCACCATCAAGGGATAAATAGAAAATATCGTTGTTGGTCACCAAGACTGCAGTGCCCGGAACGCTTCCAGTTGTGAATGAAATGATTTTTTCATAGACGGGAACTTTAGTGTATGTTTTACCACCGTTATTGGAGGCGTACATAACATCATTCGACGTTCTGACAAGAAGATTTTCACGAGTTTCGTCTTTGGTCTTGACGTAGGAGTATTGTTCGAGACGGCCTTCAAAGTCATTTGGTATACTTTCCAACTTCTTTTCCAGTGGCTTGTCCACATCCACGTAGTCCTTGCATTGAAATTCTTCTTCTGAAATAAACTTCTGGTTGCCAGGTTGTTTACAAAGATTTCCGGCCATGAGTTGCTTATCGGGAAGCTTCACAGTCTTCGACTTCTTACCAGAACATGCTTCCTTGATTTTCACATCATTTGGAACGCATGCACCTTTAGATGAGAGCTGGAAATACTTCGAGCATTCAAAGTCAGCATCGGTGCACTCGCATGGCTCTTCCTTAACCTTTATATCTTCGAATAACTTGCTGACGTAACATTTGGCTTCAGGCTTTCTTCTCATGATGCTCTCTTTGTGACCGTAAACACATAAAGGACTATCATCGACGACACGAGCGTACACTTGCTCAAGGTCCTTCTCTTTGCATTTTGTACCGCCATAAGCATCAGAAAGATCAAGCAGATAGAAAACTTCTTCATCCTCATTTCCGTTGTTTGGTCCATTAACAAGGAATTTTCTGCTCAGACCATCGACGGTCGTGATGAGGAATTGCGGCCAGATGGTTGTGTCAAAACTCTTCTCTTCCCATGTGAGACCTTGATCAGTTGAGTAATAGTACCTCTTTGTACCGGGCTGAGTAGGGTCCTTCTTGTTCAAAAGAGGTACAGCTAAAATGACATTGCCCTGATCGCCGAAAGAGAACAAACAGCCAACGTCAAGAGCTTTCTTCCAGGTGACACCTCCATCCCTTGAGATATACGTCTTTGCTTCCAGGAAATCAGGGGAAATCTCACCTGCGTTACCAATTCCAAGAACTATGTTAGCCGTTGGCCCAGTAGTACTGAAACCCTCACCATCAAATGTTGTGTAATCGACCAAGTTTAAGGAACATCCCTTCTCGATCTTACAGCTCTCATCATCAACAACTCTCAAGGGCTCCCAATCCTTACCATCATTGAGAGTAAGTTTACTCGAAAGAGTGTAAGGGGGCATGCCTGGAGGACCAGGGAAGATGCCCTTATCTGGTGAGTCGACCCTTCTGAGTTCGTCTGCGAAGTACATACCGTCAAAGTTCTCTATCTTCACCGGACTTGTGAAACTGACTTTATCCGCGATCTGCTCGAAGTTGATACCTTGGGAATCTGATCTGAAGACGGTATTGTGTGGGATTGGTATATCGTTCATCAGCATCACCAGCACAAAAAGGGCCAGCTTTGACGAAGGCAAAAACTTGATAGCACCTCTATTGGTTTCAAAATTGAAATTGGACTTATCGAAAGTTTCACCATCCTTAGACACGTAGAGCGTAACCTGGGCCGAGGGCCTATACATGTCTTGCAGCACTGTAACGACCATGAAGGACGAGTCGATACGGACATCAAGAATACGACCTTTTTGAAATCCTGAATCATCCATAATTTGCTCGGACGACTTGAAAAAGTCCTTACTCTTGACGATGCTGGATTTCATCACATGGCCGAAAGAGTTGTGACTGTTGGTGGCACATATGATGGTTTTCAGGTCACCTTTGAAGTCGAAGTCCTTGTTCTGTTTAGCGAAAGTACACAGATCTGATTCTATGGGAAGTTTCTTAATCAGCTTGAGTCCGTCGGCGGAGTAGAAGAAGATCCTCTTGCACTGGTGGTGATGCTGCTGCCTTGGGCAGTCGACCACCTCAAACAACACCAAGTTTTTGTCATCGATGTTGAAATGCACAATTGGTTCCTGCAACAATTCAATTGCGTGTCCTTCTGTCTTGAACTCAAACGGTTTCCACGTCTTTCCTTTATCATTGGTGTAGTACTGTTTCGTGGTTGCCGAAAAGGCAAGGGCCCTATCTTTGAAATTTGGGTCAGCGTGGAATTTCTTGCTTTCCAAATCCGTGAGCTGTTTCCATTTGACACCGTCGTCATACGAACCCCAGATACCGTCGCCTCTGGCTGCCACTATATGGGACGAATCGTCAAAATAAAGCATGTCCCTTGTGTAGCCCTTGAAGGTGTTTTTGGCGACCTTCGGCTCATACGAAGCCACTAGGCTTGCTGCTGCTAACCAGAGCAACAAAAAGAACTGCATGGCACTGAACAGTAGAGTAGTATCTGAGTTGGTGATAGTAGTAGTTGGGGTATACAGGACCGGCGCAGTGGGCAGATAGGAGAGGAATAGTAGCCATTGGTGATTTTGTGGTATTTTTGGGGAGGGAATGAGATTGGTGGTTTTGGTTAGTTGTATTTGTAGGATTTAAAGTTAAATTGCAAAGTTTATTGGATATTTGTATTGTAAGGTTATTGGTTCCGTGGGGTGAGACTCAGGAATACAGATAACGAGATCAGGTGGCAACGTCCTCTACAAGAGCCATTGAGACGTGGAATTGAAATGACTGTATTTTTAGTATTGAAGTTTTTTTGGACCTGGTAAATGGGGGAGGGAGAGATCTGGGATATTTCGGGTTCTTGAGCACTCTCAGCCGTGCAAAGCGTATGCGCCTACCTTGATAGCCGGGTGTTGTTTGATCTTTCGCTTTAGAGAGCTGTGAATTTTGCTCATATTCCCCAAATATGTTATTTGTAGTTGCTCGCTAATGTAGTTGCAGATATGTCAACTTATCTGTCTTGGGGTGAAGTCGGACCAATTATCGGTATACGCCAGAAATGCTAGAAAGCTACTTCATCAACTGGAATTTGCTTTTGCAGCATGAAAGACCCGAAAGTGGCTGGTCCACTACGATACGGGCCACATGGAGAAGCAAGGCCTCCTCAGTTCAACTGGCTAGTGAGTAGCATGACAAAGCATCTCCAGCCTTCTCTTTTCCAACGACGCGGCCTAATTCGTAGGCACCTATTTTAATATGTCTGTCATCACTAGTCGACATCCCCCTCTGCAACTGGACAACGTGTAGCTTCACATAGCCCTAATCACATCACAAGTCAGCTAAATCAGACGTCACAAGCTGGCCAAGGTACGGGCTCGAGTTCTTGACCTTAATAGAAGCATTCACATCGTATTCCAGCCCAAGGTGGTCGCTGAGGGCAAAGTTGAAACTCGCCAAACTGGTGACAAACACATCCTTGTCTTCAGGCACGATTCTGATCACAGCGTCGAGCGCCGGCGGTTTCTGCTGTTTGGCTAGAATGTCGTAGTGTCTAGCTTCGCCAACAATGCCGTAAAGCTCCGCTAGAGCTTTGTTTATGAGGGTTCGCCATGTGAGGAGGTCGATATTGAGCTCGATGTAGAGCTGGGGTCTGGTTTGTTCAAGCGCCGGATCGCATGTTCTGGAGTTAGCATAAAGTTCAACGATTAGTTTGAGGCTATTTTCACATACACTGAGAGATGGAGGTACTCCCACTGTGGGGGAAGTTCAGAAGCCATGGAGGTGGTTTTGGTGAGTGCAGGAGATGAGTATGGGGTAACTGGGTCAGAGATTGACCAAAGTGGCATGATGTGGGTTTTTGGGATTTGAAGGGATTTTGGGGTTTAGAGGCTGTGAAGAGCATGCATTGATAGCAATGGAAGGATTTTGAATGTATTTGTGGGGGGTTGATGGTAGGGTGTGGTTGGTCTAATGGGTGCAAAATGCGACCAAGTGGTGGGTCTAATACCTACTGAATGTGGACACATTTATGCCCATGCTTTTTTATCGATTATTAGATTAGTGACAAGTTAACGAATCTTGTCGATTTACATACATATTTGAGATAACTGAAGATAAGGTTTTCCTCAATGGCACTCACTATACTGGTGACTGCTCATGGCTTGAAGGGAAAGACACCCAGGACAAGTTGATCAGTATCTCTTTAATGTAAGAAATTGATCACCATCTCTTTCATGTGAGAAATTGGCCGATTATCTCTCTAACATAGTTTCAATTGCCTTCCGGTCCAATCCAAAAATCCATTTATTCAGTATACCCTATGTTCATCCCACCCTCAATATACTCTCATTCACTGAGGAGGAAGCTGAAATTGGATGCTATCACTGGAAGACTCCGAAACCATATCAGCAGACGACTGCTCCTTTGACGAAGCACCTTGCGGTTTCCTCATGTATGGCTCAAAAAACTCCGTATACTTGTACTGGTAGTTAGAGTCTCCAGGAAGCGGTGAAGGTGATTTTCTTCCATGATCCCTGTATCGATTTCTCTCTTCGATTGGAAACGGAAGCGGTACCGAACCTTTCGGAAGACACTGGCCAGGCTTCAATTTGATTATTCTAGATCCTGGTGGAAACAAGTCTGGGTACATGTAGTGTGGGTTACAATGAGAAGACGGATGGAAATAAGTCAAGAAAGGGCTTTCATCGACGGGAACCTTGTACTCATGACGAAGTAGTTTTAGTTCGACAGCGGTGTACGTGATTTTGGTGTTCATGATGAAGAAAGGCAGAAATGGGTGCAAACGGAAATGGGTGCAAAAAAGAGGCCAAATCGAAAAAATAACGACAACTGCAGGATTCGAACCTGCGCGGGCAAAGCCCAAAAGATTTCAAGTCTTTCTCCTTAACCGCTCGGACAAGTTGCCGTCCTTACTTGGAGGAGCCACTAAAGTGTATAAGTTCGTTAAAATATTGATTGTTTTGAATTTGGAAATCAAAGTCTACCAATCAATAATTTAGACTGAAAAATGTCGATCTGCCAATTTTGAGCTTCCCAGGACCTCTGTGGGCCTAAAAAATGCGATTTTTAGTCGCGCATGGAAAATTTGGTACCAATTCAAGAGCACTACGATCCTCCTACTCTTGTTTTGAGATCTCTATGTGTCTAGTGATGGAGAAAAATGAAAAACTGCTTTGTGAGACTCGATTCTTTGAGCAGACGGGGAAGTATGAGTGATATGCCCGTTGATCAAGTCGATTTGCTAAGAAGTTTGAAATGAATGGCAGCATTTGTCGACCTCCCTGAAGATCTAATTGAGCTTTAGATTATCAGATCCGTTGAAGTGCTGCTTGAACCTAAGCAGATTCTATATCACCCGTTGGAAGAGGAGCTCTGTCGATGAAACAAAGATTTTCATACTCAGAGAGTCATAACGAAGCAAAGTTTCAAGAATTTAGAAAAATGCCAGTTGACTCGTTGCTTCCTTGTTTGTGGTCTCCATGCGGTACCTTGAAAGTGCCCTCCATGGTACGAATGCATTTTGCAGCCATTCGCCATGGCTCACACATCCAAGGAAAATCCACAAAAACGACAAAACAGAATCCACCATGCTCTAAATCCACAGATTCACAAAAACGAACTCAAAAATCACAGCCCTTCATCTCCATCGATCAAACCCACCCATCGCCTTATCAACATCGCGCGCTCATTCATCTCTACTACAATCAGATCCACAGATGAGTACATGGCAAGAGGCCCAGGACGACCAAGGCCGAACGTACTACTACAATGTTACCACTCATGAGACCTCGTGGGAAAAGCCTGCTGAGCCTCTGAGCCTGGGTTCGTGGAAAGCCTATAAAACAGAGGATGGAAGAGACTACTACCATAATGAGGAAACTGGGGAGACGACCTGGGAACGGCCCAGTGGGTTTGGCGAGCAGGAGGACGTCAAGATGGAAGAAGAAGAGGAGAAGCCTGCTCAGGAAGAAGAGCTCTCGGAGTTAGATAAGGAATTGCAAACACAGAAGGTGGACTCTGGCGATTTGGAGAAGTACAAGGATGTGCTGGAAGAGGAGGCTCAGGAACTTTACTTTGGCATGTTGAAAGAGAACAATGTTGATTCCACGTGGTCGTTCGAGAAGGTGATTCTGACGTTTGTGAAGAATCCAGCCTACTGGGCTGTTCGAGACCCTCTGAAGAGGAAGCAATTGTACGACGAGTTTCTCGTGAACAAGCTACAGCTCGAGGCTCAAAACAAAACGCAGGCTATAGAAAATGCCAAAAACAACTTCACGCTGGTTTTGGTGGAGTACCGTGACCAGGGCAAGCTTCATAAACACTCTAGGTGGGTCACATTGAAGGACACATTGATCAAGGAGGAGAATCCGATTTTTAAACACTCTGTTCTTGGCGACGGCCAGCTAAGGTCTATTTTCAACGATTTTGTGAAAGAGCTCGCAGAGGTGGAGGAGCTGAAGCTTGAAAAGAGAAAAAGCGAAGCATTGGCTGAACTAGAAACGTACCTTAACCAGGTGGTCCAGAGTCTCGACACGAATACACTCACATGGGAAAAGCTTAACTCTATGCTACAAAACGACTCTCGTTTCAAAGCCAATAAGCACTTTGCTGTCCTAGATCAACTTGACATCCTCGAACTATACATGTCCAAGGTGTATCCCAAAATCGAAAACGACATCAAGACGCAAATCACCAAGGCAGAAAAAGTGAACTACAGGGCCGACCGCAAGGCTCGTGAGGCGTTCAAAAAGCTTTTGGTCAAACAGGTCAAAATCAACGCAGGCTCCTTGTTCAGAGATGTGCTACCGCAGTTTGAGGATGAAGACTCTTTCATAGAACTCTGTGGCCGTAATGGATCCACACCGCTTGAGCTCTTCTGGGACATTGTGGACGAAAAGAGTCAGGATTTGAAGGTGAAGAAGGATCTCGTGGAAGCGGTTTTGCGTGAATCCAAGATCGACTATGACGAGGTTCTCAGTTCAAAGGACAAATTTGTCGATACACTCACAAACATCAAAGATGACCGTCTTTCTGCCTTTGATTTGACTGATGAGCTGGAAGACGGTGAGGTGCTGGTAATCTATAGCCAGCTTGTGCACGCTCAAACCATCCTAGCTCAGAAAGCGAGAACGGAATTCGAAAAACTGATAGCAAGCAGAGCCCACGACTTGGCTAATTGGCTACAACAAAATCTCGCTGATATCAGCATACTAGTGGTTACAGAGGAGGAAGTGGACGAGGACAAGACAATCATTAACAAAAAGGGCGACAAATACAGTCTAAAAAAGCATCTTGATGACTTGCAGCAATGGTCAGACGAACTCCATAAAGCCCCCGTTTTTCAAAAAGCAGAGTCAACCGCATCAAAGGTCTACAAGAACCACCCAGCCAAGAAAGCGGCACTCCTCGGTAAGTTGGTGAAAGACAGCATCACTGACCTCGTGGCCAAACTCAACCAAAAACTGGACAGAAAGAGACCTGCACCAGAACCAGAAAGTGATGCGAAAAAACAGCGACTGGAGGAAAAAAAACCTGTCTTCATCAATTATTAACCCGGTCTTGTCTTCTTCCCACGATAGTAGTGCACATAACCGCTCACTATCAAGACAAGTTCTCCGTTGTATCGCTGTTCTCAAGCACCACCCAAAATGGTATGTCAATTGAAACACATTAACTCGATATGTTACTAACGCCAGTCTCAATCGTTGAAACCTTACTTGACTGCGGTGAGAACGTCGTTGACTGCAGCGATCTGTTTGGAGGATTTTTCTTCTCAGCTCGTTGAGAGACACAACCGTCCGGAAATTGAGGTCGACAACAGCCACAACCCAGAGCTCATTCTTAATCCCGTCACGATTTGCAGAAACGAGAATGAGAAGATCTTGATTGAGCCTTCCATCAACTCCGTGAGAGTCTCCATCAAAATCAAGCAGGCAGATGAGATTGAACAGATCTTGGTGCACCAGTTCACCCGTTTCTTGACACAGAGAGCCGAGAACTTCTTCATCTTGAGGCGAGTGCCTATCAAGGGTTACGACATCTCGTTCTTGATCACAAACTTCCACACTGAGCAGATGTTGAAGGACAAGTTGGTGGACTTCATCATTGAGTTCATGGAGGAGGTTGACAAGGAGATCAGTGAAATGAAGTTGTTCTTGAACGCTCGTGCCAGAGTCATTGCCGAAAGCTACTTGACTCCCTTTGACTAGAAAAGTAAGGTTTTGAAAACCTCTATAATAACGAACACATAGTACGAAATAACGTGTAGTAATACATAGTAGAGCAGGAAGTGAAGGAGGGGTTGCAGAGAAGCCGTTGTGTAAGGGATCCACAAGATTACTTGCGGTTGGTCAATGGTGAACGGGTCACTGCTGGACTGTCGCCTTTTGAAGAGGCTCCCTCAACATGACTTGCAACCTCAGAAACATGGCTGGTTGAGCTCTGTCTGCGATCAGACTCTCCGCCACCGGTTCCTGGGCTGTTGTTACCCAACATGGATCTCTGCTGCGTCATGGCGTCTTTCGGGGACATTCCTTGCGAATGCTGTGGGGAATTGTTGATGTGACTGCCTCTAGATATGGAATTGTTGGCACTGAAGCCAGGGGTGTTGAATGCCTGTGGCGAATCGTAGGGTGAAGCCACAACGGGACCAGATTGCCTGTGCTGCTGCGCTGAACTTGGTCTGGTCATGCCGTTACCAAAGTTGGCTTCTCTACCACCCTTCTGGAATTGTTGATTAGGAACGTTGAAACGGCCAGCCTGTTGGGGCTGGCGATGGTTTTGAATAGATCCGTTGACGTTACCGTCCACGGATGTTGCTTGTGAGGCAGGTGAACCGCTGTACTGAGAGGTATCTGCTCCCCTAGTGGGGTTCCGCATCTGCTGCTCGTAGAGCTTATTATAGTCGATGGTAGGTACTTGAGGGACCATGCCTGGTTGGTCCTGGGAATCACTGAGCAAACCTGGAATATGCTTGAGAACTAAGTCGAGTTGGTCGAGTGCATCGCCCACCTGAACAAAGCCCTTGGAGGAGATCTTGAGGATCCATCTGTAATTGAAAATTTGATCCTTGTAGAAGTCAGCTTCCTCTTTCGTAGGCGCTGAAACGAATAAGAGGGCGGCAAATGTGCCAATCAAGGTGAAGTTAGCAGATGATGATGAGTGCCAAAAGGAGTGAATGTGTTCCGGTTTGAGGTCCCTCACGAACTCGATCGAGGCCAAAAGTCGTGTTTTGGCTGCCGTTCTGCAAACATCGACGAGCTCTTTGGGAACCGGTTTATTGTTGACTGTCATCTCATGCATGGTGGTAATTATCTTCCTGTGGAGTGTGAGCTCAGTGGCGAAGTACGATAATTGCAAGTATCCATTAGGACAAAGCTTGCGGGGCTGAACAGAAGTCATTTGAAGCTCGATTGGAAGAGAGTGATACCACGTTCTTAACTTCAATTGAATAGGTTTGGCAATCAGGAGAACCTCATTGATATCAACGATTTCCTTCATGGCTTTCATGGAGTAAAGGGACTTGAGGATTCCTGATAAAATCTGCGAGAGGCGGACCAAGTTCATGAAGTTCTTCTTTCCGTTGTTAATATCGGAAGAACCTTCCTTGAGATCGCCGTCGCCAGCCTTTTCAGGGAAGTCTTCCTCCTTAAGCTCCAGAACAACCCAGTCATCTTCGCTGATATGAGAAGGACGAGAATTTTTCAAGGACAACCACTTGTCCTCCATGAAAACTGCCCAAGCTAGACGCTTCCTCAAGCCTCTCTCCCATTTCGGTAGTTTCCACTTATCGCAATCGAGAGCAAGACCAAGTTCTTCAGACATGGCCACGACCTGAGCACAAAGCACCCAGTCATTGTAGTCCAGATCGGAGAAGGATGAGTTCAACGAGGCGCTCGCATTGGCCACAGAATCTTGTCTGTTGTTGGCGGCGCCATTGGATTCTCTGAAAATGTGCTTACACTGAAGCAAGAGAAGACCCGCCTGGACAGCACTGAGTTTAGGGCGCTTGAGGATCTCGAGCATGAAGTTGTTGAGAGCAATCTTGAGCATCATATCGAGATTTGGTTTGGCGAAGCGATTCAACTGCGGATCATAGTCCCACCATTGAATGGCCAAGGCGTACACTGCCGCCAACAAAGGAGCGCTGAACTCCCTGTGGGTTCTCGAGTACTTCTCCAAGAAAACCTTTTTATGCAAAATGGGGTACGAAGGGTGGATTATGCGGAAGTAAAGGTCGATTAAGATCTGGCCGTGCGGAGCCACGAACTTTTCGATGGCATCGACGTCGTTCGACATGTTTTGGTACGAGTTCGACGACTGGTCGTCTTTCAAGATGAACTGGGTTTTGTCGCCGACCCTGCGTAGCGAAATCGTGTCGCTCAAGTTGACCTGCTCAACACGATTGGCCTTTCTCGGGTTAGCAGCCTCCTCTTCGCCGGGCTTCTTCTGCGACAAGATCACGTCCAATAGGCTGTTGTCGAACAAGTAAGACGTGGGTCCGATGTAGAAAGACAGTCTGGGGAACTGGAGTGACAAGGTCTTCTTGAGAAGGGAATTATTCATCATGGAGTAGTCTTGCACGGGCTGCACGTCTCTGATGGAGACATTCGGAGGCACGATGTTCATGCCGTAGCCGTTGTTCCGTGCGTACTGATCGGGCGTAGGGACCCTGCTTTTCTGCTCCTCCTGGAGCTTTTTCCGCTTGTTGGGCTCCTCGGCGTCCTGTCGAGGCGGCAGGTTGTACGTACACGTTATGGACTTGGATTCACACTGGACGCAGTTGTTGGCGCCTGGAGCAATCACACATTTGGTTTTCCTGCGGCGGCAGTGGTCACACGGTCTGCTTCGAGACTTGTTGGACTTGGTCCCCTCCGATTTCTGAGGCGGTACGTACTGGTTGTGCATTTCCATGTTGGGCACGGGGATCTGGCCCGGAAGAGGCACCATGTTCAGCCCGCCGTGGAAGTCGAACGCCAGAAGCACCTCGGAGTTGGCGTCTAGGATCAAGTTCAGGTCCCAGTTGACATCGAGATACTCGGCGCTGTTTTCGTCTAGGTGGCCGTTGGGGAAGCCTGTTGTGTTGGAGAGCTCCAGGGCATGGTCGGGCGGCTCTGCGTGCGATAGCCTGTCCTCTGGTTTCATTGGCCGTGGTTATTGATTCTGAAACAGTGGCAGATGAGGTGGGATTCTTGGTGAACAATGGGGGTTTTGGGGGAAAAAGTAGGTGCCGGTGAAAAACGACAAAAAGGCGACTGCGTGGACTTTAAGTATGCCAGCTGGACCGCTCTGCTAGTTCCAGGATCCTGGTCTGCCGTGGTGCTAAGGTGAGGTTGTATTATCGATATGATAACCAGGGGGCGCACACGACCACCCAGGAGAGGAACGGTGAAGATCTGAAACAGGGTTGGGTGAAAACGGCCAGGGGAATACGAGAAATTTGGAGGTTTTTGGATTTTGGGGATTTCAGGCTTTTTGGGCTCTTTTGGGATTTGGTTGATGGGGTGGAATGTTGCAGCCATCGGAGGGATGAGACACACGGAAGGGTGAAAAGTTGAGTTTTCCGAGAAGAAGAAGAGGGAGGAAAAAGGCTTTTTTGTTAGTGGAGAGTCGAGAAGGGCGATGCTAAAAATCGGTCTTTTAGGGGAGTTTGGGCTGCCTTTGATGGTACGCTTCCTCTTTCGCAGCCAGTCCTAGGGTAGACAATGCAAGGTCACACGGGAAAAGACAGGGGGTTTGAAAAAGTTTGAATGTGTTCCACAAAAGCTGGTTTTCAAGGAATGTGCCGTTTCTTTTTTGTTTCACACCCCTTGTCCGTGGGTTTTCATGAATGGACACTAAGGGCATCGCAGCCATGAGGCGCAGACCCACAGTCTGTGGAAGAAGTGCATTATCTGTCAGCCGTGCCCTGTCCTCAAAAAATAGATTTTGATGGAATTGGGGATCAAGGAGATTTTGAAGAGATTTGTAGAAAGGTTGGTAGAGACTTGGTAGAAGTCGGGCGAGAAGTTTAGTGACTAGATGACGATGGTGGATATATCGATGGTGAAATTTCAATACATGGCGATGAGGTTCCGTGTATTTCCGTGGGCTTGGCAATTACGGCCTGACTAAGAAATTCTTCAGTAGTTATGGGGAAAAACTTGCAAGTTTCTTCGTATGGGCCGATAGGGATGGTGACTTCACAGCCCTATTGTAGTAAGGCTGCATGAACCAGATAAGCGGATGCACCAATCAGATTAGCAGATCCGCCTAGTGGACCCGTCCACAGCGGTGGCTTTTTGGAGTTTAGTTTCGATGGTAAAGAAAAACGCTGAATTGGGTTTCAGTGAGCTTTCTATGATGGACCGCTCAAACTACTCAGTGATCCATATCCTACCCCATGGATTCCAAAAAGCACCATCTCCCTGAAACCACAATTCCACTTCTTCAAAGACTTCAAGCAAAAGCCCAAAATCTACATTCTCTCCATCCACGGCTCTCCATTTGCACCCTCTCGTCTCGTACCTCGGCCGTTCTTGGCAGTCTCGGTTTGTAGCCTTGCACCGTTGATAACCAGGCGGCGCAGGATATTGTGCTTTTGGCCCCTGACAGCCCCAGATGCCAAGACGCTCCGTGCGTGGGGGAACCTGGGATTGTGAGGCTGCTTTTGAATGGATGGTTGGTGGTTTGTGGAGGTGGAGGATCCAAGTATTGAGGAGAGCGGCAATGAAGCAATGAATTATTGAATTCGTAGCAATGGGTCACGTAAGATGCAAAAGTGGTCCTTTTGGGATATTATAGGAACTTGGTGGTAGGGGCTTTGGGGTTTCAACTGTTGGTTGCAAAAGACCTGGGTACCACTAGTGTACAGCTCTGGAATGTGACAAAGTAGATCCAATGGAGCTGATAATGAGAAGAGAGGAAGTGGCGAAGAGTGAAAAGCTGTTAAAGAGATCCAAGTCTGGTTTTCTGTGGATCACTCTTTCTGGCCTGGGATGACCAGAGCGGCACTGACATCACTATGGCACTAAAACATGAAGCACAAAAATTGTATCATAAGTCCAGTCGGCAATTTAAACAGCTGCATTGAAAACATAAATCAACTTAGTTTCGCTACTCCTGTCCTGAATCCCAAGATCAAGCAGGATAGTTACTGAGATATGGCTGCAAACAAGCACCAATACAGCCTCCAACCAACCTCCCAACAAAGGCCCCAAATATCACTTATTGAACCACCAGTAGTAATACTATCAAAAACTGAAACCCTTTATGCCCTCAAAACCCACAATCCCACCCCAATCTCTTTAATGTCCCCCACCCTGGGGTACCCGGCCACGGACTGGCTGCGAAAAGTATATAAACCCCACCACTTCCCACATTCTTTTCCCTCACATACCACTTTTTCTTTTTGGCCCATAGCACTTCCGGCCCCGTAACCCACACCTCTACTTACCACTTCTAGCCATGTCCAACATCTTTGCTTCTGCCATCGCCACCGACGAGCCCATCGATCTCTTTGAACGCAAGAACGGAGAGACTGGTGTACCCAACGGTGTTTCCAACGACCTGCCACTCCAAACAAACTCGTTTTACTCCAACTTGCTTGTCGAAAATCAGGACTGTGCTGTTTGGACCCACCCTTACAGCGTCTGGAACAACAAGAAGGATAAGCGCTTTGGTCTTGGATTGTACCTTGCCAGAACCTCCGACAGGGTGTTTGGCGAAGGCGATCCTGCCGAGTACTTTACCCATCCTGTTGGCGAACAAAAGCTTGTGCTTTCGTCTTCGGACTTTAAGGAGGAGCCCGAGTTTTCGTTGAGAGACTTGTCCAAATTTGCAGCCACTGCTCGGTTCTCGTCCAAGTCAGAGAAGGACTGCCACCTCGACTGTCCTTTGGTCCAGGGCATGGGATTTGTTACTGGCGTCTACAGCAACTGTATTCCAAAGATCAGCTCGAGCATTGGCTTCAAGTCCATCGATGGTGACAAGAGTCCTCGTCTGGGTACCAACAAGTACAAGATTGAACTCGAGGACGGCACCCAGTGGTTCTTGTACGTTACTCTTTCCAACGAGGATTCTGTAAAATTGGCTTTGAAGGGCAAGAACGACATTATCGCCGAAAAGTCCGTTGACGGTGTGTTCCAGCTCTGCTTTGCTTCGGATGTTGATTCCAAGCACTACGACTCAGCAGCAGGCTGTTACGCCAAAAACGCCAGTATCGAGGCGTCCGTGGATGGCGACAAGTGTTCTTACTCTTTGAAGCTCAATACCGAGGGCAAGCTGAACAGCAACTCTGCTCTTTTCTTTGCCTTGCCTCACCATGTTGCAGCCTTTGACTCAGACACAAAGAACAAGGCCACCTCGCTCAAGTTGCCCACCACCACCAAGGGCGAGGCTGTGGGCGTTCTTCTGAACAAAATCACCATGGAGGAGAAGTTGACCATGAAGGATGTGGCGTGGGATCCAGCCACCACTATCGAAGGTAAGAAGGCCAATTTCTCCGACAATGCTCTCAAGGCTATCAAGGCTGCAGCACAGGAGGAAGCCGACAAGGACGTCAGTACCGAGCTGGACGGCGACTCCATGTATTTCAGCGGCAAGATCCTCGCCAAGTACGCCATTGTGCTTTCGGTGTGTCACAATGTGTTGAAGGACGATGGCCTCACCGACAAGTTGTTGCAGAAGATGAAGGACGCCTTGGACCGCTTCAAGTCCAACAAGCAGAAGTATCCTCTTTTCTACGATACCGCTTTCAAGGGTATTGTGTCGCTGGCGACGGAAAACGAGGACTTTGGTAATGGCCATTATAACGATCACCATTTCCATTGGGGCTACCACATTCAGGCTGCTGCCATTACCGCTTTTGTTGACCAGGAGCGTGGAGGCAAGTGGACTGACGAGGTGAAGCCCTGGGTGACGTCGTTGGTGAGAGACATTGCCAATCCTTCTTCTGACGATAAGCACTTCCCTGTGTTCCGTGCTTTTGACTTTTACAACGGTCACAGCTGGGCCAAGGGTCTTTATGCTTCTGCCGATGGTAAGGACGAGGAGAGCTCTTCTGAAGACTACAACCACGCCTATGCGCTCAAGCTCTGGGGCAAAGTGGTGAAGGACGAGAACATCGAGAGAAGAGCAGACCTCATGTTGGCGATCATGAGCAGATCCATGAACAGCTACTTTTTGATGGCGGACGACAACAAGGTGCAGCCTCTGGAGTTTATTGGCAACAAGGTCACGGGGATCCTTTTCGAGAACAAGGCCCACCACACCACCTACTTTGGCACCAACGAGGAGTACATCCAGGGCATCCACATGATCCCCATCAGTCCTGTTTCGTCGTTCATCAGAAAGCCCGAGTTTGTCAAGCAGGAGTGGGAGCAGAAGCTCAAGAGCCTTGTGGGTGACTTGGACGACGGCTGGAGAGGCATTTTGATGTTGAATGCTGCCTTGTTTGATCCAGACACCGCCTGGAAGTTTTTCAGCTCGTCTGACTTCAACAAGAAGCATTTGGACGACGGTCAGTCCAAGACATGGTCGTTGGCCTACTGTGCCGGAGTCGGGGCATCTTCGTAAGTACTATTCCGCTGAGCCTTGTGTATTCTCAGGCTCGGTGTAAAATGGGTGCAAATTGAATGCGAAAAATGTGTAGTAACATCAACACTTCGATGGATGGGGAAACGCCGCCTAGACATTGGAGATATCCAGGACGATGCTGATATATACGATCGGCTTGTGATTCGGCAGAAGCAGAAGGCCAAGAGGCCGAAAAAGCAGGAGGATCCGTATGATGATACTGAGAGGGTTCAGCTTCATGAGAGATTAGAAAGGGTTCAGAACAAGGGAAGGGAAAAGAAGGAACCGAAGAAGGTGGAGCCCATAGACGATGCCGAAGATCGTCCCACCTTGGTGGAGTCTGCAGAACTAGCCAACGAAAGGCTGGTTTACTCAATTCCCAATGTGAAAAGCTGGTGCCGTGAGATGCTAGACAAGTACGAGGATTTCGAGCTACACCTTTTGTTTGCGGATAAGCTGGTGAATGACGAGTTCAGGCGGTACCTAGGGCTAGTGGCTTCGGATTCACACGAAGATCCGGGCCTTTCCAAGATTCGAGAAGCCCTTTTCGTCAAGGTACTCAAAGACAGTATAGCCAAGCAAGATGCGAAAAAGAGCATGAAAGAGAGGTTCGTGGAGAGGTACAGCAGCCGGGAGGAGGCAATTGAGGAGGAGCGAGATCCAAAGAGTATTCGGAGAACCGCCAAAAAGTTCAAAGTGCCTCCCAGCCTAAAACAGCTTCTTGAGGGTAAGCCCGGTTAGCATGGGCCCCGTATGCTATTAATTATGCAGTGGTGGAAATTGACCCGCCTAGGTCGTCCACGGAATCCTGAAGAGCCGGTCCTGGACGTTGTTCCAGAACCCCTGGTCATAGACATTTACCAAATCGTGCTCCACCAGCGAGATCTTCCGCATGGTGTATTTGGGCTCCTCTTCAGCGGTCAATAAAATGCTCTCGTCGTCAAGAGCAAGATACGCTTTGGTATAGTCGCCCTTCCGGTCCATCATGGTGGCCTGTTCGGCAAACTGCTCGAGCTCTTCAATGTAAAACAAGACGCCAAGACGCACAAGGTGCTCGATTTCGCCCCACTTGTCGGCCTCGCTGGTGGTGACGCCCAAGTACAAGTAACGAACGTGCAACACGGTGAATATTGAAGTGATGGGCACGAAAATGGCTGTAAGAATGGCCAAAATGCCTGCTATGCGATTATGCTCGGTGGTACTCGTGATAAGCTTCCACCAGCCGAGCTGCAGATACTGTTGTTTCTGAGCCTGAAGCATCCAGAAACAGAGGACCCCTCCGTAAGCCATCAAGTTGACGTTCAGAAGGAGGTAGGCACAGAACCAGCGGTAGTTCCGGAGGCCAATGCAATTGTTCACCCAGAGGCAGTGGTGATCGTACAAAAGAACACACTTGTGGCACGTGGAGCAGTGTTTCGACCTGGCCGGTTTGGGCAAGTTGCAAGTGAAGCACTGCTTATCGAAGAAGATGAGACCGTTCGGCCGAAAGATTGTCGTGGCCTGGTGAACGTTTGATGCAGTGACTCTGCCGGGATCCACAAACGTCACCAATGCCGTGGAGGCTCCCAACGCTGCAATAGACACCGCGATCCAGAAGTTGTATAGGATGGAGTTCTTGATCAGAACCGGGAGTTGTCCATACACATTGGAGAAGAACAAATTCACACAGAAGCAGATGATCCCCACATAAAACAGCGGAATCAGCCACCGCGAAACCAGCCCGACTATAGGGTTCCCAGTGGTGAAGCCAACCACCCAATGAGCAGCATTCCCATTGGCCCGGTTCACCGCCTTATATAGACGATGGAGCCAGGTTCCTCTGAACCGAGGCTGGTCTCCGAAAAGAAGCACCGCCACAAGCGTCCCGAAAACGATTATTAGCGTGCCCAAGAGAAACATCAACTAGTTGGTCTTCGCATCCGTACATATATGGATTGTCAACACTTCTGCGCGGTTAATACTACTACTACCTACTACTACTACTACTCCACCACCATGACCGTAAACGACGACATTGTCTCCCAGCGAGACCTTGTACGGCACGTGCTTGAGGCCGTGCCATTTGGCAAAAACGAACAAAGACCCAGTTTCCTCGATGTGTACAATATATCCACAGAAGACATGGCAGCGTTAGACTTCTCTGAAGCAGCGTGGGACCTGCGTTTCCCAATCCAGGTGAATAAGCTCTTGAAGTTGGGTATCTCGTTTGGAAACCTTCTCAAGATGCTTGAAAATGAACAGAAAGCCCTGGAGGCCAAGGAGGCTCGTGATGCACAAATGGCTAAAAAGGCTCCTACCCAAACGGTGGACCCGTTCAGTGATGACTACGACGGCTTGAAGGGGAATAAAGTACAGGTATACCATATCCGCTTCGCCCAGAATTTGTTCCACATTCTCAAAAACTTTGACATTGGCTCCTCCCCATATTCTGCCCAAAAGACCAAACTAACGCCCGTGGACAGCGACCAAACCTCGGCCAATGGCTCCCAAAACAGTCTGAACGGCGTCAATGCTTCACCTATAAAGCTTAGCTCGCGTCAGTTGCTTATCGAGAAGCTCGAAATTAACATTCGTCTTGACGCGTTGTTCACCTACAAGGTCGTGCTTCTACTCCTCCTCCAGATCTACGACATCCTCGAGCTGCTGCTACGAGAATTGCCCGAGGCGCCTGAGAAAGGCGGCACGCGTGACGGCGACACTTCTTCTCTATTATCGTATACATCGCTTAATCTGAGTGGAACGCCCAACTCAGAGTTTGTGCTGTCCACAGACGACTATGTGCGTCTCACCAAGGCGATTTTACACCGTGTTGACGCTGGCATCGTGGGTCCTTTCGTGCAGACCTTGGTGACCGAGCTCGTGGACACTAATGTTGCTGGTGCTTTCCAGACACTCATCACCAACATCTAATTATGGAAAGTACCAATTGGCAAACCTCCTCCAGAGCACATGTGCTGTGCGCCGCCCTAGAAGCTTTCCCACAAGCGGCACTATGACGAAATTGACGAGTCCCTCGATCTGCTTGATGGACTCTTCCCACTGCTCTTGCGCGGTGAGGTAGTATTCCGAATCCAGCTCGGAATAGTAATCGATGTCCGTGTCATCTTCCTGAGGCTCTGTTTGAGCGAGATCGGCAAGATCCAGGGTGTCTATTAGCGTGGGATAGGACATGGGTGGTTGTTGAGGGAGTGGTTCGGTTTTGACCACTGAGGAAGGTGCAGGAGACAGCGACCAGGAGACACCCGTTGAAGGTGGAGCTCCTCCAAGGCGGTGTACCATAAAAAGAATAAAGGAAGAGCAGTATGGGCAAACAATTACAATGTCGAGTCTATGGACACGTCGATTTTTGCGTATTCATGATCCGACCACGGAGAGGTTTGCCGCATGTTGCCGGTATGGCTGCAACACTAATCACAAAGAGCGCCAGCATTCACGGAAGCAAATTAACTACAATGTTCAAAGCCCGATCTTTGCCTCCAGAATGCGTTTTGCTATGTTGTTCATGCCGGTTGGGCCATGGGGCCTTGTACTTACTATGTATTATGACATACACGACTATGACGAGCCGTGGAGGGCCCGTCTCCACGTAGGCGGCACATTGTGCCAATCGAGCCCGAAGCTCACAAAATGTCTTGCTAAATCATTCTTTATCCTGGTTGTCTGGTTTCACCCAGTATGGTGATGATCATCGCGATGCGAAAAATTGGTATGCTTCGTTTGATCCCCAGATTCCTCCGCAAAATGGCCATCAACGTCGAGGACTACAACGTGATCAAGGAGGGCAAAGCCCTGGTGCTTGTGCCGAAGCAGGAGACGGTTTTCTACAACCACATCCAGCAATTCAACAGAGATCTCTCTGTTATGGCAGTGAGAGCCTGGTTGGACCAGCATAATGAGACCAGGCTGAAGAAGAGAAAGATTGACGAGAACGGCGAAACCAAGACTGTCGAAGACAAGAAGTTTGTTCGTATTCTCGAAGCTCTCTCAGCTTCGGGGCTCAGAGCATTACGGTACGGTCATGAAGTGCCCCAAGTATCGAAAATCATCGCCAACGACTTGCTTCCAGCTGCCGTTGAATCCATCAACCGGTCGGCCGAGTACAACGATCTCCTGAAGTTGGTCCAGGGCCACGAAGGCGACGCCATAGCGTACATGGGCTCGATTCCTGAGAAAGACAGATTCCATGCTGTGGACTTGGATCCATACGGAACAGCAGCGCCATTCTTGGAAAACGCCGTGAGAGCCGTGTTGGACGACGGCTTGCTTATGGTCACTTGCACGGATGCTGGTGTTCTCGCTGGTAACGGGTACCCAGAGAAGTGCTATGCTTTGTACGGAGGTAGTAACTTTGGCAACACCAGCTTTGGTCTGGACACCAACCACGAGGCTGGTCTTCGGCTCATGCTTTCCACCATTGCCAGCGTGGCCGCCAAGCACAAAAAGGCCATTGAGCCTGTGCTCAGTTTGAGCATTGACTACTACTTCAGAGTGTTTGTGAGAGTCAAGACCAGTCCAGCCAAGGTCAAGCAATTGGCCTCGACCATGATGATGATCCACCATTGCATTGGCTGTGGCTACCGTGTGGAGCAGAGAATGGGCCGTAACACAGGAGGTAAGTTTCAGACCCCAAAGGCCGCTTCTGTGGGTCCTAACTGTCCATGCTGCAACAGTCCTTTCCACGTTGCTGGGCCTATGTGGGGAGGCAACCTCCACAATCACGAGTTCATCGACAAGGTGCTAGAAATCAACTCCAGTGCAGACAAGCAGGTGTACGGCACCACTGAGCGGATCAAGGGTATGCTCATGTTGGCCAAGCAGGAGCTCGAGACGCCGTTCTACTTCAGTCTAGGCCGTCTACCCAGCTTGTTTAGAGCATCCACGATCCCAATCACAGAATTCACCCGTGCCGTGGGCAATTTGGGCCACGATGTCTCGCTCACGCATGCCAAAGCCAATGCCATCAAGACCACCGCTCCTTGGGAGGACATTCTTTTGATTGCGGCCAGGTGGCTACGCAAGGGCAACGAAAAGAGGCTCCAAGAGCTCAAGGGCAGCTTGGACAGTGCCAAAAACGTGGAAAAGAGGAAACAGAAGGAGGAGACCATCAAGCAGCTTGAAGCCAACCCGGACGGCAGCTCGAGTCTCAGCGAGACGCTGGCAGGGTACAGGGCGCTCCAGAAGCTTGAAAACGACAAGAGAGAGGTTGATTTTGACACAAACAACGAGGTGAGCGATAAGATCCACAGGCTCCGGAAAATCAAGATGTTGCGGTACCAGGAGAGCCCGGCCAACTGGGGTCCCAAGGCGCGTCCTGGCAAAAAGCAAAAGACAGACAAGCAGGACGACAAGAAGGGCAAAGAGGAAAAAGAGTAGGGGTTCACTTGACATTCACGTTATGTGTCAACGCATGCGCCGTGCAGAAGGCTTAGACGACATGTCTCAAAAGCGGGCCATACCAGTGTGTAGGCGATATAAGGAAGATAAGGAGGGACGATTAGCATTTGAAGATGGGTGATGTAGAGAAGGCTGGTAATTTGGTGGGTTTCTGTTGCTGCATTGCGTCAAGGGTGCATCAAATTGGTGCATCGGCACTTCGGAGCCTAAAGAGCCTTGGTAGATCGGCCTCAATTGGGCAGATGCAATTGAAAATACACAAGCGGATTTGGCAGAGCCGGGAGAACACCACTACAGCCGCTAAACCCGCAAACGGCAAATTCTTCAAATGGCCGTTTCCGAAACACCAAAGCCGCCAAACCATCAAAGCCGCCGAAACAACATACCCGTAAAACCCGCTCAAGCCCACCCTATCGTTACCACGCCACGATGCTTTTCAGTTGCGGTCTCGCTTACCTTCTAAGACAAGCGCCCCACCTCCAGTGTCTCAGTTGAATAAAAGCTAATTAAGCTTCATTGACGGAATTTTTTTTTGAAGTATCCAGCATTTCAGCATTTTCTGCTGTCAATGGAATATTTTCAATTCACTGACAGACGCCCATTGTTCCCAGCCATTCCCAAGGGCCCCCATCGTTCCCCGGCCTCAGCCTACTTCACTGCACGGCGCGTACTTCGGGGCCATCGGCCCAAAGCGAAGCCCACGAAATGCCCACAATTGCACGAAAAAAGCAGCGGATCGTGGTCATTTAAATAGTATTCCGATCGGGAGCCGGCGGAAAAAGCCTGCGCCTTGACACATCGTGTGGGGCCTTCCTCGCAGATATTTTCCTTTGTTGCGCTCTCATGCTTGTCATCGTACATAAGCATCAACAGCCGCAATCTTTCTTCCACAACATCTCCCAAAAACATCTCTTCTTTTTCTTTCCATGAAGTGGCTGGTGATAGCTTTGGCGTGTGCCGTTCCGGCGTTGGCCAAGTCCCCGACAGACCTGTATGCCCCAGGCAAAATCGACTGTCCTTCTGGCAGTCTTGTGAGAGGATCCCAGAACATCAGTGAATGGGAGGCCGATTGGATCGAAGAACGCAACAAAATCACCGACAACAACCTCCGGTACTTCCTCAGCGAGCTGAACATGACCGACTTTGACGCGGACCAGTTCTTGTCCAACACCACCGACGGCAGATCCATCAAGATCGGTGTGGCCTTTTCTGGTGGTGGTTACAGAGCCATGTTGGCTGGTGCTGGTGAGTTGGCGGCTTTGGACAACAGAACCAGAGGCGCCAACGAAAAGGGCTTGGGCGGTTTGCTCCAGGCGTCCACTTACCTCACTGGTTTGTCGGGAGGTAACTGGTTGGTGGGTACCATTGTGATGAACAACTTCACCTCGGTCCAGAACATTATCGACGAAAATGAGCTTTGGGACTTGAAGCACTCCATCGTCAACATGGGCGGCTGGAACCCCATCAAGATCTTCAACTACTACAAGAACTTGGGTGACACCGTTGGTGATAAGCAGGATGCTGGCTTTGAAACTTCCTTGACGGATACATGGGCCAGAGCCTTGTCCCACCAGTTTTTTACCGAAGACTCCGGCTACGGCGCCACGTTGTTGTGGTCGGATATCCAGGAGATGAACGCCTTCACCAACCACGAAATGCCTTTCCCTATTGTGGTTGCCAACGGTAGAACTCCAGGCACCCAGTTGATTTCCGCCAACTCCACCGTTTTCGAGGTGAGTCCTTACGAGCTTGGTTCCTGGGACCCTTCCTTGCAGTCCTTCTACCAGACAAAGTATCTTGGAACCGAGACCAAGGAGGGTGAGAACAACGGTACTTGTGTGGGTGGATTCGACAATGCCGGTTTCATCATGGGTACTTCCTCCTCCTTGTTCAATCAGTTCGTGCTTCAGATCAACACGACTTCGTTATCCAGCACGATCAAGTCGATCGTCAGCTCGCTTCTCAATAAGGTCTCTCATGCGGAGGACGACATTGCCGTCTATAAGCCAAACCCCTTCTACGACGTCAGCAATGCCACTTACACAAGCATTGTCAAGAACGATACTTTGTACTTGGTGGACGGTGGCGAAGATGGTCAGAACGTGCCATTGTACCCACTCATTCAGCCTGTTCGTGATGTGGATGTCATTTTCGCTTATGACAACTCCGCAGACACCGACGCATCGTGGCCTGCTGGTCTTTCGTTGATCAAGACGTACGAGAGACAGTTCGATAAACAGGGTAACGGGTCCATCTTCCCATACGTTCCCGACTCGAACTCTTTCATTAACCTTAACCTCACAGCCCGTCCAGCATTTTTCGGTTGTGATGCTAAGAACTTGACCTCGTTGCTTGACGACGATATGGAGGATGACGATGTCTACAAGTCGCCTTTGATTGTGTACACCGCCAACAGACCCTTCACGTACTACTCCAACAGAAGCACATTCAAGCTTTCTTATGAGCAGGCCGAAAAAGTCGGCATGATCAAGAACGGTTTTGAAGTGGCCTCCCGTTTGAACTCCTCCCTTGACGAAGAGTGGAGAGCCTGTGTGGGATGTGCCATTATTAGAAGAGAGCAAGAGAGACAGGGCATTGAGCAGCTGGACCAGTGTAAAGAGTGTTTCCAGCAATACTGCTGGGACGGATCTTTGGACAGCCGCCTGCCTTACGTCAACTTCACCACCGAAGGTACCACCAACGGAACCGAGGATAACGGTAACAGAACCGTCAGTGGGGCTGTTTCTCTTTTCGCAGCCAATGGCGGCAGATTCGAATGGCTCAAGCCTGTGGGCTATGCCGTTCTTGTGGCTCTTGCCTTCTCCATCAATATCTAGACGATCATCCACGCTAGACGATTAGACATTAATATCGATTAGAATCATTAGACAATATAAAACATTGCAGCCATACAGTGTAGGCTTCGAAAGTGAGGGCTCCCAACGGAAGGCTTTGAATAGAGCTCCGAGACTCCGATATTTTCACCGAGTCCAGAGCAAGCATCCTGCTTAGGTCCGGTGGTTCTTTCGTCACCTATGATGCAGAATGGAGTACAACCACATTCACCACTTTCTCCAGTATAGCCCAAAAACAATGAAAATGCACCAAAGCGGACCAAATGGACCCAAAACAACCCACCAAAGCTAATTGCCAAATTCACCAAACCTTAAGAATGCAACCCACCAGCACTATGGAAAATCGCAACCACCACCCCAGGATCTACATCCACATTACAAACCAGCAAGTATGACCAGCAAATATGACCCACGAGGACCATTAACTCCAAACTAATGCCCCGACGATCACCAGCCCAACTTGCAGGCTCTACTGGGATCTTGGCGATCTGATCGAAGCCTCCAATTGTTTCCATACCTCAGATACTCACTGTTTAGATGGGAGGCTTGAAAAGTTGCTATTTTCAGCAACACGGCAATGATATCAGAGAACGTCTACAATGAAGGTGGTCCACACTTCCAGATTGCTCATCTCCACATGCACAGACCTGAGGAGTTTTTCACCCTTGAGCTATCCCGTATGTGTCTGACTCCACCCTGGTGCTTTTGACTTCTCCGAGAATATCTCCACTATCTGGCCCCACTGCGCTGCGGCAAAATCAGGGACCAATTTGATTGAGCATAGGACCAACGTTGTAGAGCATATTGTGGAAGGAGAGTAAATACATTATTTTAAAATTTCTTACAAATGTAACAGAAATGGAGCCTGGGAAAAGAAACCGGGTAGGTCGGGCGATTGACAGATCCAGGGCACGTAACCGGCTGCGCCGAAAAAGTGCTCTTTTGCGGCATGGCTGGGACAAAGCTTAAAGTGAAAAGGCAGAAGGTGTCAAAGTTACGTAAAAAGCCTGGTGAATTCGACCGAACGGCTACTGAGTTTGCAAGTAAACAAGGTGAAAAATGTACAGGGGCACGGCGACCAGCCCCCTGGGGCTGAGCCTGACTTTGCATCTATAATTAACATTTTGTAGTTGGAGTGTAGATATAGAGAGGCAGTGCTAGGTGTCAGGTGACAGAAGGTTCACGTGGGTGGGGTCAAGAAGCGTCAGGTTGGAATTCCGGTTGCAAAAATAGGAGGCTGCCGGAAAATCTCATGACAGGAAACGTGTATACAGTGACAAGCATTGTTCACACAATGCGCCTGCATATAAGCCCACGTTGCACAAGGAGCAAAAAATTGAAAAGAAAGGCGTCTCGAGCACGCTGCAGGACTCGGTGAAAAAATTTTCGAGCCACAGCTTAGGTCCCGGGCTTTCCATAGTAAACAGTGACTCAGGTTTCTACACTAACAAATTATTGCCGATTATCCATTAAAAGCTCTATTATTAAATTAACTTAACCCACTTACAACAACATGGCGACACCAGCGGCGGCGGCGACACCGAAGACACCAGCACCGAAAGCCTGGGCAGCACCAGAGTCTGGAGAGCCGTTAGAACCGTTGGAACCGTTGGAACCGTTGGAAGAGTTGGTGCTGTTGGAGCCGTTAGAGGCGTTAGCAGCGGAGACGGCGGTAGCGGCGGTCAAAGCGATGACAACAGTGGAGAATTGCATTGTAGTTGTGATGAAGAAGAAAAAAAAGAAGATTCCAGGGGGATGGGCTCGGGTATTTATAATGAACAGGGCAGGCACTGTCTGCAGTCCATGTGATATTGAGGCGGGAGGAACCAGCAGGATGTTGACAGAGGCGGCCACGGTCCGTGTGCAGGAGTGCAGATGTTGCAGGAGGCGCAGACGCAAAGTGGGACGCCCTGGGGCCACGAAAAAAAAGAAAAAAAAAGAAGAAAAGAGTGCGATGGAAAAAAAAAAAAAAAATAAAAAAATTAGCATACCTTGCTGCAGGGTGCCAGAGCGTGGCCGTCACGGTCGCCCAAAGGAGAAAAAAAATTCCAAAGCGGTTAGCGTATCGGCGGCAGACTAGCAACGCCACAAAGCAACCCACCAAGCCAACCAGAAAAAAAAAAAAGTGAAAATAACAAAAAACGGCAAAGCCTGAATAGTTTCAACGGCCCCGTCTGCCGCCTCGTCAAAGAAACTTCATTCCCTTTTTTCACATTCCCCTATGGTTTCGTCGTCGCCACCACCGTCACATAAGAAAAGGCACCACTTCACGAAATGCACCTCCGCCTGTTTGGCTGCGAAATGAACCTCCACCATGCGCACATCTCTGAGTCAGACAACCGTGGCTCTGCGAAACCAATGACGCATTTTCACACTACGACACGAAAATAGACAGGCAGTGGAGGCATGGAAAATGCAGTTTTCGAGGATTCCAGGGGACAGGCGGATGACACATTGAGCGAAAAGTTCCCCTAATGTGCTCGCCTGACGTGCCCGGCATTGTCTGCACCTTCCATGAAGCCTACCGCCAGAGATAAGCTGGATTGAATGGACATGTTTTCCGTTTTTGCCTCCTCCAATCTTCAATTCTAAATTTTTTCTAAAACCGCTTCTACCTTCTACCACTTCTACAACTATTCCACCACTTCCACCTCTTCACCACCCCACTGTATCTGGTAACCGCCGGGCCTCAGCTCCAAGCCCGTCGCTACTATCTAAGCAGATAGCGTTATTCCAGCAGCCCACCGCACACCGCAGCCTCTACAGGGTAACTTTCGTCCCGCCCGGCGCAAAATGGCACCCCTGTGGCTCCCGACGTTTTGTGGCAATTTCCACCTCCACTGCGTTATCAGCACTGATCCCGAAAATTACGCTTTCGCCTGTTTTTCAAAAAATTTCACCCTATGGGCCTCATTGGTCAGCCCCACGGAACAGCCCCGCCGTGCCCCTGAGGGCTTAACTCGACACCCAGCGCCAATAAGAGCCTACCGTGGTATCTGCCGCCGAGCAGCATGAAGGTTGCTGCACCCGAAGTTGAGCTTTACGGAGCAGGCGGAGCAGGCGGAGCAGAAAAGAAAAAAACGGTGCCAACTCTCGTAACCACCAGTTCGTCTGGTTTGCCAGAATCCCACCCCATTTTGTTTAGTACTTTTTGCTTTGCTTATCTGGGCGTCCACGCTGGGCGGGTATACGCCAAATCCAAAGATAGCACCAGCGCGTTCACCCACCGTGTCTGAGTTGCAGCCATTTTTTTTTTTTTTTTCGGTTCTCATTTTTTGGGCAGCCACGGTGATTTTTTCCTCTTCAGGTAAGGTGGGGCTCCGGAAAAAAAAGTGAGCCTTTCCTCCTCCACTGTAATTAAGGCATGGAAGCTGCGAGAGCCCCACGCGGCCTTGTCCGTTTCTTGGTATTTTTGCAAGTTTTTTGCGAGTTTTTTTCTTATCAATGTGGGTTCTCTGATTCGTCAACCGGGTCCTCGCTATCCGTTGTTTCTGCTTTTGGTTCTATGAGATCTTGCAGCCAAGCCAGCAACGTCCGGGGCTTCCAGAGCAAGAGATTTTCCGAAAGTGCCGACATCGCCTCCGGATAAACTGGAAATGGCGGACTGTTTAGATTTCACGGCCATAGCAAGCATATTTGGTCCGAATTGGGAGCTTCTACGCTGGAAGTCCGGAAGTGGTTACATCAAAGCCATGTTTGTAGATGGAGAGCCCGTTAAGCCACCACCAGCCGTTTGTAGTCTTTGTGATGGGATTTGATCACAAAAGGTTTTTCATCGATCACGGAGATAATTCAATTTTGTGATTTGGGGGTGGGCGTTTTGTGCAATTGACTCTTTGGGTATGGTTGCCAAGGCACTGAACCGGTAGTTTACGGACCCCTTGATCTGATCGCTTGCTGGAGCATAAGGGCGAGACCATAGTTTGCTTAGTTGACTCACACGACGGTAACTTGGCCAAATAGAAATTAGAGTTGCAGCAGGGTCGCTTATTCTGTGCCATGGGCGCGATGCTCTGGTAGCGGTTGCTCAACGATCTGATATTGGGTGGAACACAAAGTCAAAGTCGCTGCAAACTCGGGGGTTTATTAAAGAAAAATAGAGGAAACAATTGTGGTGGTTTCGAAATTGTGGAGTCTTTTGGTGCTGATTGCTTGTGGCAGTGGAGGTCTTCATAATTATCATGATCGCCATGAGCCAAACATCCTTCTCCATGAAATTTTGAAATTCTGCAATTGGCTGCAATCCAGCTGCATTTACAATTTTTCCAATCTACGGCTCATGAAACCGAAAATTTCAGGACTACCAGTCTATCAAAACCATCTATCAATGGCCTCATCCAGCTTTAACCCACACCGATCCCCAAACATCCCCTTTTTAACACCCACCCAAAAGTTCCAGTTCACCTCATTCCCAAATCCACCAAATCCACAAATTTCACCAAATCCAACAAATCCCACAAATATCCTATATCTTTTGTCCCACCTTCACTCCACCACTCCACCCATAGTCTATTTACCAAACGCGAATCTCAAAACAATATGCTCCAGCGTCAAAAGCTAGCCACCCTCCATGGCCTCGCTCTACATTGTGGATATCCAGCAATCGGCAACAAAACGGCCCGTGTGAAGGCCATTGAAGAGCTGTGCTTTTCTGTAAACACCCAACCACTCAACATCTTGTCTATAGACATTGGCATCAAGAACTTCTCGTACGCTAAGCTTCTGTACAAGGGGGTTCCGGCGAAGCTGATCGGTTTGTTCGACTGGAATCACGTCAATTTGCATAATCGGTTTGGTCTACCGGAGGCGAACTCGTCTACACTGCTTCTGAAGTCGTACATGGCTCAGTTGGCTGTTCTGGTGGTGGATCAGATCTTATTGGGAGAATGGGTTCCCTCCTTGATACTCATGGAGAGTCAGAGAACGCGGTCAAATACAAATCTGGCGACTTTGCCCAATGTCTTGTTGAACTACACTTTGGAACACATGATATACGCTGCGTTTGCAGCCAGACAGCATACCCATCCAGCATTCAAGGACGTGCCCATTGTGGCCACAAACTCCACAAAGATGGTCAATTTTTGGATGAATCGTTTCGTCAATAAGGACAAGAGGATGACTGCAACGTTCTCCAAGAAACTACGAGCTGGTCTCTTATTCGGTTGGCTTTCAAATGCGAAAAGTTCACCAATCGATCTTTCTGAATTATCATCGAGGCTCCCAGACGACTTTGCCAGCTTCAGCTACCGAAAGAAGGTCTCAGCGTTTTTGGACTCTTTTTCGTTTGAAACGCTGCCGGGAAAGGCCGACGATTTGGTCGACTGTCTCTTATACAACATTGCATCTTATCAGCAGCTCCGCCATCACCTCGAATTGCAACCTTACATCAAAGAGGATAAAGATGTCGAAGAGCTCGTTCATCGTTGGGACGAGTCCCATATCGCTTACGTCAAACCTGTGGTTGATGAATTCGATCTTGAGTTCAGACCAGAGTATGCCCCATGATCACCATCTGCATTTGCATAAATATACACCAACGCTCATTACTTGTCTTTTCTTTGTAGATGATCAAATGATAGATTGCGCTCCTTCGTTGACGGGACTGATGCTTTGGTGGATCTCGTTGGCAACGTCCGACGGCGTATCCTCGGATAACTCAAACATAAGGCCATCATCATTCTTGTCGGACTTTGACCTCTTTTCTTTCTCTCTTTCAACAGATCCACGTCTGAGATCCTTTGCCTTGACTGTTTCGTTATCGTCGTCCTGCTCGTCGAGCTCATTAGTGTCATCTTGATCATTCAGATCACCATCATCGTCATCGTCATCGTCGTCGTCATCATCATCATCGTCATCATCGTCGTCGTCATCGTCGTCATCGTCATCATTGTTATTATTATTGTCGTCGTCATCGCCATCGTCATCTTCATCCTCGTCCTGCTCCTCCAAAGTCACATCAAGACCTTCCGAGTTGCGTTCGGCAAGAACTTGCTTGATTCTAACTCGAAGTCTCTCGACGATGTCAATCCACTCACGCATACCACCCATGCCGATGTCACCACACACCAAGACCTTTTCAACTGGCTTCAAAATCTCCATTCCAAAGCCATCGTCTGTGGTCGTGATCATCTTGAGCTGTTTGGCGGTCATAGGGTGGGTATACATGAAAGTGTTCATAGCAGGAGCAACCAAAATAGGTTTCTTGGTTGCGCTTGAGCCAGAGATGGCACCGGTAGGGCCCCACGATCTGATGATCGACGTCAACAAATTGTCGGAGATACCGTTGGCAATCTTCGCTAGCGTGTTGGCACTCAAAGGTGCAATCAACATGATGTCAGCCCATTTACGGAGCTCGTTATGCAAAATCATCTTGTCGTAGTGGTTCTTTGACTTCTTAGATGGTGCTTCATAGGTGGATGCAGTTGTAGTGGTATTTGAGTTATTCCACTCGGTGAAATTGGCCCATTCGTCCTCGTCTCTCCAAATCTTCACCTCGTTGTGGATCTTTAAACCCTTGAGGAAGTGACCTGCTGCTTTCGTGACAACAAGCTGGATGGAAAGCTTTTGTGTGCCAAATATCTGGAAGAGTTTGTCAATAATCAATGGTACCTTGATGGTTGCAACACTTCCAGTGCAGCCAAGAAGAATGTGGAACTTCCTGTCATCTTCCTTGGTCAAATACTCTTGGAATGGGACAGGTGGACCAACAGGAGAAGCCACAACCGTCTTATTAGACCGCTTGGTGGCTGAATTCTTTCTCTGAAGCGCACCGCTGATTCTGATAGGCACAGCACCTGATTCCGAGTGATGGGATTGTGGGCCTGGCGAACGGCTGCCGGACCTCATGCTTGAGCGAGAGCCAAAGTAAGAAGGTCTAGATGGAGGAGGCGACGGCGTACCTCTGCCATCCAGGTTTGCCGAAACAGGAGAGTCGTTGCGAGACGATCCGAGAGACTGATGCAGTAAATTCAGGGTGTGATTAGCAAGAGCCGGGTGGGGGTTGGAGAAGTCCTGAGCGTCGTCTGCGTCATGGACTTCACGATTCGTGTGGAGCTTTTGAAACTGATTCACGAGCTGCTGTTGCTGCTGGTCAGAATAGTTCTGATGCTGTTGAAGTTGATGAGTGCTGAGGGCAGAGCTGTTTCTGCTGAGCGCCGCTGGGAGACCGTCGCCTCTCAAAGAAGCTTTTCTTGAAGGCGGGTTTCCGGAATTGGTGCTGCTCATTGTAGGAACCTTTTGCTGCAGTGTCAAGTTAGAGGTCAGCGGCTGCGACGAAATCGTGAATCTTCTTGACCTATCGGAGCCATACTGATCCGAAAAGGAAACCAGGTGGTTTCGAGACCTTGGATCAAAAACACCACCGGGGTTCGTGCTGCCCAATCGTAAAAGCGGAGGTTGTGGAACAGGCGTCTGAGCTTCAGGAGACGGAAGACCCTGGTGAGACGCAGTGTGAGGCGAATGACAATTCGAGCCGTTTTGTGGCGAAAACAGCAGTTGTGTAGGCAGCATCGTGCCGTAGCCGCCTTGTTGCAGCCTCTGTGAAGCAGCATGAGATGGTGTTGTTTCTTGCAGAGAATTGTGGGCATTGAGCGATGATTCAAGCTGGGAATGGAACGGAAAATGGGATTCTCTGGTCAGCATGTGGAGTTCGCCAGGCGAGGAGACCCGGGACGACAGAGGCAGCGATGTTTGGGAGGCCCAGTGGTTTCTGGGTTGGGGTCTATTGGGATGAGTTTCATGAACATGGTAAGTGGAGGTGTCGATCTTGGGCAATTTTTCCTGTTTTTCGGCATTCGAGCCAGACCCTTCTTTGGGGGAATCCATGGTGTCCACGGCTTTTCTGGTAGTGGAGTGGAATAGAGGAGGTTGCTGGGGAGAGTTGCTGACACTGATTTTGAGAGGAGGAAAAAAGCGCACTTAGTGAGGGAAAGAGCAGTGGTGAAAAAGGGCAAACAAGAAAAAAAAAATTTTTGAAAAAGGAACACCGGAAGGAGTGATGGAGTCATGAATTTGCGGTTTGGTTAGGGTGGCAATTTGCTTGAATGGTTGAAAAAGCTTCCGGAGCTGTTCCTGACGTACCGGCTTATTCAGCACCCAGCAAGCTGTTCCTCAGTGATCTATGGCCAATGGGCAAAAGGGAAATCAAATAAGGTTTGGATCTTCAGGCATTTCGGTGGGACAAAAAAAAGTCTGACAAAAAAAGTCCTCTAAAAGTTTACAACAGTACAATGGCCCTCTCAAGATCTTCGCTCCTTGGCTGCGAAACAGTGTAAAGTTTAATTCATAAACCACGGACTCCATGAAAGTCGCAACCCCTGGGTCCTCTCGTAACCATGCGGTAATTGCCCAGACCACCGCAAAGCAACACAGTATAAGCGGATGCTCGTGGGCCTAAATATGGTACACATGAGATCCTCATCCGATCGTCTAACTAGTCCACCGCGGCTTTAACGGAACAATGTACAGTGGACAATTGAGATCTGGTCATCAAAAAGGTCGTTAGTAGCGAGTATTGGGCCGCTATGCTTATTGGCTAATGACTTATGGAATGAAATTCAAATTCATAGTTGACCTATGAAAAAGAGGTATGGACGGTTGCAAATGCCGCGGAGCCGCAGGGCCGATTAGTTCATGCTGGTGCCAGAATTCCCATTGGGTATTCTGCAATGTTTCAAAACAGCGATTTGCGAGGTAGACGGCTTTAGAACATGGCTTAACTGTGGCTCTGTGGCATGCACCTGGAGGTATTCCAGTGCAATTGGAGACAAAACGGTAATTGAATGATATTAAATTGAATTGAATGATCTGAATGTGTTTTGTCTTTGGGCAGCTTTGTTATGTCGCTGTGGTGAGCTCATTATCTATGGCACAGAGATCCGGGTATGTAGCGTGAGTTCCAGCAATATCAGAGGTTGTGCAGCATAATCGTTCGTTACGTGTCCATGCTCGTGCTTATTCGATGCACTTTCAGAAGGAATATTGATTCGCATCAAAAGAGAATGATTGGACGTTGTCAGATCTTCTTATAGATGTCTACATATGCGGTATATGGGTATGAGCTTACCGCATTCCCTCAGTAGGGATACCACAATAGTCCTACAAAGCGTTCCTCAATTCCCCAATTTCCAGAACCCCAATACCTCAATTCCTAAATTCCTAGATTCCTCAAATGCTTATTATGGAACTATTCGAAATACTCAACTTCTGTGAATCTCGTAGTAACTCTTGACCTCCCCCCATAGTACACGGCTCCATGCGCGAAAAAAGACAGCCAACAGCCTAACCTCAACCACTCCATGAATCTCCGTCAACAATTGACACAGCTCCTCACGTTGGCCTACGTGTTCACGTCGGCCTTCGTCATGTGGAAGGGCCTCAGTGTATTTGCCAACTCCCACTCGCCCATCGTGGTGGTGTTGTCGGGTTCCATGGAACCTGCGTTCCAAAGAGGTGATATCTTGTTCTTGTGGAACAGAGACAGCCAGGCAAAGGTGGGCGACGTGGTAGTCTACGAAGTCAAGGGCCACTCTATTCCAATCGTCCACCGTGTCCTCAACGAGCACCACAATGACGAAAAGCAGCTTTTGCTAACCAAGGGTGACAACAACGCCTTGAACGACTTGTCGCTTTACGCCAAGAAGCAGGCCTACTTGAATCAGAAGGAGGACCTCGTGGGCACCGTCAAGATGTACGTGCCTAAGCTCGGGTACGCCACGATTTTGATCACAGAGAACAAGTATGTGAAGTTCACGCTTCTTGGGCTCATGGGCATATCCGCTGTTCTCAGCGGGGAGTAGTAGCATAGATATACGATGAATTGAAGGTTTTGTAGTTGGATTTTGTTTTGAATTGAGTGGGCTTGGAGGTTTCCATGTGGTGTATAGGGCTTTCCATCAGCACCTATATAGATATGGTTGTCGCAGCTGCCTAATAGAGGTAGACCACAGTGCTTAATATGATGTGTGCCTAATAAGATGTGAACTCTCGTCAATGAAGCTGTCTAGATTCACAAGTTAGATTGGCCATGTCGTGAAAAATGTCAGAGTTGGCATAACTGGGGACTTTCACATAAACAGTATCCCATACCTTCCTTCTGTTCCACTCTTATCGTGATAAACGCGAGATAAGAGATATTTGACTTGCAGCCATTCAAACGGGCAAATCCTCACAAGCCATGAAACGACAAACCACATAACGAGATAAGGAGAATTCCCAACTCACATATTCTGAAGAGCCAATTCTGGCCGATCCTGCCAACTGAAGCCTTTTTGAAGCCCACCCCGTCAAAATCCACAAAATCCACAAAATCCATCACCAACCCCAAAACCCCAAATCCCCAAACGCCCAAACCAGACCAAGTCCGACTCGAATCCCGTATGCCCCTTGAAAGACACTATAAAGTTAGCGCCATGCAGCCCGACCCATCGGTCCACAACCCTACGTCGCCAATACCCAGCGCCAAGATCACCATAAACACCAAAATCGATTCTATAAAAGTAGCGGTTCAAGCAAAATATTTAAAGTTTGAAAAATCTGCCAAAATCGGAATACCGGCTGGGGCGGCTATCTTGAAAGCTTATCTCATGGGAATCTGACGCATCGGTGGTACCCATGATGGTGCAGTGCGATTTGCAGCCACTGTTCACATGCCTCACCTGAGGCTAGGATGAGCTGATGAAAGTGCCCCAGCGTCCAGGAAATTCGAAACTTTTCGAAAATGTCAAAAACCTCTTTTGAGCGGTTTGTGAAAACCCACTTTTGGACGGGCAAATTCTCGGGTGAGCTTATTTGGCCATGCGGTGTTGCAGTGAGCATTTGTTTCTTATTTCAACGGCCGACAGATGCGAACAATGGACTAAAAAAAAGTATGGCGCTTTGATCACCCCGAACCACGGGGCACTCGATTTGACATGGTATGACATTTTTGCAAAAAACCAAAAATACCACCGTCAATAAGGAACCCGGTTTCGGCGCCAAAGTCGTGTTTATTTTTCCGATTCACCGCGTCCGGACCACTTGGGCTGCCCCCAGAACGAAGAAAAGAGCGCATGCATGGTCCCGAGGTCGGCATCCACACCAGATATAAATCCAAGCCCTGCACCCCTGATAATTCTGTGCTTTGATCTGGTTCTTCTTTTGGACTTTGGGCTGTGTTTCTTGATAGACTCCTCCAGACATGCCTTTTACAGACCTCCCCAGCGAGATCATCCACATGGTGCTCTCCCAGAAGTGCCTAGGCACCGAGGAGCTCCAGCCGTTCCTTCGTTGCAAGAGAACCTCCACAGCTGCCTACCACAGACTCCTATCGGGAAGAAACATCAGTATAACGTGCCTGGACAAGCACGTGGACATGAACGACCACTTCGATTTTGGTCTTTACGGGGTAACTTCTACTTCAGACGTGGGAACCTTGAAATGCCACTTGCACCACTGCCTCAAACCAGCCAGACTGAGACTCGGAGCGCTCAAGAGGTCGTCCAAAATCACGCTAAACATGCGTTTTGACGGCACCTCCGTTGCACTCCTCAGAAACTTGACCCACCTAGCATCGCACTTGGCTCACTCCACCCCAAAGGAGCTCCATTTGCATGTCAAATTGGCCTACGAGGGAAACGAACCATCCAAATCTATTTTCTCCGTCCTCAAGAGTCTAGCTGCTATCCCCCACTGCTCCAGCCACCTCAAGTTGTGCCTTCAGGCCCACCACCTTCTGTTTTTCGCAGCCAACATGTCTGAGCTAGACTTGACGAGTTTGAACGTGAGGACCCACGGAGAGTTTGCAGAACTGAAGGAGCCGGTCTCTTTCGACGTCAGCGACATCTCCAAACTCAAGATCATGTCCAATTACGCCATTCCAAACTTGTCGTTCACTGGCTGCGAAAACTCGGCTCTCCAGACATTGGAGTTCCACCTCCCCATCTCAGCTCATTCCCAGTGGATCCAAGAAAACCAGCTCAAGAACATTCAGTCCTTGGAGGATCTTCGGATTTTCTCCGTCAACGACTGCCACTCCTTACAGGTCTTGATGTCCGGAACATATACCCTCCCTCATTTACTCAACTTGTACATATCCTTTACTGAGCTGATCCACGACATCGACTGCTTTGATTTCGATACCTTTGCCCCAGCCTTGGATTTTTTATTTATCCAGGACCGCCGCTCAACAAAAACGTGCAACAAAGTGTGCAAGTACACTGTATAGACTAATTACACGCCGTGAGCACCATCACCAAGATGTAGAATCGATCGCCTACAACAAAAAGGAAGAAAGAGGACTAAAAACAAAAAAGAAATGCCTTCAGCCAGATTCGAACTGACGATCTCCTCATTACTAGTGAGGTGCCTTACCAACTTGGCCATAAAGGCAGCTCGAAACGACCTCGGTGAGGGTCGAACTCACGATCTTAAGATTAACAGTCTTACGCCTTAGCCAACTTGGCCACGAAGTCTTTCAAGTTGTATAGCCGACTCGCACAAACAGCTATATGAAGACTTATTTGTGTTATATGCAGGTACTCAAAGTCGTCCAGATCTTCAGTTTGGCCAGAGAACTTTAGAAATTGAGTCAACGGACCGGCTCAAGGAATGGAGCGTTGTTTGGCTGACTTCCAAGAGTCCACTCAATTGATTAGTCGTTACAATTGAAGGTTTTTATTAAAAAAAAAGTGAAAATATGTCGATTTCTTATCAGTAATGGGTCTAGCTTGAGCTGCTTACTGCTGAAGAAGGGCTATATGCACTACGCACCTTTAGTAGGGGCACCTCGAATTATGAGGCGTATCTTATCAGTAGCTGAGGCAGAGCTCTAAGGCGTACTCAGACATATGCAAGGGTATCTGTCAAACTGCCAAATGATCAATTTGTGCATCTGTCTCACGTGTTTAACAACAGTATTGATCTAGGGAGACACAATCATCAATACCGTATACGGTAAACACCCAGCTACTCAACCCTAAGATTTTCTTTAATACGATGAGACTGATAACCGGAAATTACTTATCCTTGTTGCACATGACACTAATAATGCTGTCAGCAACTGCTTTGCTTTTGGACATTTCTGATTTGAAAGTTGACGGCAACTATACTGAGAACGAAATATGTTATATTAGGTACTTTGGAGTATCATTACACGATGAGTATGGCTATAAAGCATATGGGTTAAAGATGAGTATTGATGTGAGCGCAGCCGCCTTGATGAGTCAAAAAAACTATACTGGGCCCCTACAAGATCATTCTCATTTTGAAATGGTGTTACAAGAGAGTGCGATCCATAACTACAATGAATCAACTGATTACTGTGAGCAATTAGAGAATGCCATTGAAAATAAGGCGAAGCTTTACAGAGACTACTATGAGTCTGGAGGAGGAGATTTGAGTGAACTAATTTGTGTCGGGCCATTTGAAGATGATGATGACAGGCAAGTAGGAGATCACCAGTCAACTACGAGTAAGCTGTTACAGGACGAGAAGTACACATTTTACCACACGCTTGAAATTAAAGAACGCTTGTGACGAATGTTCAGATGAAGCAGGCTGTGACTTTACGGGTTTATTTAAGTGGTTATGGTGCATAGGAGTGATTTACCTTGTTGACTATATAATGCATGAACTAGATGGCTTCAATTCTGGCAGTGTATGAGTTTGTGCAGCCGACGTTTCTAACCAACACTCTCTTGGTATCCTTCAGCTTTGCACTAACGAACCCAATACCCGTTGGATTACCTTCGGTTAGATTGAACGTTCCAGTTGTTATAAATCCAATGAGCTCTTCGAGCTGCGGTTCCTTAGCATTGCCTTCGGGGATTTCGTAGATTCTGGCAGAGTCCCTGATGATGCCTTTGCCGGTCAAGGTCACTCTTCTTTGGACAACAGGCAAGGATGGGAATTTCGAGACATCAGGCTTGAACGTGCCCTCAACAATCGCTTTGTGGGTAGGATCATTTTTCTTGTACCAAGTTATTGGAAGTTCGCTCATTTTAATGGGTTTTCCTGAGAGCTTCCATTCTTCTCTGACTGCTTCGATAACCGTGAGAACATCATTTCTATCGAGTATTTTTCTGAATCTAGCGTCTGTGAATTCTCCGAAAGGATGCTTTCTTATGAAGTCCTTTTCAATAAGAGGGTAAGTAAAAGTCCACTTTCTAAGGAAGTACCAATCACCGCCTGCTAACTCTAGGCCTTGTTCCATAGGAATAGGCTTTCTTTTGCTAGGCGGCATTTTGCTTCTCTTGATGGAGTGGGCCTCCTGTAATGCTTCATTGTGCTTGTAGCCTTCCGGAAGTAAAGGAAAGTCATGTGGAAATGTTGGTCTTCCTTGCTCGAAATTAATTTGATGCTCTTGACGAAGTCCACCCGTTTTGACACCAGGTATTTGGACTACTTTGCTCCAGAGAGGCTGAATCCAAAACCATGGCGCCAAAACGACCCATGTCTGATTAGCACCCTTGGTGATGAGCAATGGGATTTCACTGCTGTTCTGAATTCTTTGGGAAAATGGGTCTGCGCGATCAAACTCACGTCCAATCTGTTTGATAGAAAACATGTCCTTGTAGGAATCTGTTCTTCTTTGGCTTTGAAGGAGGCCCGTTATCGCATCAATATCTATGAACAGTTGTTTCAGGGCAATGACCAGTAGAAGGTCTCTGTTGTTTCTGGGAGGTTGTGGAGGAGTAATCGGCCGTTTCCAGCACCTAGGATCCTCAACGTAAAATGCAAATGTAGTGCCCTCGGGTATGAGAGCAGAGTCGTTGGAGTTGCTAAAGAGCAACCAGTTCAGTGATGTAGTGTCTTTTGCACCTTTTAGATGAATGGTCTTGCTGAGTATCTGGAGAGCTGTGGGGCCCGTCAATTGTAAACTGCCAATGGCGTAACGGCAGTCAGTCACGGTTGCTTTGAAAGTCTTAGCAAAATTGACCAAATGATCAAAAAGCTGCTCGTAGACGGAGGGGTGAACCCGTAAGAGGAGCAGTTTATCATGGGCAATGACCATACCTGGGCAGATCTTTTGG
The DNA here is from genome assembly GCF_003013735.1 of Candidozyma pseudohaemuli. Lineage (NCBI taxonomy): Eukaryota > Fungi > Ascomycota > Pichiomycetes > Serinales > Metschnikowiaceae > Candidozyma > Candidozyma pseudohaemuli. Next base: position 247,660 of record NW_020194435.1, on the reverse strand, counting down.
TTGGCTGCAAAGATCCACCCAGAGTAGGCTTTCTCGCCCTTCGAAAGCCATTGAGGCACCGGCGAGTTGAACTTGGTCACTTCCAGTAAGATAGCTTCGAGCCCCGTTATATCCACACAATCGATCACCATCTCACCGTAGTAAGAAGTGTCAAAGAGAACAGTTCCCTGTTTAGCAGCCCGACTGGTAGCTCTAAAACATTTTTGATTCGGGCTGAATGGAATCTGGAACCCCCATTTTTTCATCATATGGAACCGCTTGGCATGCCATATATGCGTAGGTTGCCATGTATACGTTTTCTGGCGACTACCATACTTCACATTTCCCAGAGATTTGGGCGCTAATGTACCAGTAGAGCAGTTATCCACAGCACCAACGATATTATTCAACGGCTTGAGTTTCTTTTGTTGTAAATCAGTCAACTGAACGTTAAGCTCTTTGAGCCTCTGGGGTATAGTTTTCCCAGTGTTTGCCGCTGCAATTCCTCGAAGCTTTTTAATTTTCGAGGCCACCAATAAAAGCTTCTTCTGTTGTTTAAGTCTGTATCTTTCTCGGCCTCGAGGCTGTTTTCCCTTTGGAGGAACGCCATTGATGGTGCTCTGCATCTCTCTCAATGCCTTGTTTCTCATTCTCTTGGGGACTCTCTTCACGTTATGCGAGGCGGTTCTTCGACGAAGTGTCCTGGGAAGACTCTGGAAAACTCGGTTAGACGAAGCATATTTGGTGTTCAATTGACTGTGTTCGAATGCTTTGATCTCATACTCTCTTGATGAAAGGAACTCTGGGATGCTAAGGATACCGTCGTTGAAACTTGGGTCGACTGTCTCTGTCCTGATAGCCCTACTGTTGTAAAGCTTCGCTTTTCGAGCGTTTACCGGAGCTTTTGGTGGCATTCCCTATGGTACAAGTATTTGGAATTTCGAGGTACTATAGATATTCTCATCGCGCGCCGTATTCACTGATTTCTATGAACAGCTGAAGACGAGCCTACCCACGCTAGATAAATAGTCATTTCCTAAAATTTCATTTTACGACTTTTTTAGTTGAAGCTACAATATTTGGTATCGGAAGCTGAATTAAAACACTTTTATATGATATGACGTGAAGTTAGGCTTAGTCTTTCACTCTGCTGCCTGAATATGCTGATGCTCAAGTTAATAGTACGAAACGCTGTAAAGCGTGGGTAAGTGGACATGGTCGAGCTGCCATTGCGCTAGGATCTTCATGATCTCGTCCTCCATTATAACAGGATACTGGTCCTCGTCGCCTTCGTTGATCTTTCTCTGTTTCTCCTTCTCTCTATACTCATGAATCATCTTCACCAATTTGACAATGCCTTTACCACCGATTTTTGCATTCTCGTTATCATCCTTGATGTCCACATTGATCACATGGACTACCAGACGAACGTCTTTTTCTTCAGCCTCTTCGGGCTTGTTGTTCATTCTCATCATGAGGTCCTCAAGCACGGAATCAAAGCATCTCTCCTCACATGTGATAACAAGATCGAACTTTCCTGATGCTGCATTGGCGTGCCACTTTTCTGGTGCCCTCTTGACTTGTCTGTTTCTGTCCAACATGGATATTAAGCCGTTTGCCTCATACATCTTTCTATAGTCCTGTGATATCAAATCCTGGTAGATTCTCTCGTACGGCGTACCGAACTCGTAAACATTGGGTTTGTCTATTGAAGGTCCTGGAAGTTTCACTGAAGAACCCGTTCCGAATGAGCTGACATCGAATCCGGCGTCTCGAAGTTGTTTATGAGATTCCATGGATCTATTATTGTTCGATGCACAGACTGTGCATATTCTCATAGTGTCGGTAGCCATGAGGGTGTAGAATGTGTTATGATTATTTCTAAATAAGTAGTAGTATGCTAGACCAATTGGTCTGTTGGTGATGCTAGATACACCTCGAGTAGGGCGTGTGTGCACTACCCAACAGCCACTGCCTTCTGGAGACCCTTCTTTGAGCATCATGAATAGTAGTTTGAGAGCCGGGCCTGCCGGAATATCCTTCAATATATTAATTCTCATCCTCTAACACCGTGACTTTCGAAGGACCCTCGACAATGTCGTATTTCGCAGCCATGGAGTGCGATGTATCTTCAGGTCCCTCCTCCTCTGAGCCAAAATCGTCTCCGATATCGACAAAATCACTGAGATCGCCGGCAGTTTCACCCTTTCTTTCAGTCTCGGTGCTACGCTCATAGGTAGAATGCGACACGGACCTTCTGGCAGGAGCACGGTCGTGGAAATGAACGATCTTGTTTCGTCCTTGTAGTTCGGTCTTGAGTGCCTTATAGTCATCATACGATTCGACCAAGAGTCCCACAACCATAGAGGGATCAAGGCCTGATATCGGCACAGTGTTGCACGAGAGTGGCTTGTAAGAACCGTTGGTCTCGTCTACCTGCTGCGAAGAGTGGGGGTCCAAGTAAAGAAGCAGTTCACCCTGGTAGCCGAAAAAGTAGTAGCTTGAAGAAGGCTTACCCCCTGAAATACCCATGGAATTTGGCAATGACAAAAGTTGGAAAAGACTTGGGTAGTAGATCGAGTTGATGGTCTCAATACCGAGACGGATAGGGAACAAAAGAAGAAGCGGACTCAATTCTTTCAAAGCAGTCTTTATCTCGTCATCGTGGAGGTCACAGCTCTCGCAAATCATGACATTCAAGCGAGGCACAACCGAGACAGTCGAACCAGAGTCCTCATTAGCCTTGGTACAGAGGCGTTTGATAGACAAGGATGCAGCACTAGGGCCAAACCACTGCCCTGGTTTCACCTTCAATGGCAGGTGAGACGCCACGCCAACAAAATTATGCAACGAAAAGGGGCTGCTGTAGGAGTCTTGAAACAAGGCAACCACCTGGCTATTGATGGCCAGCCAATCTGGCGTATTACCTTCGGCAATAGCGGCTCGTACTAGCACCGTCTGAAGCGTATTAGCTAGCAAACACTGGGCCGTTCTGATCATGCATCCCCAGCCCACGTCGGACTTGAAGCTGTTGTTATCGAAGAAACCCGTAAGGGCACCTTGGGGGCTCACGCCATGCACTATCATGGAGCCTAGAAAGGAAAGTGGGCTAGGCCCGTCCAAGGCTCGAGGGATAGGCTCAAACCCCGTTCTATAAGTAAACCAGAGCCTGCGTTGGATTGCATGCTCAATCTCCGGCAGAGTTAGATTGCCCGTATAAGAGGTGCCCATGATGACCACGGGACCGTTATTCTCATCTTCCAGTAGTTCTGGTGATCTGAGTCTCTGCCAAAACTGGGCTAATGCATTTTGGAACGTGTTGGGCTGATCGGATGTGGTGGTTTGTGATTCTGTGGCTTCTTGTGAATTTGTTGCATTTTGAGCAATGCCGATATCCTTGCCGAGGCCCGAGACATTTACTTCAGATTCACGTGAGGAAGTAGTGGCGTTCTCCTCCGGATGGTCAAGTGACATCGAAACGTGGAGGAAGAAGGTATTGGTGATAATGGAGCTGGCTGCGGGAGTGCACGCATACCCTTATCGTTATCAACACCAGGGTCGTCGGGAATGCAGTAATTTTTTTAATTTTTTTGGAGGTTTAGATGGATTGAATTTGGAGAGGAGGTCAAGTTTTGTTGGTTTTTTGCTGTTACGATATTGTTGGTTTGTGGTGGTGGTAGTCATTAACCTATACTGCTGGTGGCGGTGAGCACTTCATGACAGTCCAGTATCGTCCTGTGAGAGTTTTGAAGTCAATTACTTCGAGTTATAAGAAAGATTCAGAGAGTTTCACTTACTTCTGGAGAGTTGAAGTTAGTTCTAGAGAAGTCGAATTTTTGGATGAATGGTGCAGAGTACCTACAGAACGTCACTGTCATAGGAGACTACCAACAAAGTCATCAACTCAATTAATAGAGGTTGCGTTTGCCATTTTTACCCAGATATTCATTTGTCATTTTAGTTACCCACTTCTTGTGATGCTGCCAACCGTTAACAGTTGGTGGTCACATCAGGTCATGACCTAGATAAAGTTCACTAGACCGAGCTTGACAACCTAACCAACTCATATGTTCATGAAGTGACAGAATCGATAGAATTGAAAACTAACTCAAATTAATCGACCCTTAATATCGGAAACCCTGACCTTTGGGGACTAACGGCTCCGGTTTACCCATACACCTGAGCCCTGGTGACTTTGGTGAAACACACTTTCCCCTTCCATCCAGCTGCATATCGAAACCACAAGCGCAATTCTCCAAACCTCGTGCAATTGAAGCCCTGTTTCCCGAGTTTCTGTAGACGGTTTCGAGCCAATTGGTCTGGTCTCCAAACATACATTCTGCGTGGTAGCCTAACCATCGAGGTCCATGGAAAATTCCAAGGGTCAAGGTGCCATGGCTCTTGATCTTCGAGAAGGTCCGGCCAATGGAACAGAAGTACGCAAAAGGGATGTACAGTTTTAGATGGAAGAAAAAGGATCGAATCTAGACTTTAGACTCGAGCTGATACCGATGGATACGAGGGAATTGCATGAACCGTAGAAGTCAATTGGATCTATGGTGTGTGGTGGGGAGATTTTCAGAAAGATTCATCTGGAGTAACGACGACCGAGATTCTAGATTCTTTTCCACTTTTCCAAATTGAACTTTTCGACTCCGTGAAATTGGTTCCGGCCTCGACCTTGAGCTCAGCGACTAAACTGCAGAAACCACATACATCGCTGTGACCTCATCGATCCAGGGTCCCCACCTCAAAGTGCTACAACGCTAAATTCTACAGTTCCAAAGGCAACAATCCCTTCAACGGATTGAATGTCGCCTATTTATCATAAACTTTCTTTTTTTTTAAAAAAAAAAAAAATCATTTTCTGCCCCATCCACGCTGCATCACTAGCCTCTTGTGGCTGGGAATAATTGCTGCGCGAATACTACATATCGCTACAGTAGAGCCTCTGAGTCCGATAGTGCTACTCTTTTCTACATTACATGCCACGCAAAAAAGGAAATTCCAAGGGAAACTCCCGTGGAGGATCGCTGAGAGGTGGTCGTGGAGGATCTCGTGGAGGCGGCCGTGGAGGATCCAACTACGGTCGTTTCTACCTCAGTAAATCTGCCAAAAGGAAAGGCAGAGGCAAATTGAATCCCAGATCCCTGGGTGGCTACGAGGACCCTGAACTCATGGACCTTGGGGCAGACGAATACATGCCAGTGGTTGATCTACAGTCTCCGGCACCGCTGTCGATGAAAGCTCTTTCCAGAAGACCTAACAGATCCATGGTGGAGGAGGCGAGATACACCGATAGACACCTGGGCCAGACCATGAAGGAGCCGCTTCGAAACAAGCCTTTGGTGTTTGTGAAGTCCGTGGAAGTGTACGATCCTAGCAAACTCACGGTGGACCGTCTTTTGAAAAAGGAGCCTTTTGAGATCACCCAGGAACTCGAGCTGCTTAGGTTCGATGACAAGGAGGAGAACGGTGGCGCCGACGAGGTTGTGTCAAGCGAGTCTGAAGCTACAGAGGCGTCCAGCGAAGATCGTGAATCCGGCGACGAAACGGCCAAGGAGGAGTTATCTGAAAGTGCCAAAGAAAGCGATGGCGAAACGGAAGCAGAGAAGGAGGCACGTTCCTCTGATGACTGCCAGGAACAGGCAACCATAGACGTGGAAATGCACCTGGAATCTGACGACGAGACCACTTCGGTGGAGGCCTCGGACCCGGACGATGACGAACCCTCTTTCGTTATCGACGACCAAGGTGACGAAACGATATCTGCCCTTTACAGCGCACCAAAGGCTTCTACCAGTGAGGTTATCCAGGAGGCCCGTCTCAGAAAACCCACGTCCGAACCAGACCTGCTCAATGGTGATCTTGCTGACCCCGTGGCCCATCTTGAGCACGATCCATACTTCTCAGTCGGTAAGGTTCTTCTTCGCACAGAGATTGATGAAGATGGCTCTCTTACAGCTTCGATACCTCGTGGAAACGTCGACAGGGGCGGCACAGGGTTCAAAGACCTCGACAGCGACTATTATGAGGAATATTCAGACTCTGATTCAGAAGGTGCATTCGAGGACTACTTAGCTCAAATCATGGGTGCCGATGATGCACATGACGACTACGATAGCATGAGTGAGGATGATGCCAATGGAGTGTACTTGAGTGAGGATGACGCTAATGGAGTGTACTTGAGTGAAGACGATGATCTCGACGGAGTCCATGTTTCTGATGAAGATGGCCTCGAAGGAGACGACGACGGTCTTGATGACATTTTATCGTTTGCACAAAACCAGCAGAAGAGCTTTGCTGACATTGACGTGCCTCCAACAAAAACACTTCGGGCCAAGGGCCGTACCAAGAAGCTCAGACTTGAATTCGAGGAGGCTGTTGATGCTGAGCTTCGTGAGTCACTCCTCGAGCAATTCCAGTACCAAAAGACATCAAGGCGAGAGAAGAAGCTACGCAAGAAGGAGAGACTTAAGAATGAGGGTCTTGAGAAGAAGGACCTCTTTGTCAAGTACGACTACTCCCTACACATCAAAGACATTAAAATGGAGTTTGAGGACTTCTTGCAAGATGCTGAAAGGGAGAACATGAGCTTCCCGCCCTTGGATCCACATGGTAACAAGACAGTTAACAAACTTGCAAAGCACTACAACATGAAGTGCACCAGATGTGGAAATGGCCGCCACATTTTCATGAAAATAAGCAAGGCTCGCAAGACTTTCCACTACCTCCCAGACTACAATCTGATAAATTATGTTATGAAGCAACGTCCGATCTTCAAGCGGTCTGACGTCAAGAAACGGACCAGAGAGGAGATCGAAGAGGCCGACGAAAAGGCAAGTGGCAGACGCGGCCCCAAGAACAGAGCGTACGTTAAGGAAGGTGACGTTGTTGGTGGTGAAGCTCCTGAAATTGCTCAGAACAACATCGGTAGACAGTTGCTCGAGAAGTTGGGCTGGGTTAAAGGTGAAGGTCTTGGTGCCCATGGAAACAAGGGTATCAGTGTTCCTCTCATGGCTACAGTGAAGAAGTCCAAGACTGGTTTGAAGTGATGACGGTGGTTGATGCATTATATAAATATAGACATAGAATTAACGACTCCACGACCTTATTTACCCTTCTTCTTAGACTTTTTCTTCAGCTTCTTTGCGGTGGCATGGCCCGAATCTTCGATATGCTTGAAAAGCTGGTTTCTTGATGCAAATGGTTCTTCACAAACCCCACAAATCTCTGAGGCGACCTTTGGAGATTCTGTAACAGGATCTTGCACAGACGGCTCCTCAGACTTCTGTTTCTTCTTCTTTTTGGGTTTCTTCTTGCCTGTATCCCAGTCGTCTTCGTCGTCATCTATTTTCATGCCATTAGCGAGCTGAGCTAGCTCATCATCAAGGTTCTGAGTTTTTGCAGACCGTCTTGACTTTGATTTCTTTTTGGGTTTGATTTCTTCCTCGTCGTCCTCGCTTTCCTCACTATTAATTTCGTCGTCCACTTGCAAGTCGTTGAGATCCGTCTCTGCTTTTGGCTCTTCAGACTCGACCACGACCGCCTCAGAAACCTCCTGATCAATTTCATCCTTTATATCCTCCAAAGACTCCAAGTCGTCCCCATTATCAAAACCTAACTCAACACCTTCTCGAAGCAATTCTTCTCTAAGCTCTTGCACAGCCTGCTTGTGCTTCTTCGAGCGCTCATGGGCATCCATTTGATTCTGAGATTTGAAGGTTTTATTACATGCCACGCAGTCGAATAGGTTCTCGTTGGCGTCGGCAAATTCGTCAAACTCGCTATCAGTAGTGGTATCACTGCCCAATTCGTACTCTGCTTTGAGCAACTCTTCAAGCTCATCTAGCTCCTCATTGCTAAACTTCTGCCAGTCCTGAACTTCAAAGTCATTCAACTCTGCAAGCTGCTGGATGCGCTGCTGTTTGGCCTGTTTCTCGAGATTCTCTCGCTCTTGCTTCTTTCTGGACACCTCAAACTTCTCCACACCCTTCTTCACTCGGGGATCTCTCTTCTTGACAAATGTGACAAAACGCCTGACGGTCTCGTTGTATTCCTTTCTGGCGTTGTCACGAGACTTCTTGTTCTCCTTCTCCATAAGCCTTCTTGTCTTTCTATCAGGAGCAGCCGAATACCGGTACTGGTCCATCCATGAAAACGATTTCACCGTCAGAAAGCCACCCCATGTGCTGTAGAACTTCCTCACAGAACTGGCGTAGTCTGCGTGGGAGTTGCCAAATCTAGGAAACAAAAGAACAGACTCATCCAAGGCAGCCACATTGGGAGAATCATCCATATACTTCTGGTGGCTGGAGAGCTGCTGGTACTTGGCATGAGCGACTTCTTCAGAAGCCAATCTTTCAAAAACTCGGGAGGCAACACTGTAAAATCCAGCTAAGGAGTCGTCTATCCTCAGGAAGAAAGACGGATTGAAGTATCGTAGAAGCTCCTGGACGGAGATGCTCGGAATGACCATTTCGGGGACGTAGTCATCGTCATACTCATCTTCATCTCGAAGAATCTGTGACTTGTGACTATCGTACCATGCTCTTTCTTGAGGATCTGAGAGAACCTCATATGCTGCTCTGACCAAGGCAAATCTGGCATTTGCTCCTTCCACATCGTGTGGATTTTTGTCTGGATGCAACTGAAGGGCTTTTTTCCGATAAGCCTTCTTTAGTTCATTTTCAGTCGCCGTCAGTTCCACCTGTAGAAGCTCATAGTAGCATGTCTTCATGGTGGTGATGAGGCTGGATTTCGTTTATCTACACTTCGCGCTGGATTTTGCAACCACCGGTTACACCTTTAGGATCCGAAATAATACTTTTTTATTTTCCTCTTTCTCTATTTACCAGCCTTTGGAATGATAATCGTCGTTGTCATCCTCAAACATCAATCTTTCCTGGCCCCCAAATAAATCATCCTCGCTGATCACCCGCTCAGGTAGCGGCACTTTCCCTAGTCTGTGGTCTATGAGAAGTGAGTCCTTGAGAGAGCCACTCACCTCGACTGAAGGCTCGAAAGTTTTGGTAGGGATCGACAGAGTCTTCACAGACTTGCTCAACATGGGCGGCTCCTCCGCTTCCTCGGGCAACGGGGCCGAGGTTCCAGAGGTGGCGGACTTGTCACTGACAGAGTCCTTCAGAGCCTTCAAGCTGTCGTTGGAAACGGTACGGTGGCCGCCTGGTCTAAGTCTGCGGTCGTTCTTGGACTGGCCAAAGAGCGACGTGAGACTGAGGGAACTCTTAGAGAGGAAGTTCTTGAGAGAGCTGCCTTGGGGCTGAACGTTTGAGTATTTGCTCAAGCTGGATGATATGGTACACTCGCAGTTCTCGCAGGACTTTGGAGCCGAGGCTTCGCTGATGCTGAGGCTGCTGAGGTTTGTGGTCGAGTTGGCGTTGACCATGAAGTTCAGGAGTCCCACACTGGAGGTCTGCTTAGCGAAAAGAGCTCCCGAACTATCTTTGGCATTTGCGTCCGTGGCAGAATCCTCCTCCTCGACAAAAAGAACAGGCGAACGCTGCGACAGCTTGGAGATATCGGAGTAGGATGCATACCGCTTGGAGAACATGATCGATGGACGGAGTAGCTGCTTCTTATCCTTGGTATTCGAAGAAGCATTGGCACTGGCCTTGTCGATGGTAATGACGCCCGTGGTGGAGGACCTCTTGAGCACGGGTTTCGGTGCTGCAAGAGCCTCTTCATTGAGAGAACTGGGCTTTTCAGCCATGGAGTTCAAAAACAAGCCAGACAAAAGCGACCGAGGTTTTGCAAGCGGCGATGGCTTCACGGTCTCTGTGGACAAATCAGCAGCATCACCTGGCGACGAGCTGGCGCCTGGAACAGGCATGGGCGTCACTTTGGCGAAAGTGAGTGGTTTGGTGGGCAGACCCTGGAGGTTCTTCTCGTCCTCGGACGATATCGAGATCCACTCGCTCTCGTTATCCGACTTCATGGAGCGGCTCAGCTTGGACACTGTCGACGGCTGGCGCACACGAAGCTCATGCAAATCGTCTCTTTCCTCGTCTTCAGAAAGCTCAGAGGAAGAAACACTGGATACGTCATCTGGCGAAGCTCTGCGGAGGTTCTGTGCTGAGAAGAGCGAATCCTGACGCTGGAACGGCGCCTTGAGCTGGCTTAGCGGCGGAGCTAGCTCAGCTTTTGTTTCCTCTGGCTGGCCTTCTAGTTTTGGAGAAGATGTGTTTGCCTGAAGCGAGCTGGAGATCTCGTGAGTCGTTGCCAGCGTGTGGCCCGTGCCGCCCGAGGGGAACGCCAGCGTTCTGCTATCGCTGCTGGAGCGTGCTGGGGAGGGGGTGTTTTCGATGAAGAAGATGTTCTTCTTTGGATCAGGCGGAGTAACCTTGGGAGCCAGCTGGTCCAGCTGCAGCAGGGTCAGCTCCAAATAGCGAGAGCTACACGGACCCGAAGGACGAGGAAGCCGTTGCCGTCGACACGACTCGGAACGACTGTGATCCGAGTTGGTATGCAGCAGGCTGAGGCCATGGTAGTTGTGGTAGTCATCGTCTTCGGACAAATCAGAGGTGTCGTCGCCAGAATCGGAGTAGTTTTTCGGCTCCTTCAGGAACAAGGACGGGCGGCTGGGCGCCTCGGAGGCGTATATCGTGGGAGCATTGTGGGAGTCTTTGGACCGATGGGGAAGCGGCGCTTCCGGGAGAGCCATGGCGATCTTCAGCCTGACACGTTCACAGAAAAAGCGTTCGTTGAGAAGACGCCAGTGGCGGTTGGCAGCACGGGTGGGTTCACCAGAAACGCTGGGCTGGGAGGAATGGGCGTTTTTCCAAAGCTTAAATAACAGTAAGTGGTCTGGGGCGTCAGACGGGAAATCAACGGCAGGCAACGAGGGACAGGGCGTGCACAAGGAGGCCATATAGCCGTTGAGGTTTTGTAAAAAGGGCCCTTTTAAATAAAGAAAATCGAGTCGCTGGCGCTGGCTGGGAAGAAATGCCAGTGGAGAATTTTCACAACCACACCAGTGGGCAGCTTGCAGTATCAGTGAGTGATCACCAGGCTGCCTGTATCTCCCCCCACGTGAGCCTCCATCAGCACACCAAGCCATGATTTTTTAGGTTTGACGGGTTGGGTGATTTGGCGGGTGCTACGAGAGAAAACTGGGTTTTACAGGTTTTGGGATTTTTGGTTATTTGGCCGTTTTTGATGGCCATGTTGCCTTGTCGATGGGGTCAGGCGGGCTTCGGGATTCGCGCTATCGCTATCATGACGGGTGAATGACCTTCGCTGCCTCCGCTGCTCCTACGTTACGGGTGTTTTGGGCGGGGCACGACCCCAGCCAGATTTTAGTGTTTAAATATAAAAAAAACGGCGGATTTGCTTTTTCGTGGTTTTTGGAATTTGAATATCCATTTCGAGAAGAGGCCGGTTTACGAGGCGGTGGGCTGCGGCGGCGGTGGATCTGAAAAATATCTCTAGCAATGCGATGCCAGTGAGCCCATCGGTCATGAAGAAGGCGATGCGCCGGTGAGTTGTAGTATTTTCACGTGATGCCGGAAAACGGGTTCTTGGATTGAAATGGTTGGCTGGTTTTTTGGTTTATGGATTTTTGGTGAAGGTTTGGTAACGGGAGCTTTGCGAATGGTTGCAAATGTGTCAAGGTGAGGCAGACATGGTCCAGCAGTGGCCCACTTTCGATCACACGATGTTTATATTTTTTCTTCTTTTTGGATCTCCTTCAAATTTCATTGATTTTTTGAATATCCCATTCACCGCAATGTCTTGGATTCAGTCTGCTTTTTCAGATCTGTCTACCTCTTTCTCACCTAATCTAATGCAACTGCTGAGGCTCAGGTTGCGAGTTTTGCACCCACGACACAGGGTCCTGTTAAGCGGGTCCACCAATGAACGAAGCGAATTTGCTCCGTTTTCCACAATTGGCGTTCTTTGAAACCACCTCAACCTCAAAAACGTTAAATCCTCTCATCAGCGCCAGAAACCCCTTCGGCCCCTCTTTGTGTGACGATCGCTAAGCGAGAAAATCGAAGCTTTTAGGCGCCGAGACATGGATCCAGGCTTCGCACGTCGTGTTGCCATACTTATTCGAAGCAATTTTTTCAATCTTCGACCCACGATTCTACCAGCTTCCTTCTCGGAAAGATCCGGAACGCAATTTGCAACAATAGCGATGGTGACAATGGGGCCCACCGGACGAACGTTGGCCACTGCAAAGCGGAGAAGAAGCTAAAAACGCCAGTTACGAAAGTAGCACGATTCAGGTGAGACCGGTGTTCCACTTGCTAGTCATATGGTTATCATGTGCTAGCTTGTCTCACGGGAAGAGGACCACCAATTGGTTTTTGGTCAATTAAGAGGTCAATTAAGAATTAAAAGAGTCAACAAGAGAGAAGTAGCAGCATCGTAAAACCCAAATCAATAGACCACCCCAGATCTGCTTCCTTCCTCAGTGTTGCCGGTACCTGTTCTTCTATTTCTCGTCACTGGCCTGCACGTTTAAATAGCTCCAGTGTGTGCCTGACCCTATGACCTCAGTCACGAGAACACCGCTTGCTATCCCGATCCACGAAAACACAGAAAGTAGGCGATTTTCGGAAATGATTCTTAAAGTAGACTTTTCGCCAAATCCGACTTCTCGAGCCCATCGCCCTCGACCTGCCTTTTCCGGAGTTACCCATGGCTGCAAACTAGCCACAACTGCGCCGCACCTGCAGCACCCGAAAGCAAGCAAACTCAATGGAACCAGCGATCTCCATAATGGCGGGAGCTTTTCGGCCCAAAGTTGGCCAAATTACTCAATTGACTCGGTTGAATAAAAAGGCGGATTTGCAGCCTTTTATACCCCAAGGTGGCGCCACAATTGGCAGTAGACCCCCCACCTTGCGGTGCGCAAGTCTACCTTAGCAACCATAGGGCCCCTCAGGCAAAAAAGCCGTGCACTTCAGTGATTCTATGCCTGAGTATAAATAGGACCCGATTCCCGGACCGACCCAGCCATCAGCTTTTTGCTAAACAACTTTCCGTGAAACATGTCCAAGAAATTGCTCGCAGGTTTGGTCGTCGTGGGCGGCGGCGTGTGGTACTACGACCAGAACATCCACCCCATCTTCTCCAATGACGACAAGTTGAAGCACCAGGTCACTCAGGCCAAGAAGGATGCTACTCCAAGCGAAGACACCAACAGGGAGCTCCGCAAGCTAGACAACAAGGCGCGTGACTTTGGTTCCCAATTGAAGCAGACCGCTTCCAAGTCCACCGAGGATGTCCGTAACAAGGCCGACTCTACCCTTGACTCGGTCAAGGACCTGGACTTGTACAAGAAGTGGTCCAAGAAGTTGGATCTGTACGGCGACGACGTGAAGCTCGCTGCCGAGGACATTGAGAGAAAGCCTCTTGGTCACCGTGTGGCGGCTAAGTACATTGAGTGGGTCAACTCGGTGGGCCAGACCGACGACGAGAAGTTGAAGGAATTGGCCAGCTCCAACCCTCGCAGACAGCACCAGATTCGTGACGAATTGAACCGCTCCAACCAGACGTGGGGCGAGTGGTGGTCCGGCAAGAAGGACAAGCTCGACGACAAGGCTGAACAGGCCAAGAAGGACGCCGAGCAGAAGAAGGACCTGTGGTTCAACTGGGGCCAGGAGAAGAAGGACGAGGCCCGTGACAAGGCTGAGCAAGCCAAGAAGGATGCTGAAAACAAGAAGGATTCCTGGTTGAACTGGGGCCAGGACAAGACGGACGAGGCTCGCAACAAGGCCGAGCAGGCTAAGAAGGATGCCGAGAACAAGAAGGACTCTTGGTTGAACTGGGGTCTGGACAAGAAGGACGAGGTGAAGAAGGATGCCAAGGACGCCAAAAAGGACCTCAACCTGACCTGGGACAAGCAGAGCAAGGAGTGGTCTGAGAGCCTCGAAGCTGGAAAGCAGAGAGCCTTGGACGAGTACTACCGTGCTAAGAAGCAGGTGGAGGACTTGACCAAGAAGGCCAGCGAGAAGACCTCCAGCGCCCTCGGTAACGACAACAAGAGACCTGAGGTCAACCCTGACGACCGTTACTTGACCAAGGCCAAGGACGACCTCCAGAACGCTTTCAACAACTTGAGCAAGTACGGTGGTGACTTGGTCGACCAGGCTGACAGAGCCATCCGTGGCGGCAAATAAGCTCCCGGCTAGATGCCCTAATTAGTAACAATGTTCATGCAAAGCGAAAAGTGTAGATGTATTTGCTTCTATGTACGTGCTGATCATCGCGAATCGCAACTACTATGATTCCATCACTATGTCTTCGACAGCTCTACAAAAGCGTACCTAGACTATATAATATACCCAATGAGTTGCTTAAAGCAGAATCCTTGGCTCTGGTTCCCACCCACGAGCTAGTTTCAAAGCTAGGGCTCGTTCAATACCCAAAGGCTGGTCTAGTACATTGGCTACCTTCCGGAAATGCCATCAGACAGAAACTTGAAGGACTTATAAGGAACGAAATGAATGGCACAGGAGCAGAGGAAGTTTCTCTTTCTGCGATATCCCACTCGGCTCTTTGGGAGCAAACGGGCCGTTGGGGAGGTCATGAACTCTTCAAGTTGAAGGACTCCACAGGTTCACACTACTGTTTGGTTCCTACTTGCGAGGAGGAAATCACCCATTTGGTGAAACAGGGACTCAAGTCATACAAGGATTTGCCGGTGACGTACTACCAGATCAACACGAAGTTCAGGGATGAAAAGAGACCTCGTTCAGGGCTACTCAGAGGAAGAGAGTTTGTCATGAAAGATGCTTACTCCTTCGACTTGACCGAGGAAGAGGCATTGGAATCGTACAATAAAATGATCGAGGCGTATGCTTCTGTTTTTAAGAAACTCAGGGTGCCGTTTGTCAAGGCTGAGGCTGATTCGGGCGACATTGGTGGTTCGCTTTCTCATGAATGGCACTACGTTCACGCCTCTGGCGAGGATACGCTTTTTACGTGCCTGGAATGTGGCAACGTGCTGAATGTCGAGAGAACATTGTCGTATCCTCACGAGGAGCAGCAACACGACGACGTCAAAGTGAAATACTTCACCACAGACGATGAAAAAACCCTAGTGTGTGCTTACTACCCTGGCTCTAGAGAGCTTCAACCGCTGTTTTTGACGGAAGAGATTCCCGATATAGACCTCAGTGGGAGACTCAGCGAGGAAGAGGTGTTGGCGTTGTTCAAAGACGAGGATACCTTGATCAACAAGAAGATTGTGCGTATCATGGACCTGAGGCTCAACCTGCGCCTGAACTTCCCTGACTTCCCTATAAACTTCATCAACCGCTCTTTGATCACCACATTGACGGACATTCCTATTGTGGCGGCAGAAGAAGGCGAGTTGTGCCATAAATGCGAGGAAGGCTCTTTGACCTCAAAGAGAGCCATAGAGGTGGGCCACACCTTCTACCTCGGCAACAAGTACTCCAAGGCATTAGAGTGTCAGGTGGAGGTACCAGTGGACGGTGCCATGAAGAAGCAGGATGTTCTCATGGGGTGCTACGGAATTGGCATTTCACGAATCATTGCAGCCATTGCTGAAATCAACAGAGACAGCAAGGGTCTCCGCTGGCCTGCGGCAATTGCTCCCTGGGAGCTCACCGTTATCAATTTAAAGGAATACGGCAGCGATTTCCTTGCTGCACCTTTTGAAGGCCTCGATTGGAGGGTTGACGCCAGACCCAAGATCGGACTAGGCCGCAAGATCAAGGATTCACAGATGATGGGCATTCCGCTCGTGGCCGTGGTTGGCAAAAAATGGCCATTAATAGAGATTGAGGAGCGTGGCATCAGAGTGGCTCTGGAAGCCACCAAGGCGCTCTACGATCAAAAGACGTTCGAATGGGAGCTCACAGGAGACCTCGATTCGGACACTACAGTCAAGCATCTCGTGCACAGCGACCACGCTGGCGCCGTTGTGAGGGCTATTCTCACAGACATGTAAATACTAAGCATCAGATTGTTATACAGATTAGGAGAAGAACTTGCCGGAGATCTTGGCGAAAACGTGCAAGATGATGACGGAGAAGATGAAACCGACAGCCAAAAAGAGCACAACCAAAGGGTCGACTCTCAAGCCCTGGGCCTCGTCGGTGAAAAGCTTCAACATCGTGGCGGAGGAGCCTCCAGCACCAGCAGCTCTAGTGGACAAAGGCTGGTCCTTGGACTCCTTAGCCTTTTTGCTGGCGGCGTTCTTTCTCTTAGCGGCACTTCTCAAGCCACCGGGGGCCACTGCAGAAGAAGAAGACTATTGTTAGTTTTGAAAATCAATAGATGGTGGGGAGTTCACATACCATTTTGTAGTTAGTACGTACGAGTAATTTTCGGTGTTGAGAGATCGTTGGCGTGTAGGATAGTAAATGCAGGACGTGAAGGTCCCCCAGTTCAGAACCCCAGAGAAGTCGATAAATGTGGAGGTGATGGTATTTTGAAATGTGAAAAATCGTCAATTTTGGGGAAGGTTTGTTTCGATATGGCAATTTGTGTTGTGAATGTTTTGAGGCGGGCTAGAAACACGGACTGTGATCTCACCTGGCGTCAGGTGGTAAGCAATGAAGTGAGGTGTTTCAACAAGTATGGCTTGCCAGGAAAATAGAATGAACTAAAATTTGTATCGCTTTGAGAATCTTTCATATCTTCTAGAATGGAGTGTCTTTGTCAGTCTTTGTCATATAAATCCCCAGGATCATACAAATTCTAGACCATTTCTCGTGCCACGATGATCGGAATGAGTAAGAAAGGTCGGGTAAACACAAAATAAAAGCACAATGGAAGAAAACAAAAGGAGGAGAATTAGACTTTCAAAGGCTTTGTCGCATGGTCCAGATTAGGTTATGAGGTCTGTGGTTGCGAAACCGTAGAAGCTGCATCAGATCGGAGTAGCAAAACGCCTTCTGCAACCTACCCTTCAAAACCTCACTTATTTAAACTTGACCGATTTTAAAATCAAAATCAATATGATTTTCTCATATCTCCCCCAGACGAGGCACCAGAAACACGGTGCCCTTGTTAGACGAGCCGCACTATGCACAGAACCTGTCTATGCTAAGCGAGAGAGCGGTGTTTGACACGGACATTCTCGAAGAAAAGGCCCTATTTTTTGCCGAAACCGTCCTGGTTGCAGGCACTGGGGGTGAAACATTTCGGATCTTGCAAAGTCCGACGAATCACGGTGGATCCACGATTTTTCAAAAAACCGGCCCTCTCCAATCCGGCGGCTGTGGCGGCCTAAAAACCACAGATTCATGAACCCTTCTTCCTAGCTCCAAATCCTTAACAGATTTTCCAAAATCCCCCCAAAAACAGCCGTGGTGGACCACTTTTTCACTCCCGGTTGTGCCTGCAATGTGCTGTAGCCTGGCTGCGAAAGCTCCTCCAATCACCAGCAAGGTAACTAAGCAGCCACCCACGACGGCCTGAAAAGATGAAAATTTTTATAAGATCCACCCGAAAAACCAAATCCACCGTTTTGGCGGTTCCCCCCACGCCGTGATCCACCACATTCCGGTGCTCCCTTGTTTCTTCCAGTGTGCCTCTGCGTCTGGCTGAGAAGAGAATATCCCCCACCAGTTCCCCCACCTTTGCCCCCAAAACCCCCACGTCGAGACCAGACAATAAAAAAGTTCTTGTTTTTCGAAAAATTCAATCTCCCCTCAATTCGGAGACCTTGGGCACCAGCCACGGCGTTGGTCTTGGGTGTCGTCACGTGCCGCGCCCTTCACCTCTGCATTTACTGCGTTTTGTCTGGTTGTCCGCCTGCCAACCTCATTAAATTTTCTCACCCAAATCACTACTTGGTCTTCTTTATTCCCAGAACGCCATACCACTTTTCCCATAAATCTTCAGCACAGGCCGTCGCAAACAGCCTCCTGATTGTCCTTTTGTTCCCCCCACCTTCACTTCTTTCAGACACTTCGCCTGTCTGACTTGCTAGTTGATCTTTGACAGCTCCAAGCAGCACCAGCAAAGTACACGTTATCGTCACCGTCAGCTCTCCGATTCGCCACTAGCACGGGCCACATGGACTTGAGAAACCTCTCCTCCACGCCTAACCAGTTGGACTCGGTCATGCAACGCAGACCTTCGCTTTCGTCTTTATCCTCCGCATCAGGGTACGCCCTGCTGAGCTATGCCGGCGCTGCCGCCGGTGCTGGCCAGTCTGGCAACGTGCCTGGCGTCAATCATATGCCCCAGCCGCCTCTGGAGAACCACACCCCTCAGATGGCCCTGCTAAAGCTCAGCGGTGATCAGGGTACGAGAATGTACTCGGGCATCCTGAGCAACCTGCTGAGCACCAACTTGGCCTCTGCGTCGGGCATTCCGCCAGCGTCGATGGTCAGCAATGTTGTTCCGTGGGTGGAGCAGCAGAAGCAGCAGCAGTCCTTGACGATGAACTTGGACAGCGGTAAGAAAAACAGAAAAGAGGAGCCCGACGCCTCTCCCAACATCGCCTCCATGACCACCACGTCCGCCAACGCCTCCACTATGGAGGACGACGACGACGAGTTGATCCCCACCGCCATCGTGATCAAGAACATTCCTTTTGCGATCAAGAAAGAGCAGTTGTTGGACGTGATGACCAAGCTCAACTTGCCCTTGCCTTACGCTTTCAACTACCACTTTGACAACGGCGTTTTCCGTGGTTTGGCCTTTGCCAACTTCACATCCACTGACGAGACGTCGATGGTGGTGAACCAGTTGAACGGCCGTGAGATTGGAGGCAGAAAGTTGAGAGTCGAATACAAAAAGATGTTGCCCGCTCAGGAGAGAGAAAGAATCGAGCGGGAAAAGAGAGAAAAACGCGGCCAGTTGGAGGAGCAACATCGCTCCACTTCCAACGCCTCCTTGGCCTCTCTCATCAGTGCTGCTTCTACCACTGCAGCCACCAAGAACCTCAGTGTGAACGGTGCCCAGTACAACTCTCAAACTGAGCGTTTGTTGATGCATTTCCCTCTGGGCAACACCAACATGCCTCCACCACCGGTGGAACTCAACTTTAACGATCCAGACGTTCTTGAGTTGTACTCCCAGTTGCTCACCTACAGGGACGACAACTCCAAGCTCATCTTCGAGTTGGCTTTCCCAGCTAATATCTCATTACAGCACCGCAAGGTGTTTTCCCTCTTGTGCTCCTACCTTAATTTGTTGGAGCTTTACGACAACGGCTTGATCATCATCCGCAGAAAGCCGGGCCAGCAGACTATTCAACAGCGCCAACAACAAAGCGCTACATTCAACCCTCATCTCCACCATCAACAGCAGGGTCAGGCACCAGCAGCCACCACCCCTCAGCACGCACAACCTCAGCTGCAACAGCAGCAGCAGCCCCAACAACAGCAGCAACAACAGCAATCCGGGCAGCAGGGCCAGACCAATGGTGCCGGCCACCCCCACTCCAACTCGATGATGAACATCAACCAGTTGCCTGCTTTGCTTAACGGGTACCCCAGCAACTTGCAAACCCCCAACCCACATGCACCCGAGTTGTTGAGGTCCCAATCCCAGCTGGCTTTGCCCTTGACTAGACTTAGACAACTGAGCTCCACTCCTGTTCAGCAGCAGTACTCTCAGTACCTGTCTGGAGGTATTCCTGGTCACAAGAATGCCGGTTCTTCGCAGGGCAATGCCAAATACCAGTCATTTGTGGGCTACGGCGGCGCACCATCTGGAAACCAGAACCAGGTGTCGCAGCTCAGTACTCCCAACTCCAGCAGCGCCGCTGCGTTGTTGAGATCCTCCAACAACCGGTCTTTTGTCGATGTCAGAAACACCCCTCCGCTTACTGGAGCCATGCCATCCCAGTCCGACTCGCCCACTCCGCAGCACCCTTCGACCCACGGTTCTCACGTTTACCAGGGTCAGCAGGGCCAGAACTTCTTTGGCCAAGGAGCCCAGATCAGTCAGCCAGGTACGCCATTGGGCAATGCTGATTTGAACAACCGTTTTGCTCCGTTTGGCCAGCATGCGCATCTCAACGGAAGCTTCAGCTCTTTGCAACCTACATCTGCCAACAGCGAGGAGTTTTCGCTTGGAGGTGACAACATGGCCTCGAAGTTGAACGGGTTGACATTGGGCAACGGCTACGAGCAGAGCAAAAGCAGCGGCAGCGGGATCTGGGGGCCCAAGAAGTAAAGTACTTCACGAAACTTATAGAACGCCATGAGACACAAACAAAAAGACGACATGACGAGGCGTGGGCCCACGCCGAAACGAGCGATGTTTTATGTTTAATGCACTTAATGAACCACAGGGCGGCTGTCCCCAGACGGCTGTTCTATTTATTGACCGAAGGTGTAGAACTACTGTAGATACAAACTTACTCGTTTCTTCTTTCATTTATCTGTCTAATATTGGACCAAGCGGGGCTACAAAAGAAAGGTGGCTGCAAACCAGACACCGGGGTGGTCCCGAGTCACGTGATAAGACGACGTTTTGAAGACCCAGTAACCCCAATCATAAATTTATACCAAAAAACCAATTCCTTACTACTCTCCCTCTTTTTCATCTGATAATGGAACTTTTTGTATGGCCGCCGGGGGCTCGGTGTGTAGTGCGAGAAAAGTGAGAAAAAAAAGAAAAGCAAAAGCATCGATTGTGAGGCACCTCGAAAAGATAAAAATCCACCGTCCACCCCCCACCACCACCAACACCTCCACACCATGGGCCAGATACTTTCCCAGCCAGAAACAGAGAAACACTCCGAGAAAGACAGCGACAAGTACGTGGCTTACGGCTTGAGCTGCATGCAAGGATGGAGAATCAACATGGAAGACGCCCATGCCACGATTATGGATTTGAAGCGTCAAGAAGGGGACAGCAGCGATGAACACACAGCTTTTTTCGGTGTTTACGATGGACACGGAGGAGAGAAGGCTGCCATTTTCACGGGTCTCCGTTTGCACGAGTTGGTGGCACTGACCGACGCCTTCAAGGAGAAGGACTACGTGAACGCCTTGAAAGACGGCTTTTTGCTGTGTGACCAGGCCATTTTGCAAGATTACGAAACACGCAACGACGAGTCCGGCTGTGCCGCCACTTCCGCCATCGTCACCCCTCACCATATCTACTGTGCCAACGCCGGTGACTCCAGAACGGTCATGTCGCTGAACGGGTACGCCAAGGCGCTCAGTTACGACCACAAGCCTTTCAACGAGGGCGAGAAGGCGCGTATTTGCGCTGCTGGCGGTTTCGTTGACGTTGGCCGTGTCAATGGTAACTTGGCTTTGTCCAGGGGCATTGGTGACTTTATGTTCAAGAAGAACGACGAGTTGCCTGCCGAGGAGCAGATTGTCACCTGCTACCCGGATGTTATCCACCACGAGATCGACCACGCCAAGGACGAGTTTGTCATTTTGGCCTGCGACGGTATCTGGGACTGCCTAAGCTCTCAGAACTGTGTCGAGTGTGTCAGAAGAGGTTTGTACGAGAGAAAGCCACTCACGCAAATTTGCGAGGAGATCATGGAGCTCTGTTGTGCCCCAACCTCCGACGGCCTGGGTATCGGCTGTGACAACATGTCGATTCTCATTGTCGCCCTCTTGGACCACACCAACAGCGAGACCTTGGACCAGTGGTACGACCGTGTGATCGCCAAGATCGAGAAGCAGCAGGAAACCGTCAAGGCCAACCCTGACTCTGCCGAGGCCGCCAACTACGAGTACGGCCCAATCTCTCCACCTTACAACGACTTGTACAAGGAGATCTTTGGTGAGTTCTACGAGATTGGCCAGCAGGCCAACAACGACACACGCGGTGGCGCCGGCCGTGACTCCATGTTCGGCCACTCCATGTTCGGGAACATGGGTATGCGCAACGGCAAGTCTGCTGACGATGATGACCTTGACAGCAACGACGACGAAGAGAATGCCAACTCGGGCCCTGCGGGCCCTGCCACTTCCGCCAGCGACGGCCTCAACAACGGTGCTATTTCCTTGCAGAAGTTGTTGTCCAGCAACGTGATCACCAACGAGAATGGTGTGATCTACTTGGATACCTCCTCCGCACAGTCCTTGTTGGCCTCGTTCGGTATGCCCACCGGCGAGCAACTGGATGAAAACGGATCTGATGAGGACGACAACGTGCACGAAAAGCATATCGAGGAGGTCGACGAGAGCGAGTCCGAGACCCTGAGCAAGACCAACGAGTAGATGAGACGGCAAGTCGCTACACGATGACATGACACGACCAGTTATTTTTCCCTTGGTGCCAGCTTCATAATCGTTTTATTTTCTGTACCCGGTACGTCCATGTATCACTACGTCGCCGAAATTGCAAGGCCACTTTTCTTCCATTCTATTTCTCAAATTACTGGTGGCCCATGATTACTAGAACCTGTCAAATAGGGTGATTGCTTTGTATATTTAATGATAACGTCTAATTATAATGAGTAGGCTACAGAAGGTTGTCAGTGTGAATGTGGGGCAAACTAATTCGTTTCATTGGATGTTTTCGCTTTGATTATGAAGTGATGTAGAATCTCCATATTTCCAAGACTTTCGGGAATATAAATACGGAAAAAAGTATACAAATTCCGTGGGTAACAGCGCAATGCACCATCTCGCTTACGCATATCGCAGACCCTTGCATGGTCAAAAGTAGTGAAGAAGTCGAGGAGATGAAGTTTTAAAAAACCTATAAAGCGTATCATAGCAGTCAAACTTGATTCAGTTGAACCTCCAGGTATGTTCATGTCTTCTTTGGCAAGAAAAATACTCTTTCAATAACGAAGCACATCACTACCAAAGCAACAGAAAAGTAAAGTTTCAAGAGCTTTAAAAGAAAATTCACATAGTAGAAAAAGTCCGTCTTAGCTAGACCAAAAGAGATGTCTGCAAAGTAGGTACCTCGGTGACGGGCCTCCCTGCAGTGAACCTCGAACGCTATACATAAGAGGGACTCTAAACATACACTGAAAAGACGGTAAAAAGCATTAATCTTAAGAGAATCGTCAAATGGACTCTCCTTAGACATTCCCGATTTGGAAGGTGCCCGTAGAGCCAAAAACGAAGATACCCCCCAAGGATCAAAAATTCCAACAAACACGAAAAACACCAAAGTGCACCTGAGCTTCCTGCAAGACCACCTTCATCTTTTCAACGGTCTACCATGTATATTTTCGCAGCCAAATCAGCGCCATATCAATCTGCAACAGCCCACCAAGACAGCAACAGAGCCAGCGATTTGAGAAAAATTGCTAGTCCAATCAAAATTTACAAGATACTTATTCTCAATAATCAAAAATAAATTTTCTTCCAAAAAGCAAACCCCTGTTTTCTGTTGACTCTCCTCCACCAGGGCCTCACTAAACGCGTAGAAACCACTGGGGGATTTTCTGCAGTACACAGCGCTAGACAAGATCTCACGAGCCATCTCTGAATAACACTCCCACGACAACCCATCCACCCTTATTTTTCAAATCCACCTTTTACTAGATCTTCTGGGCTCCCACATCTTTATGGCCGCCGCCCGTCCCGATGTCCTCGCACCAGCAGAAATTGCTTGATCAGCTCAAGATCACAAACAACAAGATCTATGAGCATTTACCGACGGAGAGACGACGTCCTTCTCTGAGACCGCTACCGAGAAGACGAGAACAGAGAATATTGCCGCTGCTACGACAAGAGTCCTTTTTCAGTGGTCTCGAGTTTCCCAAACCCAGAAAACAAGGCCGCCCTAGGTTGTACCTGGCCACGGTGATAGAGCTGACAGAATCCTCGTTTGTTGTCAAAATCAAATACAATGTGCGGAACCGCAAGGCACAGAAGCTTCTTGGGGCTGGCTCCAGGACGCCTGTGGTGGAGGAATTGTCTGCATCGAGAACCACTCGCTCGTTGAATCAAAAGACCCGTCAGGTCAATGGATCCAGTCTAAAACCGGCAAGAAACGTGGAGAAACGCCTGAGAACACCGAAAGTCAGCGTCACGCCCGAAATCCCAGAACTTGACGAGACTGAAATCAAAATACGCAAGAAAGTCGCTTCTCCAGTGCCCCGGACCCACGAGTTGCCCTATAAGGGTGTTCTTCCGTTTCCCGATTGTACCATCAACGAAACCGACCCCACGGCGGAAGATCGAGCCTTGTTTGATCGTTTTTTGGCTGAAGGTAATCAACGCAGAAAACAGGCTGAAGCAGAGATCTTTCAGGACTCTGCTACTGAGGACCGCAGCGTGGGGCTCCTCAAGTCTCAGATACAGAAGATCCAATTCCGTGATTACGTTATCGACACTTGGTACTCGTCACCGTACCCTGAAGAGTATTCCCGTCTGAAGATCCTATACATCTGCGAGCATTGTCTCAAGTATATGAGATCTCCGGTTTCGTTCGAGAGGCACCAGCTCAAGAACTGTAACCTGTCTAACTCGCATCCACCTGGTGTGGAAATCTACAGAGATACAGAGAGCCGAGTCGCTGTGTGGGAGGTTGACGGAAGAAAGAATATCGAATACTGCCAGAACTTGTGTCTTCTCGCCAAATTGTTCCTCAACTCAAAAACATTGTACTATGATGTCGAGCCGTTCACCTTCTACGTGTTGACCGAGCTTGACGAAAAAGACCCATCCATGTATCATTTCGTGGGGTACTTTTCCAAAGAGAAGCTTAATAATTCAGACTACAATGTCAGTTGTATCCTCACCTTACCTATCTACCAGAGAAAAGGCTACGGAAACTTCCTCATAGACTTCAGTTACCTCTTGTCCAGAAACGAATTCAAGTTTGGTACCCCTGAGAAGCCTCTCAGTGACCTTGGCCTTCTCAGTTACCGCAACTATTGGAAGATCACTGTGGCCCACACCCTCAAGCTGATATATGACGATTATTTGAAGGAGGGAAGGAAGATTGTGCTTTCACTTGAGATTTTATCGAAACTCACAGGAATGATTCCGTCGGACGTGGTTGTGGGTCTCGAACAACTTGAGGGCCTCATCAAGAATCCCTGCACTGGAGACTACGCCATAGCACTTAACTTGCCAAAGATCGAGGAAGTGGTGAACAAGTTTGCACTGAAGAATTATGTCACATTAAAGGCGGACTTAATTTTGTGGAAGCCAATGATCTTTGGACCCTCAGGAGGTATCAACTCGGCACCGGCTACTTTAGCACAAGCACCTCCAATCGAACAACTGCTCAGTACCACAGGCCAGCCCATTGTGCCGCTCAATAACAGTATCTCCATGATATCAGACTTTATGAAAGATGACATCAATAATCCTTTCTCCTACGAAGAGGAAGCTCAAAGAGAAATCGAGCATTACTCCAAAGAACTCCCAGAGGAAGAACCCTCAAAGTTTAATATCAATGTGGACGAGTTTGTGGTGTGTCATCCAGAGTTTGAAAACGGAATTCCTATCAGGCAAGCCAACGCCGGTAATGAAAAGGCCGTCAAGGAGGCAGTGGAGGAGCTTGACATTTCGGAAGACGAAGAGCTGAGTGGAGAAGAAAGTGCAAAAGATCCTGGTTTTGACACCGCCTCTGAGGCAGCCTTGGAGGATGAGGATATGGACGAGGAACCTGTTAATGATGATGGCTTTGAGGAGGAAGAAGACGCAGACGAAGCACCAGAGGATGATAGTGAAGTTGATGAAGATGAGGAAGAAGAAGTGGTCATCAGGCCCAGGTCCAACGGAAGGGTTCTGCGCTCCTTGCGTAGCCAGCTGAATGGCGATATTTATGATGACCCGTCAGACATTGAAATCCTCAGTGATCCGGACGACTACCAAGCGACCCCCGATTCCTCGCCAATCAAACCGAAATTACGCCCCACGTCACAGAAAGAACCAGCCACTCCACGAAGAACATCTGCCCGTTTTGCACGCACCGGCACCAAAATCCCAATCACACCTGAGCAAACACGCCGGCTTAGACTGGCAATACAGAATAGCATCAGCAAAATTGCATCGGCCGACACCGTCGGCACACTACGTCGTTCTTCACGCAGAAGATGATGTGTATAATAGTGTCTAATAAAATGTATTATAGGTTGAAAAGAGTGCATGAGTTTTCGTAGACGGTGTCAATGAAGCCCCTGATCTCCTCGTCCGTTTTTAGGCCATAGAGAGAGGCCATAATGCAAGCGACGTGGCCCACGAAAACCGGTTCATTTCTGGATTTCATTAATGGGTAAGCGAATTCGCCGACTTTGGTGGATGGAGCCTCACCTAGATTTTCAAGTCTCTTCTGTGTGGCCTCGGTGTGTTTGTAGTAGTTTTCTTTCTTGATCGAAGGATAAGGCAAGAAATCATCGAGCTTCGGTTGTTGCTGTTTTTTGCCTGGCGGCGGCGTCAAAACGTCTGGAACCGGGATCTCAGGGTAGAATATATTAGGGTAAGGTTTCAAGAACTTGTGAGAAGCATGGCTTTTTCTGACTTCACACCACGGAGCGTCCGTTTCTATAAGAAGACGGTCCATTGGGATTTGCTTGGCGACCTCCAAGTTCTCTTCTGTTTTCAAGGAACATCCGTTGATGCCAATGAAAAAGCCTAGGCTGAGAAGCTTCTGGAGCTCTTCAGTAGATCCAGTAAAGGAGTGAACCACTCCGGTCACGCCGTTTTTCTCGACAAACGGGCGAATTATATCCACAAAATCGTCACAGGCCGCCCGCATATGAAGAAATAACGGAAGTTTCTGCTTCAAAGACACAGCAACCTCCAACTGTCTCTTGAACATTGATTTCTGCTGCTCCACAGTCGAATAGTGAAGACGGTCGTAGTCCAAGCCAATTTCGCCAAATGCCTTAACGAGACCCCGGGCATGGCCGTCCTCGGCGATCTTCTTCAACTCTTCCATCTTGTTCTCTGTGGACTCCAATGGTTCAGCATTTTCCAACGATCCGTAGAATTCCTGAGCAACCGTGCAAGGGTGAACACCCACAGTCAGGCCAAAACTCCCCTTATGCTTTTCCACCAAATCCAAGTGCTCTGTGCTTTCAGCTACCGAGGAAGCAGTGATGAGCATCTTCCTCACATTGAAATCAAAGGCTCTCTCGATAACCTGCTCCACGTCAGCCGGGTGCTTGGGATTGGTGGATCCGTTGTAGCAACCCTGGAACATGGCATCGGAAAAGTTCACGCCAATGTCAAAATACCGTGGTTTCCAGTGCACCATACTGAGTCTTCTCATAAGTAGTAGCTTTTCGCACCCACCATTATCAACAACCATGAGTCTTGAAGAAGTGCTCAAAGCGCAGGAGCTGGACTTGGCAAGAGAAGCCGAGGTGGTTAGGGTACTCAATTGTGCTGAAGGAGACTACTTTGCCGTTTTGCAAATCAACCCGTTACATGAACCCAGCAGCATAGACACCAGGGTGAAGAAGGCATTCCGAAGGAAGTCATTGTTGATTCATCCAGACAAGGTGAAACATCCAGAGGCTCCCAAGGCTTTTGATTTGCTTAAGAAGGCAGAATCGGTATTGAACGACCAGGAGAGCAAGGAAAGGGAGGGTTTGGTTGGGGTATATGAGACCATCGCCAACAGTCTAGATATAGACGTCATTGAAGACTTTGACAGTAAGGAAAACGGTCTAATACGGGAAAAGGTCGCTCAGACTTTGCAGCATCAAAAGAAGGACAAGGAGGTGGAACGATTGTACCAACAAAGAGAAGAAGCCCAGAAGAATGAAGAAGTCAAGAATGCTGCCAATGATCGAGAACTACGAAAGAAGTGGGAAAGCCGCTGGGAAAACGACAGAGACACCAGGGTGGAACTGTGGAGAAAGTACAAGGTGGAAAAGAAGAGAAAGAAGAAACCCAAGAAGGTGCTTGCCTAACAGCTTACAAGGTAGATAGTGCTAATGAATATCTTTTGCGAACATCTAGTGAACGTTAAGTTATTTTCGTTTATGGTACGTGGCGTCATACTTAATGCAATCGCAACGCTTATTTGGACTCGGCAGCCAACTTCTCGGCCTTGGCAACAGCGTCCTCGATGCCACCAACCATGTAGAAAGCGTTCTCGGGCAAGTGGTCGTACTTACCGTCCAAGACCTCCTTGAAGGATCTGACGGTCTCCTCCAATCTCACCAACTTACCGGAGATACCAGTGAAAACCTCGGCGACAGCGAATGGCTGGGACAAGAATCTCTGGATCTTTCTGGCTCTCTCGACGGTCAACTTGTCGGCCTCGGACAACTCATCCATACCCAAAATGGCAATGATATCCTGCAAGGACTTGTAAGCCTGCAAGGTCTGCTGGACACCGGTAGCAACATCGTAGTGCTCCTTACCGACAACAGAGGCATCCAACAATCTAGACTTGGAGTCCAATGGGTCGACAGCAGGGTAGATACCCAACTCGGAAATACCTCTAGACAACACAGTGGTGGCATCCAAGTGAGCGAAAGTGGTAGCTGGGGCAGGGTCAGTCAAGTCATCGGCTGGGACGTAGACAGCCTGGACAGAGGTGACGGAACCCTTCTTGGTGGTGGTAATTCTCTCTTGCAAAGTACCCATATCGGTGGCCAAGGTTGGCTGGTAACCGACAGCAGATGGAATACGACCCAACAAGGCGGACACCTCGGAACCAGCCTGAGTGAATCTGAAAATGTTGTCAACGAACAACAACACATCCTGACCTTCTTCGTCTCTGAAGTATTCGGCAATGGTCAAACCGGTCAAAGCAACTCTAGCTCTGGCTCCTGGTGGCTCGTTCATCTGACCGAAAACCAAGGCGACCTTGGAGTCACCCTCGAAGTTGATGACACCGGTCTCCTGCATTTCACGGTACAAATCGTTACCCTCTCTGGTTCTCTCACCGACACCGGTGAAAACGGAGAAACCACCGTGGGCCTTGGCAATGTTGTTAATCAACTCCTGGATAAACACGGTCTTACCGACACCGGCACCACCGAACAAACCAATCTTACCACCTCTGGCGTAAGGGGCCAACAAGTCGACAACCTTGATACCAGTCTCCAAAACCTCAGCAGAAGTAGACTGCTCAACGAAGGTTGGTGGGTCAGTGTGGATAGGGTTTCTCTTCTTGGACTTGATTGGTCCTCTCTCGTCAATTGGCTCACCAATAACGTTGATGATACGGCCCAAGGTCTCACGGCCAACAGGCACGGAGATAGGAGCACCAGTGTCGGTGACAGCCTCGCCTCTGACCAAACCGTCAGTACCGTCCATAGCAATGGTTCTGACGGTGTTCTCACCCAAATGCTGGGCAACCTCCAAGACCAAGTCCTGGTCGCCGTTCTTCAACTTCAAAGCGTTGAAAATGGCTGGCAAGTTACCATCATCAAAGTGGACGTCAACGACGGCACCAATGACGGCTCTGTGTTGTTAGTAATTGAAATGCTACTTGTTGGCGGGAGTGCCGAGACTGGTGAAAAAAGCGCGAAGCTCGCACCTGATTGGTCGGTGGCCACGACAACGAGTGGGCCGAACCCTGGAGAAGCTTCAGCGGCTCAGGGGAATGCATTGGGAGTATTGGTGGTGATGTTGGCGTTGAGGATTGATGTTCCGGGCATGATCGGGAAAAGCCGGGTCTAGCGGACGCTTTGGAAAAATCGGATCCCGGTCGACGAAGTCGACGCACCGACAATGAAAATGCCTCCAATTGCATCAATTGGCCTCAGTGGACCCTTGGAATAGTCCCTGGGGCGCTTTGAAGCTGTTCTAGACGAGCTAACAATCATTTTCAGCGGGAAGTTGTTGATGGTCGATCTGGACAGAAGCCGACGAAGAGTCAAGCAATCGCTGCCAAACCAACATTGGCCAAAGCCCAGTTCTTGTGGGTATCAATGGCAAAGCTCTCTTGCTCCTCGGAGCTCGTCTCCGTCCATTGAGCTTGACTTTCCATGATCCCACGCCATCAAAGAAAACCCCCTCCACAAACCACCAATCACCAAACCAACACACACGCCACCCCCTTGTCGTGTCAATTCACCCCGTCTCACTTCACTGTGTTGTCTCCACACTCCTCTACCGATCCACTGGATCGTCCATTATACATACCTAACCTTACCACTGCCAGCGGCAGCGGTGGCCAAGGACCGGTTGAACATGAAGTTTCTCTTAGCAGCGGTGAAAGCGCTGCGCGACGCGGTGGAGAACATTCTTGGAAGAACCATCGTAGATTGTTGAACCTGTTTGATGTTTCACGCTAAAGAAAAGAGAAGGAAAAAGAGCGTCCACCGTGGAGTTATATGGTTTTTTCGCACTGTCGCACACCACAGGTCCTCCATACCGGTCGGCGGACATGGGTGCGGTAGGCCTGACCAATGAGAGGAGGTTCTGGCTTTCCGGCCGCGAAGCTGTTTTTCATTGGGCGGGTGCGGGTTACCCGGACGGCTGGTGGAGGTGATACTTTGGGGGTGGCGGCGTGGGCGAGGGCAATTGAGGCCTGGGAGGGCGATATTTGTAATTTTCGGGTGAAATTGAGGGGCCTCCTTTTTTTCTGGGTTCAAGGGGGCCATGTAGCGCCGGATTGGTGGACCCGAGTTGGACCGAGAGGCACCTACAAGGTGGAGGTGAAAAGTTGGATTTACAGCGGGGGAAAGAAGATTTGATCGATTTGAGCTACGTCTTGTGAATTCGAGAAAAGATATCGATCTGCTTTTGTTATCTTGTGACTTGGCTGTGTGGCTCCCGTGGAATGGCTTTCCAGTTTGGCTGCGAAAAACGAGATCGGAACAGCTGCATGAGGCCCCCGGGTGTTCAGTATTTGGGGTGACGAGATTGAAGTTTTGTTTATTGAAGTTTTCTTCTGCGGAGTGTGCTTGAGTTTTTTGAATGGATTTCACTTCTTGAATATGGAGAGGTGACTGGGATGCTGCTTGGCTTCCTCGGTTCAATCGAGCGCTGGATCATATGTGGATTCACGGCTGAAGGAACATGGTAGAAAATGGGCATTGAAATGGAATTATGCTATCCCGTCGCTTAAATGACCAATTTCATTGCAATTCCATTGAGACAAACAGACACTGCAAATTCACTCTTTAATCTCAATGGCCTCCATGACCCAATCGCAACTTAACTCACCAAGATCGTATACTTCATTCCTTCATTCCAAATTAAATACTACACCACCTCCGTCTTTACTGTCGTATCAGGCACAGCAACATCTCGAGCCTTCACACCTCCCATCTTCACATCGTAATACCTTTGCTTGGCAGCAGTCAAGACTTGATCCATTTCTTCAAATGACTTCTCAAACACCACAAGAGATCCCCGGGGTGCTTTCTTTCCACGCTCTCCGCAAACCAGAACGCAGCATTCGAGACACAACTTGACATTGTCCAAGCGATTGAGCTGCTTGAATAAACTGTTGTATTGTACTTTCTTCATTTGGCTCATATCCTTGTGCTCAACCACCTCTGTTTCTTCCTTGACTGTCTCAGGCAGTTGACTCTTTTGCAGGATTCTTGAGGAGTGTCTTCTTCTTTTCACTCCCGATGCCTCTTCCTCGTCGGCCTTTCTCTTTGCCTGCTTTATGAGTTTGTCGAATTCCTCATTGTATGGGACCTTCTCTTGAAGCTCCCCAAGTTTGCCTGCGGAAATTGTAGATGCAACGAAATTGGCCTTCTCGTCATCATTGAGATCCTGGAGTTTATTAGGCGAGGCCTCTGGCGTGAGGAGATCTTTCACCTCTAGCGTGTGTGCCTCCTTCTTCTTTCTGCCTCCATACCATTTACCAAAACGGTGGGCCTGGTTATTAATGTTGCAGTATTGGTACGAGGCGTATGTCCGGCAAACATCACATAATACATCGTCTTCTTCGTCAAGATCAGCGACCCTTCTGGTGCTGACTTCTGGACCTGGGGTAAGTGGGGTGGAGGTCAGGTTCTTGTTTCCCTTCTTCTTCGCCTTGGCTGCCAGAAATCTCTCCTTATCTAGATCGCTCACCAATCTCATGTTTCTTCCCATGATTCTTTCGTAACATCTGATAGACTGCTCCACAAGCTTCATGCGGTCCATTGTGATATCCTTGTCTCCTCTGATAAACTTGCTCAAGATATTCTCCACCAATTGACAGTGGTCAAAAACATTCTCCTTTTTGATTGATCTGTAGTCCTGGATGGACTTTTCGCCTAGTTCTAGCCATGAGTCCATGGTAAAGTTGACTGCTTCATTGAAATTGAAGCCGCTGTTGAATCCAGCATGGTAGACTCTGGGGAACGTCACCACAAATTCATTGGGTCCTTGGTCAGCGTAAACACATGGAATGCCCTTTTCTGCAAGCTCACTTGGAGAAATCAAAGTGACAAGCTGATGTAGCAAGTCAGGCTGCCTCTGGAAAAGATCTGGCGCAGATTTCTTCATGATCAGCTCGAAAGCGTCAGCATGGCTGCTAGGAAAGCCGTACCATTTCTTCACATT
Source organism: Candidozyma pseudohaemuli (assembly GCF_003013735.1). Classification (NCBI taxonomy): domain Eukaryota; kingdom Fungi; phylum Ascomycota; class Pichiomycetes; order Serinales; family Metschnikowiaceae; genus Candidozyma; species Candidozyma pseudohaemuli. The sequence continues at coordinate 215,363 of NW_020194435.1, read as the reverse complement.
ACCGAAATGGCAGTAGTTGGCAGACAAGGTATAATGGTCTTCGACATGCCAGCAGAATGTGGAAAGGAGCGAACCAACATATATCCATGGAACAGTCATTCCAGAGATACTGCTGTTGATGTAGTTGAGCAAGGACCCTTCGGCAAATGGAAGCTTGGTCAAGTTCCAAGGATCATTGATATAGCGAGAGGAATCGGCATTTGGGTCGTATGGTGATTGGGGTACCTCAGGGGTAGGGAAACCACTGATTTCTCCGGGTTTAAGATTGTGGATGTCGGCGCCATATTTGACTTTGATGTCGGAGTTCTCCGCTTCCACCAAACTCCAGAAAATTCGTTCAATGTCGTCCAACAGAAGCGGTTTTCCTTCGGTTTGGTACTGTGAAAGGAACTTGTCCTCGAATTGCTTGCACTGTTCGACAAAATCCCAGATGCTATACTTGATTTCGGGTCTTTCCTCAAAGCCATAGGCTCCGTTACCAACTAAGCATCGATCACAATACCAAGATCCCAGCGGTATCTCCTCAAGTGGCGGCTGAAGACACTTCATGTGATAAGGGTTGTTGCAGTGATCACATAATAAGGTCAGAGTGGGAGAATGGTTTTTGCGGCAAACGAGACAAGCGCCTTCATCCTCTGGATCACTTTCTGGAAAATCAAAGTTCCCCTTGTTCGTAGAGAGATATTCGGCGTATTGCTTGACATTGTACTGCCACTGATCCACCAAGATTCGGGATTCGGCGTTAAGCCCGAACAAGAGGTTCAACTTTGCCAAATCGTCTTTCGAAATATTGTCAAAATCCGGCGATTCCCCCTGTTGATTGAGCACGGCCAAGTACAAGTCGTAGAAGTAAAGCTTCTTCTCACCTGCCCTGAACCACTGCTTCAACTCGCTGCGGCGCATCATTCTGTAGAATCTGTTCATATTGTCGGTGAAGAATTTTCTGCTTCTTGTCGTGATTCCCAAATCACTGAGCTTTTGAATCCTCGTGTGGAATGTGAAGTTTGGCGATAAGGAGAAGGGCGGTCTCCAACCAGAGGGAGGCACGATTTTCAACAAGCCATATTTTTCACCCAAAGCCCGCACGTCAGGGCTGGATAAGTATTGAATAGGACTTTGAAATTCAGCATCGTTGGGCCTGAGAACAGGACAAGGCTGGAGAAGGGATTTGTTGAAGGTCATCCTGGTGGCTGCAAAGGGCCTGTGGCGGTTTATAAAATTCGGTAAAAAGTAGCTGGTTATAAAAGTATAGCCCTAACTTGTATTTTCAGATAGTTTTCAGTGTTCAGAACAGCGTGGTTGTGTGGTTTGCCCAAGCGATCCGAAAAGCTTCGTTGAGAACACTCTTGCCTTTTTCAGAAGGCAGATTACTTTTTTGCGTCACCTTGCAGGAGATCTCGGAATATGAGACACTCTTTTTTATATCTTTTGGTGAGCTATTTGAAAAACGGGGCGAAATCAAAAAGCTGAGTAGTCCGTGGTGAAGCTTAATTAGTGAAGAAGTGCAAGGGTAATGTCCCGAAATCCGGTCCAGGACTGTCTGGCCCGATTCCGGTGTGCAGACAATCCTCACCCTGGGTCATACGACTGACCTTGGTATTCATAGCTCTACAGAGATATTGGTACCGTTGTAATCCTGGAGATCCAAGGATTACGATAATATAATTTTCATATTCATATCTTCTCTGTAGCGTAAGTTCACCCACCATTCAGCTTCTCCACGTTCGCGGCTCCACATACACTACAATTTCCAACTACACCTTGCTTCTCAGATCATGGCCATTCAAGACGGATACACCCTTTTGGTGCTCGGCGCCGGCGTCATGGGCACCGCTGTTACTGCGGCTGTGACCGATTCGAAAATGAAGCCCTTCCCAGGAAAAGTGATCTTGTGCTCTCAGCTGGAGAAGTCTGAAAAACGTCTCAAGAGCCAGTTCACCCAGGACTTTGTCGAGGTTATTGTCGATGTGGAGAAGAAAAAGAAGGCAATTGAGACCGCCGATGTGATTCTTTTGGGCTGTAAGCCTTTCCACTTCGAGGCGGTCCACGCCCAGGTCAAAGACAACCTCAAGCACAACCCATTGGTCATTTCCCTCTTGGCTGGTGTCACCATTGACAACTTGTCCATTTTCTCCGACAAGATCGCCAGAGTGATGACCAACACTCCTGCCCAATTTGGCGCTGGAATGGCTGCTGTGGCTCTTTCTGAGAAAGCCAGTGAGTACAAGCAGTTCGTCAACGATTTCGCTGGATGTGTGGGAGCTGCGCTGGAAATCCCTGAAAAGAACATGGATGCCGCTACAGCTCTTATCGGATCTGGTCCTGCCATGTGCTTGCTCATGATGGAGGCATTGTACGATGGAGGTGTCAGAATGGGTCTTACACACGATGTTGCCAAAACTGCCGCTGCTAAGGTTATGGAGGGCACTGCCAAGATGGCTCTTGAAACCGGCGAGCACCCTGCTGTGTTGAAGAGCAAGGTCTGCACTCCTGCTGGTACCACTATTGGTGGTTTGTTGAAGTTGGAAGATGCTGGTGTGAGAGGTTCCATTGCCAGAGCTGTCGAGGAGGCAGCCAACATCTCTGCTTCATTTGCCAAAAAGTAAGCTCTGCTAAAATACATGAGCCAAGCCTCCTGCTGTCCCTACATGGGTTAATGCAAATGGGTATTATGTACATACTGAATCTCTAGCAATCTCTCGTGCCCTTACTGTTTGAACATCTTCATGAACAGACCCATGTCCTCGGGCGAGATCTTGATGCCAGCCTCGTCAAAGGCGTCCTTCAACTTGGAAATAAGCGCTCTGACCTCCTTATCAGCAAAGAGTCTCATAACCTGGGTCATAGATGGAGGCTCTTGTGGGTTGAAACCTTTCTTGACGATGATCTCCTGGAACTGGTTCAACAATTCTCTAATATGTGGGTGTTGCTGGACCTTGCTGACCACGTCTTGGACCTTGAGGACGTCATCATCAGGCAAATCGTTCTCATTAGACGAAGAGGCAAATCTGACAGACTGGGTTTTTGGTAACGATCTCAAAGAAACCGGTCTCAAAGCATTTTGCCTCAAAGCCAATCTGGTGGCTGGTCTGGCCACGTTTCTAAATGCCAAGTTGGAAACCCTTGAAAGCATTTCTATAATGTACAACTGATCTATAGTGAGCAATGGCTGGTTGCAACTACTTGTAGTAGTGGTTTGTGCACGACCGCGAATCTCACTATTCTTCGAAAAAAACTATCTCGCTTTACCAGCGCCTAAAAACACTACCATCAGAAACCATGTCTCACGAAGGTCAGGAAGAATTGTTGGACTACTCTGACTCCGAGGAGATCGCCGTTCAGCCATCCACGGCTACCACCGAGGGCGATGCCTCCAACAACAAGAGCGCCGACAAAAAGGGCTCCTACGTTGGTATCCACGCCACTGGTTTCAGAGACTTTCTTTTGAAGCCAGAGTTGTTGAGAGCCATTGGTGACTGTGGTTTCGAACACCCCTCCGAAGGTTCGTATATTCTATCCGCGAGCTGAGGACGAAGCCGGTCAAACCTAGACTTATGAGTGTCGTTTGAACATAAATGGCCGCTACCCACCAGACTGGTGCCATGTGGCGTGCATCACGATTTCATTTTCAATTTGGAGTAATAAGCAACCAAGGTTATCGGCTTTGCCCGCAGCGCAACGCGTCTTTATCACATTTCCCCCCACTAACATCCAGTTCAGCAGGTCTGTATCCCCCAGTCTATCTTGGGTACTGACGTCTTGTGTCAGGCCAAGTCTGGTTTGGGTAAGACTGCCGTTTTCGTCTTGTCGACTTTGCAGCAGTTGGACCCAGTTCCAGGTGAGATCTCTACCTTGGTCATCTGTCACACCAGAGAGTTGGCCTACCAGATCCGTAACGAGTACGCTCGTTTCGCCAAGTACATGCCTGATGTCAAGACCGAGGTCTTCTACGGTGGTACCCCTATCGCCAGAGACTTGGAGAAGTTGAAGAACAAGGAGACTTGTCCCCACATTGTCGTCGCTACCCCAGGTAGATTGCACGCTCTTGTCGAGGAGAAGGGTATCCGTTTGAACAACGTCAAGTCCTTCGTCATTGACGAGTGTGACAAGGTCTTGGACTCCTTGGACATGAGAAGAGACGTCCAGGACATCTTCAGAAACACTCCTCACCAGAAGCAGGTGATGATGTTCTCTGCTACTTTGTCTCAGGAGATCCGTCCCGTCTGTAAGAAGTTCATGCAGAGCCCCTTGGAGATCTACGTTGATGACGAGGCCAAGTTGACTTTGCACGGTTTGCAGCAGTACTACATCAAGTTGGCTGAGAACGAGAAGAACAAGAAGTTGTCTGACTTGTTGGACTCTTTGGAGTTCAACCAGGTCATCATCTTTGTCAAGTCCACCTCTAGAGCCAACGAGTTGAACAAGTTGTTGTGTGCTTGTAACTTCCCTTCGATTGCCGTCCACTCTGCTATGAAGCAGGACGAGAGAATCGCCAGATACAAGTCCTTCAAGGAGTTCAACAAGCGTATTTGTGTCACCACTGATGTTTTCGGTAGAGGTATCGATATCGAGAGAATCAACTTGGCCATCAACTACGACTTGCCAAACGAGGCTGACCAGTACTTGCACAGAGTCGGTAGAGCCGGCAGATTCGGTACCAAGGGTTTGGCTGTTTCTTTCGTCTCCAGCAAGGAGGACGAGGAGGTCTTGGAGAAGATCCAGTCCAGATTCGACGTGAAGATTTCTGACTTCCCCGAGGAAGGCGTTGACCCTTCCACTTACATGAACACCTAAGCTGGCACGACAAGCCCCCAAAAAGTCTGTATTATCTATAGCTAAAGAATAAAATGAAATGGTTTTCACGCTTTGTAGCGCATGCACACGGTGTCGACGATTCGAAACACCTCTCGTAGCTCTGATTTGGGTATTGGAAACCACTCGACATGCACCTTATATTCGCTCAGGGTCTCTTCCTTGCGTTTGAAGAACTTCAGAAGACGACTTCCCTTTTCCTCCTCTTTTGCTTTGTCAATGCATCCCTGGCAGTAAACCGTGCCTCCGCCGTATCGTTGTTTAAGAAAGCCATGAATTTCCTGTTCAGCTTGCCAAACGCTTCTACCAGCGTAAAAGCCTTTGTCGGACGGCTGGAAGGTGTGATACGGATATTTGTCCTTTCTGATACTGAGCCTCTTGAGCTTCTCCACCAAAGTGAGATCCTTTCCTTCGCTACCTGGGTGTAGACACACTAGCTTATGGTTGCACTGTTTCTCCCATTGCAGAAGTCTCAAGTCGACCGTTTTCGTGGTCATGCCGACTTTGACAAACATGTATTCCAGGCGCTTTGGAGAAAAATTCACCCATTGTCCTTTCTTCTCCAGCTCGAGGTTTCTCGTTTTGAAAAAGTCCCCACCGTCTCTGGTCATGAGCGATGCAAGTGTGAAGATGTAGATGAAGCCAGGCTTGTGGATCACATCTTTCCCGGGCCCTCTTTTCTGAGGAGACCTTGACTTCACAGGCAGTCCTCCATATGGCGTTGCTTTTGCCAGTGTAACCACGATTCTATTTGGCGTCGATGCCCTCAGCTTTTGTGGGGAACCTTTCGGCGTATAGGTTCCATTGGAGCCTGATTGACCTATATGGTAGTGGCAGTAAGCACCGTCCTTCACCATAATCTTGCATCGTGGGCCCAGCTTAGCGGTGCCGTTGCATTGTTGGCTGGACATTGGGTAGTTTCTTTCAGATCAACGCGTAGTGAAGATCCTGTAGAGATCAGCCGTGGTAGCTACAATGGGTTTCGAGGACATGGAGTTGCAGAAGCCAGGATGGTGGAAATATTTTTTGAATTGAAGTTGTTACTCTTGTAAATTGGCATCCTCTTGTGGTGTTTCCATTTTTTATGGTTAGTGTTAGCGTTTAACTCTGGATCCCACGCATTTTGTGGTTTTTCAGTTGCAATTACCGAATCGAGCGATATTCAAAGATACCGATGAGCCCGAAAAATTCGAAAACCTACAGCCATGGCGCCAGAACAAGTACACGTTGATATTTGGAGTCAATTGAAAACGTACACAAAGATTGAACCAATTCGACCTGGTTTTCGGAGTCGACTCCGTGGAACCCTTGAGCTACCTGGAGCCACAGACAGGGCACGTACCACACTCGACATTCCCAGCAGCGAAATTCCGCCATTGTCTCCAAAGCCACAACCTGGTAAAAACCAACTGAATATCCAATCTGTCTTTTAACTATTCCTTAATGTAATTGTCAACAGTGTCAGTACTACCATGCTGCACGTCCCTGCGGCTCATGGCTAATGCATTGGGTGCAAATATCCCATCTGGACCAGCCACAAAGCCCCACTGAAGCTGTGCTTTGACGAGAGATCGATCTGATTCGTTTTACGAAAAATGCTCTTTTTCACCTACCGTGTCCAAACAATGTCCCGTTTCGAAGCCCCCATTGGCTCTCGCCGAAAGGTCGCCGAGCCCGATCGCCCTTACTCCGTACATGCAATATACCACACACCGTAACCCAACAAAATAAAGTAACCACCTCAAAACTTCCAGATCTGATCAAAATTACCGTGTCTCCAAAACGCAAATTATTTTCCTCACGCTGGAGCCACCTTGAGCGCCACAGTGTGGCGGGACAATGCACCCAGGTATCGGCCCCAGACAATACCGCCTCACGTGCATTTGCATATTTGGGCCCGGCCCACTATATAACCAGCCGTTTCCCCCGATAATATTCACCAAAACCATGCCTTCTCATTTTGACACGCTTCAGTTGCACGCTGGCCAGGAGGTCGAGAAACCTCACGGCGCCAGAGCCCCTCCCATCTACGCCACAACCTCCTACGTGTTTGACGACTCGAAGCATGGAGCCCAGTTGTTCGGTCTCGAGACCCCAGGCTACATCTACTCTCGTATCATGAACCCTACCAACGATGTTTTCGAAAAGAGAATTGCTGCGTTGGAGGGTGGTATTGCCGCTTTGGCGGTGGCCTCGGGCCAGGCTGCCCAGTTCATCACCATTGGCGGTTTGGCCCATGCTGGTGACAATATCGTCTCCACCTCGTACTTGTACGGTGGTACCTACAACCAGTTCAAGGTTGCTTTCAAGCGTTTGGGCATTGAGACGCGGTTCGTCAATGGCGACTCTCCCGAGGACTTTGCCAAGTTGATTGACGACAAGACCAAGGCTATCTACGTTGAGTCTATTGGTAACCCCAAGTACAATGTTCCTGACTTTGAAAAGATCGTCAAGATCGCCCACGACAACGGCGTGCCGGTCGTGGTGGACAACACCTTTGGCGCTGGCGGCTATTTGGTGAGTCCCATCAAGTTGGGTGCTGACATTGTGGTGCACTCCGCTACCAAGTGGATTGGCGGCCACGGCACCACCATTGGCGGTGTCATTGTCGACTCTGGTAAGTTCCCATGGAAGGAGTACCCTGAGAAGTTCCCTCAATTCTCCAAACCCTCCGAGGGCTACCACGGTTTGGTGTTGAACGACGCCTTGGGCGAGGCTGCCTTCATTGGCCACGCCAGAATTGAGTTGTTGAGAGACTTGGGTCCAGCTTTGAACCCATTTGGCTCCTTCCTTTTGCTCCAGGGTTTGGAGACCTTGTCCTTGCGTATTGAGAGACAGTCCCAGAACGCCTTGAAGCTTTCGCAATGGTTGGAGAAGTCTCCTCACGTCAAGTGGGTCTCCTACGTCGGCTTGCCTTCCCACGAGAGCCACGAATTGGCCAAGAAGTACTTCAACACCGAGCACTACGGTGGTGTTTTGGCCTTGGGTGTCAAGGACTTGGACAAGAAGGTCGATGACCCATTCCAGGAGGCAGCCGCCCAGGTGGTGGACAACTTGGAGGTCGCTTCTAACTTGGCCAATGTCGGTGACTCCAAGACTTTGGTGATTGCTCCATACTACACCACTCACCAGCAATTGAGCGAGGAGGAGAAGGCCAGCTCTGGTGTTACCAAGGAATTGATCAGAGTCTCGATTGGTACTGAATTCATTGACGATATAATTGCCGACTTTGAACAGTCGTTCAAGAAGGTGTACGGTTAGACTATGTATGACCATGTGAGGATACAATAAATCCCTGTGAAGAGCGTATGGAACGCAAGAAGAACAGTCGTAATTCCAAGACTCCAATGTAAACCGTAGTCACGTAAGTAGGCTTCGATGAATGGCGAGCCCACTCCATGTCCAAAGAGAAGTATAAGCAAAAGGACAAAGAGACAACCCTGGAGTATGAGGCTCATTATTTCAAAGACCCTTCTTGCGTTTCCGTTGAAAATAAAAGAAAGCAAGTCCAATATTACAACGGCAAGAAAATTGCAGCCAGCCAAGATCCACAATGCCTGGATTGCAAGGGCAAGCTCACTAACCTTTTCCAATTGGAGCATCACCAGGACTTTGTTGGAGTCCAAGTTTGCCGAATCTTCAGATTGTTGGATTTGTTTGATGACCCGATTTATTTCTTTTATAGCCGCCTGGTATAGCTCCTTTGTGTTTTTGCCGAACTCTTGTGGATCTTCAACTCCTCCAATTAATCCAACCTGGGTTCCCAAATCGAGCACAAGCATACTGGGAATATCCATACCTCGACCTCTATAACAATCGAATTGTGAATCGAAATCCTTGAATCGACACATTCCCATTGGACTGAAGGTGTAGATGCATTTTTCGACAGGCCAATCGTGAGGAATGGTGGATTTGGTACTACCACCAAGATCCTCTGAGAAGTACGCAAAAAGCTGAAGACCATCGTTGGCAATCATCGTCCAAGAAGCAGATCCTTCATCAACCTCTAGCTTATTTATAGCTGTAGTATAAGGCAATGGAAATAGACTTCCAAGAAACAAAACGGATCCAGCAATGAGCCATATCCAGAAGACCACTTGATGAGAGATAGTTGTGTTTTGAGGCATAAAATAGCCATTGCCCCTAGCGGGCCGATCCACTATTGCAAGCTCTTCAAGAACATCTTCCTCCTTCATTTGCAAAGAAACTAGTGTATTAGTGAAATATCGATTTGTGTCAGGATATATATGCGAGGTATGCGAATAAGTCCCTAGCTCGAATGAGTGTCAAGACTGTCTAAACGATTTTGTTTATAAATTGATTGTTGTCGAGCAACTGCATCTCCTGCTCATCTAGAACGGAGATGTTGTCGACTGATCGTTCATAGCTGTTGTTAGCATCTGGAATCAACATGTTCTGGTGAGGCTGCGATTGGAGACCTCCACCCGTGTTACTTCTAGAGCGGTTAGGTGTGTTCAATTTGTTGAGAGTCGATGCCCGAGACAATGACCCACCTTCAGCAACACCAGGTAGCGTTTGTGGATACTGGTGGTTCGAAAAGTGGTTCTCTCCGTAAAGAAGATCATGCGTGGTTGACTTCTCCGGAAGCCAGTTCCGGTGAGGCGTTCTTTTAGACTTCGAGCTGTCTTTGCGTCTGCCAGAGAACTTACGGGTGATTGTAGCACCTAACTTTCGAAGCTCAGTTTCAGTGTGGACATGGCTGCTCAGCTCGGCCCTCTCGGGTTCAAATGTCTGTTCGCGAACCTCGTAGTCCTCTGGCGATGCAAATGGGCCGTTGTCGTGGTAGCTGGTGCTTTCCACAGAAGTGGATCTAGGAGGATGGTCATTGTCATTTTCAAAGTTAGCTGCATCGTCGAAGAGTCGAGAAATAGACTTCTTCGTCTTGTTACGCTTGAGCTGTCTCGAGACCTGGTATGGCTTGACGACGTAGGTGCGGTCGTTATCGTCTGGATCGTCTCTATAGTGGTATGTGATCTCGTCGTCCGAATTGTAGCCATCATCCGCGGGATTGGAGCACCATAAAGGTAAGGCCCAAAGAAGCATCGTGAACACGGAAAAGGCAAACGTGCACCACAAGAGAGCCTGGAAAACATCGCCCAAGATCATCTTCACACCGTAGCTGGACATTCCCTTTGCGATTTCCTTCTTCATAGATCGTAGTTCGTTTATGGCAATAGAGGAAGCCACGATCATGATTATGCCAGCCGCCACAGCTAGTAGCGCCAACCCGTTCATCGTAATGTTTGGAATGGACGATAGGTCCTTGGCGCCACCTCTGTTGCTGTATAGGACAAGGCCGTAAACGATGATGGCCGCCTGGGCCAAAATCTGGAATATCATGACTGGTTTGAGGACTCCGAAGCGTTTGTTACGTGCTTCTAATCGACGGGAGTACTCATCGTCCTTCTTGTAACTTGATTCGTACGCGTAAGCCAAAATGATATCAAGCCCCGCCTCCAGCATGATAGCTCTGTAGTCAAAGATACCGATACCGTTGTACGACTGGCAGTCCTCCGTGATGTTACCCTTGACGTGGGTGACATAGTCGAAGGAGATCATGCAAAATTCATTAGCACCAAGCAAAATGTACTGGGCAGCGTCCGCCACCTGCTTCTCTGTGTATTGTGTGAGGATGTGGATTTCTGAATCCGTGAGTTCATTGTCAACAGGCAACAAGTCCTGATTCAAGGTTCCGGTGGATGAAATGGAGCTCCTTAACGACTTGTACAAACCCAAAGCCACATCCAAATGGGCACAGTTGATACGTGCCAAGTACGCGGACTCGATATCGGAGGATGCTATCAAGTAGGCGATACCAAAAGCGATGGTCAAAAGCGACGTTCCCAAACGAAAGAACTGGAGGATTCGTTGCTGGATCGATAGGTTATGGAAAGGCCGGGAAACCAGACTTTTGAAGCTTCGAAAGAAGCCCATGATGGATGTCGTTCACCGGCACGTGAACTGTGTTTTTCTATAGCCCTGGTAAAGAGCGTTTATGTGGTTTCTGAAGGTGAGAAGTGCTTAGTAGGCTTGAGGTTCTCGAAGCGAGGAAATGCAGTCCTGTGAGATGATAAGAATAGAACACACCTGATGAGAGGTCTACAGGGGTAGATTTTTTCAGTGGGATCGTATAAAATAATCCTAATTATTGAACGATTTTGGAAAAGTTTCATATATTGGTTTTTTGGTGATGGCCCGGGTTTCGGAGCTGTGGCATCGCATATACTGCTTCAAGTAGAAGGCTCACATACGGGTGCATTCTTGGCAGATTGCGATGAGAATCGTGTCTGATTGTCTTCTTTGACGCAAATAGAAGACTTTGTAGCTGAAAGGGGTGAAAAAGCGGTATCAGGGGAATCACCTTCTTTAGACTTTGAGATGCATACTTCAGCCTTACGTAGCATGAATCACACAAAATGGGTCCAGGCGGAGCATACAGGTGGTGGAGTTTGAAAAAATTAATGAACTTGTAGAGTTTTTAGAGTTTGAAAAAGAAAATTGGTCTGCTGTGGCAGGAAGGCGTGTTTGGTTGTTGCAGCACTATGCGTGTGGCTTAGGGTAGAAAGACTCTGCCAACGGACCAGATGGCTTCCAATTATGATAGTCGATTTTTGCTTCATAGGTAGCTTTAAGGATATGACTCTTCATGTTTATCAAATTGTGAATCGTTGGACCGAAAAGTTGTAGCCAAGATGGGGCACAATTTCAGGACTTGAGAATCAGCTCTCAGCCATATTCAACGAGTAACACGTTGAGCACACCTTGAAATCTCCTGAATTACTTCATCAGAGGTATAGATGGACCAAAACGTTCTAAAAGAATAAGACGAGAAACCCGAATGGTAGTCAATTTATGGCTCCAGACTCCACAGCAACACGCCTACAACAAAACTTACGTCAAAAATCTATCTTTATTACCTTTTTAACTTGTTCATTCGTGATTCATACAAAGCAACCGGTGCCACTAGAACTCCTCGTCGAACTTCAACTGGCCGTATGTGCTGTTGTACTGTTCCAAAGAGGGCTTGTTGGTACCGAAAAGACGTGGCTCGTCCTCCTCAAAACCTCTCTTACCATTGCCCTGCAATGGCATCGTTTGGAGTGGCATTGAAGCGCCCCATTCGGAGACGTTGGAGCCCGACTGGAAGGTCGAACCCTGATTCGTCAATGGAGGTGGCATATCCATGTTGTTAGGAAGAGGCACTCTGTTGAAAGTACGCTGAGGCATGCCACGGTCGTAAGAGGCCTCGTGGGAGACAGAGTAGCCATCAGCGACCAGCTTTCTGATTCTCATGCCGATGGTAGCCAATGAGGCGATGTCTGGGTTTTCATGCTGAGGCTGGAAGCCCTGAGTCTGTGAGCGTTTCGTAGGATGTTCCATAGTCATGGGAATGAGGGGATTGTTTGTGTTTATATGGGTTGAATGAGGTGTATCAGATGACAGGGGTGAAGTCGAGATCACTTTTTTTCTCCTTCCTAAACGGTGTAAATGAGCACAATGTTATGTGGAGGACGCATCATGGGCCCAGGTGGAAGTGGACCGATGTATAAAAGGAGATGTTTTTGATGCGTTTGGGTGGACTGGAGATTGTGGTTTTATGAAATACTCGAAATTTGAGGATTTTTGGGGTTTCAAAGGTGTTGATGTTCGTGGTACCAGGTCAATGACGTGCTTTCGCAGCCACCGATAAGGTGAGGCTCATACCGGAGAAGTTCCATGAACGGCTCAAGTCTTTGGGGATTGGATTTTCAGATATTGGAGAGATCGAGAGTTTTTGGAATTTGGTGAAGTGGATTGTAGGGGAGTTACGAAATCGTGAATAGGTTGGTTTGTAGTGTTTCAGATGGCGCAGCATGCAAGTGAAGCATTGGGGTTGTGGATCTGAGATGCTGGCATGAAAGGTGTCGAGGCGATGCTGCGAAGAAACAAGAGTTTTGATAACAGGAGAATTGGATTTCACGTCTTTTTCAAGAGTTGAGATGATAATGACAACCTCTCGAGAGTTTAAGTGGAGATCTGAGATCAGCACGTAGAGGGTACGAAGTTGGAATATCACTCAGCGATTTGGGGCAGGAGATATCAAGAAAGGTATGAAAATATAAATGGCCTAGAGCGATACTCCTTCAGGGCCTTTGACCCAAAATGTCTTCACAGCAAACAATATTACCATAATGAAAACCCAAACCATGCATCTTCTCTTTCATGATTCTTCTACAAAACCTCAATTGCCATTGTACACCCATTAACTCAACCACCCATTACCTTCAACTACCAATTGAGGCATTGGATACGCTTGTGTCACGTCATTTATCCGAAGGTCATGGTGCTTAGCGCCAAGCCCAGCAGCATTCCACAAACGTGGACCGGCAATACTTTGAAAAGTGAAAATACTTCAAATCAATTCGAATATCGACATGCAGATCGAGATCAATGGAGGTCTCTCCCCCAGATCGGCTCATTCCTGTCACAGTAGACCCATATTCCGCATACGGATTTCGCAGCCATTCCGTCCATACCCAAACGATCTTCAAAAGGGCCAATTTCCAGTGATCAAAAAGAAGTCATATTATGCTATATCGCTCCTTGTTCTTCAAAAAACCTTATCCCAAAACCTGAAAATCCCATGGAAATCCCAGAGTCAGATCCATCGGCCCATGTGGTATGGGGTGCATCTTGCTCGGAGTACCACGCAGCGATAACCACCAATACCAGATCTCCAATCTTCCAGCATTGCTTAGACTTGAAACGCACCCACACACCGCAGAAACATCCACCCCTCTTCCAAAAAGCCAAAACTCAAATTCTCCCACCCAATACGCTTTTTACAAAAATATACGCTATTTCCAAAAATCCTCCCTCGGGGCTCGCCTTGAGTTGCACCTGGGGGACGGCGATTTCTTGCCGGAGCGATCATGGTTCCCCAGGCGCGCCGGGAACGGCAACCCACGCCGCGCAGTACACCTATAGGCAAGATAGAGCGATGGAGAGCAGTATAAAGGCCCGCCGAATCCCCAGATTTTTTTCCTCCCGCAAACCATAATGTCTATTTCTTCAGCAACAGCCAAGCAGTACGAGGAGGAGTACTCCGCCCACAACTACCACCCTCTCCCCGTGGTCTTCCACAAGGCCAAAGGTGCGCATGTGTGGGACCCTGAGGGTAAAGAGTACTTGGACTTCCTTTCTGCCTACTCTGCTGTCAACCAGGGCCATTGCCACCCCAAGATCACCGAGGCCTTGGTGGAGCAGGCCAACACCTTGACCTTGTGCTCGAGGGCCTTCTCGTCCGACGTGTTTGGCCAATTCGCCAAGTACATCACTGAGTTCTTCAACTACGAGATGGTGTTGCCCATGAACACCGGTGCCGAGGCCGTCGAGACCGCCCTCAAGTTGGCCAGAAGATGGGGTTACGTCAAGAAGGGCATCAAGGAGGACGAGGCCATTGTCTTGTCTGCTGTCGACAACTTCCACGGCAGAACCTTGGGTGTGATCTCCATGTCCACCGACTCTGAGGCCACCACCAACTTTGGTCCTTACCTCAATGGTGTGGGTCCTCAGATCCCAGGCGAGCCACGTGGCACCTTGTTGAGATACGGTGTCATTGAGGACGTCGAGAAGGCCTTCAACAATGCCGGCGACAAGATCGCTGCCATCTTGTTGGAGCCTATCCAGGGTGAGGCCGGTATCGTCGTGCCTCCTGCCGACTACTTCACCAGAGTGCAAGAGCTTTGCAAGAAGCACAATGTCTTGTTGATCTGCGATGAGATCCAGACCGGTGTCGCCAGAACCGGTAAGATGTTGTGCTACGAGCACTACGAGAACGTCAAGCCTGACGTTATTCTCTTGGGTAAGGCCATTTCTGGCGGTATCTACCCCGTTTCTGCTGTTTTGTCCTCCAAGGACATCATGCTGACCATCACACCTGGCTCCCACGGCTCCACCTACGGTGGTAACCCATTGGCTTGTCGTGTGGCCATGGCTGCTTTGCAGGTTGTCAAGGACGAAAACTTGATCGAGAGAGCCAACACCTTGGGCTCTCTTTTGCGCCAAAAGTTGGAGAGCTTGCAGTCCGAGGCTGGCGGCATCATCTCCGAAGTCAGAGGCAAGGGCTTGATGTCTGCCATTGTCATTGACGAGGCCAAGACCAACGGCAGGACCGCTTGGGACCTCTGCTTGCTCATGAAGGACGAGGGCGTCTTGGCCAAGCCTACTCACGACAACATCATCCGTTTGGCTCCTCCTTTGGTCATTTCTGAGGAGGACTTGCTCAAGGGTGTGGCCGGCATCAAGGCTGCCTTGGCCAAGTTGCCAAACGCCCCAAAGGCTGCTCATTAAATAAGATATGTATAATTACCGGTGGCTGCTAAACCATGGATGTAATGCCAAATGCTATATAGAGCTAATGCTACCTCATTAAATTAACGTTCTTCGTCACTAGCATCTCTCTTGTGCGAGAGTTGTCCCAATGCAGCTAGTCTTCTTCTCTTCTCCACCTCAGTCTCTTCGTCCTCCAGCTCGTCGTACTCATCAGTGTCGCATGGCTCTTCCTCTTCCTCGAGGACGACATGATTACTGTCCACGCCAGTTTCAGCCTCAATAAGACCACTGAGCTTGTGTTGCATCGAGTTGTTGAATTTTTCTTCATCTTGGTGGGGCGATACGTCATGAGGAATCACAACCTTCTCGGACTCACCAACGGGAAGAGGAGAGTCAAGAGCTGACTCTCTGGCTGCGTTTGCATCAGCCGGTGACGGATCCTTGTTTTTGATACCCACAAGGGACAATGCCTTGTTGACGATGGAACCCAGTCTTGCTCTGGCGGTATGCTTGTTTGGATTGACGTGCTTGTTGACTCTGTAACGTCTGACGACTTCACCGTCGGAATTTTCAATAACGATTAAGTTATCAACCTGGTGAGCAAAGAACTTCTTGCCTCCGTCTTTCTTGACGAAAGCCTTCTTCTTGTGACTCATTGTTCTTGTGATCTTCTTGCCAATGGACTCACCACTATCTGAAGAAACTCCCAGGTTGTGGGACATGGCGGAGAACTGCGACATATGGCGTCTCAACGAGTCCATAGAATGAATACTGACATTTTCTGCATTCGCTGGTGTCTCCTGGCATTGTTCGAGAGCACTCATTGGAAGGCTCTGTATGATTTCACCTTCCTGGTCCTCAACTATGATATGGTTGCCCTCCTTGTAGATAGCGGCAGGAATCTGGTCAATGTCTGGATCAAGGTCCTCAAGAGGCTTTCCTGAATCGACGGCAATTTTGTTTCTGACCTCCTTCAACGTCTCATCGTTGATTTCATGGTCAATGTTCTCGTTCTTCTCAGCAAACGTAGAAGAGGTATCGCCAGAATCACCACCATCGCTTTTGGAGGGTCCTTGGGAATGTGATTTGCCCAACTGCAAAACCTCAGTTTGAGGACGATGTCTTCCATCATCGGTGGTTTTGGTTTCACGCTTATTGTGCTTCTTCTGCATTCTCTTTCTTCTAGCGCCTCCAGAAGGTCTAACTTTGACCCCAGTATGGGAGGAGGCAGTGTCTTCTGGTTTGAGATCAGGATGGGCCGTATCGATACTGTGCAAGGAGTAGGACGTAGTAGTTCTGTCGAGCTTCTGCAAACGAGACATCCAGGAAGGTCCCTGATCATGCGTATTGGTTGTGGTCATTGTGATAGCCATTCTGTTCAAACGTTTTCCTAGAGTCAAGACGGCCACGGAAGAACCGTGAACAATGATCGAGGTGATAACGATGAAGCAGACAATAGGCCAAATACATTTGATGAGCTGATAGTGAGGGAATGTTTCATCAGTGAGATTTGCCAATGGGGTTTCCTCATCGGTGTAGTGAGCTTCCAAGTCACCTCTAGCAAGAATGGCAGCGAAAATGGCACCCACACCGATAGGGCCAAAATGGCCACAGAACAAAGCCTCTCTCCATGTCTTGACATCAGGGGTGAACGGCTTCAAGGCGAGCACGGCTGGAATTCGTCTAAGGAAGATGATGACGAACGCAAGAATGATCAAGCGCCAAACGTCAAGACCGAGATCACTGTTGTTGAAATCAGGCCAGGGAACAATAGCACCGAAGTAAACGAAGAAAGACAAGTTGAGAAGCAAGTCAATGACGGTCGAAACATGCGACTCTTCCGTTTTTCTAGCGAATTCACCGTTCCAGCCGAACGCTGTGCCGGCGGCAAACGAGACCAAAAGATCGTCAACACCAAGCATAGAGCCGACACCAGCGGACACAAAGGCGAGGAAAATGAAAAGCGCCAAGAAGGACTCTCTATCAATGAGATCCTTGTTTTCAGCGAATGCCACGGCCTTTCTCAAAGAGTATCCAAGGACGACGCCCAACACAACGCCGAAGCAACATTCCCAAAAGATTGTAAGTGTAAACCAGTCCTTGACAACTTCTTTCGCGTGATTAGCCTGAGTGACCAAGTTGAGCGCAAGGAAAATAAACGGAAAGGCCATACCATCGTTACAGCCAGACTCGGCGGTAAGCAAGTTACGTAAATGTCCAGGAACCCTCTCTGCAAACTTACCCTTACCCACAACGGCAGCCGCCAAAACAGGATCAGTAGCAGTGACACAAGCCGCCACCAAAAGACCATCAGCAAAGTTGAAATGCGGTATAAGGGCCCAAATAAAAAGACCAACAACCAACCAGCCACAAGTCATGACAGGTAGCAAGAAGATGGTGACACTGAGCCAGTGCTTTTTCATGTATTTTCTAGGAAGTTCGACCGCCACAGCGACAATCTGGATACACAAGACTATTCTGCATATCTCCAAGGTCAAATGGTCGGAATTCGTCCAGTTGATCGGGTCTAGCCAGTTTAGACAGTGAGGTCCGAAGATCAAGCCGGCGATAGTCGCCACGGTGGCTTCACCAATGTACAACCGTTCCTTGACGAAGAGAGACGCTAGCGAGAATAGCGTACTGAAGATTCCAACACATGCGTAAGCAATATGGGACTGTTCAATCTGGGGTTAGCGAAAAACACGAAACAAAAACGGGGAAACACGACCGACATACCTCTAGCTGGGACCACATTGGTGTACATCTGTTATCGGAAAGACGGTTTTCGTGATGATATATGGTAGGGGAGTATGCAGGCCGCCAAGAAACGAACAAAGCTTGAACAGCCGAATGACAGATTTTTGACGTCTGGGGTTGCAGATGTACTACTTGAAAAATGTTGGTCGAGGAGATGTTACTTGTTTTCTTCTCAGACGGTCCAATCGGCCTAGGGGTAGTCCGGGGTGATGCATCAGGCAAGCTTAGGTAAGCGCTTATCTAACAATAGAAGGTATCGTTTAATTCAGTCCACACAATGGGTATCAAAATCGAGGCGTTACAGCGGTCTATGTGAAGTGTGACTCCTGATCTGGAGATGATCTTTTGTAATTGGCGAGAGATAGAGGTGGAGAATGGAGGGGAATGTACGGGAGAAGCACGCAAGCAAGGCTGAGGATGTCTCACAGTGAGGTCACCATACAGAGGGGGCCAAGGGAGCTATAAAGTGGGATGGCAAGTCGCTTTAAGGAAATTGAATTTTTGTTATTTATGGGTCTGTGATTGGTCGGCGCTTAAATGGTGGGAATTGAGCAGGGCAAGCAAGCTTGTGCTGGCTTTGTAGCACTAATGGTGTTGGTGGAGAAGAATGAGCACAAAGTGCGACGGTTGGAGATTCATCATATGAGTGGGATGGAAAAGTATGGTTATTTGGAGCTTGCTAGAAACAAGGTGTTCCTTGGGGAATGGTCACAGTACGTCTCGTTGTTGTAACGCTGTGATTGACGACACAACCAGAGGTCTAACGTTGATGAACCCTTTTTCTGGGCTCCGTTCCAATCAATTTTTATCCCAAACCATCCAGACCCTTCATTTTTCATCTTTCCAAAAACAATTCATACATTCACCCTACGCCAACACTGAAGGCATTGTGGGCTAAGTGGCTGCGAAACGGCTGCAACGAAGGTTCACTTGCTTACACCAACACAATACCAAACACCCACCACTGCCTTTCTTGAATCAAAAATTCATGATCTACCCCAACTTATCAAGATCATCCCCGCATGGCAAAAATAACTTTGATCTGCCAGACCGTTGGGGTGGTACAGGAGGCACTGGTGTACACGATACTCAGTTGGATCCACAGTTCTATTCTCATCAACTCCACTAATACATAGATCTGGGCAAAACCCACACCACAAAGTCAAAAAACCCACTCATAGAAAAAACCAACCCGCCATGACAACAGAAGGAATGTGGATCATCGGCTACGGCCTGCTCATCTTTAAGCCTCCTCCACTTTACGACTTCAGAGTCACTGGAACTCTTAAAGGCTACATACGTCGATTCTGGCAATCCTCCTCGGACCACAGAGGCACTCCAGAAAGCCCCGGCAGAGTGGCTACTCTCATGTCCTTGCAGGACCTCAAGGACCACTCCAGATTCCACAATGACTTGTACACATATGAGCTCAATCCAAAGGTTGGTGAGCTGAATATCGCTACGGAGTCAGTGGCGAATCTTCCCAGCGAGGCTTTGGCGAACAACATTCACGATGTGAAGCACAAAATCGACGAACTTGAGGAGGACGACTTGAAGGTCTGGGGTGTGGCATACTACGTTCCACCGGAACATGTGGAAGAAATGAAAGCGTACCTTGACGTCCGGGAAAAGAATGGATACACGCTCCACAAGGTGAGGTTCCACGTCCACAGTGTTCCCAACGAGGCCGAGGCGGTGGTGAGCAAAATACCAAGAAACCAGGACGGAGACCTATTTATCGAGTCCTTCATCTACATCGGGACTATCGACAATGAGGCGTTTGTTGGTCCTGAAACCGTCCAGGATACTGCTGCGGTTATCAAGAAAAGCAAGGGCCCCAGCGGTCTTAACTTCGAGTATTTGAGCAAACTCACAGAGGCTGTCCATGCTCTTGATCCGCAACTGAGGTCGCGAGACTTCTACCTTGAGGATCTCGTAGCCCTTGCAGCACCCCAACAATAGAATATACAAGTAGAGCATGTACAGAAAAAAAAGGTGTTTAAAGTGCAAAAAGAAATCTCCCGGGGGTGAGTCGAACACCCGATCTCAAGATTACAATCACATTACAGTCTCGCGCCTTAGCCAGCTTGGCCACCGAGAGGATTTCTGAAGGATGATAAATGCAGGTTTACTATATCGTCATTTATGAATGCAGCATACATGCAGGATTATATATACAGGAAGCTCAGTATTTGATTACCTGGAGCTGTAGAGCTCTCTTTCTTTGTGGTACGAAACTAGAAAAAAGGACTACCACGTTAATGGAAGTTGCAAAATGGAAAATTGAGCAGATTTCACCTAATAAAAGAGATGAAAGTATTACAATAAAATCTGGGCCCATTTCATGGGACCTAGTCGCGACCTTCAATCAGATGAGTCACTAGATAATAAAGAAGGTGGCGAAGACCTCCTACCCCAATTGGGCTTCAGTGGCAAATAATGTGACTCAAACAATTGGATGGTTTGATGAATCGTCTATATATTTCAGGAGAGTTTCCTCTCCATTACCATAGACCATGATTGTCCCATCTGAAATTTCCTTAAGTCCCACTTACGATCACCTCACTGTGGCAGGTGAAGAGCTCAAGGGGTTGTCTGTGGATGAAGTGCAGAAGGCCACGAGTCGGATTTGCATTTCAAGCAGAGCTGTTGTGAAGATATCGAAGACAAAGGATGAGACCAACTTCTTGCTTCATGGAAGCCAGGAAGGCGTGAAGAATGCCAAAACACTCATCAAGCAGAAGTTTCGAAGCAAATTTCAGATCACGTTTGATATTCCCTCAAGATCACGACGTGCCGTAGTTGGAATGAAAGGAAGCACAGTGAGAGCCATCAAGAGAAAGCACAATGTTGATATCAAAATTGACCGCAGGCGCTTATGTAAACCAATAGAT
The DNA here is from genome assembly GCF_003013735.1 of Candidozyma pseudohaemuli. Classification (NCBI taxonomy): domain Eukaryota; kingdom Fungi; phylum Ascomycota; class Pichiomycetes; order Serinales; family Metschnikowiaceae; genus Candidozyma; species Candidozyma pseudohaemuli. The sequence continues at coordinate 194,565 of NW_020194435.1, read as the reverse complement.
TTCGAGGACTATCATGATGTTGATCAGCTTGCGCTTTTCAAACAAAACCCGTCGGGTGAGGTTCGTTATGTCGCTTCGGTGGAAGTGAAGGTGATGGGCAGCCAAATGGATTGTGTGGCAGCAAAGACCCAGATTTTAAAACTTGTACTGTCACAGATTGTCGAATTTTGTCACTTCCCGCACGGCTTATATCGCTACGAAGCGAGAATAAGGGCCAAGGAGTGCTTCAATGATGTATCCATCTTTACTGGCCATTCACCAATTAACACTTTAGCAGTGGAAGGCTACAAGGATACAGTGTATGAAGTTATGAAGCTTCTTCGCTCCTTTGCAGATCTTGAATGTGATTCGGTAGTTATTCCTTCTGCATTGAGGTACACTGGTTTCATGAGCTCTGTTAAGAATGTCGAAACAGAAGATTCAAAAGAAAATGTTCACAAGGACGAAACGAACATAATAATCAAGGGCCATAGAGCGGATGTATCGACGGCTCGTCAGATGATTGTTGAACACATTGCAAAATATTTTTCTCATAGACTCATGTTGATAGATCTTCACGGTGGTAACATTGAACATGTCAGGAGAGTATTGTCGTTGAATCCAGTGCAGGCTTGCTTTGAAAATGTATGTGATAAGAACTCTGTTAAGGTAACGCATCCAGAGAAGGAGATGAACAATGTTGAATACATCGAGGTGTTTGGACTAAAAGAAAAGGATGTGATGCTATCTATTAGTCAACTAGAATGTGTCGTCGAATCAGTGAAGCCGAATGACGTTCACCTCTGCTTTGACGAGAATCTCATCTGGAGACTACAAGTTCGAGAAGATATGAGGAGGAAGTTACGCGAAAGTCTTCCTGAGCCATGGGGGGAAAAGGCGGTTTTTCACGTGGGGAAAGACTTTTTGGCATTACATCGCAGGCATTTGGTATGCCAACACGCTCTCTTTTACAGACAGCTAACGGAACCGGATTTCAAATCGTTTTTGGAGGCATTAAGGCAGGTATCAGAAAGCAGATCGAAAGTGGTTTTAAATGTCCCTTCAATTATACAGCCGCTTCTCAAGGTCAACTATCTAGAAGATGGATGCAAAATGGAGTTTCATTGTGACGGGGATGAAGATTGCAAGGACATGATCACCTTGTTTGACGAAACTGAGCGGGTGGAGAAGACGGTCACTCTCATCAACCAGATTTTGCATTGCGAGAAAGTGCAGGGGGTATACACAGTGGTATTCGAAATTCCGTCTTTGTTGGTTTATTATCTCAAGAATTACTACTATATCTCTGATTACAAGAAAAAGTATGGCATAAAACCGCACATAGTTAGGAAGGATGGACAACCCAACAGATTAACATGGCAGACAAGCACCTCGGACGTGTCTATTGTCACACTTACGGGAAACAGGGTCTACGTTGATGCCCTCAAATGTGAGATTGAAGAAGAGGTCAAGAAATTTATTCCCTACATGTTTACAGAGGTGTGTGATATCGATGAAAGTTTCTTTGCTCGAGTCAGTGGAAGGGAATTTTCTAACATACTGGAATTGGAACGGCTGCACAAAGTGAAGACCAGCTTAGGAATATCCTTGGCATATGCTTACCTTTTTAACGATTCTAGTGGCTCTTTCAATAGTGATCATCGCGTTCAGATAATGGGAGGATCAAGCACACTGGTAATCCAGGCTAAGGAGGGTCTCTTGAGACTTTTGGAAACAATCAAAGAGTCCACTGAAACAGCTACAATTTGCGTACCGAAAGATCTACGTTACGACATTCGAAATCAACTAGATTTATCGAGACATAATGAGGAATGTTGGGGAGTTGATTACGAGTTTCGAGATGACGATGCAGATGACTTCATCACGCTAGATCTTCATGGGTGTCAGCCGGACCTCAGGAACGCGGTGGAAAGAATAAATGGCATGATATCGGAGCATATAGAGAAGGAAAAAGACAAATCATAACCAGAACACCGTAAGCAAACTGTAAAACACAAACGAAGGGTGGCAGGCATGACAATCTGGTCACCAACCAGCAATATGCCATAGTGCTACAATTACTTCCCAAAATCCTTTCCATTCAACCACACTATGTTACACAAAATTAACCCCTTGGGTTGATCGCCGTACAAGCAGATAGTATCTGACTAGCAACGCGGTCGATCTCCGTTTGAACCTGCCCAAACTTGCCTTCAGATGCAGCATCACGAACCATTGGGAAACTATTCCAATGATACTTCAAAGAATCGTCAGTAGAGGGCGCATCAAATGGTGCTCCGTAGAGGTAGTTAGCGTACCCAATTCTCGGGCGCTGAGCATCATTACTGAGGAAGTATGAGTCAAATAACACCATATTTTGATTCATCAGACGTCTGGTGGCTGCAAACACTGGTGGCTCCATAGAGCTTGCGTCAATGAAGTTCTTCCATTCATTCTGCTGAACTCGTAACAGGTGTGCGTCACGCAGGAGTTTGCCGATTGCCTGCTTCAAATTGTCGAAGGAAATCTTTGTATTGACCGGAGAAGGGTATGCATTAATCTGATCCGCAACGTACTGTTCAAGGTCCTTCTCATGATCAGCCAATTGCCGGGCAAGCATTTCAAAGTCAAAGGGGATCATTGGATTCTCAACAAGCTCGAGTCCAACTCTAGCAATCACCTCAACTAATTGCTTATGCTTTTTCACTCCAGGATCAAACTTCTTGTCGGTGAATGCTTTGAAGTTATCGACGCATGTTCCTTCGACGAACTCCTCACCCTTGAATGAGATATCCATCGCTGGCATATTGATCTCATTTATGAAAGGAATGTAGTTTCTCTCCTCCAACATGCTGTATTCGATGTCGTCTTTGCCATTATTTTGAGCCTTATAAAGATCGTAAAGAGTGCCAAGAGAATCACCCTTCTGAGACTCTGTGAGGTGCACCTTCTTCATAGCGTCTTTGACAATGTTTTGAATAACAGGGTGCGCCTGGATGGACAAGGTGTCTCCAGAGACCAAGCCGTTTATATCGACGTAGGTGTAGCCTTCACTCATGAGCGAGTCTTTACGAGTTTCCACCCACTTGGCGCTACCAGCGAGGTTATTCTCTGTTCCATCAAATGACACAAAATACAATGACCTGGCTGGAGTCCAGTTATACTTTCTTTGAAGGCCAGAGAAAATCTTCACCAATTCAAGTAATGCGGCGGTGCCGCTAGCGGAAGACATGGTTCCGTAGCACGAAGAGTCACGGGCAGCTCCAAAAAGGACACCCTTTTCAGCTTGTTCACGGCCGGGTATGTGACCAACAATGTTCCAAATTGGGTGGTTGATGCGTTCGGTATTTTTAACTTGAAGCTTGATCTTGGGGTTCTTGTCGATGCTACCGGAAAAGTAACCATCGCCGAAGTCAACTCCTTTGTCCTTGAGCCTGCTGATGAAGGCCATACCATCCTTCCAACTAACGGGGATAGAAGGAATCTTGGCAGTCGCTTCTGAATGCTCCCAGTCGGTGTTGGAGAAATATGTGGCGTGTTTCGACCAGCCTGGCCTGAGAACGTCACCGGCGCTATACCTCCAGAGGCCAACATTCGTCTTTTTAATAGCATCCTCCTCAACTTCGCCTGCAAACAGCACCTTTGGTGAGATAAACACCACAGCCTTCACGCCTAGTTGGTGCGCAGCATAGACCTTATTTGCCTCAGGAGTAGCACCTCCGTGCTTGACGATAAGCACAGTGTTTTTAAGGTCGATTTTAGCGTCCACTATTTTTTGCAAATCTTCAGCATCGCCGAAGTTTCCAAAGATAAAGGGGGCCTCAATCTCGCCGTCCAGACTAGGTGAGTTTGGGTTGAATGCCATGAGTTGCTCGTGTCCGCTCTGCGGACCCAAGGACGCCCTGATAGACCCGTCAGCCAACCTGACGTAGGAGTCACCAGTAGGGAAATTAAGAAACGTCTCGAGCTCGTGGAAGTCCACGTTGTTGATGCCATTATTGTGGAAGTAGCTTTCGACGTACCGAGCCAAGGCCAAATCGCCCATGGTGCCGGCCATGTGGGGCATCGAGCTGAGGTACTCCAAGTTCTCCTGGAGCGTTTTGCCCTCGATGTAATGGGCCAAGGTGTCGCCTAGCTTATCTGTGTCGTAAAAGTGGCCGGAAGAGAAGGCGCCTCCGGAGGTGCCGTTGATTCCCTCGGTGTCCTCATTTTCCGTAATGACAAAGATCAACGTCACCACAAAAAGCACATAGAGCAACCGCTTGACCACCAAGGGGTTCCCGAGCTTGAGCAACTGCAGCTCATACAGCCTCTTGAAGAAACTGTATCCTTCAGCTATGGGCTTCATGCAGCGGACCATCGGATCCACAACCTTGTCTCTGAAGGTGAATGCACAACGTTTGCTGACAAACACGAACCGTTTGATCACGCTGTCACGTTTGACCGGCTCGTAGACTTCGTCGTCATCAATCTCAAACTGTTCAATCGGTGGCACCAGGCTACCTGAGCCCAGCGCAAACGCCGTCTCGTCTTCCTCCTCGTGAACATACGCAGGCGGAAGCGCCGGCATATCGTCCACCCTTTCGTAAGACATGAGTTTTTGTTGATGTCAAGGAAAGAAGGAAGGTAGTAGGTTGGGAGATAGTGGAGGGTTGATGGTGCGAAAGTGTAGGCGCAGGTCGGAAGAGGAGATACCGGTTTTCTGGGGGGAGCGGTCTAGCGAATAGGGGCTGGGAGAGGAAGAAAGAGGAATTTTGAGGTTGGAGTTTTGGGGTGGCGATTCCTCTATTTATATGTGTTTTCGAGGTGGCTGAGGGCGGTTCGATGTGGGGCTGTACCGAGGGTATAGCTGATTCGCAGCCAGTAAGGTGGAGGGTATGAAGAGGCGGTGATGAATAACATTTCGGTGATTAAATTGTGATTTGTTGGATTTTTCGAGTTTGAAATAAAAGAGGGTCGGGCTTTTTGGGGTTTAGAGGAATGGTGGGATGTGGAGACCAGGGCATAGTACTGATTGTGGTGCGTTGTATTAGTAGGTTTCTTAATGTTTCAACATGATGGGCATTTTTGCAATTCCTTGAATTTGGAAACTTCTGTATCGATATGTTTTCACGCTGCAACGTCGTAAAATCAACAAACTTTGTTCTGTATCGTTCTGTTGGCATGTTTTAGCACCACCACAATGGGATGTCTAGCCAAGCCAAGCCAAGCGGCTTTTTGCACCTTTATAGCCGGAAGCCCGGGAATTCTTCTAGAAGTGATTGGCACTTGCGATTCTGTTTGCTGTTTTGGAGGTTTTGTGGTTTATTTTGTAAGTTATTTTTGTTATTTTAAATATTTCACTGGATATACTCACACAGCTAGAATGGCTGCAAACCCATGCAACTGCGAACGAGCAGATACCCAGTACGGAACAATGCACATAGCAAAAGGTTTAAGGAAACGTGGATTTCAAGAATCAGCCTGAAAGAATAACATCCTAAAAGACCTCGTATATTCAGATTGTCCCAGACTTTGATGGAGTCTAGGAGTATGAGCAAGTATGGACTACAGGTACTACAGCCACTAAGCATTCCACGAAGACCACGAACATGCCGATACCAAAGACCACGAACATGCCGATACCAAAGATCACGAACATCGACAATCCTCACCCATTAGTTCATTACAGCAACTCCATTCAAAACTTCCAAAAATCGTTATACTAGGAGCACCTAAGTCGGGATCTGACTCAGCAAGATGCGACTGATAGCGCTCACTATGGAATGCCCACCACCTCCCTTATTTCCTTACACCACGATAACTTTTCCTTCAAAGTCCGAAAATCCCCAGCCTCCCCCTACTATAAATACCGCTGTTCCCCCCAAATTCCAAAAAATTCCCACCCCGTGGAAATCGGCCTTGGACCTCCAACTCCGTCCCTCGTGGACTCCTGCACCTGCTGCTACTGCCCTTCGCAACCGACTCGAATCAGCTACTCTTCTTGTGCCTCGGCATAACATGAATACTGGGCTGTTATGAGCGACTCCAATTCACATAAAGCCCCGAATGGCCAAGGTTCAGGTGACCATGGTCACGGGCACCGCCATTCTCGAAGACAGAATGGCAACGACTACAAAGCCCTAAACAACGACATTCTGCCGATGGAACGCCAGGCCAGGCTGGGGAAGAAGGTGAATGCCAATCTGCGGAAAAACCAGATCTCCATAAACCACTTGTTGGACTTCCAGCTGTATAGAGATCTGCCTGAGTACCAGAAGCTGCAGAGACCCAGACAGAGGAGACGGAGCTCTAATGGGCCTAAGAAACAGCACTTGTTTCTCCACGGCATGCGGTTTATCAACGTGAACTACAAGTTTGTGTTGGACTACAGGAAAAACTATAACGTGCAACAGATTGACCCGAATGTGCCCGTGGACACTGACGATATTCTCCGTATCATAGTACCCAAGGGCAATGCATGTCCGATTTGTCTTCTGGAGGATTTGACTGCTCCGCGGATGATCACGTCGTGTGGCCATATTTTGTGCTTGACGTGTTTGCTATCGCTTTTGGAAAGCGAGGTTCCGGCTCTGATGAAGAAAGAGAGCAAGGTGATTGTGGAGAAGTACAAGGACTGCCCGTTGTGTGGGTCCATCATCCGGCAGAAGGACGTGAAGCCAGTGAAGATCGATAACGTGGATGAGCGGTTCGAGGTGCCCAAGATCAAGGACGAGGTGGTGCTTACATTGATGAGCAGACAGCCTCACCGGGTGTTTCCGTTGCCACGTAGCTTTGAAGAGCTCCAGGAAACCATTGATACGTTCCCGTGGGCAGCACAGCAGGATCCAGATCTAAGCCAGTATCTGCGGTTCTTCAAGGGCGACCTAGCATACCTCGTCAGCATGTACGAGGCCGAAAGGGAGCAGATAAAGGCAGCTTATGAGGAGGAGAAGGAACTCTACCAGGACGACGGAAAGTACATGCGAATGGCACTTAAAAACATCGACGACGATCTTGCTCTTTGGTCATCCAAGTTCAATACGGACCTTCCTGACAATGCAAAGGCTCACCAGGCCAACAAGTCGAACGGACATGGCAATACTTTCTACTACTACCAAACAGGTTTCAAGTCGTCCACGGTATATGTGCTTTCGCCTCTTGACATCAAGGTGTTGAAGTCGAGCTACAACAACGACTACGCACAGCTACCCAGCTCGCTAATAGCACAAGTCGAAAATATCAGGTACGAGGAGCTCAGCGCCGAGACGGCTCTCACCAAGTACAAATACCTACTGCATTTGCCCCAGGGCACAACCATTGGCTTTCTCGAGTGCAAGTGGCAGAACAACGAGTATATCAGCAAAGAGACATGGAACACGTTCAAGGGCGATCTCACGAAACGAAGCAAACAGTCGAGCAAGAAGTTCCATCTGGAGGAGTCCAAGAGACGCCGTGCGCTCAACGACGAAGAGAGACGTACCAGGGAATTCTTCAATCGTGAAAACAACCCACACGAGGAACACGACTGGATGCCTCCTGCCAACTTTGGCAGTCTCAGCATTTCGGATTACCGTGACCTTCCAGCGCTCAGTGCCGAGTCTCAGGATCCCGAAAGCTCCCCGGAGGAGCAGGAACGGCAAGAAGCTCAACGGTTGCAAAAAACAGTGTGGGGCACCAGCATTCCACATTCTGAAATCCAAAGTCTCGAAGGCGAGGAATCCTGGGACGCCGAGGAGATGATCCGTAAAGCAAGGGAGGAGATGGAGAGACAGGAGGCCAGTGGCACGGGCAAGAAGAAAAAGAAGAAGAAGCTTATCTTACTTTCTTCCACATAGACATAGACAGCATACCCGGAGTGCAATGCATTGAAAATTGCAAAGTTTTCGATCTACGCTACCACGATTGAAGAGACAATAAACATAAACACATTTTGGGCGGTTCCTATATTATTTTGGGTCTATAGAAATTGTCAGTGTAGGAAAGTCTGTGGTCTCCATATGGAGGTCTGGACACATCGCGAAGTAGTAACTACATCATGTCCAGTGGAAAGAAGGTGAACCTCAAGTATGTAAGGCCCCAATTTTTCTGAAACGTTATTCTAACAGCATCAGTTCGGTCACGGAGCTCAGGAACGCTCTTGAAGAGCAGCTTCCGGTTGTTTTTGGCCACTTTGGCTATGAACAGTCCTTCACCTTGATAGATATCAAACTCGGGCTCGGGTGCATAACCGTGGCGATTGCCGGTTTCCTTTTCTGGTTGGACAAGAATTACCCCTTCAAAGACACATACTACGTCATTGCCGGCGCCGTCGGCTTATACTTCCTTGTGAGCTGTGTTTTGCTCTACTTCACCTCGGGACCAGGATACAAGGACAACAAGTACGCGGGCACCAAGAAGCAGGACCGGATCGTCTTGTACGGATGGACAACCAAGTACGATCCGATTTACAACGTCAAGGTGGTGCTCAATGGCAACGAGCAGGGCGCCGTGACCAAGGAGATCCCGTTCAACAAGGTGTTTGACCAGTTTGGCTACTTCAACCAGGAAGCCGCCGTGCGTGAGTTTGGCGACTTGGTCGAGAAGAAGAGCCAGTAGTGTATAGCTAAGAATCCGAAAGTTTCTCGTCCATCTGGGAGAACCAGCGGCAGAGGTCCTGGAGAAAGAGCGGGAGGATCTTGACCACTGGGAGCCAATTGGCGTAGAATGGCGAGCAGAAGACGCCTTTTTCGCCCACATTGGCTTTTTGTAGAATTTGCCGGGCCAACTGGATATGGTTGACAAGCGGCGCAAAGAAGGTCCGGCTTGGAGTAACGTCTTTGAACATGTCTGTGGTCAACTGACCGGGTGCTACCAAAAGTAGACGAATGTTCGGTAGGCTGGCGATCTCTCTGGAGAAGCTTTCGTGGATTTGGAAAATAGCCGCTTTGGACGCAGCGTAAACAGACCCGTTCTTAGGAGCCAATGCCGCCAATATGGACGACACCGAAACCACATAGAGCTGCAGGTGTTTGTAGTGTCTGATATGGTGGGAAACGATTCTTCGGAGCGCCGTGATTTGGGCAAAAGTGTTGACGTTGAAGGTGTGGCGAATGTCGCTGTCGGACAGATTCAAAAGACTGCCGCTGTTTCTGACTCCAGCGTTGTTGATGAGCACCGAGACATGCTCATGTCGAGCATCTAGAGCGTGCAACACGCCTGTCAAGGTGTAATTGAGGTCGTGTTCTCTTGACACGTCACAGCGGTGAAACTCCAACGGCGCCAGCCCAAACTCAAACTCGGGTTTCCGAACATCTAGCACAATCACCTTTCCCACCTTGTACTCGAAAAGCAACTGCTTGACCAACTCAAGCCCAAGTCCCAGCGACCCGCCGGTGATCAAAACCACGTCGTTCTGGCCAAGCGAAACCCATTCCAGCGGGAGCTTGTACGCCTGGCCATACACAGCCAAGGCGTCTATGGAGAAGAGGAGGAGGTAGCCTAGGACGTAGACCCAGTGGAATCCGCTGAAGACGCTGGGGTTAGTGGGATTGCGAGGAGCAAACGGAAATCACGTACCTAAATAGGAAAAGAAGCGGGTATAGAAGCCAATGGAGCCGCACCGCCTCGTGCACTAGCGTGTCCACTGTCATATGGGAGTTTCTTGTGGCTGCGAAAGTGTTGATGCGATATGGAGGTGTAGGATAGTCTGGGCCGAGGGGGACAAATGTTACTTTTTGGAAATTTTGAGATTTGGGGGTTGGGATTTTGCAATTGGCTTTGGATTTGACGAAAAGGTTGATTTTATTTTATTTAGTGGTTCTGTGGAAGTGCTGGGTTTATGGTTAGATGAGTTTTTCAGTGCACTGAAATTTAGAGGTTACTAGTCTGGGGCTTTGGTGGAGTAGCACAACACAAATAAAAAGCCGGTCTTCCCACCTCTTTCTAAAAAGATTCATGAGTTTTCTCTTTTCCTACTTATCTGCCTATTTGGTCAGGCTCATTCACATATAAGAAGGGATTGCCGGTTTATTGGAACAGAGATATCCACTTGCAGAGGTTTCTTCGAGGGTTCCGTATTGAATCTTCGTAAGGGACTGCTCTAAGATAAGACTTGACGTGAATCTCGCAATATACCTCCCTTAGCTATTGAAATATTATCGACGTCTGCCAATTAATCCCTGGCATTTACCCCCTCCATTGAATATACCCACCCTGACTCCTACCATTTTCCAATCCATGCTATGTTCCCATTTCTATAAACTTACCCTTGTTTCTTCGACGCAACATCAAACTCGTACCCACGAGCGATACCCGAGGTGCCCTCTTCAGCAACAGCACCGCTTTCATCGTAGTCGCTTTCACTATCGTCCTCCTGGTCCCTGAAGTCACTTCCAAGACCGGTCCACGCTCTCTGCTGAAGATGAGCGGCTGAAGTCAGAACGGTGTTTCTAAGCGCAACAGCCAGCGAAAGCTTCTGAACAAGAGCTGTGGAATCCGTTTCTGAAGTCTCTCCCTTTTGTGAGATCTGAAGATGCTGGAGCTTCCGGAGCGGCTTGGAAGCACTGGTGAATTGTCCTGTGACGGGATCGAAAACGGGGGCATCATCGTCGGAATCGGCTTCTTCAGCCTTCTCCTCCGGCTCCTCCCCGAGTTCACCCAAAATGCTCTTGAAGTCAGTGACCCACTTGCCTGTCCACGACAATTCGTCACTCAATGCTAGCAACAATTCATACGGCGTGACAATCGCCTTGAAGTACTCGTTGTTCTGGTCCACGATGATACCTTGGTGGTCACATCCGAGAACACACCAGAGGTCAATGGCTTCGAAGTTTGCTAGTTTGGCGACATTGGGCTTGCCAACCACGAATATGTAATGTTTCTTGCCCGCCTCCTTGAGCTTCTTGCCCATTCCGTTGATCAATTCTCTCGTGTTACTCAATGAAAGCGTATTCACGAGAATGCCAATAGTTCCGGCAGTACGAGCCATGTGCATGTATCTGTAACGGCGCATGAGGTTGGGGTATGGACCCTGGGAGGTGGTGTTTTCTGTGGGGTCAAATAGCGTCACCAGCAGGAACTTGGTGGTGAGTTGGAGGAGACGAGGCGTCTCGGGAGCAGTTATATGGAAAAGCTCGTACTCGCCGAGAACGCTTTCCTCATCTTCCATGCCATGGAATACTCTGTTTAAAGCTCGAAGCTGGCTTTCTTTACCCTCCAAGGGCTGGTATCCTAGAATAGGCGAGGAGCTTTCCACGTCAGCCACGACCAAGTCTGAGTAGTCTTCAAGCTTCTTCTTAGCTTCATGCAAAATGTACGTGTGTGGGGCATCGGCCATCAAAACAATCTTGGTATCGGTTTCAGGGTACCGCTCACGGAACAGCTTCACCAACTCGTCTAGATCAACAAACGGCTTGCCGAAAACATATGCACAGGGGAGCTTGCTAACAGCGTTCAAACAGGCGTCACCAAAATGTATGAGGAGATCCGACTTGACATGTTCAGCAGCAACTTCGTCTACACAGCAGGATGAGTAGGAAGTGTCGGCGAGAATCCACAACTTCTGGCCCTCACTAGGAGAGGTAGTGTTATCTTTGCAGCATGATGATTCGCCACAGCTAGTTGAACAGCTTTCTGATTCCTGGAGATTAAGGGCTGCCTCAGTGAGACCTAGCTTCCTTTGTAGCTGTTGAGCCACAGCAGCAGCGTCACAGACCAACGAATCAGGAAATTGTAGAGTGGCCCTTTTGTATTTTGGTTCGTCGCCTTCCTTTTGCTCGAGAAATGCCGCCACCTCATCGAGGTTGTAGTAATCATGGATCTTGTCAAGGTAGTTCTCGCCCGGCTGGAGATGGAGATGAGTTCTCTTGATCTCAGTTTTGTCTATTTTCGCATAGCTAAACGTCTGTTCGTCCTGGGCAGTCGAGAGCGCCGGCGCTACGAGCTCGGCCAGAGGCATGGTGGGATATGGGTGGGTCTGATGAGATACTTTTTTCAAGCAGAGCATCACTTCGCACTCCACACTCGTACAATATCAACACCCTCACTCAGCCCACCCAGCAGGCATAGGCCTGTAGGCGGCCACAGATCCCTGCGTGATATTGCCAATTTCGTATTCTCCTCTCTTGACGACCTTGACACCGCCCACATTCTGCTCGGCTACATATATCTTCTCTCCCACCTTGTCAATCACAACAGAGGTGTGGTCGGGGTCTCCAGCGGTCTGCGTAGACCCAGTAGCTCTGTTTTCAAATTTGGCACTCTTAAACTGGAGTATGTCACCACGACGCACCTCGTCAAGTTGGGGACGCATCATCGTAGGGCCGTTTGGAGTTCCATGCACTTCGAGTATTGGGAATCCGTGGTGGTAGTATGTGGAAACGAAGGCCTGGTTGCCACATCCTTGCTCCAACGCAAACTTGGCAAGATCCCAACATTCACCACGACCAACTTGTTGACCTTCATGGTGAAGTGAGTAGCCTGCGACGTTCTCACCATACTGTTGACTGTAAGCAACAAGATCAGCATGTTGAGGAACTCTGGTGTCGATTGGGGAGGGCATGTAGTGATCGATGGTCACATTGGCCAGACTGATGTCCTCATTGACCCAGGTGAACTTGTATTTGATTTTGGAAAGGTCCTTGAGACGAACGTTCAACTCTCTGGTCGATGTCTTCTTCATACCACCAGGCCCGCCCTGGGTCGAGTACATGAATGAAGTGGAGTAGTTGTGACCCTCAAGTGATTTGGGGAGCACCATGGGCTTGTCGGTTGCCATATACCATCCTGTGCCCATCTCAAGATCAAGTTGCGGAGGACCAGAAGGCACAGGGGCCGGTTGGGCGGGAGTTGGTTGGCTCGAAGCAGCTTGTGGAGGCAACGGAGCGGCCTTTCTTTCATAATTACGTTTTGGCGGCACCGGTGCCTCAGCTTGTGCAGCTGGAGCAGGAGGAGCAGCTGGAGCAGGCTGGGCGGGCTGAGCTTGCTGAACTGCTGCCTGGCTTCCTTGTGGCACTATGGGTACTATAGGAGGCTGGTTAGCTTGGGAGGCGTCAGGCAAAGTAGAGTTCGTTGGTTTTGGGGGAATAGCATTGGATGGCGGAAGACCACGGGAAACAGGGCCAACGTCGCTTGAATTAGATTGCACCGACTCCCTTCGAGGTAACACTGGAGGAGCAGGTTTGGGAGCCGGGGTGGGCCTAGGGGCTTCCTTTTCGGTTGTTGGTTTAGGTGCCACTGGCGGCTTTGGCGCAACAGCCGGTTTAGGTGCAACCTCTGGCTTTGGAGCAATTTCTGGCTTTGCTGCAATTTCTGGCTTTGGCGCAATTTCTGGCTTGGCCAGCGCAGGCTTCAGCTCAAACGATGGTTTTGCAGGCTTTGGTGGCTTCACTGGCTTAGCAGGCTTTGGAGGAGGAACCTTCTTTGACGGGATTGCAGCATCGGGTTGCGTTTCACCACCGCTTCTCAAACGAGCAATCTCTGCCGCAAAATTGGGAGCACCAGATGGGGCGGCACTTGGAGCAGGAGCCGCTGGGGTTTCCTCTGCCTGCTCAGCAAGTGTATATGGCGGTGGAGGTGAATTAGCCCGAGGTGCCTCTCTTGTGGGAAGACTAGGAGGGACAGAGGACGCCGAGTTCTCGGTGTGAAGCGTGGGCTTTGTTGCCGGTTTTGGAGGAGGAGCCTTGATTGGTTTGTTTGCTGCAACGGAAGACGTGTCCGACGTTCTGTGAGGCAACTGGGGTGGAGGACCAGCAGCGGGGGTCAGATTTGACGCTGGAGCCTGGGGTGTAGGAGGTACCTGAGGTGTAGCAGGAACCTGAGGAGTAGCGGGAACCTGAGGTACAGCCGGAACTTGAGGTACAGCCGGAACCTGAGGTGGAGCAGGGACTTGTGGTGGAGGTTGCACCTGTGGTGGAGGCTGGGGTGGCATTACCAGAGCAGGCTTGGGTTTCGTTCGTGGCGGAGGCGCCTGGCTTTCCTTTCTCATTGGCGGAGGAGGAGCAAACAGCGTAGGATCTGGAGCCGTGCTCTGATATCTTTTGATAGAACCTGGCTGCGATGGTGGTTCTGGCGATTTGGCAGACTCCCGGGAGGGAAGTGAAGCATGCAGACTGGCAGGCGACCTTGGTGTGGCAGGAACCGTGCCTCCGTTTCTTCCCTTGTGGATAGGCGGAGGAGCGAACTGAGAGAGATCATTGTCTCCTCTGAACATGGACACCTTCTTCAGCTCGCCCGTGGAGTCAGAAGAGATCGACTCCTGGGCTGGAGGCTGCTGAGTCTGCGGAACTTGCTGGATCAGAGAGGATGTCGAGTTTTCTCTCGGTGGAGGAGGAGGAGCTCCTCTTTGCTCTGTTCCTGGCGCCTGCGAGTAGGCTGGTGTAGTTGCTGGAGCCTGTGAGTACGAAGGCGTCGTACCTGGAGCTTGAGCATAGGAAGGGGTTGTTCCGGGAGCCTGCTGATAGCTTGGAGGGGCGCCCAGTTGCTGATCTTGAGCAGGAGCTTGAGCAGGCTGGTACGGTTGAGGCTGGAACGACTGTGGTTGGTACGGTTGTGGTTGATACGGCTGAGGCTGGTAAGGCTGCTGGTACCCCTGCTGTTGTTGCTGTTGTTGTGGAGGCTGTTGATAACCCTGTTGCTGATAACCCTGAGCATCTTGCGGTTGCTGAGGAGGCTGGTAGCCCTGTTGGGCGTTTGGTTGGTACTGCTGCTGAGGCTGAGCAGGTAGCTGGGGCTGGCTTTGCTGGCTCAGTTGGCTATCATACAGAGGCCTCTGAGCTGGAGCAGGGTATTTCGATTTCTCTCCTGCTTTAGGCACGTCGTAGGCTCCAACGTTTCTTTTAACTGGACCAGGCAACGCAGCTAGCTTCTCCTTGTCAGGAGGCGTGTATTCATAATGAGCACTGGGTCCAGCTTCGGACTGGGTCTCTCCAGGGGGAGGTAATCCTTTTCTTTTCGCTTCATTCTTCTTATACGTGTCGTAGCCAGCTTTAGACACTGCTTTCGTGCCACGTCCAATTCCTCGGGCGGTGGCCGACCCGAATGCTTTAAAAGAGTCTTTATTATTGTCCCAGAACGACATTGTCTGGTTTGGAGCGGTTTTGTTGATGTAGTAGGAGGCGGTACAGATAGTAGATTTCGTGATCGCGCATACCATTTGGCTGCGGCAGAGGCTAAGGAAGGGTCTAGGAGGCGGAGTATATTTAGCCGACGATGGGGATCAAAAGGTAACTGAGAACGCTGCCGACTGCAAGGCCAAAGGTTAAAAACACCGTGGCGAAGCCGCCCGCTGCTTCCTTCTCCTCGTTGGTCGAGCAGTTGTCACCAATAACCATGAAGCACGAGGTGCACAATTGGCCATTGGAGAGGCCAAAAAGAAATTGTAGCAATATGTACCAGAAGTCCGACGATATGAACGGCGCAGAGCTCCCGGGGTGGATGTTGCAAGTCAAAAACAACGGGATGAAGACCACTCGGGCCACAGCGTAGACTATCAAGCGGTTCGGGTTTTTTACGAGGAAGGCCGAATTGGCCATGCCGCAAAGCACACGGCCGGCGAGATCTCCGATGTTCCAGATGAGGAAGACGACGGGGATGTAGATGCTTTTTTTGAAAAAGAGGTTCTCGGAGTTCTCCCGAACTGATGTCACGGTGGATGCGAAAACAGGGAACACCAAGGTGATGCAGAAGGTGAGGAAAATCGTCATCACAATGAGCTTGAGCTTTTGCCACAACAAGCCGAAGGGCACGTGCTTTTTTGGCGTGATGTTGATGGGTTCTTCGTCCTCGCCTTCTTCCACTGCAACGTAAGCGTGGGCATTTTTATAGCGATTGGCCAACCCAAGCATGAAAACAGCGAGAAAAGCCACGAGACACGCGCTCAAAAAGTACAAGGTAAGCCCTGCGTTCCGAGCCTTGTGTGGGTGTGTCTCCTCTAGTTTGTCCTTGCCAGTTAACAAGATGGAGCAAATGAGGGCAAGTGGCGGGAGGGCACCGGCGATGGCCTGTCCGACCATTACACCGTTGGTGTATATGCTTCCAAGTACGTTTGCCGAGGCCAAGGCGCCGTTTTGGGCCAAACTGGAGGCCATGGCACTGAGCAAGACCGTGAGCATGAGGAGGGCAAAAAACGTGTAATCTTTCATGAAGATGAAGAAGTCGGCAAAACACGTCAACGCCAAAAACGCAAAGATCGCCACCGTCACGATCATGCCGACGAAAATACGTTTATGGTAGTTCACGCCTTCCTGCTTCTGCGACAAGTAGTAGGAGAACAACATCGTGGTGATTGTTGACACCGACATGAACGTTGAGGAGAATGCTTTTGAAAGTCCCGGCGTATCGCTGAATCTGTCTCCATAGTAAGACGAAGCCGACAAGTAGCAATTCCACGGCCAAAGTAGCGCTACACCGATCATAGTATAAGCGGCATAAGTCAACGTTGAAAGGCGTAGCTGCACTTTTGAGTTTAATCTGAAAACCACCGCATCGTGGGTGCGAGCACGATCGTCCTGTTCTGACATGTGCTCTAGTTCGAATTCTTCTGTCAATATATGTCAAAAGAAGAGTAGTACTCTTCGCGTCTTATCAATACAGACGCTGTGATATGTCAATGGTTGATGCGCGATAAGCTGTGTGCCCTACTACTGAAGACTGTTCTTCTGCACTTGAAGGAGAGTTTTGTATGGTGGTTATTGGGAAGGCTCTGTTGGATTAATTTTTTTTTGTTTCATTTCCTGAACATTGATGAATGCGTGCTTGAAATTATGGCACTTTGGTAGTTTGAGTTCCATGATGGAGTAGCTCATGAACTCCAAACTGTAGAGGGACCATCGTGGGATTTAAAAATTAAGCTTTCTGGAAACAAAATTGTAGCTCTTCTGCTATATTTCTCAGCTACACAGATAAATACCTTACAAGCATTGAACGCTATTTACATGGATGTGCATTGAACGCTATTAACATGGATGGTGTGCTACTTGGTACCCTCTTCATCAGCTCTGGTTCTACTCCAGCATCCAAACCACACTTCGCCGGTTTGGAATTTAATGAAATCATATATAATGTAGAAGGTGGAGGACTATCCCACGAAAGCTTCGGAAAGTTCCATTCATTGGGACGTTAGAGTAGGCTCACCTGGTTCCCAAACAACCAACCAGACAATCAATGCAACTCTTGACGGAAGTGAAACTGTTAATCTGTTCTAGGTTGACCCGGAGGACAATGACCTCTCTACAACTTTCCCCACACCTCATCGAATGCTGGAAGCTGTTGCACCCAAGTATCAATACCGAAAGCTAGACAAATAGGTGAAGTTGTATTGGGAATGAAGTATGTGGTGGTGATCCTCTTAGTGGACGCACCAAGAAATAGATTCAGGCACAGAGTTGAACCTTGGACAAAACAAACGAACCCTGCCATTTCAGCCCTATTGTATCATATATATGCTTCAAAGGCTATCATATTAGAAGCCACTCTTCTGGGGCCGCTTCTCAAGTCTAGACTGATGTTTGAAATAATACTTGGAGACCTCAGCTGTATTCTGATAGGGGAATAGCCAGCAAGAATAATGGTACAGCAAAAATCTGACATTGATTGAGGGAATCTTACTGTTCTAGAGAGTATCTTGTCTGAACAACCGAGGGCTGCGAACTATGTGGTATCTTTTGACTTACCAGAACAATTTCAGTCTCGATATAGCTTCTATTATGTGCTATATCACTAAGGATCATTAAGGAGGGGGCTTTGTTAATACGAGCAGTTCAGAGAAATAGTCGTGATTGAGGATCTGAAAGACTCACAGTATCACACACCATCATTGGATTCAACTGCAGACATGATAGCGCTCTTAGACCATTCACACTGGGACCTCTTTAATTGTTTTAAAGTTCACTCTACACTGGCTTTTCTATTACCATAGTTGTAATCCAGCGTAATCCCAAAGGACTAAGGACCCTTATTCTCAAGATACTGGTATATCATGCAACAATACCTTTCGAACTGCATATACTATGTGGTAAACTTTCGCTACACATTCGCTTGCATGAAGATTTTAGGCTGGCTAACAGATTGCCACATATCAAGAATTTAATGGTGATTTAGGGTTCGAACTAGAGTTTAGTACACCGTATTTGTTACTTAATAGAGGGAGTGTTCAGTAAATGTGCACTATGGCGAGGAAACCAATTATTATTTATGCAAGGGACCTGCAGCTCGGCGACACACATAAAATCGCTTTCGAGCCAGGGAGTGCTCAATTAAATACGTAAGCAACCTCCAGGAGTCATTAATAAGGCATGATTGTAAAATCTTCTGACGAATCATACTTAAAGTCAAGTTACAGGTCATTTAGTAACAATTGTACCGATGAGACACGCAGCCTCGCGAAAAAGATCTTGCGTCAAACATGCATGTCGGAGCGTCAACCGACAATAAGCTTGCAAACTGCCATACATACGGGTCACAGGGGGTTTACAAAATGTCGTGACAAAAGGAGTATCTGGCGTATTCCTTAAGATTCAAAAAAAAATTGGAAGTTTTTCGGCTATTGGCGGAATTGCCCTCCACAATGTTTATCACACCCTTTGGCGCGTATAAAAGCTGCAAAAAGTGGCTACTTCTTTCTCTTCTACCCACCACTTCTTTTTTACCCGACCTCCACTTTTGAGTTGACAGCACTTCCAAACACAAAAAAACAACAGGCGTCTTTCATAAATAGCCAACTCCTGAACATGGATCACCACCACCACGTTGATTTCTCAGGAACAGAGTATCAACACCCCGGCCCGGATCAATACCCACATTCAAACGAAGAAAGTACTGTTCCTAATCTCCAGTCGTCCCATACACTGCAAAGCGTGCTGGCTACGCCAGTTGACGAGCCTTCTGAAACGTTTAGGAAGACTTATAAGATCTTTCTTCGTTGCGTCGTCGTATCACTTTTTATTGTCTGCATGAAAGCCATCTTCTATGATAGAGGCGATTACAAGGACGTGAAAAAGGTCTCACGGAAGCTGTTCGAGGAGTTCTGCTATAGGCCTACAATAGACTGGTGCAGGTTTCATCCACTGGTTCTTGCTGATAAGTACCAGGGGAAGATTTGTAACGTGCGCAATAGGGATACCTTTTGTAATGGTACCGCAGCTAAAGTCTTTTTGGATTACACCCACGAAGTAATGAAAGAGAGAGATGAATGTTTGGTCCATCGTCTCAAGGAAAGCCATAAGTTCGATGCATGGATTAGTGCAGATTCAGTGTCAAACGATCGTCGTGCCCCAACTTGGAGCAATCCTCAGGGCGAGGACGACACTAATACCCAAGCAAATCTTGAGGCTAGACCCTGTGAAGAGCAAAGCCGATTGGATAGACTGTGCTACAATGCACAGTTTACCGATTACCTACTCTTCTGCGTACACAATGGTTCACCTCCCAACGACCCTCCCGGATCATCATTTGCTGCCTTTACCTTGGTGTTCATGGCCTTGGGTCTCGTGTGGTATTTTCTGCTGAATTTGTAGATGGATAACTGGGAGAAATACATAAGAAGGTTGAATATATATCCCGTATATTGAGAATACTTGCATTACATCGCAGGACTAGGACAATTAAGGTATTGATCATCTCCCGTGAAGATTGCTCACGATATAATTCTGGCAGCATTTTTGGCCCTCGTCGGGGTACGTTGAAAAAACCCTAAACTCAATACTGGCTTTGGTTTCGAAGACCATACACAAAATGGATCTTTTCAAGGCACTCAGCGGAAAAACATCAAGACAAACCCCAGAGAAGAGGGGTCCAGTTAAGTTGGACACATATTTCCAAATCAAGAGTTTTGGAACTGATTTTAAACGTTTCGAGGCGGATTTCTCCACGGTGGTAGAGCAGAACCCGTATTCATTCAGAACAAAAGGTGTAACCATCTTGGGAGAGTTGCACCAGGTGACAGAAATCCGCCTAGTTGCTGAAGAATCCACTTCTTTTGACCCTGAGCAAAAAATCATAATCGAAAATGCTCGACAGAAACACGGCGTGACATCTTTCGGGGCAGGCCCCCATCCAGAGCAAAATAGGGTCATGTTTCAAGTCTATCACACATATGTCACCTTCAACTGGACAAACATCGAAATGCCCAATCCAGCAGTAGGAACTTGCCTTTACGTGGCGGAGAAGGAACGGGTATTCTTTCCCGGCCCGAAGTTCCCAATGTCTCATCTGCTCCGTGGAGAAGGCTCGGAATTTGACATGACTTCAGTTCACAAAATCACTGATGATGTTTCTCTTGAACTCAATGCCGAGTTCCTTCACCAACCGTGGTTTCTTCAGATGTTGCATCATCGCATAGTACTCCCTGGGATGTCGATACCTCAATTCCTATCACTATCACTCCATCTAGTAGGCGATCCAAAGACGGACGATAGATTTATGGAGCCCTTTCACATTTCACAAGTATGCATCGAGCTCCAGGAGTTTGTCAGCGTGCGGAAATATGGTTGTTCGTTTGAGGATGTTCGTACAATGGTAGTCAGCGATACCAGTCCGAACGAATTGGCCAGTCTTGCACAACAAGAAGTCGTCGTCCCAGCTGAATGCTATGACTGCAAGCTCCCGGAGATTGGCCCCACTTTTTTTACTAATGGTTTCACGAGAAGCTATGGCTTGAAGATCACGATGAAGTTGGTTCACAAGAGCATCCCCGGTATACTTGCATCCACATTCCTTGAGTTGAATGTAGCAGAAAAGAAAGAGGAACGCATAAACTTTGAAGAATGTCCGGGCCAGGAAATTCGGGATATCTACTATGATGTTGCGCCTCCTTTGAGTCAAGAGGCGCTAGAGAAACACATGGCAAATTATCAAGATCAGTTGCGAAGTTTCAGTGGTGACTTTGATCAATACCTGCTCCTGTCCCATCGAAATGGTTCAGCGGGATGCCTTTTGTTTTCCATTGAATCTTCCCGTAGTAATTGCTTAGATCTCGACTCGACAGACTCAAACGGCTTCATTGGATATTTCAAGAAATCGCTAAGGTTATATTATGCAAAGCTAGCGTGCAAAGCATATTTTGGTGGTATATATCAATGTGGGCGGGGAGAAAAACAAAGCAATCCAGTTCCTGGAGGAGATATGAGTAATTCAAAAAAGCCTTACGCAATGGGTTGCCTAATGGTGGGAAATAATGTTGTCGAAGCAATCCCCCCTGAACAGTTTCATCGACGTGTAAGGGCCTTGGATATTATAGCATTATTGGGAGATGAGAAGGTTCCTCTTGCTTCGCGTATCGTAATGCCTGACGATAAAGTTTCTAAGTCTTTTGGGTTTGATGCAATTGCAAAACCAGGAATGAAGTTGTCTGACATTATCAGTTTCACTTATATTCTTCCGCAAAGTTTCCAAGCCGCTTCTCGCGAGAATCAAGTGGAAGATTACAGCATGAACTTCACGTATGTTGAAGTATGCCTCTTTTCAATCGAAAGATCAGGGTTTACTGTTTTGAAGAGCAAAAAGGTGTTGCTGGAGAAGACTAAATTGCCATCGATACGATGGAGTGAGTTCAAAGAGAGCGTGCCTGGTAGTCAGTCTGCCTGTGCTTTTATGCTACCAGAAGAGACCTTTGATGCTGTAATTCCCCTTGATCTACAGCCTTCTAAAGTAAGCTCCCGATATTCTCGACAATTCATTATCAGAGTATGGGTGTATCTCACTGTTGATGGAAGGAAACATGGCAGGATGCGGAAATTTAACTTGATTATTGCCAAATGAGAAGTGCAATGACAATCAAACGCTTGCCATTCCACCCGAAACAAGACTTATAAAGCGAATTCCTCATATAATTGACTGGTGTGGTCTCAGTGTGGCTTTGTTGAACAGTCTTGGGCATTTTTATCAAACGCTGATTTCTTTTCCGTTTTCCACCACTCTTATTCCCTTTCTATGTAGTGCTGGCTGCAAAATCGAAGGGATAAAGGTGGTTACACGTAGATCAACCATGACAGTGGTTTCTGCATGTCAGATCGAGTCCCCCATGGTAACAGCTCAAGGCTCTGTCCTAACTTCATTTGTCCAACATGAGTAGTTCATGTGACGGTCAGACGAATACTACACAGTCAACAGCTCAGGTAATCCTCCCATTATATGCTACTATTTACAGGTGTCTAGAGGGACACAGGGACATCGTTTCTGGGGTCGAGAACCCACTTGCGCAAAATGTTCTTCACCGTGTGTGGCTTCAAGTCGGTGCTTTTGCCCATCTTCTCCAAAATCTCCTTTCTTTGGCCCTCGAACGAGCTGCTCATCAACTTTTCAAGAATCACGTGGATATTGGCTAGTCTGTTGTCGATCGTGCTGAGGTCCCTGGCAGCATTATTGAGAGAAAGTGGCACCACTTGTTCGGTGGATGGCCACAGCGTGATGTTGTATCTTTTCTTGATTTCGTCGATCGATTTGAGGTACGATTCCCTCTCGCCCTCAGGCACCTTGGAGAAGGCCTTGGTCAAGGAATCTAGCTGTTTCAAATCCTCAATCTTTTTGATGTCTTCCTCAAACAACGTTCTTCTGTCGTTGAGCTCGTCTCTCTTTTTCTGCTCCTCAGCATACACCTTCTTCTTGGCCAACTCCTGGTACTTGGCGAACTGCTGACCCTTATTGATCTTGATTTCCGCAATGGCGAAATACTTTCTTTCGGTCATTTTGGGAATAGACTCGATTCTGACGATATCGCCTTCTTTGCAGAGATCTCCCTCGTCGTGGACGAGGTAGTCCTTTCTTTTGAGCACCTCCTTGTGGACCCTCTTATCGTAACCCTTGGCCTGAACACGGACCTTCACGGTCTTGCTCATTTTACCTTGGGACACGACCAATCCCACGAAATTCTGCCTGGCCATGGTTTTCACTTGGTGTAGGTTGGAGTACCTGAGCTGAAAAAATCTATCTACACTGCGGCGTGCGCGAACCATAAATATCTACATACCCGTAGTTCACCTAAGGTGAGCTCACCTCAAGGTGGGAAGAACCAGGGTGATTTTCTCCACCAAGGTGGCGTTTTCCTCCTCCGTGCCGATTGACAACCTCAAGGCGCCGGTGCAGTTGAGCTCCTTGCCCCTGAAACGCACCACCACGCCGTTCTCAACCGCCAACGTATTGTACAATTTCGCAGCCACCTCGTTCGATGGGGTGCCGGTAGAATCGAGAATCTGTATGAGCAAGAAGTTGGCATCCAAGCCGCCAATGTTTTTGCCGATTCCGTCGATTTTCGAAAGCGTCTCCAAAAGCCTTGCTCTTTCGTTCTTGATTTTCTTGACGTACCCCTGCATCACCTTGAGTCCGTCTTCTGCTTGAGTAGACCGCACTGCTACTGCGGAGGTCAAGGACAGAATGTTGTAAGGATACTTCATGGCATTGAGGAAGCGGGAGAGGCCAGCGGTTGCAAACGTGATACCAAGTCTGACACCCGCAAGACCAAAAGACTTGGAAAGCGTCTGGAGAACCACCAAGTTGGGGAACTGGTTCACCAAGGTGGATACAGACTGGGAGGTGTTTGGAGCAGTCGGGTCAACGAAATCAATGTAGGCCTCGTCCACCACCACCAACCCGTTCCACGATTCCTGTGCTCTTTTAAGCAAATCCACAATCAACTTGCAGTCGATGAGCTTGGCGGTCGGATTACCTGGCGACGTTATGTAGATGAGCTTGATGGAAGGGTCTGCGGACAATTTCGCCAAAATGGCCTCCACGTCGATCTGGAAGTCGGGCGTCGTCAATGGCACCGTGACCATCTCCACGTCATTGACGGTGGCGCAAATCAGGTACATTCCGTACGTGGGCGGACACACCAAAAGCTTGTCCTTACCAGGCGTGCAAACGCACCTCAACAACATGTCTATGCTCTCATCTGAACCCACACCGAGACAGAGGTTGTCGGCGTCGATTTTCCTGGTGGAGCTCTCCACGAGCTGATTGGGGGCCGAGTTTCTGAAATTGGCGATCTGCTGCTTCAACTCCAACTGGTGAGGATCGGGGTATCTGTTGAGCTCCAAGGCCAGTTCCCAGGAGGAGATGTTGCTGAGGGCCGGGCCGTGGGTGTTTTCGTTGGCGTCCAACAAGATGCCCTCCTTGAAGTCGTCACGTGCACATCTGTAGGGCTCCAAGGTGCGGATGTTGGGGCGAATGAGTGTTTCGAGGTTGAAAGACATGGTGGTGATAAGTGGTTATCGCGAAAAAATGGCTGCGAAATCTATGAGTCAGGCGCCAAGGGAGGGAGGTGCTGTTGATGGTGCACTGGTCGATGATGAATTGGGAGAAGATTTTTTGTTGAATTTCAAAAGTGAGTTTCATTTATGATTGGCGGTTTTGTGGATTTGTGGATTTTTGGATTTTAGACGGGGGTCTACATATGCGGTAGATAAGGCAAGGCTGATCGGACAGGACCCTGGATAATGACAGGAATCGAGCAACATACAGAGATCGTGGAAACAGGGAAGAAATAATAATTCAAGGCAATTGTAGATTCAATTTCAACGATCTAAAAATCGATTGACCGTATTGGCAATCTCTCGAAACTTCTTCATGTCAGTCTCGTTTTCTCGGAGCTTGGCCTTTATCTCTTCGAGAGGGCTTTTTGTATCTGTTGCCGCCTGCTCAAGTTGTCTAGCCGTCAATTTTGCCTCAGCGGCCTTGAGATATTCCTCCTTCAGCTTGATATCAATCTCTCGTTTTTCAAGACGCTGCCTCCCTTTTTGGTTTCTCATCTGCTCAGAACAACCGCTCGAAATCATCACTACCCGATAACGGCGAAAAAACATCCTCCTCCACCTTATCACCAGCAGGCCTATGAAGCCTGTTCAGACCTTCAGAAGGAGAAAGAAATCTCACCTTAAGCCCCTTGGTCCGCTTCTTTCCCAGCGCTAAACTCAGCTTGAGCTTGCCTTTAAGCATCTGCATTCTTCTTTTGGCATTTCTCCATTCACCCCACTTGGTACGTGGCTCGAGCTCCTCATCGGAAGACCTCAACGCTTCGTGCTTGTACCCGTTCCATTCGGCCGGAAGTGTAGAATACTCGATTTTGGCAGCCGACATGTCCTCGACATCTGTAATCGAAGGAAAGTCCTCTAGGGTGGGCTGGTGATTGTAGGGCAGAAACACAGACGCCTCGAGCCGATCGGTGGACATTTGGCTGCGGATGAAAAGAGCAGCGAGACTTCTGCTAGTGAGCGATCGAGACCTGGAGGGTCTGAAGTTGCTGAGCTTTTGAGGAAGAGTGGCTGCGTTGGATGCTTTTGGGACACTATTGGGGGATTCATGGGAGTCTTCCTTTCCAAAAGCAGTTTCCGATTGAGGCTCGTTTTGGTCAAAAATGTCATCGGGGGTGACTTTCGTGGTGGCTTTTCTCTCTGACCATGTTCCAAACCTCATGGTTACGACTCTTCTGAACCAGTGGGTCCTTTCGGTTTTGGACTCGTCCTCTCCCTTGATCTTGCCTTTCGGCAACGGCTTGGGCAAAGTGGACGCCACACTTTCCAGATCCTCCTTGTCTGTATCCTCTTCCTTGTCCAGTTCGTGATCGCTCTTTGGGTGGAGATCCGTAGGAAGCTCCCCATCATCTTTGAGTTCGTAGGATTCAAAAAACTTCACCAAATGGGCTAGCGACAGCGCCAGAAGGCTTTCTGTTGATCCAGGGTCTATTAGGTTCAAGGGTGGCTGAACCACTGCTGCCATTGGGGATTGTGAACAGAAGAGAAATGGTTGCAAAAAGAGCACTTCGCAGGGTAGTATCCAAATGAGCCAATGTACACTTTGAGATACATTGCAAAGTGAAAATGGCATGGAAATGCTTTCATCTGAAAAATGCATAGTTTCATCGCTACACGTCGATAGTATGTTAATCGGCTTCCTTTGATACATACCAGGCTGGGGAGGACCTTCTAACTACTTTCGGAAATATCGTACATTTGCGCCCCCAATGGACTAGTTTTTGAAGAATTCGCTTACTTTGGTCATTTTTGATATCTAAACGACACTAAACCATCCCTATGCTGATTTTGACCTTGACCGTTCTCCTTCATTACTAGGCTGGGGACAATTGTGCACCCGTGCACCAGGTGCTCACCTACACCTGTCGAAAAGCTCCACTATCAACTACACCATGGAGTTCGATATTAGATATGACCCTAAAACCAAGGGGGTTGTGTTTGCAGAGGAACCTGAGGAGGTCACACCTGCCCTCAACCTCGAGCTTGAACAGCTCAGCACGCTCACAACCGAGCTTATTGGCATAAACGACCCATATCCTCCAAAACCCACCGGAGAGTCCTTCAACAAGGATTTGTCCAAAATGATCAAAAAGCTTTACGAAGGCGGTGTCCAGAGCTTCAAGCAGGAGAAGTTCGTGGACCTGGCCAAGCAGTTCACCATCGCCATTGAGGTGATCAACAGAAGAAACAAGTTCGAGGTGTTCCTGGCCACTTTGCAGGAGCTCAGTCTCCTCTTGATGAGCAGAGCTGACGCCTACCTCAAGTGCAAGGAGTACTTGAAGGCTTTCAACGACGCTGACATGTTGATTGGCATGATGATGACCACTCCAGAGAACTTTTTGCGTAGAGGCGTGGCCAACTACTTCTTGGGCAACTACGAGGACGCCAGAGCGGACTACCAGCGTGGCCTTGCATTCGACGAAGACAACGACAGGCTCATCACTGAGTTGGACATCTGCTTGGACAAGATTCTCGAGGAGAATGGCGACTACCTTTGATCTGCATCAAACCGCCCCTTAATCTGGCAAGAGAATGGCCCACGCAAGGTCTTCACGTAAGATGACCCTATGGATGCTGGGCGAGGTAATTTTCTACTATTTTCCGCCGTGTACAATAGAACTCCCTATATTTTTCATGTAGTCGAGCTTATCTCGATTCGCACCACATCATATAAACAACTCACATAAACAGGACCAAATAGCCCTGGTTCACGACAATGCTGGTTCGTTCCACCGACGTGATCGTGGTGTCTTCGGACGACGAGAACAACAATGAAAACTTTCCCGAAACGCTACCGGAGAATAACAGCATACCTCGTCAGATCAGCACCACTTCTCAGGAGCCTACTAAATGGTGGGAGCTGCTTAGTCAATACGATAATGACGGCAAAAGCCATGATGATAGTGCTCTAGAGACAAGAGGAACCAAAAGAAAAGAACCTGATACCCGTGAGGCTCCAGTAGGAGGTTATGCAAGTGGAGAGTCCTCAGGGGAAGAGAGGAAGTCAAAGTACTTCAACCCACATAGACATCAGGTGGCGCTTGAGCTGGACACAGACTCTGTTATTGTCATTTTATCCAGTGACGAAGAAGGTGATCTGTCAGTGGCAGGTGCTGATTATTCAGGTGAGAAGGAATCTCCAGTTCAGAATCCCTCGCCTGTCTTCCATGATAGAGTTCCAACGCCCAGCGTGGGCAGCTCCCCTCTTTTGAAACAAGCCGAGCAAAACCAGCAAAATGGCGGATCACATAATATAGAACAAGAGCGGACGGAGCCGCTGGTGCCCAGTTTACAGCAGTTTAATGGTGTACAGCCCACCCCTAACCTAGAACAGAATCACATCTCCAACCCTCCACCGGCTGAAGTTGAGGATAATAGCATGGAGGACTCCGACGACGAAATTGCAGTCCTCAGTAAGGAAGAAGCAGAAAAGATGGGTAAGTTCAAGACCACGACATTTGAACAGCCCCCAGTACAGCGACCTAACGACTTGAACCTGGCCTACCAAACTGCTCTTGCCAATACCTCATTCAACCAGCCAGTGCCGCTGGTGCAACAATTCACTCCTCAGGTATACTCGCTGGATCCCCTAGAAGCACAACAAGACGCCAAAGCTGCAGAGTACTTCCTTGCTCAGCAAATGCCTCAGCTAGAAGCACACTCCATGAGCTTGGATGCTCAGATGTCGAGGTTCAAGAATATAAGAGACTCGTATTTGAGGAACATGAGTGAAGCTAGAAATAGTATGGCGGCACTCTCGTTGGATGATACCGAACGCAGAGCAGACTTGATTAGAGAAATCAACTCGTCGCTTCAGGAGGCAAACACTGCGATCGAGCGGGCAAAGAAGATCAGACGGTACAAGAACATCTTGCTTGATGTCATGGGCTACAAGAGAAGAACGATGTACATCAATACCCGCCAGCATCCAAGTCAAGGTCCCCAGGGATCCTTCTTCAACTACTCTGTGCCCCCATCTAACGCGCCGCCTAATTACCATGCGCCACATTTGCCAGGTTATAGACCAGATGTTCAAACTCAGAACGTTTACGAGGACACTGTTCATCTTCAGGAGCTTTTGAAAGACGTGGGTAATGAGGAGAAGATCGAGGGCATGGCACTGACACCTTCGGAACTAAGTGTACAATTGTTAGATCATCAGAGACGTGGATTACACTGGCTTCTTAAACGTGAGAAGGAAGAACAAGGTAGCATTCTTGCGGACGATATGGGTCTTGGAAAAACAGTTCAGACCATCGCACTTTTGATGGCGAACCCACCAAAGGGAGAGGATGAGGACAGGAAAACCACTCTTATCGTGGGGCCTGTTTCCCTTTTACGACAGTGGAACGCTGAACTCAGAGCTAAGATTAACATGGAACACAAACAGAAAGTTGCCTTTTTCCACGGTACTGACAAAAAGAAAATCAACACATTCAGAAAAATGCAAAGGTATGACGTTGTTTTGGTGTCTTACACAACTCTAGCGTCTGAGTTCAAGCAGCACTATGCTCAAGTTTTGGAGGAAGCCATGTTATCCCACGGCCAGAACGTCATTCCAGATGCTAACCTGGGTGGTACAGTTTATGCTTCTCCATTTTTCTCTCGGGACGCAAGATTTTATAGAGTGGTTCTTGATGAAGCGCAGTATATCAAGAATAAGGTGTCGCAAACTTCTAAGGCCACAGCTCTTGTCAAATCGAAGCATCGTCTCTGCTTGACGGGTACGCCAATGCAGAACAGTGTGGACGAATTATACCCCATTCTTCGATTCCTTAGAACAAGACCCTACAATGACGAAGTGAAATTCAAACGTGATATCTCAGTGCCAATGCGGTCTAATGCAAATGAGGCTGATGAGTACGACAGAAACGTTTCAATGAAGAAGTTGAGAGCAATTCTTCTGGCAATTATGCTTCGCCGGACGAAGGATTCCAAAGTCGATGGTAAGCCTCTCATGGTATTGCCCAAGAAAACAGTCAAAAAGGTTGTCATCAGTATGGATGCAGAGGAGGCTAAGGAGTACAAGGACCTCGAGTCTGGAATTCAGAAGAAGGCCGAAAGGCTTCTCAACTCGAAACACAAGAACTCACACAGCAACATTCTTACATTGCTTTTGAGGTTGAGACAGATGTGCATCCACGAAATCCTAGTTCAAGTTGGAGAGTTGAATGCAGCGGAGAATAAGGAAGGGTATGGCGGAGTTCAAAATTGGAAGACAATGTATGCCCTTTCCCAGAACTTCCCCGAACATGTGAGACATAGGATCGCAGAAGATTTGAGAAAGAGTGATAGAGTAATGCCTGTTGATCTTGACGATTTTGATGAAGGCAGCACACAGTTGACTTGTCCTATGTGTCTTGACGTTGTCGACGAAACGGCAATTGTTCTACTACATCCGTGTGGACACATGATTTGTGATGGCTGTGTTGGCAATTTCTTTGAGCAAGACCCTAATGACGATGGTACAGTGGCATGTACGATTTGCCGGCAACCCGTCTCTGAGAAGTCTTTGGTGAGCTATAAAATTTATGACCAAATCGTCAACGAAAATCTCAGCTTCGACGACTTGAAAGCACAGTACGGCCTGGGGAAGGCGAAGAAGACTTCAACGACCGAGAAGATTAATAAGATTATACATGACAATGGTGGCTTTACCTTGTCAGCGAAGCTTCAAAAGACGCTCGATCTTATACGAGACGTGGTGAAATCTTCTGACGATGAGAAAATTATTGTGTTTTCTCACTTCACTGGAACTTTTGATCTCTTGGCGAAAGCTCTCCAAGACAGCCAAATTGAACACTTGCGCTATGATGGAACTATGAACATTGATTTAAAGAATTCGACGATCAAACGGTTTTATCAAGGGAGCGAAAGAGTCTTACTTATATCACTTAAGGCCGGTAATGTCGGTTTGACCTTGACCTGTGCGTCGCACGTCATTATCATGGACCCCTTCTGGAATCCTTTTGTGGAAGATCAGGCCATGGACAGAGCCCATCGTTTTGGTCAACAGCGACCTGTTAACGTCTATAAGTTGCTTGTGACAGACACAGTGGAGGACAGAATCGTCAACTTGCAGGATAGAAAGAAGGAGCTCGTGAATTCGGCACTCGACAGTACAGAATTGAAGAAGAGCAGCGCTCTTGGAAGACAGGAGTTGGGTTACTTGTTCGGCTTGAACAACATGGGCCCAGTCAGGACTTAAACTTCTTCAACTTGGACAAATTCCTGGCCCAGTCCTCTTGCGCTATAAGTGAAGGCTCCTTGACACAAAGCTCCCAAGTGATGAGACTCTCGAAATCAAGACCGTATTTGGAGAGCGATCTGCACAAGTATATAACTTGCAAGATGACGCCGTCCCTCAAGCTGTTCAACTCCACCTCGTCAGCAGTATTTTCGCCTTCTTGGACCTTTGGAAGATGTGTGCGGAGCTCTTCGACCATCAAATACACCAATTTCTTTATGTACATGTGCAACAAGAGCTTGTCGTCGTTGGTGTCGGACTTTAGACCCGTTGATAGAAAGATGGCGTGATAGATTGATAGCGAGTTGTAGAGATGCTCACGGTAGATCTCAATGTAGCGTTTGAGGTACGTGAGTTTCTTTAATTTCAAAAGTGGTTGAAGGCTGGCCACCTCGTTCATGATAAACTTGAACCTCGAGTTGAGATAGATCAATTTGAGCGTCTTGTTACCCGAGATCGTTTGGTCGTTTTCATCTTCTTCAGAGGTGACAAGATGTGGTCTGTTCAAAATCTGGAAGATTTTCAAGATGTTGGACTGCTTCAAGTTCGTATTGAGAAGCTTTATGAGGCCCCTCACCATGAGCTTCAACTCGTTATCAACCTGGCTTTGTAATTGCTTGAAGGTCTTCAGGTTGGGGAACTTCACAGTAAGCATCTTGACCAGTGTCAGGATCTCCAATGCCTCCTGGTAGTTACCTTGCATTATGCAAAGGCCACAGAGAGTGGGAAGCTCATATATATCGAGAATGGAGTCCATGTTATGCAAAATGGAGTTGTTCGCCGAGATTGCCTGACTGACTTTCTTGACCGCCTTGTTGTCAACAGCAATTTTACTCTCAAACCCCTGTTTCATAGCGGCAATGTTCTTGTTCAATTCCTCACCAATGGTGTTATGAACAAGCTTGACATCCTCAGAAACACCAACAATCAAGTCTCGGTTTTCGTTTGCGATAGTTGCCAACTGAAGCTCAATCTGACGCAGCTGGTGGTCAAGCTCGGCAATCTCCTCCACGAGGTTCTTTCCCTTGGACTCAGTGGAAGATGTGAACATCTCAGTGGATAGTAGCTCTGAATTGACCAAAAGCTCCTCAAGGTACTGCTGTGTATCTTTCTTGAGTTCTGGGTCTTTTTCAAGCATCCCCGCAAGCCCAGGATCAAGCCCATCCTTGAGGGTGTCGAGAAGAATCGACGACATGGTTCTTGGATTGTAGTATGTGGATGTAGCGCGCTGATAGTGGTGGTATAATGAGAAGGGTTCACTTGGAGGGGTGCACAAGTGAAAAGAAAGGAGAAACAAGGGATTCAAGATCTTAAGATTCGAAGTAATATAGATGTTTTGAAAAGTAAGTTTTGGCGACTTATGGTGGAATTGACGAAACGTAGAACGTGTCGAATAAGCTGGAGTGCAGGTAGGTTATAGGAGGGACCCATAGAGTCAATGATACGGAGGCATGTTTAGTTTGGTGGACTTTGTTTTTTTGTTTATAGTTCAACAAACTGTTTTTCTGAACGATTGAATATTGCAAATTTGCAATTGACTATGAGTGGGTAGAGTACCTGCCTGAATATCACTGTTACTCACATTTGCAACCATTCTCGTCAGATTTCGAAATTGCCATCAATTGACAGATCACACCATCAATCCTTCCTTCTTAATCGTTAATAGAATGATGAATCAAAAACTTCGTCCAAATTTGCCCATCGAGGTCGGAGGATTGAAGGGGCCAATAAAGTGACCTGCATATAAAACCTGATACTACCCACACATCAATCTGTCCTCACCTCCAGCAAACGTCAACCATGGAGGGTCTCTTTTTCAACATCGACTACGGGTATGTGGAAGGTGTGGTACGTGGGTACAGAAACGGTCTTTTGACTTCGTCCCAGTACGTCAACTTGACACAATGTGACTCTCTTCAGGACTTGAAATTGCAGTTATCTGCCACCGACTACGGCAACTTCTTATCGAACTACGGCGGGCCGCTTTCGACCTCGGTGATGCAGGAGAGGCTTCTGGGCAAATTGTACCAGCAGTTCCAGTACTTGAGAAGCCAGAGTGCCGGTACTTTGACCAAGTTCTTGGATTTCATCTGTTATGGCTACATGATTGACAATGTCTCCTTGATGATCACAGGCACGCTTCACGAGAGAGACTGTCAGGACATCTTGCCAAAGTGTCATCCTTTGGGCTGGTTCGAGACATTGCCCACTTTGTCCATTGCCACGGATATCGAGTCGTTGTACGACACTGTGTTGATTGACACGCCCTTGGCTCCTTTTTTCAAGGACTGTTTGACAATCAACGACCTTGATGACTTGAACATTGAGATCATCAGAAACAGATTGTACAGAAACTACCTCGAGGCTTTTGTGGAGTTTGTCCAGAACGAGCTCACCGGCCCTGACCAGGAGATCATGACACGCTTGTTGAACTTTGAGGCCGACAAGAGAGTCATCAACATTGCATTGAACTCTTTGAACAACCCTGACTTGACCCCTGAGGACAAGCTCTCGTTGTTCCCCTCGTACGGTCAGTTGTACCCCACATACCACAACCAGCTTTCCACCGCCGAGGACGTGGAGCAGGTGAAGAACATAGTTGAGCTGATTGGCGAGTACAAGGAGTTGTTTGGAGACGCTCTGAGCAGCGGTTCCAAAAACATCGAGGACTGGTTCTACTGGTTGGAGATGCAATACAACAAACAGGCGTTCACGCAGCAGTTCACCTTGCTGACGGTGTGGGCCTGGTTGCGTTCCAAGGAGCAGGAGGTGAGAAACATTACGTGGATCGCCGAATGTATCGCTCAGAACCAGAAGAACAGAATCGATAACTACATTGCGGTCTACTAAGGGCCCCAATTGACGCTTGGTCTTCGAGCTCGACTTGACCTGATGCATACTACCGTGTAAGTTGCACTCAGATTGCCTATGGTGAGTTTCACCCTTTCACCCCTCATAATAACTAACGACTAGAACCTCTTTCAGCAGCACGTCTGTTTCAATAAAATGTTAGCGCGCACCCTGCTACTGCTTCTATTCTACTACTCCAGATGTCCCAGCTATTTCTACCGTCTTCGCCAGAACCAGGCCTAGAGTCTACTCAAAATCAAAATATCACATTCTCCGCATCTACTTCCCATGTGGGTCATATCGCAGATCTACTAAATACCGTCACCTCCATCAGCTCCCATGCGTTGATGATCATCTCAGATAACGGCATTGTCGTGTTTAGTGAGTACAACCACATCACCAATGTCCAGTTGACAATAGACCTGAGTTTGTTCCTGTCATACTCCTTGCATCTGGATCAACCTTTAGACGGACCCAAGGAACTACGATTGGGTGTTGATATTCAGTTGATTGCAGATTCATTCACAGCTGCCGCGTCTACATTGGCACCCAAATTCAAAAATTCAGCATCCAAGCCGGAAACTGTTCTTTGCTACATAAAGTATGGAGGAGAGGGCCACCCGTTGGTGATTGAGTTTGAAGATAGACTCATGAGTGAGAAGATCGAGTTCGCTACGTTCTACCTTGATATGGACTATCCGTACGATAAGACAGAGGAGAGTGGTGACTTACTTGTTCGTCATGATATGGTCCAATTTGAACTCATTGTCAAGAGTGACCTCCTTACGGTCCTTCTCCAAGACTTGCAGCATATCAATACCGAGAGCTTGTACATCTACGTCTCCAACGACGGATCCAACAAACGGGAGACCAATCAGCTCAATTTCATTTCTAGCGGTGCCATTGGGTATCTGAAACTTTTGTTTCCTAGCGCCAAGACGATGATGGAGAAACTAGAGATTTTCAAGGTGGAGAATGGAACTATGGAGCCCACCAAAGACTCGGTGCTCTCGTGCTTCTCCTTCTCGCCGTTTATCAAGATCTTCAAGGCGGTGAAACTCCTGTCCAAGTGCAAAATCATGAAGGACGTATCTGGTATACTATCCTTGCAACTCCTTTGCAAGCATCCCGGAGTGGCCAACTACCCTGGCTCACTTATTACATTCAATATTATAGAGAAAGCATTAGTGGGCGACGAGTTCGAACAGCTGAACGCCGCCGACGTCAACGGTGTTTTTGATGACAATCATTATCATTACGTTGAAAACTATGACCAGTTGGTGACTGAAGACGTCAGAGTGGCTGAACCAGCGAGGGTCCCAGCACAGGCAGCCGTGGAGCCGCCAGAGCTCAGCACTCTATCGTATGCATCTTTCAAAAAGCCCCTGCGGACGGAAACACCGTCGGGGCAAGCATCAAAACGGCAAAAGCCTTCTCGGGAGGAGGACGACCATGATGTGTCGGTCCACGGGCCCGTAGAAATCCCAATCTTCTTATAAATAGGTAATCTTGAACGCCATTCTGAAGGTATCCTGCAATTTCTGGAAAACGTTGATCCGTCTTGTGCGGATGAAGCGTTGAGCAATGAGACTGGCAATGAATATAATCACAAGGACTGGGTAGTTCTTCTCGCAGAACCTTCTCATCAAGCGCATTAGGTACTCGAGACGATGACGAAGTTGTTGAATGCTACTGTTGCCGCTGCTGGGAGGGCTCCTGCTTCGTCTCTCAAGCTCCTCGGTGCTCTCATGCTCTCTCTTGATCTGCTTCAAGGACTTGTACTTCAAACTGGCATTCTCCTGCTCAGCTTTCTTTTTGGCTTTCTCTTCGGCGAGACGTTGGGCCTCCTGGGCCTCGCGCTCCTTGGCCTGCTTGTCCCGAAGCTTCTTCTCCTGCTTCTTGACTTCCTGCAACTCCTTGATGCGGTTTCTGCCCTTCTCGGTGTCGACCAAGGGGTTCGAATCGACAAGCTCTTTGGCTTTGTAGAATTCATCTGCGTCAGGCAAAACATTGAAAATGTACATGTCCACGAGGCGCCTCAAGTATTTATCGTTGGAGGCCCCCAGGAAATCGAGGAGCGAGTACAAGTTGTCAAACTGCTTGACCAAGAGCCGCTCGTCGCCCTGCTTTATCTCATTCTGACACAGGTAGTTCACAAGAAATACCTGGTATAGCAATTCGGAAGGCACCTTGGCCACGCTGCCGTAGATCTCGTAGAGGGAGTCGAGGAACTGGCTCAGTCTGAGCTTGCCAATCAACTCCTTCTTTTCCTTGCGGGGAAGCTGGAACGTCCCGTCCTTCGAATTCAACAAAAGACCGAGCTCCGTCAAGTACAATGTCACGATCTTGACGAACACGTCCTCCAGGATAGCACCCTTGGCGAATGTTCTATAGGCAACCGAGTGTAACTTGGATATGATCTGGTAGGATTTCTCAAAGTCCTTGTTCATGAAGAACTTGACCGCCAACTTGTAGTCGTTGAGGATCACCGACTGTGGCGCCGACGATTCAGATAAGGATTCCATGGTTCTTGTTGAAGAGTAGTTACTCCACAGTACTGTGCACAGTCGACGCTGTCAGATGCGCACTAGCCTCGGTTGGCTGCAAACCCGAAAGTCTTATGACTGATTTTCTCAAAACTAGTTTTGGGACGAGTTGATTTTCTCAAAACTAGTTTTGGTACTCGTCCTCGTAGACAGGAGGGGTCCATCCTTTTTTCAAATAGTACTTTTCACGGCCAAAGTAGAAAACAGCACCGATGAGAAGGCACCCTGTTCCCACCACGGGGAAGCACCAGTATGGAATAGTAGAGTTGACTGTACCCTTGGGAGGCGGAAAGAAGGGCAAAATGGCCAAAAACACATTGGCAACGAGGAAGAGAACAACACACACCCACGAGGCCGAAAACGACTTGTGCTTGGTGGTAAGGTGGGAGTGGCTCAGAATGAGGTTGTTGAACTCAATGAAGCCCGATTCCTGCTCCTGTGGGTTGTATGATTGGATCGATGTGCTGTCCAAATCGGTATCGGCAGTGGTGGAGACCTCCAGGGGCACGCCTTCGTCGTCTATAATTTCCAAATCTTCGACATAGCGCATTCTGCCCCATCCCTCCTTTTCAGCATTGAGCTTTAAGTATACAAGTCCACCCGTGATGGCCACATTGATCCACGTCCCGGGATATATGTACAAGTTGACGACGAATTCGTAGACGTCTGCGCTGGGCGGGCCCACAAGAATCACCACGGTGACGAACCAGTGCAAGATAAGAGAGTAGTTGAGGTTTTCGAACGTTTTGGAGAAAGGGAGGTAGTTGTTGCGTGCAAGCTCTTGGTTGACGATGGAGTGGGCAAACGAGACCACCATGACGTTTCCTAGGGTCAGCAAGGCGATCATGAGCGGGAGCATTTTCGAGGTGACAGACTCCCCAAACACCTTGTTGAAGAAGATGCCGGCCACAAGCACACCGCTGTTCAAAAGCTCCTCCTTGGGAATCACAATAAGGTAGCTGATGATCACCAAGAAGTAGAGAATGGTGACGAGGAGAACGGCCATGGGAGCAGCGATGGTAAGAACATGATAAGGGTCTGCAATTTCAGAAAGCACGTAATTGGCGTTTTCCCAGCCTTTAAACGAGTACACGATTTCAAGAAGAGCCACGGAAATCGAGTAGAAGTTGCTCAGAACACCCGTATGCAAATTCTGGGCTGGAGGAGCCTCAGGTATGCCTATCACGTCTATAGCCACAAGGGAGCCAATGGCAATGATAAGCATCAAAATCACGATTTTGAACATGCCCAAGAAATTGAAAAGCAGCGTCGCCTGGTTCGGGAACTGGATATGGAGCCAGATGCACCCGGTGATGCAGACCACACCGATAAGCTTAGAAGTCCAGTCGTCATCGCCCACCTGGTTTCCCGAAACAGCGTACCAGATGTATTTTCCAAACGCAAACGAATTGCCCGAGCTGAAGCCCAAAAACACCATCTGAAACGCATAAACACAGCCCGCAAGGCCCTTGGGCAGCTTGAACACCCTCAACAAGTAGTTCTTTTCACCTCCATTCTGCAAAGGGAGATTGAGCGCAAACTCCAAGTATATAAGAAGCCCGCTGAAGATAATAAACGCCCCAAGCACCCACAAGCCAAGGTACAACGGCACGTTGCCGTCGCAGTACTTGAAGATAATGGACGGTGTGCTGAAGAGGCCCGTTCCGATCATCTTATTGGTGATGAGCGAAACACACGAGAGGGTTCCCAACTTGTGGGTCTTTTGCCGCTCGGAACGGGGAAGACGGAGGTACTGTTCCAGTCCGGTCAGCACCAGCGGAATCAACGTTGGCATGGTAACTGTGGATGGTTGTGGTGGTTTTCGCAGCTATTCTTGCAGATGCAGACACAGGGAGAGGTGGGTGAAGATTGGGGAGGTTGTGTTTTTTTGTGAATTAGAGGGAAGAGGGCGATTGAGGGGGCGAAAGAGGTGGAGTTTTGGGAATTTTTTAGGAAGTTGGAATGTGGTGGTTGTTTGTGGGTTGTGGTGTGTGCTATAAATGGCTGCAACTTCGCACCGGGCAAGGTGTGTGGTGGATGGGAGGTAGTAGATGGGAAGTGTATGGTTGTTTTTTTTTTTTTTTTTTATTGTTTTCGTTTTGTAGATGTCAAGTAGGCTGTCGATTTGTAAATGAGAGACAATATCTTCCTAAGTTGTCTGGCCCTTACTGGTGTAGTTGAATGCTTGATTCTCAGTGGTGTCTGTTTATGTATAGTTACTACGAGAAGAATGGAGTGAATCGAGAAAATCGAGAAAATCGAAGAAATTGACAATTCAAGAAGAAACTATTCTAAAAAACCAACATCTCCAATCTCGGCTTCATCTTCTTCGGATTGGTCATTTATCGTGGACTTTTACGGTCATCTTCCCAAACTATTAAACTTGAGCTTCTCTGATTCGCTGCAAGGGTCCAAATCTACTACCTCTAATATTTCATCCCACTCGGCCCATAACACAAATCTTTTACCTTACCCTTTTTCTTCATTTCCTACCTCTCGTGTGAGGCAACAGTCCATAGTCTAAGCTCAAGGCTGTGGCTGTTATAGACAGACTGGTGCTCTAAAGCCTCCATGTAACGGGGGATTCAAATGCTTCAAAAAGTAGGCTGACGGTGCTTTGCATGTCGACATTGGAATGGAAAACGGGAAACCCTCTTCTGTGGTTCATTTTGTATTCACAGCGTTGATTGCGTCATAAAGTGGAGTTGTCACTGTTTGCCTTGAGCTGGTTTATGGTTGTTGTGTTCGTCTTTTGACCTGATAATTGGCCATTTGTTTCACATCTTGAATTCAGAAGGTTCTGTTTAAAAATTCCCTTTTTATTTGATAACTTTAAAATTAAAAGAATGGTTTGGAAACATTTGCTGCTGTTAGTCGCCCCTATTCAAGTCGAGTGACGCCCAACTTTGCTAAATTAAGTGGCAACAAAAGGGATGTAAACAAAGTGCACCTCCCGCCACAGCCTTTCAACCATACTCTAAATTAAATGCAAATTTGAATTCAGAAAAAAAAAAAGTAGAAAAAAAAAATAGTCGACCCCGATAATAGCCTCCCAACGCCTTCCTACAACCTCTGTGATGCTCTATTATGTGTATTAATTAACGAGTGACAATGCTGTAGACATCGGGTCCCAAGTTGTTGCCCTTGGTGACGTGGTTCACAGCCAAGGCGATTTCACAACGATCAAGGGCCCGGGCCTCAAGCTTGTTGTGGTAAAGTTTGCTAACATCGTCCTTTTCGTGAAGCCTGTTCTGGACTGAAGGTTGGATGAGGATTGCCAGCAACCTCATGAACTCGAGCTCCAGGAGGGGCTCGGGGCGTCCTTCGTCGGACATTTTTATGTATGTAGTTTGGCCCTCGAGTCCTCTTTTGCCCGAAACGTGTGGCACACTGAGGATCTTGCCCAAGTGAGATTGCACCTTGTCGCCCACAACCTGGAAGAAAGTGGGGCCCTTGGCGGTAGCAATGCAGTGAGAGAACTTGTGGTTCATGGAGGGGAAATTGACGTTGAGCAGGAGAGACAGCGTGAGGGTGGGCTCCACTTCCTCCACGAGTTCCACGATTTTTCTGTTGATGTACTGGACGTTTCTGGCCACAGGGTTGGCCTTGAAGGAGTCCTCGTACTTGGCCTCCTCGACATTAAAGTACCTCTCGTCGCCGTAATAAATATGGTCGTGGTCCTCGCTGGAAACGGAGATCACAGGGAAGCTCTTCAGCTGAGCCAAAAGAGCCAATGCCTCGGCCTGGTTGTCCATCTGCTCGAGGTCCTCCACCACAACGTCTTGTTTAGAATTAGCAGAGGTCAAGTGGAGGCCCTCGTTGGGTCCCACAATGACCAAATCAGGAGTAAACGTGGGGAGGTGGTTGGGGAGTATGTCGGAAAAAGCGACCGAAAGAGCCTCGAGAGGCTGAGCATCGACGTACCAGAAGTTGGGGTTGAGTGGGTCCTGGCCGTATGCGCCTTCCCTGACGATATCCTGTTTTTGAAAAGCCTCGTCGAATTTGTCGGACTCCCTCTGGGAGATGGTATTGCGGACCCCACGGGGCACCGTATTAAGCTTTCGGATGTTCTTGTGGTAGATTTGCTGTGCTGGCAGGAGGTGGTTGAAGTCGCCTCCTTGTGGGGCGCCCACGACGATCTGTCTTTTTTCCAGTTCCACGCTGGAGTATTCAGTGTTTGGGTTCAACGAGGCCACCACCTTAACATTGTGGCCGTCTTCTCTGAGAGCCCATTCCAAGTAACGAGGGCCCTTGGCAACCCACGAGTCTGTGGTTGTGATGAGGATGTTGGCGGCAAGAACCACCGGTAGTAAGAAAAGCTTCATGCTGTTTCAGAAAGCGAAAATGGAGGGCATGGC
The DNA here is from genome assembly GCF_003013735.1 of Candidozyma pseudohaemuli. Taxonomy (NCBI): domain Eukaryota; kingdom Fungi; phylum Ascomycota; class Pichiomycetes; order Serinales; family Metschnikowiaceae; genus Candidozyma; species Candidozyma pseudohaemuli. The sequence continues at coordinate 154,385 of NW_020194435.1, read as the reverse complement.
CGGCTTATAAAGGGCATAAGATTAATAGCGTTTTTGCATCCACATGGGGCGCCGGGAGTGCATACAGAGCGCACGTTGTGGATGGCGTATGCAAGCGCCCCAGGCTTCGACAATAAGCGAATTATTAGCCCACATGGGTTAGACAGCTTTTCGTGCGCATGATGGTGTCAAAAGACAGAGAGCGCAAATTGGCAGATTTTGGTGGAGATTTGGAGGAGATTTGGGAGAGTGGGATTTAGAAAGATTTTGCAAAAAAAAATTGTATTTATGCCCGCCGCAGCGTCGCTTCCACATACGTCTGCTGATGCTTTAGGAAGTGCAGCGCCGGTGATGTAGCTTTTGCAACAAGGCGAATTGCAGTCATGGTAGGGGAAGAAGGACTTTGTGGATTTCGAGAATATCGAGAGTAACACGAGATATTTCTATTTTCGGTGGTTTTTATTTTTGGCCAGGGTCTCCATTCTGGCCCACTTTCCTTTGACATGTTCCATATTTGACATCTTGCGGCTGCCGCTTGCGCCTTCTTTGCCTGTTTGAACCACCTCGAGTTATAAATAATCCAAAGTCGAAAGATGCTTCTATTTGGGGCATTGGCTGATACGTGAGACCTCAAACGATGGCCCTATTCGTGTTTTGTTTGTTATGGTGAGCTGCTGATTACTATGGCTCACCAGTAGACGGCCTCGGTCATGTTTGATGACACACGAACGGCGTACAGCTACTAGAAAAAAAAATACAACATCATCCAGGCGCCTCGTACAAGCCAAAGTCCCCGTTCGCCGTTGCCTGCGCCTGGTGCCAAACGCCTTTACAAGCCTCTTTCGAAAACGGCATGTTTAGCGATTTCGACAAACGCATCACCAACCTTATTTCCTCCCGAAAACCCTAAACCTTACGCTGTTGCAACGACGACGTCAATCAACTGGCGAAAAGGCCGCACAGGTGAAGGGCGGCTAAATGGTCTTCTTGACGCAGCAAATGAGAGAAGCTCAGGGTTCAACCTAAATACCTATAGCCTTCACTAGCGCTGTGCGTTATGTACTGGCACGCCCATTTTACACAAGGGAAAGACAATTCCGGTCTGGCGGCGGCTGCCTTTGACGGGGAGGGGTGATTCTTGAAAAGGGGAAATTTGTTGTTGGAGAGTCTTATTGGATTACTCTGCTTTGTGAGAGATGACGAGGCGTCGTTTTTTAGAAGCTACACTTTTGCAGTGCTTTGTGTCACTTGAGAGTGTCAAATGACAGCTCCCGATTGTCGAGATAGCCTTTTAGTGTTTTTTCGTTTTGGGGAGTGGGTGAAACTCTTCACCCCTTGATATCATCTAGGCTGGGGCTTCTGTTCACTGCAAGTGCCAAGCAGCAAGAACTGTGGAGCTTTTTGTGGGTTTTGGAAATTTCGAATCAAAGCGATGACCCAATTCTGCTTTTGCTTTTGTGCATTTTTGGGTCTTCGTCGATAAGGTATAGAGGTCGGAGTGCACCAGTGATCCCACCTAAATGGAAATGGTGAAGATATTTTACAACTCCTCAGAGGGCAAATTACGTTTTACAGTTACATAACCGGTGAAATAGTTGCACCTATTTCGGTACCGGGCTTCAGACCTTTGAAGTCATACTTTTTGTGGCCATTGTTGAGCTTATAGTGATGATGTGGTGATGATTTGGTGAAGTGCAAGGCCAAAGACACCTTAGCAAATTCAGCTACCTTGAAAGGCTTCCTATTCGAGGAAATCGAATCACATTGAGTATTTTGCTGCTACCACATAACAGCAAACGACGTATAGTTATGCGGAAGTAAGTGCTACAAACACACGGACCACCGATAGCGTCTTTATATGCTGATCGTTTATCCTTGACAATTTATTCTTGTGACTCGGAGATATCAGCAATAATTTACTAAGAGCAATTGACCAATCACATTGAAATTCATCAATTCCCCTTGATCCCATCTACCATAGACCATTCTGGCTATCGTCAACATACACTAGACAAAACTTGCGCTATGACGTAAATCCCGGAGATAGCATAGAAGCGGAAGACCCGATAACCCAGAATTTCTTCATATGCTTACTTAAGGGGCACAGCTGGCTGAAATGCCAATTTGGCAGCATCTGAAAAAAGATCATTCTCGCTTGAACCCTCATGCTATTGTAACATCTCCACACTTTATTGTGTGCGCCGAGGTTCACACCTGTTAGCTCCGGAGGCCGGGGATTCAGCACAGACAATCTTCTGTGGAGATCCAAAGCCGTCTTGTTAACTTTGCTAGGTAAAGAGCCCCAGAAAACCATTTATTTGCGTTTGGCTCTAGATTCACTGATTATGTGCTGAAAGACTGGTCTATATGGCTTATGGAGCTATCAGAGCCAAAACCGCCAAATGCCATCCATTCACCAAAAGCCAAATCTCCCCAATCAAAACAACAACATCCAATTCAAATCTAAAAAACCCCTGGCAAACTGGGTATCCACTTTGCAGCCATTTCGTCACCTCCCATGTATGCACTGCAAGATCTCGGTTACTTTTTTTCCGGCTCCGATACATGATAAGCACCCCACTCTGCATGTGACAGAAAGTATAAAACACCACCATTATGCCATTGAAACCCCCAAAATGCCCTACGCTTTAGTTTCAGGAGCCTCCTCGGGAATCGGCTACAACTTGGCCTTGATCTTGGCCCAAAGGGGCTATAAGGTGTATGGAGGAGCACCAGAACACACACTTAAGTTGATGGAACCATTGAAGAAACACGGAGTGGTTCCGTTCGCTTTGGACATCAGAAAATCAGAAAGCGTCCAGGACGCCGTCAAGTTCTTCAGGGAGCACTCTGGCAGTGACTCCTTGGACCTCTTGTACAACAATGCTGGAATCGCTGAGGGTGGTCCAGGTTACGACTTTGAAGACCAGGCCATGTTGGATATTTACGCCGTCAATGTCACGGGCCATGTGTTGATGACCAAGTACTTTTCGCCTTTCATCATCCAGGCCAAAGGAGCCATCGTGTTTACGGCGTCTGTGGCTGCTATTGTTCCGCTTTGCTGGACCTCGCTTTACTGCAGCACCAAGGCTGCCATTGACGCTTACGCTAAGGGTATTCGTGTGGAATTCGAGCCATACGGAGTTCGTGTTTACTCTGTGATTACCGGCGGTATCGATACGGACATTGCCAAGGACAAGAAGGGCGACATCTCCAAGAAGATTGCCGAGTTGCCTTTCCAGATCGAAGGGCTTGAGGAGAGTATCCGTGCCAGTGCCAACATGACCAAGAACGGCACTAAGCCGAACGATTATGCCAGAAGGGTCTTGAACAAGGTGCTTGCGAAGCACAGAGGATTCAATATCTACGAGGGTCACCGTGCTGGGCTTCTCAAGTTTGTGCTGCGTTGGCTCCCGCTCTGGTTGCAGTACTTTATTCTTGGGTCGTTCTTCAAGCAGAGGAAGCCTTTGGCCGAGCTCAGGAAGCGTTATAAGTAGGTTTAATGATATGGTAGGCCAGTGATGTGTAGGGTGAAGAGTATGGAGGGGCAGCGTTAGCAAAGGCAAGAAAAGCCGGGAGTGAATTCGATTACTTTCAAAAATGAGTAGAAAAATTCGTGAATGAATTTCTGATCGACGAGGCCAGATACACAGCATGGAATCTCTGATGTTGAAAAGCTATCCTATGACTTCTACATTATTGTAGACTACTGACTCAATAAACGAAGCACAAAATGAAGAACTTGAAAATTCAGAGTTTATCGGGTCTTAAACAAATCGATCTGTGCAAAGCCATGAACCCATGCTCCTCTAGACGACCAATGCCCCTACAGTAGAGCAGATCTCGCAAATCTCTAAACAACCAGACTACTCCCAACACCAAACAACAAGATCCCGTTGCCATACTCCATCGCCTTCGTCAAAAATGACTTTTCGTGAAAAAAATGAAAATCCAACCGAACCATGGCCTCCTCCCTATACACGGAACAATGAGTATGGAACACCGTCAGACCCAGTGGTACCCACCAACCCCCATTTACCCTATTTTCCTTTAAACCACCCCTTAACCACAATTCACCACAAAAAGTCCAAATCAGTCAACCCCCATAATATTTTTCCAGATTCTCCCCATATTGGCCTGTAGTGTGACCTTTGCGCCCTTGCCCAGCAAAATCACCAGGCAGGCTTCAGGCCTAACCGAGGCAACCAATGACAGCTCGGAACACTCCAAAAGGGGCCGTTTTTTGAAAATCACAAGTATAAAAGAAAAGGCAAATCCGCCGAATCCCAAAAATCTGCCCTTTTTTTCTCCGACCCTCTGGATGTCCATCCCTCGCCTCTCTATATCTACCGCTGCATGCCTGGCTGTGCGCATTATCAACACCTTTCTACTACCGTCTTTCTTATAAATCACCGATGGTGCCTTCACCCCCGGGGAAATACACAAAGCTCGAGCAGCTGGAGTCGGATCTGGATGCAGAGGATAACCAAAACAAGCCGCTCGTGGGTCTGGAAAACGCCGAATCTTCTCTGGTGACAGAATACGAGGATGCCGGTTCGCCCCCAGGTTCACCTATATTCGTACAAGATGCAGCGGAAGGCAGTTCTGCAAACCTCAGAGACTCCGAAACAGAGCCCTCCCGGTCGTCCGACTTGGAGGAGCAGCGGCTGCCGGACCAGGTCCGCTTGTCTCCCTCGCAGAGGTTCATGAATGTCATCCACTACATGTTCCCCGTCAAGCAGACGTACCAGAGACTCAATAACGGTTTGACCACCGGACGCCTTCAGGCGAACGTGCCGGGTCGCTTTGTTGGCCAGGGAACAGACGGTGTGTTTAGAAACCTCATGGCCAAGCCTGATACCCAGGCGGAGCTCAACACCCAAGAACAGCACCCACCCACATACGACGAGGCTGCTGCAGACAGCACGCCCGAGCACTGGGAGACCACTATGATCAGCCCCATGTACGAAAACGAGGTGTTTGTCCAGGGCTTGCCGGTGGGCAACTTGGCCAACTTTGTATGGAACGCTCTAGTCACTGTGGCTTTCCAGCTCGTGGGCTTCATTCTTTGCTACCTCCTCCACACGTCACACGCTGCCAAGCAGGGCACCAGAGCCGGCTTGGGCATCATGATCCTTATGTTTGGCTGGGACAAGATCCCCTCCAACTTTGGCCGCGCCGACCAGATCCCGGTCCGTTACGAGCCTGAAGACCCTAATATGATAGACATCACAAAGTCGCTGTCGATAAAGGCCGGCAGCAGAGTGGACGAGTACCACCTGTCGCTTTTCAACAAGCTGGACTTTGCCAAGTTGGAGAACACCAAGACGCCCTACTTTGCATACGGGCTCATAGCATTCGGCATTTTCATCATGCTCAAGGCGCTGTTTGACTACTTTAAAGTGAAGCAGAAGGAGAGACGCATCTTGGCTCCACAGGCTCTGTCGGAGGTCAACACCACAACCGAACCAGCGAATTCTCAGGAGGAGTGAACCTCCCCAGCTATACTGTAGTGAGGCACTCCGAGCTGGTCTCGTTCCCGCAGCCGTTCTTTACACACGTATACCACTAATGCATCGCTGCCTGGCAGCTAATAAATTACTATTTATGGGATTATTCTTTTCTTTTTAGTTCATGAGCACCAACATCTTCTCGTAGATGGTGAACACAATGCCTCCACTCAACATCAAACGGCCCAATCTCGGCGTGGCTCCTTTCCAGAAAGTGAGCAAGCCCTCGTCCTTGAAGATTCTGACAAAGCAGTTCATCGTCGACGTATAGAGCTTGCCAGCGTCCAACGACTGCATTCTCGTCTTCACTGTATCTATAGGCATGGTGGTGTAGACTGTGACAGTTCCTGCGATAGCGCCGACTGCAAAAGTAGCTGCAGATGACAAAGGCTCGTTGGCGTGAGTGTTGGTAGCTTGTTGCACCATGGTCTTGATAGCATTGTAGGAACCAAGACGAACAGCAGAATTGGCACCCTGTCTCATGGACACAGGCACAACACCAGCGTACATGCCCTTGAAGCCCAAGTCCTTGACCAACTTGACGGTTCCTGAGAGCAAGCCGTTCTGGTACTTGGGCTTGGCTGCCTGCTTATCGTCGATCAATGCGGTCTTGATGGCCTCGAATGGAGTGACTGCAACCACAGACTCCAACAAACCAGCACCCAAACCTGCGAGAACACCTCTTGGGCCAGAGAGCTTGCCGTTCTTGTCGGATAAGAGCGCCTTGATGGAATCAAAACCAAGGAAACGAACAGAGGCCTTAGCGGTGTTACCCACAATGAAAGCAGGACAGCCCACGTACAAAGCGCCAACACCTTGGGTTTTGGCAACGTTGGCAATCAAAACCAATGGGTTTCTGGACGCCGTGGACGACTTGCTCACAAGCTGTAGTCTGGTCTTAGCGAACTCGAATGGGTAGGTTACCACACCCTCGACAGCACCAGCGGTACCGCCTGCAACAAAAGATTTGAAAGGATCGACTTGCTGCGGTTAGTTGGAGATGGTCGTATTTTTCTCGATCAACATACCTTTTTATCGGATGCCATTGTGGAAGAAGGCCGGTATCGGACAAATTTTCGTTCGCAGTCAACGTTAACTTGAGAAAATTATATGGGGTCTCAATGCGACTAGTGCGGCGCATAAGCGGCGGCTGCGAAATGCCCACTATTACTCATCCTGTGATAGCCAGATATGATAAGGAGATTTTTGGTGGTAGAGCTGGAGGCCATTTGATAAATGCTGTGTTTTGTTGGACGGAGGCGAGGTGATTCGAGACTGTGGATGCAGCAGAGTGTCTCAATCCTAGGATTGTATGAGTCCATGTGAACCCGAGGTTGTGCAAAGGCCCTTGTAATGTATTCAGAGCTTTCGTGATGCTTTAAGGTCTCGAAAATTTCCCTCCCAAGCTTCAAGGAGACTTGGCCCTGCAGCATCCATAAATCCACAGACCTCATACCCACTCACACATCCTCAAAGTCAAACTCATCGTCGTCCTCCTCTTCCTCGTCTTCTTCAGCTTCTCTTTCAGCCAAATCAGCGTAGTAAGCCGCAAGCACATCCTGCGCATCCTTCTCTTTCTTAGCAGCAGCCTCGACAGGTGGAGAGGCAGAACCAGCACCGTTTTCTGTCTTGACCTCAGGCTCCTCCTTGATTTCAGTCTTGGCCTCTTCGTCGCCATTGAAGTCTTTCTGGCCAACAGTGGATGCCGAGTGCCACGAGGGCAAGGCGTTTTGCTCCAACTTCTGTCTTCTCTCCTCCTTTTCTTGTTGCTCTCTTTCGTAATTCTCGTCCGAAGCGGTAATCGAAACATGCAAAGTGGCGTTGGCCTTGGAAGCGGCGTTTTGTAAGGATTGCGACATCTGGCCCTTTTTACCAGAACCACGACCAGACAAGTTGTACAAAGCAGCCGAGCCGGACTGGGCTGGAATGGCCTTGGTGAGTGCCATTTCAAAGTTGTTGTCCTCGATGTTGGAGTTGTCAATCTTCTTCAAGTAGCTGATAATGGGGTCTATCTGGATCATGAGCTTCTCGAGTCTTTCCTGTTTGACGCTGGCCTTGAGGGAGGAGTCGTCCTCGACCAATACTCCCGAACACTGGTCACAAATGAACGACGACTTGTCATCGCTCAATAACGAGATTGCATCAAGCTGGGACACCTTTCTTCCGCATCTAGGGCACAAGTAGCCGTGAGGATTGCCAAAAGAGGACATCTCATCCTTGATGGTGGACACTATGGAGTGCACTTTCCACTTGATGGCGTCGATGGCCTCAGTGATGTGGATGTAGTAGTATGTTCTGTTTGCTAGTCTCTGCTGATAGTTCTCTTCTTTCTGCACGTGGGTCAGAAGAAGTCTATCCTCCACCAACCTGGCGCAGTAGGCTCTGAGTTCTTTTCGAGGAATGCCCAAAAGATGGATCAAGTCATCTTCGGAAAGAACCGAATGTAGCATGACGGCATCGGCGACGAGAATGCATGGCCGGGAATGGAAGGCACGCACGACAAAGCGGATAAGCGACCTGGTGATGTCGTCCATAAGGAGTGTGGTGGAGTTGAAGAGACTTGATGATTTGCTGTATGTAGGCGCTTTGACGAGCGTCCAGAGGGATGGGTTTATTGGGGGAAAGAGGGTTGTTGGGCTGTGGGGGAGAGGTTTAGGGAGTGTGTTTTGTGGAGTTTTGGATCATTGTGGATTTTTGGGGTGTTTGAGGAAAGGGTTGATTTGTGGTGGTGGATGGTGGTTTTGCAGTGTTCATGAGAATGGCTGCGAAAAGTGAGAATTGAGAAAGTGGGTGAGAGTTGAGGTGAGAGAGGGTGAGATTTGGGGGAATTGGTGTGTTGAAGAAAAGAGATAAAGGGATTGGATTTGGAGGGTAGGAAATGGAAAATTTGCTACATAGCTTAGAATATGCTCTGTGGTAAACGTACGAGGTTAGGTCCCGGTTGTACTACAACGCAGTGTGATATAGGCTTGCCTGATGGTTGAAGATTGCCATAGTCGCTAAACAATAGATAAATTGGAGGGAGTCGATTTAAACTACATCTGTGGACATAATGTATGTGGAGACCAATCGATGTTTCACACTGGAGTCGACAACTCTCGATGGACCACACAGAAGCCATCTAATCGACGGATAGCCATACCACAACTACAAGAAAAACCGATATCAGCGGGGCACTTTAAAGTATAGCTTTTCCAAAGAGATAGCTTTTCCAACAAGATAGCACTTTCAACGATAAAGCATTTTCAGTGGTACCCCCTTCAGCTACATTGTCAAAGCGTTTGCCAAATCGGCATCTACCTCCCCAAAGTGGCACATCTACACCATCTACACCATCTCCGGCCCCTCCCATACTCCTTCACCCACCCCCTCGACCTCCGACAATAAAGTGCCCCTTGTCGTGAAATACGCATTGCCAGATCACAATAAACTTTCTTCACAATACCAAGAAAGCACATCAATGAAGAACACAGCGTCCCTGGCGTTGCAAAAAACAAAAAAGATAACACCTTCTGCCTGATTCTACACGGCCTCACGGCGCCTAAGTCCACGTCTATCTCCCAGCAGCAGCAAGCAAGCAAAACGGTGTTCCACAAAATGACAGAATCGTTTTCGCAGCCAAATGAATTAACCCAATCGAGAACCCCTCAGTCAAGCCATACCCTCCAAGCCTGGTTCCGGAAGCTTCCCCGGCCTCGAACCCCAAATTCCCAGAGACCTGGCGATTCCTGATTTGTCGAAAAGTTCCCGAACCCTTTTCTTCATTCCGTGGCACCCGCCACAGATGGCTGCAACTTGCTTATCTGAGACACGCCTTCCAGGCGGGGCACAACGTGATTGGACAAGAACGCTCCTTCAGGATGCTCAATCTGCCCGAACAAAGAGACGCCAACGTTGTGGGAACATTCCACGAGGCTGCCATTTCGGGGTGGTCTAGCCAGGGACTGAGATACTGACTAAAAACTTTTGAACTTTTTAAAATCGATTAAACAAAACTTTGACTATTACTTTCAAATTCCTAATCACCTCCCTTCACTTCCTAGGGCTCCCGCCTCATGGCTGCAAAGTTGCTGGGACGCAGAGGAGTTCTTCGCTGCAATCCCCTTCGCTGTGTGCAGTGCGACGCGCTTTATCGTACATGTCCCCCGATTGTCTGGCCACGCTCCCACTGCTTCACGCCGCGCTTCAGCGCAGGGATTGATAGACAAAGACGGCATATAGAGTATCTGTGTGCACGCCACGCGCCCTCCCGCAAGCCGCACGAACCCAAACCGCGTTTTGCTCTTTTCTAACGGCCCACCTCTTCGCTTCCTTATATCCTACCTTACTTCCAGCATCCGTGCCACATCCAAGAAAACCTTTGTTATTAACATCCCCATATCCAACCAAAAGGAATCACCATATCACCACCATTCTTTGCTTGGGCCAACTACTACGATCCCCCATATCTCCCGCTCACCTTCTGAACACCTCACCAACCTCCCTTCCACTGCCTTCAACACTTAGCCCTCCGCAATCAAGCCGGCAATCCTGTTCCCTGAGATGTCCAGAAGACCCCTTCACAAACACAGCGTGAACGTGCTCACCGACACCCCAAAGGCACACTCCAAGATCACCACACCCCCTAGATCGGTCCACCTCAAAAGGAACCACACTGTTCTTGAAACGCCTGTCCGCCCAGATTCCCATACCCAGGGCTTGTCCATGAATAACGTGCTTTTGCTGCCGGCGTTTTCGTCGCCCCAGCCGCCACAACCCCCCATTTTCGACCACCACCTGCTGCTGTCTCTGTTAGCAACCTCCGACACCAGCAACACGTCTTTGGCGCCACCTCCACCGTTCGCCTCCACGTTCCCACAGAGCCAGAATTCGTTCGGAAGCTCGTTTGGCAGTGTTTTCGAAGGCCCTGCGCCACCAGCTCCAAAGAAGAAACTGAGGCCCAAGAAGCCCAGAAGAGAGGCCGCCGACACGTGCTTCTCCATCGATAGCCATGAAAAACCTCCCTATTCGTACGCCACGCTCATTGGCATGTCTATTCTTTCCCACCCAGCCAAGCAGCTCACGCTTTCCCAGATCTACACCTGGATCTCGGAAACCTTCAAGTACTACCGCCGTGAGGACGTGGGCTGGCAAAACTCCATTCGTCACAACTTGTCACTCAACAAGGCCTTCGTCAAGGGTATGAAGTCCAAGGACGGCAAGGGCCACTTCTGGTGCATCAAGCCTGAGTGCGAGGACCTCTTCCTCAAGGCCAAGAACAACAAGAAGAGTTCGTACCACGAGGTGATGGACCAATTGGCCGTGGCACGCCGCCGCAACTCCGTGGCCTCGATTCCTCTGTCGCCTACAGCTGAGGATGACAGGCGGAAGAACGAGGAACCGGCCGCTAAGAAGCTCAAGACCGAAGATCCGCCATCTAACTCGCCATTGGAGAACAACCTTCTCAGAACTCCAGTGGTGAAGGCCCAGCAGGACCAGGACAAGCCCATCCTAGCCGAGAAGCACATGACCTTCACGTCCAGCTTCAGCTGCAACCTGAACTTCGAGCTTCTGCCTGCCCACCCCATGGAAACTGGGCCGCTCCTCGAGCCTCTCACACCAGCAGCCATCACCAACGTTGTACTTCAGCAGACTGGCTCTGCCTCGAGCGTGCAGCTCCCGTCCATCACTCTCAACAGAGTGGCTCCCCCACATATTCCCCAGCTACAGCCTTCCATGCAAAACACCACCACTCCTCGAACCGCTGGCTCGGCTCGTACACCCATTGCAGCCATCAAGACGCCTCTTCGGACGTTGAAGACGCCTCTGGGCAGCACCTTGGTCCGCAAGCTCTGGCAGTCTCCTTCATACCTCGAGGAGTTCTATCACTCGCCATTCGGAACCGGCAGAGCATTACTCAACTCGTACGATGACGATGACATGCTCATGCGAGCATTCGACAGCCCAGCCACGTCGCGAGACGGCGGCCGGGTGAATCTCATCAACGAGTTGAAGCGTGCTGACGACGATGAAAAACGTGCCGAGGCGCCTTCGAGCGATGCCACCGATATCGATGGCGATGACGAGTAACGAGCTGCATACTATAGGTTATTGGGATAAATTTTGGGTCTAGCGCAGGCGGGCGCTATGTTTGATTTTTGAAATTGTTGATTTGTGTATTATTACTCCTTGTCAGTGCTGGCACATCCCTGGCACCCGCAGGTGATGCAGCCTTCGGACTCCCTCTGCTCATCCTTGAGCTGGTTCCGGGGCACTCGGCATATACACGTGCTGCCGTGGTTCTTTTCTTTCGCTATAATACAGTTGACGCAGCACAAACGCTCGTAGCCTTGCTTTTTCCACTTGGCGATCAAGTCGGCATTGACGAATTTCTGTCGAAGCAAGTAGTCGTAGAGTTCCTTGGATATGAGCTTTCTTTCGTAGTACATGCTGTAGACATAGCGGCTTATCTGGTGGTTGAGCTTTAGTATGGGCCATAGGGAGGAGTGTTTTGTTTCTGTTTTGAGGGCCTTGCGCTCGGCCTCCTTGAGTTTCACCTGGAGTTTTTCGATTGTGGGTTTGACCTTATCATAATCTTCGGGGACTTTTTTCGTCTTGACTTTGGGCATGTTGTTGTGATTAGAGATGAGATGTTGATAAGCAGCGCGATGAGTGGAAAAAAATAACGACATCAGCAGGATTCGAACCTGCGCGGGCAGAGCCCAATGCATAGCTCGAAAAGTTCGAGTGCATCGCCTTAACCACTCGGCCACAATGCCTAGAATCGTAGAATTTACTGCGCAGGGTGTACAGAAGGAATAGGATGAAGAAGGTTTTTGATCTCATTTTTTCCTGAAAATTGGAAAATTTTTGACAAAACCTATTTTGGGGGAAAGTTTAGCCAAATTTTACGATGAGCCGGTTTTTAGCGCCATCCAACCACCATTGACCACACCATGGCAAGGTAACAGCGGATCAAGGAGATCAGGAGGAGGAGAGAGCCGATCTTCCAATAAACACCCTGCCTTTTTTTCCCTGACAAATAATAAGTGGCCCTGATTTGCATTGTCAGCCCAACCGTCCGCTTTTGCGTGCTTTTACGATCACAAGGCCCAGCGAACCGCATAAATCTTGAATAGAAGCAACAATGGACCGAGGGCACAGCATCCAACAAAGCCGGCCGGTGTGCAATAATGTCGTCGAAATCAAGAAACTGGGAACCAAGAGTTCGGGTACAGGCGTGTGTGGGACACATTCGGGGAGGCAGCGTAGCCAAGCAATTGGGGTGTTCCATGGAAGCCCACAGCCTTGAAGTCCGAAGAGGAAGGACGGAAAGGCAGAAGCTCAAGCGGAAATTGAAAGCGACAAGAAACACAATGCAAAAAATCAATGCCAAAGAAGACGAAATGCCAAGTTGCAGAGTCAATTCAAGAAAACGGTGGAAAACGCTGGCTTACGAGTTGGGTGCCCACCAGGAGAATATCCTATAACACCGAGGTTCCACGGCAAATGAAAAGTTGCTGAAAGCCGTCCAATGAGATCCAGCAGCGGCTACAATCACACAATGGCGATTGTTCATGGAAGCTCCACAGCCTGTCACACCGTATGCCACCACCGATGGAGCACAATAGCTGGGGGACAAGGGAGCAGAGATCACAAAATCAGGGCACAAGAAAAAAAAAAAAAAATGCAAAAAATGCAAAAATAAAAAGAATGGATATGGAGGTCTCAGGGTGAGCTGAGCCCTGGAGTATGGCTGCGAAACAAGCCCAGACGCCGCCGCCACCTAGCAGCAACGACAAAAGCAACGATAAGCGCATGTTCAGTGACTTTAAGGCCCCGAAACAAACAAAAGGCAGTACCAGTGGAATTGACAAAAGGCAGCAAAATGGAAAACGGCAGCAAAAATGAAAACCACAATGCTCTTTGATGTGCACGGCCGCCTCAATGGTCGTTTCTGAGACACACCCATGCGGCACCCGCCAGCTCGGCAATCGTACTTTTGATTCTGACTGCAAATCGCTCTCCGCTTCAACTTTTTGTTTTGCAATCTCTGCAATCCTTTCTCTGCAAATCGCTCCGGAAAAAAAAAAAAAAAGGCTCCTCGCCATGGGGCCTGCCCAATCGGGCCCGCTGCCTTCCTGTTTTGTTCCGATCCAGTGGCTGCGAATACGATCGTCAGCCTAGCCACCTTCGCTGGCAGATGCAAACCGCAACCGCAATTGAAGATTTGCCCATGTCGTTCGATCAGCCCCAAGCGCTAGCCACCAGCCCGTAGCGAGGAGAAGTTCCTGGCGATCCTTGGAGATGGGGTAGGTTGTTGTTTAGATTTTGAGATTTGATGGAGATTTGGAGATTGGAGATCTGGTGGTACGGCGCGGGTGCCCTAGGGCGGACTGTTTTTAATCGCATCTCTTTGGGAGCTCTTTGGGGCCTGGCTGCACCGTCGAAAAGCCTCTGATCTTCGATACACGGGCTTCCACGGCTTCGACGGCGTCGAGATCGGAGCGCCGATTGTGGACGGAGCATGTGGTGGAGGACGGTGCTTTTGTGATTTTGGCACCGTGTCGGCTGTGCAATGCTGTGGTGGTGGACCGGTATTGATCTGTCGCAGGCGAGGAACACTTTTTTCACGGTTGTTAAATTAAGAGGGCGCCAGAAACTATAAACGGTTTTGCAACCGAAAAGAACCCAAAAAGATGAACAGTTATTTTTTAGCTGATATCTCTAAAATAGAGTAAAAAAATTATATCTCTATGGAAACAACCTCCAAAAGATCTTATAGTTCTCCATTTCAAGAGACCCTCAGGTCAGTTTGCCGCGGGCGGAACGGTTGCAAAGGAACCCACACAGATGGGATAATAAACCTTTTTTTTTTCTTAGGGATGTCTGGCTGAAATCTCTCTATTAGAGTACGAATTTACCCACCAGGACTCTGATTTGTCGAAGATTGGATAGGATTTCCGCCCCCAGAACATGGAGACACCGAGCCTTCCCTTACCGGATCTTTAAACCTAAACACATCAATTCTACCCATGCATTGATCGAAATCGACTATCCCTTGGACTCGAAGCCACGAGAGAAGAATCAGAATGGAAGATTCCCTTTCCCACTTCAAAGAATTTGATTGCCCTGAAGCTCCGAGTAGGGACAGTTATTTTTTTAACTCTATTTCAGAGATATCAGTTAAAAACTATATCTCCATAGAAACAACCTCCAATATAGATCTTATGATTCTCATGTTCAAGAGACCCTCAGGTTCGTGTCCCGAACGTCTCGCCGTGTTTATCGACCCATCGGACAAATCTGTCTGACAACCTTCTACTGAGGTATCAGAAGGGGAAGTTATTTTTTGATTAACTTATGTTTAAGTTTTTAGACAAAAAATAATGCAATGACATTTCGGGAATCAATGCCCGATTCAAAAATCAGTGCCCGATTGCAAAAACCCATTTTGCTGTACTACGACACCGCCTCGGCAATACACGGTGGACCAGGGCTGTTTACACCGCCAATTGCCCTACGCCTCGGGGCCTCGCTACAACTTGACGTAAATGGTCATTACAAGAGTTTCAGAAGGCGACTTGAAAAGGCGACTTAAAAGTGCCCAAGCCTAGAAAATGGCCCTCATTGTGCCAAACAGTAAACAACACGGTGGGTCAAAACAGACCAGCCCAAGCCAAACAGCCCAAGCCGACGGAGATCTAGCCAATTGGCCAAAGCAGGCGAAAGCAGGCGATCTAGTCAACAAACAAGTGGCGTAGAATTGATCATATGTTATGGATCATAGTGGGTAGGGCATGGACCAGACTGATTCGCAGATCGACCAAACATGCCGGGCCCATGCCGCCCATGCTATACTGATTCCACAACACATGCCCTCGCCACTCTCAAAATAGAAAAATGCAAAAACGTAAAATACAAAAACAGAATAATAGCCAAAAGAGAAAAATGCAAAATCGTAAAATTGCCAAAACGTAACGCCTCACCCAATCCATCGTACGGACGGCTACAGGGGCCACCCACCACTCGCGAAAACTCGCCCCACGGCCCAAGCCCTGATCTAGATCGCCTCGTAAAAAAACCGCCGGCCATCGAGCCACAAACCCAGCGTTTCCTAGCACTTCCCGCCGCCGTCCACTAAAGCCTTTTGGCGCCCTCCCACGCCTCGTTTTGTGCCCAGTTTTCCACCTCTTGCGTGGTGGATTCTTGCGTGTTCGCGGTTTGCAGCCATTCAAGAAATTCTTCGCCGAGGCCGCGAACTGATTAGCGAGGTATTATGGAAATTGGCGAGCGAATGGATGGCCATTGATAGACAGAATGGGCCTTAGTCCATTGCCAGAAAACAAACAAAAGCATTCTTTTCAATTGAATATATCCAATGATATCCAACCAATTCCCCCCGCTTTTGTCTTTTTTACCCCTGGCTGCACTGATTTTGGCGTCTTTTTCCCGATCCATCAAATACCTTCCACAAAACCTTTGCCCAGGCTGGGCGGCAGATTTGTCCGCGATAATGGTTTGGCCCTGGCATTTAAAAAATCGTTCCTTGGCCCGCACGCGCGTTGAATCTTCAATGGTGAGGCGCGGAACACGAAAATGCAAAAAACGTTTGACCGTGACGCAGACGACATTTTTTGCTGACCAGGGGCTGCAAAACCCTAATTAATTCAGTTTTGGGAAATTCAATGCACATTGTATGCCGTGGTTACGTCCTTGTAGCCCGTGCTGCTTATGTATACCGATGTGTGTTGGTTCATGGTATACCGCGTAGGCGACAGGCTTAGAAGCACGGTTGGCCAGGCCGGGCCATCCCAGAGATCCAGCCCACAGTGCGCTAGGCGTAGTTCAATGGGGGTCAGCAAGCCTTTGCAATTAGCAAAAATGAATTTGAATGAAAAAAATAACGACATCAGCAGGATTCGAACCTGCGCGGGCAGAGCCCAATGCATAACCCGAAAAGTTCGAGTGCATCGCCTTAACCACTCGGCCACAATGCCATATACAAGTTTTTGAGTTCTACGGGGAATATATATGGGGCAGATTTAGCGGAACTCAAGAAGTGCAATTTTTGGCATTTTGGGTATTTGGTTTGACTGGTGGTGATCAGCTTGCCCGGCGGAGAGCCCGCCAGCTCCAAAATTGAGCGAGATACGAATTTTTCAAGATTTTGGTCAATCCAAGGAAGCCCGATCCCCCAAGTCCAGACCCAAATGGCACCTCTGAAGCTGTATACGGCAACAGTAAACAATCAAGACCCAGCCAAACGAAGCTGGCTCCATTCGGCACCAGATTGACGCTTTTGACTTTCGAAAATCAAACCTTGCACTATAAGCTCCAATTCACCGATAACAGCCCAATCATCAACACTACCAGCCTTCCCTTAGAAGCTATTTTCCAAAGCTTAACCTCTGAAAAACCCTCCAAAGCCAGTCCCAGAGGATATCGCATCCTATCCCATCAGGGTCCAAGGCTTATCATCAAGCCAACGGCAAACTGAGTTTCAGCTTCTCTTCCCGAAATGTGGCCTTGGCTGCCGTTTTTGAAAAGAAGAAAAATACAGCCATTACGAAAATGTCGGTCGGGAGGTTATGGCGGACCCGTGGGCAAATTAGCCTCTCTACTTTTAGCGTTTGACTAGCCAAGTACAGCGGCAGCTTTTCAAATAGGAAAGCCCAACGGAGGGCCGAAAATAGAGCGTTAGGGGGCTAAAAGAAGCACAAACATTCGGGCCAGATCGGGCGTGGTGGTTATGGAAAACATGGCAATCATCAAGAGTCAGAGCAAGGTTGGATGGAAAAGGTACAAGGCACAGAGTTCAAAACGGACTTTCTTCGGTTCTCGAACCCGACGGTTCGGCCGAGTTCTTGGCCATCGGCAGCAACAAAAGCAGAAGGCACCGAAGCTGAAAAGCAGCAAAGAAGTGGGTCCAAACCAGCACATGAGAATTTCAAAAATAGCGAGAGTCAATTTAGGCTTTGCAAGACATGTAGGGACTTTTGTCCAGGCACCGGGGAACATTAGGGGAGCCACGGAATAGAGTTTGGAATAGGGAGCCACGGTTAGGAGAAAATTACGGTTCTGCAAAGGCTAGTCATGATTTGTAATGGATAGTGGAAAATTGGCACCCTGGACGAACCAGCAACGAAGGGCCCCCCCTTTCCTTAGTCAAACCACTTTCTAAAAATACTCGCCTGGCTCGTTTAGAGCCCTCTAAAAATGTCTACACCCTATCGTTGCTGCCAACCCTGATGGCCCGGGGTACTGGGGTCCGAGAAACCGAGTGGCATGATAGTAGCGGTCGGGAAGCGGAGTTCCACGTTCTAAGCCTGGACACATTTAGCAACGAGAAGACTGTTTTTGTAACGATCCAAGCAACAAGCAAAGATAACCAGTAATGTATCTCGCAGACAATAGTTCTGTGGAGCGGTTATTGAGCGGTTAAACCCGGAGCACGCACATTAGAGCGAATGTTGATAAGGAATGGGAGCATTTGCAAAATGGTCAAATCAACAATTTGATAATCGCTTTCTGTTTGTTTTGATCAACTTCCAGATCTTGACAGCTTCGGGTATTGTCTTCGGGGGTTGCCAAGGTTTCGCAGCCAATGGGCGGAAAAAGCGTGTGAACGGAATGAGCTCAATTCAGCCTTGCTCCATCTCAACAGAGCACAAGATCGTGCAACCAAGCCCCTATACGCTGCCCGGCTGTTTACGAGATCAGCGAGAAAAAACATCAAGTTGAAAAAACCAAAAAAGAATGCCGAAGATCACAATTGCAAAAGCCCTCCAAAGCCCTGGGGCTCGATACGTGAAGATTTCAAGAATTGGCGTTTGCAAACGGGCAAAATAATACAATTGTTTTTGCTTTGAGAATTCTACGCTTGAGGCTGTAAGGCCTCCAGGCTCGGCAGGGGCTTATTCTGGTTGCGGGTGCAAATGGCTATTTTTGCAGCTGTCTCGATCTGATGGATGCCAGGCCACTGTTTTCATTTCGCACCGTGCCTGCCTTGGCATTTGGCAACGGATTTGCAGCCAGCAGGCACGGCCAGCAAGCGGCACCGTAGTCTGCGCCACTATATAATAATTCAAATTAAATCTAAATACTAGTACAAAACCTAGGCCAATTCGGCACATTCTGTTCCATCTGATAGGCCAAGATGTGCAATATTCACGGGAACTAGGCACCCCTGCCCAAAGCCCCATGTCGCAGCCTCTGCAGGGTGACACGCAGCAAACCGGTCACCTACACTACAATGCGCCTGCACACAGTACCCCTGCAGCCCGCACGGCCCACAGCTTGCATGCTGCAAACGCGATCACCCACACACACTCCATCCGAATAGCTGCAAAACCGGCCATCCCACTAACTTCTCCCTCCATTATATAAACCCTCCTCCTGCCCCCTTCCTAGTGGCTTTTTTTCTATCTCATCAAAACACATCCATTCGCTTTATCATGAAGTTTTCTTCGCTCATCTCCGCAGCTGCCCTCACTTCGGCCGCTATCGCTCAAGAGGTTTCCTGCCGTGTCAATGGCCAGGAGGTTGCCCAGGTTGACTTGGACACTGGTAACTGTCCTTTCAGCATCCCAAGCGAGCTTCCTGTCACCTTCAGATTCGACGCTGAGGACGACTACGAGGTTGACGCCTACTACGTCCAGGCTGACCAGAAGTACTGGAACGACATTGAGAACGCCGGTAGAACCGTTGAGGTTCCTGCCAGAGAGTTGTACGGTAAGGGAACCACCGACTTGTACCACGTCCACGCTGAGGAGTCTCCATCCTCCAACTCCACCGCCGCCTTGAGAAGAAGATTCAACGCCCAGATCTTGCAGGCCAGAGACGAGAAGGACGACCTTATTGCCTCTATCAAGAACCAGGACGGTGAGGCTTCCTCTGTCACTGTTGAGGTTGTCGATGTTAACGCCCCAACCACCACCCCAGCTCCATCTGAGTCCACTGCCACCGAGACCAACACCCACACTACCATCATCACCGTCACCTCTTGCGAGGACAACGAGTGCCACGAGACCACCGCCTCTGCCACCTGGGGTCCAACCACTACCACTGTTGACGGTACCACCACTGTCTACACTACCTGGTGCCCTGTTGTCACTGAGACTAACACCCACACCACCATTGTGACTGTGACCCACTGTGAGGACGACAAGTGCCACGAGACCACTGCTCCTGCCACTTGGGGCCCAACCACCACCACCGTTGCCGGCGAGAAGACTGTCTACACCACCTGGTGCCCAGTCGAGACCCAGACCCACACCACCGTTGTCACCGTTACTCACTGTGAGGACGACAAGTGTGAGGAGACTACTGCTCCAGCCACCTGGGGTCCAACCACCACCACTGTCGCTGGTGAGAAGACTGTTTACACTACCTGGTGCCCAGTTGAGACTGCTCCAGGTGAGACCCCAGCTGAGCCAGCCCCAACCACCAAGGCCGGTGAGACCACCCCAGCTCCAGAGCAGCCAGCTCCAACTGACCAGGCTCCAGCTCCAGCTCCTACTGACGAGGCTCCAGGTGCTCCAGCTCCTTCCGAGGAGGCTCCAGCTCCAGCCCCAACTGACGAGGCTCCAGGTGCCCCAGCTCCTTCTGGTGAGGCCCCAGCTCCAGGTGCCCCAGCTCCAACTGACGAGGCTCCTGCTCCAGGTCAATCCACCGTGGCTGGTCCATCTACTTTGGTGTCTACTCCTGGTGGCGTTGCTCCAACCGAGTCTGCCATCTCCACCTACGAGGGTGCTGGTGCCGCTGTCAAGGGCTCTTTGCTCGCTTTGGCTGCCATCCCTCTTGCTTACGTTTTGTAAGTAGGTTGACGATTTCTCATTTCTTTTGCATCAACGCTGACAAGCGTTTGTCGGTGAAACATGCCCTTTTCCAGGCTTCACTTTTTATTACGGTTTTCACACATTTTTTCCCCTTTGCCTTTTGAGCAGGTTAGCTCATTTACTTTCGGCGAAACTGAACCCCAAAATTCATACGGAACATTTAATTTCCCCCTTCTAATACACCAATCGGAAAACTTTCCTCGTAGTCGTATCGGTACGCTTGCTGCCGTTTGCAGCCACCAGGGCTCCCAACATGTGCGCGATTTTCTGCACCAGCACTGCAGCAATGGTCTGAGTGGGAGGTCGGTGTCGTGTGAGACTCATAAACATACCCACGAGGCTCGGCTTTTCTTGTCCATAGCCAGTGGTTGAGAAATACGCGGATGTTTGAGCGTCTTGGTTTCGGCGTTTTTGTAGAAGCAGTCCGGCTAAAATGACCTCAAACTCCGAACCCATGCAACAATGCAAGCAAGTCCGTTGAGGCCCATTGTTCAGTGGACATTGGCGGTTAGGCATAATAAGGCGAGGTAGAAATGGCCTGATGGTGAGGTTTGGCACTTTTCAACAATCACGAAAAATGGCGTCTTATCGAGATGCTTTGGGATGCACGATAACGAAAAGAAAATAAACAGATGCCGAAGAAAAGCGGTGACAATGGGAATTTGGGGTGTGTTTTTGGGGTGTGGAATTGGGGGAGTGTTTCTTGGGTTTATGCGCTATCGGAGTTGCACGGTGAGGATTTCTGAACCAATAATTAGATCATCATCAAGGCAAAAACGAACAATTACCTCACAATAAATTCAGCCTTCAATAGACGATCGACCCATTATTCGGCTAGAATTGACCCCTTGTGGCTCGCTGGGTGGGGACTAAACAATCGAAAACTAGCCTGTAGGACATTGTGAGGACATATGATCCAGAGAATGATCGGTAGATCAATGTACGCAATTTAGAGCTGCTTTAGATTTTTCAGTACCCCTCGGCCCTTAGTGAATGGGAGTACCGAAACTCGGAGATATTGAAAAGCTGGTGTGGCTTTGCTGTGAAGGAGCGACACTCTTAATTGTATATCTCACAATGATACCGTTTTCGTGCCGTGGATGGAGGAGGTGAATTCCAGCGATCTGCTAATGGGCATTATTAAATACTTTATAGTGGACACCTCCTTTTAGTGGACGGTTTCGGCAGGCTATGGACCCTGCAATAAGCGGCTGAGACACACGCAGACCTCATGGCAGCGATCGCCATTCCCGACTCGTAATTTGTTTTTAGATTTTCATTTAAAATTAGATTGAGTTTTGGGGAGGTTGAAGGTGTTGCACCATTGGGAATTCTGTTGGTTCTGTGATATTTAAGGCACTTTGATGTCTGGCACATTTCGATGTCTAGCAATTGAGTAGCTTAAAAGTCATTTATTGGAAGCTAATATCCACTAGGTGACAGCTGTTTCATGAGAGGACGATAGACCGATCTGAGCCGCCGTCGCTTGGCCCATTCTTGTCCACATTCGTCTCAATCCTCGACGCTTTTGGAGAATGATGCTAATATTAGAAATGCTTAATTTAACTCAAAACGCTGCTAAAACGTTCAGACAGCCTGGACCTTCGATTAACACGTCAATGGGTCCTTTTTCACCAGATTTTCTGGACTGGGTGCAAGGGACCGGCACACAAGCCGGTTTTGAGACAAATGGCTGCAATTAAGGTGTTTGATATCCTGTCAGTACTGCACACAACCGTTTGAGAATGGTGAAGCCGCCGGTATTTTTTGCAGCCATTAAATTCTCATATCCCATTGGGAGGTTGATGTTTCAAAATGAAGATTTGAAACCACCGCCCAGAGAAGTATAAGTAGGCCTTGATTTTCTTGGACTTTCATCCCAAGAACCATGCTTCCTCTCACACTTCTTCTAACCTTGGCTGCCGCCGAGTACATCACTGAAACCAATGTTAGAACGCACATCACCACCTTGACATCATGTGCTAACAATGGTTGCAACAAAGGCGAATCTCCTGAAGAAGTTCAAACCCTTACCAGTACTTTGGTTGACTGGGAGACCACCACCTGGTGTCCAGAGTCTGAGACTACTGAGCAAGGCATCCCTGAGACTTCTGTTGAGGTACCACCTATGGAACCACCCATTGAAACCCAACCTGATACTCCTCCTGAAGCAACAACTGACTGTGACACTACACCCAACGAGCCACCAGTTGAAACTGCCACTGAGCCATGTGAGGGTTGTGAAACTCCTGACACATACACTGAAACCACCTCGTGTGAGACGCCACTTGAGACGCCAGAGACTGAGACTACTCCTTGCGAGACTATCGAGACACCTATTGAGACTGTTGACACTGAAACATTTTCAATCGAGACACCCGTTGAGACTGGTGGTACCACTTCGTGCGAGACTGAGACTTTTGAGACCGAGACTTTCGAAACTGGCACCACTTCATGTGATACCGAGACCTTCGAAACTGGCACCACCTCTTGTGAAACCGAGACTTTCGAAACCGAGACCACTTCTTGTGACACCTTCAGCGAGCCTGATGTGACGCCTTTCGATGAGACATCTACTGGAGAGACATTCTCTGAGGGCACTACCATCTCAAGCAGTTTCAGCACTGGAATCACTTCTGAAACAACCGAGGAGACCACCTCCGAGTTTACTTCTGAGACCATTCTGACTTTTGAAACTTCCGAGTCGAGTTCTACTGAGACCGAAGTCACATCCTCCATCGAGATTCCTTCATCTTATGGTATTCCAGAGACTTCTTCAGCTCCAGAGGTTTCCACATCTGAGTCTTCTTCCGAGTCTTCTACAACTGAGTCCTCGACTTCAGAGTCTTCCACTTCTGAGTCCTCGACTACTGAATCATCCTCAACTGAGTCTTCTTCAACTGAATCGTCTTCAACTGAGTCGTCTTCAACCGAATCTTTTACAACTGAGACATCTTCCACCGAGTCCTCAACCTCAGAGTCTTCTACAAACCCTGGTACATCTTCTGCACCAGAGACTTCGTCGGAGCAGACATCCTCCAATCCTGAAACATCATCCGAATCAACCACTTCTTCGTCGACCTCAACTTCAGTGCAGCCAGTTCCATCGACTTCAACGGTGCCTCCAGTGACGATCACCCTGACCATCCCATGCAAAAAGTGTGAAGGCGGAATCACTGTTTCAACGTTCACCAGCACGGTCCCTCCTCCAGAACCTAACACTGTCGTTACCACTGAAACCGAGTCTTGTCTGACCGATGTTCCAGAAACTGAAACCACTCCTGAAACCACGCCTGAAACTACACCAAAATCATCGAAGCCTCTGACTTCCACCGAGAGTACCCCAGCTGAATCGAAGCCAACTCCCGAAGAGTCCACTCCGGTCGAATCGCAACCAGTTCCTGAAGAGTCTACTCCTGTTGAGACCACTCCAGCTGAAACCACTCCAGCTGAAACCACCCCAAAGCTGAAGACAACATCCAACACCACTCCAAAGGCGTCCACACCAAAGGCTTCTACTCCAGCTGAACCAACTTCTGAGACGACCTCTTCCACCAAGCCTGACACCTCAACGAAGCCCAAGGAGACCCCAGCCGAGTCTACCCCAGTGGAATCCCAGCCAGCCGAGTCAACTCCAGAAAAGCCAAAGACCCCTGGTACAACTTCTGAAACACCCGCTGAGACAACACCTGCCGAGACATCTCCAGAGGAGCCTACCCCAGAAACCCCAGAGACTCCAGCTGAAACAACCCCACAAGAAACTACGCCAGCTGAAACCACTCCACAAGAAACAACCCCAGCTGAAACTACTCCCAACAACGAAACTCCAGAAAAGCCACAATCTGAAACTCCAGAGACAAACACCCCAGACGAACCAACCACATCCTTGACCACCAGCATCACACTGACCCACTACGTTCCCAACGAGACTGGCCATGAAACCGGCAAGACTGAAACTGAAACTAGACACAGTGAAACCGGCCATTCTGGAACCCACCACTCTGAAACTGGCAATACCGAGAAACCAAACACCTCCACCTACTCTGAGCCTCAGCCTGATGCTACTGAAACACCCACTACCCAGAAACCATCTTCGTTGAAGGGAGAGGAGACTACCGACTCGTTCACCCCATCTACATTGACTAGTGCTCCAGCTCCTAGCTGCACTGGAGAAGACTGTTGCACTGGAGAAGACTGTAACACTACAGTTTCTGTTCAAACTTCAATCACCCACTCAGAAGGTCCAAGCATTTCTTCATGGGAAGGTGCTGCCTCTGGAAAATCCATTTCCTTGATGGCCGTTGCCGCCTGGGTTTTCCTTCTTTAACTTTAATTCCTGATTGTGCATTCGTTTTATAATCAGTGTTCGCTTTTCGTTTAAATATATGATCTAGAGAAGACTTTGTAGGCAACAAAACGGAGAAGGCTGATATCTACCGCTCCATTCATATACTTCTGTTTCATCTACACTCTACAAAAATTCATCAATATGTCGAATCGGTATGTTGAATACACTCATCTAATAAATAGTCTAGTACACCTCCAAGATGTAACGACCGTCCTCCTTCATGTCCTCCACGACCTTGGCCACATCCTTGATTACTTGACCGGCCTTTTCAGCACCGTGCTTGACGATATCCTCCAAACAGGCGGTGATGTCAGGAACAGGCCAGGTTGGACCACAAAGGTAGAACGAACCCTCCTTGGTAACAATGGCATCGGTCAACTCCTCAATGGAGCTTCTGATCTTGTCTTGAATGTAAATCTTCTGAGGCTGGTCACGAGAGAAAGCAGCACCAATGTGGGTCAAAATGCCTGCTTCCTTATAGGCCTCCCAGAGCTCACCGTAAAGGTACTCCTCCTTCTTGTGTCTGGAACCCATGTACAAGTAGATTTCACCAATCTTGTGGCCCTGCTCCTGCTGCCAGATCTTCTCCTCAATGAAGGCCTTGAAAGGAGCCAAACCGGTACCCAAACCAGACATGACAATAGGCTGTTCAGGCAACTTGGGCAACTTCATGACAGAAGGCTTCACGCTAACCACCAATTCGTCGCCGATTCTGAGATCAGACAAAAACTTGGAACAGTGACCGTAACGGGTTCTGCCCTTGCTGTCGACCCAGTCCACCACCACAATCAAAAGATGGACCGAGTTGGGGTGCATCTTCTGGGAAGAAGCAATAGAATACTCTCTTCTCTTCAAAGGAGCAATGATCTTGACCAAATCCTCAAAAGCAGGTCTGGCGGACTTGAACTCCTCGAGAATGTCAACGTAACTGGCAAAGTCCACCTCCTGTCTCTTCTTCAACTCCTCGGCACCAGCACCGCTGGCCAAGTTCTCCAAAGCAGCCTTCTCCTTCTCTTCAGTGGCATAAGGAGCCAAAGACTCGTAGAAACGCTTGGGTGGTTTACCCAAAAAGTCCACATTGTCGGACAAGGCCTGTCTAGCAGATCTGATCTCCAACAACGAGGAGTCGTCCTTGTTGGTCACCTCCACCAAGGAGTCGCCGTCCACACCGTAGAATTCCAAAAATGACTCGACCTGGTCGGCGTTGTTTCTGCCGTGAATACCCAAGGCCTCACCAATCTCGTACTTCAAGCCGGTACCGGTGACATCAAACTCAATGTGGAAGATGTTTCTCGAGTACTCAGAGGGCGTCAATCTCTTGTTTTCCTGGACCTTGACCACAAAGTTCTTCACTGGAAGATCGGGTCTCAAATCCTTGGTCACACCATAAGCCTCAGGGAACGCAAGCTTGATAGCGGCATCCAGCTTACCCTTGTGGAAGTTATCTTCAGCACCAGTGTCTTCAGCTCTAGGGTTAGGGAAAAAGGAGGATTCCGTGGGGAAGAAGGGCAAAGGCTTGGGCTCCTCTTCGGCCTCGGCTTCCTTTTCAGACTTGGTGTCGCCGTTGTGGTCTTCCTTTTCGGCCTTTTCGTCAACCTTTTCGGTTTCAACCTGTGCCTCTGGAACAACCTCCTCAAGGTCGACCCACTCCTCGGGAATTTCAACTTCCTTCAAAGCGTTCTTCTCGTCCACAGTAGCCACAAACTTGTCCAAAACGGCAGCCAAAAGCTCGAAATCGTTGCCGTTGGCTTGCAACAACTTGTTGACGATGAAACCGTCCAATTCAGGCAAAGCGGCTCTCCAGAAAGCCACCTGGGTCAAGAAGTCCGCAGAAAAGCCCTTGGTGGAGTCACTGACAGCGTCCAACTCCTCAATCAACGAAAAGTCAATAACGGTCAAAGAAGAGCGGGATTTGGCCAAGGTGCGCTTGAAGTCAAGAGGTAACTTCTCCACAAAGTCCTGTTCGATACTGTTGGTGATCTTCTTGTGGTTGGCCAAGACGATTTTGGCACCTGGCTTGGCGGTAGCCAAAATGTCGTAGTGGTTCAAGATGGAAACGTCCTCGATCAACACCACATCGGCAGCATCCACAGAAGTGGAAACAGGGCTGTTTTTGGCAGCACTGACCACCTGAGCCTGGGCAATTCCGCCTGCAACAGAAGTGTCGTACTTGTTTCTGTACGAAACGTTCTTGGAGTCGTCCAACGACAACGAAAGCGCCAACTTACTGAAGGTCTCCACAATGTCGCTGTTGTCACGAGTCCAGAACAAGAAAGAGCCTTCGGGAGAGGTGTTGGCGGTGATGTTAGCTGGAGGAGCCGTAGGCTGAGAAGCCAAAACAACGGCAGGATCCACGGAAGCGTATTCGGAAATAACCTTCAAAGTTGGAATTGGAGCCCAGACGAAATTGGCTGGGTGCACAAACTCCTCCACAGAAACAGAGCCAAAACGGCCTCCAAGGAACAAAGCAGCAGCAACATCAGCCTTCAAGGTCGAGCCGTTTTCAGCAGAAACAACCACAACCTTACGGGCCGAAGAAGGCACAGAAGCGACAAACTGCTCCTGGCTAAATGGGAAAGGCACTCTGACCTTCACCAAACCGACTGGAGCGGAGGTGGAGGCCTTGGAAATGACGCCAGAAAGCTCTGAAGCCTCGTTAGCACCGAAAACGACAAAAACGGTTTCCGGGTTGGCGTGGCCCTCGTACTCAAAAGGCTTCAAGTTTGTGCCGGCGACCTTGTTGAAAACCTCAAAAGCAGTGGACACAGCCTGGTCCAAGGAAAGCTCATTGGCAGCCAAAGAAGAAACCAACTGCTGGTACAAACGGCCCACATCGGCCACCGACAAAATGTCCTCGTACTTGGCAAACAAGCGGGCGAACTCAGGACCGTCGAAAACGTGCAAAGATGGGCTCTTGAGCAAAGCAGCCAAAAAGTGGGAAAGCACCGTGGTGTACTGCAATTCCAAAGCCGAGTGGGCATCCACAGGACCAATAACAGGGAAACCGAGGTTACGGGCCACGGCCAAGGGAGTAGCGTAGTTGGAAACCAAGGAGCTGGTTGTTTCATCAAAGTCGATCGCTGAAACGTTCAAGCTCAAGGGCAATTTTGCAGCCACAGCCAAAGTAGGCTGCATGTATGGCAAAGCGTTGGCGCCCAAAACGGCCGTGTGTGGGCCCGTCAGAGAAACGTTGCTAGCAGCGTAACCCAAAATAGCATTGGCAGAACCGGCTCTAGGCTCAAATCTGTGGAATGGCGGAACAACACCCACAGCATTCTGTCTCTTGAAGTGCAGGGCCCAAAGCTGCAAATGAGCATCGACCAAGTTGGCGGCGCCCACGGTCTCGTACGAGAAAATGGTGCTGGACAAGGCGTACACAGCTTGGGAAATGATGGTGGCAGGAGAGGTGTAGGCGGTGTTCTTCAACAAGTGAGGATCAACCGAGGCACCAAAAGGGTTTGCCTTGACGACGTGGGAGGACGCGGCAGACGCGTTGGAGGCCAGGGCAGGCGACTTGGTCCCGTTGGGGATCGCGTGGGGGCTCATGAAGAAAGGGGTAGTTTTGAGTTTTTTTTGGTTGTTGGATATGGAATGGAGCTGATGGGCTGGAAAATTATGGGCGGTCACGTGATATGATGTATTGCACGTGATCTTATCGCTCATAAATGGCTGCGAAAAAAAAAGAAAATCCGGGGGTTGAGGTGGAGGGGGGCATGGAGGGGGGCCTCGAGGGAGGCCTCGATTGATTAGATAGGGGGATAAGACATGGAATAAGGAGTTTGTTTGAGGAGATGCTTGGGTTTGATGGGGTTTTGGTTTTTGGGATTGTTTTTTTTTTTAAGATTTGATTTTGGTTTGGTATGGTCAGCCGTGTGGGTGCACTCACTGGAGTCAATAGTTATGATGAAAGATAGTAGATACACAGGGAAGGTGTGACGGAGCGATTATCGGGAATATAGACATAGAGAAGAAGTAGAATGTGCAATGTAGGGAGGAGGGGTGGTTTTTGGAAGTTTTGACCGACTGGGAGCCCCATACCAGGACTTGTCTCATCATTCTCATGGAATTTCGGCAAATGGAAAGGGTACCCGAAGAGCACTGATGTTCTGTTTATTTAGCCTTCATTACGACATTTTCTGCCATTTCCAGAAATTATACTTGTTCCATGATTTGATTTGTGAACGTCTGCCTTGCTTGTGAACGTACCTGAGACGGGTTCTCCATCAGTGCCGATAAATACAATGTTCTTTTTGTGCTGCAAATGATGGAAATGCATTTTGAAGGCATGCGTGAAGATTTCAAAATCAACCTACTAAAGAGCTGTTTTTCATTGCTTCCGCTGTGCACCACTCAATGACCACCCAAGAAGCAGTGCTGAGAGTACTGGTAGGAAATGTAACAAAAACGAAGGAAGCGTTTTGTGATAACAAAGTTGAATCTATTATCTGCCTATAGTAACAAAGTGAAGTTACTACTTCATTTACCTCTGCCCCAATACTCTCCATTCTCCGATTCCACATACATTTATTCTTTTGTGGTCTATGCCTATTATTCGTACTTCCCATTCCACAATAACCTTTCCCTCCATAATAGCCAATTCACTTATCATACAACCTCGATTTCCAATCAGTGCTTCGGAAATACATCTAAATGCTTTAACCTCCATTACCCGAAGATGGAGCATCTCACTAACCTTATTTGACCTCGAGCCGCACGGTGTGACACATCTGACACCGAACTACAGCTCCTTGACAAAATCGGCACGTCAAAGCCGATGAAAACTCCTTTCTATCTGAATCCAAAATCGAAAGTCATCTCCACAAATTCCATGATTCCTAGATCTTGGCTTCCACCATATACGCATCTATCTTGCAAGCGCCGAATTCTGGGGTAATCCAGTCCATCAAACGGCACCACCAGGTACTCTAAACCACCGATGCACAACAGCTTTTCATATAAACAATCAATTTTTCTATCTCTTTCCGCCCTCTTTCAAAAAACCCCAAATGTCACAAAAATCGTCCTGTCGGCTCAGGCAAGTCCGCTAAGTACCGCACTGCGTCATATCGGCCCGGACTGTGGCTGCATACTTAAACTGACGAAATCCACCCAGATCAAAACCACCATGTTTTCTCGAGCGCTTCGAGGTTCTCGTGCTGGTTTAAGGCACTTTTCCACAAAACCGCCTCCAAAAAAATCCCTCCAATGGACGGCAGGAATTCTCCTTTTCTCTAGCGGCCTTGCTGCTGGAGGCTACTTTGCTGGAAGACACCAGAGGAAAGAACATGTTTCGATCCAGGACTTGCTGGCATCAACTACGCCGCTTAACTCCGTGGAAACTCCGAAGTACGCCAACGACGACGACTTTGCCGCTGCCCTCAAGGAGATAACCAAGGTGGTCGGAAAGAAGAACGTCACCTACGATAAGGAGGTGCTTGTGGCACACAACGACTCATCTTATAGCACCCACCATCCGCCTGAACCTGAAACACAGAGACCCAGCATCGTCATCTACCCCTCTTCGACCCAGGAGGTGTCGGATATCTTGAAGGTGGCCCACAAATACAGGGTTCCTGTTGTTGCAAACTCCGGTTTGACTTCCTTGGAGGGTCACAATATGCACACAAGGGGCCCCAATTCGATTTCTCTTGCGTTTGGCAATCTTAACGAGGTGTTGGAATTTCACCCGGACGACCTTGATGTCGTGGTCCAGCCTGGTGTGGGTTGGCAGGATCTTGATGACTTCTTGCTTGATCGCGAGGATGGAAAACACTTGATGTTTGGTCCTGATCCCGGTATGGGAGCGGCAATTGCAGGTATGGTCGGTACCTCAGCTAGTGGAACCAACGCCTACAGATACGGTACCATGAAAGAGAATGTGGTGAACTTGACCGTGGTACTAGCAGACGGCACTATAGTGAAGACACGCCAGAGACCCAAGAAGTCCAGTGCCGGCTACGACTTGACACATATTTTTATCGGCTCCGAGGGCACGTTGGGCATCATCACCGAAATCACAGTAAAACTCCAGCCTAGACCCAAGGAGGAGCTTGTGTGCATTGCATCGTTCCCGACGATCAAGGACGCTGCTTCCACGGCACAGAGCATTATTAACAAGTCGGGCATTCAGGTCAATGCGTTGGAGTTGTTGAACGAGACCACCACGTCGTTTGTGAATGCCGCAGGCACACTGTCGAAGAAGTTCTTGGAGAAACCCACTTTGCTCGTCAAGGTTGGCGGTGTTTCCACAAATACTGTCAATGAGCAGATTGAGGTTGTTGACAGAATTTCCAAAGAGAACAACGTGATCCAGTTTGAGCGTTCCCAGAACAAAGAGGAAAATGGCGTTTTGTGGACCGCTAGAAGACAGGGACTCTGGCTGACACTAGACTATGGGTCCAAGGTTTTAGCGGATCCAAACGACGTTAATGTGTGGACTACCGATGTTGCAGTTCCTGTTTCCAAATTATCCCAAGTGGTTGACGAGACCAACGAGGATTTGACAAACTCTATATTCAAAGGCAAGTTCTCTGTTATGGGCCACGTCGGTGACGGAAACTGCCACTTTTTGATACTCTACAACACCCCCGACTACATGGAGTGCAAGAAGTATGTTGATAGAATGGTGGACCGTGCTATTAAGTACGGCGGAACCTGTACTGGAGAGCATGGCGTTGGTGTTGGAAAAAGAGCATACTTGGAGGCCGAATTGGGCAAGAACGCTGTGGACTTGATGAGACATTTGAAGTATTCCTTAGATCCAAGGGCTATTCTCAACCCAGACAAGGTGGTCCAGATCGATCCTCACGACAAGCTTGACGAGCAGCTCAACTCTGGGCATGTTCATGAGGTGCAAAAGTGCTGCTAGACGAGCCGCCAAATAGCTTATAGATAGTATAGTTAGTCTAAGCAGACATAAAAATAGGGTGTAGGAGGACGAAATGAAAAAAATAATAACCCCAAGCTTTTATGAAATTTAAGTTTTCTTTTGCTTTTTGCCCTTCCGCTTCTAGATATAACTACTACCCTTAGTGCACCTACTGTGCGAATTATCACCACTTTCACCTACAACTCACCATGAGCGATCTGGGCCTGCAAACACCAAGCGACAACACAGAGGCGCAACAGCTCCTGTACATAACCACCAAAGACCACTCTTTCAAGCAGCATGCCAACAAGCCTCGTGGCACCAAGCGTTACAAAACTTCAAAGCAGTTGATCACCGACGAGATTCGGTACCTTCAGAGCAAAAAGCTTGATATCGACACGCCCACGTGGACATCGATCGTTGCTCCTCCCAGCTTGAAGCCTCAAAAACACTACTGTGACATCACTGGTCTTGAAGGTAAATACAAGAGTCCCGCAAACGCGTTACGGTTCCATAATGTTGAGATCTACCAGGAGGTGATTAAGCACATGCCGCCGGGCGTTGACCAGGAATACTTGAGTTTGAGAGGCGCCAACGTGGTGCTTAAGTAGTGGGGTTGATTGATGTTGAGGGAGATGAGAGGGATTTGGTAGATCCGGCTATTCCTGGTTCATTTGAGAAGGATGTAATTGGAAGAGAGAAGTGAGCTAAAGTTGTTGTATTTGCAAGCAGGCGTGGAGTGAACGAAGGGTATGCTTCAAATGAGTTGATTGCTGCGAGCTGTTGATTTGGAAGTCCAATTATGCGAGCTCTGGAGCTAGAGACATGATTGACTGTTGGTTTTAGGTGCCGCCGGCGTTTAATGAAGTTACCGCTTAAAATGATACCGCTCAAGGAGGTGGCATCTCTTTTGGAGCAGTATGTTAGGTCACCGCAGTGCTTTGATAAGTGAGCCTAAATGATGTAAAGTGCATCGCCTAGGGCAAGAATCATATGAATGGTTATGAAGAGGTGGAAAAGTTGAGTTAACGCCAATAAGCTAATTCGTCAATGCTACTCAATTGACGCATGCAAGCCCTAGAGGAGACACCCAGAGCTGGTCAATTGATGCACTACGACCAGCCTCATCAACGACTGTTTCAGTGCTAATTTACTTCTATTTCAGGCTGCTTCACCACGGAAATCCCAAAGCCGATCGTATAGGTTTGTCGTGCAGCCAAATAACTCTGCAGCCATACGGTGCTGGCTGTGAATATACAGATCCAAACAGACACCGCAGATCAAGTGATCAGCAGAAACTATTACCGATCCAGCCTCTAGGCCCACGGTGAAACTCCTGAATTGCTATGTGGCGGTATTTCCCACTAACTTTCCGCCACATCACACGACACCCCTGGATGCATAATCGTGGTGCCCTGGCTACTAACACTGAAGATCTCATGTTGCACTGGCAAGACTGAAAAACTGAAGGCCAAACCTCAAATCCAATGCCTACAAAAGTCTCCATCCACCCAGTCCAAAAGCTCCACAAAATCCAGGCCATTTGTGTACTTACTTAACCCTTTCCATCGATGCCCAGTCTTTTCAGCCCAATGGAGCTAGCCGCTCATCTGGAACACTTTCCTAATCCATGTGACTAGGACCCCTCCGATGGTTTCTCGCACCCATGCAGCCAATGACAATGTATACATATTCGTCCGGACCGGCTGGGCTCCGCATCGGAATCGCCTAATTTGCACACTGTGCTTCGGGCCGAGAAACGCCGTACCGAACAAAAAGCACCATTTTTCTAATTTGCTTTGTTCTTGAAACTCCACCTTGGCCCCTGGGGATTTTAGCCAGATGGTCTTGGGGCAACGGGTATTTTTTGGCAGATATCCGCCGATATGCCCGTGGGGCCAATGGGAGCATGGCGGTTTGATTTCATGACCCGAGCGGCTGAAACATCACCACTTATGCCGTCAGACCGGTACCGCCAAGACCGCACCGTTATCTATTTCATCTCGCAGGGTGTAGCGATTTCCAAAATTTTCAGGAGGAGAAGAGCAAAAGTAAAAAAAAAAAGTTCAGGGTTATGAGAGCTTTCTCCAATTTTTTTTGGTCATTGCTCCCTGGGTCTGGGAGTCTCGACTTTGGCTTCGTTTGAACCGTATCTATGAATCGATGAGCCCGTCATCGCTAACCTATACACCTAGCCAGGCTTCAAAGCACCGCTGCTATTCACATGGCTAGCCGCATGCAACGCTTGCTATGCTAATAAAAAAAAAACCGTCCCACTTTCTGTTCACGGAGCAACCGGCTTGGCTGGGAAAGCATCCACAATCGCCTTGACACCACTGTCAAACCGCTTCGTCTGCAAAACATCCTCTCCCTTCTCCAAGTCCGTAAACGGATTGCAGATCTGCCGCAAGTAGACCTTGTACAACTTGGAAAACACCTCCTTCAAGTCAGCCAGCAAAGGCTCGCCTTCTCCCACACCCACAACGATCTTCAACCCGTTGTTGGTCTCCATTCCGTAAACCATCACTTCGTCTTGAATAAACAAAAGTAGAATGCCGTCGTGGCTTTGCGGTTGCTGCTGCTCCCTGAGATTCAAGGACATGGGCAGCAGAAACACGTCTAGCGCCATGTGGGAAAGAAAGTTGTATTTCAAAAAACGGTTGGCATCGTCTTTGCCCAAGGCGTCGCCCACATCGAACAGCTGGATGTATAAGGGCTTGTCGTCCCGGGAAATCAAGGAAACAAAGTTAATTTTGGTCATGGCTGGTTTTAGCCAAGCTTCTGTAACTTTTCGCGCTGTGTGGTTGGTAGGACTTCTCCATACTTCGGACTCACATCTGAGGTGTCCTCTACCATGACCGACGTTTCTTCTGAAAACAGGAAAGTCGACGAGTTTTTGCAAACTTTGGACAAGCTTTCACAGGAGAGGTTGATGGACGACCAGAAAAGACAGTGGCAGTTGGAGCGGGACATCGAGGGTCTTAGTAACGAAAGCCCCAAGCGGCCCTCTTTGAGCTCCAGGGCTTCCTCGGCAGGACACGATATCAAGGAATTGGTGTTCAACAGAACCGCCAGTGCACGTAACAAGTTCCAGGACAAGTGGAAAAACAGAGAAAAATCGCTGGAGTATGCCTCGGACGAAGAGTTCGATGAGGACGGCTACCAGCTTCCTTACAGGCCAAGAACCAACAGAAGACAGTCTCGTCGGGCTGCTAACAAGGACATGGAGATTGAGCTTCCTCGGAGAAACAGCTCCTTGACCCATATTTCAGACGACGACATGGACCTTGACTTTGGTCTCAAGAAGCCTGTAGCGAGAAAGGCGTCATCGTTGAAACTGTGGGTTTCCAAGGAGTCTGAGGAGAGCATTGAGAGTCCTAGGACACCCAAGGGGGAGCGTCCTGGCTTCATGAAGTCGATGAAGGGCTCTTTTTCAGACATGCGTGGGTCCATCTCGGAGATGAACGTGAAGGGTTCGTTTTCAGACATGAAGGGCTCGTTCAGCGAGTTGAAGAAGAAGAAGTCTTTTTCGGAGATGAAGGGCACGCTCAAGAAAAAGAGCTCGTTCACGGAAATGAAGGGCTCCTTCACCGACATGGAGCGCAGAATCAGGCGCAGAGGTGTCAGCGAAGAAGGCAGAGAGTCGGACGACTCCAGGGAGATCAAGGAGACCAAGGAGAAGAAAATCAGCAAGAAGGAGGCGAGGAGACAGGCCCGTATTTTGAACCTCGAGGACCGCACCAATGTGTGGAGAGCCGATGAGTCTGAAGAGGAGGAAGAGGTGCCCAGATGGAAGGCAAAGGCCAGAGGGCAGAGGCAGGACAACTCGTGGATTGCCGAGGAGGACGAGGAAGATTCGGAAGATTCGGAAGTGGAAAGGCCCACCAGATCCGTCAGAGAGTACCTCCACAGCCGTCAGATGTCTGAGGACTCTGAGTTGGAGATGCCCACGAGGGCGAGAAACGGAAGACTCAACCGTGTGATTCTGGAGGATTCCGAAGTGGACTTCCCCATTAGAAGCTCAAGAAACGGACGTTTGAACCGCCAGATCTCCCAGGACTCTTCTGAGGTGGAGTTGCCAACCAGATTTTCCAGGAGTGCGCGTCAGAACCAGATATCTGAGGAATCCGAGGAATCTGACGTGGAGTTGCCTACAAGAACTTTCAGAGACGCCCGCAAGAAACAGGCTGTATGGACAGCTGACGACTCAGACGAAGATCCCATGTCCAAACCACCCAAGCCTGCTAAGCCAGCCAAGCCTGTGAAGCCTGTGAAGGCTTTCAAGCCAGAGGAGAAGGAAGAGCCCAAGGAAGCAAAGAAGCCATGGTCGAAGCCAGAGGCGCCCAAGCCACGGGCCGTTTCTTCCACGTCATCCTTCAACAGCGCTACATCTGCACCAAAACCAAAACCAGCTTTTAAGCCAGAGCCTAAGACGTTTAAACCTGAGCCAAAGGCAGAGCCAAAGGCAGAGAAGCCAGAGCCAAGGGCAGAGAAGCCAGAGTCAAAGGCGGAGAAGCCCGAAAAACCTCCTGTCAAGAGCGCCCCTCCAAAACCAGCCAAACTCTCATCCAAAGCATACGAAGAGAAGGACTCGCAGGAGCTCAAGGACCGTATTCTGAAGCTTTCTCCCACAAAGGCCAGCGCCCCTGTCAAACCAGCTAAACTCTCCACCAAGGAGTACGAGGAAAAGGATTCACAGGAGCTCAAGGACCAGCTTGAAAAACTCGCTAACAAAAAGCAGCCGCCAGCAAAGCCAGCAAAGCTCTCTAAGTCTGTCTCCAAAGACGGCGAGGCAGAGGCAATTGGGGCCTTGCATTCTCTCAAACCAGCCAAACCGGCTGCGTTGAAGACCGCTCCAAAGCCTGAGGCGTTGCAGAAATTCTCATCGATGAAAGCAGAAAAGGCCGCTCCCAAGAACTTCCAAGCCGAATTATCTGGTATACTTCGCTCCAGCACCGAACCTTCGTTGCAAAAGGGTCCCACGAACGCCTCCTCTGTCTCATTGACTGAATCGAAACCTCCCACAACGACGCTCAAAAAGTCATGGACCGAGCCTACACTGAGCCAGATTTCGCATATCACCAAAACTAGATCCAAGGGCCCCAAGAGAAGATTGCCCAAGTCCGCATCGCTCACGAACTCACTGGCTTCAGAAAAGTCTGAATCGGAATCTGATCCAGAACCCAAGTCCAAACCAGAGCCCAAGCCTGAGCCTACGGTAGCCGAGAAACCAAAGGGTAAGGTGCCTCCTGCTAAGCCTGCGAAGAAGCCGCCACCAATCAAGGCCAAAAAGCCGGACATTCTCGCCAAGCCACGGACCGTTAGCGGCGAACTATTTATCTAATTCACCAAAACCAGCCTATCCTGAGTACGAGTTTTGCAACCGTTGAGCCTGGTTTCCTGTACATACCCTGCTACTGGTGTTGCTCGGCACCCTACCAAACTTTTGTGTGCGCGGGAATCATCTGCTCTTCATTCCTCCCAATCACCATGAGCAATATCTATGACATCTTGACCGCCGGCAATGGCGGTTTTTCTAATACTATAACAAAATGTATCGATTATCTTGAACAGCACATTCCTGGATATGCCTCTAGGTCCTCGTGGCTGGAGTACTTCAACGACATAGCTTCCACCAGCAGAGAAGAACTCATTGACGACTTTTCCAACTTGAGGGTGACCCCAGCCACTACTACGGTTGTTTTGACGACATTTTTGACGATCTTGGTCGCCAGCAAGCTCTTAGGTGGTTCGCCTCCTCCTAAAGAAACCAAAAAACCAAAGAAGAAGAAGAAGAGTAAGGCTCAAGTTGCCAACGCTCAGATTCAAACCATTTTGGACAATGTGGAGGAGACATACGTGACTCAAATAGATGACTACATTGAGAACTTTGGCCAATTGAGCGAAGACAAGAAGGAGAACACTTACAACTACATTCAGGAAATGTTGTTGAAGGAGCTTTTGAAGCTAGACGGTATTGACATTGCAGGCAACGAGGTGTTGCGTGACAACAGAAAGAAGGTGATTCGCTTCATTCAGGAGCACCAGTCCAGGTTGGACCAGTTCAAAAAGGACAACCAAACTAGCTAGAACTCGTGGCTGGCGGCTTACTTGGCACGCCGAACCGCGGGGCCCCAGTCGGATGATCTGGGAAAATAAATGTCTTTAATTGTTTCTTCTCCCCCAACCAGAGGGCGTGGTGTGTGTGGTCCAAAAGATCAAAGCCTGTCTGTGGATGAACCAACACAGATAAGGAGCCGTGGTGCTGGACGAACCAGCTGAGAACTTTGCCAAACACATCCACTCGAGCAACGTCCACCTCCCAAAACAAGTCGTAGTGGGGCCCTATGGCCTTCTCCACCTTCAATTGCTTTACTATAATGGAGCCCTCTGCGGCCTCCTGGGGGAAGTCCACCAAGATCTTGTTCTTGAGGGCATGTGCCTCTTCTGAAGTTGCCTCGTCGTAGTAGACGTGGAAGTCCCAGAATGTGACTGGATCCGTCCACGTTAAATCGGGGTACTTTGGCCTGGTGGCCACCTCGGGATCGTCCTTGTTCAAATGTGTCAAGTATTCCATGTAGTGATAAGGTGATACTAGTAGTTTTTCGCACCCAAAGAGCCACACAAGTGTGGCTCACCCAAATTGAAACCTCAGAAAGCCAATTGTGGACAATCAAGACGGACCATAGAATGTCCCAGCTCTTCCTCTATTTGGCGGCGTTTTCGGCCTCGGACTTGGCGTCGGCTTTGGCATCCTCAGGCGTCTTCTTCTTTCTCTTCTGAGACGCCTGGGCGACGATCTCTTCGTACATTCTAGCCTCCTCGTCCTCAAGCTCTGTCCTGGTCATTCCGCTGAAAACCTCACCGACAATTCTAAGTGCTTTGGCTCTTGCAACCCTCTTCTCTAGTGGCACCTCCTCATCATAGAGAATGCTGTCACACACACCACCGGCAGTACCCTGGATCTCGAGCTTTGAACCGGCCCAGGCCAAAGCCAACACTTTACCAACAAGGTAGTTTTGCATCTCGGCAATTTCCTCTGGGGTGTGCTTATCAGGAACCTTCTCCTCCTTAGAGGTCTCGGTGACAGTGCCGGCCTTCTCCTTCTCCTCCTGAAGCAGCTGGAGCTTTTCCTCCAACTCCTCCTTCTCCTTGCGGACCTTCTCCTGCTCCTCGGTGGTGGTGGCTGCGGCCTCGGCCTCCTTCTTAGCATGGTACTCATTGTCCTCTTGCATTTTGGCAAATTCCTCAAAAGTCAGCTGGGCCTCCAACGCCGTGGAAACGGTCTTGAAAGTGTCTCTGACCACACTGCCTTTCTCCTTGACGGACCACCAGAGCCCGCCAATGCTGCCCAAAAACGTCTGTTTCTTCAAAAAGATCTTGGACCGGGTTTTGTAGATCGACCCAAGGGTATGCAAAATCTGCAAGCCAAACGACTCCATCTTGAGCGACTCGGCCTCGTACTTGAGCTTCTGCCTGAAGGACTCGGCCACGTCATCGGCCATGTCTGTTTCAGTGAACAAGGAGAGCTTGTCGACCAATTTCTTGGAGAGTTCGCCTCTCATCTCTGCCCTCTTGACGTTGCACTCTTCCTCAAATTTCTCAAGCTCCTCCTTGCGGCGTTTCTCTTCCTCCTCCTTGTGCTTCTTCTCTCTCTCCTCCAAGGTCAAATTCGAGTCCTCATGCTCGAGGTACAACTTGTTCGTTCTCTCATTGATATCAGAGATGGCGTCGGCCTCCTTGGCTTGCTCCTTCTCCTTCTCCTCTTCAGTGAATCCATGGAGCTCGGCAGACTTCTCCACCTCCTGTAACAAGCTCAACTCGCCAATCCAGTCCTTGAACGCCTCTCCACCGAAAACCATGGTGAAGAACTCCAGCGGGTCCTCGAACCCCTCCAGCGGAATCAGCTCCTGCTTTCCAAACTTGTCATACTTTTCTCTCAATCTGTCGTCCAGCAAAACCTGGTACGCCTCTCCCACTTCTTGGAAACGTTCTGCTGCGCTGGGGTCGTCAGGGTTCTTGTCCGGATGCAAACGAATCGCCGCTTTTCTGTATGCTTTTTTGATATCGAGCGCCGTGGCCGAGGGTGGAAGCCCTAACAAGTCGTAGTACGCTGTGTCGGCGACCATATTGTGGGTTCTAAAATGTGGTGGTCAATGAGCTAGATGATGTGGGTGCGAATCGCTGCCTGTGAATGCTGAAGTACGAAGATCGTGAGGGTAGAGGGCCGATTGGCGAAAAACGGGAGTTTTTTGAAAAGAGGCTGTTTTTGGAAATTTGGCGGATTGGAAATCGTGAAAAATCGCTTTGGTCGTGTGACCAGGCCAATCAGAGTGGTGCCGTTTGTCTCATGCCAAGGGCACATTATGGTAATGTTCAGTATCGTCAGCGTGACCGCTGGAGTGGCGTGTATCAGATTTTAGAGAATTGGAGATTAAGAGATTTTGGTTGAAAGAGTTGATTTTTTAATTTAAAGTGGTCTACTTTTTTGCCTGATATGTCTATAATACGTGGGTGTTGGGTCGTGGTTCTGTGTGGCAAACCTGTGAGCAAACGGCGGTGTAACAATGGGAATCTGAAAAGTGGCTTTTACGGGTGCGACTAAAAGTAACACAGTAGAGAAAATAGTACAAACGGCTGTGGTAGGTCAAACGGGTTCAACACCTTTTGGACATTTCGCAGCCATTAATCGACAGATGCAGATACCTTTTTACCCGACCACATCTCCTCCACAGCCTACATTGTCACCTCGTATTTACATGAATTGATATATGCCATCTTATGCCGAGTAGTACACCTTCCTCAAGTCGACAATCTTCTTGCCTCTGCCGGCAGCCAACTCCTCAATTGGTCTCTCCTTGGTCAAAGCCTCAAAGAAGCCCTTCACCGTGTTCATTCTGTTTCTGGATCTGGTGATCTTTCCTCTGAGATCCTTGATACCAGCAGCCTCGCAAACCTCGAAAAGCACTGGGTTCACTCTGAGACCGAAACCAGCGGGGGCAGACTTCAACGATAATCTGACGGCGTGGTACTTGTAGTCAATCTCACCAATGATGGTTCTGTCCTCGTAACGGGCAATAGGCTGGAGGTTCTTCACAGCATTGAAGAAACCCTTCTCCAAAGCAGTCTTCACACCTTGTCTGGATTTACCCTCACCCATACCCACCATACCGTTCTTGTCACCGACAATGGTCATGGCGTAGAAGTTTGGAATCTTACCCTTCAGCGTTTGCAAAGACACTCTTTTGATGAGAACATTGACAACATGCAAACGACGGATGTAGTCTTTGTTGTAGCCGGTTAAAAGAGCCACTTTTTCGATTCTTGCAGCACGGAAGTTCTGCTGTGGGCTCAGCTTCTTCTTCTCATCAACCTGGAAACGCAACTTCAAGTCGGAGGTATCTGGGTTGGCTTCTCTAGGAATATTAGCGTACGGAGTCATACCGACACCCTGGTTTGGATACATGATGGGCTCATCGAATTTGGGGTCGGTTTCCGTGTATGTCTTGCTGGCTTCTGGAGCAACTTTAGAACGTTCACCCTTTCCGGCCTTTTTCATTTCGATATATGTCTGTGGATCGACCAAGGACTCTGTGATTTTGAGACTCTGTAGCATCTCGGGAGTGTAGAACTTGGTGAGGTATTCATTGGAT
Organism: Candidozyma pseudohaemuli; assembly: GCF_003013735.1. Lineage (NCBI taxonomy): Eukaryota > Fungi > Ascomycota > Pichiomycetes > Serinales > Metschnikowiaceae > Candidozyma > Candidozyma pseudohaemuli. Next base: position 113,208 of record NW_020194435.1, on the reverse strand, counting down.
TTGGCTTTTTGGAGACTCGTGACAGAGCTCGAAAAAAGCCTTATAGGAGCTCTTTCTAGCCCTAGGCGGGTGAAAGACGTCCTGAACATGGATGGTAGCTTGATGGTAGTTGAAATTTTTTGTTCCTCACAAAATGTCGAGGTGACCTGCAGACAGCACCTACACCCAGGGCCCAGAGGTTGCAAGAAATAAATTAAAAGTATGGTTATTTATCCTTCTTGTCCAGAAGACTGAATTCGGCAATGTTTTCCGTGCTTGAGAGATTGGCACCACTCTGTGGCGAGAATTGTGGTGTCAGTCGTAACAGTTCCTGGCGCTCCACTTTTTGCTGCAAATCCATCATCTCTGACTTGAGACGGTTCACTTCCTTCTCGAACCGCTTGCCAAAGACCTCAATGTAGTAAGTGGCGCCGTTGTAGGCCGACCAGACGAAAATAAACGCCACAAAGCCTCCGCATGCATGCTTGTACTTGAACCAAATCGGGCACGGAAGCATGGTGAGCATCTGGTACCCGAACTGGATCAAGGTGAAGGCGGCAATTTGCATCCATGTGTAGGGAAGACCGTTGACAAAACGGCCCAAGGGGCTATCGCTGTTTTTGTGCTTGAGATACGTGAAGGATGTAACTCTACCCTTGGCGATCTGGGACCGCTTGCGCACAGTGATGAAATAATGGTAGCACACCTGCCAAATGGTGTAGTAGATTGACGTCCAGACAAGGCCGTTGGCGAAGTTCCATTTTTCGATGTTTGCAATGCCAGGGTATCTTTCAGCAATGTAGGCCTCTGGGAGCTCGTGCACGAGAACGAACATGGTAATTGGGGGCATGATGTGAATAAAAGAGCTTGTGGTTTTCTCGATCGAGTGCAACACAAGCGAGTTACGCCAGGTGATCACGGCAAAGCAAAGCGTTCCCAACGTCAATGAGAAGCACGAGATGAAAAGCGATTCGCTTTGTGGGAACACCCAGATAAATAGCACCACCAAGAGGTTGACGTAGTAGCACAAGTCCGCAAGGTAGTACTGGAACGACAACTTGAAGTAGGTGTAGAAACGAATAGGCATTAGCGAGCAGAAGAGCACCGTGTGGAAAACGGGAAAGTACTTTGGATACTTGCCAATGATGAAACCTGCAGCAGCGACCAAAGCAACAGCAGCAGCGTAGAAGCCCTTTTCCGTCAGAGAACTCTGCAAGCTCTCGTGCATCTTGGAGTCAAACTTGGTCAATTTGGCATGGAGAGACTCCTGGTACTTGGCCAACTCCTGGGACGTGAACTTCCTGTTTCCCTTTCCGTCCGGGGTAAACTTCTTGAAGGTCTGTCTGGTCTTGTCCTTCATATCCTTGAAACGCTTTTTGGTGGATCCACTGACCTGGTCGAAGCCATTACCGAAATCAAAGTCCGGCATCACCAAAAGCTTGGACAAATCAATGAAGGATACCAGGGAATCCAGGCGTGCTAGCTTGCCTGAGCTCACCAGACTCCGGTCGTCTAGCTCGGCCTCCTCCTCAATGTCATCTATAGCAGAACTGTCCAACTGGTTTTTCTTGATCAAGTTGTCCACAGACAAAGGCTCGGCACCCGATGCCTCTGCTGTGTTTTGGATAGCCATATCGCAAGTAGTTGATAGTTGTTGCGCGCGAGTCAGCAAGATAAGAGGAGGTGGGGGATGACTCGGAAGGCAGTTTGAGCAAAAGGGAAGAAAAAGCACTAGAGGAGGAAAAAGGAAAAAGAAGTCGTTTTATTTGTTTTGAGTGTGGAGGTGGCACGTTGGTGTGCACGTGTGGGTGCAAACGGTATCATTGTCGCTTGACAGGTGTGACAGCTGTGGTGCAGATGATGGGTAAACAGCGGTGGTGTCTTTTTGTTGGGTACTCTTAAAAAAAATTGAGTTTTTATTTGCCTTGAGTGGACTCTCTTTCGTTTTTTATGTTCTTCTGTTTTTATAGGTCTCCGTGTTTCAGTGGGTTCACGGTTTGTGTCATTCCATGCTGCGTGGTCTGCGTTTTGCAGCAGTGGAACCGAGATGGTTGGTGATTGCGAACCACAACAACGTGGAGAACAATGGCAACCTGGTCACGCTAAAGCGTGATTTTCTTTGCAGATGGAGCGAAGCAGCGAGATTTCCATAATGAGGGCTTTGTTTGGCGAAAGAGGTGTCGTTTTTTTTTCGTTGCTCGGGAGGTCGAAATTATGCATACATTGCGGCGTCAGGGATGTAGGGGATGTGGCAGTGTTTGGAGAGATTGTGAGGTTGGGAAAGTGTAGGGTGGATTCATTGAAGGGAGGTTTGGAAGGTGGCTTTGCTTTGTTTGGGGCAAGTTCGGTGTATTCCGGTGGGGCAGTAGGAGTCAAGTGGTCAAATAAGTTCAGCCTAATGACAGTAGAGATTTAGCATATTTAAGAAATGGAAGCCAGTTTGAACGAGAACCAAATTTAGCCAGATTTTTAAAATTGCTTCAAAGAATTGGGAAATCCTGGGCTCTTCATATTGGGGAATTTGTCGTGGTACATTGCATGCTCAGAATGGCTGCAAACTGTGCACTAAGATTCCAATAACCTGATGCACCAATGTCCATTTTTGAAACCAATGAGTAAAACATGGAAATTATGACACCAGTGAATATAAACGAAAACGAATTTCATTAAGTATATTGTGAAGAAGCATACTCCTGGGTCCGCATACACCACTTAACTACGGTAGGCACATGTCAGAACAAAACACCACCATGTAGAATTTTGTCCTCTTCAATTTTCTTTCACTCTTCAAAGCGATGTCAAGATTAATTTCAAAAACTGCTTCACCCCCTTTCCCTCTAAATGCATCATTCACACCACCACCTCCATCGACCTGGGGTACATCCATGCTCATCGCGAAAAAGCTCCATCGCATACACTATGGCTGAGGAGACCAAGAAGGAAAAGAGAGAGCGGAAGGAGAAGAAGAAGCAGTTGAAGGAGAAGAAGGAGGAGGCTGCGGAAGAGTCAAAGAAGGAGGAAGTCAAAAACGATTCTCCAGCTCCGGAAGACAAAGCCGCTTCCGATGAGCTCGAGATCGATTTGAGTGCTGGCGTGCCACTTTCCAAGAAACAGCAGAGATTGTTGAAAAAGGGCAAGTTGAACGTGGAGAAGCTCGCCAAGAAGCACCCCACACCCAAGAGAGCCGACGAGGAGGAGACACCCAAGTCCAGCAAATCGCCCTTTGGTGTGTGGATTGGAAACCTCTCTTTCGACACCACCAGAGACGACCTTGTCAGATTCATTGTGGGCAAGTCCCAGACTTTCGGAAACGACTTGGTGAAGATCGCCGAGGAGGACATCTCGAGGGTCAACCTCCCGAAGAAAAACGGCAAGATCAAGGGTTTCGCCTATGTGGACCTTCCTAGCCAGAAGCATGTGGACAGCGTGGTGCTGCTTAGTGAAGCCAACCTCAACGGCAGAAACTTGCTTATCAAGAACTCTACGTCGTTTGAGGGCCGTCCCGAGGGCGATGGCCAGAAGGCGCTTTCCAAGAACCCACCTCTGAGAATTCTCTTTGTGGGTAACCTTTCGTTTGACACCGCCGAGAGCGATTTGGAGGAGCATTTCAGACACTGCGGCGATATCGTGAAGATCAGAATGGCCACCTTTGAAGACTCCGGCAAGTGCAAGGGTTTTGCATTCATTGACTTCAAAGACGAGGAAGGCCCCACCACGGCTCTCAAATCCAAGTTGGCCAAGAAACTCATAAATCGTCCTTTGAGACTTGAGTATGGTGAAGACAGATCGAAGAGAACGCCAAACAGAGTCCGTGAACAGGTTCAGGAAGGTGAGATCAAGGAGGCAGCACCTGTGGAGAGACAAGAAAGACCAGCATTCAGAGAGAGGACCGAGGAGGCACCAAGACCTAAAAAGAGAACATTCAACGATACGCCAGTTCCAGGAAAGAGACTCAAGTCTTCGGTGGCTCTTGCAAGTGCACAAAGAGCCTCTGCTGCCATTGTTCCTTCTCAGGGCAAGAAGACCACCTTCGATTAGGAGGGTAGCAGTTTACGAAGAAAGTGTCATTGATTGCTGTGGATAGGACGGTTGTGATTAAAACGTATAGACAAATGCAGGGAAACGAATGTATTAGTGGGACTTTGGGCTGTTCTCGTATTAGGTGACAAAGTTCATCAAACGCTCAAATTTTTCACAGCTCGAGACTTGTGAGAGTTTGCAAGCCACATACATAAAGTATTCACCGCCATGTAAAAGCATGCAACTGCTGAAACGGCACCCAAAATCTCTATGTAATCTGACTGGACAATTGGCTTGACTGGCTCTCCAGACCTCTGCAAATCGAGCCTGGACTTTGAATAGAGATGAACAAAAGCAGCAATAAAAAACACCTCGATGAGTCTTCGGATTGAAGACGTGATCATCTAAGTGACCGTTGAATTTGGCACCAGCAGCGAGTCACGTAAACGTTTGCATTTCCAGGGTACGTATGTTGTTGGCCTGAATTGTCTTTTGTTTACAACTGTTTTATATGGTCGTAGGAGCCAGCTCCCAACTCAGCAGCTCAAGCCTTCAAGCCCGTATATATATAATTATCGATGGACCTTGAGTTTCACAGCTCTGGTTCTTTGAAGTTCAGGAATTGCTGTTGCTACAGCGGGACCGGTAAGTATGACTGATATGATGAAACCGAGGTCCTTAACATAGGGCATCTGCTTCTTTTGCCTCACTTGAACGCTTTTCTTCCTCACTTGAACGCTTTTCTTCCTCACTTAGACGCTTTTCTTCCTCACTTCCATCAACCGGTAAGCTTTGCGCCAGAGAGTCGGACTGCCTACTCTTTAACCACAAGGCGAACCGGATAATAAGGTACTCAAAGCCTAGGGCAGCCGATATGATTGCCACAACTTCAAGCACATCCCATTTCAGTTTTGGCGCAATGGCAACACCGCGAAGTGCTACCATACGTGACTTGTAGGTATTAGACAACAAAACATAGACCAAGAAGCCGGTTGTACAAGTATAGACGAAATTCACAATAGCATCCACAACATGTTGCACGTAAAGGCGATCTCCTTTCCGTTTGCTTTCCATGGCTAATACCACTGACAGCAGTATGTGGGAGCTTTGATATAAGCTCACCATAAACGTCAATCCCCGTCTGATGAAGAGGTCATCAAGAAGAGCAGGACCTGGTTCCATTTCAGGCAGCTCAAAGTAGCAGTAGAGGCCAGTGAGCCCAACCAAAAGGCCCGCCCGAATAAAAGGAGGCCTGTTCCTTTTTTCTGGTTGTGGCACTGGTTGTGACATAAAGAAAGTAGTTGTGAGTAGTTGCACTGTGAACGCCGATCGAAGTATGCGAGCATATGCCAACCATGGGATCTGCCTCGTTCGCTTTGTTTGATGGAAGTTAAGTGCAAATCGGAATATCAAGATTTAGACCGTCCATTGACCTAATGCTACCGGGCAATCTCGAGAAAACTAAACTTTCCACTCAACCACACTTTTTCAGGCCACCAACATCTACCATCCACCAGAAGCAACAATCTGCCAAAAGCGCCAAATTGTCAAAGCGCCAACTGTCAAAGCGCCAAATCTGCAGAACGACAAAACCAACAAATCGAATAAACCCGAAAAAGCCAGTTTCTCAATCACAGTGGCTTATTCCCGCCCCTCCAATAGTCGAGATGCGCATGATAAGTCCGGGGTATTCACAGCCGCAGAATCTGGCAGCACCGTACAAAGGAAACTACACAAAGAAGCCAGAATCCCCAAAAACAGATAAACCCGGGGTGGCAGAAAGTAACAGAAAATTTGTAAGAATATCAATTTGTCCTCCCTTCTTTTCCTGCAAATCAACCAATATCCTCAAACGTGAAATGTCCTAAGTTGTGGTTCGCTAATTCATTCCTCATCTCGCGCCCTAATCAAACCTTCCCTTACATCACTGCACCGATCACGCCAAACCGGACCCACCTCCTCAATGGGCAATTCCGCATCCTAAAGCACCCCCGCATGCCCCTCCACACTATAAGAAGAGCAGGATTCCCGGGGAACTTGAGGGCTCAATTTTGAAATTCAACCGCCTGAGATGCTCCTCTCGTCTATACGCTTTTCGGCCCGTAGGGGGCCCGTTTGCAGCCATTCCTTCGTTCGCTTCAAGACGTCCATTCCTCGGTCCCAGAAAGCCGTCGTCTACGAAACACACGGTGGACCGTTGCTCTACAGAGACGTGCCGGTTCCAAAACCAAAACCCAACGAGTTGCTTGTCAACGTCAAGTACTCTGGTGTGTGCCACTCAGACTTGCACCTCTACAAGGGCGAGTGGCCGTTTGACGTGAAGTTGCCCTTGATAGGAGGCCACGAAGGCGCCGGAGAGGTGGTGGCCATTGGAGAGGCGGTCAAGGGGTGGAAGATCGGCGATTTGGCCGGCGTGAAATGGCTCAATTCCTCCTGCCAGCTGTGTGAATACTGTGTTTCCGGCCACGAGCCAGTGTGTCCTTCTCAGGTCATTTCAGGATGCCACCAGGACGGCACTTTCCAGCAGTATACTGTTGCTGACGCCATCCAGGCTGCCAAGATCCCAAAAGGCACGGATTTGGCCGAAGTGGCTCCCATTCTCTGTGCTGGACTCACAGCATACAAGGCGCTCAAGAGAACCGAGGCCAGACCAGGCAATTGGATCGCTGTGGTAGGCGCAGGCGGAGGCTTGGGCAGTTTGGCTGTTCAGTACGCCAAGGCCATGGGTTTCATGGTTTTGGGCATTGACGGCGGCAAGGATAAGACTCAATGGGCCAAGTCGTTGGGTGCACATGAAGTGGTGGATTTCACCACGGTGCCTGATTTGCCCAAAACAGTCGTTGGCATTACTGGAGGCGGCGCCCATGGCGTGGTCAATGTTTCTGCGTCCCTGGCAGCTCTTCAGCAGTCGTTCTTTTACGTGAGACCTACGGGAACCGTGGTTTTGGTGGGTATCCCCGGAAAACCCACCGTCGACTTGCCTGTGCTTCCCACCGTGGGCAGAAATTTGAAGATTGTCGGTTCTGTGGTGGGAAATAGAAAGGACACACAAGAGGCGGTTGAGTTTTTCACCAGAGGGTTGGTGCAGCTGCCTGTCAAGGTGGCTGGCTTGAGCGAGTTGCCTAGGATTTTTGAAGAAATGGACAAGGGGATTATCATGGGCAGATATTCTGTTGATACGTCGAGATAAGGACTCGACGAGGTGGTTGGCGTTAGCGGCGGATTTACGAATAAACGAGATACGAAACACGGCGTACTACATTCAAAGACGTGAGTAATAATTAAACATGTTATATCAGTACAAATGAAATCAGTCCATCGTAACTTTTGGCAATGCATCGGACATGGCAATGGCTGATTCGGTAGAAAAAATAGCAAAGCGTCATAGTGCTTACTGTATGAGCTCCTTGTTCTTTTGGAGCAACTTCAAGGCCTCGTCCTCCTCAACCTCAAGGTATCTTGGGTTGCCCTTGTTTCTCTCAAACTCCTCGTCTGAAACCTCCTCGTAGACAGAGTACAAGTCGGTCGAGGCAGCAGACGAAACGTCAGCCCCACTGTCCTGGTTAAGGAAACCCTTGCTGTTCTGCTGGGAAGCAGCCTCTCCAGTGACAGCACCACCAGAGGCACCGCCGGTCAAGGCTTTGCTGGTTTCACCGGTTTCGGCTTCCTTGTTTCCACCAAAAAGCGTCTTGAGTCTTCTCTTGGTCGAGCCCAGCTTCTTGACCTTAGGTCTGGAAGCATCCTCGGCGTCCTTGGAGGTGGAAGCCTCCTTGGAGCCACCGAGGTTAGGAGCAGAGCTACCAAAAGTCTTGCCGTCAGACTTGGAGCTAGAACCAACAGCAGCGCCAGCAGCACCACCGCCAAGAGCACCCAAGGCACCTCCAGCAAGAAGGCCACCCTTACTCTTCTTCTCCTCCTTCTCGGGCTTCTCCTCCTCCTTGGATGGAAGAGGCTGACCGCTGGTGGAGACTTCCTTGTTCTGAGGAACAATGGAAGAGTTCACGCCAGTGTCGTGCTTGGGAGTGGCATTCTCAGAAGTGACAGCAGCTTTGGAACCAGCAGCCTTGTTACCGGCAGCAGTGGCCTGACCAGCAGCACTACCGCTAGCAGCTGCGGCCGCGGCGGCACTAGCGTTGGCGTTGCTCTGCTCTTCCTCGACTCTCTTTCTTTCCTCCTCGAGCTTCTCCTTCTCCTCGTTGAGAAGACGCTGCTCCTCCTCCTGCTTCTCCTGCTGGATTCTTCTCTCCTCGTCGGCCTTCTTCTTCTCTTCCTCCAAGCGGATTCTCTCTTCCTCGAGCTCCTTCTTGTATCTCTCGGTCTCGGCAGCCTCCTTGGCCTCCAAACGCTGCTGCTCGTGCTCTCTGTGCGTCTTTTCAGCCATGGCTCTCTTCTCCTGCTCCCACTTGGCGGTCTCCTGCTTGGCGTCTCCGAGTCTCTTGGTTCTGGACTTCTTGTCGTCCTTCAACTCGTTCAACTTCAGGGTGTGGGCAGCAAGAACACCGCCCAAGATGCCGAGCTCTCCAGCCAAAGTGGCGTGTCTGGCTCTCTTGTCGTCGAGCTCCTTGTTGCTGTCTTCGATCTTCTTGTTCAAGTCAGCCTTGGTGTCGTCATGCTGGGAAATGATGGCAAGCTGGCCAGTGTGCTTTTCCCTCAAGTCGTCCAAAGCGCTGGAACGCTCGTTCAACTTCTCGGTCAACTCCTCGAGCTTCTTGGCCAACTCGGGGTTCTTCTCCTCCAACTCGGCCTTTCTTTCCTTCAATTCCTCAATCTCGCTGGCAGTAGTCTCCTGGTTAGTCTTGGACTCCTCCAACTCCTGCTTCTTGGTCTCGGTCAATTCCTCGTGGTTCTTGATCAAGGTCTCCTTGTCGGTTTCGTGCTGCTCAACAGCCTTCTCCTCACGCTCCTGGAAGTCGGTCTTTGCGGTTTCGATCTCCTCGTGGGTCTGCTTCTCGAAACGCTCGGCTTCAGTGTGAGCAGCCTGGATCTGGTTCTCCAATCCCTGGAGCTTCTGCTCAATCTGAGAGTCAAAAGTGGCTCTCACCTTGGCCACCTTCTCCTGATGCTTGCCAAAGTCCTTGTCAAGCTTGCCCTGGTGCTTGGAAACCTTGCCGTCGTACTCCTTCTGTTTGTTGATGTCGTCCTCCTTCTTGGACTTGTTGACCTCCTCGTTGATGGTGGCAATGACGGGAGCAACACGCTTGGAGGCGATTTCCAACAATTGGGCCTGAGTCAAACGCAATCCACTGCCCAAATCGACAATCTTGTTGGGGTCGTCCAAGCTCTTGGCCACAGAGCCAATGGCATCCGCATTCAACTGCTGGTACTTGTTCAACAACACAGGCTTGTCCTTCAACTTGTCCAAAACCTCCTGGTTGGGCAACTCGACAGACTCGTACTTGGCTCCGTTGGGAACGTCAACCTCAATTGGGTTCTCCTTGACCTTCTCGACGATATCGTCGTCTCCTTCGGTGGTACCTTCGGCGAGCTCCTCGGCCATGAGCTCCTTGACAGCAGAATGCTCCTTGTCGGCAGCTTCCTCGCTTTCCTTGGCCTCCTCGCTGTGCTTGACAGCAGCGTCCTTGGCGGTGGTCTCCTTGTTGGAGCTCTCAGGAGCAAGAGGCTCGATTTTGGCGTCAGCCACAGCAGCCTCAGGAGCGGCACCTTCGGTCTCCTTTTCGGTCTTTTCGGTTTTCTCCTCGGCAGCCTTCTCCTCGGTTTCGGGCTCAGCCTCGGTGGCCTTCTTGGAGGTCTCTGGAGCTAATGGCTCAATCTTGGCCTCATCAACCACAGCGGTGTCTTCCTCTGCGGCAGCATGAATGTCTTCACTGAGGTCGTTGGCTAACTCCTCCTTCTCGGCTTCCTCGAGGTCAACAGCGCCGTCAGCCTCATCTTCGGCCTCCTTGGCAGCCTGCTCCTCCTTCTGTTTCTTCTCTTCAGCCTCCTTGGCCTTCTTCTCCTTTCTCAATCTCTCCTTCTCCTTCTTCTCGGCAAGCTCCTTCTCTCTCTTCTGGGCGTCCAAGGTCGGGTGCAGGGCAAACTTCTTGGGCACCTTGACCTGGGAAACGGAGTTCAGGTCCTTGAATTCCTGGTAGACGTTTTTCTTACTGGCGGAGCTCCTGAAGGGGGATGACCAGGAGGAAGCGGAAGTTAATTTCTTCAACATGGAGGGCTGCGGTTTACCGCCGATGACGTAATCCTCGCTCTGCTTCAGTTCCACTTCTGACATGGCAATTGTGTTTGAGGAGGAAGAATTGATGGTGGTTTGGGGCAGCAAGTGGTGAAGAAAATTGGGGGTATGTCCCACCGGCCGGAAGTGGTGCGCACGTGACCCGCGCTAACAAAGATTACACATTTCCGAGGGCAAAGTCGGGCAATGACACTATGGTGCGGGTCGGTGATTGCTGGTATGCAACCCAGTCACTTCTCTTTCTATGTTTTCTTCCGCCCATTATGGAAACCGCAATGCGCCGTCTCTTCCACAGCACGCACTGTGCAGGATGGAACATTTCAAGCTGCACTGTTCCGTGGTCCTTCAACCAGGGACACTGAATTTTGTGAAATTGAATTTTAAATTATGAGAGGCGAAGAAGGAGAGTTGGGATTTCCAAAAAATAAAGAAAATTTTTGAAGCCAAGGCGGTCGAGCCGTACATGCTCAACAGGTTATCTGCTATCAGTGCGACGCACTCGTGGCTAAGGCCTACTTTGGCGTAATAAGTCACTTACATGGATTGTTTATCTGAAGGTATTTTCGAACCTTTCTTGCCCTTTTACCAACTCCAGTAGCCTTTTTCAAAAATAGACTTTCGGTGCTCGACGGATAAACTCCAGGCTGAGGCGCATCCATTGTGTTTACCGAGGGAAGCCTTCTGGAATGTATTACGTAATGGGGCGGAAAGTATGAATACAAACGCTGATTCAGCGACACAAAACAAGGCCAATTCACATGAATTCGGTTGATTAAAAAAACGGTCATTTCAAAAAATGCAAATGCAATGTTATGCTAGTCCAGGTCGAGGATCATGCAAGAGGCCCGCATTTAACCGGCCGCTGTAGGTGTCAAAGCCACACCCGTGTTCCATCCAGCACCAGAGAAGAATGTCAATTGCGCTGAACAATAACAAGGAGGATGCGGTTTTCGAAAAAAATGGACGAGTCCGGATTCGAACCGGAGACCTTTCGCATGCTAAGCGAACGCGCTACCAACTACGCCACACGCCCTGGGAAGAAATGGTCCCTAGCAGGATCGAACTGCTGATCTTGGCGTTATTAGCACCACGCCTTAACCAACTGGGCCAAGGGACCATTTGTGGTATTTCAAAAACGCAGGATGTCCATGTCGCGCAGGTGTTTGGGTCTATCAAAATTGCGAAATTTCCAAATTCTGATGAGCGGATTATATACCGCTTGTATGTGTGATGTTGCTGACTGAGTTTGAGCCCCAGAATGGCCATATTCGCCGAGATATCCGGAAAAACATGAATATGGACCAGTTAGAGCTGCTTTCCACGATACATTTTTTGTCATCTGACGCTTTGACATTCGGCCATGGATACTGAATGTCAGACAGGTCATTGAACTATGAAAGACACTCTATCCTGTTCACAGGGACGTTTGTACGTTGTGTATTCCGCCTTGCCATGATTCAATTTGCTTAGGGAGCAAAAGTCGGCCAGGATTACGAATGAAACATATTTAGAAAGTGCAAGCTCAGATTGGCATGAGACATCCAGTGAAGCTAGATCTACTATCAATTGACACTGAGGTTGATCCCTGTGGTCTAGCATTACTTGACACCAATTACACTGATAACCCCACGCTTACTTTACCAAGGATGCCTTCAGAAGCGAATATCTAAATTATAAAATCGGTTTCCCCTGTCAGTCTGAAAACTCGTCAATTCCCATCGCCAGTCGGCACCTCTCTGGAATGCACCTCATCTATAATACAAAGTAACGGAGTGTCTTTACGAAAACACAATTCCTATAAATTCCAATGCCGCAATTCCAAAACACCGATCCAATTGAGTTCCATCTTTACCGCTAGAAAGCCGTTTCGGGAGCCGTTCGTAAAAGCACCTCCCCAGACAATACCCCAAACGCACCCGGAGACTACCGGGTTCTCGGACTTAACGCCGAGCTTCACCCTCAAAATGTCCAAATTACGATGCTAACTTCGTAATTCTTCAAAAGAGTCACAAAACGACCAAAAATCGAACCTTTGCTTTCTGGGCCCCTGAGGCTAATCATGAAACGGTTGATTGGGGCTATCCTATGCAAAATAGCCAGCCCTCTACTGGCTGCGAAATGCCCCTTGTGTGTTCCCCACCGAGCACGTTTTCGGGACACATACCAAATTCCTTCAATTCTTCAGCTACAATTGAAAGGATCCTAAATTAAATCTTCTTCTTTTCCTCCTCCCTTCACATACTCATCCCTCAGACCTTGACCCCAGCAGATCTACTGTGCGCACTGATAGCCGAAGTAAAAAAAGAAGTACATCTCAGACATTTCGGTGAACTAGCTCCCGAGCTACCATTTGTTTAAAAACATACCACTCCATCCTTTGCTAGCATAGCACAACAGCCCGCCAATCCTTAACGCTAATTGCCATTTTCTGAGTATCCTGTTCATGGAATGACGACCTTTCTACCCACTTCCAGTGCCTGCCACTCGTTGCAGCTACCACCGACAGAGAAGGATGACAGACTCAACTTGAACGTGCGGACAGGTTCCGCTCTGATTCTTCATAATTCGTTGGTGTTTACTTTTGGAGGCCTCACCGTGGGGCTAGATTTGGCCGACAAGATTGATGCAAAGCATATCCTGAACACCTTCCTACTGAAACTTGGACCCAACAAGCTGAAGAAGATCCGCAAGTACCTTTCAGGAGAGCTTTTCTACTTGGACTTGCTTTCGAAGACATGGCTGCGCGTGCTGCTTCCAGAACAGGCGCTTAGACCTAAACCTCGTCTATTTCACGAAATGGCCAAGGGGAACAACTGCATCTACATCTTTGGAGGTCTTGTATTTCCTGATGATGGCGACGAGCTGACTGACGAAATGGCTAGTCGTTTGGTGCCTTGCAACGATCTCTGGCAGTTCGACTTGCGTTCTAAGTCCTGGTCCAGGCTCCATGACGGGCTTGAAGTCTCGGAAGGCGTACCACTGCCTCGTTACTGCCACAAGATGACGCTTATAAATACGCTTCATTTTGCAAGAAAAAAGGATCACTGCGGTTTGATTATCGCCGGTGGACAGGGCGCAGACTCACGGCCTTTGTATGACAATTTCGCTTACGATCTAGTGGAGAAGAAGTATGTGGATGCTGGCAATCCACTCTTTTTCAGCGCATCGTCGGGCGACAAGCAAAAAGATCAGGATAGTGGACTACTGCAGTTTGATTCCGTCAGCAAAGACAAGAACGTCAATGTGAATTACCTCAACAGTGTCATTGTCAATTTCTCTGAAGAGGTTGAACACCACCATCACCATCTTCATCGTCATACACACGGCCATAGCGAGCGAAGAGAATCTAAAAATCACGGGCCCATCGTCCAAGACATATCGACCGCTGAGGAAGAATCCATCATCCTATATTCCCCAACGACAGAGTCGCTGGACAATCCAGACGTCAACCCTTTACTTTCCTTTAGGATTGGCAAGCGTATCTGTCGGGGCAAGGTGATGCCGCTTCATAATAAACGGAATAACGAATCCTCCTTCAGTGAACAGAAAGCTAACATACTACGCCGAACCGTTCCTCATAATCTCAGTTTCCCCACAGGCGGTCTTTTTGGCCAGAATCTTGTTATTGTCGGTTTCTTGCCCAACGATCTTGATATCTCGATCTTCATCTACAACAAGCCCACAGGAAAGTGGTCTCGTCTCAACATATTCTGTCACCACGACTACGGCTCCCACAGGTTTTGGGGTGGCTTTGCATGGACTTCCCATCACAAGGTTGTGCTTCTAGGCAATTACGTGACATCCAGGACGACCAGTAGTGTTCGTTACTTTTCATCCATGATCACCGTCAGCTTACCAGTCACCAACATACTTGCATCCTTCGAAATGGCGGGCAGTCATTTCCATGGTCCGGATGGTAAGAAGTACCTTACTATGGAAACAAGCTCAGCCGAAGAGTTCGCCTCCGCTAGCTCTTCAGCTGAGGACACTTCATCGCTAAGCGAGCTTGATGATGATGATATCCCTGATTTCAATCCAGCCAGAAAGTTCTCAACAATGTCGTCGAAGAGTGACAGCAAGGCACCTGGTAATAACAGGAGTTTCAACGAGTACGTCCACTATGCTGCACCAAAGGTGAATTATACCAAAATCAGATCCGTTTTCCCACCTGCTGCAATCACGCTAGGCAGAAGTGCCTTTGATAGGTATGGTGACATGATGTCTGATTTGGAGTTGATTTCCACGAGCGGCGATAGAATCCCCATCTCCATGACAGTTTTGAGAGAGAGGTGGGGCAAGTACTTTATCGATCTTCTTGCAAAAGCTTACGTTGGTGCTGTTGACAAATTTGAGTTCGACCAATTGCAAAGTGAAACCTCACAAAAACTAAGAGCTTCCAGAAGCAGTGGCGGAAGTCTGGAATCCAGGAGTACTAGACACGGTGCATCGAGTGATGATGTCTCAAGTAATGAACCACTTGCCGACAGACCAGAGAAAACGTTCCATGTATCTATTCCATCGGTCAAGCCATCACAAAAAGAGCCCCCACAGTTCAGACTCCCGTTCCAGGAAGCTTCCTCCACCACATCTTTAGGGTCGAAGGACACAGGGTCAATTGATCCACACAAAAAGGTTGCAGAGCGCAAGGCGTCTGTCTCTTCCTACTCATCGACAAACTCACTCCTTGCCTCGCAGTTGCAAGATATCCCTCCTCAGTTGCCAATGCCCAATGAGCCATTGCCAGCTGTTCCTGCTACACCCACAACATTTAAGCCTGGATCAAGAAAGAACTCAACTGATGCGACTTCCCCTCGTGCCTCACTTCTTCATACTTTGACAGTATTGAGAAATATACCATCTCATGGTGGTAAGTCGCCAAGAGCTTCTCCATTTGCCTCACCTCGAGGATCAGTGTCTGCCTCCCTGGATCAGCAAGTCACGGAAATCTCTGTTCCAATCATGAGCAAGACAACTTCTCTCAATAAGGTTCAAGATGATACCTTGAGGATGCCAAGCGACACTATTGACTTTTCATCTGAGAGACGTACCTCCTCGTCCACGAGAACATCATCAAATTCAGACTCTCTGATGAAAAAGAACTCTCTGGCCACGCTCACAGCTGAAACACCAGCAACGGCCAGAAGCTTGCATGAAGAGACGTTGGAAGACGAAGATACCGAGAGACATCATCACCATGCCTTGTTGGACTTTGACAACAATGATGCAGAGTCTTTCAAAATGGAGCCCTCCTTGATCCCAAGAAAGCTCTACATTCCATTTTGTACGAGCTCGCTTAAGGCTTTCGCTGAGTATATGTATACTGGGCAGGTTGGCAACAAGTGGACATTGAGACCTTGTCTTCTCGATTGTATGCTTATCGCCAGATATTTCAAAGTGCCATTGCTCTACGATTTGATCAGTGAAGTGTTGTACGGTATCATTGGAAGAAAAGAAGCACACATTATCAAAGAAGGAAAACGTCTCAAGAAGAAGTATTTTGAATGCTTCCAAGATCTCGGAAGACATGTTGACCTGAACCTCAGACTTCCAATTGACGAGTACGAGGGTTTCATGGACACTGTTGATGACGGATATTTGGATATTGCGTTATTGAGAAAGTCTTCCAGTCTTCACAAAGCTAGTGTCTCGAGTCAAGGTAGCAAAAAGCGGAACACATCGACACCAGCAAGCATTCCAGAGGAGAAGACTAATTTCAATGACGGCGACTACTTCCAGTCGAGAAGTAGACGTTTGGGATCTGAAGAGCCAAAGTCGCCTAAATCAGGCCAACTTGAGCCTTCAGAGGTGACACAAGTCGAGGACTCAAAGTCTGAAGGAGATGAGGACGACGATATCTATCAAAGTGATATTCACTTCCTCGACTTTAGCGACGACAGAAACTTCGGCGTGAACCCTAGGTCTAAGTCTGTCTTCGATCGCCTGGCATACGACTCAGTAACGTATTTGACAACTGAGGGTGACGACGAAGAAAAGGAGAAATCGCTTCTGACAACCTTGGAAGTGCTTGTTTCGCCTGATTCACCACCACCGAGCGACTATGTGATTGATCTTATTCACGGTATTGCCTCTGTCTGTACCGATGTTAAGCTCATGTTGCGTGCTCTCAATGTGAAACACATGTCAAAGGCATTGAAGCAGACAGAGCAGGACTACGAGAAGCTCGCACGTCTAGCACGCCAAGCCCAGGCACCGGAGGACGACACCCAGCTGCAATTGACTGTATCTCAGCCAGGTTCTGGAAGACCTTCTGTTGCCACATTGAGACCTGCGTCTGGTTCCGGTAATGTAACGCCATTCAAGCGTACGCCTACAGCTGAATTGAGTGAACTGGGTCCTTCCAACACTCAGCCACAGTCTATGAGGTCATCTACCTCTCTCAACACGACGACTTCTGCGTTCAAGTTTACGCCGCTCAAGTCCAGTACAACGGGTGGAAGGACAAACTCGAAGAGTCTGCTTGAAGACAACAAGGACTTGGACAAGCGTATAGCACAGATCATTAGGCAAGAAGAGAAGACCAAGCTGAAAGCCGCTAAAGAAGAGAAACAGAGGGCTGCTAAAGAAGGAAAACGTGCCGCCAAGGAAGCAAAGCGTGCCGAAAGGGAGAAGGTTGAGAAGAAGGAGCCAGAACTGTTATCGCAGCTGACGCTGAAGCATACTGCTACACCGCTTGAGAGAAACAGCACAGAGCCGCAGAACTTCTACTCGTCCAGAACCCGTGACGACGATGCTGCATCTCAGTACTCCAAGCCGTCGATTGCCTCGACCACCAAGGAAAAGAAGAGTGGCATCATGCTGCGTATTGGACACAAATTCAGACATCCAGAGCCTCTCAAACAGGCTGATTCCAACGACAGCGACGTGAGATCCATTTCCACCACCAGATCGTCCAGCAGTCAAACTTCCAGCAGCAGCAAGAAGTCGAGTCGCCGGACTGGTTTTTTCGGACTACGCAAGAGAAACTAACCATCATATAGCAAATGCTGCAACTACACACCATGTAGGTGACGCGATGGTTGATGCTGCACAAAAAAAGGTTGCCTCACTAAAGCCGTGACATTTGCCTCCAGAACAAGGAGATCCATTGTTGACCCTTTGTGCAAGATGTGACATCCCGAGGCCAATTCACATCACAAAAAATTGTGGATTAACTCTTTTCGAGGATCCCTCGATGCGAGGCCACACTTTATCAAGAAGCCTCTTCTGAGCCACAAACGCTAGTCTAAAAATCGGTACTGTGGTTGCGCCGCACATAAATCCAGCGCAATTTGCAACCACCGCAAGTCACCACAGCAACAGCAACTGGACCACCACGGAGCTCCGCTCATAACCTGTTTACAAAGCGGTATAAATTGATTCCAGATCCCACGGTATTTCCAGATTAACCAAAAAAACATGGCCCCATCCCTCGACAAAACTTCCCTCCCATTGAACGACGGCACCAAGATCCCAGCTATTGCCTTGGGTACTTGGAAGTCCGAGAACAAGGACGCTGCCAATGCCGTCAAGATCGCTTTGCAAAACGGCTACAAGCACATTGACACCGCCTCCATCTACGGCAACGAAGAAGGCGTTGGTCAAGGTATCAAGGAGTCTGGTGTTAAGAGAGAGAACATCTACCTCACCACCAAGTTGTGGAACACCGACCACGTTAACCCAGAGGCTGCCTTGGACAAGTCCTTGGAGAAGTTGGGCACTGACTACGTTGATTTGTACTTGATCCACTGGCCTATCAGCATTGACGACGAGAGAGCTGCCAAGGCTGAGGACTACGACTTCATCCAGACCTACAAGGCCTTGCAGCCATTGGTCAAGACCGGTAAGGTCAAGTCCATTGGTATTTCCAACTTCACCAAGGAGAGAGTCCAGAAGTTGTTGGCTGACAAGGATGTCACCATCAAGCCAGTTGTCAACCAGATTGAGGCCCACCCATTGTTGGTCCAGCCTGAATTGACCGACTACTTGGCCTCTGAGGACATTTTGGTCGAGGCCTACTCGCCATTGGGTTCCGATGGCTCTCCTTTGCTCAACAACCCTGTTGTTAACGAGCTCGCTGAGAAGTACGGTGCCAACTCTGGCCAGATTCTTATCTCCTGGGCTGTGCAGAGAAAGACCGTGGTTTTGCCAAAGTCTGTGCACGAGCAGAGAATCATCGACAACCACAAGACCGTCGAGTTCTCCAAGGAGGACTTTGAGAAGTTGACCAACTTGAGCGGCAAGTACGGTGTCCACAGAACCAACAATCCTCCATGGAATGTTTTCAACTAGAATGATTAAAGTTACGACCTAGACCAATGAAGTAAAGATTAATTGAGATTGTAGTATGTTTTTTGTTGACCAGTTCTAGCACAGAGCGATGATCTGTTTTAGTATGGATTGAGAAGAAACGAGTGAAATTAGCAGTCCACTTAAGCCTCCCTTTGGATAAACTTCATTCTTTGCAAAATAGACTTTGTTCTTTACGCACGGAAATGGGATTAGTGCAGAATTCGGGTAAACACAAGTCAAGACTACTCGGCTGCAAAAGTCCGCGCTAGTTCATACCATTACTTAGTTCAACAAATGACTCCCGCTTGTCCAATGATACAAAAAACCACAAAAAAAGTATCAACCCGTTAATCGCGTCAATTACCGATTATTTAAGAACTTCCCACACATCAATTACCTCTATATTTCTCAAATCAGAACCCCGGAATAATTGCGGGGCATTCTTGAGTCTTTCCGGCGGAAGCTGCAGGAGGTGCGTTTTTACGAGCCATGAATATCACGATTATTCTTGTCCTTTTCGCCAACGAATACTACTTCTTTTTTTCACCCAGTCCTTCAAATGCCTCAGAATAGTACCGAAGTCAACAAAGAGCTTGTCGAGTGGGCGTATGCCAACCTCCTGAACTTGCCTAGAGGCGAGCAGTACGAAAAGATGATTCTGGGTGTCGTCTACGATTGCATGAACAAAGAGCTTTGGATGGCTAGAAACCTCAGCACGGAAATGGCGCTTGACTACGCTAACATCCGTATGAAAGACTACAACTACGATCTCGAGAAATACTACGCTGCTCGTTACGAGTACTTGGGAAAGCTCTTTGGAAAGGTCGAGCCTGATCTTGTGCTAGAGGCACCTTTCTACGTGGACTACGGCTGCAATACCAAGTTCGGCAAGAGAAACTACTTCAACTTCAACCTCACCCTCTTGGATTGTACTCTCATTACTTTTGGCGATAACGTGATGGCAGGACCTAACGTGACCTTCACCACGGCTACCCACCCCACTGACCCTACATTGAGAAAGAAGGGTGACGAGTATGCGTTCCCCATTACCGTTGGAAACAATGTGTGGTTTGGAAGCAACATTGTGGTTTTGCCTGGCGTGACAATTGGCGACGGTTCTGTTGTTGGAGCTGGTAGTGTGGTGACGAAGGATGTTCCTGCCAACACTGTGGTGGTGGGCAACCCTGCCAGGGTGATTAAGAAGTTGACTCCCGAGGACAACATCGAGGAGCTCAAGGACGAGTTGAAGTAGGAGCTGCGCTCGTGTCATTGTATAGAAAGCATCTGCATCAACAGGTTGGCGTTGTAGTGAAGCTGGTGGTGATTGCAATAGCTTATCGAGGCGGAGGTTTCAGGAGCATCAATTGGTCAATTCGTGATGCTATTGAGGTTATCATTCTTGTTTGGTGGACGGTTTGTGAGGGCTTGTTCGATATTGGTCAATGGGTTGTATCGATCAGGTACTGCTGTTATGAGTTGTCATACTATGCATGCTTGTAGAGCAACTTATTCTCGGATTTACTCTTCATCATTGACTTCAAGACGACAATCCAGGTTTCGATGATTATATTCCATCTACCATGTACCATGCTCTTGTGATACATCTTCCCACAGTGCACCACAACAGAACCTCCGAAAATCACCACAAATCAAAATTCTCTAAATCAATTCTAAGCAACGAATTCTTCTGAAACAGCTTGAACCTCCCCAATAACCTCCCTCATGTTTTTCACTCCACCTCGTGCAAGATCACCGCCTCCAGACTGACCCGAACCTGCATTCTCCAACCTCACTACTACACCTTTCATCTTTATCCACCACAACATGTCCAATTACCAAAGCGGCCCAGACCCGCTGGACTTTATTATTCCCGATGAAGCTACACCCCAGCCTGCTCCTTCACAACCTGCCAGCTCCGGGTTTTCCTGGGCACCAAAAGTCGACCTTTCCTCGGCCTTCAGTCCGTTTATAAAATCACCCCAGTTTCAGCAAAACAACACGATCCGTGAACGCCAGTACTCCGGTGGCGACACTTTAGACGAGCCCGTGTGGCACACTTTGAAACGTGACTTGCTCCAGATCGGCCGCCGTTTGGCTGTTGTTGTGTGGCCTGCTCAGCTTAAACAATTGGCATACAAGAACCAGCAGAACTTACTCAATTTTGCCCTGAACAACGGCGTCAGACTTCCTTCGCTGCTTGCACATGCTACGCTGGTTCCAGAGGACGATGAAGATTCCCAGGGACTGGACGACGTGGCCGCTTTAGACTGGGACTTGTGGGGACCCTTGACTTTTTCATTGGCATACTCGGTTACCATGGGCCTTTTGGCGCCTAAACTGCAGACCAACGTTGTTTTCTCGGGAACCTTCTCTTTCACGTGGCTCTTCTACTTGGTTGTGGGCTTGAACATCCAGCTTTTGGGCGGAACGATCTCCTTCTTGTCGGCTATCTCAGCTACAGGATACAGCATGTTCCCATTGGTGGTTGGAGCACTCGTCAATGGCCTCCTTATCAAGTGGCGCTTTATCCGTTTGATCATCATGTTCGTTCTCAACGCCTGGAGCGTGTATGCTGCCCAGATGAGCCTACGGTGCCTGGGAGTGCTTCCGGGAAGAGTGTTTTTGGCAATCTACCCGGTGGCCTTGATGTATGCTGTTCTTAGTTGGCTTGTTGTTATTACATAGTCTATGAAAGTAACAGGATGAATGCTAGAACCACGAGACAGCTGATGTGCGGGAGGCTGGAGGCCAGATTATGCTGCTCGGGTTGGGATGTGTTGTTGCGAGCTCCAGAGCTCGACGAGGCCACGGCCACCAGGGATGCCTTAGAAGTTGTGCCGCTCAGAGTAGCCGACAGGCTCTTAGTCAGACTCAGGCTTTTGGTCAGACTCAGACTCAGACTCAGACTCAGACTTGACTTCAGCCCGGAAGCTGCTTCCACCAGGTAGCTTTCTACCCTTGGAGCGAAGCCCACGCGGCTGTGCTCGAGATCAAAAATCGTATAGAACTCGCTGAGGAAGCTGGCGCCGAGAATCCAGTTGTCCAAGTCCATGCCTTGCACCTTCGATGCACAGTACCCTTGGAGCACCGTCAGCTCGTACGCCAGAGCCTTGATGTTTCCCACAGGGAGGTTGAAGGTGTGGTTGTCGATGACGAAAGATACATTGCCTGTGGCATTGCACCTGAATGCAAAGTTTCCCTCTGAATCACCAATGTAGTCTGAGCCGAAGATGGCCTCATGGAAAGCCGTGGCGTCTTTCATGGGGAGAGCCATGCCCGTAGTGCCCGTGTCGATGATGGCGCTTCTGCAGCCGTTGATGACGGTGTTTTTGTTGGAATGCACTTCGGTGATGTTCAACATCCAGAACAGCTGGTCGTTGGTGAGCACATCACAGTATTGAATATCGGAGGATGCCAATTCCTTGGAGTACTTTGTGGCGTCCTTGCCTGCGATAAACAAACCGCCTAGCGTGCCGTTGGTGGCGGCTCCATCAAGCACAATGGCGAATTGCATGGCGTCAATGTCGCCAGAGTAGTAGAGCTGGTGAAGCATGTTGGATTTCTCCCGATCGTCGTAGCGGGCCTGGACGCCGAGGATGCCGCTAAGATTGAAGTTTTCAAAGAAATCAGGCGCCGTCAGTGCCAAACCGAAGGAGTAGTTGGTGAGTTTGAGCAGATCGCCCAAGACGAACTCGAGGTTGTTTTCAGCCGCATTGACCATCTCGCCGTTGACGTGGCTGCCCGAGTACGAGAGGGAAAACGACTTTGAGGTTTTCACGGAACTGGAGTATTTGGCACCGTTGGAACAGGCGCTGCTAGTACACGATTCGTTCATGATCCACGAGATGCCGCTGCCAGTGTCCAAAAGAAGCGGAAACTCTTTTTTACTCGACTTGTCGCCGATTTGCAGATTAAGATAGTAGATGGACCGAGCCTTGTCGGTCATCAACGGAAGCACCGTCTCGCTAAACTGGATGGACGCCTTCAGCGACAGTTGAACCTCCAGCGACTGTTGAACCTCCAGGACCTTGTGGATCTCCACGAGAGGCTGGACGTGTCTGCCAGTCAGGGAGAGCACCTTGTCCATGCCTGGAACACGGAAATCCACCACTGGAGCGAGCGCTAGCGCTGTGGGAAGAAGTGTCCAGAGAAGCATGGTGGTGGAAGGGTTGTGTGAAAAATGAGATCAAGACGGGACACGCCAGATCGCGGTAGGGAAGTGAAATGAAGCGAAAGGAGGGGGTGTAAAACGGGCCGAAGAAACGAACGAAAGTGAAGAATCCGCTGGGTCTTATAAAAAAAAAAAAAAGAATCAATAACAAAAGTTGCTCGCCGTATATGGCGTGGACGAGGGAGGCTGGGTTTCTGGCTGCGAGTCAATGGCGCATTGTGTTTGTTTTTGTCTCGCGTAGCGAGGCGGTGGAGCCGCATTCAACGTTCTGTTGGAAAGGGCCCGGCGTTTATGGTGGTCTAGTGGCGGGAAGAAAAAGAGAATTTGGGGTTTTGATTTTCGGAAAGCAACGTGGTTTTATAGAGTTTTTCAGATCCCGAATTCCAGCGTTTTTAGACGTTTTGGGCCGTGTCGATCAGCGTCCTGGGGTCGTCTAGCTGAGCCGTCTGGGTGCGAATTTCTCGCCTGGCGCCGAACCAGACCAATCGAGAAAACCAGCATTGTCCGACCCCACGGCCAAAAATAGCCCCCGAGGGGATTTCAAAAAATCCAAACATTTTAATATATAGTTTTCACTTCTGCCTCTTTCTTTAAGTAAAAATAAAAGTTACAAATCCCCCGTTGATTGACCATTGACTGGGGTCTCGCGCTGGTGGTCTGCGGCGGTCCACCTACTACGGCTGCAACTGTGGAATTCGAGGCTGGCAAAAACAAACGCTTCGCTCGGCAATTGCACCTCGACTCGCGAACAAAACACAATAAACATGAAAACATTGAAAATTCGGAAACACGACCGTCCTACTTTTGTCCTACTCGTTTCTGGCCGGGGATTCTAGAAGACGCCCGGAACAGTAAACACGGTTTTGTGATCCTGTGCCTCCAGCCGAACCGAGGGCCTCTAACCTATACTGCCGCCTTGACGTTCTAGAAGATCCTGCAGTGGATGGCCGGGTTTGGAGAATTCGGGAAATTTCAATCTAGAATTTATGGATTGGTGGTTATGGTAGGGTCATTCTCGTATTTCGCTGCCTACTGGTGGATCATGGTTGCAAATCCATGCTGATCTGTTATGGCATATTGGCTCCACGTGGATTGGAGAGACTTTGTGGGATAAGGCGGTGGATCTACATAATGGGCTTCCATAGGGTGAATTAGAAAGTCTTTATGGAAGCTGTGGCGTTGGCGGAGCCCAAATATGATAAGCTGTTTTTGCATTCTTTTAGATGAGGCTTTGATTCGAAGCCATGGAGGTCTGTACTGACGGAATTTTCACTACTAGGGTGTGCGAACTTTGAACCGGTATATCTCGCGAACCACCGGTGCTATGGCATTTTTGAGCACACCATCGTGATCGTCACCACGCAATCTCTACAATGAGTCTAGTCACAAAAATTTTCACTCGAGTCAAAAATGGCCAAACCGAATAACACAAACAGTGACCCCAAATCATATGATTTTCTTTTGCGTTGGACTAGTCGGTTAGCTCAAGCGCCGAGCGAGGGTTCGACTCCCTCAGCAGAATAGACATTTTATGATGAACAACATGGATGTGAACAATCTCTGAGTGGCCATAAGGTCGCATAGATTAAAACACCTGCCTTCCTACTGAGAATGTTAATTTTTTTTGGAATTATTCTTGTTGCTTGTATTATTACACGATGCCAAATGATATGATTAGTTTCTCACAGTCTAGGTGCTCTGCTTCCGCCGCTTCTCTCTCTCCATGGCAGCGATCTTCTTCAAGTCGTCCTCACTGGGCTCGTAGATGTGCCAGATGGTGTAGTGCGGTAAGCCTCCCACACGGAAGCCCATCTTCTTGGCCATCTTGCCAAACGCCTCGGTCTCAGCGTGGTTCAAAAACGTAAACGCAGGGAAGTGGACGCCCTGGCGGAAGATCTTGGCCTTGGCGAGAATGGACACTCCGCCAACACCGTCCAAGTCAAGCACTTCGTTGGGATTACCATTGGCGTCTCGGAGGTAGGCCAAATGTACACGCCACGTTGGGTACTCGGCGTACCCTTCAACAATGACATCATCCTCGTCAAGCTTCTTGGCTAACTCAAGTGCCGGCTCTGACTCAACCCACGAGTTGAGATCGTACGGTTGTTCGTTGCCCAAGAACCCGGGCAATGGTCTCCAAATGTTAGGCACCATCACGTCATAGTCGAACTTCATCAAGTCTTGGATCACAGATCCAGGACACGTTTCGATATCGACGTCTCTCCAGTACACCCAGGAGTGGTGAGCCCTCAAGGCGCTGGCAGTAAGCCAATTTCTAGCACGGCCCATCAACTTTCTACGGATTCCTTGCACCTTCACGGCGTGTCTATCACTGAAGCCCTGGCCAATCACCTGGCCAAAGTCCTTGACGTAGATGGAAACAGACCGGAACGGGGTTCTGTAGCCCTTGTGCCATGTTTCAGGCGAGTTGTACGCCTTGCGCACATTCTCCATGTAAGCCTGGTCCATGTAGTTCTCGTACAAGTCGTTGGTGCCCCGAACAAGGTTGTTGCGTTTGTCCTGCTCGGCAGCTAGAAGCTCATCAGCCAACGTGCCGTTCTGCAATGAAATGGAGTACTTGAAGACGGATTCCAACGTGGTGTCACCAGGAGAGCAGTCAGAAACCAAAAATGCAATGTCAATCAACGAATGGTCGTAGGTCAAGTTCATGATGTTTTGGAAGGCCATGGGCAACACATGCTCGGCGTTTCTGAGGGGCATCAAAAACAACACCACCTCGTTGTGAGCCTCCCCTGCGGTGGTGCCCTGGTAGTCGTTCAAGTCGTGGATGTGAACGGTGTCTTTATAAATCTGCTCGGCCTCTTCGGTGGTGGAGGCATCTTCTGGCTCGACCTTGTGGACGCCATCCTTGGTCACCTTGTATAGGTCGTAATCCTCGGTCAAGACGGCTTTTTCTTGAATGGAAGGGTTGAATCCACTGTTTCTCTGAAAAAACGTCCACACCAATAGTAGGGCAACTGCCCCTATGAGGAGGCCTCGGAGCATTCCCCTCGAGGGTCGTCTGGGCCGGAATCGGTTATTGTGGCTGCGGGTTAGAAATCGTCCGTTAACAAAAATCACAATCAACATACATTGGAAGGTCAGATGCCTTGTCCTTGAAAACCATGGCGTGTGAGACCTAAGTGAGACGTAGACTGGCGAGCCAAACAAACGAAAAGTTTAGAAATAGCAGCCAGATGTCGGGCGCTGTCTGCAGGACGCCTTGCGCAATAAAGCCCCGTCTGAAACCACTACACCACTTCTTGGAGCCCATTCTCTTCCGGTTTAAACCAGTGTTTCTTGAGGGTGTCCCAGCATGCTCTGGCAAGCTTTTGGGCGGCCTCCTCGCTTCCGTTCGACTGGCCCTCAATGTACACCTTGAGCTTGGGCTCGGTTCCGGACCCTCTGCAAGTGAAGCGCACCTGCTCGCTAGAGTGCGGTGGTTGCAAAACGGCTGTAATCATCTGAGACAGTGGGTCTACGGGAAGAATCGGGACATGGTCTGGGGTGGACAGCTCATAACCGATAGTCAAATCTCTCCATTCGGTGACGTTGAAATCACCAAGGGTGGATGGAGCGTCACCCGGGAATGAGTCCCGGATTGCCTGAAAGATACCCGGTGTCTTCAGGGTGTCGAGCTTGTAGTAGCCATTGCACTCCTTGAACCAGCCGTACTTCTGGTAGATCAGCTCCAACTTTTCAATTGGGTCCTGCTTGCCGTCGCCAAACCACTCCTCGTAGAGTTGAAGCCACATCACGGCCGCGGAAATTCCGTCCTTGTCATTCACCACACTGAACATGTACCCGATGGCCTCCTCATAGCCAAACGGCACGAGTTTTCCGGCCTTTTTGAGGTCAATGGCTTTGTTGCCGATCCACTTGAAGCCCGTCAAGGTGTCCTGGAAATGGCAGCCTGTTTTTTCGGCCAATGAGCGCAAAAGCTGGGATGACACTGTGGAGTTGAGGAGCCATGTCTCACCCAAATCAGCTTTGCTGGTACGCTCTTCGATGACATAGGCGGCGAACAAAATACCAATTTCGTTACCGGTGAGCTGCTGCCACTTGCCGTTTTTGCGTTTAATGGCCACACTGAAACGATCGGCGTCAGGGTCGTTTGCAACCACAAGCGATAAGCCCTGAGCATCAGCGCGAGCTATAGCCAAATCCAAAGCACCCTTCTCTTCAGGGTTGGGGAAAGGCACCGAGGGGAATTTGGGGTCGGGAAACGCCTGTTCAGGAACAACATCCACGTCGGTCTGCTTGGCGTGGAATTTCTTGAAAATCCTCGAGAACATCTCAAGGCCCACTCCGTGCATTGGGGTATAGACAAACTCGTAGGAAAGCGCCGATTTCTGGATAAGCTGCTCGGCGACGGCCTCCACGTATTTAGTCGAAAGCTCCTCCTTCACAAGCACAAGCTTGCCCTCCTTCAAGCCCTTCTCAAAGTTACCCTTGACATCCCACACTCCGCGGTCTTTCCACGGTTCGAGATTCTCGTCAATGCTCTTAGCAATGCCAGCATCGTGGGGTGGGATGATCTGGCAGCCGTTTCCATAGTAAACCTTGTATCCGTTGTCCTTAGCAGGGTTGTGAGAAGCTGTCACCATCACACCTGCTGATGCTTTATAGAAGTCTATGCCAAAAGGGACCATGGGCGTGTGCACGTACGCCTTGTCGCCACCTTTGGTGTCTGGATCAGACTCGTCAGAAAGGCTTTCTGCTGTTCCCAAGTAGTACACGGTAAACCCGCTGGCCAAAGCTACACTGGCGGTGATTTCAGCGTACCTCTGTGAATGGAAGCGGTGATCGTAACCAATGACCAAGGAAGGATTCTCTGTTTTTGCCAAATACGAAACAAGACCCTGGGAAGCCTGCAATATGGTCACATCGTTCATGTGGGCAAAACCCAGCTCCATTGAGGAACGGAGTCCTGCGGTTCCAAAAGCGATTCTCTTTCCGAGTTTTCCATCCAACTCCTTGTACTTCTGCTGTTCCTGCAAAGTTTGGATTTCTTGACGTGACAGTTCGTTGGGATCCACGGCAAGCCACTGGGCCACCAATTCGTCTATTTTCTTTCTTTGTTCTTCGGTGTACATTGTAGTATTTCCCCAGAAGTTTCGATGCGCACCTGCAAGAAGCCGTACGATACTATGAGCTGATCGGAGTTGCAAAACATGGAGTATTTATATTAAAGAGGAAGGAATGAAAATTTACTTTTGTACATCATTAGCGATAGGGGTGTCGGAATGCGGCCGGTGAAGCAATTCGTGTTGGTTAACACTGTCTTTCGGAATGATCCAACGTTACTTCCACCTCTGAGCCACTCATCCGGCTTTTGACTTCACCTTTCCGTTTGAGTGGAAGCCTGGAGGCTGTTTGCAAGAAAGCAAGAGATTTTCATAAAAATGAATCTTTTATCACCTCCAGAGGGTCAGATATCATCGCACATACCCTTTCATTAAACATCAAGGGGGTAGCGAAGCCAGATTCTTCGTATCGTGTGAGGCGACAAGGCAAGGAACGAAGCAATGCTGTTTTCATCGTCCACATGTTCAATCAGATTAACGGAATTCGTGGAATCCAACTTCAAAACATCAATATCCCATTGCTTCGCCTTCTTATCGTAGAAACTGAAGGAAATCTCCCTTTCGGCTCTCGAAGACACTGCAAGCACTTGAGAAGACTTATCTATGGCAAACTCCACTCTATCGCTGTACTCAAATTGCTGCACCAACGAGTTTTTGCGTAGATCGAACAATTGCACAACACCATTTCCGGTCTCATTAGAAGCGACAAAAAGCCAATATCCGTTGTAGGCAAATTGGATCTTATTGACCCGCGGGTACTTTGTGTTGATGCTGGCGACCCTCTCGTTCGTAACAATGTCGTAAATCAAAACCTGGCCAGGATGGCTGGTGCCTATTGCTAGTAGTCTACCATCCACATGAAGGGCCTGGAACGACATTTTAAATGGGACTCTTTCGGACCTGTAGACCGGACGATTATAGCTGAATACGGTCCAGTAGTCTGGCGAGAATCCAATCGACACGGCGACAGACGGATGGGCAATGATTTTGTGGATTTCGCCCGCCTTGTGGTTGAGCGGTTTAGGTGGACCTCCGTTGATGGACTGGATGTAGATTGTGTTGTTGTTGCATGCGGCCAAGACCTGGTCTCCTCGTCCAGTGAAGCAGATGTTCATGATATTGGCTCTCTTGTGCATCACTTTGCCCTCAGGGTAAATGAAGATGGAGTTCAGGCCAAACACGGCGGCCTTTCCTGTAGACCCAACAGCAAGCTGCCCGAAAGGACGCTGTATGTCGTGAGTTGTTTCTGATGTATGGATCCTCCACAGGCCGGCGTTCAGAACATCCAATGTGATCTTGAGGTTCTTGTGTTCCCTGAAAAGTCTCTCTCCAGCCTCCAAAATGTTCTGGGCAACTTCTCCGGGCAACTCTCTGCTGGCTGAAATACGTTTCTCCAACGGCACTTCGTCAGACAGCCTTGACTCTGTCGTTCTTGAGTCTATTGACTCCTCTGTCTTCTCTTCAACTCCATCACTCAGTTTCTCATCCACAGGTGGCTCGTTCTTTGCAAACGACTGTGAAAGCTCCGTCAACGCCTCACGTGCTTCGTCCCTCTCCTTGAGCGCCTTGTTAGCTACTCTGACTGCAGCATCGTACTGATACAAGGAAGCGCTGAGCTCTTGTCTAGTGTTGTTGAGCTCTTTCCGCAAAGTGAATGTCTCAAGAGCCAATGCGTCCCACTCGTTCTGAAACGCCTGCAACATGGTAGGAATTGAGTTGAAAGCGGCAGGTCTGGGTGGAACTATGACAGGATCTTTATTTTGAATAACGATGAGTTCCTCTGTTGTGAGAGCCTCTTCGCTGATGGGGTCTTTTCCAGTGGTGGATATGTACAGCTCTATGAGTCTTTTTTCGAAAATGCATCCGCTTTTGGGCGACACGACCGGCTCCTGGGCCTCCTCGCCTGAAAGGGAGCAGAGCATGATGAAGTTGAAAAGATGCGAATTCGCACAGTAGTAGCTGAGGCATCAACACTTGAGCATGGCAGGTGCAGATTCACGGAAATGATAGAAAAATCATTTGAGATATTTATTTAAATTGAACTTGTCTGATTCACTTGATTTATTGGGATATTCAGGTAATGCACTCCAAGACGGTTTTGCAGAAGTGGTGTGGTTAGATGAGCTGATACCTCATGCCAATCTGAGTCTAATTCCACCCTCAAAGATTAATTGAGCTTCTGACAGATGGGTTGATCTTTCAGTTACTTATGAAGGTTTGTTTGAATCTATGGTTTTCTTTCTGTATTATAATACTCTCTTTTGATGTTTTGTCTCGGGTTTGAGAAATGGCTGCGAATAACCATGTGGTAGCAAAATGTTAATTTCATTCCACAAAGACAAAACAACTTAGCTTTTATAAAGATCTCCAAAAGCATATTTCAGACTTCAGGAAAGCATATTTCAGACTTCAGGAAAGCATATTTCAGACTTCAGGAAAGCATATTAAGAGATGCATGCTGGATCTTCTTCCAATGCACGAGTTCACCAGTCCTACCCATTACTCCTACAATAGTCAATTTCAAATTCATGCCGCATAAAATAAATCTGACAGCTACGCTGCCTAACACAGGTGACCCTAGTGGTACCCATAGTTCTTGTGGTCGTAAGCCATTGGTGGCTCTTGCACTCTCTTGTATGAGCGTCTGGTTCCTGAGAAACAGCCGCAACAGTAGCCAACGGCTGCGACAACAATCGCCAAAAATGATGCCACCATGGCAGACCATGCAAACGCATAATATTGCACAGACAAGAATGATTCCAAGCCAAACTCGTCGATCTCCTTGTTCACCTCAGATCTCACAAACATGTAGGCACCAGTACTCAAACCGGCGCCAAGAAGTATGCAAAGGAAGAAGAGCAACATGAGGATGAAGTTTAGGCATGAAAGACAGCTGTTGTTGGGTGAGCAACAAAGACCCACAGACTGGAAAAGGAAGGAAATAAATGCCAAGCCTGTACCAGCAATAAGCATAGCCAAAGCAGCCCTGGTGATGTTGTTGAGCAAGGTGAGTTTGTCCTTCAAATCACCGGGTAAGTTGAGGTCCTCGTAGTCCACAGATGCAATGATCGCAAGAAGCTGAGCCTTGATGGTGGTGGAGAGCTCTTGAGGAAGACCGTTGAAACCGTCCACAGAGTTGGTGACTGCGTTGGTCATTTCACGCTTGACAAGGTCCAATGGGTCGAACTTGAAGCCAGGCTTGGGAGAGCTACACCAGACAAACTTCACATCGTCCTTGTTGAAGTTTTTGCCAAAGTCACCCAAGTTGTCAAGAAGCTCATCGGTACCGTTCACACCGTTCATGTAACCTCTGCAGTAACCCCAGTAACTGACACTGTAGTAGTCAGCCAATCCCAAGTCGCGGTAGTCCAATTCAGAAACAACGCTCTGAATGTCGATACCATCAGCGAGACCAGCTGCAATGGTGGCCAAGGAGTCGGGGATAGAGGCACTAGCGGCCAATTCGGAGATTTTGCTAGCAATTTCGTCGGTATTCACGTCGTTCGTGGCAGATGCAACCTGTGCAGTGAGACTGTCAACATTGATGCCACCCACGGCTGAAGTAATATCACCGCCGACATTGCCGAGTGCCGACTCAATGTCGCTGACAACGTCTCTCTTGGGGAAAGCAGTCACAAGGGATTCAGTGACAGTAGGAGTTGGTTTGACATCCACATTTCTGGGCATGTTCGCAAAGTCCCTCTTAATCTTCAGGTTGGCACCAGCAAAAAGCTTGCCCACATCTAGACCGGTTATTTGGACGCCGATCAAGTAGTTCTCAGTAAGATGACTCTGGTTCTTGTAGGAGCCCACGATGGCCCACGGGCATAGCACAATGGACGCTATGGTAAAGAATAAGACCAAACAACGGAAAAACATGGTCGCTTAGATTGAATGATGAAGAATCTCAGCAAACAGCTTCTTATATAAACGCTGCTGGGGGAGATGCAGACCTGCACAAATAGACCGCGTGCTCAGCGTACACAAATGATTTTAGGTGGATCGGCGAGGCGCGGGGGATGCAAACTGGGATCACAGCGTCATCTCGCTTGCGATCTACCAACGGCTTAGTTGCGACTAACCTTAACAAGGGGAAATTTTCGAGAACCTTTTTTTCGTTGGACATGTCAGTGAACCTTCGACTGTTTGATTTCTGTTCCTGTTCATTGTGAAGTTTTTTTTCTGGATCTATGCCGCGCCGACCATTATTCTTTGCTAGTCTGGGGGCTGGCTAAGTGCGGTGTGTTGACATGCTGACAAAAATAGAACTGGGCGCAAAATGGCTGTTCATCATCACCAACACAACTAAAGACCCTCAGCCTGCAACCGTGCTTAACCGGGGGCCGAGCCTTCGGTTCAGCCCTGTACCGGTGCAGCTGTAATTAACTTTGGCCCCTATTTTTAAATTCTTGGTAAATGGAAAACCTTCCCCATTGTGTAGCGTGCTCGTCTAGCGAAAGCTTAGATTGTTCCTCTAATCATCAAGATTATCGAGTTCGTCCAAAAGCTCTTTTTCAAGCTCGTCGATATTGTCACCGTCCTCTTCCGTCTTGCGTTTTTTGTGATCACCGTTACTATAGTTATCACTTGCGTCTTCGTTATCACTCTCATTGTCCTCTGGCGCCTTGCGCTTGTTCGAATAGAGACTTTTTACGAAAGACATACCTGCGCCATTGCCGCCGTTGTTGGCTGCTTCCATGCCGCCCAGACTTTCGTCCCCCTCAGCCTCGAAGTCGTCCCCTTCTTCATCATCATCACTGATTCCAGCCAAGAAATCATCAACTTCCGCGTCAGCCTCGTTGAAATCGTAGTCATCAATCGAAGATAACGACCCCTGGCGTGGTCTCGAATCGGCTGCGGCGCTGCGAGCCTGATCTCTTTCCTGTTGTGACCCTAATGCTGTCTGGTATTTCGTGACATCGTTCTCTGAAACATACCAATCCTGTTCGGGAAGCTCTATCAAGTAGTCACTCTCAGCCACAGGCTTCCACAGGCTGAGGCATGCAAAGAGCCAATCTGGGTTGACCACTTTAACTCCGGGAACGGTTTTTTTAGCAATTCGGACTTTTAGTGTGAGTCCGGTCTTCATGTATGAGGCATTGGGGTCACGACAAACAACGTGAGTTATTTCTGGCAACACTTCGTTCACAACCTTCATTCCGAATTGGCGACACCAGATGACTATATCAGCGTTGTTCATGTTCATGCCCAACGGTAGAATGCCTGAAAGTAAGACAACCACTCCATTCAAGCAGTCGAGTTTGAGCCGCGGTATTATCGTGGTAAGATCAGGGCGACCGAGTGCTTCATTTTTTTGAAAGCTATCGTATGCTTTGAAGTATTGCTCGTGGATATAGTCCAATGCTTTTTCGAGGGTGATAAGTTCGGCGTCGTCGTCGTACAAAATGTGTTCTTCCTCCTCCTCCTTATCGGGTTCAGAGCTGTCCTCGTGATCGTGTGCTATTTTGTCCATTTTGTCTTGAAGTTTCGCCAATGGCCTGTCGTGTTGTTGTTGTTCAAGGTTTTGTGTACGTGATATCAGCTGTTCGAGAAGCAAATTTTTGTTGTTCTCACCTCCACCTAGTTCAACTAGACGATCCACTGGTGACGAGCTCTCCGAATCTGAATCATGAGAGTCTGAGTCGCCGGTTTCGTCTGGCGATGAGGATCTTGAGTTTGGCGTGGCAGAGCTTTCCAGACCATTTTTGCCAAGATCTGTGGGTTGGTCTTCTTCTTCTGCCTTTGACTGGCTGCTTCCTGGTTCGCTGTCACTGCCGTCATCCATTTCACTGTCTTGTGTTGAGTTCTGGAGGCGATCGTCGATTTCGGCCGGTTTTTCGTCTTTCTTGTCGTCGCCCATGGCCTCTTCGAGTCGAGCAAGGCTCTTTCTGTTTTTTGTAGGACCCACGAGTTGGCCATTTTTCTTGGGCAAAAAGCTGGAGTTGATATCGCCAATGCCAACGAAGAAATCGTACGGAACGACCTTGATAAGATTGGGGTCCCATTGCCATACATCGCCTCTATCGTCAATAATCACCACCATCAGCTGATCAACAGGGAAAAGTCGTTTGAGGTTTTTGTGCGTTAATGAGCCGCTCTCGTCACGACTCAAAATGCGATCACCAAAGTAGATGCCCTTGGGGTCGATGATGTTGGCAATGGCTAAAGCGTAGTTCCTCGTGGCCATTGTGTAGATATGAAGCTCGTAGCGTTCAGCAACGTTCGCCAAAAACTCCTTGAGTCCAGGACGCAACTTGACGTAGTACCAGCATTTCGTGGGTCCTGGTCTGGGGCCCATCCAGCCTGGAGGCACAATTGGCTCTTCTTCAAGGCAGAACGACTGCACGTCCTTGACAAAGGGGTAGTTTGGATTCTGAGGATCTTTTTGCCATTCGCCCACCGTGGGGTCCACCGTAGCGTGGATGACTGTCTGGTCAAGATCAACCACCAAAATAAGCTTCTTTTCCTTGGCCAACCGCTCAGTCGCGTTATGTTCGATCTTGGTCGCCTCATCGTAACTGATACGAAGCCCCGTGTTATCGTGGGACATGGCTATCGTGGCCCTATCTTCGTAATTGTATCCAGTGTAGCCCTTCTCGTCCTCCACGGCTTTTCCACAGAGAGCACACAAACCACCGTATTGCACGTCGTGGGTGCAAGGCTCCCGAATAGAGCACACTTCTATGCCGCTGTGGGTGATTTCCTCGCCCACATTAACATCCATCAGGGTGATTTCGCCCTCTATAGGGCTCTCAAACAGACCGATTCTCTCCACACGGATTTTTGGTGGATTTTCTTCTTTCGAGTTGGGGTCCTCCTGGTAATCCCAGTATCTATACTTGAGCAAAACAGCATATCGAGACACGGTTTCGCCAGGTCGACAGGCAATCGCCGTCACGGTCACTGGGAACGGTGCAGATGCTGGAAGCGATACCGAGGTCATTGAAGGAGCGGTATTTCTCGTTATCAGCAATAAATGAGTTTGGGCTTAAACTATATTATGGTCAGGGTGCCTGTTTTCATGGACGTGGCCGGAAATTGTCAATTTGCAAAATTAGCTGTTACCTTGAGCTGGGTATCTTGTGTTTGTGCTGCCATTGTGTATGGGTGCACGGGTTTCCTCCCGAAGACCAGGCAAGGCCATTGTGTTACAGCAACCCTTTTAGAGGTGGTGAAAGGGTAGAGGTTACGGAGTTGAAGGGTTAGAGGGTTTGGTGAATTTTTTTCATTTCGTGTCGAAGGGGCGTTTTTGGTGCTGCTGGTGTAGATGCTGGTTGAGACCTGAGAGTACACAAAAGGCCTGAAGAAAGAAGCAACAAAAGGTGCAGTAGAATTGGAAGTTTTGGAGATTGAGATTAACTGTATTGGCTTTTTGAAACGTTTAAATTGACTTGATACAGTCGTTGGGCGCAACGGGATGAGTGGAATGTGGCTGCGTTTCGCAACCGTTTCAGGAATATTAGGGTCCATGGTGGAGAACGGAGTTTTCACAAGGCATTGTGGATTGTGGGTATTTTGATGGGGCTGTTGGAAGTTGTCTTTTGATTGAGAGGGGTGGATGTGATGAAGGCTTGACGATCGAAACATGCTAACCTTGTAATATTCAACATCAACAGTCAAGAGCATACTTGAAAATCGCTTGCTACTAATACAGCGTACTCATCTGCCAATGCACACCCACATCAATTGATCCCATGCTTGGTATTATGCTATTTACATGTCGATCATGTCGTCTTCTTCGGACTCCTCAGAGACCTCCGGTGGGAAGTTCATCTCGAACGTAGTCGTCGTAGCGGGTTCCTGTGGCTGCGTCGCGTTGTCATTGTTGTTGAAGTTGAGGTTGCCCACATTGGTGTCCTCGTCACTATCGCTGTCGCTCAGCTCAAAACCATCCATTCCATCATCAAAAGGAATTGGTGCTGGTAAATTCAAGTTCTCGTTCAATGCGTTGTCAAGCTCGTTTTCAAGATCTCCCACATCGTCGTCGGCGTCTTTCATATCGAAATCACCCTCGCCCTTTTGCTCTGCAGCTTCACTGGTTGGCTGAGCAGTTTGATCGCTTCCGCTGGAGGGCCTCTTGCCTGCAACGTCAGTTCTGTTTTCCACGAGTTTGAAGTCGTCACCAAAATCGAGCTCACCAACATCGTCTTCCTCTTCACTCTCATCCAGAACATTGGCGTTGGGGTTGAATGCAAAGCCGAATTCGAAAGATCCGGCGTTCTTCTCCTGCTCCTTCTCTTGTCTGGCTCTCTCCTCAAGCAACTCGGCGATCTTAGCACGTTTCTTCTCATGAGCCTCTTTGGTCGCCTTGACGACTCGCTTGAGGCTCTTTTGTAGGAACAGCTCGTAGAAAGCATTGTCCTCCGCTGTAGGCAAAGCCGTGGCGTATGGTGAATATTTTTTCTCGCGCTTCAAGAGAATGTCGTCCTCTCTTTTCTTCCTATGTGCTGCAAGCTTCTTGGCTGCTCTCTCCTTGGCAGCCTTTCGCCTCATTGCGTAGTCCACGAAATCGAAACGTTTGGTATTTGAAGGAGGTTTGGGTTCTTCGGGAGCTGACTGACTCTCGTCTCCCTTGGGCTTCTCTTTTGTTTCACTCGCCTCTGCATTTGCCTCCTGAGGTGACTCGACATCAGTGGCATGGCCCTCTCCAGAAACACTCATGATATCCTCGTCATCTGAATCCAATTCTGAAAGCACAGCCTCTTCGGGCATCTCGCGGTCAATGAGCTTGTACAAGGACCCCTCGTTGAGTCTCAGCTCTTCCACCAACTTGAGCTTGATCTGCTTGAGTTCTGTGATTGTCTTCATGTAGTTACCCGTGTTTTGGTATGTGTAGTCAGGCGGAAGCGTAGGGAAGTAGTCAGGAATATATGATGGCCTCAGCAGCTGTCTTGGGATTAAGGAGGCCACCTCATGCTGGTCGTTGGCGTGGAACACTGCGGATGGATCGTTCTTATCTAGATGGAACTCTTCAGCATAGAAGTCATCCAAAAGCTGATTGGCTTGTCTGTCCAAAGTGTTCTTATGCAATTTCGTCGCCTCAGGCAACACCCGGCTTCGCTCGTACTCCAGGTACAAAGAACCAGGGCTAATACAGTTGTTGTGGAAACAAATATCCAAATCATGAACTCCAGGTCTCTTGTGTCTCTGCACTTCCGTGTACTTGTGAAGCAGCCCTATTAGTTTATGCAAGTATTCCGAAGCCAAGTTCCCCAATTCGTCTATGAACTCTTCTGAAAACTGGGGCTTTGCTTTATGAGTAGTAACAATCAAACCAGCAAACTTCCGTAGCTGAAAGTCCATTGGTTCTATGCAAGCGGTTTTGTCGCCGTGGGGAGCAGTGAGATGCAGTAGATGGCCCAAGTGGCGCTTATCTGGTTCCACATAGTCGCTTTTTAGACTTTCTTTGATGATACGAGCTCTTTCCTTATCGAACTTCTTTTTCTCTTGTGCTTCTTTGTCTATTGAATCTCGACGGCCTGCGTTGCGTGTTCTATGCGCGACATTTGTCGGCTCCGTTGGTTCTGGCGATTCTGCCATTATGGTGTTGTGGAGGAAGTAGCTTGAGAGTTTGTATTGGTGATACTTCGGTGCGCGCACACACACTGTACTACTAGTATGTAGAAAGCCACTGGCTATACTTCGTGATGACATTCGTAGATGTATCAAATTTAGCTATTCGTAGCCCTTCCAGAGCTGTGCTGGCGGCGAGGCTTCACTAAGGAGGGACACTGGGTTAGTACACAGAGGCATTGAGGTGCAATGTTACAAAGGAAGCACTTAGAATCCACCCGACAACAAGTACTCAATGGCTCCCTGGACACTGCCGCCACTTCTCCTGAGCGCAGCGACATTCTGGTCAAAGTCAAAGAAGCCCATGTCGTTGAGCTGTCTCAACTGAGACTCGTAACGCTCCTCTGGAGGTCTGTCGTCACGAGGAGGAGCAGCAGCGCCAGCACCAGCACCGGCGCCAGCACCACCAAACATGCTGAACGGATCAGCGGGCATGCCGTTGGGGAAAAGAGATGCAAGTGGGTTGGCACCCACACCTGGAGTCTGACCTGGAGTCGAGCCCTGGCCTTCAGTCTGGCCCAGCGTCTGGCTCTCGCCGCCCTCGTTGACAGTAGGGTTGGCGCCTGGAGCAGGGAAAGCCAGAGCAGCGCCCTCGGCACCGCCGCCTTGCATGTTTCTGAGGTTCATCATGCTGCGCATGGTTTCCGGGTTGGTGATCATTTCACGGAACATCGGCAGCTGGAGCATCGTCCGGACCTGGGGCCCCATGGCACGGAGCTGTGGGTTCTGGTTGATCATAAAGTCCAACATCTGCGGGTTCAGCAAGAGCGCATTCATCTGCTCTTGGAACATCGGGCTGCTCATCATTTCCAGCATCTGATCCGGGTCTGGCATCTGTCCCATGCCGCCGTCGGGGCCAAACATGGAAGCCGAAGGAAGCTGTGTGTAGCCAGCGTACCTGGCACCGGTCAAGTCAGCCAATGGATTAAACGAACCCTGACCAGCAGCAATGTTGGAAGGCACATTCTGAGGAGAGGTGGATCTCTCTGATTCGGCAGCAGGCTGAGTAGAAGAAGCAGCAGCAGCTGGCTTAGGTGCCGACAGCTTTACCATATGAACAGCGTGGCCGTTTTGGATCTTGTAGGACGCCACGGTTTCCTCGTCCTTGAGGACCTTACCAGAGTAGATCAAACGCTGTCTTTCCGGAGGCACATCAGCCTGGACGGAGATAAGAGCCTTGAGGTCGGCGATGGAAGCAGAGGTCTCCACGGAAATCTCGTACTTCTTGTCGCCCGACGACTTGACGTTGATGGTGATTTCAGACATGGTGGTTGAGATTAGGTGAGATCAAGAGATATAGGGCGGGTGTGCGGGTTTCCATACCCTTCCATGGAGGTTCCACGGGGTGATCTGGGGATATTTGAAAAAAGGGCAGAATGGGTTGGAAGAGGTGAAATGGGTGGATTTGGGGTCTATTTATACGATTTTGAAGGAGGTGGCGTGGCTATATCCGGGGTTCTAGGGTCCGTGGGGCGGTTGCAAAATGCGAACCACTTAGTGGAGAGGACAGGCAGGTGTTTCATAGTTGTGATTATTTTTGAATTTACTTGAAATTGATTAATCGAAGTTTTTGATGAATGTAATTGGCTGTTGTAAGTAAGGTTGTTTTGAATTGATCTGGAGAGATCAGGGATGGTTGTAGTAAGGTGGGTCTGGTGGCCATGAAGGTCGATAAATCACTGATATTATCGGACACTGTCCAAAGTACATTCCAGATTTCTTTGAACATTGAGCCTGCTTTCAAAAATCACAGCCTTAGCTTACCAGACCCACAATGGGATTGCGCTCCGAAGTTTGCCACTGCCAGATTATGTAATCGTGACATAATGCCCTGAATGTGAATTGTGGAGCTCTTCCAGGGAGGGTGTTGATATATGGATTTTGGGATAGTCGGACAAATTGAAGTCTATTTAACGGCTCTAGTCTATTTAACGGCTCTAACGCTAAAAAGGTGACGTAACATGGTGGAGTGGTCGTCGTCTAGCTGTATCACCTTCTCGATTCCAATTAGGTATAGGTTGTACCAGACCGATTAAAAGGGCTCTTTTGAGCTAGATTGAAGAAACTCTTTAAATTTGATTTGAAATGAAACCACTCGCAATCTAAACCTTTTGATCGAGTGCATTGGCTATTGATCAACCAATAGACCATTCCATTCATACCAAGAGGGCAATCACACTTTCCATATCAGCCAGCTGCAACCAGCCCTCCCAACAGCACCTACTCCTACAACACATCTTACAAATCTCTCAATTAAAACATGGGTCGAGAACGCCGTTCTCTATGCAAAAAGCGCTTTGCGCTATATTAAAGCCCTGCGGTTGTCTGTGGCAAGGCGACTAATCAATAGTCAATCTCCTAGAATGCAAAAATGCCTAAACTATGGCCTCGAAGGGCACACCTGTGGATGCAAATCTGAAAAGTCAAGGTAGCACCTCCTCCAATGATGCTCAAGGAACTGATTGCAATTGAGTGCCTCCACTGCACCCAAAGTCAACCACCTCACTTGACCTCGACCTTCCAGCCGCAGTCCAAACAGCTGTATGCCTTTTCGTCGCCAAAGTCTGCTTTGCCCTTCGTCTGCATCAACAGCCACTCACCCTTGGCTGGAATCTTCTTACACTTTTTGTTCAAGCAGCGGGCCAGCGTCTTCTTGTAGCGAAGACCGCACGAGTTGCACAATTGGCCCTCCTTGATTGACCAAGATGGTCTCCAGCATGGAGATTGGTCAGATCCACAGGAAATGC
This sequence comes from Candidozyma pseudohaemuli, assembly GCF_003013735.1. NCBI lineage: Eukaryota > Fungi > Ascomycota > Pichiomycetes > Serinales > Metschnikowiaceae > Candidozyma > Candidozyma pseudohaemuli. The sequence goes on along the minus strand of NW_020194435.1, from coordinate 73,155 downwards.
ACACTCTAGCAGCCTGCTGACCGTGGCGAGGAGGCAGTCTCATGAGCTCCGAACGAGACTTGTCCTTGACGGAAGGCGGGGTGATGGGAATGAACTTTGTCTTTTGCTTCTTCTTCGGACTCGAGGGCTCGTTTTCCGTAAACGAGTTTTCTGGCGTAAAAGGAACGGTATTCACGGCGGCCACAGGCGGTCTGTATTCTGGCTGGTAGTAGCTGGCGCCAGCGCCAGCAGGGCGGGAAAGCTGGATAAGCGATTGGGCCAATTCAAGGTATTCCGGGTACCGTTCCACGTCGTTCATGTATGTCTTGTTGAGGTAGGTGTAGTTTGACTCGTAGGGGAAGTTGATTTTGCGCTCGGCGAGGGCGGGCAAGGACTTGCTGACTCTGGAGTCGAAGTGGGGCTTTACGCCCAGGGAAAGCTCGCTGATGGGTGGGAGTTTGACTGGTTCCTTTTGGGTGTTTGGCTGTGTCGCAGTAGTAGCTGCAGTGTCGTTTTTCGCAGCCATTTTCAAACCAGCACCTCCATCCATAGGCCTGTTGTGGGCATGGGCCTCGAGATAACTATAAGAATTGAGAAAAGACGGTTTTGCTCTGATCAGGTCCAAAAGCCCGTAGCGCCAGTTTTCGTCGTGCGGCTTGTATGTGTCGAAGTAGTCGAGCAGCACCGTGGGCACAATGGGGTCCTTGGCTCTTTCCAAGGCTGTCGAAAGGCTAGGAAGCGACACTCTTTGTGGTGTTTGTTTGAAAAGAGCGGCTTTTGGAAGCACGGCGGTGGCCGGGGCGGAAGGAGGCGAAGGAGGGGCGGTTCTAGACCGTTTGGTCAGTTCATGCTGGGGCTCCAGGTCAGCGCCCAAGTCGCTGTGGGAGCGTTTTTTCGAGTAGTTCAGCAGAAGCCCAGGCGGCGTGAGCAGGCGGAGCTTGAGCAGGTTGAGCATGGGGCTCCTGGGGTAATTCGTGTCGAACATGGGGTGCACCACGCTCATGGGTGATGCAGTATTAGATGGACCGGTGGGGCCTAGGTGGTAGGGTATGGATCACAAATGAATTGGTGATCGGTAGCTGTGGGTGGTGACCGGGTAGGTGGTGACCAGGGAGCTGTTTAGTATATGGTGATCAGTGTGTGGTCAGTGACGGTGTGACTGACGATGTGACTGACGATGTGGTGGTGATCAATGGGTCAAAGTCGTCAATGGGTGTCAATGGTAATGGGCAATGGGTATGGATACCTAGTTCAATGGCTATGTGCTAACGACTAATGGCTAGGGTATAAGCGAAAGGAAGGAGTAGATGGAATGGGTGAATTCTCAAGAAGATGGCTGCGAAAAGCGTGGAGGTGCAGCGGATCCGGCGCCTTAAATCAGGCTGGAGGTCAGATCAACGTCAGATCAAGGGGAGCGGCCGGATTGGGAAAAAAGTGCAGCGAAGAAACCCAGAAGATGGCCGGAGCGCAGGCTAGATGGCCGGAAACAGAAGAAAAGCTGGCGGTTCGGGATGCAAGCGGCAGCGGGGGCTGGCTGATTTTCACTGTTTTTGTGGAATTGACGCTGGCGGGTTTGTGCTGGCTATATATGGTGGATGCGGCCGTGGGAGTATTTTTTGGCCAGGGCGCTGGAGGGAAGGCAGCATGGCCCGATTCAGCGGTAGGCTCGCTGAATGCGGAAGGTGGCCCCAGCCAGATGCAGCGACGGCGCGGGAGCGTGCTGCTTTCAGGTGAGACGAGGTGGGCTATATGCAGGTCCTGAGAAACGGTTGCAAAAATGAGGGCCCCAGGTGACGAGGCCTTAGTAGGAGGGCGTAGTTATTGAAAGTAGAGGTTTTGAAGAGATTGGGGGTTACGTCTATGGCAGGGGGGGTTTTATAGCCTCCTGCACATAAGCAATTGGCAAGCCAATTGCCGAAATCCCTTTGGTTTCGCTTTTCTGCTGGCTGATCCCCGGATCATTCCACAAGTAGCACGCACGGATCCTGAACGGGCCAGCGTCCTTATCTCATAAAGCCCAATGCGGAATGGAGGCTCTTTTCGATGAGGCCCAAATTCCCCGTTTTTCGTCAATTCCATCCTTTTAGGTCCTTCCCAATCCGATCGCCCCAATCCCTTTTGGGTTAGCAAGGGTGAGGCTGGTTCAGGAGCTCTTGCAGCCAGATCGCGAGAATCCCATTTGGGTTCCTTGCTGGCAGCCTCATGCTTTTTGCAACTTTCTACAACTTTCACTAATTCTTTAATTCTTTAAATCCTCTTTTATTCTATTTTAATCCTTCTTCTCGTCAGCCTTGTCCTCGGCCTTGTCCTTGGCGGCACCGGCTCCAATTCCTCCGGCTACTCCTCCAACAATGTGGCTCACCTGACCGCCTCCAACAGCGTCAGCAACCTTGTTTCCGCCGATCGATCCGACAAGTCCAACTCCAATATCCTTAGCTGTGCGTGCTGCGTCACTCATTATGTGGTTTTTGCAATTTGGCCAGGGGGCCGCCTGGGCTTTTTATAGCTGGACCTTGGTTGCTGTCCTGCGCACCGATAAGATGGAAGCTTCTTTGCTACGATGACGTGCTGCCTGTGATAGGCACAGCCGCTGGGTCGGTGCAGCCGTCCGTGGATGTCGTCTTGTGGCTCCTCGGGTAATCAATTAGGCTTGCTGTGGAATTGCGTAGCTTGTGAAGCCTTGTGTGGGTCGTGTAGTGTGGGGCCTTGTGTGGATTGCGGTGGAGGTTTTTGGTTTTGTGACGCTTGGGATAGGGGAATTGATTCGCTTGCAGCCGAGGACAATCGGTGTCACACAGGTGGCTGTGGTTCTGTCGCTTGTTCTGGGTCTAATGCATGTTTAGATGGAAGTAGTCTGGTAGGGTTTAAGCAGCTGAGGCGTTGCTAACTGTAATTTAGTTACAGCTAAGCATGTACATGCTGGTTGAGAGTTAATTTTGACCAATGGAGGTAGTTGAAGTACGCTGTGTCTCGTGAAAAGCATTGCAAGGGGTGTTGATTTCGGTGATAAGGTTTTCCATAGGCACGAGGCCTTTTGAGTCAGAAGTCATAGCAGGCATTTGAAACACATGAAAGCTGTTATTTTGATGAGCCAGCCCCGAGTTGTGGCCAAATTGAGTTTGATACGGGCCATGAATGCACCTTGGGTTTGTCGATTTCTTCGAACACTCGAAATGTGCGCCAACTCGGGATACAACAGTGCAATTTTCCGACCTTCCAAACTCTCTTCATCAGGGAAGCCTCCCGAAAAAATAAATTCAAAATTCCTCTTCATTCTAGGGCCCTCTATCTATGGTTCCATGTATAGCTGGTGCGTTATATGCAGTGCCATAGATAAACACCTACTCAAAACAAGCCAAAATCGTGTCAAACAACAAACCAAGGCAACCACTGGCAATAATTGAATCTCTCAATTTCCCTGGACACCAACCTTTTCTTCCATCTGCCCAGCGTGGACAGTTCCACCAAGGTATCATCGTACACACCTGCAGTACACTACCCCATCAAGAATTTCCACTCTATCACACAACCACAATGAACTTAGCAGCCAACTCACAGCAAGATCCAAGTATGTATTGTGAATCCCGTGGCGTTCCAGGCCATCTAACCATCCAGCACAACCCATAGAGCCTTTTTTGAAAAGCCTTTTGGCGTCCTTTGACCTTCTGTATTTCCCAAGCGGGCCCAGTGCTCAACCACAATTCCCCAACGTCGAGGCCTATGCTACCCAATTCGGCAAGCAGCTAAAACCCGCCTGTGCTATAATATTTGACGGTCACCCGTTGATACCTCAGGCGCCCGCTAACGATGCTCGGTTGGAGTTCCAGAAGAAATGGCTCGGATGCCCATTAACCTCACACCAAATGAGCTCCTACGATGCCCACCTAATCCCAGGCACGGGCTTGTATTCCGTGACTGTGAACGGAAAGGTGCGTTTTGACGAAGGAGGCAAATCCAGACTAGGGGAGTCGGCTGATCTTGTACAGACGCCAAATGGCCCAGCCAAACCAAGACCCATCTGGGGTTCCTGGTACGGTTTCAACATGAACATGGTGATCGATGAGGCCGTGGTCCGCGGGTCCGAGGCCGAGCTCATCAACAGTTTCAACTATAGAATCACGTACAAGCCCGACGACAGCATAATTAGCATTTAAGACAACTAGATCTCATTTTCGGCAACGTAGTCGTTGAGTAGCTGGCCCAAGTACCGGTCAGAGTAGTACTCGACGTCTGGGAAGGGGTAGTCGAGCTGCTCAAACACCTCCTTGACGTTGGGGGTGATGAAATCGTAGAAAACTACATCCACAGGTGCCTTACGGCCGTTATGCTTGAGCTCCACGCTCTGCACGACATTGGGGACGGGGTAATTGACCACGGCCTTGTGAACAGTGTCGTCACCCTTGTTGCCAAAGTCGTCGTACGTGACGTAGCCTTTGGTGAGCTTCTCCACATGGAGGTCCAAATCATCGTACTGCGACAAGTCCATAACCTGCTGATCACGCTTCTGCAAAACCTTTGGAGTTTGGTGAGGAGGAGCTAACGGTTCCTTGCTAGCGGCAGCCATAATGTAGCCTCCCTGGTTCAATTTGGGCGCAATTTGCACCGCAATGTACTTGGGAACCGTCACCTTGACCCATTTATTCTGGAAAGGCGACACAATGTAGTGTGTGTCCAAAGTGTATGGGCCCTTGTACAAATCGTACCGCACGGATCCGGTGTTAATAAGAATAAGTCTCTCCTGGCTCGTTTCGACGTCCTTCTCTGCCTCAAGTGTAGGAAGCACCTTTTTGGCAAGCAACCTGAACAAGTTCTTTGGGTGTGACACGGGCACGTAGTCCATGTAGTAGTTGGAGTTGTTGACGTATCCAATAACGTTATCAAGACCCAAATCCTCCCGAGCCAGCGCTATCAAGGACTTCACGTGGTTGCCTTTCTTGGTGTCAAAAGCCTCCACAGACTTGCCGGAGTGGTACCTGAACAGGTCTGTGTTGAAGTCGATGTAGCGTCTAGAGTAAACCTCAGACGCTTCGCTGCCTGTAGCGTTCAAATTGACCCCGAGGAAGCCCACAGTCTCACAGAACCTGCCACTCTGAAGAGCCACCAGCTTCTCGTCGTAAACCACAAAATCACGAATATGGCTGTGGCCGCCAAAGTACTCTATTTTTGTCTCTGGGTAATGCACTCTAAGTTCGGCGTGCAAAAGCGCCAATTCGTTCCAGTCCCGGTCCACAGGCACATGGGTCACCACCACAACGGTATCCACCTCCTCGGCAGGGAACTTGTCGAGGATCTCCTGGAACCAGTCCTGCTGGATTACCTCTGCAATTGGCGTGACCTTCGTCTTTTCGTTGTACCTGGCAAAATCAAACATAAACCCGAGTGCAAGCACCCTGGTGCCCTTGACCTCTGTCTTCCAGTACCTGTACTTGTTTCCAATAGGCACCCAGTTGTCGCCATCAAGGTACTCCACGTTGGTGCTCACGTACTTCTCTCCGTAGTGCTTCGCCACAATTTCGTACTCCTGCTGGGAATTCTCTGCTAGATAGAGCTCATGGTTGCCCAAAGTCAAGAGATCGTAGTCCTGTTCTATGAATATCGGAAGCGAGCGAGCGCCATTGGGGCTGGTGATGTCCAGAAGCCCATTGCCATCGTGACGGTCTCCGCTGTCCACAAGAAGCAAATCCTGGCCGTTCTGTCTGGCCTTTTGCTTAAGGTGGTGTGCAAATGAGACAAAGTCACCCCAGTCTCCAGAGTAGGTTTTCTGGTTCAAGTGGCCCAGGTACCAGCCGTGCGTGTCTGTGGTGTGGAGGAAGTTGAGGTCTCCAAAGGCGAGGTCTCTGAAGGTGGCAAGAGCGGCACCTATAAAGAAGAAGGTAGCTCTCATGGTTATCGGTGTAGATAAGCGCGAAAGCGATGATAGTGGAGGGTTTGAAGTTTTGATAAAGTTTTGGATTTGGGTGGGGGAGAGTTTTATTGGAGAGATTGGTTAAAGAAGGGAGTTTGGATTAATGGGAATTGAGTGATAGAAGTGGGTGTGGTGGTTATGGTGGATGTAGTGTGGATTAGTAGTGTGGTGAGCTTGTGGAGAGGGTCTCAATTAAATGAAGCGAAACTGCGTATCTTGACTTTTTCTTTGACTCTTCGAATTTCAGAAAACAAGAAGTTTTCAAAAACAGTGCTGTCTACATGAATTGAGCTTCAATTGGTGGTTTCTTATACCGCTATACTCTTCACTACTGTGGCTGCGAATGGCTGCAAACCGATTGTTAGATCTCTCTTGACGATCTGGATCAACCACATCAATAACTATTTCTAGACTTTGAGACATTCAGTCATTGATCCCAATTACATATTGATCACAATCAGTCATTGGCATCTCTTGCCAATCTTCAGTTTCGTTATTGAACTCCATCTCCTCATTCTGCCTCATCTCAAGCACCCTCCCATCTACTCCAATTCCAAACTCCAATTCCAAGTTTCTTTTCAACCTGGCCCTCTACAACTTGCTAAAAATGTGTTCAGTATCAGATACTTACAATTACAAACCCTGCTGGGCTCTTCTTCTGTCACGCTCCTCGGTGATAGACAACTTGATACCCTTGCCCTTTGGCAAAGAGATGTGGGACTTACCAGCCTCGTCACCAACGACGAAGACGTTAGTCAATCTGGTGACGAAAGTGTTCTCCAAAGCGTCCTTGATGTGGACCAAGTCGAAACCACCCTCGTGCTTCTCTCTGTGGGTGATAACACCAACACGACCCATGTTCTTACCACCAGTGACCATGACCAACTTACCGGTGTCGAACTTGATGTACTCGGTGATCTTACCGGTAGCCAAGTCGATCTTGACGGTGTCGTTAGCTCTGATCAATGGGTCTGGGTATCTGATGGTTCTACCGTCGTGGGTGACAGCGTATGGAACACCTCTCTTACCCAAAGCGATCTTCTTGACCTTACCGAGCTTGTAGGAAGCCTCCTCAGCGGTGATTCTGTGGACAGTGAATCTACCCTTGACATCGTACACCAATCTGAAGTTCTCGTTGGTGGCCTCCAAGGTGATGACATCCATGAAACCGGTTGGGTAGGTGGAGTCGGTTCTGACCTTACCGTCAACCTTAACGTGCTCCTGCATCAAGATAGCCTTGACCTCTCTACCGTTCAAAGCGTACTTCAATCTGTTTCTCAAGAAAACGATCAAAGGCAAGCACTCTCTCAACTTGTGAGGGCCGGCGGAGGCTCTTGGGGCGTAGGTGCCGGACAATTTGTCCAACATCCAGTGGGATGGGGCCGCCAATCTCTTAAGGTGCTTCTTAGGTCCTCTAGCCATGATGTGGTTGTGGTATAGTGAGAAAAAGATTTGATACTTTTTTTTTTCAGTCTTGTGCGCAGCGGGCTCGAGCCCTGTCACGTGTTTGGCGTACGCAGTCACGCTCACCATGCCATCACTCCATCAGCGTTCCGAGACAGAACAGCCTATGTAATTTAATTAGATAGTGTACTTCAGCTGAAAATACTTAATATCTGTTTACATTTTGATCAATCTCTGGTTATTGAAGTGGTTGGTTGGATCTTCCCTCTGTTACTTATATGCAGGCTAATGGATGTCTGGACCACTTCATGGTTATGACCATTTCTTGATAGTAGGGTAATTTATTGATTATTCATATGATTGTTTGCATTGATTTAATAGTGTTTAAACCTTTTTTTTATTAACATGTTGTTTGTGGGAGTGAAAAGAATTATGGGTGTCTCACTCTTGGTCTCAGATACACCAACATCAGTAATTCTAGAAATAAAGTTTATTTGCAAGAGTCAATATTCAGTGGTTTTAAATAGGGAGATGCTACTTCAAAGGCTCGCTTCTTGTTAACTACTGTGTCTACCGTTTACCTAATCCCCATTTCATTATCAGGAAGACATCTCCCCTTTGTCGTATTGCCGATTCGTATGTAATGCTCACCAAAACCATTTCTTTCCTCCCTTCTGCTTCAACTCCGCATCCACAGCTCTGTTCTGCAACGTCAACTCGTGGAACTGCTCTTCAAGCTCGGCAAACCTCTCGGTCTCCTTCGCATTCTCCGTCAAGAGATCCTGAATCTTCGAGTCCACGTCCTGCGGGAGCGACGAGCTCAGCTGTTCGACCTTCGCCTCAAGCTCTTTGATGTCTTTTTCTAGCGAGATCGCTTGTGCTTCTAGGTCCTCGATGTCACCGTAGACATCTGGCAACACAACCTTGGTGTTCACCAACTCCTGCACCACACTCATGTGATCCTTGTTGATGGTGTAGAATTCTGTCTCGAGTTGCTTGATCTCGTAGCGTAACTGACCATTCTTTGTTCTGTACTCCTCGATCTCCTCGGTTCTGGCTGCATCTTTTTCGCATAGAAGTTCAAACTCCAGCTTGTATCTGTTGATGTCGGCAGGAGAGACCTCTACAAGCATGGCATCCTTAACAAATGCATCAAGCTTGTAGTAGTTAGCCCCGCTCTTCGTAGTGGACTTGCGGCCCAAAAGCGAAAAACGCTTGTTTTCCGGCTTTTCTGTGGACGCCACGAATTCGTCGCTGACATAAATATTAAAAAGATTGAGCTTCAAAAATTCGAGAAGGGCGTCGAAGTTGAGTCGAAGGAGGTTGCTTTCGTTTCTCAACATCAAGTTCACCGCCAAGCGGAGCACGGCCTCGATACCCTGGGTGATCACCATATCAAAGATTCTCAACACAACGTCCAACGGGAACTTATAACTGAAGAATGTGAGGAACCATTGGGACGCATACATCGACAGGCGGATGCCCTGGCGCACCAAGTGGTTGTATAATAATGGCAGGCACTGTTCGAGCAAACGGTCGAACTGGTGAAGCAAGAGGTGAAGGCCCTGCATTTCCGGGCAAAAGAGCTCCCGAAGACCGTAATCCTTCATCAATGTGACAAGTAAGCAGAAGCACTCGGCCTCGTTCATGTTCATCACCAACGGCACCACTATGAACACCATACCCTGAGTGTACCCGACGTCAGGGTCGAAAAGCGAATAGACTTTGATCACGTTGAACAACTCGTCGGCCTTGTTGGCGGCGTTGACGTTTGTGAAGAAAGATGTACGAGACAAGTCTCTCTTTATGGCTCTCTCGTGGACGGAGGTTTCGTTCTTCAAATGGAAGTAGAGCTCCTCAAGCTGGAGGTTCTTGGAGCGGCTCACGAGCTGCCATATGATGCCACGGAACTCCTTGGGGATCCCGTCCGCCACGGCCCGCTGCACCGTCTGGGGTTCGTCCTTGACCAATTCATCATAGTCCTCTACAACCCTGCCCCAGAACTCCCAATCGATATCGACGCCACCCATGAGCTCGGGCGCAGAGCCAATAGTGGCCTTGATGCCATTGAACGTGTTTGTGATGCTCTGGCGGCCCAGCTCGATGGCAGAACGTGCTGCTTCGTCCTTGGAGTCGAATTTGATGGTAATCTCGTTTTGCCTGGCTGCAAGCAACGACGAAGGCGCTTCGGACGGTGGAGCGGCGGATCTGGGTATACCTGTTTCCACTGCAGTCCTTATCCCGTCTCTGGGAGGCAATTCGTCTGGAGTCTCCTCGGTTACCTGTTCTTTAGGCTCCTCGATATTTTCCTTCTTGGGACTTTCTGGGAAAGCTCCTGGCGGAACAGACGCCTCCTTGACTTCTTCTTCCGGTTCCTCCGGGGCATGACGCTCCTGAGTATCGGTGAATTCGTCTTCATCCTCGTCGTTGTCCTTTTGAGACTCAGTACCATCTTGAGATTCCGTCAGGGAAAGCTCCTGATTGGTCGCTGCGGGCAGATTTTCGGCATTGGCGGCGCCATTTTCGGCCTGACTTCTCTGCGTCTTCTTTTTTCCCTTTTTCCCCATGAATAGTAGTTGGTTATCAAGAGAGGATTAGATTCTGTGCAGCAGGACCAAGGTGTATCGCTCGGCGTGCCAGGTGCAGGACATTTGCACCCAGACGGGTGGGTCTACAAAAGTCAGTGATATATCTCGTGATTTCATTCTCTCGTAACTCGTACTCGTAATCTCTCGGTTTGCTTACATGGCCCACTCGTGTTCTTCCACGATGTGTACCAGCGACAGCGGCGGCACAGGCTCGAGACGGACTATCCTTTGCAGCAGCTGCAGCGACAAGATATCCTGAGAGCTGGCGGTGCTGCCCAGCGATAGCAGCGGCAGGGGCATGTCGGAGGCGCTGAGGAACCAGCTGGTGGTTTCGGAAGCGACAGACTCTCCATACGAGAACTCCAGCCCAGCATCACTCTCGGAGCTGCTGCCAGCAGAGGCTCCCTCGTGGATGACGCCGCCAACGACGTTCTTTTCCACCAAAAGCGTCTCGAGACGCTCTCTGTCGCAGTTGGGGAAGAACACGCGGATCACGCCTTCGTCCTGGACGACTTCTACGGGCAACTCGCCCAACTCGCTCAAACGAGCCAAGTCCCGCTGTACTTCGCCGAGCTTCTCTCTAAAACGGGCCAAATTGTCCATCATCTCGTCCACCACGTCGGTGGTCAACACGGTCTTGTCGGGGACGGAGAGCCTGGGGGCATAGCGAAAGTCGACGTAGACGCCAGAAACAGCCGGCTCGGTCTCCTCGGTGGCCCAGCTGCCCAAGCGTTTCACCAAGTCGTGGTAGTGTGGAGAGCACTGGATGCTTGTCTTCAACACCGCAGGCACGGCTCTGGCAATGTCTACAATCAGGTACTCGGACTTGTGCACTGCTGGCTCCTTCCGTTTGAAGAGCTCAGCCACGGCGCTCTGGATGCCCTTGCTCCAGCGCTGGTCCTCTTCCTCCTCAAACGCCTGGCAGAAATCCTTCTGTGCCAACTGCGTCAAGGAAGGGATCTTGTAAAGCCTGGAGGCCTTCAGGGAGTAGCTTCTCTGGGCAAAGTTCTGGGACACAAGACCGGTGCCCACTCTACGGCCACTAAACGGACAGAAGCCCGAAAAGAAGCGGAACTGGCCCTTGAACGCGTGGGCCCTGAAGCCACGGCCCATGGTCCACTTGTCAAAAAGACACCAGCCAAACTGGTGGTTTGTTCCAAAAAACGTCAGGTAGCCTCTGTTCTGCTGAAACTGACCAATCACGTTCATCCGACGGAAGCCCTTGGATCTGGGCACCACGACGGGGATTCTAGCGGGAGCTCTCTGGCCCCACTCATGGCCCAAATTCTCCTGGAGCTCCTCAAGCGCCTGTCTGAGTCTCTTGTGGATATTCCTCTTCAAGGCGGCGAGGTTTTTCAACGCAGACATGGCATGCCAATAAATATAGGGATTTTTTGGGGAAGCAAAGTGAAAAAAGAAGAGAAGGTGGTTTTTTCCTGGTGTTGCTGAAGAAAAGTGTGGATGTGGTTAGGGTCGTTTGGGTAGAGATGGCTGTTTTCGCACGACTCACTCACCCTTGCTAGACCGAGCCGGATACCCCCGCGATTCGGTTTTAGGACGGAGGGAACGTGGCGGCGTAGGTGATTTATTTATTTTTTGATTTTTTGATTTTTAGCTTCTGCTTTAATTTGGGTTTGAAAATTTGGCCTTTTTTTGATGGTTTTCTATGGTGTGGGCTTGCGCTGGAGACCCTTGACGTAATGCTCACGGCGACTCAACTTTCATGCTGTTTACCATTCCAGCCCGTGAAAACGGCTGCGGCAGATCCGCTACGCCGTGGTGTCCGGGTTTTTCAGGGAAACTTGACCAGAATTTCCCAATTTTTTTATTTATTCTTTTCTACTACTTCTTTTTTCTGCTTTTCCCTGGCGTCTTGCGGTGTTGGGTTCCTCTGTGGGTCTGGATTCGCAGCCATTCCCGGGGTGCACGGATGGAGCACCGGCTGGGTTCGGAGCAGGAAGGAATGACAGAACAATACAAACGTGAAGAATGGCGAGGTGGAGAAGATTTCTTTTTGGCTTTTGGGTTTTTTTTCGGTCGCCGAGGATTTCAAGGGTCCCAGTGGGGTTGAGTTTATTGCCCCGTGGACATTTGTAGATTTTGGTTGTTCTTGGTGGTGAGGGATTTAGCAGCAGGTGCATTGACAGGTAGGGAGAGGCAGCAGGGAGGCATTAGCCAGTTGGTCTGGTGGTTGGGTGAGGGTTTTTGGGGTGAGGTTTTGGACTAGTGAGTTTTTGGACTTAAGGTTTTTGACTAACCAAATGTTGTAGAATGTGTGAATTGTGGGAGGGTTACCTGGGTCTCTATATGGCATGTAGTGGTGACTGGGATACACATTGCACTAACGGTTGCTTATAGAAGCATATCCAGTTTCCTCTATACGGAACTATCTGACTTGAAATGTCTTTTTAACGAATACTAAGTGAATGCTTTATTATATTTTGAATTGTGTCTTCATTGGATCCCTTGAGTATGTGGCCCAAAAATCGGTCACTAACTTCAAACCCCTTTATTTCAATTTACATGATATTCGGCTCTTCTTACTTGTTGGTTTCTCTTCTACTTCTACCCGAAATGCCGTTTTTCTTAGTTCGATGTCCCTTTCATAATATGTCAATGCACTGGCTAATATTATACATTACGCGAGACGCACGCTGGTTTCCAGAAAGATCGCAAAACGTCACCCACCTACAAAAACACAAAATCGTCGTGAATAAAAATAACCTACCTATCATTGCAAGGTTTTCTTCAATTGAATTAAATATGTGGTAGATCATCTAGATCATCGAGAAACGGGCTGGATCAGACACAATGACTCGTCGTCCACTTAGTGAAAATCTACTTCGTAGAGATCGCCAATTGAAAAATCTGAAAAGTTCAACTTCTACGGTAAATCCGGCTTGCTACAATTCTCTTCATATGGATCGTGTATTGTCGTGATGGAATGGGTCGTTAGATGCTAGAAGTCGGTGATGACTTCGTTGAAGATGGAGGTGTATTCTGGGGAGAAAGGGCTGAGACGCTGCTTTTTTAAGCTGGGCTCTGGGAAGGCCTCGGCGTCGTAGTCGTAGTTTTCGATCGAGTTCAACGAGAGCAACGACGAAGGTGACGTCAACGAAGGTCCCAGCGTGCTGTCTCTGTCTCTGTCTGAAGGTTGCTTTTTAGGCGAAGTGGGGATATTATTAAGCATGAAGTCGTCGATGATCTCCTGCTTGATTTTCACCTTGTCCCATGATTCCTCCTCGGAATCGTTGCACTCGGCGTGGGAGAAGACAGAGTTGGGCGACTCGGCCGTCGACTCGTTCTTGAGGTTTCTTAGTTCCTCGACGTAGTTAGGATTGTCCATGAGCAGATCAATGCTCACATGAGAGGGCAACATGATCCGAAGCATCTCGGTGACCTTGTCCAACTTATTTTCAACCTCGGTGAGGTAACGTCTCGTGAGAGGCAGTCTGACCGTCCTGGGCAGGTACAGACAGCACCATCCGTGTTGCTTACACTTGGAGCACTTTGGGTATTCTTTGGAACACTTGAGTTTGCGTTTGCGGCACGAATCACACGCCTGCTCGATGGTGTTTTCGTCGGAAGTCTCGGACTTGCACTCCGAATCGGCAGGTGTATCGTGGGCTTCATTACACTCTGGATCTGAATTGGCAGTGCTGTAGGCGAATGGTTCTGAGCCTGTGAGAGCTTGGGTTCTGGAAAATAGTTCGTTTTTGGAGAGTGGCTCTAGCTTCACTGAATTTGATGTGTTGGCCATGATTTTCCAGTTGCTGACCGACGTGGTATTAGGGAAGAAACAGGTATTGGCTCGGGGGTGGGCCAATGAAGGGGATATCTTTGGATAAAAAGGGGTAGCAGAAGAAGGAAAAGTGTTTTTCAGTCGGCCAATTTTTCCTCGTTCCGCTTGGGAGGGGTAATGAATGTCTGGATTGAGTTTTGGATAGCCCCTCTTGCATGCAGGAGCAAGCTGCAACCCGCCTACGGAACAACCCACGAGTGCCTCTTCGTTGCATAGGGGATCTTATTCGAGACACTAAGCCACACTGGGACAATCATTGAACTAAGGCATCGTTGAAAGTCGCGATGATTGTTTCGTAATTATTAAAAAGAAATGCATTTTGGCCTTTTCTCCATCGCCCGTGAGTTGCCCAACAACACAATGACGTTGACGTGCTCTTCGATGACTCCGCTGTGTATGCAGGCGACCGTAGAAGCCGTTGGACGCTACTTTGCAGCAGGGACGAGCGGGTTATGGTGTCTTGCTCGCGATAACAAATCAAAAAGCGCGATGGCCAATGAAAAAGAAGCTGTGCAGATGTTGTGGTGCTCGGCGGGGCTCTTTCGGCGCGGGTGGGGCTGTCGGCGGGGCGAATGTGCAAGTCCGAGCCGGAACAATTCAGAGCGCTTTTAATTGTTCCGAGCGAAAATTTGCTGGGACCTGGACGAAGCCACACACAGTGCTTGGCGAGAAAAGCACATTCCGTTTTTGGATCTCGGTATGCACTGAGAGGGCAGGCCGTATGGACGTAATTGGTCCCATTCATGCGTTTTGCCTGCGGGAAATCATGGTGCAATTTGGGATCCCGCCCTCAGTGATTTTTTTTTTTAGAACCTCAAGGCGTTCAGGATCAACACGTAAATGACTCACCTCGGCAAGGGGCTTAAGCACACACGGCCAAATAAAGTGGCTTTGTTGCCAACCCAATATTTCAGACTGCTTCGTGTAGCTGCCAGCAGCTAGAATAGTCTTGTGATTATATGGGCATCAGCCTGATTAGACCAGGATTTGAACCATTGTTATTCTTCTTGTGTCCCTGACTCTTGGAACCACCTCTCCCTGTTTTGTGCCTCTTCGGGGATGGACCCTTATGTGATTGAGACCGCTTTTTCTGAGTAGGCGGAAAATACTGTGATGTGTGCTCACTGATTGTGCTGTTTCCTTGTGTACTCTGGGAGGGGTAATCTGGGGAGGCCTTTTTCCGTTCTCTTGCCAAGGCGCCCAAAGTCTTTTTGAAATACTGGAAATACGGCGCTTGGTCTTTGCTTATGTTATCAAGTTTGCCAAAGTCCCGGGCGTTTGTAGGAAGCTTGATAGCCATTTCCTTGAGCGCGTCGTCCCCGAGAAGGTAGTTTGGCCTGGCAAACCGAAGCTCTTGCAGCTTCTGATGACGGATTTTCCGAAGCTCGCCAAAAGCCCGCTCCACTGCATCTTCGTTGTTGGCGTTGATCTGACCGTTGAATGTCTGCCTTGGAAGCGTGATCTTCGTTTTGGAAGCCTGGTAGAGATTCTCTTTTTCCTGCTCTTGATTTCTCATCTCACGGGCACTTACGAATGAATCTTGGTAACGGAAAGTGTTGAGACCATTGCCATTACCGGATGCAACGAGCCTGGTCCTTTCACCCTTCTTTCCCGAGTCTGCTTGTGCGAAACTAAGCTTGATCCGCTTCGATCCATTCATCAAGGGTCTCGCATTAGGCCCAAGCTTGACATATGAAGAGGCAAAACCACCTTTCATAACCTGGTACTCCAAAAGACAACCTTCGCTTTGCAAGTGGAAGAAGATTCTCTCAATTGCACCTCTATCAAGCCCGTTTCCGAGCCCATGATACTGACTTTCGTGGTGGCCCATTTTCAAAATCTTTCCACTTCTCGAGCCTCTGTAGACGTCTTGACAGTGGATTGTCGTAACCTTGTCCAGCTGAATCTCTTGAACGAGCTTGACGATATTTTGGCAGTGTTCTGTAACATCTTTCATGACGGCCACAGTGTCACTGCAGCAATTATCACACTTCTTGTTGCACTTCTGCGGATCAAACTCCTCATTGAAGAAATGCAACACCTGCTTTCTGCGGCAATCTGACTTGTTCTCGCAATATTGAACAACCTGCTTC
Organism: Candidozyma pseudohaemuli; assembly: GCF_003013735.1. Lineage (NCBI taxonomy): Eukaryota > Fungi > Ascomycota > Pichiomycetes > Serinales > Metschnikowiaceae > Candidozyma > Candidozyma pseudohaemuli. Next base: position 57,384 of record NW_020194435.1, on the reverse strand, counting down.
AATTTTGATAAGTGCGATTCCCTAGCTTCCTCTTCAAGCTTGTCGTCTCTCTGAATCAAACTTTGAAGACTTCGAGCGTCTTTATATGAATAGAACATGATACATTCACTCTCTTCACCATCTCTTCCAGCACGACCTGTCTCCTGGTAGTAACCCTCTAAGGAACGTGGAATATACATGTGAATGACAAATCGAACATCCGGCTTATCAATACCCATTCCAAAGGCAATTGTAGCGCAAATCAATTGCAACTCATCGTGCTGCCACTTTGTTTGTACGTCGAATCTCTCATTGGGGTCCATGCCAGCATGGTAGAACATCGAGCGTATTCCATATTCGTTAAGTTTCTGCGAAGTAGTCTCACAAGACTGCTTGGAGTGACAATAAATAATTCCTGTCTGTCCCCGTCTGTTTTGCATAATGTAGTCTCGAATCCACTCGTAGATGTTGGATGGTTTGCTCTTCACCTCATAGAATAGATTCGTTCTGTTGAAACTTTGTTTAAGCAAAACGGGATTAGACATTCGGAGATGGTGGACAATGTCTAGTCTCACCTTTTCGTTGGCAGTCGCTGTAAGCGCCATCACAGGAACTGTAGGGTACTGCTGCTTGAACATACTCATGCCTTTGTAGTCAGGTCTGAAGTCATGTCCCCAGGAACTGACACAATGAGCCTCATCAACCACGACTCTAGCAAGCATATCGTTTTCGTAGAGCTTGGTGAGTACTTTTTGCACACGTACGGAGTTATTGACCATTTCGGGCGACAAGTAAACGAGATCGAGCTGACCAGAGGTGAGAGACTTGAAAGTGGCATTCCTCTCTTCACTCGAGCCCTTCGAGCTGATCATTCCAGCACGAATGTTTTTGTCAAGCAAATGCTGGACCTGATCTTGCATCAAAGAGATCAATGGTGAAATAACAAGCGTAGTGCCCTTTGTTTTACCATTTCTCACAAGTGCTGGAAGCTGATAACAAAGGGACTTACCACCTCCAGTCGGGATCAATACGAAGACATCTTTGCCGTTAAGAGTCGAGCAAACAGCCTCCAACTGGTTGGGACGGAAGCTTCTGAGTTTGAAGGTTTTCTCCAAAACATCGTAGACTTCGTTGATGAACTTTTCGGAACCAGGAAGCACTGTTCTCTCAGATTGGCTCAGCTTTCCGACAGATTTGGAAAGCTGAAGCAACTCGTCGTCATCATCACTGAAATCCTCATCACTAATGACGACCTGATTGGGCTCCACCTTGATTCTGGTATGAGATAACTCGTTGAGCGCTGCCATATCTTCATCATCCATGTCATCTTCCGATGGAATTTCGACAATTTCGTCACGAGCCTCGTTGAGCTGCGTGGTGAAGTCCATGGGATTGGCTTCCTCCTCTTCGTCGCTAACCTCAACTAAGTCAATCTGATTGTCCTCATCGGTTTTCTCTCCCGGCTGTGTGTTGTACTTGAGACCATATCTTTCAGCAACGTCTTGAGACAACTTGATGTTTGCTAGTTCGTCGTCCATATCGTTTTCTTCAGGCAGGCGTGGAGCACTGTCCTCGATCTCGCTTTCGTCCTGGTCTGAATCGGCCTGCGTAGCTCGAGGACTAACATAGGTGTCGTCGATTGACTCAACGTCATCAACAGCAATGAAGCCACTGAGATCGGTGTCTCTGTCATCAGCCTGAGAGGATCTCAAACCGTCCATGTACTCTTCACCAAAATCGTCCTCCATGTCGTCTTCATCCACGAACATGGACTGGCGCGGAGGTTCACCATTTTCCTTTCGCCGACGAGTTTCCATGATGATCTGGCGTGCCTCCTCCTTGTTCTTTTCGAACTCGTTTTCCTGAGGGGCGGCTCTTTGCGTAGGCGAGAATGGCGAGAAATTGAACGGTGAAGTAGGCACCTCTGGTTGTCTTTGAGGCTCTGGCTGTCTTTGAGGCTCTGGTTCAGGCGAAAAGGGAATCTGGACATGATTTTCAGCTCTTGGAAGCGGCTGTGACGATTGCACTGGCGAGTCGACGCGGATGCTGGAAGGAAGGCCGAGGTTTGGTTGAGGTGCCTCAGAAAAGCTGGAAAGCTTCGACAAGTCGTCTTCGTTCGGAGGCGGGTCAAGAAACGTGAAACCCGCCCTCATACGCAGTTGTTGGGCATCTAGGGCGCTGAATTTGTTTGCAAAGTTTTTGGAGACCCACTGGTTTTTGGCGTCGAGCGAAAGCGATGTGCTCTCGTTGACCGAGTGCCTCTTCACCAACAAGTTGATCTTTTCCTCACAGAGCCGTATATACGCCTGGAGCTTTCCGACGTCGTTATCGGGCTTGGACACCGCCTTAAGCTTCACCGGCTCCGGCTGGACGGGTTTCGGCTGCGCTCTCGGTAGTTGATCTAGCGTAGCCTGTGGTTTCACCTTAAGAGGCGGGAGTGCCTTTGTATCTATAAGTTTGAGCAGCTCAGAATCGCTGAAATCGGACAAATCGTCAAGCTGGTTGAGCTGGGTGGAGGCCATAAGTGGGCCAGGTGCTGGATCGTTGTTTCTGGATTGTAGGCCATAAGATGTGGATGTTTGGAGGCTGTTGGTTGTAGATGCTGCTTTCGGTAGATTTGGTCTGGAATCTGGAATGGTCTGAAAGTTTGTCTTCTCTTTTGGCAAAACAGTCCCATTTTGTGAGTTTCCGTTGCTTTCAACCCGACTAGCTCCTTGAGAACCTCTCGGTAGAGCCTGGAAGGGCATTTTGAAAGCGCCATCTCTTCGATTTTCCAGTCCCTGGCGTTCTAGAATCTGGACATGCCACAGTGGCGGCATCTGCGGCTGCGACGCGTCTACCCACGTTCGTAGCTCCTTGAGGTTGTTTAAAATCGCCATGGTTGTGGGTTGTGTTTACGCGATGTTTGATATTTGATATGCGCGTGCGATGTGGTGGGGGGTGGGATTTGATTTTCTGTGGATTGAAAAAAAAAAAAAAAGAAAGATGCTTTTTGGGATTTCGGGAGGAATGGGTAAGGGTATTTTGGTGGAATGATGGTTTGTGGATTTGGAATGTGGGTTGTTGAAGAGTTGGTGGCACTGAAATGGCTGCGAAAAAGGTGGTTGAGTATGAGACGCATGGGTGGCGACTTTGGTGATGCTGGAGATGGAAATTTAATAAGCTGAAGGAATTTCAAGATACTTCTAAGAGGAAGAGGGTTAATATTGAATTGGAAGAGAGGGTGGTACAGAAGTTTGCGGTAGGTGTGATTGTCTGTATCCATTCTGTGTGTTCTAGGGTGCCTGATAAGGACCATCACATTCAACAATTCATATCTTTTTCGGAGTATCAGTAAGTGGCACTGCAAAAATTCAAAGCTACGTCTAAGAAATGAATTTTGTTGTAGAGTGGGAGATGTTACAGTACATAAGTGTGTGGCAAGTTCTGCAGCGCACCATGCAGCAGAGAGTACGATGTGTACTTTGATATTCACAATCCATCTAATTTTTTTTTTATTGAAAAAGTCGATTAGCTTCGCCTTAATTAGCATCTCCATTATAACCTTGGAGGTTTGTTTGGTCACCAATCGTCTCTGGATGTAGTCTAGCATATTCTTCTCTTCCTTCAGAAATAGGACAGATGATCATTGAAGGTTGCAAAGACTTCCAAATGATGAAAACCTTTATTTTTGCAATTCACTGCTACTGACAGCCACAGAGACCAATATCCAGCCTAGTGTGTGTGTATTGTTATATTCAAAGGAATCGACAGCTTAGTACTGAAATGTCCAACCAGGAAGAGGTACTACAGACTACTCAGGGTCTGAAATATCCATTTCAGCACAACATTATCCAGCCTGACAGTGTTGCTCCTTTGCATGATTATCCAATCTAAAGTTGGGAATAAATATCTGGAATCAAATTTCCCAACTTGAGGATTGTGAATACCTCTAGTTATAATGTCATCGTGAAGACTAAGCTCAATTTACCAAGAAGTTGACCATGAATCACACCGTCTCCCTAGGTACTCTCCTTAAAATCCCAGACTCCAGATCCCAGAGAGTAAACCGTTTCATAGCCAGTTCATGCAACGCTTCACCACCAACCACTCACCTACATGCTTCATTCCTCGAAAGAAGAAATGGCCTTACAACTGAGGCACCCATTCATGGAGATCCCCAACTCACCCAAAGGTAGTCGAACTCCTGCTAAACCAAATTCCCAAATAGTTTTCTGTGTTAATTCTATTCCACACTGCCAGTCAGTGCCACCTTCGTAGGTCACTACGTCACCGTAAGCCATTAAGCCATAGTCAGAATCACCATGTCCATCACTAGCTCATTATCTATAGCCAACAATCTTATTCTACCATTAACCCAGGCGCTTCCTTAACACCATACCCCATCTACATCAATACCCACCAGGCACAAAGCCACCCAAGGCTCCCACCCACACGAGATCTACTTTTACTTTACTGCCACCCAGCCAAGACCGCCACGGTGCCGATCCCAGATCCAGTCGTCCGATCGCATGTCAAAAGGCAAATCGCCAGCCCTCCAGTCTAAATTCTTCCATGGAGCCGTGGAGCAAATCTCGTGATGGAGGGGAAACCCACTGGCCGACCAGCACATGAAAGCAAGGAAGCTGGGGGAGGTTGGCGAGATCCGAGGGCGGCGGATCACCCGATTCTGCGAATCAGCCTATGTGGTCAGGGAAACGACGTTTTTCCATGGCACCAGGATCCGGCCACTAGTGGCTTGACATGTCAGAAATCAGACAATCGAGGGTCCACAATGGCATGTGAAAGCGGCAGATCTTTGAGATAACCAGTGAAGGCTTTCCCTTACGTTTTCGTTCTCTATTTTACGAATTTTACTTTTTCATGCTTTTTCAATATTGGTCCAATAGGAGAAAGAGGTGGAAAGGAGTTAGGGGAGATGGAAAACGGCGCTGCAAGGTGGGGTCTAGCGGGATCTTATTTTGTTGAGAGACCTGGTGCCTAACGCCGGTGCCGCGTGGGTGCAAACCCACCAACCGTTAATGAACCATGAATTAGGAAAAATGGCAGTAAATATGAAGTAGAATATGAAGTAGAATCGATAATGAAGAAAGCTGTTGAAGATGGTGGTTTCTCTAGCATTGGGGACCCTGGCTTCTGGCAAAGCCTGGTGGCTTGGAGATAGCCAAACGGCAGAAAACTCAGTATCGGGAAAGCGAATTCGGAGTCGGCAGAGCCAAATACGCAGGCAGTTCCGGGGTCAGATTCGGTCGAGCAAGCGAACGGTTTGCTGGGCTACGAAAAATTCCTCGCCTTGAGCGTGGAAGTCTAATTCAATGCACAGACGCAGCAGCAAGAAATAAACGAGCAACACAAAGCACACAAAGCCGGACCCCGTTGCTTACAATACGCCTAGTATAGCCTTTTACCATACAGATTTATCAATATTTATCACGATTTATCAAGATTCTATCAAAACTCAATATCAGATTCTATACCGTTGGCCTGGAAATGCAACATCGATGGAGGCAGGCTACAGCGAGAAAACGTCATTTTCCAAAGTTGGGCTGCGGAGTCCGCGGGGTGAGGTGGATTGGGGCGGTGAGAGAAGCCGGAAAAAGTCCGGAAGAAGTCGGAACACAAGAACAGTGGAATACCCAGCCAATCGCCAGCCGCCGGGCATTACCCCCGGTGCCGCAACCAAGATGGAGTTTTTAGAGACGGTAATTTTCAATGGAAGGTTTTTTGTATTGTTTGGTGATAGGGGTGGAGAATGCTGAGGTGAATGGAGGAGAAACAAGTCGCAGTCAATGAGGCAGGTGTCAACGGTGGCTGCGCAGAGGGGAATAGAGAGGGGGGAAGCGGAGACGGTGTGAAACTGGAAGTTTTTTTAAGATGTAGTAGAAAGTGTATTTGGCTCTGTAGGTGCTGGAGGGGTAAGGGTTTAGGGGCAGGGTTTGCCGAGGGTGGGCATTTGGTGGACGAGGGTGGGCCGGTGTCCGGCGATGCCCTCGGGTGGGGAGTGGAAGGAATTGAAAAAATACGTCGGTGGGCGATTTGTCACCGGGGGTTGGGCTAGCGACCCTCGGAACTGGGCAGGGGACCCTCGGGCGGCCACCGGTGGCCCTCGGAACTCGCAGGCTGTGTATGGTGATTTCCCGGCGCCGGAAATGGGCAGCGGTTGGGTGATTTTGCATATGTGCAGGAGACCACTATCTTTCAGTTCTTCGCAAGGCGAGTGCGCATCAGGTGGAGACCTTCTCCCCACCTCGGCGATGCCCTCGGTGGAGCCCCCGGTCGCACCCCCGGAACACACTCAGCGCACCCACAGCGTCCCCTCGGTGGCGCCACTTCCCCGAATCGCATTCATATCCGACTCGCCGGATTATTTCTGCGCATGGCCTTACTATTAAACCCCATCGTTCCCCCAGCCTCAGACCCACCCCATTTTCTCCACCTCGTCCTTCCACCCCCGGATTTCACCCCCCGACCACTAATACATAAAAGGCCTCCCCTCGTCCATAGCCTACCTTCCCCCCCGGTGCTTCCCCTCGGATTAACTCAGGCCTTCTCCTCTCTTTGTTCAGGACTCCTCACTTGGTGCATACAGCCATCTATATATTTTGCACCCATTTCCACACGCCGTCACCGTCCAAACCCATTTTTTCCATGACAACCTTCCAAAGTCACTTCCAGTTCGGCCCGCTTCCGGACCACAAAAAACAAACATACACAGGCCAGGCCCTCCTGGACCCGCTGGCCTCAGACTCTGAAGACCTCTTGCCTGACTTATGGCTGGAACCTCCCAAAAACCCCGTCCCTGTTTCCTACTCCACATGGAACGAGCCCAATTGGCAAACGCTGATGATGAGAGACGCCTCCTTGGAGTACGCCCAGCTGCTCCTTCCCCACTCTCTATTGGCGCCTTTAACGGAAGAAAACCTCGAGAGACAAGACACCAGAAACAGAGAAAGAGAACCCCGTAGCTTCAGACAAGAGCAGGTGCCCAGTCTACTGAAGGAGTCGAAATCGTCCTCGGTCAAGTCGGACGACAGGAAGTCGGCTTCACCTCGCCAGAAACACATCAACACCCAGCTCTACAAGACAGAGTTGTGTGTCTCGTATATGAAGATGGGTGTGTGTCCGTATGGGAACAAGTGTCAATTTGCCCATGGCCAGGAGGACTTGAAAACGGTGGAACGGCCTGCCAACTGGCGCCTGAAGCCGTGTGCAAACTGGGCCAAATACGGTCTGTGCCGCTATGGCAAGCGCTGCTGCTTCAAGCACGGCGACTAGCTTTTATTTATTTCACGACTCACGATAAAATTGGTAATATATGCGGGACCAGCGGCGCCGCTGCGGTCCGATAGACAATCAGTGTAGGAGCAGGCCTTTGATTTGGATTAGAGCTTCTGTAGAATCGATGTTCGTCAAACGGTTAGTATGCGGCATTTCAGCCACGGAAATGGAATATCACTCGGGAAGTCACTCGGGAAATATCACGAATATCACTCAGGAAATCACTCGGAGACGCTCGGAGCGGAATTGGGTGGTGTTCAAGGTCGGCGGCTTTCGTTGTTGGGCCATTCCATAAATAGAGCGCTTTGGCGTGGAATACGTCATTTTGGTGATTCCGGTCCAGGTGGGGCAATCTGGGAAGTCACCTGGAGTCACAGTCACCGCTGGCTGCAAATTAGCGCAAACCGATGCTCACCTGGAAAATGCAGTTTGAAAGGCAACAAGGCAACACAATGCCAGTCAAGGCAAATAGCAGTTTGTTCAAAAACATCCACCAAAACCTGTGTCTTCAAATTTGGCAAACATTCTCCACCACCTCAACAACTAGGGTACCCTCAACAACCAAGATACCACCACCTCCCCACTTTTCCAAAACTCTCTCTCTCGGGCTAATGCCTCGGCTACTTCCCCGCTGTCGTCAGATGGTCCTCGTACACTTGTCGATCCCAACGTCGATCAACCGTGATCCAGATTTACACCCTCGTCACACGACGGGGTTCCCCACTCTCAGCATAAATCTGGATACTTTCCGGAGGTAAAGTCCGTGAATTGGGAAAGTGGTGATGTCTTTGACCAGATACCTCTTTTCATATGAAAGCAACCCTTTGGTGTAGCTTGTGCCGGAAAGGCTTCGGTTTGAAGCCACAGGGATCGTCAACCTGGGCTTCTCTAGGCTTGGCACAACGGCTGGGGAAAATGTGACAGTTGTAGAAGCATTTGTGGCGGGTTGGTTGATTGATCAATGATCTTCGAATGATGGCACAGATAGCTAAGTGAACAAAAGATATCTCCTGATCTGAAAACGGCCGGTGTTGCTCCAATTGTAATGGGTCAAAGATGAGTAGAAGCTTGAATCTGCAGAGACCATCTATGGGTTCTCACCTTAAAGACAATCAGTCGGGTCAGTAGCCTGCCACTCAATCAATTGCATGTAATTGACACATGATGATTGATAAATATTAGATAATGTGGAGATGGGCACACACTGCATTGTATGGTTGCAACTCATGCCCCAATTGAGGTTAAACAGAACTGCCACATTGCGCTCCCATTGTCAGCATTCACAAATCCTAGAAACGCAATCCTCTCTCCTCACTTTCAATTTCAAAAAAGTAAGCAAAAAATACTTCTGAACCCATTGATACCAAGTCTCAAATATGACGTCTTTTGACATGCTCGCTTATCGCTGCAGTACCGTTTAAACATCAACAACTCTTTCTTCATGGATGGTCTGATCAACGAGAAGAAAACCGCACAGTTTGTGCCACCATTCTATAAAAACGCTTCCAAACTCCTGCGATTTGTGCATTATACGGTGTGTGCGTTGTTGCCGGTTCTGTTTCTCCTAGTATTGACAGATAATGAGCAGCCGTTCTATGGCACCAAGGACAGAGACGAACTCAGGATGCTAGGAATGTTTCTTTTTTCATTGGTCAGTTGGAGAATCAGCAACAAGTTTGGAGTCAAGAATTCTGCCTTACTCGGTCTGTTCTTCTGGTCAGGACTCATCTTAGTACGGTTTGCATTATGTAAGGCAGGAGTGACTTTCATGGGCACTGCTCTCTCGCTATTAACCGTTCTATTCAAGCAAACAACTTTGATCGCCTTGGGACGCCTTGCATTGTGGAACGTTCCTCACCTCCACTTTTTGGTATGGTTTTATGGGCTCTCACTTCTGCCCCGAGTGAAATTGGGCAACAAGTACCTTCTAGATGCATTTGGCCAGAACCTGCTACTTCCGTGCTTCTGCGGAGTCTTTTGGTTCGACCTCTTGTTCTGGCTCAAACCAGACTGGATTCAGCCGGTGAACGAAGGCCATTTCTGACCTATACTTGCCCTTTCATCCGCTACAAGCCAACAATTGCAGACTTCCATCTAACCCGTAGCCCTCGTTAGTGACACCTCGACTCGTGGTGAAGCCTGATACACCGCACGCTGCACGAATATAATCCACAATCACTGCACCTCGAGTATCCCAGCAAATTACCACAGATACAACAGATCTTGGCTTTTGGCTTGATTACCCTCTCGCCCACGCGTCTTTTCTTCGAACTTCCCTGTAGTAGCTCATCGTTCTGTTCGGCAAAGGAGAAATTCACCCCGAGAATCGTGTTGATCGATATAAGGTTCTTCTCCTCCTCAAAGTACGAGTTCAAGTTTCTCCTGGCGGCGAGAATCTTCTTGGTCGAGGGAGTATTACCCAAGCGGACCTTCTTGCCTCCCGAGGGCCCCGTGTGTATACTTGTGTATCCAAAAGTTTTTGGAATCTCGAAGTTGGAGTTTGGAGTCTCCTTGGAAAGCTCACCCAACCTTTTCACAATGAGTTTCTCGAGTTGAAGCTGCTGCAGCGATTTGAAGTTTCCACTGGTGATCGTTCCGTTGCTGTAGTTTGCCTGTGTTTGAGCATTTAGAAGATCTGTCAAGTTGTAGTTCACTTTTGGACGGTTCTTTGAGTTTCTGTTTACATCCTCGGCAGCGTTGGGATCGTAGTGTTTTGCTGGAGGACGTGCCAGTAGGTTGATCAGCGACAGGAAATATATAGTCAGGCTGTTTTTATCGTTTTGTTTGGGGACCTCTTCTACCAACATGTTGGTTTCTTAGTGTACTGAGGTCTGGTTGATATATGGTGTGTGGTGCACGGGTGTCTACAGATAAGTGGCATGGAGATAGACGTATTGGTGGTTGTATTTTATGATTTTTCTTGTTTTTGGGTTTTTGAGGAAAAGGTTTCAAAGGAGTTGTTTACGGAGAAAATAGGTTCAGGTGGTGAATTTGTCAGAACTACTTCCTCATCTTCCTAACCTCGAGGTATACTAAGGTGTACCAATAGCAGCCAATCAATGAAATAAATATATCATCAGTGAATTTCAGATTGAGTTTTAGGCCCCTGGTTTGGCTTATTTGAGGGAATGAGAAATAATTGGAGGTGTGAAAATCTAAACGATGGCTCCTTAACGATATGCTCTGAATTAGATGAGACTGTTCAGATACATCTGTTGAAAAAATGCAATTTTCCCGAGGCTTTTGGAATATAACGGGCAATTCTTGATCAGGATAGTTCCAAAAGAGCCACGCTAAAGTACCCGTGATCACGAAAATTCCCACATAAGGAGCCCTTGTCTTGATCTCAAAGACCACCACAAAACAGCGTTTCTGCTTCGAGAGAATTGCAAGATGTGGGAACCACTTTCGAAAGTCTCACCAAAGAACTCGCCAAAAGCAGTCATACGACACCTTTCTCGAGGTTCACACCCCCAGGTGACTTCAAGTAATGCAGAACACCACTGAAGTACTAGAGCACTCCAACCAAGCGGTCAGCATTGCAATCTCGACAGCAGCATAATGACAGCAGCATAATGACAGAGGGTTAAATGAAAACCTTAAATCACCTTTGTCACCACCCCACCTTCTACAAATCCAGTCTTACACGCACCAGGAAACCCAGTGGCTCATATCAAAACAGCCTCTGACCATACGTCACTTTGTGTGTGGTGAGTGGCCGTGACGGTGTCCACAGCGCCCGGTATCGAGTAGCGGCGAGCCGCATTGCTGCAACGGAGGTAGCCTATCTTCATCGACTGTTATAGTTGATGGAGAAGAAAAGCAGCAGATTTTCGCATCTATATACCAGGGCCTGGGGCGGGTAACCTCCATCACCACCGGGGCCCTAGCCCAAATGGCAAAAATAATGAAAAACTGATCTTTTTAAGCCAGTAGAAAACCTTTTTTAAAAACATCTTCTTTCCCTGCTGTTGTCCACCCCGGTGTGTGTGAAACTCTCACCTCAATTTTTCACCTCAAAACCACTTCTTCATCCATGGCCGTTCCACAGGCACAAAACCCCGTCGGTTTGGACGATCTCCGGGAAAACGGCCCGGTCATTCTCGCCGACTCCCTCACGAGCAGAAGGCTTCCGGCCCTCAGACTCGTTTCTCGCCTTCTAAAAGACAAGGACAGTGGACTTCTTGAAGACAAGAGCCTTCTTCAATCTTTGGCCACGCTGGTCCTCAAGAGCTACAACTACTACCAGGACGCGGCGCTGCGGACGGCGGCCACGGAGATGCTTGAATTGTTGGCAGACGTCGATTCTGCGTACGCCAAGGCCTCCCACAAGTTTATATCCAATGTTGCGGGAAAACTGGGCAATTTGGCCTTGACGGACCTTGTGTCCTTGTTGGCGTGGACGTGCATGCTTGTTGGCGTGGAGCTGAAAGCTTCAGGAGCCGAATTGACCGCTTTGGCGTCGACCCAGGCCGTTCTTTTGGGTAGTATTGCTGGCGTGCAAAGAAAGGGCACACACACGAAAAGAGTGCTTGATTCGGCGCTTGCGCAGTCGAAGAATACGTTGATCAAGGTGCTTTTGCTGAAGGAGCCGGCTTTGGTGGAGGATCTCGCCCAGAAGGTGATTCTGGACCCGATGGACCCTTCTGCTGCTACGCTATACTTGGCTGTTTTAGCCGAAGCCGTCCACGACCTCCAGCCGACCCATCCTGCTTACATAGCACGCTTGAAGGAATCGCTGGCCAGCGGCAAGGTGGTGGACTTTTTCCTGGAAAAGGTGCTTTTGGCGAAAACGGCTCCTCAGTCGTTTTCCATCGCCTACTTCACCAAATGGTACATTGGAGAGATCCTCTCAGCGGACGTTTTTGCGCAGAAAATCCTCCCTAATCTCGAAAAAGCCATTCTTCGTTCGTCGGAAATCGGTTTCTGTCACCTCGTTGAGCCTCTCTTTTCCACACCCACAGAAGCTACCGACTTGAGTACCGTTTTTGCATCTTCCAAGCTTTTAGGCCACACACTCAGCGGCGTGAAATCCACAAAGGAGCACGTCAGAGATAAAGCCGCCGAGGCGTTGTCGTTGATTTTCAAAAACGCCTTGCCTAATGTCTCCGCTGCTGATTCTGGAAAAATCGTCGACGAAGTGATCAAGGCATTCAAGGGCACCACCAACGCCGAGGCCAAGGTGCTTTTTGCAAAGAGCTTGGGCGATTTGCGTGTGCCCGAGGAGCAAAACGGGAAGCTTTTCGATGCGCTTCTTCCGTTGGTTGCAAAAGAGCTGAACGAGAACATTCTCTCCGCTTTGAACACCGTTTTGCTTGGAAACTACGTCTTTGCCTTGCGCAACAAGCAGAATCCGTCAGAGAAGGTGCTGGCCCAGATCAAAACAGGCTTGGCCAGTCCCAAGCTTAATTTGAGGAAGATCTGGGCGGTTTCCTTGGGAGACGCTCTTTATAGAGACCAGGAGGAGAACGAAGCCGTGGTGCAGTTTTTCGAGTCTCTTCTCCCGGATTTGACCAAATCGCTCCAGGAGGCTGTTCTGTCGCCGCTTTTGACCGTTTCCAACAAGGGCATAGCCTGTGCATACGTCGCTATAGCGATCAGTCGTCGATTCAAGGACCAGATCCAGCTTGACACAAAGCAACTTTTCACGAAACCGCTTGAAGATTCCTCCGACAGCTTTTCCATTCTCGTGAGCCCCAAGGTGCTTGCGAAGCTCAAGGGCGCCGAACAGAAATGGGCTCTTCGTGCACTTATAGCGTCTTTTGAGCACACCGAAGAGAAGAACGTGAAGTTTGGCTCTGCGCTTCTTTTCTTTGCCATTTCGGCCAATGTGGCTTTTGACGTTCGTATCGAGGCCTTGGAGAGTCTCCGTGCTTTGATGAACCAGAGCGGCGAGAAAGCCAGTGACATTGTCATTCCTGCTCTTCAGGAAACCTTGAAATCTGCCGAGGAAAGCTCTCAAGACGTCGCCGAATTAAACCTCGATTTGAAGCACCTCGCCCAGGTTCTCAACGTTTTGGTCCAACAGATCAACCCCGATTTGTCGATCAAGAACCTCATCCAAGTCATAATTGCCGCACACCACCCCAGAATCCCAGTCAAGGAACAGTGGATCGGAGTCGCCTTGAGAGCTTCTCTTGATCCTGGCCGTGTGGTGGAATCCCACGCTGACGAGATCCTCGACCACCTTCTTAATACCCTTTCTACTGCTCACATTGGCGGAGATATTTTTAATGCTGCAAAGAAGGCCTTTGTCACTGTTGGATTCGTCAACCCTGAGGTGACGGCGCCAAAGATCGCCGATATTCTTGAAACCGATTTGGATACGGCTGCTCTAGATGAGTACGATGCTACTGCTATCAAGATCTGGAAAGCAGAGGAGGGCGAGGTTGTTGTGGATGTCTTGAACGACGGCAAGCAAAAACCAGCCGACAAAAACAGCAAGGACTACGAAACAAGAAAATGGGAGGAGAACCTCAAGAAAGAGCTTGCCCAGAAGAAAGGTGCCAAAAAGCTCACCAGAGAAGAACAGCAGCTTGTCAAGGAGCAGTTGGCTAAAGAGCTGGAAATCCGCAAGGACGTCGAGGCCAGGGTTCGTATCTACACTAGAGCACTCCACATTGTTCAAGAGCTCACGAGTGGTTCTGACGTTTTGACGTCTGGCGGTACTCGCTGGTACTTGAACGCTGTCAACGGCATTTTGAGCGTTGTCAAGCATCCCTTGGCGGTTGACATTTTTGGCGATTTCGCCATCAAAGTATTTATTGACGGGTCCAGGTTGATCAACAACAGACTCGGCGTTTTGAAGGAAATGACCGGTGTGGCTGTTTTGAGAGTTCACGACGTCCAGGGCATTCCTGAAAACTACTTAGAGTTGCCCTTGATTGAGTTGTTGAGTAAGGTGTTGTTCAGAATCAAGATTTTGGCCGACGACTGGTTTGACAAAACCTCCTTCATTTACGTTTTGCCCATGCTTACCCAGATCCTCGTCCAAGGCCGTGATTTGGCTCTTAAGAATTCCAAAAAACGTACCGTTACATCCGAGTTCGAGGAAGAGGACCCTCAGGAGGAACAGCTTCTTTTGACTGTCGATATCATCTCCACCTTGGCGCAGTGTTTCAGCGACGAGACCATCACAAGAGACACCATTTTGAACTCCTTGCTTTCGTTGATGAAGATCCCCACCAAGGCCAAATTGGCCAAGGAGTGTTTCTTGACCATCTGCCAGCACATTTCGATCTCGCTTTCGAAAGCTGACATCGACCTTCTTTTGAGCAGCATCATCACCCCGGATGTTTTTGTCAAGCACGCCATTTTGCAAGGCATCGATTCTGAATTCGACTTGAGCGACGATTTGAGTTATTCTAATGAGCTTTGGATCGCTACTCACGATAATGACGCTGCTGTGGCTGAATTGGCTGCCACCATCTGGGACGATAACAAGTTTGAGCTTGTGGACGATGCTGTGAACAGACTTTTGAAGTTCTTTGGTCACGAGGACGCTGGATTGCGTTTGACGGTCGCCAAGGCCACTGCTTCTGCTGTTGCGTTTTTGAAACCCAAGGTTTCCGATGTTTTCGATACCGCCTTGGAGTTGTTGATCACCTTGTTCTATGAAACGGAAAATCCACCTCCACCACCTCTTGACAGGTTCGGTCTTCCAATCACCAACCATGCAAGCCAGAAGGATGCTTGGGAGGACAGATCGACCGTTGCATTGGCCTTGAAGGAATTGGCACCGATGTTTGAGTCCAAGGAGTCTGTTGAAAAATTGTTCTTCTTTTTGGTCGACAGAGAAACTTTGGGTGACAAGGAGAGTCTCGTTGGACAGGAGCTTCTTGAAGCCGGTGTGGCTGTTCTTGAACACCACGGACGTACCCACGTTGAGCTGTTGATTCCGATTTTCGAGAAGTGTCTTTCCCAGAAGGACGAAGGTTCCAAGAAACAGGACCGTATCAAAGAAAGCGTCATTATTCTTTACGGTACTCTTGGCAGATACCTCGATTCGCTGGACGACCGTTTGCGTATCATTGTGGAGAGGCTTCTTTCTACTTTGGACACTCCTTCCGAGGACGTCCAGTACGCTGTTTCTGAGTGTATTGCTCCGCTTGTCAAGTCGATCGAGCCCAAATTGCAAGACCACCTTGATACGCTTTTTGAGAAGCTCTGGAGAGGTCAAAACCTCGCTATCAGACAAGGTGCAGCGTACGGTATTGCTGGTTTGGTGAAAGGTGCTGGAATCCGCTCCTTGTTCAGCAACGACGTCATGAGAAACATCATGTCTGCTGCCGAAGACAAGAAGGGTGAGCGTATGAGAGAAGGTGTTTCTTTTGCATTGGACTGTTTGTCGCAGAGCTTGGGTGCCAGATTCGAGCCATATGTTATTGAAGCTCTTCCTATTATTTTGAAATCTTTGGGTGATTCTAGTGCTGCTGTTCGTGAAGCTACCGACATGGCTGCAAGACAGATCATGAAGAGTTCCACCAGTTACGGTGTCAAGAAGATGATTCCGCTTACCATTTCCCACATGGACGACATTGCATGGAGAACCAAAAAAGGCTCTGTGGAGTTGCTTGGTTCCATGGCGTACCTTGATCCCACCCAATTGTCTGCATCGTTATCGACAATTGTGCCTGAAATTGTGGCTGTTTTGAACGATTCCCACAAGGAGGTCAGAAAAGCCGCCGAGCAGGCGTTGAAGCGTTTCGGAGAGGTGATCAGAAACCCCGAGATCCAGGCCATTGTGCCCGATTTGATCAACGCCATTGGCGATCCTACCAAGTACACCGACCTGGCTCTCGACAAGTTGATCAAGACCCAATTTGTGCATTACATTGATGGACCTTCTCTTGCACTCATTATTCATGTTATTCACCGAGGCATGAAGGACCGTTCTGCGTCCACCAAGAAGAAGTCGTGCCAGATTGTCGGAAACATGGCGATTTTGGTCGACAGCAAGGACCTTCTTCCATACTTGAACAGCCTTGTGGCCGAGTTGGAGATCGCCATGGTCGACCCGGTTCCTGCTACCAGATCCACCGGTGCCAGAGCCTTGGGTTCTTTGGTGGAGAAGCTAGGAGAGGAGCAGTTCCCAGATTTGATTCCTCGTCTTGTGGAGACCTTGAAGGACCAGACCAAGACAGGCGACCGTTTGGGATCTGCCCAGGCGCTTGCGGAGGTGATTTGTGGTCTTGGACTAGCCAAGTTGGACGAAATGCTTCCGGACATTTTGAAACAGGCCTCCTCGCCATACTCCCACGTTCGTGCTGGTTTCTTGCCGTTATTGTTGTTCTTGCCAGTGTGTTTCGGCTCCCAGTTTGCGCCGTACTTGAGCAGCATCATCCCACCAATTTTGGCAGGTTTGGCAGACACCGACGAGGAAATCAGAGACACCGCTTTGAAGGCCGGCCGTTTGATTGTCAAGAACTACGCCAACAAGGCCATCGACTTGTTGCTTCCCGAGTTGGAGCTTGGTCTTGCGGACTCCTCCTACAGAATCCGTCTTTCTTCGCTCGAGCTTACCGCAGACTTGTTGTTCCAGGTTACCGGTATTTCCGGTAAAAACGAGCTCACCGAGGAGCAGAGCTCTGTCAACCGTAACCTCGTGGAGGTGCTTGGCCAGGAGCGTCGTGACCGTATTTTGGCTGCTCTTTTCGTGTGTCGTTCCGATGTTACAGGTGTGGTTCGTGCTGCTGCCATCGATACCTGGAAGGCCTTGGTCGCCAACACGCCTCGTACGGTGAAGGAGATCATTCCAAGCTTGACGCAGATTATCGTCAGAAGATGTGCTTCCAGCGACGAAACCCACAGAGTTATCGCTGCCACTACGCTTGGAGAGGTTGTTCGCAGAGTGGGTGCAAACGCCTTGAACCAGTTGTTGCCCAGCTTGGAGGAATCGCTTGTTTCTGGCGATACCGACGCCAAACAGGGCATTTGCATTGCTCTTACGGAATTGATCAATTCTGCTTCCGAGGACGCTTTGCAGAACCACCAGGACGTTTTCATCAGAATCGTGCGTGCGTCCTTGGTGGATCTGTCTCCAGAGGTCAGAAAAGCCGCTGCTCTGGCTTTCGAGGCTCTCCAGAACCACTTGGGCAAGGTGGTGATCGACGAGGTTTTGCCCAACTTGTTGCACCTTTTGGAATCCAAGGAGGACTCCGAAAACGCTCTTTTGGCTTTGCAGGATATCATGGAGACCAAGGCGGACATTATTTTCCCGATTTTGATCCCCACCTTGTTGAGCCCTCCTATCGACGTTTCCAAGGTCAAGGCGCTTTCGTCGCTTGCCTCTGTTGCTGGCCATGCCTTGTACTCTCGTTTGGGCTCGATCGTCAACACCTTGTTGCAGGCTGTGATCGACGCCAAAAAGAACGGAACTCCAGAGGAGCAGGAACAGGTCAAGGACTCTTTCGACAAGATTTTGCTTTCCATCGAGGACGACGAAGGTGTCCATCCAATCATGCAACAGTTGATGTCGTTGGTGAAGCACCAGGATGCCGACAAGAGAGCGGCCATTTGCGAGCGTCTCGGCCCATTCTTCTCCAACACCAACCTCGACTACTCCATCTACGTGCCTGACATGGTCACCCAGTTCATTCTTTCTTTGGGCGATAAGGAGCCTGAGGTTGTGGCTGGCACTTTCGAAGCTTTGAGCGCTTTGGTCAAGGCCCAGGACAAGTCGATGCTTGAAAAATTGGTCAAACCGGCCCACCAGTCCTTGTCGATTGCCGGCGTCAGAGGCGAAGAATTGGCTGGTTTGGCCTTGCCTAGAGGCCCCAGCTGTGTGTTGCCGATTTTCTCCCACGGCTTGATGTACGGAAATTCCGAACAGAGAGAAATGTCTGCCTTGTCGATAGCCGAGATCATTCTGAGAACGCCTGCTGCCAACTTGAAGCCTTTTGCAACAACCATCACCGGTCCGTTGATCCGTGTTATTGGAGAAAGGGTTTCTTCCGATATCAAGCTGGCGATTTTGACCGCCTTGACGAACTTGTTGGAGAAGATTCCGCAGTTCTTGAGACCGTTTATTCCCCAGCTCCAGAGAACGTTTGTCAGATCCTTGAGCGACGTTTCCAACGACAAATTGAGACTTGGAGCCGTCAACGCTTTGGGCGTTTTGATCGGTTTCCAGCCCCGTGTGGACCCCTTGGTCACCGAATTGGTCCAGGGCACCAAGAACGCCGAGGACCAGGGTATCAAGACCGCCATGTTGAAGGCCTTGTTCCAGGTTGTGGTTAAAGGCGGTAAGAACATGAGTGAAGCTTCGAAATCGTCCGTGATGGCGTTGGTCGAAGAGGAAATCAACACCGTCAGCGACAAGTCTGCAGTGGCCTATGCCCGTCTTCTTGGTTCGCTTTCTCAGATCTTGTCTACAGAAGAAGCCTCCAACATCTTACTGTCGAAGATCTTGAACAAGCGCCACGACAGCGAGGAAATGAAGTTTGCCATTTTGTCCATCAACTCGTTTTTGAGAGACTCGCCCAAGCACATTTTCGAAACCGGCATGGTCGAGGAGATTGTGCACTTTATTGGTGAGTGCTCCGACAACACTGTTCCATACATCAGCGACAATGCTGTGATTGCCATGGGCAAGCTTTTGTTGCTTCACGGCGAGGTGGCTTCTCCTAAACAGGCTGGCGATGAAAAAGCGTCTTCTCCATTTGAACTTCCCGAGGCTTCTATCAAAAAGTTGGTTTTCCAGTTGTGCAAGTGTGCGCTCAAACCAGAGCTGAACTCGCCAGACTCCAGAAGATTGTCATTGGTTGTTTTGCGTACTGTGGCCCGTTTCAAGCTCCAGGCGCTTATTCTTCCTCACCTTAGTGAAATCGGTCCTGCCGTTTTTGCTTGTTTGAGAGATGGCATTATTCCTATCAGACTTGCTGCTGAAAAGGCGTACTTGGCTGTTTTCAACTTGATCGAAGACGCCGAAATGAAGGAGTTCAACGACTGGTTTGCCGAGGCTTCCAAGGGCCCTATCACCACGGTTATTGGTACTACTATCCAGCCTAGATCTATTGGAGACTACACCAAGAGAGTTGCTTCTAGATTGGCCACTGTGGAAAGAGAAAGATTACAGGATGGTGGAGACGACGAGGCCTTGTTCAGTGATCGCTTCGAGGATGAAAACGAGGTTTGGGCCGTTGGAGGAAATTAGAGATTGTGCTTTGATAGCATCGCAGCAAAAGCGCATAGCGCAAAAGTAAATACATCAGTTGATAACGTTATCCATAAGTAAAATTCCATTAGTCAATTTTTTTTATTAAGCCATCCTTTGCGTCATGTTCGTATGGCACACTAGTGTACAGCGGACCTGGCGGGCCTGAAACAAGTCTATAATGCAACCAAGCGATGGCCTTACCATCCTGTATTCCCGTATAATTAAAAACCCACATTACTCCTCCAACACCCGCTTGAGCTCGTCTGAAGAGCCAGATGAAAACTGCTGATATGTCGTTCTCAACGGCTTGCTTTCTTTCATCGACAAGTTCGACGGCAAGTCGAGCTTGAGGCTCCGTAATGGCGGCAAATGGGTCACCGAAGGCTGATCCACTTGCATGGGAGACTCGCCCGATTCGCCGGACGCCAGAGCCGTGGACGACGGAGGCGTGGTGTTCATCTGTCTGATGGCTACCGGGTTGGAAGTTTGTCTCTCAAGAATCGACGAGGTTGAGTTGTTGGAGACGTTGCTGTGGTGGCCCATCACGGGCGTCATGAAGAATGACGACAAGTTGGTGGAGGAGTTGTTGGCGGAGATAATGGGGGTGTTGGCCGTGGAGAGACCGAGGACTGGAGAGTTGGGCAAGGTGAAGTTCCCCGTGGGAGAACTGGCCCTGCTCTTCTTGAGTCTGGACTGGACATAGTCCAAGTCGGAGTCCTCCATGATGTGGTTTCTCGAAGGCGTCGGCTGGTGCACTTGGGACTTGTCGAGCGGGGTCATCTTCTGGAGAGCCAGAAGCGTATTAAGATGCGATTTGGGCGCCTTGGATAGCGTCGTGTAGCTGTTGCTGTTGGTAGGTCCGGCGTTAAGAGCCACGCTGGAGAGGTACTGAAGGCTGTTGGACGAGGCGGATGCGTTGAAGCCGAACTTGGGGACCTTGCCCGAGTTGAAGTAGTCTGTGAGAGAGGGAAGCGAGCGAGAGTTGGGCGGCACTTCCTCGCCCACGGAGGGAGGCTGTGAGTAGGAGAACTTCTCCAAGGACTTGAGCTCCTCGGTGGCGGCGGAGGCCAAAAGGTCGATGTTCATCGTGGAGCGCAGCTGTTTTGGACGGGGTCTTATTCTTGCCGGGGTGATTTTGGGGGATATTTTGGGCGAGGAAAGGTCGGGTTTGGGAGGCTCCATTTCGGCTTTCACGGGCGGAGACACTGCCTGGGTGGCGCTGGAGCCGTTGGCAGGCTGGGAAGTTGGAGGACTAGAGCCCAGGGCGGTCTGAGAAGATGACACGCTTTGGGCACTTGGCAGCGCCTGGAAAGCGTGGGTGCCGTTCGGAAGAGCCGGCTGGCTCAGTGGGCCGCTTACTGGCGAGACATCTGCCTTGACAGGCGACTCCTTCTGCCCGTTTTGCGGAGACAGAGGCGTCTGAACCTGGGCGGTCTGGACAGGCACCAGGGCAAACTGCAACTCCGGGCTCGAGGCCAGGGACGATTTGCTGAGGTTTTTGTTGCGTCTGGAGTTCGGGTTGGTGTGGATACGCAGGTGTCTGGTCAACTCGTCGGATCTCGAAAACTTCTTATTGCACCCTGGAAACAGACACAGGTGGGGCTTCTCGCCCGTGTGGGTACGGATATGTCTTGTCTGGTGCTCTAGACGGTGGAACGCCTTGTCACACATGGGACAGCGGTAGGGCCTCAGGGTCGGGTCCTTTTTCTTTTCTGGCTTCAAGGACATCATGAGAAAAGGTGGGGGTGCCCTATGGCAGGAAGATGTGGCGGAAGGGGAAGGGAGAAAACCTGGAACGGGTGGTTTTTTGGGAACCCTTGTTTTTTTCGATATTTGGAGGCCACAGGCGGAAGAACGGTGGTGGTTCTAGGAAAAGGTGGTGGTTCTTTGAGATCTGGGGCGGTGCCGTTCCCCCGCACCGGACGAGTAGAGAAGAGCAGAGGCAGAAAACGGTGCACCCAGGACGACGAGGCCAGGGCGACGGGGACGGCTGGGGGAAAAGGCAAAAAAGGGCCAGAAAAAAAAGCAGGAAATCCTGCTCTATTTATATTGTTTAATTCAAAAAAAGAAACGGGAGAGGGTGGTTTTACGGGGCCCTGGCGAAAGCGCTCTGTGCCCTAGCTTCCCCAGGTTAACGAGCATTCTATTTGACCTCAGTGCCGTGGAAGCCCCGAGCAGAGCCCGAGCGCAGGCCCCAGAAAAAAAAAAAAAAAAAAGGCCCAGGAAAGAAAAAAAAGATTCCACAGCGGAAACGAAGAAAAGGAATTTGAAGTGCAGAAATTGATTTTTCCGATAATTCTGGGATTTTTTGGTGGGCTACGCCATTTTTAGCTTCTTGCCCGGAAGAAACTCTGCGTTTTGTGTCGTGGAATAAGCTAGCTTTCTGCCTCACGCCGGGCCTACAAATAGGCGCCGAGCCACAACGGCCGTCTCTTTTCCATCCGCACCGAAGGCATTGTGAGGATTCTTCAGAAGTGATTTTTTTGAAGAATATAATTGAAAGCGTAAAGGTGAAGTTTTAGTTTTTTTCGAATTAGGAAACCCCACGTCCTCGATCTCGTGTGATAGCCGCGACGTCGAGCAAGCAATCTTCGTCTGTGGGGATGTGTGTTTCTCTTTTGCCTCATCCTGGCCGAGTCGGTCCAGGTAGTCTAAGTTAATTGAGCGAGCAGATGGATTGGGTTCGGCAGATTTCCAATTGTTTCTAAATAAACAAAATGAACTTTATGAACTTTCAAAATTAATGGATTCCCCAGAGCTGCCCTGCAAGGACGCCATTCTCCCGCCAGGAGAGGGCTTGTGGGTTACGGAAAGTGGAGAATAACGTACCATGCTTTAAACCGCGGGCACCCCGGAAGGGTTTTTCCGAGATAAGTGAAAAGATAAAGTTTGCTTCCCCGATGCAATTTGGCAATTGCCTGGAATTGAGAAAATGGCAAAATCAAAAAAAAAAAAAAATATGGAAAACCCGCTTTCCGTGGTTATTCACAGTTCAGCCACACCGCGTAGATACCCCAGATTCTCCAACCACTCCACCTTCTCCCCGACCCGTTAAGCCGAACATTGCCCCAGCTACATTCCGGATCCGTGGTTAACAATTTAGTGTTTTCATAAAATTCAAGCAACCACAATCAACGGGTGTTGCTTATCGGAGATTCCGAGATCCCCCGGCCCCATCCACTACTACCACCACCGCACAACCCGACTTTCTCCGGTCCACTCCACCAAAATCACACTCTCCAAACCAGGTCCGGTTCTCCGCAGGATGGATTGCTGCAAACGCCTCAGGGACACGCTTTCTGTAGTAACTCTAACCGCAGGCGAGATTGCACAGCCGTTTTGTGGAAGTACGGGAGCGGCTGAATGGGTGGCATTTGATATTGCACCTTCAGGGGATGAAGGCTGCTCCATGTGGATTTTGCACCCATGAGGTGGGATCCGTGGAATGCAGAACGTGAAAGTTTGCGGCATTGTTGAATGGCAGGATTGGTAGGATTGGTAGTATTATTGTTGTGGCACGGGGACTGGATTTAGTGCTGTCTGTGAGGGGCGGACATAGCGGGGTTCTAGGCCTTGGGTGGTGTTGTGGTGGTCGTGGTGGTGGTGGTGATGTAGTAGGATGTAGAAGTTGTATGGGAGGGGTGATAGTAAGTTGAGGTGTTGAGGAAGGGAGGTGGATTCAAGGATTTTGTTTTAAACGACTAGTCGAAAAGAATTGAGGAAACTGTGGACCAATTGAACGTGTTTTGATTGTTTGGTGTAGGGTGGAGGTGTGCTTTGTTCTGAGACATCCACAGTATGGCTGCGAAACGGTGAGTAAGGTACTACCAACCACCCATTGAAGATGTGGATTTGGTGGTGATTCAAGTTCCTTTAATTAATTCATTTGATGAAGAGAATGAAATTAAATCCAGTCCCGCCTTGTTTTGAAGTCCATGTCGTTTGGCCGCCTTTGGACTATCAGTTCCAACTAAAGCTGTTTGTTCCTCATCAACATACCTACCCTCCGCCTACCCAGCACCCATATCAAGAATTGAGCCTCCTGGTCACAAATCTCCCGATTTAATAGTTTTATCTGTTATCAGGAATTTGTGGCTTCCTGCCCTTGGGTTATCCAATGGTGAATCACCTCCTCCTCCTCCTCCTCCACCAACCGCTCAATCCGTACTACAACATCAATGCCATCCCCAACCCAGTCCCACAAACTCCGATAAAAAAATCCCTTCCTCCAAAACCACCAGGAACCTCCCCTATTTATATCAACCCCGGAGGGTCTCCTGCGTGGGGCGGCAGGGGCCTTCCCGATCTGGTCGAATTTCACCTCGAGCCCAACTATATAAGAACAGCGTTCCCGCCCTTTTCCTCTCCATACATGCTTTTTCTTCTTTTCGCCACCGCTGCCCTCGCCGCTAGAGTATGCCCCACCCTGTAGCTGCACCTGCTGCCCTAACACTAGGTTAACCCGGACTTCGAGGACTGTACCGACTGCCTGGTGATCACCACTGCTGAGTCTTTAGCAGGCACCATCACCTACACTGGTCCAGCGGAGGTTCCGGAGACTACAAGTCTGAGAACCCCTGAATCGACAACCCCTGATGAAACGACTTCTGCTACAACTGAGGATACAACTACTCAGACGGAGCCTACTGATCAGGCTGAGACTCCAGTAACCCAAGCTCCTGCTACGACTTCAACAACAGCTACTTGGCTGGACTCCGGTCCAATTACTGAAGCTCCGCCTCCCCTGTCGTCTGAATGGATCGTTTCCACCATCACCGTTGTTGTTCCCCTGACCTCTGTGGAAACAGTCACCCAGTGCCATCCAAGTGTCGTTCTGAAGACAGAAGTGGTGACCATATCCACCTCCTCTTCGGTAACCAACCTTCACACTGAGGAGGTAGCCCCTGAGAGCTGCACTGCTGTTGTCAAGAGAGGCTTTGATTTCAGAAACGGCTCGTACTCCCAAGTCACACAGAGCTGTTCAGGAACGGCTCATGCCACGGTGAAGGCTGTGGTCACGGTGGTCATCTCCCTGTGGCTTGAAACGCTGGTTGAAACGTCAACAACGTCTTCTTGTGAGGAATCTGTCAATACCATCACAGGATCTGAGGTGATAACTACGGAGACCACCCTCACTGTTCCGAACCCTGCTGCTCCACCAAAGGAGAGTTCACCACCAAAGGAGAGTTCACCACCAAAGGAGAGTTCACCACCAAAGGAGAGTTCACCACCAAAGGAGAGTTCACCACCAAAGGAGAGTTCAGGTAACAACAATTTGTCTGAAGCATCTGACGCTCCATCTCATCTGACGCCTGTTTCCCAAGGTATTGCTGAATCTGGTATGCCTTCTTGTCCTGCTATTACTGTCACCGTCACGGAGCCCGGAATTTGTGCTTTTGCCAACGGCGTCGGTTCACCAGTACCAAGCATCGCAACCCTGCTTTTCGCTACCCTCTTCCTTTTTGCTTTCTTCTAATCCCTTTCGTCTCATAAACCTCAGTGAGGCCGTTTTTTGCAGCCATTTCAGCCGCACGCACCCGGAAATTATATAAACCCAGAGATCGCACCCTTTGGCATTCTACCACCACCACTTTTTCTTTCGAATACATTTCTTAACTAACTGTAAGCATTCACCATGCCATACTCTATTAACCCTAAACCCGAGCCCTTGCGCTCGTGGAACGCCAACGCCATCAACGTCCAGAACTCCTCTACTGTGAAACCGTCAAAACTCTCCCTCGTCTCTAGCAGAGTTGACACCAAAAAGGAGGACTCCAAGACCACGCCTGTTTTTGATGACTCAGAAGCCAAAGAGCTGGAGGGATCCAAGAACTCCAAGGGCAAACCTTCCGCCTGTGTCTTCGTGGCAAGTCTTCTTTACACCAAGACTGACGTGGAGTTGTGTAAGTCCGTCACGGACCACTTTGAGCAGTTTGGCAAGATCGTCAACGTCAAGGTCTTGAGAGACTACTCGGGCCGTCCATACGCGTTTGTTCAATACGACAACGACGTGGACTCGAAGAACGCCATTGCCCAGAGTCACAACGCAGTTCTCGACGGTCGTGTCATCCGCTGTGAAGCCGCCAAGGTCAACAGAACCATCTTCATCACCACCTTCAACTCTATCAGCAAAAACGCCGTAATGGACACGCTCAAGGAGTTTGGCGAGACGGAGCTTGTTGTTGCTAGTGATCAACACGGCAGGGTCAAGCACGCCACTTTAGACGAGGAATGCCGCTTCTGGTTTGCCAAGTTCTCTTACCGTGACGACGCCATCAGAGCTTTTGCCAGCTTGACCGATGATTCCGCTTATCATGTCGAATGGGCCAAGAACATCGAGGATCAGTGCACGAACGGTAGGTTCGACAAGTACACCGTCTTTGTTGGCCTGTTGAGCCGTCTCGCTACCCACAACGACTTGGAGCGTCATTTTCTGAGACACGGTGCTGTCAAGTCTGTTTCGGTGATCCACAAGACGCTGGCGTCGTATGGATTTGTCACCTTTGAGGAAGAGGCCTCCGCTGCCAGTGCCGTTGCTAAGGATAACCACACCATGTTCATGGACAGGAACATCAACGTCCAGTACCGGGAGTTGAGCAACTACCCCAAGATGATCTTGTCGTCTGACATGCCTGTGGTGTTGGCGCCCCCTCCGGTTAATAGTAAGTTCAAGGCTGCTGCCAGAGCCAAGCACGAGAACGAACCCCATGAAAGGCCAAGGGCTCCTGGAAGGAGTTTCTCCGGTGGCCTCGACCTGGCCTTCAGAGCCAGAAGAACGTCGCTGTACACCCAGTACAGGGACTACAACAGCAACTGGTCTGGTGCCGCAGATAGCTACAGATCGTGGCCCAGATCCAGATATGGCACCGGCGGGCCCGATGCCGAATATCAAGACGACGGATCCCGCTACTACGTTGTCGGCCCCAGTGGGCGAAAATAGGTTTGCTCGCTGTTGTTTAATGAATCATGTATCTTCCAAACCTGGAGCCGCGATAGTGCGTAGTACTGATATCACCTACTTTCAAAGGCACAATGTACAGCTGCTCCCTCCACAAATTGGCCCAGAGTGCCTCTCCTGATAACAGCAAAACCATTAGCTACCGATTGAGTCAAGAGAAGCTTTCGCAACTCAGCGATATCAGGCTCAAATCGCTATATGACAGGAAACCAGACTACGCAGCGATCAGCAGTCAACCATGGAAGAATCTGCCCAAGTACTTCAAAAACGTGCTTATATCAGCATTGGCACTTGTGAAAATGAGCATACATGCCAAGCTGGGCGGTTCAATTGAAATCATGGGCATGCTCACGGGCAAAATCATCGGAACATCCATCATCGTCATGGATGTGTATTCACTACCCGTGGAAGGCACGGAAACTCGAGTAAATGCCCAAAACGAAGCTTACGAATACATGGTCCAGTACCTTGATCTCATGAACTCGGCTGGCCGAGAGGAGCACATTGTGGGCTGGTACCACTCACATCCAGGCTACGGATGCTGGCTCAGTGGAATCGATGTTGCCACCCAGAGTCTAAATCAAAACTTTCAAGACCCCTATTTGGCCATTGTTGTGGACCCCGTTCAGCTGTCGAACCAGGGCAAAATAGAGATTGGAGCGTTCAGAACGTTGCCCATGGAGTATGAGTCCAGAGAAGGTTCCAAGGGCAAGAATGTGAATACTCGATCGAAGGAGAAGATGAAAGATTTCGGTATTCATGCTGATCAATACTATGCGCTTGATATCGAGTTATTCAAGAGCAGAAGCGACGAAGAGTGCATCGATATGATCTTGAACAAGTCCTGGGCAGCCAACCTATTCTATTCTGAAAACGCATCGCAGGAGTACGACAGAAGGCTAATAGATAGAGTCGAGCAGCTCATGAGCGAGTTGAACTTTGCTCGTGAGGTGAAGGAGCCAAAGTACTTCAAGCATTCCTTCGAAGCATTGGTCAGCC
Source organism: Candidozyma pseudohaemuli (assembly GCF_003013735.1). Lineage (NCBI taxonomy): Eukaryota > Fungi > Ascomycota > Pichiomycetes > Serinales > Metschnikowiaceae > Candidozyma > Candidozyma pseudohaemuli. The sequence continues at coordinate 30,013 of NW_020194435.1, read as the reverse complement.
GGCCCGTGAAAGAGGTTTTACATTTGCGTCATTTGCGAGAACAGTTGCTGTGTGGAGCTACTCGAGGAGAGAGCGACGAGGAAGTAGTAGATGACGAGGGCGATGTCGATGGAGAGAATGACGAGGATGATGATGAAGATGACGAGGACGATGATGAAGATGACGAAGATAATGAAGACGACGATGAGGAGCAGGCCTCCAAGACTGCCAGCGATAGAGACGAAGCCGGAGACGACGAGGGTCAGATGGAGACAGAGGAGGAGCAGAGCTTGGACGGTGAGCCTCTCGAGATCGGAAACGCCAAAAAGCGCTTGCACAGCACCGATGATAGCCGAACCAGTATTCGAGAAGGCGAGCGTCAGCAGTCATCGACCCACAAGCGTCTAGCCACTGGCGATGTTTACAAGAAGTTGAGCAACGAGCTCAAGGCGAAGACGCAGAAAGCACACAGCAAGTTGCGAGAGGACGAGCGTCAGGTCGCTGCCGTGGGCCATTCCGAGTTGCTTCTGATGCTTGTAAAGCGGGCCCAGAGGAAGGTATTTGGTGAGGGTGCAGCCATTTGAGGTGGTGGAGCCTTGAAGATGTGAGAGAGGCGTGATGGAACCAGTCCAATAGAGCTGTGAAGTGGGATATTGGGATTGTTGGGATGAGTCTATCGTCGTTTACAGCTTGTTTGAGGAACCCTGGCGGCCGACTGCCACCACCACCATTTCTACAAGGCGTCTAGTGGTCAACCGTACCAGCCCCAAATCCACACACGCGTACGGCTCAAAACCCTAAAAACCAAAAGCAGCATCCTCTACCAGAATCGCTCAAATCGATATTGAAGTCCGTCCATGCTAATCCCTCATCGTCCTCACCGTCCTCACGGTCTAGGCTCACGCCTCGATGAGTCTTGTACATGTCCCACGACACCGAGGCCCTATACCACCGCCACACATTGGCCCCAGAAATAAGCCCTCCAGCGTTCGTCTGTCCCAAATCATCAAAACTGAAACTCTCGTTCCACGAAAACCATCAAAATCCGTAGCGCACCTCTATGCCCCCTCTTGTCGCTTGTCACGTCACCACAGTCCATGTCTCATTGTCCATTTGTCTCAAAATGGGTGCAAAACGCACCCCGGCCCAGCCACCGCTCATCACCACGAAAAACCGGAAAACCTCCTGGCAAATATAAAAAGAGCAAAATCCGCCGCCAAAACCAACCCCAATTTTTCCAAATCCACCCTTTGAACCCCCGCCAGGCCCCAAAACCGCCATTTTCTCCATCCCTGGAGGGCATCGCGGTTGCTTGTTCCTGTGCCGACAGGGCACTTTTTATGGCGTTTTTCGCAGCGAGCAACACCCACAAGCACCGATTTGGAAGACATCACCAGGCACAAAATGTCCAACCCGTTGGTCGACCGCATCTTGGGCAACCCGCTCACGTTTGTTGCCGCCAAAGCGCCCGAGAAAGACGCCGAAAAGGAGAAAAACCCGGCCTACATTGTGCTTGGATCGAACAAGAGTGTGCCATCGCAGGAAACACCGGTGTTGAAGCCAAAGCGGACCATCAAGGTCCAGCCGCGTTCCATGGCCGACGCCATAGCCGCCTACACGGGGAGAAAGTACTTGACCAAGAAGGAGAAGAAAGAGAAGAAGGAGAAGGAGAAGGCTGAGAAGGTGGTGGAGAGCTCAGACGAGTCGCACTACGAGCTGGCTTCTGAGTTCCAGACAGACAGTCTGTTCCAGGGGTTCCGCAGCGAGGAGGATGTAGAGAAGCTGGAGATTGAGGCTGACGAGAAGCTGGAGGTGGAGAAGTCCGTTGAGCCGGAGGAAGACGAGCTGGATGGGTCCTACAACTGTGAGTCTGAGGAGGAGGAAGAGTCCGAGTCAGAATCTGACGAAGATGAAGAGGCGGACGAAGACGGTGGTGAAGGCGAGCCAGACCACATCGACAACGACTCAGAAAAAGAGTCGGACGCTGAGGCCTCCGATGGTGCTCCTGAGGATATGGCCCAGTTGAAGAGAGACCTTCTAGCAGATGCACGCAAAACGCCGCCAACGTCGCCAGACCTCCCGGCCAAGGAAAGCGAGACCAAAAGACAGCCAATCACGTTGGCCAAGCACCCCAAGGGCCACTACAACATCACAGAAACGGCCCTTGACCGCGGTCTGAACGGATCCACCCGGATCGTCAAGAACTGGACGAAAAAGTTCCAGGGCAAGCACCCCGTGGGGCTCCTCAACTTCGGCGTCACATGCTACATGAACCTGGCCATCCAGCTGATGGTCCACATTCCAGCGGTCCAGCACTACCTTCTAGAAGTGCTTGAAGGGAAGCACGAGCTCCCCAATAGAAGCGTCACCAACACGGTGGCGGAGCTCTCCAGCCGAATGTGGGGGTTTTCCTCCGGCCACGGCAAGGGCCCCCGTAAGTTCGTCAACCCCAAAAAGGTCATCCAGAGGCTCTTTGACATCAACTGCATGATGAGCGAATGGCAGCAGGAAGACTCCCACGAGTACTTCATGAGCTTGATGTCGAGGTTCCAGGAGGACTCCACGCCCAAGGGCCGCAAGTTGAACGAGTCCATTATCTACGATATCTTTGGCGGCCTACTACAACAGGAAGTCACCTGTCGCGAGTGCAACACCGTCAGCACCACCAAGCAGGAATTTTACGACTTGTCGTTGGGACTAAACAAAAAAAGACGCAGCCTGGAAACCGAGGAGGTGCCCTGTGGCCGCTACTCCATCGAGAAGAGCATAAACGACTACTTTTCCACGGAAACAATCAAAAAGGACAAGGTCGACGAGTCCTCCGGCTACCACTGTGAAAAGTGCAAAAAGAGAACCGTTGCAACCAAAAAGTCCATGATTGAGCGCAGTCCAGAGACACTCATGGTCCACTTGAAGCGTTTCAAGTTCAACGGCCTGTCTTCCTCCAAGGTCAAGCAAGCCATCGTCTACCCCGGTTTCCTCGACTTGGCCCCTTACACCATGACCCAGGAATCCACAAAGTACCAGCTTATATCGGTCATTGTCCACGAAGGCAGGTCTATCCTGTCGGGCCACTATATCTGCCACTGTCTTCAGCCAGACGGTCTGTGGTCCACGTATGATGATGAGTATATTAACAAGTTGGACGAACGCAAGGCCTTGACAGATCCCTCGGCATACTGTTTAATTTACACCAAGCTCACGCCAAAGGACGAAAGCAGCAGCGAGGAGAAGAAGAGAAAGAGCCATAGAGGAACATCGGCAGCCAAGAGAGCCAAACACTAGCATAATAGCATATTCGGGTAATGAGAGACGGAGAAGATGGGACAGCATTGTAGGGTGCGGTTGAAGTAGTTGAGGTTGAAGAGGCCAATGTAGGGATCTAGAATTGGGTTCAAAGGTGTAAGTCAGGAACATTCAGTTGCATTAATTAACATTAAGAGAATAAAGAATATTAGAGATAGGACAATCTGAATGTGAATTGTGTCCTCCGAATTATGTATGTTCATGTTCTAGGCGGTTTAGATAAGTAATGCGGTGTTTCACCTGGACCACTATCAACCACTCAAGCCACTGAAGCCATTACAAGCCTAGACTACGCCATTCAATATTTACCATTTAATAATCACTAAACCAACCTAAAAACCAAACCAAACAATGTATAGAGAAGAGAAAGGTGTAGACGAGAGAGCTAGGCATCGACAAACACATTAGGGTCCTCGTCATGCTCGTCAAAGTCGTCCTTGACCGCCAGAAAGTGCAGCGAACGGGAGCCCGGGACTAGCCGAGCCAGCTCGATCTTGATATTAACCGTGCCAAACTTAAACTCGTCCGAGCGTCTTCTACGAAAGGAATCAACCAGTGACTCGTCGTCTACCAGAGACGCCACACTGTTGGCGCTAGACCGGCGGCGGCGCAGCAGACGTGCCTGCTGGAGAAGCGATGCTGTCAGCAGGAGGTTGGGCACCTCCCTGATGAAGGCTCTCTCCACCACGTATTTGCCCTCCTTGTATGCTTCTGCGTACGCTGCCAGCTTCTTGTAGTACCAGCCCAAGCGGGTCCGGCACTGGGAGCAGCGGATGTCGTTGACAATGTAGACGCCTGTTCGAAAGGTCTTTTCCTGGTCGGGTCCGTCGGGCTGCACGTTAATGAGCTTGTCCACCAAGTAGGCGTGGCCAGAGGCCCCTGTGAACTGGTCAGAGATAACCAAGTTGGAAAGACAGAGGTGCGCCAGGCATTCGTTGCATACAAATATCTTGTTGTTCTTTGAATCGTAGGAGGTGTTTTCAAAGAACTCGGTGGTCTTCAACCCCATGGTGGTTGTGGGGTTGAACCGGTTGAGGAATTGGGGTGAGTGTGAGGGGGCCTCTAGTCGGGGGACTATGAGGAGGCGATGGTCTGGAGTACAAGTACAGCGGTGGGTACTTGGTACTGGGGGTCAAAATGTGGCAGTTACCGGGTGGGTCACCTAAAATTGCACAGTATGGTAGCCACGGAGTCCGATAACCAAGGGTCTGATAAGGAATCAGGGGTAATCTGGGGTATATGAGTCGAGCGTCGGAGAGCTTTGACTCGATGTCGGGTGGGTATTAAGGAAAAAAGCAGAAAAAGAAGTAGTATGAAGATGCCTAAATAGGCCGAATTGCAATGGCAGTGGTAGGGGGCCCAAGTGCAGAGGCATAAGCACGCACCAGGAGTCATGTCGTAGTCAGGCGCTCCCAAAAATATATAAGCCCCGGCGTTCCCACATTGAGAAAAATATTTGAAACGTTTTTTTCTTTTCCTCTCCTTTCTTATATATCACTCCGAATTGTAGGTTTGCCGGGGTTTTCGGGGCCTGGGGGGTGGGAACTGTGGTGGGCTGGTCCGTCATAAGATTCCCCAAAGCGGCCTGGGCTGAGACAAAGAGGAGACATGGCACAAAGTCTTAGCAAGCGCTGGCAGCGAAACAAAAGGAAACTTTACAAATTTAAAAAGGTGCAATGTTAGCCCTTTTTTGCCACCGGCGAAAATCCCAACAAAGAAATTGCCTTTTTTAATGCAATCGCTATGACATTTTGACTAGAGCACATTGCGGGATGTCGCGGTTGCGAAACGGGGCCAACGGTCTGGCTGATATCGCACAGCGGTTATACGGAAACGGTAGCCCTGAAGAACTGGTTGCCCTTGCACCCGCATGGTGCGTTTTTTGAAACTCGGATTTTTGGAAATGGTTGTTTTTTGCGATTTGCTAAAATGTCACCGCCGATCTGGTGAAGCCTATTGGTCGCAGGGTGTCTCACGTTGCTCCGCAGGTGTACATTCTGGGCTCATTGTGCTACACGGTGCAAATGCGTATGTACATGGTCTATTTAGGGAAGCAGAGCTTCCAGTTGTGAACGCCGATCGTTGACGGACGCTCCTAAAGGAGTCGAGGTCGAGATTCAGACAGGCTTTTTTTGTGCTGATCATCACGTTACCGGTCGGGGTTTAGCCCCGAACATAACGTAGCATGAACACCCCGGGAGGGGCAGACAAAGGACGCAATCACCACCTGTAGTAGGATTGCACCTTGAAGTTGAGTGGCTCGTTGTTCAACAACAGCCTTGGCTTGGCTGCCAACTGTTTCTGCTCCTTCTCCCACGCAAGCCTCTGCTTGGTCTGGCCGCCCTTGAGAATGGCTTTGAGGTGGACCAGCGGATGGTGGATGATACCGGTTCTACCACGACCTTTGATGTCGGGTCTCTTTCTCCAGTCGCCGTCGGAGCCGACCCAGAGCGCCTGGATGAAGGCCTCGTCCTCGTTGATGCCCTGCTCTTTGGCCTGTTCGAGTCCACGCTTGAGCAACTTCTCCAATTCTGTGGACATCTTTTTGGGGTTGAAATGCAACTGGTTAATGGCGGTTTTGACGTTGTAGCCACGCACAAAACGGTTCACCACGGTGGCCTTCTTCATGGACGACTTGATGCGGTAAGACTGAATGTACACGGTGGGTTCGAGAATGTCAATTTCTTCCGCCGTGAGCTTCACCTTGTAGGCTTTGTCGCCGTCCTGGACAACGGTGTCGTTTTTGAAAAACCCATTCTGCTCCACATTCAACTCGTAGAGTCTTCTCTTAAGCGGACTCACAAACTTGTCGCTCCTGAGCTGCGTTTCTCTGGCCTCCTTGAGGTAGTATTCTTGCAATTTGGTATCATCCTTAGGGGCAACGGTTCCGTCGGCTCCCTCTTTTGGTTCCTCTTTTTTCTGAGGCACTTCCTGTTCCTTCTTGGTGATGTCACCAAACAAACTGCCCTGGGCAAGCTTTGAGCTGGTGAAATGAAGTGATCTGAAAATATGCGTTTGTGGCGACCTACTGCTGTTGGTCCGTAGCACGGGGCTGGTTCTGGCGACCCACCCAAGCTGTCTGAACATGGCGAATCGGTTTCTATGTATGGTGAGATTAGTCCCAGAAGACTTTTTCGCTGGATGTAGCGGTCTGCACACGACCTGGAATCAACAGAGCAGAGACTCTACGGTTCAATGAATTATGGCTCTGGTTTTTTTGACTGGTTTTTTTAACTGATAGTTTTTTATTTGCTATCTTGTGTTCTGCAATTTTGGGGCTGTTTACGGTGGGGTGTTGTAGAAGGTTGGCCCCTCAGACCGTACCTCGAATATCTACAAATATCCAGGTGGTATTGATACCAGCCGAAGAAGTGAAAAATCTACCTCCTCAACGAATCAAATCCCCTCTTCGTCCGTATGTGTCTGTATTATGCTGTATTTACTCGTCGTCGTAACCCTTCAAGTTCTTGTCTCTAGCCCTCGTTGGCAAAGGGTAAACCAATGGAATGGGCTCGTGGTTGTCGTAAAGAAACTTCTGTCTCAAAGGCGTGGCCAACAACAAGATAGGCGCCAGGACTCCCAAAAGCACGGAGAAGAAGAAGTGTGGTTTGGTATGAGCGTGGTAGCGGGCCCACTAGGATGTTAGTATAAACTGGAAATAAGATGGGACTTGGAAGCACGGCTAGGCTTCTTGAAAAGCACATACTCTAATAGGCTGCTTGTAGTAGACGGGGTAATCGCCCCAGACTTTGTCAGTAACACCCATGGTTCTTTGAGGTTACTGTTTTATGAATGAGAAATCGCTTATTGGTTGGTTCTGGTGTATGGGTGTATACAGAGGTCGACCTGATGGGCCATCAAGAGGGAGGAACCTAGGCGAAGGAGGGCATTATTTTTGGTTTTTTAATGAGTTTAGGGAATTCACAAAAGCTGGATTTGTCAAAATGAACTGCATTTTCTGGGCGTTCTTGGATTTGTTAATTGTGTGATATAACTGTGCTTTCGCAGCCAAAGCCATGAAACCTACAGATTTCTGAAATGACAGTTAATATGTTGTGATGTAAAAAGATCTCGTAGAAATATAACGTAATCTTGCTCCCAAAAACCCTAGGGGGAAACGACAAAGTAAATAAACGAATGGGCCTAATTAATGGCACAACTTCTCTAACATACTACTCAGCTGCCTCGTATATACATCTAGTGACACATTAATGCCTACGAACCATCTAATCTCTTCTTCATTTAAAAATCTTACCTTCCTACGATCCCTCCCTTACACTGATTTCGTCAATTGTCCTACTTACTTCCGCAAATCATCTATTGCTCAGGCAGTTCTCTTCTTAGCCTTGCTCTTGGCCTTGGAGCGAGTCTCCACACCAGTGGAGGCAGCCTCTGGCTGAACCTCGGCCTCCTTGGCCTCAGCAGCCTCCTTCTCCAAAAACTCCCTCTTGATCTTCTCATCGTACCACTCAGCGTAGTACAAACCAGCCTGAAGGATGAGAACACCCAGCAAGGCAATCACAATCAAGAATTGCGAGGCCGCCATCACATTGATACCGGTATTCTGGTCAACCTCACCCCATTGACCGGTGATACAACTGTTGACACCGATTCTCAAGTTGGTCAAGTAGATCACGATGCCCACCATCATCAAACCCAAGGTACCGTACTCAAAGTACTTGGAGTCGTCCAGTGGCTTGTACAACTTGATGAAACATCCCGAGAGACCCAAGAAGATCACAAAGTGAAGAATATGGTGAATTCTCATGGGGGCGTTGGCCCAATTGGAGTAATGAGCTAACGATCTGGCGAAACCCTCAGCATCGTACTTCCACAAGGTATTGTAGTCGTAGGCGGAGTTGGAGTAGACGACACCGAGACCAAAGGAGGTGGCGGCGATAATGAGGCCCGTACCAACGGGAACTAAGTCTTTGTAAGCCATGGTTGTGGAGATGTAGCTGACGAAATATTCTTGGTGGTGAGGATGTGGGCAAACGTGCACCCGTACACCACAAGCGGCACTCCACCAAAGTCTTGGATAAGCAGCAGATAAGGCAATTTGTGGGTGGCTGATGGTGATTTTGGATTTGTTTAGATAGTTGAGGTGCTTTTTGTGTATGGGCTTTTTGAGCTCGATCTTGAAGAACTCTCAGGCGGTGCACTTCTCCACTGATAAAGACTAGGCAAACATGAAGGTTATCTGTGGCAATTGGCGAAGCGATGGATTTGTGGGTTATTCAAAAAGATTCGAGAAACCAGATCTTTGAAGCTTTTTCCTCAATTGAGTGGTCTCCCAAGTTGTTCGATGGTAGGAATCAGTGATGTGCCATGGTGCCTCGAGATGTCTTGGCCCTGATGCCTTGGCACCACAGTCGTAGCCTTACAGTTTGAAAGCCGCAGGTGGCGAGTTCGTAACGGTAATTAGTTAAGCCAGGTAGTTCAAGTTTTTAAGGAGCCCTTGTAGTACGCCATTGTAGTACTTAAAGCTCTCAGTCTGATCAAATACAACTTGCAATAGCAGAATTGAACTTCATAGCACTTCGAATCTTCCCTCCATAAAATCCTTCACAACACCATCGATAAGACCCCAAAGTGAAAATTCCATAATCCAATAGAATACACTCACCAGCCTGGTCTGGAGTTGCAACCACAGCGGAATTCAAACACCTCATAGCTATAACCTTTATCTCGTCAAAGCTAAAACCCCAAATTCCAAAGTTTAATCCCTTCCACAGATGAGCACCTGTTGACCAGCCGAGACGGTGAGCAGCAAGTGTGCCTGATGCAAGCCGCTGCAGCTAAACGATCTAAATATCTACGGACTTGGTGAGCCCATAATGCCGATGGATCTAAAAAGTCAAATCCTCTTTTTGTTTTTGCAAAATTCCCACACAATCACTAGTCCCTGCCCTCTCCGGGTAATCACCCAAAATAGACGAGGCTGGATGGCCCCATCGGTGCGATAGACGAGATCTATCGAGCCAGCCGCCAGGAACACATCCCATGTAAAAAGCCTTCTCGGGAAACCCCGTGCCACCACACCCATTTCCCAAAAATTGCTAAAAACTTCAAACTATCAAATTCTGCCTCCTCCGAAATTTATACCCTTTTCGTCGTTTTAGTCGCCTCTATTGTCTAGCGCCTCGACTAACTACACCTTTTCGCGCACTTCAAATACATCACCAAGTGAACATGAGAGGCATCAAGGCAGTCGTGGTAGGCGACGGTGGCGTCGGTAAGACCTGTCTTCTTATCTCGTACACGACAAACACATTTCCCAATGACTACATTCCAACTGTTTTTGATAATTACCTGGCGCTGGTGATGATCGATGGAGAACCGATAAAACTCGGTTTATGGGATACAGCAGGCCAGGCCGAGTACGACCGTTTGAGACCCCTTTCGTACCCGCAGACCGAGATCTTCTTGTGCTGTTTCTCCGTCGTGAGCCCCGACTCGTTCCAGAACGTCAAGGCAAAGTGGGTTCCTGAGATCTTGCACCATTCCCCCAAAGACATCCTTATCGTGCTTGTGGGCACCAAGGCCGACTTGAGAGAGGACTTGCACTTGCTTGACGAGTTGGCCGCCAAGAAGCAGAGACCCGTGACCCCAGAACAGGCCGAGAAGTTGGCCAGAGACGTTGGTGCCGTGAAGTACATTGAGTGCTCTGCTGCGACGCAGCAAGGCGTGCTGGACCTTTTTGACTACCTGATTAGAGCCGTTTTGAACCCGCCGCTGCAGGCGCCTCCAGCCAAGGAGGCCCCCGGCACGGCCGCAGCAGCTCTGACCCTAGAAACCGGCAAGAAACGCAAGGTGCGCAAGGCCAAAAAGTGTGCCATTTTGTAAACTACTACTTTTCGTTTCGCTGGCGGGGCTGTGTTGTATTATTTAGAGCCCTTTACTGAGGGCTATTAATTGCAGATGCTTATACTCGACTGCGCTGTCGGTCTACTTGAGAAGGGCCGCTCTGGCTGGATGCATGGCTGGCTGGCCTGGTGCCGGTGCCGCTGCTCCGGCCTCCTTGGCCTCCTTCTTGGCTTCGGCAGCCTGTTTTTTGATTCTTTCTCTGCGCTCCTCCTCTAGCTTTTCGTTCTTCTCCTTCAACTTCTGTGTTCTGGCCTCAGAGTTACCTCCTCCTCCAACAGTAAGCTCAACATTGATCTTTCTGTTCCTCAACGTCGACTTGTGCAAACGGAGAGCAAGCTCCATCTTGCTCTGGATCTCGCTGTTGTCGTTGTCAAACTCCAAAAAGGCAATACCCTTTTCCTTACGGATCCTGATCCGGTCAGGATTGGCATTCTTGAAATGGGCCACCAACTCGGCCTGCTGGATGTCGTAGGGGAGGTTTCCCACAAAAAGAAGAAAACGGGGCCCGCTGCCGCCGTTGACGCCTTTGCCCTTTTTGCCTCTTCTTGTTTTCCTCTTTTTCTTGGGCTGTTCTGGGTCCTCAGCTTTCCTCTTCAAGTCATTTTCCAGACTCTGCTCGTTCGTCTCGGTTTCCTTTTCTTTTCTTTCTTTCTTCTCCGCAACCTCAGCTTCTCTATCCTCCTTGGATTTTCTGAACAAAAGCGCCTTTTGCTTCTTTTTGCTCACCTTCTCTTCTCCCATGGTGTAGTCGATGCCCATCGCATTACCCACAGGCTGCGCACATCAACACACTGCTTGGATCCGGGTGATTCTTGAAAACTACATTTGCCAAAGGACAATTAACGTCTTTTTGATCTATGGAAAAAGAAACGGTCGAGCAGCCTGACCGTGGACCAACGCGGCCGCTGGCCTCGGATTCTAAACAACAAGGCCATGACGGCAATGAGGTATCCCCTGTCAGAAGATGCAGATCCAACAACACAGAGGAGATGATCTCCACCGCCAAACGCCTCAAGCAGGGCGACTCTGAAACCGAGCAGGAACAGGCACGCCGTGGCAGGTCCAAGGAACGGATTCCTGTAGCTCAGGTGGGCACTTCTGGAGAGATCTCCCTTATGGGATGGGAGGTCAAGAAGGCCAACGGACAGAAGATTGTCATTCCCAAGCGGCGATGACTCTCTCGTCAAAACACTCTATTTATCATCAACAATTCATCACTTTTGCGTCTCCTTGTAGAGGTCCTCGTACATACCCTTAAGGTTATTGTATGCACCAGACACCTTCTCGAGCTTCTCCTCGAGCTCCTTGACCTTGGCCAGGTCGTCTTTCTTAGACTTCTCCTCGAGCTTCTCCTGGTCCTTCATCTCTTCTCTGTAGTAGTACTCCTGTTCTTCAAGTTCCTCAAACCACTCATCCACCGTCTGTGACTCCTCCACCACGCCTGGAATCTGCATCGTGATAATGTGCTCTTCTGGCTTGCCCGAAAAGATAACCCTCTTGAGCGGCTGCAAAAGACGATGCTTCTTGTCAAACGACTGGTGGGTCTTGAGAAGGGCTTCCGAGTGGGTCTCCACATGGAGGTATGCAATAGGTGACTTGCACGGCGTGAACGCCTTGATCACCTGCTTGGTGACAACGTCGCTGACGAAAACCTGGCCCGCCGTGTCACTGGATATTATGCTTGTGCCGTCGAGAGAAGTGACGAGTCTGGTAGGGTGGTTGGCGCCATTTTGATGGAACACAAACGTTTCTCTGTGCTCTGGGTCCTCGGCCACCGTGATGACTTTTCCTGAGCCGCCTACTGCTTCAAGCGTATTGCTGATTTTGTTCACCACGTAGAGTGAAACCATGCGGATGGTGCCGTCAGAAAGACCAGCATAGAATGCTCTATCGGCGGCGTCTCTGGCGATACACTCAACTGGCGACGAGAAGACAAAAGCGGAAAGCAATTGTTTCGAAACAACATTGTACAATCTCACGGTCGAGTCCTTCGACGATGTGTAGATCTTGACATCGTGTGGTGTAGGTGCATCAGAAACAGCGATATCCGTGATTGCCAACGTATGGTCGCTGAACGTGGCAAGTGGCTTGGCATTCTCCTCGTCAAACGACACCAAATCGGCTGTTCTCCAGACCATGACCCTAGAATCCAAACCTCCAGTGAAACAGAAGGTACTGTTTTTGGAGAACCTAATCACAGAGATCCCCTGGTAATGAGCGTCTTTCACGCAGAGCAAGTTGCCCAGCGCCAATTCCCAAATGTACAATTTACCTGTACTCGAGCCTGCCGCTAGCAACCACGGAATGTGCTGTTTGGGCTTGTTGAAGACCACCCCATCGTCTGCACCTCTGACCTCAGGATGCTCCGCCAATGCCAAACACAGCATGTTCTCCGGAACCGGAAACTTCTGATCCACACTCTCCTTTCCCCATGAATAACAACTAATGAGCGCCTTGTCCTTGCCAGCCACAAAGAGTCTTTCTCCAGGACCCATACCGGTCAAAGCAGCACCGTTCATCGGGCAGTCTGCGTTTCTGAACGAGGCGTATGTGCTGGACTTGTGCACGGAGGAGGCCGCTGCAAGCGACTCCTTCAGGTGCTTGTCGTCCGGGCTGCCGTGTGTCACGTAAAAGGCCACTTCGTCCATGAAAAGAGAGTTGGTGATGTTGATCTGCACAGTGCGATGAGATGGAGATGGACCTGGTGGATGAGATGAGATGGGAGGGGGTTGTGGAGGGTGGTTGGGGAAAAAGGGGGGTTTGGGTATAGAATGGAGTGGTTATTTGATTTGTTGTTTTTTTTTTTTTTTAAAAAAAAAAAACTTGGGTCTTGGATAACGGGGTGTGCTGGTATGCTGCTTATGGTGGTTTGGCTGCGAAAAGTCAGAGGATGGGTCAGATGAATAGGAAGTGGTTTTGTGAGGAAAACAATAAAGAACGGAAATAGTTTCTTCAAGTTTATTGTGAGTGATCTCTTAAAAGTTATACAAAAGAGTTGTGCTCGAAATTTGGGAGTATGAGTGGATTGTGAGATGCCCCATCTGGTCTGTCCTAGATAGTGGCAGATGCTTACAGGAGTAAAGTCATGGATTAATATTGATCCATGGAGTATATTTGGCATCCTTCAAAAGTGAAGGAGATGCCTTATTTTGGGTGACTATCTTATATTCATGAACACTGGCATTCTGGTCCCCATCCACCTCGATTTGGAGGACATGATTCGAGAAGCACACACTTGAATGATCAGCTGAATATTGAAAGTCAGCAAGTTACAATTACTCTAAAGTTGAAGTCATTTTGCTACTTACAACAAAACGCTTGCCAACACACAGCCCACATAATCCCTACTTGCACCTCCCATCCTGAGCAAAGATAACCAGTCAACCGTACACTAGCGTCTTCACAAATCCAACAAACCAATGAAATTGTGCTCAAGAAATTGTTTAAATAAAAAGCCCGTAATAGGCTTCATCAATTTCTTTAGTATGACGCGTCCTCCGTGAGATAAAGCGTCAAACATGGACGACAGCTAAACCTGACTACAAAGGTGACATTCAAATACGAACTCACTAGTATTTCCCAATTACCATAAGTATTAAGTATTATTCACGATATCAGAACCATTCCCCCGAAATTCACCACCCAACCACTCTTCCTGGCTCCATCTATATTTGGCTGCAAAATGGCCTGCTCACCATACCACCACCACTCCAACCCATCAACCCAAACCCACCAAACCGAAACACACGTCAAATTTGTACCACCTCCCCCCCTCCGAATCATCAACAACCCAAAACCACCAGAAACACCCACTTTTCCACCACTTTCCACAATTTAGCCGCCAGGCTGAAACACCCGTTCACCATCCACCTCTTCGAGCCTTTTGGCCTTCATCTTCCTGAAACCATCTACACCATGCCTATTGATATCGTCTCCACCGCTGTGTTTGACGGTCCCCAGGCCATTCCAGGCTGGAACTACTTGACCACTTATGGCCCAGCCGTTGCCGTGGCCGCTGCTACAAAATACTACTTCTCTGGTACTTCCAACACGTTCAAAAGAGAGTTGCATGGAAATGTCTACATCATCACAGGCGGCACTTCGGGCCTCGGAGCAGAGCTTGCGTACGAGCTAGCCAATAAAGGAGCCCAGCTTATTTTGTTGTCCAGATCCACAGATGACGCCTGGACGGTCGAGTTCATTGAGGACCTCAGAGACAAGACCAACAACTTCATGATCTACGCCGAGCACTGTGACTTGAACTCGCTCCATCTGGTTCGTCTTTTCGCTACCAAATGGCTCGACAATCAGCCACCCCGCCGTTTGGACGGTGTCATCTGCTGTGCTGCTGACTGTGTTCCTAGAGGAAGAGACAGACAGGTCTCTGTGGATGGCGTGGAAACCCAGCTTGCCGTGAACTACTTGGCACATTACCACTTGCTTACGCTTCTCAAGCCTTCTCTCCACGTTCAGCCGCCAGATCGTGACGTGAGAGTCGTTTTAACTACATGTACCTCGCAGGCAGCAGGTCTGGTGGATAAAGATGATCTTCTCTGGGATTTCCGCCAGTACCCGGTCAATTCGCCGTGGAAGGTGTTTGGAACGTCCAAGCTTCTATTGGGAATGTTTGGCCGTTCGTTCCAGCGTGAGTTGAACAGCTACGATAGAAAAGACAAGGCGCCTTGCAATGTCAAGGTGAGCATTGTGAACCCGGGCATTATGAGGTCGCCATCGACCCGCCGTTTCATCTCCATGGGCACGATCTGGGGCTTGTTTTTGTACGTTCTTTTGTTCCCTATTTGGTACATTTTCTTCAAGGATACCGTCCAGGGCGTCCAGTCGCTTCTTTTTGCCATTTACGCTCCAATGTTGGGAGCACAGGATGGCGGAAATATCATTCAGGAGTGTAAGATTTTGACCAAGACCAGGCCTGAATTGACGGACGAGGTGTTGCAGGATGAAGTGTTTGCAAAGACTGCCGAGCACATTCAGCAATTGGAGAAGCTGTCTGCCATTGAGAGAAAGAAGCAGGAGAAGAAGCTCGGAATCGACAAGAAGAAAGCCGAGGCCGAGCAGAAGAAGAAGGAGGATGTCCACGAGAAGCCGCAGACGGAGGAGGAGTTGCAGTACAAGTTGGATGCCATCCGTAAGAGCATGGGCATTCTGTCGCAGCTGGGCGAAATGCCGCTTTTCCCTGAGGAGGGTGTAGATGCAGCAAAGAAGAAGCATACTCCCAAGTCTACCGGAAGCAAGCCAAAGGGCAAGGCTAGAAAGAGATGAAGAGGTTTGGTTGAGGCGGTTACACAAAGTTTCAAAGCTGCAAGGTTGGATGCCCTCGGCAACAATGCAACCGTGTCGAAAGGATCAACAGCCGCATCCATAACAAGTCGTAATTGTGCTTGCTCAGGGTAATGGCTGCAAAATGTCTCCTTTTCACCATGGTCGGCCCACTTTCATAAACCCTAACTCCCCTCGGCGCAACTGAACCAAGTTGATGACCGAAGGGCCTAGAGGTGCCACCCTGCATGGCTTGGCTATCTCCTCGAGAAGCTTTTGTGGTTGGGAAGGCATTGTGAGTACCCCACAAAACGGAGACGGTCATGATGAGTAGGTGGGTGCGAAAAGTGACTCTGTCGCTCGGAAGATGCCGCTCCGAAGCCGAAGGGCCAATTTATCTCTGTTCTATACTGACTATTTTGTGATCTGACTGAGGCAGGCAGCCACAAGGCATGCATTGGGCAAAGCTGCCCGGCGGCTTTTTTATTTATCTCAATCTCCCGGTCCCGCTGGCTTTGGCGCAAATACCGCTACTGCGCGGCTCTGGTTGCCATTGTGGCCCCTAACTGTGTGGCTGCGGAACGTTTTCAAGACCGGCATTGGCGGGTACAGAAAAAATTAAGGGGAAGACGAAAAAATCATAAAGATTACAAACCCAAACAAAACAAAAAAAAACACACAACTTCGCCCGCCTCCCACAGCCTTTTTTACTCCCGCGGCTACCCGCCTCTTATCTTGATTTGCGCCCAATAGCAGCAAAGCAGATAGCACCAAAGCAACCCTTGACACATTTGGCGCGAAATCGCTGCCCACGACAATAGGCACACAAACCACGGAAACATTTCGGCTACTGTGTCTGATCACGTGCCACTTATCTCTCATCTGCTCACACATCAGTGGCCGGCGTTTCCCACACCTACTCACCGTTGGTCCCATCAACAAACTGCTTGTAACAAATACAGCCATACTCCCTTCTGTTCTTGTCATAACCACTTTATAATAGATTCATGACGGACAGTAAACCCGGGCCGAACCAGGCCAAACACCCGCAACAGGCGGTCAGTTCGTTAACCAAGCTTTTGAGCGAATCAAACTCCAATGTGGCCTCGAAAAACACATCCCTGACCAGCTTGAACCTGCCTGGCTTCCTGGATACAAAAATATCCCCTTCGCCTGGAATCCACAATACTAGCTCCGACGATAGCGGCATTCAGATCAATGCGCTGAACAAGTTGAAACACAATGGCGTTGTGGGCGGTAGCAGCATTCTGCCTCGTCAAAACGCCGCCCCTGTGGCCCAAGCCGTGGAAACAGGCTCCTCTCCAGTGGTGGTCAATGGCGGTTTTGACCTGGCCCAACAAGGACGTGATATCCCGTTTGGTCGTTCATTTGGCTCCAAAGATCAGCCCATACGACCACCGACAGACTGCAAGAGTCCCCGTGTCAACAGAACCAACTCGGTCTCGCATACTTCATTTTTCGCCACGGGAGGCTATGGCTCAGAGAGTTTATCGTCGTCGATTCCATATGGCGCACCTGGTGGTCGTGGAAACAGCGTAGCTAGCACGGAACACGCCGCCAATTCTTACAAGGGAAACGGTTTTGCCAATGGCTCTTCCAATCTTTCCAAGGCATTGCGCAACGACAGCGCCTCCTCGGAGTCTTCAGACCATGTACCTAACTTGCCAAACGGACAGCCCATCCTGTCGATCCACTTTTCGTCCCCGCAGGTCAATTCAATGACCATCGAGCCACGTTTTGTCATTTCCAAACAGAGAGTTGCCCAGGCTCAAGCCCAAGCTCAAGCCCAGGCCCAAGCAGCTTCTTTGTCCAGCTCAGGACGCCAGGGTTCTCAGCTGGGTCTTTCATTTTTCTTCTCGTCGAAGAACAAGGGCAATCTGCAAGGCAAGGGCTCTTCCACGGATCTTGGCTCGTTCTACAACAACCCAACTCCAATCAACGAACACGCTGCAATGGGCACGTCTCCATCCAGTCTTTCATCTGCGGACTCTGCTAACATGTACAGCTCATCCAAGCATAGCTCCATGGCCAACCTTAAAAGGTTCTTCAAAAAGGGCCAGTCTCCATCCCAACCTATCCCAGTTGGCAAAATGTCCACTTCTATGCGCTCAACTCACTCCGGCAGTGTCCCAGCATCTGGCTCTTTTGCTTCAGCATACCCCAGCCAGTCAGGCGGATCCAATGTCTCAGAGTCTTCCTACTCTCAATCTCCAGTGACTGGTTTCGCTGTTGGTTCTTCTTCCATCAGCAGAACTCCCTCAATGGTTCGTGACAGAAGAGGATCTATAAACGGCCTCACCAACTCACAGTCACAGCAGTTGCCATTCTCAAAGAGATACAGTAAATACGGAGAGAACCTTGGCGCTGGTGCCGGAGGTTCCGTCAGACTTGTGAACCGTTTAGCTGACAAAAAGACTTTTGCCGTGAAGGAGTTCAGACAGAAGTATCAGAACGAGACGAAGCGTGATTACGCCAAAAAGATTACCAGTGAGTATTGCATTGGTTCGACCTTGAAACACCCTAATATTATTGAAACCGTTGAAATTTGCTACGAGAATGAGAGAATACTTCAGGTCATGGAGTACTGTGACTTTGATCTTTTTGCTATTGTGATGTCAAACAAGATGTCTCGCGAAGAGATCAACTGTTGCTTCAAGCAGATCTTATCGGGTATCAATTACTTGCATTCCATGGGTTTAGCACACAGAGACTTGAAGCTCGACAACTGTGTTGTGGATGCCCGTGGTATTGTAAAGATCATTGACTTCGGCTCCGCAGTGGTGTTCTCGTACCCATTTTCAAAAACATTAATCGAGGCTCTGGGTATTGTGGGCTCTGATCCCTACCTTGCTCCAGAGGTATGTGTCTTCAACAAGTACGATCCTAGACCAGTGGACGTTTGGTCCGTGGCTATCATCTTCTGTTGCATGATGCTCAAAAAGTTTCCTTGGAAGGTTCCAAAGATGATCGACAACAGCTTCAAGCTTTTCGCTACTCGTGAAGAGGGCAAGTCGTTGAGCGAGATGCTTGTTAGAACGCCTGACAATTTCAGCATGCCTGAGCTTGGCGCCGTGATAGATGAGGTTGATGCCGGTGATATTTTAGAATCTCCCACAGCCGACGGCAAGCTGGGCGAAGGCATGTCTCACACATCAAGCGAGACTGGACTCGGGCGTCTTTTACTTGCATTGCCTGAAGACTGCCGTCCTTTGATAGGACGTATGGTTGAGTTGGCACCAGCTTGCCGTATCTCCATTGAGGAGTGTTTCCAAGACGACTGGCTCAACAGCATCGCCATGTGCACAGTTGAAGAGCGCGTTAACAACGACGGTCTGTTTGATTACCAGGTGTTCAAGGGTAGTGACCATGAGCACACCACCGTGGATCAGTCCAAGGCCCACATAGCGGCGTTTGACAAAAACAAAAAGAAGTAGCATTCACCGCCTGTCATATAGTATAGAGAATTTGCATTATTTGAGGTGGTGTAGTTTGGCTGATCTAGTTGCAGTGGGCATTCATATTCTGCTGGAGACATGAAACGATTGCAAATTTCAGTAACCCTTGATTACTTAAATATTGGTAAGTCGTTCTGTGATGATCAAACCAAAACTCTCCCTACAGTTATCTCGTCATTTCGTGTATTTACAGGTCTATCATACATTATGGCTCGACACGGACGCCGATGGCCTCAGCAGTCAGAATAATGCCTCCGCATATCTGCTGCAACGAGAGGTCCTTGTGTCTTTCGTCGGTCTTCTTGATCTTGGCAATCTCATATATGTGCTTCAACGAAAGCGTCTCTCCCACAAACTCGTGGGTGGCTCTTCCGGAGCCCTTGTCGGCCTTGGCGGCCTTCATAAGGAGCCACGACGTAGGAGGCAGTTTCATTTCGAATGTGAAGGTTCTGTTTGGCTTGATCGTCATGAGAACTGGGATCGGGGTTCCTGGAGCGTAGTGGGCGGATCTGGCGTTGAATTCTTTGCAAAAATCGATGGCCTTGACACCCTTGGAGCCCAAAGCGGGACCCACCGGTGGAGCCGGTGCCGCCTGTCCGGCGCCCACGATCAACTTGACGAATACGTTTTTGGCAGACATGACGATGTAGGTGAAAAAAAAAATGGTGCGCCGCGAAGTAGTAGGTAGTTTCCTGGGGCCATGGAGGACCATAGAGGAAAAGGGAATAAGGGGGAGAGTGAACATTTAAAGATGGAGGGGGATTAAAATGATTTTAATTATTGGAGGATTGCTTGTTTTTGAGTTCTGTTGTGGGTCCTTTTGGTGTTAGGTATGGGTACATGGTGAGTGAGGTCTTAGTAGGGTAGTCTCAAGCTGTGGGTGCCCCACTATTGTAACAAGCCCCGAGAGAAAAAGCATAGGAGAACGACACCAAATTCGATTTCATGTAGAGTTTTCATACATCCTTTTGAACAATGATTATCAAAACTTCTTTATTTGTGTGTTTGAAGTGACAGAGAGGAAGTATCCTGGAGAGTGAGATTTGCAGCCATTGCATCGAACACCTTCTTCACCGCAAATTACATAAGCATTGCTTTCTAAAAACTCAAGCATCTTTTGAATATACCATCAAAATGACGTGAATAAGATGTGTGATATCAAACTATCAATTGCAATCTTTTAAGATTTCTTACAATGGACTCATTGAGAGTACCCTAGCAATGTCGTGAGCTAACAGTCCATGGGCGACATATTCTAAGCACCACTCACTCACTTATTTTCAATATCGTCTACTTTGACCAATCAAGCTGCTCCATCGTAAACTCCCTTTATCAAAGCCCGATTATATGAAAATTAGGGAGGCTTTTATGGCTTCCCCAGTAAACAGTTCAAGCCCCTCCACACGTGCTACGGCAAAGTGTCGTCTCCTCTATTCGTCTTCGTATCTTATCTTGCACAATCTATTGTTAGAATCGGGAAGCTCCTTGAATCTGGGTCCTCGAGAAAAAGTAAAAACAATACAAGGTTTACGAGCCACAAACAAACAAATGTCGATCATCTTTAAAATAAACAATTACTAAAATATTATGGAGAACAAAACGGTATTACCCAATGACTTTTTGTATGCTAAATTTCCTCGAAAAACCTCAGTCGAGAATTGTTGCTATGGTTCTCCCCTTCCAATAGAGGAGCATGGTTGTGTGCTTGGAAGAACAGGTCCTCGTCTTCAAACTCAGACAGCCGTTCTCGTACATGCGTAGCACCCATCAGGGCATATTTTTGGTCGTAATCATACGAATGTTCGGGCATGGTGTCCATCCGATTCACGTCAGAGTTCATGCGTGAATGTCCCGGTCCTCTGTTACTGGCAGAACTCAGATTGAGCCCGCCAGTTCCATCGTTCGAGTTCCCGCCCGTCGCGGTACCGCTTCCGTGGAAGATGGAGTCTAGGTTATTGCTGTTCGAGACACCGCGGTATGCAAAATCGTCCGAAGTATCGTGGGCAGCATTGTTATGGCCACCGACTCCGCCTCCAAGGAAGGGGTCAGACACGGCAGCTCTAGACTCTAGGTGTTTTTCAAGATCGTTGTAGGAATCGACAGTCGCCGCACCAGCAGCGCCACCGGCACCGATGCCAAAGAGCTTCTTGAATCCAGACTTCTCGTTAGAGTCGCCGGAAGTGTCGTCGGCAAAATCTGGAGAATGGTTCGTGACTCTTGAGCGACGCTTCTTGAGGAACAAGAAGAGCACAACAAGCGAACCAATCAAGATAGTACCACCAATGGAACCCACGAGGCCACCAATAAGTTTAGCGTTACGCTGTGACGTACCTCCACCAGAGTCGCTGTTGTCCGCAGAAGTAGGCACGGCGACTAAAGTGGTGATGGTCGTGTCTGGAAGGACACTAACTGTAGAGTAGTAGCCAGCGTACTCAGACGAGTCGGACGTAAACAGCGTAATAGAATGCAGTTCAGACGATGTCGCTGAGGATGAGGACGAAGAAGACTCAGGCTCCGAGGTAGTTTCGCTGGAGCTCAGGCTTGAACTCAGACTCAGGCTCAGGCTCGAGCTCAGGCTAGACGACAGCGAGGATTCACTAGACGACTCAGATGAGCTCGAAGACAGTGACGAGCTTGACAGGCTCGTGCTTTCCGTGGTGGTTTCGCTAGTGCTGGATGGGAAAAACGAGCTCGACTCGCTCCAGCTGGTGCTGGGCTCCTCAGACGAGGAGGGTTCCTCTGAGTAAGTGGAAGATGCAAAAAATGACGAAGATGAAGTGGGGTCAGAGCTCAGGGGAGGCTCCCATGACGAGGAGGGCTCTGATGACGGGACAAACAGAGATGTCTCAGACGAGCTCTCAAACGTGGGCTCTGACGAAGTCGACGGGAGGGTCAGGGACGACGATTCCAGCGTCGACAGCAGGGGCGTGCTCAGCAGCAGGGGCTCCAGCAGCGTGGTGTTGGACGACATTGTCAGCTCAGAAGGATCAGATGACGACAGGCTAGACCACGAGGACGAGGAAGGAGGCAATGTGGGCGAAGCCAGGGAGGACAGTGTGAGGGACGACAACGTGGGAGATGAAAATGACAGGGATAGCGTCGGCAGAGACGACAGTGTGAAGGATGACGAGGAGGAAGTGGGAGTTTCCAGCAGGGGGGTGTCGAAAGACGAAGATGTGGATGGAGTAGGGTCAGAGTGCACGGAGGACATTGTCAGCAGGAGCGAGGTGCTATAATTATCTGAGTGCGAAAGAGACCCTGGGGCGGTGGACAGGGAAAAAAAGCCCAGTGAGGACGTGGGCGAGGACGCAAATGAGCCCTGGGAAGAAGTCTGTGGAACCGAAATGCTGGCAGATTGGGAGGACCTGGAGGACAGGGGAGACCCGGAAGACTGCTGGAAAGTGGATGAGGACGTTGAAGAAATGGAGGATGGAGTTGGAGACAGCGATGGCGTAGTCGTAGGCGGGAACGTGGGGCCCAGCAGGAACGATTGGGTGGTCAGGGCGGTCTGGTTGAGGTCGGAGGAAACGTCTCTCTGAAAAATAGCGATATTGTTCTTGCGCGGACGAAGGGCAGTATTTGTTCCATCGCCTGGCGGCGGGAAGGGGGCACTAAATATAACAGACCGGGACATTTGTTTGGCGCGCGGCGGGAACAAGAAGCAGAGCAGAGCAGGGCAGCCTGGCCAGACTGAGCAGAGAGGCCTTTAAAAGGGTCTGGTCGGGGCCCGTAAGGTGGAGGGAACGGACTGGAAAAACCGAGGACTCAGGATTTCAAACAGGGGGATCGCCGCCTGATATAATCCCTGCCAGCGCTTACGACTCGCAGTGCCTTGAGGTAACCGGCGTGCCTGTGCGATGGTTGCTAGTGTCTCGGAATAGTGAGATGGACGGACCAAACACAGGAAAAACATCCACAAAACCACCGAAACGGCTTTGGCGACACGCAGCTGCGTGGGTACAAGGAATCAGGGATCCAGGGGTTTTCTGGCTTTGTGCTTACGCCACGGCGGCTTGGTCTGCGGGCGGCAAGAACTTAAATAATGGGGCCGTTCGACTTTGGAAATAGCCTTTTTAAACTTTTTTTTTTCTCCCGAAATTTCCATTCTTTCCAACGTGGGGTTTTGCTCGGCTGCATCTCTGGGCTTCTCCTTGGGGGGCCATCCCTGCTTGGGTGCAAATTACTCGCAGCACATCTGCGTGCCGGTTTGCTTCGTGGCAGCAGTGCGCACGGCTTAGGCGCCAGAAAGCCTCCTACGGTGCTTAAGCGACATTTGTGAGCCAAACGGGCCCGAGCAAGAATCCCAAAAATAGGCGGGTTTTGCAACCCAATGAGATCAGTGGGCATGCCCGATCGCAGATGACCGCCGCTGGGGGGTCCGGATCAATGATGTCATCCCCCATTATCTGCATTCTATGCAGCCTTGTTGCAACGCTTCCATGCATGGTGTGCCCTTCATGTCTGTAGAGCTTGGAATCCTTTTCCACTGATCACTCCAAGCCAATCGCCGTTATTTCTCCAGCACACATTATTCACCTCTAATTCCTCAGTGTACGCCATCGCCGGCGTGTCCACCACTGTGCCCACCTCCTTGTTGCCGCTCGTGAGATCCCACACAAGCGCCTGACAGTCGTCACCTGCCGTTGCAAGCCAGTTGGTACTGGGGTGCCATTGTATGGTATTCACCGCCGCCTGGCTCATACCACCAAACAGGCAATCCAATTTCACCACAGGAAGCCCCGGCATCCGCATATCTATCACAAGCACCTGATTCAGGTTGACGCCAACGGTGGCCAAGTAGTTCTGGTCGACGTTGGACGTCAGGAGCTTGAGCAACGCTTGCGGGTTGTAGTGGGCCTGGGCGGTTGTGGGCACGGAAGATGCCAAAGGCGGGGCTCGTGTGGGCTCATAGATGATGGTGGAATGCTCCAATGAGCGGAGGTCGAACACTCGCATAGAACCATCGTTGCTGACGCTGGCAAAGACGTTCGTTGATTCGTGGAGAAACTTCACGTCGAACACCTCCAGGTCATGCGCTATTAGCTGCGTCTTGACGTGTGCTGTGTCTCTGTCTTTGCCGAGTGAGTGCGAGCGATTGAGGTCCCACACGGTGCATGTGGTATCCACACTGGAGGTGATAATTATAGAGGGGTCCGCTTTGTTCCAGTCGAATGACGTCACGGGCGGGAAAGTGTTTATATCTTGAACGTCCCCGTTGGCCAGGTTGGCGGTCGAGTTGTTCGCTAGAAGATGGGTCTGCACTAAGGGGAACCTTCCGTCCATCTTGAGCTTATCGGGATCCTGATCCACCTTATACAATCTGAGAACTTCGGACGACGCTCCGAGTCGAAGCACGCCCAGGCTGGTCATCAGCGGGTCCCACTGGACGTTGGTGAGTGGGTACTCCACAGCTGTTTCGGCGACATTGGTCCAATCAAAAGCTCCTCCAGCGCACGAGGGCAGATCTTTCGCTCTCAGCTCCTCCGAGCTCGAGCTAGTGTCCAGCACTGTAGGTGAAACGATCCCTGGATCCTCAGGGTCCTCCTTGTTGTTGTATAGCAGTCCGTGCACGACTTGAACCCGATTCAGGTAGCCTTCTCTAAAGGAGCTCAAAACAACCCAATCGTTCGTGGGATCAGTAGACACCCAATCTGCGCAGAACAAAGGGTGTTGTGACGAGTAGTACGAGGCTCGAGTGCTGCCATTATCCTGGACGGTCTGTTCGTCAGGGTAGTTGGGATAAGCAAAGCGAGACTGGTTTTGTCTGGGGGAAATTGGATACAGAGTGTAGGAGCCTTGTTGAGACAAGCCCGAAAGGGAGCTGCGTTTTGGTCTGAGTTGCTGCCAGTCCATTGTGAATTGGAAAAGGCAATGGGATTGAGCTTTTGGAGTTGGTGAGTTGATGAAGCCTGATATCGTGGAGGTGGCCCAGTGTGCAGGTCGGACCCAACCTACCCTTTCTGTGGAAAGAATGACGTGGTGATGTTGTATGGGGATATAAGTGGTTTATTTATTGAGAGATTCCAAGATCTTGTCTTAATATCCTTAAAACTTACGGTTTTTGAGGATTCGTGTTCAATGCGGCTACGGACTCTCACCATAAGAGTCAGCGACTTGTATGCATCTCAAGGTTTAGGCTACAGTGAAAATTGGAGATCTTACAAAACTTTGCTTTTCGGTTTTCTATTACTACCATCTGAGACATTGACCTGCAAAGGTACCCCCAAAAAGCGGTTGCCCAATATCGGCTGATGCACGGCGGCTGTTTCGGAAGTCCATAGACCGTAGGAGCATAGATTTAGATCAAGACGAGAGATAACCGGGATTAGCATATTTAGGAATGAATTGTTGTAGAAGATCTGAGCTGAGGATAAACACAATGCTGGATCTGGTTTCCAGATGCACAAACCTTATGTGGCACGGCGCCTAAACGGACATATACGGGATCGGATAAACTTGGAATTCTGGGAGATAGACGAGGGTGAAGCGCAACCACAAGAATTGTGATTTACAGACGAAGATTGCTGATTTGTTGTCGATCAATGTCTCTGACTCCCTCTCTTTCAATTGGTATGTTTTAGAAGGTTGGGCCAACAACCTTGTCTAAATCTTAATTCACGAATGCCTTCTACTATATTGCTCTAGATTCCTTTGTCAACCCTTTGTCGGGAGTTTCTTCAATTATGCTGAGAAGCATAAATTGCCTTGCATGCTCGTGAAGATCAACGACATTGCCAATCCTTAAGCCACCATGTTTCACATATCAAGAAGGTTTCTGGAATACCGCAAGGCTGTAATCATTCTTCTTCAATTCTCGTAAGCCTCCTGGATTCCAGTAACGCTGATCGACAAACTCTTGGCTGAATCTCTTCAATCACCATGCTTCGGGAATTCTTCAGTAAAACGCAAATACAAACCACCTACAACCATATCCCTATTACACTCTATTGTGATCTATTGTACAAACTAGTTTTCGTTGGCAACCTCCTCGACAGATGGACAGGTGCAGAGCAAGTTCATGTCACCAAAGGCATCGTCCAAACGGGCCACCGTAGGCCAGCACTTCTGTGTCTTCAAGAAAGGCAATGGGTAAGCAGCCTGCTCTCTGGTGTAGCCACGGGCCTCCCACTCCTCCTGGGGTGTGGAAACAATGTCGGCAAGAGAGTGAGGAGCGTTCTTCAACACCTGGCCGTGGGACTCGCCCTTGGCGTAGGCGTCAATCTCCTTTCTGATCAGCAACATGGACTCGACAAAACGGTCAAGCTCCTCCAAGTTCTCCGACTCGGTGGGCTCAATCATAAGGGTGCCGGCAACTGGGAAAGACATGGTAGGAGCATGGAAGCCGTAGTCCTGCAAACGCTTAGCAACGTCAATGGCCTCGACACCAACGCTCTTGAACTCACGCAAGTCAATGATGAACTCGTGAGCACAGTGCTTGGTGCCCTGTTCCTTGGTGGCTCTGGGGTCCACGAACAACACCTCGAACTGGTCCTTCAACCGGTGAAGCATGTAGTTGGCGTTGAGCATGGCAAGAGCAGAAGCGTAAGGAAGACCCTTGGAGCCAAGCATCTTGATGTAGGAGTAGGAAACTGGAATGACAGCAGCAGAACCGAATGGAGCAGAGTTGACTGCCTGGATAGACTCAGCAGTGGCGTGTGGGGTGTCCACAAAGTGGTGCTTTGGCAAGTATGGAACAAGTCTCTCAGCAACACAGACAGGACCCTGACCTGGACCACCACCACCGTGGGACAAGGCAAAAGTCTTGTGGATGTTCAAGTGACACACATCAGCACCCAAGTCACCTGGAGAGGTAAGACCAACCTGGGCGTTCATGTTGGCACCGTCCAAGTAGACCAAACCACCGTGCGAGTGAACAGTGTCAATGGCTTCTCTGACACCAGGCTCAAACAAACCGTAGGTGGATGGGTAGGTGATCATGATGGAACAGAGGTTGTCCTTGTGCTTCTCGGCCTTGTCCTTGAGATCGGTAATGTCGATGGAACCGTTGTCGAGACACTTGATGGGCACCACCTTGAGACCACACATGGCAGCACTGGCAGGGTTGGTTCCGTGGGCAGAAACAGGAATCAAACAGATGTTACGTTTTTCGTAGTCGCCGTTGGCCTTGTGGTACTGGCGGATCAACGAAAGTCCAGTGTACTCACCTTGAGCACCGGAGTTGGGCATCAAGGTGGTGGCTGCGAAACCGGTGATGTCGTTCAAGTCGTGCTCAAACTCGGAAATCAACTCCTTGTAGCCCTGGGCCTGGTCGGTAGGAGCAAAGGGGTGGATCAAGGCGAAACCGGGCATCGACAAGGTCTGCATTTCAACCGTAGCGTTCAACTTCATGGTGCACGAGCCCAATGGGATCATGGAGTTGGCCAACGACAAGTCCTTGGACTGCAACAAGTGGAGGTATCTCAACATGGCGGTTTCAGAGTGGTGCTGGTTGAAAACCTCGTTGGGGAGAATCTCGTCGGTTCTGAGAAGGCTCTGTGGAATCTCTGGGAGGTTCTCAGGAAGCTGAGCTGGCTTACCGGTGAAAAGAGTCACCAAACCCTCGAGGTCGCTCTTGGTGACGGTCTCGTCCAAAGCAATGGAAACAGAGGACTCGCCGGCCTTGAAAAGGTTGATGTTGTACTTGTCCAAGGCCTCCTTCAACAAGGCATCGGCACTGCCATTGACCTCCACAGACAAAGTGTCGAACCACGAGTCGTTGAGGAGCTTGTGTGGAGAGGATTTAATGGCCTCAGCAAGAACAGTGGTGTAGCCGTACACACGAGAAGCAATGTTCTTGAGACCAGCAGGTCCGTGGTACACAGCGTACATGGCAGCCATGTTAGCCAAAAGCGCCTGAGCAGTACAAATGTTGGAGGTGGCCTTCTCTCTCTTGATGTGCTGCTCACGGGTCTGCAAAGCCAATCTGAGAGCAGGCTTGTTGAGTCTGTCCTTGGAGACACCGACAATTCTGCCTGGCACCTTTCTGGAGAACTTCTGTGTGGTTGCAAAGAAAGCAGCGTGTGGACCACCGTAGCCGAATGGAACACCGAATCTCTGGGAGTTACCCAAGGCAATGTCGGCACCAAACTCAGCTGGAGGCTTCAACACCGTCAAGGCAAGAAGGTCGGTAGCCATGGCGAAAAGACCCTTGTTCTTGTGGACAATCTCACCGATCTTGGAGAAGTTGTGGAGAGAACCGTCGGTGGCAGGGTACTGGACCAAAGCACCACAGACCTCCAGGCCAATCTTCTCAAGCTGAGCTACACCTTCCTCAGTGGTCAATGGAAGCACCACAACCTCAACACCAAGGTTGTTGGCACGAGACTCAATCACGTCCAAGGACTGGGGGTGCAATTTCGAGTCCACAACGTACTTTCTCTTCTTGGAACGCAGGTTCACAAAAGACATGGCCATGGCCTCCGCAGCAGCGGTACCTTCATCCAAAAGCGAAGCATTGGCGATATCCAAACCCGTCAAGGACGAAACCATGGTCTGGTAGTTGAGCAAAGACTCCAAACGGCCCTGAGAGATTTCAGGCTGGTATGGCGTGTAGGAGGTGTACCACTCAGGCAGCTCCAAGAGATTGCGCTGAATCACGGGAGGAACGATGGTACCGTGGTAGCCCTTACCAATGAAGGACTTGGCGATTCTGTTTTTGCCGGCAAGTTCGTGCAAGTGCTTGAGCATCTGCTGCTCAGTGTAACCCTCCTGGGGCAGCACCTTCAAGGGTCTCTTCACCAACACGTGTGGGGGAATCAGAGCAGTGAGAAACTCGTCCATGTCCTTGTACCCAAGCGACTTGAGCATGTGGGCAACATTGTCGGGAGTAGGACCAAAGTGTCTTCTTGCAAACGTGTCCAACTCGCCGTAAGTTGGACCTTCTTTGGCGGGATTGTGCACCTGCTGGTAGTTGGCACTCAGGGTGTTAGCCGTAGCAAGAGATCTGCTGATAAAGGCGGCCACGGGCGCTCTGGGAGCGGCTCTGAGGCGGAGCTGGAGCGGTCTGGCTGCACGTACCACGGCTCTGGCTCTAAACATGCTGATTTTTGTCGAAATCTGAATTCTGGGGAAGTAGCCGTTTATATACCTCTGGGCTGAGCAGAGTCAGGCGCGGCGGTGACTCCGACACATACCACCGGGCACCCACCGAGGCGGTTTTTTGATTTAGTAGGGAGGGATAGAGGTGAAGAGGGTGTGAGTTTTTTATTGGGTTTGTTTGATCTGTGTTTTTTGTTGTTGTTGATGGGTTTTTCAGTGTATCAGTGCTGCCGCAGTCAGAGATGGGTCAGTGAGGCAGCTGCAGCAGTACTTTTTCAAGAGTCGATGAATTTGTGGCACGTCAAGGGATTTGAAAAAACTTTGGGTATAATCGGTATCAGGAGCTCGCGACGTCTACAAATCAATAAATTAATTAGAAATTTTAGGTGTTCTCCATCACAAATCACCGTCACTCCCTCGATGAACCCTGAAAAATCGCATCCATCAGAGTCCAAATCGACCTAACCGAGTCCAACCGGTAGCGCCGCTTGAGAACAAACTGCATTTTCTCAAAAAAGCCATTTTCTGTTTCCTTCCCATTTTACTACTGAAATCTAATTTCCTAGATCGCGTGATTCAATAAGCTCAGGCTTGACTCCATTGCATTGTCCCATCGCCTGGCCTGTGAAAAATCCCGGGGCATCGCGATCGTTTTTTCTTATCTGAAGCCTCGGCTGGGAAATTTCTTTTTTGGTACACAAAGAGTCAGAACTTTGAAAGTTGATTTTTTGGTGAAAGGAACCGAAAATGTTTTGATAATCGCCAACTAGATAAAGTTTTTTGAAAGATAAAGGGCCTCCACATCCTCAGCCCTAAGATATGGGGCATCTGCGGCTGACTCTCGTATCTTCCATCTCATACACCTAACGGTCTTCCTCTCTTCTACAATTCTACAGCTCTTCAAGCTAAATTATAATATTTCAATGACACTCAGTTGAAACTAGCTTATTTCTTAGCAGCCTTCTGGGCAGCCTTGGTGACCTTACCAGCCTTGTCGGACTTCTCGACAGCCTTGATGACACCGACAGCAACAGTCTGTCTCATGTCTCTGACAGCGAATCTACCCAATG